>NC_138108.1:76700702-78160702 GCF_964146895.1 Miniopterus schreibersii | reverse complement strand
TGGCCCCTGGCTGTGGAGAGAAGGTCTCTGCCCAGCAATAGGGGCAAACAAGAGAATGTCCTCCGGACGCCTGACCTTGCCTCCTTGCATACCAAAGGATCACGCTTCAACCTGTCCCAGAGGAAGCACTGCACTTTAAATTCCTGCTAATTCCAGTCAAAGTTCTTTTGAATGTTATTAAAATTACATAAGTGGCTTCATGCAATTTTAATGCTCTCTACCAACAAATTCTGCAAAAGAAATCCCCCCAGGCGCCCCCATTGATCATTTTAAGTAGATACAACAAAGCATTTCAAGACATGAGTTTTAACCAGAAAGAAAATGAAATGAATATTTCATTTATGATAGGTCATCTGATGATGAATTTTTTTCTAATTTTTTTATTAAAAAATCAAACAACTAAAGCTAACCTCTTATAAAGGCATTGATTAAGTAGGTACCAACTTCTATGATTTATCAAACACTCTCTCCACCAAGGTTCCTTGTAACAACAGGGCAGAATTTACAGGTCAATAACCTCTAAGTCAATTTTGCCAACCAAGTGAGTTACTTTGGTCCTGTACTTTGCGAAGATAAATGCCCTCGTAATGTTTAACTTGTCCCTAATCTCCTCCTGCTACTATCCCAATCTCTCCACAATTCGGTACCTGTGAATCAAAAGCTTGTGTCTGAAACTTGAAAACTCTTAAGAGATTCCAAGAGACCAGGGAAGCCACACAGTGCCTGGATCCTTGTGAATTCACGCCAGAATGTGAATTCTGGGTAACCATGGCCTTATATACTGTTATTGTATAATAAAGAAACTGGCTGGCCTTTGGCTCCGATTCCAGTCTTAATTTCTAAATCCTTGGAATTTCTGAGTGATATAAGTGTCTTTGCTACTTATGTGGATGTATTCCTGGCGTTATGCTAAGGAGGTGACTCAGAATGGGGGCTGGCCAGGCTAGAAAGACCAACCAGGTGATCAGAGGGTTGGGGCTTTGAGCCAAATGATATCAGCCCAACCTACAGGGAAGGGGGGAGATGAAGGTGATCCAAGCAGTCACACCTATGTAAGGAAACCCAATAACAATTCTGGACCCTGAGGCTCAAGTGAGCTTTCTGGTTGGTGATACATATCAATGTACCAAAAGGATGGCGCATCCTGAATGCACAGAAGCTGCACGTTTGGGACCCTCCAGACCTTTTCGTGTCCCTCTGCATTTGGCTGCTTGCAATTTGTATCTTTTATAGTAAAACTGTAATTGCAAGTATCATACTTTCCTGAGTTTCATGAGTCTAGTGAATTACCAAAGCTGGGGGATAGTGAGAAGCCACGTATTTGTAGACAGTGGGTCAGAAGTGAAAGTGGCCTGGGACCCCGGAGCTTGTGGCTGGTTCTGAAGGGTAGGCAGCCTTGTGAAGGGCTTGTCCTTAGACTGAGGCATCTGCACAAACCCCTGTAGCCAGTGTCAGTCAGCGTCAGTGTGGCTTTGCAGCTGTGCCTCCAACTAACTTATTTGCACACTAAGGAGCTGTGGGGAGGCACAATCTTCTAACCCAAATTGGTGACTAGTGTGGGAGGGGAGCTGGTAACACCATTAAAGTTCCAGTAGATGGATATTTGGGTCTTGGGGGTGTGGTAGGAAAAATTCTGAGATAGTCTCCAATATTCCTGTCCTCTGGTGTCCACACTCGGTATAATCCTCTCCCTTTGAGCATGAGGCTGCACTGTGGGTAAGAAGAATTACTCCTGTGATCAGGTTGTGATATATAACATCACAGATTCAGCCTTGTGAGACCCTGAGTAGAGAGCTAAGCAGAGCCCAAACTCCATAAGATGATAAATAGGTATTGCTTCAGGCCACTAAGTTTGTGATAATTTGTTATGCAGCAACAGAAAACTAATATGCAGGGAAATCTGTGCTGGTTGAGGAAGCAGGAGGACACAAACACCACCTCCGCCAATGTCAAAGGCAATCCAGTTGCCATTCCCGTCCTGCCAAAGACAGAGAGAGGTGGTTTGAGAGGAGAGCATTCAGAATGCAGAAGAGGAGAGCAATCAGAATTTTTCACGACATGAAACCAGATCCTAAGATGGGAACCTAAAGGAACTCTTGGGTTGGAGATAAGATATTTGGCTCAAAAGAAGTAGCTTCATTTCTGTCTTCAAACCCTGGATGAGCTGTCCTATGTCAGAGGTATTACACATGCCCAATCACTGGAAGCACAGCAAGATGGATATGATAACATAAGGATGACCATTCTAAGGCTCAAAAATGCCAAGAAAATGGAAAAGCCTGCCTTTATTATTGGCACTCTTAATTCATTCCAAATTCCTAATTAATTCCAAGTACACAACATACAATTGAATTAAATTAGAAACAAGAGAAGAAATTGGGACAAACCAATGGAGACTAGAAAATAAGTAGGTAAATAGCTATCAACCACAGGTGGTGGGTTAGATGAAAATCTCCCCTCGTCCATAGTCACTAATTCTACATTTAAATGTCACTTCAAAGAGTCGGTATCATGTTAGCCAATTGATGTTAAGGATGTGGGCATGAATTGGGATGGGAGTTGGTCAGGAACAGAGTGACACCTGCCCTCTTCTCAAGTTTCTCAAAGGAAAACAATAAACTGAGGAAAAGAGGGTTCTAGAGGGCTTTCCACCAAACCTCAGGCTAGAATTCTCCCAAGTATGACTTTATTTTGTAGAATACTCTCTTTACTTAAGCAGGGGTTTCTGATGGCCTCATGCCAAAGCACTCTAAAGATCTACTCTGATCACTTCACCCCCAAAACAAAAGCCCAAGTAAGGAACCCAAAACACTGAGAGAACTGACCTAGGCCACCCACTCCAGACCTTTCTTCACCCAAAGAGAGAGAGACAATTTGGACTGTTCTCCTGAGGTGTCCCTTGACTGTACAAGTTCTCTTTGCCCCTCTGCAGGATTAGATTCTCCATTTCCTGACTTCCATTGCATCATCTTTCTTGCGTCACTTGCTCCTTTAGTTGGAGCACATCCTTTAATAGCTTTCTGAGAAAAGGCAATTTTAAAGCTTACCTGGCTGAAATGGCCTTAGTCTTTCTTCTTCCTTGACTGATGTTTTACTGAGTAGAGAATTCTAAGATGGAGACATTTTTCTCAGATTGTGAAACCATTGCTCCATTGTCTAATACTTCCCATATTGCTCTTGAGAAGCCTGAAGACATTCTGATTCTGGCCCACTGTACCCCATGGTCTGCGTTTCTTCTGTGCTTTGGTTGATATTTCTTATTCTTTTTTTTCTTTTTCTTTTTTTAATACATTTTTATTGATTTCAGAGAGAGGAGAGGGAGAGAGACAGAAACATCAATGATGAGTCATTGATCAAGCCCACAACCGGGCATGTGCCCTGACCAGGAATCGAACCCTGATCGCCTGGATCCCAGGTGTCGACACTCAACCACTGAGCCACGCCCGGCCGGGCTGATATTTCTTATTCTTAGCCCTGGATGCCTTCTCAGCAAGCCCTTTCAATCTGGAAATTCGTCTCTTTCAGTTCTAAAACCTCTTTCTTATATCATTTCTGTCAGTTCCGTTTTTCCTCCTCCGCACACAGGCTGAGTGGGGCCACCTCAGAGGTGATGGCAAACAGAGTAAGCAATAGACCTACATGCTTGTGTACTGAACCCTACCCCGGGCATCATGGGAGGGAGCCCCTGCTTTCCCGGCCTTGGTTCCAGGGAGTCAGGGCCTTCATTTCCAGCATTGCCTGTGTAGAAGGAAAAGCAGGCTAATTCCCTTACCCCATAACTGTCCAAAGTGAGTGGGATAGCAACAGCTCTGCAGCCTCAGAATCATCCCCTCATCTCAGAGCCCATCTGACTAATGCAGCCTGAATTTACCAACTCTACTGCTGTTTTATTTATCCCCATATATACTTCTCACCCAAAATCTTTATAAATGATTCCCTCTCCTTCATTTTCTCTGTTCTTTCTTTCTGAAACTTGTGTTCAATGGACATTGGACCTCATGGGTTATCTAATTTCTTTTTTTTTTCCTGTTTCTCATCTCTGTGGTGCTGTTTTATTTTTATACTTCTGTCTGGGAAATTTCTAAAACTTTGTCTCCCAGTACTTATATGGGATTTTTAAATACCCGCTATCATATTATTAATCTGTGGCTTTTTCTCTATTTTCAATTTATCTTTATTATTGAAAGTATTACAAATGTCCCTTTTTTCCCCCGCTGATCTCCTCCACCCTGCACCCCTTCCTCCAGGCCTTCACCACACTATTGTCTGTGTCCATGGGTTATGCATATATGCATATAAGTTCTTAGGTTAATCTCTCCCCACTCACCCACCCATCCACCACTGCCTTTTCTCTGAGATTCGTCAGTCTGTTCCATGCTTCTATGTCTCTGGACCTATTTTGTTCATCAGTTTATTTTGTTCATTAGATTCCACATATGAGTAAGATCATGTGATACTTGTCTTTTTCTGACTGGCTTATTTTGCTTAGCATAATACTCTCCAGGTCCCACCATGCTGTCTCAAAGGGTAAGGGATCCTTTGTTTTCAGAGCTGTATAGTATTCCATAGTGTAAATGTCTGAGAAGATGCTTGATATGATTTCAATCTTCTTGAACTTGTAGAGACTTGTTTTTTGTCCTAACATGATCTATCTTTGAGAATGTCCCATGTGCACTTGAGGAGAATGCATATTCTGCAGCTTTGGGGTGAAATGTTCTGTAAATGTCAATTAAATCCATCTCATCTAGTGTGTTACTTAGAATGACTGTTTTCTTCTTGATTTTTTGTCTGGAAGATCTATCCAGTAAAGTCAGTAGGGTGTTAAAGTCCCCAGCTATGACTTTATTGCTGTCCATCTCTCCTTTAAGGTCCTACAGAAGTTTTTTCTTATGTGGGTTGTTTGTTTTTTTGCCTCTGTGGGTCTTTTGTTCTGAGGGGGGTCTCTTGTAGACAACATATATTTTGGTCTTGTTTTTTATCCATTCAGCTACCCTATGTCCTTTGATTGGAGCATTTAATCTCTTTATATTTAAGGTTATTATTGATAGGTACTTACCTATTCCCTTTTTTTTTTTATTGCCTATGTTTCTCTTTCTATTTCAACTTCTAATTATAGAAGTCCCTTTAACTTTTCTTGTAATGCTGTTTTGGTGGTGATAAATCCCTTTAGCCTTTTTTTGTCTGGGAAGCTCTTTATTTCACCATCTATTTTGAATGATAGCCTTGCTGGATAGAGTAGTCTTGGTTTCAGATCCTCGTTTTGCATTACCTTGACTACTTCATGCCATTCCCTTCTGGTCTATACAGTTTCTGATGAGAAATCAACTGACAACCTTATGGGAGCTCCTTTGTAGGTAACATTGCTTTTCTCTTGCTGTTTTAAAGATTCTCTGTCTTGAATTTCTGACATTTTAATTATGCTGTGTCTGGGCATGGGTCTCTTTGGGTTGTTCTCGCTTGGGACTCTCTGTGCCTCCTGAACTTGTGTGACTTTTTCCTGCACCAAGTTAGAGAAGTTTTCTGCCGTTATTTCTTCAAACAGGTTCTCTAACCCTTGCTTACTTTCTACATCTTCTGGCACTCCTATGATGCAAATACTGTTACATTTTATTTTGTCCCACAGCTCCCTTAAACTGTCCTCTTGTTTTTTAATTGTTCTTTCTTTTTGGTTCTCTGAGTGAGTGATTTTTCTCTTCCCTGTCTTCTCATTTTCTGATCTGATCCTCAGCTTTCCTTAATCTACTGTTTATTCCTTCCAACGTATTCTTTATTTCTGCTATGTCATTCTTAATTTCCTTCACAGTATCCATTTCTTTTCTTATGCTGCTGAGCATCCTTAGGATCAGTATTCTGAACTCTCTATCTGAAAAATTGTTTATCTCCACTTCATTTAGTTCTTCTTCTGAAGAATTCTTTTGTTCTTTCATTTAGGGCTTTTTTTTTTTTGGTCTTCCTATTTTGGCAGTTTGGATTTGTTCGTATGTATTAGGTAGATCTGCTAGGACTCTCAGTCTTTTGGATGGTTTCTGGTGCAGACCAATGTCAGATACTGTTTGTGACTGGCTTTGAGTACCATCTTTGAAGTTTTCTGCACTCCACAGCTTGTGGTTCCCTCTGCTGGTGCTGGGTGCATTTGGACAGGACCAAGATGTGCACCAAGGTCTGCTTTTCCAAGCCCTGGGTCCAAAAGCAATTCAAGCAAAGACTCAAAGCACCCAGTGGCTGTTATTCAGTCTCTTAATGAGCCTCAGGCTGTAGATACTCCACAGTGTGGGGCCAGAGGTTTTCCAGCAGGGTGGGGCAATTGCTTCCCCACCAGGCAAAAGTTGCTTGGAAGGTAAATGACTGAGAAAGGTATCCTCTGCCATATGGGGGAATAGCTCAGCACAGGGATCCAGATGGCTGCCTCTGAGCTCTAGTCCCCCTGCCAGCACCCCTGGATTCTCCTCACACAGCTCTAGTCCACTCTGTCCTCCCTCTGTTGGAGCCCAAGGTGAGTGGCTGCACACGAAACTGTGTGTGTTAGCCCTTTAAGAGGTGCTTGCATTTCCAGCTCTCTCTCCTTGGTAAACAAAGACACTGCTGCTTTTCACAGCCACGTTATGTGGACACATTTCTCAGTTCTGATGCTTTGGGCTGGGGAGCCCAGCCTGAGGTTTAGGCCCCAGAGTCCTCAGTGGAAACCTCCACAGCTGAGATATCCCTCTGGACCTTCAGCTATTGCCTGTGGGTGTCCAGCCAGCCTTCCGACACCTCTGCACTTCCTATGAGTCTCTATGTTATCTTCGCTTTATGTCCTTGGTTATGAGGGTGCTCTCCAGCTCATTTTCAGTTGCAGTTGATTACTGAGGATGGTTTTTCTATATTTTAGTTGTAATTCCAGTTTGGTCCTGGGAGAGTGTCAGTGTAGCTTCCACTCAGTCCGCTGTCATCTTGGAATCTCTGTGGCTTTTTTTTTAAACAGGAGCCTCCTCTTGTCTGGGAAAAACAATACCTTGTTTATCTAATTGTCATGGCATTCTAAGTAGTTTTCTGCTCCCCACTGTGTATCTTCATACCCTTCACTCTTCCTGTAATTTTTGTTTGCTTTAGTTTTGAATTTTTGCTATAGTTTTTGTCTCTTGCTCACATTAGCAGTATTCCTCAAGTGTCTAATGGCTTTCAACTGCCCATAATCCAGCCTGAGGTACTCAGAAGCTGGTGGAAAGCATGGCATGGGAGGGCAAAGCTTACCAACTGGAGAGTGACAAAGATCACACTGGCTTTTTCTTCATAGAAGAGTAAGAAGTTGGCTTTTCTTCAATGCATGTGGCACATCAGAACTGCTGCCCCCAAAGTGGCTGCTCACTGTGCTTCCTCGCACTGGCTAAAAGTCTGCCTGCACTGTCTCCACTGTGGTGGAGGAGCTGTCCGAGCCCCTCTGCCTTGGTCAGGCACAAGACAGCTGCCAGTGTAGATGCATCATGAAAAAGATGCATGCTCATACACTTCCGGGTAGCTGACCTCTCCCATGTGACAAAGTGATTCAGGTTCTTACACACCTAACCTTCTGTCTGTACTGCTCTCTTCCTAAACTTTCACATTCCAGCCTGTGAAGCTACTTCATACATGGTAGATGCCATCAGGAGAGCTGAGCAACAGCCTTAGAGTAGCACAGCCATCTTTTTGGTTCTCAAAGAACCCTCCCAGATGGGCATCACCAGAGGAGGGTATTATCTGATGTCAGAGCCTGGTGCTTACCATGACTGGTCCATGCCTCACCTTTGGAATTTTTGTTCCACAAAGAGAACATGGTTTCCAGGGAGACAAGGCAGCAGTGTTCCACATGTAAGTGCTGAGCAGGGTGGTGAGAACAGAGAGAGAAACCCGAGAACATGCTGCTTCTCCTGCTTGGCTGCCTCTTGCCTGCCGCTGACGCCAATGGGACGAGCTGCCTCCGCTGCTGGCCAGAACTGCCCGAGCTGATAGACTATGACCTAAAGATTCTCTGGGGTACCCCATCACCACCCAAAGAGCTCTCCCAAAGCCTCCACTCCCTACTCCTGGAGGCTCATGGCTTACAGGAACGCTGGTATCTTAGTGAGGAGCATCCTGGAGACCAGGGGTTAAGGCTGGCCCTGTACTTGGGCTGAGACCTGACTCCCCTGACTTGCCTTCCTCTCATATCCCATTTTCAGATCAGGACCATTTGGAGAGAGAAGCAGCCACGTTATTCAATCACATAGATAAAGCCATTAGCAAGTTTCGAGTTGGTGAGGAAGCTGCCTGTCCCAGGGCCCCCAGGTTTGGGGAGACAAAGTCTGGTCCTCCAAGGCACTCCCAAAAGACTCACTTGTGTCCTGGGGTGGGCGGCGTTCTGAAGGGTGGGTGGTCGCAGCATCTGTCTGTGGGGTGGGAGGTGTTCCAAAGTGTGGGCGGTCACAGCACCTGTCTGTGTGCTTCTCTGTGGAGTTTATGCTTGAAAAAATTGGTTTGAGTTTCCAATCTTGAGAAAGCTGTGTGACTGATATGACCTATGATACATAGGTAACCTAAGCACCCTCTGCCTCCTACCCTACCCAGACAAACCATCCCTCCTGAAAGAGATGAATGTCCAGAAGCAGCTGTTTGCTGAGAGGCTGAGCAAGATTTCTGAGGAGCTGAAGGATAAGGGTGAGAGGTGGGGCTGCCCCTGCCACATTCAACCCTCCACCTCCCTCAAGACTTAAGGGCAGAGCAGAGTCCAGTCTGCAAACCCTCCCTGTCCTTCCCAGGGGCCCCCATCCCTGCCCATGTACTGGGTACCTGTCCACACCTCCCAGCTTCATGTCCTGCTCACACCCCAACCACTCCTGGCTCTGTCTGCCTCCCTAGCAGCTCAGTTTCTCTACCATCTTACCCCCTGGGCAGCCTGCAACAGCTCCTATGGTGAGTATCTTTGGGAAGCAGGCCTGGGCTCGGGGTGAGGAGCACCTGTTCCTCTCTAAGGCTCCTGCCTCTCCCTTCTCACAGACCTACCCTCCAAACTAGAGGTCATCAACTGTGTCGAATGCAGAGCACACCTCCTCACCTGCAAAGACCCCACTCTCTGCCAAGGTCAGTAGCCACTGGCCTCCAGCCTCCCCCTCCACACTCGGTTCCATTGTTGTCGTCCCTTTCTGGAGTGTATCCCACTTCTGTCCTGCCCTGAGCCCTTGCTCTCCACTGTCACTGAGGAAGGTAGCACCTCCCAAGATTTTTCAATTCCACTTGTCCAGCTCAGAACCACACAGCCACCTGTATCTAGGACATCTCCCTCCGGTCCTCAAAGCCAGCCTGCCTGGGGACACCCAAACCCACCCCCCAGATTCGCTCTTCCCTCAGGGCCCCTCTTAGCAAATGACCCCACTCAAGACCTCAACCTCCTAAATCAGAAATCACCTTCCCCTTACCCAGTGCATGTAATCACCAGGTCTTATGAAATAATTCTTGAATGTGTTGCAGTATTTTCATTCCAGCATCCACCACTCTTCTAAGCCTCCCCATCTCTCACCCGCATTATGACAACACCCCTGGTCATATCTTACTCAGTAATCAAAGAACTTCTCTCAAGGAGAAAATCTGCCTATGATGTTCCCAGTTTATAACTTTCAGTAGCTCCCAGTTGCCCCCGATAAAGCCCACCCTCCTCCGGAGGCCCTGTGTGAGCCACCCCTGCTCACCTCCCAACCCCTAGACTCCCCAGGCACACAGTATAGCTTTATGCTTCTGTCCTTGAACATTCTGCACCTTTTGCCTAAAAAACAGTTTTACCCTTGACCATCTGGACTGAATTCCCACTTGTCTTTCGAAGTCAGCCAGAAGTGCTGTTTCCTAAGAAGCTCCCTGACCAGCTCCACCCTCTGAGGCTAGCTCAGCAGCCCGCCTCAGATTCCTCCTCCTGGGCCCCGCTCTGCTCGGCTTCCCTTGGACACCACAAGGCAATTGTCTGCTTGTCTCCCTCCTGGAGAGCAGGGGCCACATCTCATTTATCTTGGTGTATGCTGGGCACACAGTAGGTACTCAGTAAGTGTCTGCAGACAATTGACTGAGTGGGTGAATGAAGCAAAGGAAGAAGGTGGCTTTCTTTCTGAGCTGAGATGGCCCTGACTGCTCCCCAAATACCTGCTCCCCCTTTCACATACCTAGGCGGGACCCAAGAGCTGCTCCTGTGGGCTATGAGCCTTGGCATCACTCTGCCCGTGGCAGACATAGCTGGAGGTGGGTAAGTGACTTCCCCAAGCCCTAGCTTCTTCAAAGAAAACACAGCTACCCTTGTCTGACCCATTTCCACCCTGTTTCCTGACCCAGATGGTACATTCTCTGGCGCAAGAAGAAGGCAAGAGGTATTAGGAGGAAACTCCTGGCCGGCTCTAGGGCTCCCAAGGAGGGCTTGTGGGTCTGCCCTGAGGGTAGCAAGGCTGAAGGCTCCAACTTCACCTCCCGGGGCCTGGTATCCAGAGCAGAGAGGGATTGTGTCTGGACCCATTCATCTCCCCCAGTGAGCAGACACACTGGGGCCCAAGGGCCCAAGACACAGAGGAGCAAAGCTCCTAGTCTCCACAAAATGCCCTCTCCCATAGTTATTAGTGCACCTCTCCAGACACATCTCCTGCTCATTACCACCTTCCCCTGACCAGCATAGACTAATCAGATGCCCCTGTCCCTGGTGATAGGGTTGGAGGTGAGGGTCCATGGGAAGTCAGAGGGAAACCCCGCTTCTTCACTCAGCAGGGACCCAGCAGGCTGAGTGTCCCCCACAGCTGAGCAGGTCCCAGCACTGTCAGAAGCTCTCTTGGCTCTGGGTCGCAGTAAGTCTCCCTCCCTGACCCCTTCTGAACTGGGTGGTGACAGCTCTGAGGTTCTGAGGACTGGAAGGCCACACTCTCTGTGGTTTCCCTACGCCCACACCTTGTAAATTCCTTCATTAAAACACCAGCCAGTGTTCTGATTGAGAGCACCACCTGCTTCCTGCTGGGGCCCAGCAAATGCAGCATCCTCCAACAGGCCCTGCGGGGACTGTGCCATCCCCTCCCTCTGCCCCTTCCTGCCCACCCCCCTCCCACTTCATGCACACAGGCTGTTCCTCTCCAGGCCCCAGCAGTAGTAGCTCCACAGGCTCACACCAGCCTCACCTAATTCTAACAGCAGAGATGGGGGCAGGGTAGCCTGCATCTCTCCAGGGGTCCCAGTGTCTGGGTGTAGCACAGGGGCAAAGAGACATCAGCTGAAGGCTCAGTAAGAGCAGGGAATAGCGTAAGAACATCAGAAAACAGGCTCCAAATCACATTAAGAACATCTTTGCCCATGTCCTGGCCAAGATGTTCACCCTGGGGACACCCAGGTCCCCAGCAGATCACTGGTGCTGCTGTCAGTGAAGTTTCCCTGGCTCTGCCTCTTCCTGCTCCATCTCCCTCCATGTCCTTTTTTTGTCGGCCCCCAAGGCTTTCAAGTGAAATGGAACCCCTGTGTCCCCAAGGTCCAACTCTGGCCCTTCCCCTCAGCCCTGTGCCCCTCCTCAGTAACTGTCCAGGCCTCTCACCTTGGCCCAGGCTCTACCCTGAGACTGAACGAGGCCTCTCTAAACCCTGAGACCACCGCCAGGCCCAGGGTCCTGCCCAGCAGGTCAGCTCCTGGGTGCTGAAGGGATGCACATCTGAGGCCACAGCTACAGACAGGTGGCCCAGAACCTGGACTCAAACCCCAGCTCAGATGCTAAAGTTCTGGCTTCCCCTCTGCATCTCAGTTTCTCCATCTGACCACAGAAGGGGATGCCATGCTTTCACCAGGGTATAACCAGGCCCTGGAGCCCAATGAGTTCATATTTGCCAACCCATATTTACCTGTGCTATGGGTCCAAATTCAATGCCCTCATTCCCTTCCCCCCTGCAGTCCACTGGAATTCTGCTGGGGCCCCCCTGGGAGCTGGAAGCAGGCTCACTCTAGCAGCACATCCCACAGTAGGGACCACACCTGGGGCTGGGGTGGAAGGATTGCAGGAGACTTAAGTGAGATGTAAACAAACCATAAATGGCAACCGGGGCAGGGAACACCATAGCCAAGGGCAGCCATGGGCCCCAGCTACGGGTATCTCCAGCTCACCCATCCAGGGATCCAAGAAGGCCTCCCTGAGGTGGTGTCTTCAACTGGGAAAGTCCAGAAGACAGAAAGAGAAGCAGAAGGATTTTTATCGAGGGTTCGGGGTTGCAGAGGAGTGGAGGTGCAAGAGACATTGATAGACATTCGTGCAACTCCAAGAAATGTGTTACGATTCAGGGAGAGGCCCAGCTGAGAGGGTGGTGATAGGTGAGGTCCATGGAGGCTCCCAAGCCTGTGCAGGCCCAAAGGGAGCCAGACAGAAGGACCCTGGGACAGCAGGTGGGCAGGGGCCTGAGGAGAGGCAGGGGAAGGTTTTGCCGGTGACAGCCCTGAGTCCCAGGAAAGAAGGCAGATATGGAGTGGGAAGGTTGGAAGCACTGGGTGCAGACATGGCTCCACCCAGCTCCACAGACTCTCCCTGCCTCACAAAGCTGGGGAGGGGTCTGTAGATGTAGGTGTTTTGGGACATAGGTATACCCACATGGTGAGGACACACTCATAGCCACTCCTAGTGACTGGCCAGAGCCCCAGGCAGCAGTGGTCAGGGACCCTCAGGAGACCGGGGTTCTTGCTGCGTGTCTGCGAAAGCCAGTTGCCGTCCAGAACATAGGAAAAATCGGGCTTTTGTGACGGTGATGCTATTTTCCTATCTGTATTTAAACTTAGATTTAGCCTGGCCACCGTGGCTCAGCAGTTGAGCATCGACCTAGGATCCAGGAGATGGTGGTTCGATTCCTGGTCAGGGCACATGCCCAGGTTGCAGGCTTGGTCCCCCATGGGGGGCGTGCAGGAGGCAGCCGATCAGTGACTCTCATCATTGGTGTTTCTCTCTCTCCCCCTCCCTTCCTCTCTCTGAAATCAATAAAGACATATTTTTAAAAACTATTTGAATTTAGAACATTACCTCAAAAATATCCAGAGCAACATTTTTTGAGGCATGTAGTAAAACTAGGATATCGTGGGTATAATTTATATGAGGTATGAGTTTATTTGTGTGTTTGTATGTGTATATCTCTCATCAACAGATTCTTTAATATTTGTGGGCATATTTTTATGAGAACTAGATATTGAGTTTTGAGTTCTGTTAGAGCAGATAAATTAAGAAATTTTGGGTCAAAATGTAGGCTCTGGGGGACTTCTACTTTCGGCTGTGACAGGGAGGCTTACAGCAGACCAAGACTCTCACCAAGGCCAGCTACAAATCAAGTAAATCGAAAGAGCAAAACAAAGCGAAAAGTTTGTTTTAGGCACCAGAAGCCGACAGAGCTTTCTGCGTATCATGGCACCGAGGAGACAGAAGTGGAGTATAGCTGCCAAGACACAATGTGATGGGTGTGAATCCCTGCAGGTTCGCAGGTGCAGAAGAGCCAAGCGAACCCCGCACCCGTTCCTCCCGTCTCCTCAGGACGCCTGCCCATGCCAGCAGCGCAGGGCGTCACACCAGAAATCAGGCAAAGGATCTGAAAGACAATTTATCAGAGATTCGTATGCTAGGGAAATAAATATTGGCGTTCTTGACCCGTATAGGAAGACACACTGTGATAAATACTACAGGTTTTGGCTGGAAAGAAACAGCCTAAAAGAGGGGGTGCCACAGAGGCAGACCAGTTCTTACACAGAGTGTGGCGCTCAGCCCCTGACAAAACTAAAACTGCCTGTTCTTATTCCTGTCACTGCTGGAGACTAGGGTAACTAATAACATCACCCAGAGGCACTACCGTGTTCCATTTTCAATACCCAGTGTTAAAACAAGTATTAACAGGCACACCAAAAACAGGACCAAGAGAAAATTCAGACACTAGAAACAAACCTACAAGTGATCCAGATATCAGAGTTACCTGAAATACATTTAAAATGACTGTGATTAATGCGTCCAAAAATATTGCACATCCCCAAAAGAAACCCATTACATACATTAGCAGTCGCTCCCCATTCCCAACTCAGCCCTGGGCAACCACGCAGGCTTTTAACCTCTGTGAATTTGCTCTTCTGGTCACTCCCCGTAAATGGAATCACAGCTTTCATTTCGCCCGTGTTGCAGCTTGTATCGGAATCTCATCCCCTCAAAGGCTGAATGATTCCGTTGTATGGATTTACTACATTTGTCTACTCACCAGGTGATGAACATTTGGAGTGTTTCCACTATGAGCACTTGAGTAAAAGTTTTCGGGTGGACTCATGTTTTCAGTTGTGTTGGGTGGAGTGGCGCTGCTGGGTCGAATGCTAACCTTTGTGGACTGCCAAATAGTTTTCCAAAGTGGCTGCACCATTTTACATGCCCACCCTCAGTGTTTGGGTTCCAATCTCTTCCTCATTAAAATTTATAACTTTCTTAAATTTTTATTTATTGATTTTAGAGGGGAAGACAGAAAAACATCAATTCCACTTATTTATGCATTCAGTGGTTGCAATACTTGTTACAATTTTGAAAATTAAAATTCTTTTCTCCCTTAATTTGCTCACTCACGGGCATTTACTTTTATTTGGTAATACCAATCCATGTGTCTCCCACAGCGATGTTCCTCTCTCTCCCACTCGAACTGAAAAACATTGGAAAAAATATCCTCGGGTGAGGATTAAAATAATGATGTTTAAAAATAAAGCCAGCGCTGGGCGCGGCGATAGCAGCGGACCCCCGAGCGCTTCCTCTGCGCAGGCGCAGCACACGCGGGGTCAGGGTCAGGGTCAGGGTCAGGGTCAGGGTCAGGGTCAGGGTCAGGCTCAGCCCCGACGCCCCGCGGCTGCAGCGCTGCCCCCTCTCGGCGGAAGAGGGAACTGGGGTCCCGAACGACCGCAGCGCCGCGCCACCGGCAAGGACGGGCGGTGGGGTGCGACCCGCGACCGCGCCCCGCACCCCACCCCCGGCCGGCTCTGCCCCCTCGGCTCGGGAGGGGAGGGCGGAGGCCAGAAGGCGCCACCGGCCTGGCCCGAGGGAGGGCGGCAGGGCCACGGGCGCTGCGGGCGCCAGGCCGGGGCTCACCCACTGCCGGGGCCTGTGGGAGTCACGGGGGAGAACCGCCCTCGGGCCCCTCCGGCCCTGAGCAGGCTGAGGAGGCCGAGCCGCTCGTTCTGGGGCGGCGGCTTCCACGCGGGACGTGGCCCCCGGGCCGCTCCTGGAGGCAGAGGGCGCAGCCTGCCGACGCCCCGCCGCGCGCCCGTCGCACTCAGGAGGGACCCCTGGCGCCGGGGCGGGGCGCGGCGGGGAGGGGGCGGGGCGCGGCGGGGAGGGGGCGGGGGCGGGGCGCGGCGGGGAGGGGGAGGGGAGGGGAGGAGAAGGGCAGGGAGAGGAGGGGAGAGGAGGGGCGCGGCGAGGAGGGGCGCGGCGGGGCGGGGGGCGGGGCCCTCCCCGGCGCGTGGAGGCCGCAGTGGCCGTGCTCTCGCTCCCAGTTAAGCGCGGAGCGGACGCGCCCCCTCCAAGCCGGGCCTGGGCTGGGCGTCCCGGCCGAGGGTCGGGGGACACCGTCCGCAGCCCATCTCACTGCTGCTCACACACACACACACACACACACACCCGAGAGGTGCAGCTGAAGCCCCCACACCTGACTGCCCATCCCTGCGAGGATCACCTCCCTTGGGAGGCTGGGGGTAGGCGTGGTTTCCCGTAGTCTAAGGGAAAAGCTCCCCCGAAGGTAAGCCCTTCCCTGGGGTCTCCTCCCGGGTGCTCCAGGCCCCAGCCTCTTTTGGTAACGCAGCCCTCCCCCCACCCACCCAGGCTTCGAACCCGCAGGCCCCGCCCAGAGCCCGGCCTCCTCCCAGCAGCCTGCTCCCACACCCGAGACGCAGCCGAGGACTCCGGCGCCAGGGGCCGGGTGAGCTCGGTGCTGAGCTCGGTGCTGAGCGCGGCCTGTTGAGCTCTCCCACCAGGGCGCATCGGATAGCCCTCTCTTCCCCTCTGCTCCTCTGGGTGTGAGCAGGTGACCTCCCTCTCCCTCCCTCCCTCTCCCTCCCTCCCTCTCTCTGACACACTCACACACGCACACACACCTCCCAAGGGCAGCATGAACCCTCAGAGGTGCTGCAGTCTGTGCAGAGAACACCCACAGACCTGGCATCAGATCCACCGGCAGAAAGGTTTCCTTTGGACCACAGACACAGACTCTTTTAATTGGTTTTAAATTTATAAAATTCAGGAGATTTCACACTAAAGTCTGGATTTCCTTTTTCCCCAAAAAATATAGAATATGAGCCACATTTGAGGGTGCCACAGCTGCTGGAGCTAAGGGCCCCCAACCCCTGGAACCAGGGTAGCTTCCCCAGGCATTTCCAGCCACTCGCTGCTACTCCCTGCCTGGCCGCTGGCAGCGGGGAGTATGAGCTCCTCACCTAAAGCGGTGGGAGAACAAATCACTTTCTTATCTCTAAATGCACAAGGTGCCCTACCCGACATGGGGTTAGTGCACTGAATTATCACACAAGGCTGTTTCTTTCCTTTGGTGCCTTCTCCCATCATCCCCACTTTCAAACCATGTCCCCTCCAGGTGGCAGGAGCAGGCACCACAAGCGCCAGGGGCCCTTCAAGTCCACTCTGGGCTGCACAATCACCCAGCAGGCTCTGAGAGCCCTGCTCAGAAGGGCCAATTCATTCTTGAGTGCCATCTTCCCCCCTCTGGGTGGCAGGGAAGGGGGATGGCTGGGCAATCACAGCCGGCTTCTAGAGGCGGCCCCACCCAACCAACAGGTCTGCAACAAGGGGACCTGGAGTTAGGCCCCACCCTTCCCCTTTTGGTTTACTCCCAAAGATCCACCTGAGATAAGGGTGTGGTGGATGATGGGCTGGCAGCTCAGAGAGTACTCCATTTCCCAGGTGGGCCTGGCACAGCGCTGTAGAGCCTTGTGTTGTACTCCGGCCTAAGTCTCTGAGCTGTGCCACGAGGCTGCAGGCTACAACCCAGGCCCCGAGGGTCTTTCAGTGCTAGCATTAGGCAATCTCACCTTGTCTGAGCTGCCCCCAGACCTAGAGATTCTCTACCCGTCCTAGAGATTCTCTACTTAGGGCCTTTCCATAATGCCCCAGCTTCCAGAAGATCCAGGTAGGTGGCAGAGCTAGGTAGCTGTCCAACCCCAAGGCCCATGCTAACTCTGCTTCCTCAGAAAACTGACAGAAGATTCAAGGAAAAACCCCCAAAATAGTTGCTCTAATTGAATTTATCCAGAAGGTGTGTAGATATAGAGCAAGTGTGAAATGACTGTAAAACCAGCATTTAATCAGGACCTAACCTGAGTTCTGTAAGGATTCAGGGAAGGCCTAGATCAGGAGTTGAAGCTAAACATGAACCACTTCAGAGCAACACTGGGATTGAGTTGGGTGGAGAAGGGTGGAAAAGTGACTGGACCAGGGGGTGGTGTGAGGGTAGTCAGGGCACAGGAAAAGTACATTTCTATCATCTATTCCAGGCCCGATGCTGTACCCCTGACACGTGGTCTTTCCATCCATGGCCCATGTCTTCTTCACCAGTGACATCAAGTAATAACCACAGCAGAGGAAATATCCAATTCCTGAGCTCGGGTTCTGCTTGCATTTCCATTGCCAAGGCTTACTGCGTGTTTGCTTTACTCCTATGCTCACAGTGATTACTACAAATGGGAATCAGTGAAAATTTCTCCTCAGTTGGCACAAATGTGATTAAATCATTCATCAGGGGCTTCCTCTCAATAAAGGCCTTCAAGATTGACTGCTGTGATTCAATTCTGTTCAGCATCCAGGAGCGCCCATCTGTGCGAGCTGCCTCGGAGGCCCTGGGAGCACCGACACACACAACCATTCGTGGGCTGGAAGAGTCCACAGTCTGCGGGAACACAGGTGACAGCAAATTACACTGCAGTGTGATCAATGACAACGTAAAAAGTCCCACTTAAAAAACTAAGTTTTATCTGAGCCAATTCATTACCGGTTGCATAAGTACCTAGTCAGGGAACCCACACAAACAGGGACAGACGGGTGGAAAAAGAACAAAGAATATGTCTTTTTCAAGGTAACTGCTAACTCCATTTTAGAGATCAGCTTTCATCAGATTAATTATCTAAGAAAAGAGAAGACAATAAACCCACAACTTGAGTTTTGTTTAAATACGTCGTCTGGCATAAGATTTAATGAGACCACTTTTTGAAGAGTATTTAAAATTATAATTTTTGTTAAATGAACATTTGTTGAGGTCCAATAAATCTGTTGCATGTGTATGTAATTTTAAAAAAATAAATCAAATCCCCCTTCAGTAGTTCAACACTAACACTGGCAATAACTGTCTGGTTGCGGCTTTAATGGCGCTGTAATGGGGACAGCACACAGAGCTCGTGTCAGGCATTTTACAGTTAACAACAATTGCCTGTAGTTAGGAGAGCTGATCAAGAGAAGAGAATGTTTATTATTCCTATAATTGAAAAGACCAAGTCACATTCCATTTCATTTAAGGAAAGTTATTCGGTTGGGCTATTTATGCGAGCCCACGGCCTCCTCATCATTCTCCGGTGTCATCTCTCAGAACAGCTTTCAGGGGCTCGGACGCTGCCTCGAGAGCCCAGGGAAAACCCAGAAGGGAAGGAGCCAGAGCCATGATTCTCTCTAACACCTCACTTTGTGAGGCCCTCCAATTATTGTTCCCACCCAATCCGGAAAATAAGCCTGTTCCCTGGTATTACTTCTTTGTTTCCTGCCTGCTGTCACTGTCACTGTCACTGCATAACAAACCTCCCCAGAGCTCAGTTACTTAAAACAAAGATCACGTGCCTTCCGGCTGGTTGGCAAAGGCTCTGCCCTGGGACCGGCTGGGCTCAGCTGCGGCTCTGGCTGCTTGACTTCTGCCTGTGAACTCAGGTCTGTTTCAGGAAGGTGCAGCAGCTGTGAAGTGGACACTCCTGGCACGAAGGTGACAAAAACACAAACCCAACACCACCAGCACATTTCAAGCGATTGTTCATCTTTGATCTGCTAACATCTATTGGACAATGCTAGTCACATGGCCAAGCTCAACGTACTTCTATGGAGCTGGAAGACGTTCTGTCTCTGGTATGAGGAGAGGGGACAAATATTTGTTGAATAGTAATTGAAACTGACACAGCAGCCCTATCACTTCCTTTGTTCATGCTAAATGCACCCAAGCCTTTGCCAAGACACCCAAAACCTCACCCAATCATAGTGTCAGACTTGAGATCCAGGATGTCATGGCTACACCAGGTCCATGTGTCCCCTCTTTATCCAGAGACCATGGACTGCAACTGGTCCAGAGAAAGTGAAATGCTACTGGGAACATACTGGCAGGCTCCCTACCCTGAGGGTATGGACTGGCCTTTGATCTGTCTCTGGGCCTGCCCCTGGGAATGGGCCCTGCCCATCGTTTTCCATGAGTCTTGGGTCCACTCTGGGGAAGCCTTTGTTTTCCATCACTTTCCATGGCCTCGTGGGCTGAGGACAATGGAGAATCTGCCCTTTTACATTCCCGAAGAGCCTTGACTGAGAAAAGCTGGGCCCAGCGGTCTTTTCACATCTTGAACAACCTCTGTCTCTTTTAGGCTAAGCTGGCAGCACTTTTGCCAATTGAGCTCTTCTTCACATATGGGTTCTCCACGTATTTGATTCCAGGGACCTCCAGACACCAACAAACACGTCCACGATTTTCTTCCAAGGCACACCTTGCTCTCTCGACTGCAGGGTGGGCACTTTGGAAGCATCGGGCTCCTGTGAGCCACACTCTTAGTCCTTCTAGGACCCCTTTGTCCAGCTGAGAGGCTCTGTGAAGTGCCACTTTAATGATTTTAGGAGTCTTAACAAGGCTGCGCCTTACTTTGAGAGCCTTTTCTTGACTGGAGAGGCTAAAAGTAAGCAATAGTTTTACTTTCAAACCCAGAAAGCCCAAGAATTTCTGGCCTCTCTGCCTCCCCTTTGACTTCTGTTTATAGGCTGAGCAGCTCTTTCCTGAGTTTATCTCTTCCCTGCACGTGTCAGGTGCAGCTAACAACAGCTGGATGTACAGAAGAGCCAGATAGCCAGAGAAGCCCGGTTAAGCCACTGCTGCAGTGAGCACCCCTGGGGGCAGGCCGGGCCTGACTGGACAGTGAGGGAGAAGGCGGCCTTTGCCTCTAGGAGCTCACTGGCCAGTGGGAGAGGGACCAGGAGATCACTCCCACGCAGAGCACCTGCTGCAGTAAGGGCCAGGCGGGAGCACAGAGGGCGATAGAAAAGGGGTGCCCATCCCGGGGGAGCTTCTCACGGGAGGTCACGGTTTAGGTAAGTGTTGGAGGGAGAGCAGAAGTAACCAAGCAGAGTGAGGACAGGGAAGGGTTCAAGCACGGGACACAAGCAGGTGGAGGTGTCACCTGCCTGGCGACTACAGGAGGTCTACTGAGTGTGAGCGCACATTTCTGTGTGTGTGCGTGTGATGGTGTGTAAATGTGTATGTGTATGTTTGTGAATGAGTGCGTGAGTGTGCATCTGTATGCACACCCTTGAGAGTGTGTGTAGATGTGTGTCTGTGTGATTGTATGTGTCTCTGTATGTTTGTGAATGCATGTGTGAGTGTACATCTGTGTGTATTCACACGTGTGTGTGTATGAGTGTGTGAGTCCATGTGTGAGTGTGCACAGACAGAGGTGGGCAAGGTCAAGTCCTGGAGGCTGGACTCTGTACGAGGCACTGAGCATGCATTCAGGTTCCTAGTAAGGAGCGTGTTCCCCGCACACGCACAGCCCGCAGGAGAAAGGGCCAGGCAGGAGCAACAGGTGCATCCCAGGTGGTATCATTGGGTACTGCCCCATGAGGGGCTGGCAGGGCACGAACCCTAAACCACATCTTAGTGAAGGAAAGTGACCACTTTCCAGGGGCAAGGGACCAGCCCCGCTGGAGCCCTCAGCATGACCATGAAGCGGCTGGAATTTACTTTCCCACCGGACCTTAGATCTCTTGGGTCTAATGTAAAATAACCACACCACCCACTGAACTGCAAGGAGGAGCCAAATCTCTCTGTTAAATAAAAAAGGAAAAAACCCTCAGACCCCCCAAGGTTTGCTCAGGAAGAATGTCCCAGAGGTGAGGGCAACTGGGATCTCAGGCTTCAATTGTCACTGGTGCCAGGACCCATCCACGGGAGATTCCATCCTCCTTTCACATCACGCTGGGCTTGTCATCCAGGGCGCAGCTAGGAGAGCGGGGATGTTTGCGAAGACTTGGCTAAATCCTGAGGGGGTCTGTGGGGGAATAACTGGAGAGAGCGAGGTACAGCCCGACTCTCCAGCACAGGCTGGGACTCCGGAGGAGATAGGAGCAGACCTCCAGGCTGGCAGCACTTCACACCCTGTGCCCTCCCACCCTGCAGCCCTGCGGACAGCCCTCCCCTCCAGGCTGGCAGCACCTCCTGGGTCCTTGGCCGTGGCTCCCCCTTTAAATCTCAGGCCCACAAACAAGCTATGAGGAAGGATGTTATCCCACTGTTCCCTCATCACTAGGATTCGCGCCTGCAGGAGGCAGGGATGAGGGGAAGGGGGAGGGGTGTGTGAAATCATTTATGCCGTGTTTGCTACAGCATTTCAGAATGAGATGAAAGGGGGCAGCTGAGCTCCCACAGTGACCGCTTGTGTGGCTGGAGAATCCACAGAGACAGGAGGCTGGGCGCTTGCTCAGAAACAGAAAGTCCTAGCCTGCAGGTGAAATCATGCAAAGGGCCAAAGGGAGGCTTCTCTGAAAGATCTCACAGACCTGAGTCTCTCTCTGAGCTCTCACTCACCAACCGCTCACCTTGGGCACATTATTCAATTTCTCTAAAACCTGTTTTCTCCTCCAAAGAATCAGGGTATTTCACCCAGCTCACAGAGCTATTGTCAGGAGTCAATGAGATCATTCTGTGAATGCTGCTAAGAGAGGGATGGCACACAGCAGGCCTGGCTGCCTCTTTTGGCACAAATTCCAGCCATTGTCAGATGGGAGTGATTTCTAAAAGGTCATGAGATCCACCCCACTCCAACCAACTGACAAATAGTAAGGATGGATCTGAAGGCAAGTATATCTTCCACCAAAGCCTGTCTTCTATCTCGTCTCTAGAAGAAGCTTAGAAACAGTTGGCAAGAGTTAGCAGCTCTTAACAGGTTAATTCCACCTGTTTCCCAAGAGAAACAAAAACCACTAGATGGTATCGGAGAATCTAAGTCCTGTACAGAGGATTTCTCCAGGGGCTACTCTAACTCCATGGGTTATAATAAAGATTGAATGAGGTGATGTCTAAATATGCCTGCCCCAAAGTAGACGGTCAGTAAATGGTAGCTGCCAAGTTCTGGTCACTTACAGTTGCCTCTTCTCCTGTATTAATCATCTATGGTCATAGCAACTTCCCACAGATGTGGCAGCTTAAAACAACACAAATCTCACAGTTTCTGTGGTTCTGGAGTTCAGGCGTGGGTAGGTGGATCCACTTCTCAGGGTCTCACAAAGTTGCAATCAAGGTGTTGCCCGGGGCAGCATCTCCTCTGAGGCTCTGGGTGGAATTCCAAGCTCAATGGCGGAATTCAGGTCCTTGCTGCTAAAGGACTGAGGCCAGCGGGTTCTGGAAACCATCTGCCATCCCTGTCATGTGGCTCTCTCCACACACAGCAATTTGTTTCTCTAATACCAACAGGAGGGTGCTGCTGCTGCTTCCATCTCTGATCTCTGGACCCTCTTGTGGAGGACTCACCTGATTAGGCCAGGCCCACCCAGAATAATCTTCTGTTTGCTTACCTCTGTAAAATACCTTTATCTTTGCCTCATAGCATAATCTAATTGTGGGAGTGAAATCATACTCACAGGCCCCGCCCACAGTCAAAAGGTGAGGATTACACATGGCAAGACCCATGAGGGATTATCTCAGAATTCTATCAGGCCTCCCATCCTATCCGAACAGACACAAAATCTTCTGCCAGAGGAATGAAACTCTAATAGTGTTCTTTGGCCAGGGTCCCTGGAAAACTTCCTTTTAAGATTTTCATAATAGATGGCATTTTATTTCAGGAGTGGGGTTCTTTGGTTACTGGGCTACCCCTAAAACATAAAGCTAGCTGGCACATTTTAGCTGTATCACAACACTGAGTTCAGGTAAAACGGCACATCATTTGCAACGTAACAGTGTTGGTTGGCTTTTGTCTCTGTCTTTTGTCTCTGTTGGTGAGTTCCTCAGGCTGGAGCCGTTCTGCCCTGGAAGCCTGGCCATTCACTGTAAGTGGCCTGGTGTCCCCCACTTGGCTGATGGATGAAAAGGTCCAAGAGGAAAGCAGGTTTTCAGAGCTAGGAATACTCGGGAGACCCCTCCCATCATGCCCCATGAGCAGCGGCTCCTGCCTCCCCCACACCCCACACCCTAGCTCTCATCTGTCACTCTGGAGCCCTGCTCCGGGGGCGTCATTAACACCCATTAGCAGCGGGCACCATTAATACCCATTACTGTGAGGAGCTCTGACAAGAGGAATAGACAAGTTTTAGCTTGAGTGTGAGGAAGAAAGAAAATCATTAATGTTAACAGCACATACATTTCCCATCCACTCCCAGTCACCTTCAGTAATACACAGATGAATATTTATATAAAAAAATATTCTCTCCCCTGCATCATCTTGAATACGCTTCCCCAGGGTTGATGGGCTGAGAGGGTGAGGCTTCACTGGGTTTCCGAATCTGTGCTCCAGGCCTCCATCCACGACCTCGCTAAACACAGAGCTGCCCTGCCAAGGATTATCATCCCCCTTTTTCAGATGCTTTATCAAGCTCACAGAGGCTAAGAAAGTTCCCCAATATGTCTTCCCCCCCGGATTCCAATCCAGGTCTGTCTGGCCTCCACACTTCCCCTCTCTACACTCATTACCCTGTGTACTGTAAACAACACATATCTCTGCTCTGTCCAGTGGACTCTCACAGAGGAGTTTTCATGAGAAAGGACTCGTGGCTCAGCTGCAAAGGTGCTTGGGTGCACCCTGGGCTGGTGCTTGATAAGTGGACTTGAGCATTCATTGCATAATATGCCAGGAAAGGAAGAAGTGAATTTGCACAAGCAGGAAAGAAGGGTACACATTCTGAAACGTGCTCTGGTGCCCCTGAAAGCCATCAGAATGAAGCCCCTCATGATCATTTGGGTCCCCAGGTCCAGATGCTTCCTCAGGGGTGAACACCGCCACTGGCCTGCCCAGCAGCCAGGGCGACCAACCGCCCCGGTCTGCCTGGACTGAGGGGTTCCTGGGATGCAGAGCTTTCAGGGCTGAAACTGGGAAGGTGCCAGGCATTAGATGAGTTGGTCATCCAGTTGTGCCCTGTTGGGCATCAGTCATTGGTTCAGAGGTAGGCATGTGACCTAATAAGATTCAGCCTGGGGCAATCTGACGGCTCTGACCTGGCACACCAGGCAGCAGTGCTTTCTGCCCCCTGGGCCATGTGGAGTGACATGGGGCGATGTCTGAAGCAGGGGCACCATGCTGCCACCCTGAAGCCAAGGCCACAGAGGGTGGGGGTGGAGAGGTCACAAGGAATCCGGTCGCTGCTGATCTGGAGCGTCACTCAGCCTCAGACCAGCCCGACCGCCATGCTCTGTCCTTGAGAGGATCACAGATTCTCTTTCATTTTAAGCCTTTGGCTTAGGCCTCCAGTTCCTTGTAGCTGAAAGCACGCTGAGCAGTGGTCCCCCAGGCGCGGCCCCTGAGCAGCAGCACCGCTACACCCAGACTTGGATGAGAAACTCTCAGGACAGGGCCCGGCCCTCTGGCTTTAACAAGCCTTCTTCATGGTTCCAACACCTGATAAAGTCTGAGATCCAGACATCTCCATAGTCTGGTTTGGCTCAGTTTTTAGGGTGCTGGCCTACTGACTGAAGGGTCCCTCAGTTCAATTCCAGCCAGGGGCACATGCCTCGGTTGCAGGCTCGATCCCACATGCATAATTTATTACATTACCAATCGATGTGTCTCTCTCACATTGATGTTTCTCTCTCTCTGCCTTCCACTCTCTTTTTCAGAAAAAGCAATGGAAAATACCCTCGAGTGATGATTAAAAATAAATAAATAGGCAACTCCATGCTTAGCTGGTAGCTCCGGAGATTCTGATCCCTGGCTTGGCCAGAGAACTGCTTCCTGGGAAGCCCTAGGTGCAGGGACGGAGGTGCTTTACGTCTCCCGAGGCAGGTCTGCTCACCCAGGGCAGCTGCAGCTACTGGAACAATGGTTGCCGTCCTCTCAGACACAAAGGTATCTTCCCTGCATAGCTCCTAGCAACAGGACTCCATGCCCTTTCTACTGTGGCTCCCTCCAGAGCTAGTCCAGGACCTCAGCTCTCAGCTGCTCCTGTTCTAGAAGCTTGGAAGGCGGCTGTGACTCACCATGCCCTTCCCTGTTTCCACCCAGGGCTCCCCAGCTCCCTAGTGAACGAGATGTCTTCTCCTTCACACACTGATCTCTCAAAGGGGCCACACAAAGCTGGTTGCCTCACTCCACGTGTAATCTTCTCCCTCCAGTTCTGCTCTGGTGAGAACTGAGAAAAGCAAGCAGGCAAAGGCTGCTACTTTACTGAGTTTATTTATCGGTTCTAGTAGTTTTTGGGTGGAACCTTTAGGGTTCTTTTTATACAGTGTCGTGTCACCTGCAAATAATTACAGTTTTACTTCCTCCTTTTCAGTTTGGATGCCTTTTATTTATTCTTCTTGTCTGATCGCTGTGGCTAGGACTTCAAGTGTTGAATAAGCGTGGTGAAAGCAGACATCCTGTCTTTTTCACAATCTCAAAGGAAACACTTTCAGTTTTTGCCCATTGAGTTTGATGTGACTGTAGATTTATTGTCATATATGGCCTTCATTACATTGAGGTATGTTTCCTCTGTTCCCACTTTGCTGAGAGTTTTATCATGAATGGGTGCTGGATTTTATCAAATGCTTTTTCTGCATCTATTGGTATGATCATTGTTTATGTGATATATAACGCTTATCGATTTGCCTATATTGTATCAACCTTGCATCCTTGGAATAAATCCCACTTGATGTATGATCGTGATGTATGATCTTTTTAATGTACTGCTGATCTGATTTGCTAATATTTTGTTGAGGATTTTAGCGTCTAGGTTCATCAGGAATACTGGCTTATAATTTTTATTTTATTTTTTTATTTATTTATTTATTTTATTTTATTATTTTATTTTATTTTATTTTTGGTTAATCCTCACCTGAGGATATTTTTCCATTGATTTTTAGAAAGAGTGGAAATGAGAGAAGAAGGAGAGGAAGAGAGAGAGAGAGAGAGAGAGAGAGAGATCAGTGTGAGAGAGACACATCAATTGGTTGCTTCCACTGGAGTGTGGATGAACCTGCAACCCAGGTATATGCCCTTGACCAGGAATTGAACCCACAGCCCTTCAGTGCTCAGGCCAATGCCCTAACCACTGAGCCACACTGGTTTTTTTTCTTCTTCTTTTTTTTTTTTTTTTTTTTTTTGGTAGTGTCTTTATCTGGTTTGGAATTAGGATAATGCTGGCCTCATAAAATGAACTAGAGAGCCTTCCTTCCTCATGAGTTTTTTGGAATAGCTTAAGAAAGATAGGTTTATTTCTTTTTTGATTGTTTGGTAAAATTCACCTGTGAAGCCATTCAGCCCAGGACTTTTGTTCGTTGGAAGTTTTTTTATTATTGCTTCAGTGTCACTGGTTGTAATCTGTCTATTCACATCCTCTGATTTTTCCTGATTCAGTTTTGGAATATTGTATTATTTCTAGAAATTTATCCATTTCTTCCAGATTGACCAATTTGTTGGCATGTTGTTATATTTTCTTACAATCTTTTGTATTTCTTTAGTGTCAGTTATTACTTCTCTTTCATTTCTGACTATGTATTTGGGTCCTCTCTTTTTTTTTCTGGATGAGTCTGGTGAAATATCTGTCAATCCTGTTTATCTTTTCAAAGGTCCAGCTCTTTCATTGATTTTTTTTTGTATTGTTATTTTAGACTCTATTTTGTTTATTTCTGCTCTGACCTTTATTATTTCCTTCTTTCTGCTCAGTATGGGCATTGTTTGTTGCTCTTTTTCAAATTCTCTTAAAAAGATAGATTGTTTATTTGAGATTTTTCTTGTTTCTTAAGGTAGGTCTGTAATGCTATGCATTTCCCTTTTAGGACTGCTTTCTCGACATCCCATATGTTTTGGGTTGTTGTATGTTCATTTTTATTTGTTTCCAGGTAATTTTCATTTCTTCCTTGATCTCATCATTAACCTACTCATTGTTTAGTAATATGTTATTTAGCCTCTATGTCTTTGCGTGTTGTTCAGTATTTTTCCGGTGACTGATTTTTAGTTTCATACCATTATGGCCAAAGAAGATGCTTACTATGATTTCAAACTTTTTAAATTTATTAAGACTTGTTTTGTGTCTTAACATGTGGTCTAGCCTAGAAAATGTTCCATGTGCATTTGAAAAGAATGTATGTTCTGCTGCTTTAGGGTGAAATGCTCTGAAAATATAAATTAAATCCATCTGATCTAGTGTGTCATTTAAGGCCACCGTTACCTTGTTGATTTTCTGTCTGGAAGATCTATCCATTGATATTAAAACCCCTACTATGACTGTATTCCTGTCAGTCTTTCCCTTTAAGACCATCTGGATTTGCTTTATATATTTAGGTGCTCCTATGTTGGGTGCATAAATGTTTACAAGGTTTATATTCTCCTGTTGGATTTTTCTTTACTCATTATGGAATATCCTTTGTTTCTCACTATAGCCTTTCTTTTAAAGTTTATTTTGTCAAATATAAGTATTGCTACCCTAGCTGATTTATTTCTTAAATAAACTGATAAAATACATAGTACAAAGTCCACATAATTTAAAATTCTACATGTACAAAGGGAAGCCATGGAAAACATATTTTTCCACCACTATCCGTTAGGCCTTCCAATTCCCCGCCCACAGGCAGCCAGTCACCAGTTTCTCATGACAAGCTCTAGATGCATTTTCTGGCTATACAAGCATATACTTACCCATAGTCTCAAATGAGTGGCAGTGAACTGCACACCCTGGTCTGCACCTTGATTTCTTTCATTTAACAATATATATTGGAGATCATTTCAAATTAGTGCTTAGAGAGCATTCTCATTCTTAGAGATGTATTCTGGACATGTATTAATATCACAATTTGTGTGGCCCCCTCTCTATTGGTGAGCAGGAGGCTTGTAACCCTTTCTTTGATCTTGACAACACTGTTGTGACTAATAAGAATGTTCAGATGTCATCTCACACATGTGTGAAAAAACCTGCAGGGTAAATGCCCCTGAGGTGAAAAGGCTGGGTGAGTGTTACCGTCTCTCAGAAACCACTCAAGAGACTTACCAGCATTTTTTTCCTAATAGAAAAAATAAAATATATAGTAAGTGTCATCAGAGAAGAGGAGACAAAGGGCAGGAGAGAAGATGGCACTTGTGTCCAGATTTTCTAAATTCAGCAGGAGTTAAAGGAGGGGGGAGGGCCAAGTAAGGAATGGAGGCGGCAGGTTAGGCTCTCCAGGAAGCAGGTCCTGAGACAGATGGACCCTAAGGTGCGGGATGTAATCACACCTGTGGAAGGGAAGGGATAAAAGCAGGAGTGGGCAGGGGAGACGTGAGGTGGCCATGCAGGCCAACACTGTGGCGCTTCAGCCCTGAAGTCATTGATCAAAAGTGCTCCCAAGGGGGCCACAATAGCTGAGCCTTAACACCCCTGCCCTCATCAGTCACTGGCTGTGTGCAACACCAGGCAAGGCGACTCGACTGCTGAGAGAATCCCTGAAGACAGTTGAAGGCTTCATGCCAACAGCAGGCACAGCAGCTCGGGCAACGTCCTTCCTGGAAGGGAGAGCCAGGCGGTGCATCTCCATGTGCATCTCATTCGAGGACAGGGCCTCAGGAAATAACAGCCGTTCATAGAAAGGAAGGTTAGAAAGAGCCCCCAAAATACCTTTTTTGACTTCAAGGGAGCCCATGTCCCAGTTTCTCTGGAGACGTAAACGCAGGTGGTCTAACTCCCAACACGTGGCTCTGCCACCGTGAGGGTCGAGAGACACTTTGGTTCAATGAGACCGAGCCAATAACTCAAGTTCAGGAAGGGAGACAGAGCCGAACATAAAGCAAATCTCACAGGGTTTATTTTCCAGTTCCCGATGGTTCTCGGCACCAGCAGGCCACCCCGAGGACCCGCTGAAAGACACACACGAGGTCCGGGGTGCGGCCCGACGGCGTCGGTCACCGCAGCCCCCTGGAAGCCCTCGCAGAGGGATGCGGGCAGAGCGAGGCAGGGGCAGCTTTCCCGGAGCTGGGGACGAAGCCTGGAGGGCAGACAAGCGTCCGAGGATGTGGCCGAGAAGCCGCTGCTTTTAACAGCTCAGCTGAAGGTGTGGTGCGTCTTCAGTGTCTCATCGGGTCCCGCAGAGCGCGGGCCTGCTTGGAGGCCGGGGCTGCACAGTGTTCATCTTATCGGGGCACGCAGGGTCACGGTGACACTCAGCCACACAAACGGAGTTACTTATGTCAAGTCTAATACACACATCAAACTTATCTTCCTGACTCTAATACAACACAAATCTGTTTCTATAACAGCCCGTGGCTCCAAGTGGAGCAGCATGGAAGGCACAGCTGAGTGGCCACGGCGTGAGCTCCAGGCTCTGAGCTGCAGGATTCTAATCCCGACCCTAACTAGGCATTAGACACATTCTCTTTAGAGATGTATTCTGGACATGCTGTGGACGCGCAGCTTGGTGACTGAGAGCACTTCTGGGCAAGCCCCTCACCCCGTCTTGCCGCCGAGAGCTGTTCCTCCCGGTGCGCTCAGGGTCCTGGCCCATGCTCTGGGTCTGGAGCCCCCAGGTGTGGGTGAGAGGGGTGGAAGGAAAGCAGGTAACTCAGGTTTAGCCTCCCTGAGCTTCCGCTTCCCGGCTAGAAAGTGCTTGCACTTAAACCTGCCTCGCCGGTTGTATGAGACTTTGGTGGAGAAAATACATAAAATCCCTGGCACCCAGCAGGAACTTGTTTTAATACTGTTGTGGTTATAAAGAGAGGTGACTCTGAACTTGAAAATTCAACCTTTTTGAAAACAGGGCTGCAGCCACAGGACCTCAGCTTCCTCAGTTTCCTCCTCTGCCCCACCCCTCCTTTCTCACTTCCCCCCCTTGCCCTCCCCCTGCCCCCCCTTGCCCTCCTCCTGCCGAGTCCATGCCCCGCTTTTCCTCTCTGCCCCTCCCCTTCCTCTTCTCCTCGCCCACCCGTCGCTCCACAGAGACTGAGCCTCGGAGCATGCGGCAGGCAGCCCTGGACAACATCCCTCTCCCCGGTGACCCCCCCAGGCTGTCACTGCGCCCCCAGCACCTGGCCACATCCCTTCTCAAAGGCTCTGCTACTTCCTGGCTCCCGGTCAATCCAAAGCCAGGTCCGTATGTTTCTACGGGGACTCTGAGTTGACAAGCCTGGAGGCCCAGAGCGTGGGCGACCACGGAGACGCTTCTCTTTCCACACGGGCCGTTGTGCCGTGTGAGCACACCCGAGTGCACAAGTGCACGCGCATAGCGGACTCAGTGCCACATTCTGTGAGACTCAGAGAGTTTGCTTCCCAGTGGTTCTCAAACCTAGTGGTTTGTATCCCCACCTGGCCCTCCTTTTCATGTTTATCAGACAAATCTGCATGAGAAGGCTGATTATTCTTTAAAATTTCACCTCCTTTCCCTGAGACCCCTAAAATCATGCCCCTCTGCCTTGGGCGGACAGTACCAAGCCTACAGAAAGAAGGGTAATCTGCTGAACAGAGGGACTGGTAAGCGAGACATCCCACACTGAGGGCACAAGCCCAGTGAGACGTGTTTTAGAAGAAAAAGCTGCATCTCGCATAAACCATAGAGGATCGTGTAGAAAAAAATTAGCACTTAAGCTGCTCTATTGTTGACAAAATTTATTATTCATTTTAATGGCCTCAAACAGTGACTTTAATAAGCATTGCGATGAATCTCTATTTCTGCCCTTGCAAATTTGCTAAGTGCCAATTAAAAAGCCAGAATCTCTTTCAAGTGACTATGTTAATAAGAATATCATGACAAGTCAGCATCTCCCAAATGTTTAAGAGAGCACCTCTTTCCACTGAGAAAACACAAATTATTGCTTAAAACTTCAGAATTTGATTAAGGAGGGAAGCAAGAACTGACCAGAGCCGGTGGAGATTGGGAGTGACTCCCTGAATACCGCCGGGAGAAACCCACCAGCTAGACACTGCAACAGCTACACCTAACTCACTGCAAGCCAGTGACTGTTCCCAGCCCTGTACACTTCACTCTTTTACTCCCTAGCTCTCCTCTATTGAGGGAGTTGCTATTAGTGTTACTACTGATAATACTTTGTGCTTACTGATGTATTATTATTCACTTTTGCTCTGATTTAAATAAACAAACATTGACTTTAATGGTTCCTATGAACCTAGCTTTGATTTTCTGGTTTGTTTACAACTAAACTGTTGTTACCATGAGGTTGCATTCATTCATTCATTCATTCATTCATTCATATATTGAGTCTGCATATATTTATTAAATGCAAAAGAGTGTCTTATTGAGCACACAAAATGAAAAAAATTCACTATATATGTATTCCCAGAACACTTTTACTTTCCTCCCAGGAACATAATTTAGCATAGTTTCTAACCACCACCACCACCCCCGGAGTTAGTCTGGGGCTGTGTGACTAAACTATAATGAAAGGCATGGCAATAGAAGTAGTGTACACCACCTCCAGGCCTGGCGCATAAAAGCCTCCACTCCATTCTCTTTCTTTCTGTGGTACCACATTTTGAAGATGGTAGCACCACCAGATAGAAAGAACATGGTCCTTGGAAAAAAATGCATGAAGCAGATCATTCCTTAACCAACCACCTACCACATCAGAGGAGCAATTAATCTGTTCTGCACCTTAACACCTTGCTGACTGGCTATTTTGAGCCAGAACTCACCGGTGCAACTAGCTACTTTGGTCAGCAAGGTGTTTAAAATTACTTAAATTAATATAAGTGCAGACAGGAGTTATCTCAGAACAGGTCAGCAGTGTTAGGACATAGGAACACGTGTATATTCGTGACTGGTCAGCAAGGTGTTTAAGCTATTGAAATTTAAGGGCTTTTTGTTACAGTAGCTACCATTTTTTCCCTAATATATATGATAAGACTCTGTGAGGTGGGGCTGTCACCAGAAAGGGACTGGGACGGAGGAGGGTCTGCCCAGCCCAGTCTGGAATGTGTGGGTTATTGACTTGATGCAGGAAAGGTTTCACAGTGCAAGTCCAGGTGGTATTTAGAGCACGTGTATTAAAGCTGGGGACAGTGAAACAAAGGAAGGGCTTAAGATAGAAGAGGCAAGATCATAGAAACAGGAGTGAGTCTAGGTGGAGCTGCCTGGCCCTTTAGAAAGAAATCACAGAGACAGAAGGAGTGAGCCAGCTGGGCTGTGTGGACTCAGGAAACAAGTTACAGAGGCAAAAGGAGTGAAGTATAGCGCTCCCATCTTCTACCCTTCCGATCGCTACTTTGCAGATAAGCAAGAGCAACAAAATTTAGTAGAAACAATGACCTCTTCCCCTCCCCTGGCTCTTTGTAAACTTTGTAAAAGATTTCTGCCCATAAAAATTCCAGGGAATAGTTAACCAAGAAGGTTAATTAACACTTTTCTTAGTTTCTGTCTGCCGCTTCGCTACTCCCCCACCTGCCCACCCCCCCCCCTTAGCCAAATAGGACATGGTTTTTGCCTTTATATTCTCCCTGTGAAGACCGTTCAGGGCTGCAAGGTTTTTTTAGCAGGAGCCCATTCGCAGTCGCCAGCTAATAAAAATCTCCAAACAATTTGGTCTCTGTGTGGATTGGTCTCGAGGAGGTCACGTACGACAAGAGAGCTCTGGAGACAATTCAGGGGATTAGCCCTGGACAAGCTGCCACTGCCTGCTGCTCCCTGGTTACATGTCTCATGGGGACCTTTATAGCTTAGCAGAAAGAAAGCAAAGATACACACCTGAGAAAATAGGGGGGGAAGGCACAGGTGTGCTCTAGGGAAAGGGTGCACTGAGGCCTTTTGTCTTAAGAGTTTTTATCTGTTTTCTAAAGGCAGGAATTTTAGGGGAAGTCTCAGGGAAGGATCTCAATAGAATATTCATCAGCTTTCCATGTGTGTTCTTTAATATGCTGATGCATCAAAATGAGCTTATAGAGGGGTCATGGTCACTCTCAGGTCAGTTTCACCTTCAAAGAATGTCACCCAAGAGGGACTGAGACCCAGGTGGGTCTGCTCAGGCTTCTCTGGAATGTGTAAACCACTTGCTCCTAAGTGTCCTTGGTTAGGTAACACAAGAACTTGCGATTTATTAGCTGGCTATAAATTGCTCAGCCTTGTTTAGCTATCTGTCTCAGTTTCCCCATTACACTTGCCAAGGGATTTTCCTAGCCTCTTACTATCTTGCCTCAGGGCAACAAATGTTCAGTTTTTTTATGTCACCACCTCTGCTGTACTAATTAAAAGCTGTGTGCCTTTGAAGCAAATTATTTAACCTGTGTTAACTGATTTACATATTGCAAAGTGCATCTAATAAAACATAAAATACAGGGTTGTGGGATATTTAAATTAAAATCTCCTAACATTGCCATTGGCTTGTAGTGTTAAAAAAAATTAACCCAGTATATTTGAACATCTAATTGGCTTTATTAAATAATTCATAATCAGAAAGCATCCCATCTAACACCTAGAAGGGCTGGCTTTCTGAGAGGGAGTACAAAATGGAGGTTTTATGGAAAGAAGGGTGGGACAAGGGAGCTATTTGCAAAACAAAAGAAATGGTTAATTTGGGGCCTGGACATTTTTTTCTTAGGTCATAGAGAAGGGGAAGGGTTATTGTCATGCAGATTGCCTCTTCTTTTTATGGGGGATGAAGAGGGCCTTTGTGACAGATTACCTCTCCGGTGTTTGACCAGGAAATTCCAGACTGGTTGATTAAGATGTTTTGAGGAGAGGCTGAAACTGCAATTAGATTAAGTATTAAAACTAGGCTTGGTATCATGGGCTTTTAGCATGAATGATACCATTTGGGGCCTGTGGGTTTGTTTTTTTTTAAAGTAATACTAAGTGCTCAATTAGTGGTACTTAGTTATCTCCCTGGAAGCCCTTCAAGTTCAAATTTTTCACAAAAATAAATGATACTGGGTGAAGAAGGAAGACAACTGTATTTTTCCTTCTTCCCTTGAGATGGACTGAGTCAGGATTTTCACAGTTTGCCTCAGTTTGGCTTCACACTTCTGTGTTCACCGGGGGATGCTTTGTTTACCTGGGTCTAGAATTGAATAGGTGTGAATTTCAAGGTAACAGCTCGGTAGGACTTACATTAGCATTTCAAAAAAGCCGTCAAATGGCTGATGAGAGGGAAGTGTTTTCACACACTGCCTAATCTTTTTCACACATCTATGCTCCAGGCTGGATGCTTTTATCACCTGTAGAAGGAATTGAATAGCTGTGAGTTGCAAAAGCCATGAGGCTTACATCACATTTTAGCATTTCAAAGAGAAATCAAAGGAACCTTAAAAACACTTTCATATTTCTAAAAGTTATACCTGAGTTTTTTAGGCTTCTAGGAAGTAAGTTTTCATTTAAGTTCAAAAAGAACTGAACTAAGAATATTGACAAACCACAGTTTCCCAGTTAGTAAGAACCTCAGCATCCAGCGGGGCCCCTTCTGCCACCTGCTAATGAAGTAGGACCTCAGCTCTGCTCATTCCATGGGTGACTGGAAATTAATCGGTTGGACCCCACTGTTGGACCACTACGACTATGAGAACCTTTCTTCTCCTTAGCAAACATCTGCTTCCCTAAACATCTGTCTATCCTTCTGGGTTATATGCTTTATATTAAGTTAAATGAGCTAACCTCCCTGTTATGGAACTGTGATAGGCAGTTATATAGCCATGAGCAGAGTAAGGACAATGGGCCAGGTACAGAAGGTCACCAGGGCAGCAAGCAACGGGCAAAACTGAGAAAACAGGGGCCTTACCCCCAGGGTAACCTTTGCCCCTAGCATATCTCTGGTCTTGCGGCTTAGACCCCCTGACCTTCCATATCACTGGTCATGGGGCTCAGACCCTCCCTTGACCTTTCCTCCCATGGCAGGTTGCTAGTTCTGTGGTTAAGCCCCCTTAGAAGGGAAAAACAAGGAGGGAATAGCCCTTAAGCATTAAGCCCCCAAGACAGTGAGGTTCTGACCCGCATCAAATACATCTAGGCCCAGCTGTGTTTCAGCTCCAGGCCCAGAGAAGCAGGAGAACAATACAAGTAGCGCCGTGGCTGACAGCAGGGCCCGCTGCACTGACAATGACCCCTGCCCTGGCGCTGACCAATCAGTGGACACCACAGCCCCGACAGGGTCCACCTGAAAAGCTGGTGAATATTCCATTGAGATCCTCCCACGGGACCCCCTAAGATCTCCACCTTAAGAAGCTTTCAGGACAGAGGCCCCAGCACCTTCTCTCTCCTGGGAGCATGCCCATGTCATTCCCCTCTCTCTCCCCCTCTTCTTCCCCTACAGACACGCATCTCCTAAACTTTAAGGAGCCTTACGAGACTTGCAACCAGGGGGCAATGGGCAGTGGCAGCTCATCCTGGGCTAACCCATGACTGTCCCGAAGGCTCCCTTTTCCCTGGCTTCTTAGTGAGCAAAGCAGCACGGCCTAGGCTCCTTTCCCCGCCTAGTCCCTCTCCTGTTGCTTCTTCTATGCTAAGCCCGTTCTTGTTTCACCAACCCCAGCTTTAATAATCATACCCTCATAGTCACCTGGACTCGTGTGGCGAAACATTTCCTACATGAAATCAAAACCCACACCCACTACCCCTGGCCCTAAGCAGGCCCACTAAGGGCCAGGTCCTTCTCTGATAGCATTTTCCGGCACCCCAGGTGGGCCTCCTAGCTGGTGACCCTGGAGCGTACCGACACCTTTTCCCTCTCCGCCCGCCAGGCGTGTTACCCTTGACCTTCCCTCTGCTAAGCTCCCAGAGCCCTTCTTTGCCTCTGTAGCTGTCCGATGTGCCAGTAAGCACTGGTGCCCTTTCGGCATCGTGGTGCCCCAATTTGGGTGGCTTCGCCACGGCGCTGGTCCTCCTCGCCGCCTTGGCTGAAGGAACTGGCCGACCGTTTCCTTTCTCCTCGCCTCTGTCACCCAGCCAGAGGTTCTGTGTGGGCACTGCCGCGCTGTGCAGGCGCAGGACAGCGCTTCAGGGCGGCTGGGGCCCTAGCCGGTTACTCAGTGGTTGGAACGTCAGCCCGCAGACTGAAGAGCCTCTGGTTTGATTCCCATCAAGGCATGTACCTCGGTTGCAGGCTCATCCCTGGCCCCAGCTGGGGCATGTGTGGAGGCGACCAATCGATGTGGGTGTCTCCCTCCCTCCCCCCTTCGCTCCTGAAAAGCCATGGGTAAGGCATCCTCGGGGAGGAATGCGAGCTGCGAGGCACTCGCGGCCTGGAGACTCCGGGACAGGTCAAGCTGGTCTTGGACTGGGGCAGCTTGCACTGGGCACCCCCCGACTGCACGACATTGCCCATGTCCATGCTCCCAGGAACACTGTGAAATCACACCAGGCTCTTCCCAGTGGCTCTCCCTTTCCAGTTACTAGTTCCAGGGAAGAGAGAGAGATCCTTGCCTTCTGGCTGGAAGGACGTTCTTTTTTCCTCCTTTATGTCTGGAGTTGAATTCAGGCTGACTTTCTTTGAGCTGTTTTTTTGAAATCCTCGAAGTGGAGCTAAAGGATAAGGGTTGAGAGAACCTAGACTATAGATAAGGGTGGCTTATTTTTAACTTTGGCTTTTCAATTGGAATTGCTTTCTGAGGTCTGAACAAAATCTTTTACCACATAAATGAGAGCCTGAACTCATTCAGCTCCAAAGATAAGGGATACTTCCTCCCTCCGGCAATATCTCGGGTATTCTTTGGTGACGAAGAATGTTTGTGGAGGTGTCAGGAGCCATCCCACATGATGTATAGGAACCCCATAGGGAATTCCAACTCAACTGCAATTAAACAATTGATTCATACAGGGACGTGCACATAATGGCTGGTCACCTAGTGCTTTGAGTCCCCACAGCTGTGTTACACAGCCAGGGAGAGAAACTGAGGCACATAAAAGGGTCGATGCAACTCTGGAGGTGAGAGCCCCATGGAGCTTAACCCATAAGCAGCACACTTCAACCCACAATACCCCTACTACACAATATACTTAGAAATGTGTTCAGACCCTGCAAATATCAAAAAAAAAAAAAAAAGACTAAAATTAAAATGGGAAATTGGGCCTCTAAGGTTGATAAACCCCAAGAATCCCAGTCCCCTGTTAATAATCCTGCAAGTTATATGTATAATTTGTACAAAATCTCAACTTGCAAGTACCTAGAGAAATGGGAAAATTTTAACTAAAAATTATATCAGTTTGAAATGGCCAAAATGGGGAACTTTTGACCTTTCCAAATTAATTTTTATGCACGCTCAATTAGAAAAAGCTGGCTCTAAAATTAAACTGAATAAATGGGACGCATATCTTGATCGAAAATTAGAATCTTCTATTAAAGGCTCAGATAAATTATCTTCTCTATAGGAAGTTAATAAGAAAATATTGAAGACTGCCTCTGAAATAAAGAAGACTTCTGAAGCCAATAAATGCCAACTCCATTCCTCCCCCTTCTACAGCTCCTCCACTGTATCCTTTGCTCTCTGAGCTTTCTTGTCCAGACTTGCCCTCCCCCTCCCTTCTCCCTTCCCCTTTTAACTTCTCTACATCTCCTCCACTACAACTCCCTGTGTTATGTCCGAGAATCAGATCCCCTATGCGGCGGAAAGACAATCACTCCACAGCTGATAATGTAACAGCAAAAGGGACTTTTATTCCAGCTAGCTGGGGTTCGGTCGTATCCAACGCAGTGGAATTCTGACTCTAACCCTGATCCAAATTTACAACAGGCTTATATAGGATTACAGTGAGCAAGCAATCATTGTCCTTGCAAGGGTTGTAAATTCTTTAGGAAGGGTGGGCTCAGGATGTTTCTCAACCACAGGCACCTGAAGCTTGAGTGCACCTGGTATTTGTCAAACCCACCGGTTTAAGTTAGTTCCTGGAACTGCCTCCACCCTCTGCAGTTTACTGAGTCACTCATGTATGCCTTTTGTCCTGCCCCAGGGCCTAGGGGCCTGCCTCTGTCTTGGTGGGTCCTCACACCTGTTGACCTAGGGAGAAATGAGAACAGAAATTCAGACAAAAATAATCCAGGAGTTCTAGCAGCTCCCTTCAGGGAGAAGCCTGTCTCAGGCAGAGGGGAACCAGCGATTGTGTATGTTCCTTGGACTAGAACAAAATTAAGAAATTCAGCTAAAGATTTTCCTGACCCTCTCCAAGACCCTAATGGGTTTGCAAAGAAATTTAATTTAACTCTTATAATATATGTTCCTGTCTATTCTGACCTATTCCAATTAACACACCCACTGGTTTCTGAGAGCAAGGCAACAGAATGGCTGGATAAGGTTCATGGCATACTCTTGTGGGGATTTTTTAAAACAGAGAGACACATACCAGGAAAAATGCAGGAAATCAGCTCACCAAGCTTTACCAAGCCATACCTGAGAATTTTCCCCAGAAAATGGACTGGACCAAAATCCAACAACATAAAAGAAAGCCTGACACACCAGTACTTGATTTCTTTAAATGTTTTGGAAAAAAACTTTTAAACAATACTCAGGTCTTTCTCCAGACAGTTTTAAGGATCATCAAAATAGTCTCTTACTAAATTTGGCATTTTTTGAAGGACTAGATGAAGAGTTTGTAACTTTGATCAAACAGCATAAATTAAACTGGCAGACCACACATACTGATAAACTAGCTATTCTGGCTGATTGACTACCTAACATTACTCAGATGAAAGAAAAAAATACCGTGGCCAAAATTATGGACTGATAGCTCCAGCAATTAAGCAATCAAGTCAGATCTACCCAAAGCTTTCTTAAACAAGGGGAAAGAATATTCTGTTTTTACTGTAAAAAGCCAGGTCACCATAAGAAGGATTGTAGAAAACTAAAATGCGAATTAGTAAAAGAAAAAGAAAAAACAGAAGCAAGCATAGGGCTGCTCTGAGGACCATCAGAAGGTATTTCCCCTTCTCCTCACAAATGTTTTAGGAGAAATTGAAATTACAATAAAAGGGGAAATCACTAAGGCCCTTTAGGTACTGGGGCTACTTTATCTGTTCTAACCCTACCCAACTTAGTTGCCCTTTCCCTTGGAGTAAAGCTTCTGTATAAATGATAGGGTTATCTAACCAACCAATGACTGTTTCAAAATCATAACCTGTCTCCTTCAAACCAGGGGATGTTATGGGGCAACATATATTTTTACTGGTCAAATAAGCCTCAATTCACCTGATAGGGACAGATTTTCTTCTTTTTCTTTTTAAATATACCTTTACTGATTTCAGAGAGAGGAAAGAAGAGGGAGAGAGAGAGAGAGAAAAACCTCAATGATGAGAGAGTCATTGATTGGCTGCCTCCGGCACACCCCCAACTGGGGATCGAGCCCGCAACCCAGGCATGTGCCCTGACCGGGAATCGAACCCCGATCACCTGGATCCTAGGTCGCTGCTCAACCGCTGAGCCACGCCCGGCCGGGTGGGAGAGATTTTCTTGAAACCCGTGATGCATGCATATTCTTTTCCTGGAAGGTTGAAATGTATTTAGAACTAAATGAATCAGATACTGAACCAATTGGGAAAATAATGATTTTAAAGGAACTTCCACAAAAGGGAAATAATCTTGAAACTAAACGTTGCTTGCAAGATGTTCTGATGCAACTTTGGGTCCTTTTCCGTAGAGATATTAGCAAGATCAAGTCAGCCACTTCTATTAAAATAAGTATTGATAATACTTTGCCTCTACATAATATTCACCAATATCCTTTAAGACCTGATTCGCTAGCTGGAATTAAGCCCATTATACAAAATTATCTAAAAGGGGGACTTATAATTTCATGTACAAGGTCCTGCAATTCTCCTAACCATCCAGTAAAGAAACCCAATGGGAAAGGGTGGAAATTTGTACAGGATCTCAGAGCTATAAAAAAGACAGTTATTCTCAGACATTCTTATTTTCAGCCATTCCTGTGAACTGCCAATATTTTCCAGTAGTAGATTTATGTAGTGCCTTTTTCAGCATTCCAGTAGAAAAAGATAGTCAATATCTCTTTGCCTTCACTCGGGAAGATCATAGATTTACTTGGAATGTAATGCCCCAGGGATAAACAGAGTTCTACCTATTTCTCCCAGATATTAAAAGCTGATTTAAATAATGTTAAATTTCCTAAAGATTCCACTCTAATCCAACATCGGATGATTTACTTTTATGCTCTAGGACATTACTAGAATCCCCGGCACCCCCCCCCAAAAAAAACCAACACAACTTACCTATTATAACAGCTAGCTATAAAAGGACATAGTCTCAAAGGATAGACTTCGATTTTGCTTACCTCAAGTAAAATACCTTGGCCATCTCATATCTAAAGATGGGCTACTGATTAACCCTGAAAGACTCAGAAGAATCCTATCTTTTCCTCTTCTAAAAACAAGAAATCAGCTTAGAGGATTCCTGAGTTTGACTGGATATTGTCACAATTGGGTTCCAAACTTTTCATTATCAGAGCAACTTGATCCAATCCAATGGAACACCGAGAGGAAGCAAGCAGTAGAAGGCCTAAAGAAAGTATTATCTCAAACTCTTGCTCTGGGACATCCTAATTATAAATTTCCCTTCTTTCTTTTCACACATGAAAGTAAAAGAAATGCTTTAGGAGTTCTAACTCGGAAACATGGAGATCATCACAGACCTATAGGATATTATAGTCAGCAGCTAGACCCAGGGGCAAAAGGGCTTCCTCCCTGTGTGAGGCCACCTCTGCTACAGCTACGCTGGGTAAGCAAACAGAAGGGATAGTTATGGGCTCTCCTTAACTATTTATGTTCTTCATTCTGCTGAATCTTTACTGAACTCCCATCACACTCAATATTTCTGTCGGTCAATTGGCTTCTTACGAAGCACTCCTGCTCTCTGCACCTAATATCACTTTAACTCAGTGTTGGGGTGCATGTGGGAGGCATCTGACCTATCAGTTCAATAGAAGACTATCTTTTACAGTTCTAATCATATTAACTCTGCAACTTTTTACCCTCTTTACAGAATATAGACATCCACTACTGTGTTTTGCTTACTAACCACCTTCTTGTTCCTAGGAATGATTTACAGGAAGCTCCTATTGATAATGCTGACTTAATTTGGTTTATAGATGGATCTTATCTGAAAGATAAACAAGGACATTACAGAGCTGGAAATTCAATAACTTCCATGTAAACATAACTGAAAGTTTTTAATCTACCTGAAATAATATCTGCCCAACAAGCTAAACTAATTGCTCTAACTCGGGATTGTCAATTGGCCAAATATCAAGTAGCCAATATTTATACTGAAAGTCACTATGCATTTGGTGTAGCTCATGGCTTTGAAATACTATGGAAGCAACAAAGCTTCTTAACTTCCTCAGGAAAGCACATTAAAAAATGGAAAACTGGTTGCAGTTTTCCATTTTTAGATGCCATTCAGCAACCAAAACAATTGGCAATTATCAAAATTCCAGGACACTCTAAAGCTACCACCATGGAAGCAAAAAGAAAGCATCTTGCCAACACTGCGGCTAAGCAAAAGGCATTGAACAGTCAAGTTATCCAGACCTGAGAAGATTCTTTTCTTTCTGTTAATTCGATAAAAGACTATCTTTTACAGTTCCAACAGACAGCTGTGGAGGAAGTGGAGAGGAGATGGCGACCCAGACACGCAGATAGGGCTTGAACCCAATGAGACACCTTTCTTACCTACAGGGGCCCACTCCCTACACTTCAACATGTACGTGAGCCGACACACTGGGGTCATAAAAACATGATTTCATGGAGTAGAAAATATTATTGGAAACCTTCTCCGACTGTAGCTCATAAAGTATATACAGCAGATGTTCTGTCTGCCCAAAATATAACCCAAGAAAACCACTTCATGGATCCCAAGGACATTTCCCACTTCCTTTAAGTCCATTTGCTGTATGGCAATTGGATTTTATCCAAATGCCACCATTTCAGAGATACAAATATATATTAGTTATGATTTGTATGTTTTCTTGCTGGGTTGAGGCATTGTCTTGCAGGAGAGCAACAGCCTTAATGGTTGGTAAATTGTTATTTAAAAAAATAATTCCCAGTTGGGGAATTCCCTCTGACTTACATAGTGATGAAGGGACTCATTTCCCTGGGCAAATAATAAATATCTAGAACACTGGGCCTACTCGGCAGCATTTTCATTGTGCTTATCACCCCCAGTCCCTGGATTGGCGGAACGTATCAATGGTACAATCAAAATTCAACTAACCAAGCCCTGGCCTGATGACTCGGTTGGTTGGACCATTGTCTTGTGCACCAAGAAGGCTGTGGGTTTGATTCCTAGTCACAGCACATGCCTAGGCTGTGGGTTCAGTCCCTGGGTGGGGTGCATATGGGAGGCAACTGATTGATGTTTCTCACATCAATGTTTCTCTCTCTCTCTGTCTCCCTTCCTTTCTCTCTGAAAATCAATGAAAACATATCCTCGAGTGAGGATTAAAAAAAAAATTCAACTAGACAAAATTTCAGAAGCTTTAATCTCCCCTGGACAAAAGCTCTCCCTGTAGTGCCCCTCCACCTGAAATCCTCTCCTTTTGGTAAAACATACTTTCTCCTTTTGAAATTGTCACTAGGGACCCTGTGCATCCAGACAAAGGGGAAATGAACTGACTGCTAAAAAGAGACACTCTGCATTACTGCCAAGGGCTTATTAACCAGCTTAAAAAGATTAATAAATTAGTAGCTGATACATTTCACAGCACACTTCCAGGAGACGAAGATTTCAAAGACCATGGTTTACATGGAGATTTGGTTTATTGGAAAACACATCAAATAAAAGACTGTATCCAACCTCATTGGAGGGGACCTTCCCAGGTATTCCTAACTAACCCATGTGCAGCCAGAGTCAAAGGAGTTAATACATGGATCCACATTTCTCATTTTTTTAAAAGGAGCCGAACTGGGAATGGAAACTACTGTCTCTGACACTCGCCTCTGTCTCCAGCAGAGATCAAAAACTTTTTTGCTGCCATCAAAGGCAGACAGCTATCCCAAGACATCCACAAGGCCTGTATGCACACAAATGGATGTTGAAAATTGTTAAATTTATTTGTTTTTAACTTTTCTCTTATATCACTTAATTGTTGATTGAATGCACATCAAATGATTCTTACATCGTTGTCCTCCTTATGGTTTCCTAGTGAAAACAGTGTCTGTCTCCACAGACCCCTCCCCTTATTAAACATGAAAAATTTAACTTGGGCACCTGCTAACCTTTCCCACCTACTAGACAACAATATTCTGATTATTAGTTATGATGATGAAGTTAACACTTTGTTGGCCACACATTGGTCTTCTCCTAATATTAATATAAGTTTTGGTACATTTTTATCTGGATCTATCTACATATTATAAAAGACCCATCTTGGGCAAATACCTCCAAAAGCACCTCCCTGATAATTCTGCTGTTCGAATTATCTATGGATCTAATCTAGATAACTATTGTATAGCTATAAGAATGATAATAAAAAGCTAAGAGAAGCCCAGCCGGGCATGGCTCAGCGGTTGAGCGTTGACCTAGGATCCAGGTGATCAGGGTTTGATTCCCGGTCAGGGGACATGCCCAGGTTGTGGGCTTGATCAATGACTCTCTCATCATTGATGTTTCTGTGTCTCTCTCTCCTTTCCTCTCTCTGAAATCAATAAATATGTATTTTTTTAAAAAAAGCTAAGAGAAGAAATACCTGTATATGAAGGGAAAGGCCTTGCAGCAACCTGCCCTATCTGTCACATTATATCTTGTCCTTGGACTCACCAGCTATGTCTGGTGGCTGGATGTTAGTGAAACAAGAAAAAAATTAATGGGTCCCCATTTCAGAAATTATCTGAATTACTTGGTATGTAGATATGTCTGTAAATACTCCACCCTCTTCAAGTCCTGACACTTGTGGGAAGTTGTGTGGCATACTCAAACTCTAGCTCATTTGAGGGTCACCTCTACTCATTTAACCAAGGCATGGGAAACTCAACATTTTTGGCCCCTTCGGTATGCCCCAATTGCTCCCAAGTCATAGCTACCCAATGGCAACAACGTTCTTGGTGAATCCAACAACACTGGCCCTATGTAAGAAATAAAAGGGGTCTACTTAGTGAATTAGGGGCTGGCTTTGGTATTCTGGAACAAGCTGAATTTGCAGCTGATAAAGAACATCATTCATTAGAAAATGACTCTTGACCTAAAATAGGTCATATAGAGGGAATGCTGTTTTAAGAGGAAGGAAAGGGGTGGGAAGCAGCATGGAAAGACAATAAAGCCTTAGCTCAATGGATAGAACAGCCTCAACGGGGAAAAAAAAGTCATGCACAGACCCAACAATGGGAACATGCCTGTAGCCTAACTCAACAGGGCCTATTGTCTATGCTAATGCAAATGGAATCTGAAATAGCTAGGAAACAATGGCTGACTATAATGGGTGCAGAAGCCCAGGCCAGGTCTTTATGGACTCATATGGTTCCCCTGGATTTTGGAAATTCTGGCATGGAAAATGCAATCTATGACATTATATCTTAAAAGCCCAGGTACCTTGGTTAAATTCTAAGCTTAAATTCTCAGTAGTTCAATTGGCTGGCCTAGGACATCTTTAATAACACTAGAATTCTTCCAATGGGAAGTAAATCAGCCATATTTAAAAATAACAAACAACGGGAACCCATCTCACTATTTGATTGTGAAAATAAAAAAGGTGAATCGTTATGTACCCAATCTAGATGGGATACTGAATTCATCCAATCCTGGCCTATTGTATCTACCCCAAGAAATAACAACATATGGTATATGGCAAAGGGATGTTTTTGTTGGGAAGGATTAGAAAATTCTTCTGTTAAACTAAGTGATTTTTATTGTAATAACACCAAGTTTACATTAAATACTATGGGAATAGGGTGTAATACTGAAATTATAGGCAAAATAATTTTGCCTGAGGTTAATAAAACTTATTATAATATTGACATTGAAAACCCAATGTATTAGGAAATCATTTCTATGAAAATTAACTAACCAAAAGAAAAATGAAAACTTCTGGATAATGGAATAATACAAAGTCTAAATTCACCTGGCCAAACATATCATAAGGTACAAATGACAGTGGATAAAGAAGAAAAACGTATTATTAGCTTAATGAAAAATTATAACACATGTAAAGGGTTCTTTGGTTGGCTGGGTGCTTGTTTCCCTCAGACTCTTGTCTAATATTGGACATTTTCTGTTCTTAATCAGTGTTACTGGTTTAATACTGTTCTCCTTGTTCCTTAAATGTAAATATTATTATGCAGAAAAACAGAACTTAAGACAAGAAGCAAAAAAAAACTCAGATCATGGTACCTCAAAGATTAGAAATAATCCAGAATATTTTTTAACAAGGACATATAGGCTCTGACTGCCTCCCATTCACCTTTTTCTTTTGAATAATAATAATTTGACCTTCAATGACATGTAAGGTTATGGTTTTGCCCCATCCCTAGCAGTCCACCCTGTTCAGCAAGACAAACCCTAACTCAGACTTCCTAGGAATGAGCCTGCCTTGCACCATGGGACCTTGTTATCCCACCAAAAGCTTGGTCCTCGGTGTATCCTTTGGACTGATTTATGATTAAAAGGAGGATGTGTGGACAATAGGGGACCACATACTAAACCTGACAAGCTCAGGGGAGGTCTGCATGGTGGCCTTACAAACTCATAGACCAAAAGTAACCACATAGGGTGGTCTGAAATTAAAAGTTTCTGACTAAAAGCAGGTCATGGTGGGAAGTCATGTCCTAGGCTAGAATCTTCCCTGATAAAGGTCAATCTTTATCTTAATTCAGTCTGTCTATTATCTTTTTGCATCTAAGATAACATACCTTTGGAATGTCAAGGTAATACAAAAGCACAATCATGCACCAAGGCAAAGACCACAAATCCTCTCATTATTGTTGTCATATTAATTATTGACTGTTAACTATCCCATACCCACAAATATAAAATAAGTATGTGTCTATCCATTTTACTTTTTTCCAGTTCCAGAGATTTTCCCTCTTTGCTTTCTCCCACCTCGCTAATCTACCACCAATGGAATTACATCTTGCCCTTTGGTTCTAATGTATAAAATAAGTAGTAAAACTGCCATTTTCTGGAGCACTTTCTCAATCTCTTGAGGTTTTACATCTTGGCAATTGTCATCAGTTTGGCTCAAATAAAAGGATCATACACTATGTACTGTATATATAGAATCCTAAAGATTTCACCAAGAACCTACTAGAACTCATAGATGAATTCTTTAAAGTAGCAGGATACAAAATAAATATTCAGAAATTTGTTGCATTTTATACACCAATAATGATCTATCAGAAAGTAAAACTAAGAAAACAATCCCATTTATAATTACATCAAAAACTAAATTAAATAAATTTAGGAATAAATTTAACCAAAGGAGGTAAAAGACCTATACTCAGAAAACTATGACACTGAAGAAGCAATCAAAGAAGATACTAATAAATGGAAGCATATACCATGCATATGGACTGGAAGGATTACCATCATTAAAATGTCCACAATCTATCAACTCAACACAATTCTTATCAAAATACCAATAGCAACTTTCACAGATCTAGAACACATAATCCAAAAATTTGTATGGAAACACAAAAGACCCCTAATAGCAACAGCAATCTTGAAAATGAAGAACATGGGTGGTAACACACTACCTGATGTCAAACTATACTACTGGGCTACAGTAATTAAAACAGCATCATGGAGGGGAGGGAAGATGGTGGCACTCGGACAAGAAGCAGAGCGCCCTTGCTTCCAGCCACAGACTGGATTTACCACTAAAATACTGCGTAACCAGCTTGGAAAAGCAAGAGAAATATACCTGAGTGGACATATTTTGAGTAGGGAGCAGTGAAGAAACATCACAGAGTCTGGTGGGGGGAGGCGGAGAAAGGGGGAGTCCCCCCTGAAGCCAGTGCTGGGCTGCAAGGCCCGAGGGTTAGAGGCTGCAAAAAAATGAAACTAGATCCCCAACTTACTCTATACACAAGAATATATTCAAAATGGCTAAAAGACTTAAATGTAAGTCACAAAACCATAAAAACCTTGGAAGAAAACATAGGCAGTAAAGTTACAGACATCTCACGTAGTGGAATTTTCACCAATACATCTCCTAGAGAAAGAGAAACAAAGGAAAAAATAAACAAATGGGACTGCATCAAACTAAAAAGCTTCTGCACAGCAAAAGAAATCAGCCTCAAAATACAAAGAAACCCCAGTGCCCATCAGTAGATGAGTGGATAAAAAAGCTGTGGGACATTCACACCATGGAATACTATGCAGCGGTAAAGAAGGATCTCGTACCCTTTGGGACAGCATGGAGGGACCTGGAGAGTATGATGCTAAGAGAAATAAGCCAGGCAGTGAAAGACAAACATCACACGATCTCACTTATATGTGGAACCTAAAGAACTTAATAAACAGATGAACAAAATAGATTCAGTGACATAGAAGCATGGAACAGACTGAGGGATCTCAGAGGGAAGGGGGGGAGAGATTAACCAAAGAATTTATATGCATATGTGCATAACCCATGGACACAGACAACAGTGTGGGGAAGGCCTGGGGCGGGGAGTGGGTGCGGGGTGGAAGCGGTCAATGGGGAAAAGGGGGGACACCGGTAATATTTTGAACAAAAAAAAAAATAGTAAGAAAAAAGCCAGCATGATGATACTGGCATAATAACAGACACATAGATCAATGGAACTGAACAGAGAGCCCAGAAATAAACCCATACCTATGTGGTCAACTAATTAATGGAAAAGGAAACAAAATCATAAAATGAGGTAGGACAGTTTATTCAATAAATGATGTTGAGATTGTTGGACATATACATGCAAAAATGAAACTAGATCACCTTTTTACACCAAATCCAAGAATGAACTCAAAAGGGATTAAAGGCTTAAATGTAAGACCTGAAACCATAAAACTCCTAGAAGAAAACATAGACAGTAAAATCTCAAACATTACTCTTAGCAATATATTTTCTGACACATCTTCTTGGGCAAGAGAAAAACACTGGCCTGCATTAAACTGAAAAGTTTTTGCACATCAAAGGAAACCATGAGCAAAACAAAAAGACAACCTAATGAATGGGAAAATATATTCTCCTATAAAACGTTAATATTCAAAATTTATAAAAACCTCCGACAACTCAACCCCAGAAAAACAAACAATCCAATTAAAAAGCCGGCCAAGGACCTGAATAGACACTTCTCCAAAGAGGAGCTACAGATGGCCAAGAGACATATGAAAAGTTGCTCAACATCACTGATCACCAGAGATGCAAATCAAAACCACGATGAGATTATCACCTCACACCTGTCAGAATGGCTCCATCAATAAATCAACAAACAACTGTTGGGGAGGGTGTGGAGAAAGGGGAACCCTATAAAAAAGAGAACACTATAGAAAAAGTGTGCTGATTTCTCAAAAAATTAAAAATGGAATTGCCTTATGACCCAACACTTCCTCTTCTGAGCATCTATCTGAAGGAACCCAAAACACTAATTTGAAAGAATATATTCACCCCTATGTTTATAGTGCAGCTTTATTTACAATAGCCAGGATTTGGAAGCAACCCAAATGCCCATCAACAGAGAAGTTGATAAAAAAAAAAAAAAAAGTTTTGGTACATATATGCAATGGAATACTATTCAGTCATGAAAAAGAATAACAGCTTACTTTTTGTGACAGCATGGATAGGCCTTGGGACTATTATGCTAGATAAAATAAGTCAGACAAGAGAAAGACAACTGCCATATGATTTCACTTAGATATAAAATCTAAAGAAAAAATAAACAAATAAACAAAATAGAAATAGACTCATAGATACAGAGAACAGACTGACAGTTGCCAGAGGGGAGAGGTGGACTCGGTGAACAAGGTGAAGGAATTATGAAGCGCAAATTGGTAGTTGCAGAATAGTCACAGAGCTGTAAATGGCAGCATGTCTCAGGATGTGGTGAGCAATATCACTATATCTGTGGGCAGGGTAGGTTCTTGAATTATCAGGGAAACCACTTTGTGGAGTATATGATTGTCTGGCCACAATGCTGTACACCTGAAACTAGTACAGAATAGTATTGAATGTAAACTGTAACTGAAAAATAAAAAACAAATAATAATAAAACAGGCAAAGGACCTGAACAGACATTTTTCCAAGGAAGATGTACAAATGGGCAATAGGAACATGAAAAGGAGCTAAACACCAATAATCATCAAAGAAATGCACATTAAAACCACAATGAAATATTACGTCATGCTTGTTAGAATGTCTGTCATCAAAAAGACAAGAGATAACAAATGATGGCGGGGGTGTAGATAAAAGGGAACCCTTCTGCACTGTTGGTGGGACTGTAAATTGATAAAGCCACTATGGGAAAACAGTATTAAGATTCCTCAAAAAATTTAAAATAGGACTATTATATGATCCAGCAATCACACTCCTGGGTATATATCTAAAGGAAACAAAATCAGTATGTCGAAGAGACATCTGCACCCCCATGTTCATTTCAGCATTTATTTACAATAGTCAAGACACAGAAACAACCTAAGTGTTCATCAACAGATGAATGGGTAAGAACATGTGAGATTTATAACACAAAATACTACTCAGCCATAAAAAAGAAGAAACATTTGGGACAACATGTATGGACCTGGAGGGTATTATGCTAAGTGAAATAAGTCAGACAGAAAAAGATATTACCGTATGATATCATTCATATGTGAATTTTTTTAAAAAATCAAAGAAAAACAGAGACTAGATTTGTGGTTGCCAGCAAGCGGGGGGGGGGGGGGGGGCAGGGGTCGGGTGAAGGTAGTTCAAAGGCACAAACCCCAGCTATAAAACAAATAAGCGCTGAGGGCGTGATGTGCAGCCGGATGACTACAGCAGCACCGCTGCGTGGTACAGATCTGCGAGCGGCTGAAAGAGTAAATGCTAAGAGTTCTCATCACAAACAAAGAATATATTTTTTTGTATCTGTATGAGATGATGGATATTAACTAAACATATTATGGTAATTATTTCACAATATATGTAAGTCAGATCATTACACCTTAAACATATACACTGCTGTATGTCAGTTACATGTCCATAAAACTGAAAGATATAAATAAATAAATAAACAAACAACTCACGTAGTTTAAGAATTCCAACTGTGTTCTTTTTCATCAAAATTGTCTTGGCTATTCTAAGTCTTTTACTAAAATTTGGATTTTGCTTGTCAATTACAATTGAAAAGTCTGCTGGAGTTTTGATTGAGGTTGCATAGATCTGTTTACAAAAGTTACCATCGTAATAGCACTGGTTTTTGTGATTAAACATATTACAACTGTGTAGGTAAACTTTTCGGTAATGTTTTATAGTTTTCAGTGAAGACACCTTGCATCTCTTTTCTAAATTTATTCCTGGGTGTCTTATGTGTTTTAATGCTATTATATATGGTATTTTTAAATTTTATTTCACAATTGCTTATTCCTAGTGTATAGAAATACATCTGAGTTTGCCATGTCATCTGAGAAGAAAGGCAGTCTTACATTTTCCCTGTCTAATCTGCATGTACTTTAACTCTTGTTTTTTTCATCGTAATGCACCGTCTAGGGCCTCCAATATGATGTTGAGAAAAGGCGGAAGACCAGCCATTCCTGCATTGCTCCTAACTTAAGGGTAACAGCATTCAGTGTTCCACTATCAAGAATTATGTTAGCTGTAGATATGTTGTAGATAAGTTTTATTATTTAGAGAAATTTCCTTCCTATTCATGAATTGCTGAGAGAACGTATCATAAATAAGTGTTGATTTTTATAAAATGCTTTTTCTAAATCTTTTTGAGACCAGATATTCTCCTTAAGGGGTTCTTTGTCTCATGGAGTCAAAGAATGAAATTCACGGACAGCGGAAGAGCAAGGGAAAGGGTACAAAATTTTATTGTGTAAAGAAAGCAAAGCCCCCCCAGCCGGGCCTGGCTCGGCAGTTGAGCGTCGACCTAGGATCCAGGCGATCGGGGTTCGATTCCCAGTCAGGGCACAGGCCCAGGTTGCGGGCTCGATCCCCGGTCGGGGGCGTGCAGGGGGCAGCCGATCCATGGCTCTCTCATCATTGATGTTTCTGTCTCTCTCTCTCTCCCTCTCCTTTCCTCTCTCTAAAATCAATAAAGATATATTAAAAAAAGAAAAAGAAAAAGAAAGCAAAGCTCTCCGCGTGTGAGATGGGTCCCCAAAGGATTGCCCCCGAAGCTCACTAGTCTGAGGGTTTGTGTTTCCTACATTCGTTCTTCACGGGCTCATCCTAAGGATTCTGCCTGAGCGACAGCCAGTGCCCCTTTATTTTTCGTTTCCCACTTCCCGAGTCCGGTGTAGGGCAGACTTGTTTTTCTCATTTCCTGTTGGCCCAGTGCATTTCCCCTTCGCATGGTCCCTTTTTCCTCAGGGACCCCAACCCTAAACTGCCTGGCCACTTCTAGCTCCTCAGCTTGATCTGATCATAGGGTTTATCTTCTGTTTTGTTAATGCATGCGGTGAAAACACAGATTTAGAAATGTCAAACCAACTTTACATTTTGAAGTAAACCCCATTCGTCATGTTATATTATCGCTTTTAAATATTGGTATATTTGATTTGCTAATGTTTTGTTAGGATTTTTGCATTTTTATCCATTGGTCTATAATTTATTTGTTTCTCTCCCGCTCACCCCCAGCCCTTTCTCTCTGTCTCTCTCTTTCCTCCCTCCCTCCCTCCCTCCCTCCCTCCCTCCCTCCCTCCCTCCCTCCCTCCCTCCCTCCCTCCCTATTGCTCTCCCTCACTTTCTCTTCTTTTCTTGAAATATCCTTGCCCGATTTTGGTGTTAGGCTTATGCTGGCCCCATAAAAGGAATTGGAAACTATTTATTATCTATTTTCTGGGGGATAAGTTGTAAGCAATCACCTTTTTTCCTTCCTAATATATAGGGGAGAATTCACAAATTAAACTACCTGAATCTGAGTTTTAAAAACTAGGAATGTTTGTAATTAGGTTGATTTATTTGACATATATAGTACTATTCAGATTTATTATTCCTTCCTGTGTTGGTTTTTAAAAATTGTATTTTTCAAGACATCTATCCATTATCTTTAAATTGCCAAATTATTACCACGGAGTTGCTCATAATAACAGCTAATAAATATCCCTACGGGTCTGGAGGATCTGTATGTAGTGATGTACTCTTTTTCATTTCTGATTTTGGAAATTTTATTCTCTACCTTTTTCTTTTATCAGCACTCCCTAGAAATTGGTGATGTTAAATCTTACCCGAGCCCTGTGTTACTGGAAAGCAGGGATCATTAAGAAATTTCTAAACCCTCAGTGTTTTGAAAAATAACTTACTGCAGAGAAACACCCTTCCCCATATAACTTACATAAAATTCATGGTGTCACCTTATTTATTCCATGACAAGGCCAAACGCAGACCCTATGAATTGTTATTATTTGCTTTATAATGATTAGTTAAACTGTTTTGTCCCTACTGATCTATTGGAACAAAATGCCCGTTAAGCAGACTTTCCTTTCTCTCCTTGCACAGGACCCTGCATTTTAACCACCCTCACCCTGAGCAGCCCCGCAGCCCCTCCTTAATTGCCCTTCTCAGAAGTAAGCTGACTTCACGGTAAACTGCTCTCTGGCCTATTGTCTAATCTTAATCCTTGCCTTTCATCCTGTTCTTCCCACTGTTACACACCAGGTGCTTTGCTGTCTTGTTTACTCCACCCCCCTAAATAGTTTTTTCCTCTTGCCCTTTGAGATGCCTGCAGATCTCATGCTCAGAGCAGTTTTCCTGCTGCAATATTCCCTTTCCCCTTCTTGCAACAGTGTTTTCAAACAAAGTCTCTCCTTATTTAAAACTGAAGTTGTGCTTTGCCTGACAGGATTTATCAATTTTATTAATCTTCTTAAAGAACCTTTAGCTTTTTAAATGTTATCTGTTTATTATGTTTTCCATTGATTTCTGCTTTTAAGTTTATTATTTCCTTCTATCTTCTTTGTGCTTCATAATTTCTTCTCTAGAACTTTTTTTTTAAATGTATCTTTATTGATTTCAGAGAGAGGAAGGGAGAGGGAGAGAGAGAAACATCAATGATGAGAGTCATTGATCAGCTGCCTCCTGCACGCCCCCTACTGGGGATCAAGCCTGCAACCCAGGCAGGTGCCCTGACCAGGAATTGAACCGCAATCTACCGGGTCTTAAGTCGATGTTCAACCACTGGGCCATGCCTGGCTGGGCTTTTATAACTTCTTGATGTGAAAGCTCGGATCACTGAGTTTAAAACTGTCTTCCATTTTAATATGTGCACTTAGAGCAATAAAGGTACCTCTTTGTACCCCACAAATGCTGATATATTATGTTTAGTTTTTAGTTCAAAGTAGTATCTCATTCCCATGTGATATTTTTATTCACAATTTATTTAGAAGTGCACTGCTTAATTTCCAAGTATTTTGTGATTTTTCTAAGGTATTTTTGTTTTGAATTTTGAGTTGAATATCATTGTGGTCAGAGAATAAACTGTGGTCTGTATGGTTTGACTCCTTTAAGGCTTTTAATATGATCCACCCTGTGATCTATTTGGCTAACTATTTCATGTGCACTTAAACAGAATGTTTATTGGTGGTAGAAAATTTTCCATGGATACGTCAAGGTCCACATGTCTGTGAGCACAAACACTGGTGGCCATTTTTATTTCTTCAAGAATGTTTGCATAGGAAAGAGACTGAAGATGAAGACAGCTTGTCAGTCTGGAGCAAAGGGTGGGTTAGTTTCCCTCCCATTATAATAAATTTAAAGTCTTCAACTGGGGCAAAAGTTTGGCAGGTTTGCTTTCACCCCATTAAAAGACTGAGGGTTCCTAAGTTCGAGTCTCCTCACTTGTCATGCAAAGTCACTACATATACAGCATCCACCTAAACCAGAGGCATCGCCTCAAGGGAGGTTATAAGCAAAGGGACCTAATCCAAACCCATAGCTCAAATGCTTTGATGAATAAAGTCCTTGGTCTCTGATCCAGGAGTCTCTTGCCTTTACCAGCAACCTTAAAACTCTGGGAGGCTAACTTATTTGCATGCAAATAAGGTAAAATATAAAACCCTTCATGTTTGACACAGTTCTTGAGATTTATTCTGAAGTTTTTTAATGAAGTGTCTAATATGCTAATTTGACCAAGGTTGTTAATCAGATCATTCATATCTTGTATGTCTAATGCTTTGAATCTGTTTTATCTGTTATTGGAAGGGTGTGTGTGACTTCCATTATGATTGTGGACCTGCCCATTTCTTCTTTCAGTTCCATCAATTTTTGCTTCATATGTCTTGAGGACATAATATTGGATCCATATATTTAAGATTGCTATGTCATCTTGAAGAACTAGCCCTTTTATCATTTATAATATTCCTCATTACATTTGGTAATATTTCTTGCTATTACTATATTATGATACTAATCTAGTCACTCCATCTTTCTTATACTCACTGTTTACGTGGTATGCATTTTTTCATATTTTTACTTTCAACATCTTAGCTTTATTATATTATAATGAGTATCTTATAAAGAGCATACAGTTGATCCTTATTTCTACAGTCTGTCTTTCAATAGCAGCATTTTAGTGATTTTGAAATATGTTCACAGGTGGGACATCAGCAAAATGGCCGACTAGAAGGCTCTGAGCTCTCATTACTCCACAGAAACCCTTTTTTAAAAGCCCCAGGTCCAGTTGGCATGGCTGAGCAGTTGAGCATCAAACTATGAACCAGGAGGTCATGGTTCGATTCCCAGTCAGGGCACATGCCTGGGTTTGGGGCTCAATCTCCAGCATGGGGCATGCAGGAGGCAGCCAATCAATGACTCTCTCATCATTGATGTTTCTATCTCTCTCTCTCCCTCTCCCTTCCTCTCTCTGAAATCAATAAAAAACATTTAAAAAAAAAAGCCCCAGAAACTGGCTGAGCTAATATCAACTGAGCTCTGGGAAACAGCAAAAAGTTTAGAGCTACTAAGCAAATGCACAATCAAAAAAAGCCATCTTCAAAATGGTACGAAAATGTTGTGATTTGATTTACTCATCCTTACAGCACTCCCTCCCTGGAGAGAAGACAGTCCTCATTTCCAGCAGTGAAGCCCAATTTCTACTTCTCTCCCTCAAACATGAGAAAGTAGAGCACACCTTACTTATAAATTGCTACGTACATCTGCTCCAGCTTGACTAGGAACACCTGAAAAACCAATGTGGGTGATCATCTCTGTCTTGCATAATTCAGAATGCTGGTAGAAAAAAGCAGTGGGCTTGAAAAAGCTACAAGGAAACGACATATGCACAGACAGGAGTTAAAGGTTATAGGTGAAAGGAAACAATAGGCCACTGAACCTTAAGGAGAATCTAGGGCTAGAATCTTTAGGAAATTTGAATGTTCAAAAGCAGTATTGTATATAAAGACGTCTAAAAAACAAAACAAAACAAAAACACACACCCACAAATGCCAGACAAAGTGAATGCTCTTCAAGAAATGTAAAAGCTTTCTTATTTTATTTTTTAATTACAGTTTATTTTCAATAATAGTTTGTATTAGTTTCAGATATACAGCATGGTGGTTAGACAATCATACACTTTACACTTTACCAAGAAATTGAAGACCTATTTGAAAAAATAATTACAGAAAACTTCCCCTACCTAGGGAAAGAAATAGACTTACGAGTCCAGGAAGCACAGAGGGTCCCAAACAAGAGGAACCCAAAGAGGCCCACAGCAAGACACATCATAATTAAAATGCCAAAGGTTAAAGACAAAGAGAGAATCTTAAAAGCAGCAAGAGAAAAGCAGTTAGTTACCTACAAGGGAGCACCCATATGACTGTCAGCTGATTTCTCAACAGAAACTTTGCAGGCCAGAAGGGAGTGGCAAGAAATATTCAAAGTGATGGAAAACATGGAACTACAACCAAGATTGTTCTACCCAGCAAAGCTAGCATTTAGAATTGAAGGTCAAATAAAGAGCTTCACAGATAAGGAAAAATTAAAGGAGTTCATCACCACCAGACCAGCACTACAGGAAAAGTTTAAGAAGAAGCTAATGAACAAAAGAATCTGACGAACTAAATAGATCCAGAGACACTGACGCATGCAACAGACGATCATATTTCAGAGGAAAGAAGGAAGGGGGGTGGAGGGTAGGAAGAGACTAACCAAAGTTATATGCATAACCCATGGACACAGTTAATAACGGGGTGAAGGCCTAGGGAGGGGGTGGGAGCGAAGTGATGGGGGTCAATTGGGGGGGAAATGGGACACCTGTAATACTCTCAACAATAAAGATAAATTTAAAAAAAAAAAAAAAAAAAGAATCACAAGAGACTACTATGAACAATTATATGACAACACATTTGATAACCTGAAAAAATTGGATAAATTTTTAGAAGCAGGAACTAAAGTGACAGCAGAGCCTCTCCTTGGCCTCTCCCCCTGAAATTTCAACAAATTAACAAACTATAATTCAATAAAGAATTTCCTCCTCAACACAGAGGCATGCCTGAGAGATCCACCCATTGAAACATCTAAAGGTGGGAGAACCAGAGAGTTGGCATCATTAAAAAACTCAAACAGTCATTGCTGGCTTTGAAGATGGAAGGGGACCAGGAGCCAAGGAATACACAGTCTCTAGAAGCTGGAATATTCTCCCCTGGATTCCAGAAAGAAATGCAGCCTTGCTGACACTTTGCTTTAACCCAATGAGACCTGTTTGGTACTTTGAGTCTTTTTGCCTGATCTGCTTCTGGACCCCGGGCCTTGGAAAAGCAGACTTTGGTGTGCATCTTGGTCTTGTCCAAATGCACCCAGCCCCAACAGAGGGGACCTCTGTTGATAGCACCAAGCAGGGTACTCAGGGCCAGTTATTAACTGCATTTGGCATTGGCCTGCACCAGAGTTTCTCCAAAATGACCAAGAGTCCTAGAAGATCTACCTAATACATAGAAACAAACCCAAACAGGCAGCCAAAATGAGGAGACAAAAATAAAAGCAAGCCCCAAATGAAAGAACAGGAGAAGTCTCCAGAAAAAGAGCTAAATGAAATGGAGATAAGCAATCTATCAGATACAGACTTCAGAATCTGATTGTAAGGATGCTCAACAGCATGAAAAAAGATAGAAACTATGAAGAAAATTAAGAATGACATAGCAGAAATAAAGAATACTTTGGAAGAAATAAACAGCAGATTAAAGGAAGCTGAGATCAGATCAACAAATTAGAAGACAGGGTAGAAAAAAATCACTCAATCAGAGATCCAAAAAGAAAGAACAATTAAAAAACAGGAGGAGTCTAAGGGAGCTGTGGAAAAACATGAAATGTAACAGCACTCGCATCATAGGAGTGCCGGAAGAGGTCAAAAGTAAGCAAGGGTTAGAGAGCCTGTCTGAAGAAATAATGGCAGAAAATTCCCTAACCTGGTGAAGGAAAACATCACACAAGTTCAGGAGGAACAGAGAGTCCCAAGCAAGAAGAACCCAAAGAGGCCCATGCCCAAACACATCATAATTAAAATGCCAAGAATTCAAGACAAAGAGAGAATATTAAAGGCAGCAAGAGAAAAACAATCTGCTACCTACAAAGGAGCTCCCATAAGGCTGTCAGCTGACTTCTCATCAGAAACTCTACAGGCCAGAAGGGAATGGCGTGAAGTATTCAAGGTAATGCAAAACAAGGACCTGAAACCAAGGCTACTCTATCCAGCAAGGCTATCGTTCAAATTAGATGGTGAACTAAAGAGCTTCCCAGACCAAAAAAGCCTAAAGGAGTTTATCACCACCAAACCAGCATAGCAGGAAATGTTAAAGGGACTGCTGTAATTAGAAGTAGAAATAGAGAAAGAGAGAAACATAGGCATAAAGAAATAAAATGGCAGTAGGTATGTATCTATCAATAAGAACCTTAAATGGAAATAGATTAAATGCTCCAATAAAAATACATAGGGGTGGCTGAATGAATAAGAAAACATGACCCAAATATATGCTGTCTACCAGAGACCCACCTCAGAACAAAAGACTCACACAGTATGAAAGTGAAGGGATGGAAGAAAATTTTCCATGCAAATGGAAATGAAAAAAAAAAAAAGCTGGAGTAGCGATACTCATAACTGACAAAATAGACTTCAAAACTAAAACCATAACAAGAGACAAGAAAGGTCACTACATAATACTAAAGGAGTCAATCCAACAAGAGGATATAACCCTGAAAAACACATATGCACCCAATATAGGAGCACCTAAATTTATTTTTTAAACTTCTGGAGGACTTTAAGGGAGAGATCGACTGCAATACAGTCATATTAGAGGACTTTAAGACACCACTGACTTTACAGGATAGGTCTTCCAGACAAAAAAATCAACAAGGAAACAGAGACCCTAAATGGTACACGAGATCAGATGGATTTAATTGAAATTTACAGAAATTCCACCCAAAGCTGCAGAATATACATTCTTCTCAAGTGCACATGAAACATTCTCAAAAATAGATCACATGTTAGGACACAAAACAAGTCTCTACAAGTTCAAGAAGATTGAAATCATATTAAGCATCTTCTAGGACCACAATGGCATGAAATTAGAAATCAACTACAATAAAAATACTAAAAGATATTCAAACACATGGAGGCTAAATAGCCAATATCCCTGATGAACATAGATGTTAAAATTCTCAACAACGTGTTAGGTAATCGGATCCAGCAATATATTAAAAAGATGATACATCATGACCAAGTGCAATTTACTCCATGGTTGCAAGGCTGGTACAATATTCACAATAGCTTGTCATTTAATTTACTATTTTTTTCAATAATGTCCAGTATAGTGGTAAGTCAACCCAATGGAATTTTAATTTTAATGAAAACATTTTTTGGTTCTAAATTTTCCACTTTTTAATTTTATTTTTTAAAGTTTTCATTTCTTTCCATCTTTCATTCATTTTGTTCACCTTTTCAGTAGCTTCTTTAAAGTATTTATAATAGTTATTATATCCTTGTCTGCTAAGTCTAATCTCTGGGTCATATGAGTCTCCTTCTATTTACTTTATTCTCATTATTATCGGTCATATTTTTCTGCTTATTTGTATGCTTGGTTATTTTTCATTATATGCTGAATATTTTCAATGATACTTTGTGGAAATTCTGGGTCCTATCATTATCTCTAAATAGTGCTACATTTTGTTGTTAGGCAGTTGAATTCCTGGCAATAAGGGTCTATTTCAGGTTTATTCTTAATCTTAGAATATTTCCTTCCGAGGATGTAAACTTTTCATTGTGGATGTGGTCTTCCTGAGGTTACATTAAATGTCTAGTGTGTTCATCTCTGCCTGGGCCAGAACTCCAGAGTCTCCCCGGCACACTACAAACTCAGAAAACTCAGCTCAGGTCTAATTCAACATTCTGGTTGCTGCTGCTGTGCAACAAATTATCCTCAACACTTAGAAACTTTAAAAAACATTTTATTGTGCTCTCTGATTCTGTAAGTAAGGAATTGGTGCAAGACAGATTAAAACTATGCTAAAATGTCTCAGGTCTCAATTGGAGAAATTCAAATGTTTAGTCTACTTTGACACCTTGGGCTGGAATCGTCTGACATATGTGGTGCCTGGTTTCAGATGACCCGAAATCCAGATCTAGATGTAACTTCTCCATATGGCCTGGGGTAGCCAAGAATGCTTACACAGCCACTCAGCTCTGCATGCACAAGAATTCTAGTGAACAAGAGTGAAGCTGAATTGTCTCTTGTTGCCCAGCCTCAGAAATACACAGCAGCAAGTCCCCCTGGTGTACTAGTTGAAACAATCACAGCACACCTAGACCCAAAGGGAGAGAAACAGATTCTATCTCTTGACAGGAGCAAGCCGAAGTCACATTTTGGAAGAGCCTGTAGGATAGGATACATTATTGTGACCATCTCTACAAAATACAATTGGCCACAGTCCCTCAGCAGCTGTAAGTCTTTTACTAAATCCAAGCAAATTGGGATTTGGCCAAGTTCTTTGGAGTTTCTTCTCTGTGGTTTCTCTCTCTTTGGTGCCCTACCCCTCAAATTGCAGCCACATAGCAGCCTCGAATTCCAAATTATGCTTCCTGTGCTCAGCAAAACTTCTACCTTCTTTTTGGGCTCTATTTTCCTGTTCTATGGCTTGAAAATTGTCCCCAGGCAGGAAGCCAGGGTAAATGCAGAGCTCATCTCCTGTGCTTCCCTCTAGGCTCACAGTACAATGTTGCCCTCTATTCAATATAAAATAGTTGCTTCAATTATTTTGTTCCACTTTATAGTTGAGTACTCTGAGATGGTGTGGCAGTCAGACTTTAAAGCGGCCCCAGGTATCTCTGCCTCTTGACACTCATCCTTGTGTGAGTATGAGGAGCATCTATAACCTGCTTCTAGCCTCAGAGAACTGCCAGCAATGACGGGCTTTACAAGGTCATGAGCACACCACTGCTGCATGGGACTGTATGACCTACTTCTGCAGCGTCTGTTTCACTGCAACCGCTTCCTTCCCCCGCTGGCTTTGAAGAAGGAGGCTGTCCTGGTATAAGCCGCCTATAGAGAGGGCCATGTGGCAGGGAACTGGGGGTGGTCTCTGGCCAACAGCTAAAGTTAAACAGCCTGCAAAGAAACCAATGATACCCCAGCCATACCCAACACCCTGATTGCACCAACCAGAACCGGAAGTGATCCCTTCTTGCAAATCACAGAAAAGGAAATCCCATGATATGGGAACTGGGAAAGGACAGGAGACAAGCTACTTAGGCATCAACTGTCCGTCAACTAGAAGAGACTGCCAGCCTCAAAGCACCCCCTCCTCTCACAGTTCCTGGTAGTCTGCACTAGAGCTTTATTCTTCGAATTAAACATTCTTCCATTCAACAAAGTCATATTAAGTTTCCTGTATCAAAGTCCCTGTGCCTGGCACCAAGGTAATGAAGATGAATTACACACTCTCCCTGCTTTCAAGAAAGGCACAATACTATTAACTTTATGTATGTTATCTCATTTAATATTCACAATAATCCATGAGATGCCACTATTGTCTGCATTTTGCAGATTAGGAATTAACACTCAGAAATACTGCATAGTTCATTATAGGCATGCATCTCATGAGTGAAAGAGAATTTGAACCCAGGATTTCTTTTTTATTCCAAAGTCCTCCCACTACATCATGCTAAGTTACTGCCTTGTATGAGAACTAGATGGTGAGGGAATTCCCCTCAAGGCAGGAAGAAACACAGCAGAATGACTTGGACAACTGGAGTCCATGGGACTTCTGACCATGAGGGGAATCTTGGAGAAGGGATGGGATCCAATGTCCCCTTTTCCCTGTGATATCTAGTGTCAGCCACCCAGCATCGGCCATGCCATGGCTGCCTCCCTGCCCCACCCGCTGAGAGAAACTGCTCCCGCACAGCCCTTGCTCAAGGGATGGCCTAAGCAGCCATGATTCTACCGTTGACCTTATGCCTCTGGCCACCAATAACTGACCCAGGAGCGGACACGTGCTTTTGCTTTCTTCCCAGGCAGGTCACGCAGTGATGCACCGCACCTACGGACAGACCGGCTGAGGTGCAACAGCAGGAAGCTCGGGGCCACAGCGGGCACCACGCCAGGCAAAGCCATGGTAAGCTTAGGATAAGAGGGGCTGGGCAAATCACTCAGAAACTAGTTTACAGAGAGAAACAGGCTGGAACAGAGATGCAGAGCGAAGCAGAGCTGAGGCCATGAGACCCCAGAGCGCGGGAGAAGATGGATAGAGGGGCCTCCTCGTGACATCCTGACTTCACAAGATATAGTTGTACATCCTTCAACTTGACTCCACTATGTTTTCCTAAGTCCTCACAATAAATTACCTTCATCCATGAGTTTGACTAGGTTTCCATTCAGTACAACAAATGATCCTTGTACCGATCAGGACTCTCGATTGCCAGTGATGAAGTCGGCACTAATTGGCTCCATCACGTGCTCACTCGTATAATGAGAGGGACTGCATGGCGGGAGGGAGCCGGCAACCCACACAGCTGAGTCCAGGATGTGAGTCGTGTCCTTGGTTAGCGCTCTTGCCATCTCTGTATTTTAAGCTTCTTCTCTTCCTGCAGTGGGCATCCTCCCTGAAGTGGGAAGGTGCTTCTGGCAGCCCAGAGTCACATTCTTCCAGCATTGTGATCCCCAAGGTAAAAGAGAGTCTTCCATCAACAAGAGAAAATTCCTGGAGAAAGACACTAAGCGGTTAGCTGCACCAAATTAATATTCCCAAACATATCCCTGAGGCCAGGGAAACTGTGATGCTCTGATTTGCCAGGTATGGGCTATATAATTCCTGTGCCTGAAGACCCGGTACATTAACCAAAGGAAGAGGAAATGGGAGGGCCCTGCTGGGCAGCCCAATCTCACAGCTACCACATTCTCAAGCGAAGCTGCAACCAAAGAAGCAAGCACCCTGTTTTCCACAAACCACATAAGATACACAGGGAATCAATCAATGCCTGGTCCCATGCAACCCCAGCATATGGGCAAAAGTGGAGGCCCTGGGGGTCCAGACTTCTCTCCATTTGCCTCCAAACACCAGCCCAATGGAGGTGTCTCAGTTCTTCTGTGGAGCAGGAAAGTCAGCCTTGGCATCAGCTACCTGGGTTTAAGTCTCAATTCTAATGTTTACTGGTTGTGGGATCTCAGGCAGGCAACAATTTTTTATCAATAAAATGGAATAAATATTATCTACATCACAAAGTAAATGCAAGGATTACGTGATGACAAAAAGCAACCCAGAGTGATCAACAAAGAAAAAACGCAGACCAGCAGGAGGCAATAGAGCACACCCAGGCAGGCTGCGCACAGCCCTCTGGGAAAGACCTGCACATGAAAAACTTGCGGAACCATGAAAACAACAGCAGTGGTTGTCTCTTGGCAACAGAACTTGAGGGGGAAATGATTCCAACTGATCACATTTCTTCCTATTTGTCATCTCAGCCCTGAGACTTTGGATTTTTGGCTCTCTAATTCTGTTGGGGCAATGTCCTACTCCCTTGCTTCAGACGGTGGTCATACTTATGGTTCAACTGCGCAAACAGGGCAATTTTAGTATAAAAGGCACTGCCAAAGATAAATGAGTTTTATCACAGTATCGAAATAGTCCACTATGTCTGCATTACTTATGCCCCAATATAATAAAGGCGTCTTCCTTTCACATCAAGAGGAGAAAGCCTTTTCTTCAACTTCTATCTTAAGATGAACCCACATCTCTCATGCTCCAGTTCAGTGCTGTCTCCCTCATGTCTGGCTCTTCCTTGAGGAAGGGCAGTCAGACACCTTTCTCTTGGATGTCGTAGCCTCAACATCGGTCGCAGTCCTCCGACTGCACACACTGGGAGGTTGAAACCATCCAAATACTCACACATTTAAGGAAGGACTGGGAGGCCCAGGCCTCACCTCAGAGCCCCCTCCACTGTAGGGAAGCACACACCTCTCCCGACACAGCTGTTCCTCTCAGGCTCAGAGGCTGACCCCCTGGGCCCATTCTCTCCAGAACCAGGTGCAGCTACACCCTGGCTCCCCTGCCTTCCATACAGTGTCTCTGATTTGCAGAGTCTGTCCTTCCTCTGGTCTCCAACAGCGGCTCCTTCTGCATCCAGTATCAGCCCAACAGTGCCATCGCCTGGTTACAGGTCTGCCTGCCATAGTGTCCTCTGCGCTCCCAAGGGCTGGGGCTGCATCTTAATCATATATGCAAAACAGGGCCAGTCACATTGTAGAAACTCAAATGTTGAGAGCAGTAATAAATCCATAGTGAGTGGATGATGGATGGACAGATAGATAAAAGGATGGATAGCTTTATCTCTCAGTTCCAGGTTCAATCCCCACTGCCCAGAGTCCCTCCACTTTGTTCCTGGAGTCTGCGCTTTGCCTCCTGGTGCCTGGAAGGTGCTGCTCTTCCTCCATTGCCTAGGAGGGCCTCCAGCTGCTCTGGGCTTGAGTTTCTCCCTGCTGACTCCCAGGAGCTTTTCCAAGCTGAGGCTGCCCCCACCAGGACATACTGTGCGCTTGGTTCCCTTCCTTCCTGAAATCGCCCTGCCAGCCAGCTTCCTGCTAATACCCACACCCAGCTCTAAAGGGCTCTTCGGATACCAGAGGCGCCCTTGTCTTCCCTGAAGTTTCCTGAGCTGTGAAGGAAGCGCTCTGTTCCTTCCTGGGAGCGCCGGGCGGCGGCAGAGCCAGGCCTTCCAGAGAGACTCCCTTGGGTCCAGCACCCACCTGTCCACCTCTCTAGCAGGGAGATCCTGCAAGTCACTAACAGGATTTCAGCTCCCTAATCTATCAGATGGAGGCAACTCTACCCATCTCACAGGGCTATTGTGAGGATGAGAGGAACTGAAAGTAGAGTACATAGCCTGGTACCCAGTAAGCTTTCAGTCACTGTGTCTCCTCTGTCCCTGGCAAAGTAGCTCCTCTCTAAAGGACTATCAGTGCCCCGAACACCAATGAGAGACACATCGATTGGTTGCCTCCCTAGGCACCCAGACTAGGGCTGGGGGATCAGCCTGCAACCAAGGTAGAGCTCTTGACCGGACTGGAACCTGGGACAGCTTCACTCTAACCACTGAGCACACTGGCTAGGGCCAGGGTGGATTATTGAGTATGGCCCTAAATTCTGTATCACTGGTGTTCCCGCCTTGAATCCGCCTGCCTGGGACCTGAGTCAGTAGCAGTGGGGCAGGGACACCTTCCAGGTGGGAGCCTCGCTTCTCCCCTCGGGACGCTGGCCCTGCGGGCGCTCTCCCGGGAGCACAGCCACCTGGCGCTCGCGCGGGGCCACCAGCTGCGGCCAGCAGCCCGGCTGCGCTCCAGCCCTGCACCCGCACCGCCTGCCCGCCCCGCGGGGCGCCCCCTGGACGTGCCACCGGGCCCTGCACAGCAGCCCGCAGCCACCGCCGCGGAGCCGCGGGGCTCACAGAATCGCGGGAGGTAATACCCTGGCTCTTTTGAGCCGGAGTGGTGGCATGATTTGCGTAGCAAATGGGTACCCAGAACCCGGGCCTTGATGGGGAGCGTCCCACGCCGCTCGGTCTGCACCTCGGAGCCCCGTCCGCCGCCTCGTGGGGCGTGGCCGGGTGTGCCCAGCCCACTGCGAGCCCAGCGCGGGGCTCTGCCGCCCTCCTGCGGAGCTGAGCGGCACCGCGGGGAGCTCCCCCCGGGGCACCGCGATCTGCCTCCTCCCCCCGGGGCACCGCGATCTGCCCTCCTCCCCCCCCGGGGCACCGCGATCTGCCTCTTCCCCCCAGGGGCACCGCGATCTGCCTCCTCCCCCCGGGGCACCGCGATCTGCCTCCTCCCGGGGCACCGCGATCTGCCTCCTCCCCCCGGGGCACCGCGATCTGCCTCCTCCCGGGGCACCGCGATCTGCCTCCTCCCCCCGGGGCACCGCGATCTGCCCTCCTCCCCCCCGGGGCACCGCGATCTGCCCTCCTCCCCTCAGGGGCACCGCGATCTGCCTCCTCCCCCCAGGGGCACCGCGATCTGCCCTCCTCCCCTCCCGGGCACCGCCATCTGCCCCTCCCCCCAGGGCACCGCGATCTGCCCTCCTCCCCTCCCGGGCACCGCCATCCGCCCCTCCCCCAGGGCACGGCCATCCGCCCCCCCCAGGGCACCGCCATCCGCCCCTCCCCCCAGGGCACCCCCATCCGCCCCTCCCCCCAGGGCACCCCCATCCGCCCCTCCCCCCAGGGCACCCCCATCCGACCCCCCCCAGGGCACCGCCATCCCCCCCAGGGCACCCCCATCCGCCCCCCCCAGGGCACCGCCATCCGACCCTCCCCCCAGGGCACCGCCATCCGACCCTCCCCCCAGGGCACCGCCATCCGACCCCCCCCCAGGGCACCCCCATCCGACCCTCCCCACGAGCCCCGAGGCCTAGGCCGTCGGGAGCCCGGTGCTGAGGCCCCGCCCGGGGCTGCACCAGCCGCGCCCTCAGGGTCGGAGTCGGCAGCGGGCGCCCGCGGGACCTGAGAGAAGGCGGAGGCGTCTTCCTCCGGGACCGGGGGTCCAGGGGTCCAGGGGGCGCTGGGACGCAGGCCGGCGGCGGGGCCCCGGGGGCCGGGCGCTTCCCGGTCAGGACGGACCCGCAGGCCCCGGGCGGCGAGGGGCGCGGGCCCCGGGGCTGAGCTCAGCAGCCCCTCCACCCCAGGGAACGCGGGGCTCTCCACTGTGATAACATGTGCGGAGCAGCCCAGCCGGTGTGGCTCAGCTGGTCGGAGCACCCAAGGGTGGCGGGTTCAGTTCCCGCTCAGGGCACATGCCCAGGCTGCTGGTCTGATCCCTGGTCGGGGCGCACGGGAGGCAACCTACCCATGTTTCTGCCTCACATCGATGTGTGTGTGTCTCTCTCTTCTCTCTAAAATCAAATTTTTTTTAAGTAAATATATATATATAACATAAAATTTACCTTTTTTACCACGTCAGTAATGTACAGTCGTAATGTATAACCATCACCACCACCCGCCTCGGTGACTTTGTACCTTCCCAAGCTGAAGCTCCGTGCTCATTAAACAACAACTCCCCATGCCCACGGCCCAGCCCTGGCAGCGGCCAGTCCACTTTCTGTCTCTATGAATGTGACCCCTCAGGTGCCTCATGCCAGTGGAATCACACGGTATTGTCCTTTTGTGACTAGACAGAATCCATGTTGTACGTGTGTTGAAATCCCCGCCTTTTTAGGCTGAATGGACATGCCGCTCCCGTTTGCCTAGCCTTCCATCAGCGGACTCGGTTGCTCCCAGCTCTGGCTGCCCTGAATAACCCTGCAGTGAGCAGGGGCGTGCCGGCATGTGTTTGAGTCCCTAGTTGCACTTCTTTCTGGATTTTTAAAAAAGAACTTTTTCTCTCTGTTGACTACAAAATTTAGAGATGTAACAGTTCCATCTCCCTCCCCAGCTCTACCCTGTACCAGTGGAGGTGAGGCCTCACTCTCAAGCCTTTCTCCCGGACGCACCGGGTTAGCTATATTAAGCATCTATAGAGCAGCTGTCACACATCACTGCTTTACAAATGCTTTCATTCCTACAACCCATGAGGTAGGTATCACCTTCACACTTTAAAAGTAAAGAAAATAAGCCCAAAACGGGCCTGAGTCTTGCTAAAGTCGCCAGCTAGCGAGCAGCAGAGTCAGGACCTGAAGTCAGGGCCGAGGGTCCAAACACCCCCCCTTCCAGCTGTCCGCTCTACCTCAGCCATTCGCTGGGGCTCGTCTGCGCCTCCCAAACCCGAATCTTTATGCTGTTGTTCCACCACCTCTGATCTTTTTCTTCCCCCCCTTGACCGAAACTCGAGCAGTGCTTCCCCTGCAGGGCTGTGAGGCAACCACTGTCCTTCCCAGGAGCCGTTACCCTGCAGCCAAGGCTGTGCCCACATGGCTCTCCCTGGCCGAGGTCACTGTGACAGTGGAGGTGATGACAGGCAGGGGCTTCCGGATGATCGATGGAAGGGAACAGAGGCCTCTCCAGATCAGCTCCTACTTATTTGCACCCCTCCGCACAACGGTCTCCTGAGGAGTCACCTTTGCCAGGAGGCAGGCCCCGCCCTGTGACCCCAGGGAGGGCAGAACAGGGTGAGGAGGCTGCCTAGCTTCAGGGAGGCGGGAAGGAGCCGTCACAGTCCCCCAGACCAGCTGTTAGCGGGGTGTCCCCTGCTGACAAAGGCACTTTGCCCAGTTGACTTAGGTCTTTGTCTTTGGCTTCCCTCAGCCAAAGCCCTGGAGGGAAGAGAGTGAGAGGTGAGTGGACGGTTCAGGCATCCAAGGCTGCACCTCCACCAGACAGGAGCAAATTCGAGCCCCATGCCGCAGGGGAGGCCACCTCGCCAATGAGTTTGACCCCAACCACCACCATCAAGTCGCCAAGGCTGCAGCAGCGGAGGCAGAGCCCCACTATGAAAGGGGGTATTTACTGCCCAGCCTGAGGGTTGGGATGAATGACAGTAGGAGGCAAGGTTCTAGTGTCCTAAGGAAATGGGCCAGTGTGTTCTCTGCTCTCAGCCTTAAGCAGCTCAACCTCCAGTCTTAACATCAGGAAAACCACAGAACTTCAGAGCTATGAACTTTGAAGACCATATAGTCATAGGTTTTTAATTGGATGGTTTCACAAAGTCTGTGAACCCTTAAAAAGCAAAATTAGTCACTGTGGGGACTTTCCAGGGCAGAGCCCATAGCTGTCTTCAGGACAGTGGCCCACGATGCAGGAAGCGTCCAGAGCTGCCGTCTGGTCCAGCACCCTCTCCACTCTACTGATGGAGAGGCCGGGTGCTCGGGAGGGAAAGGCGCCTGTCCATGGTCACCAAAGTATTCACCAAAGAGGCAAGCCTGGCTCCCATGTAGCCTGTTTTTGGGGTGGGTTTCGGACCTCTACACAGCCCTGGCCTCAGGGCCCAGAGGTGAGAGGGGGAGGAAGCTGAGGAAGAAACGTGGGGTGGTGGACAGGAGGACCCAGCAATTCCCACCTCCAACGGGGGTGCAGCAAGAGGGAAAGAAATAACTTTCCTTCTGGGAAGGGCACCTCTGAAAGTGAAAGAGAAAAACTGAAGAATGGGGACCCAGTGCAGCCACTAAGATGTCCTGTTATTTCCAAATGTTCTGTCTCCACTGAAAGCAAAGGAGGAGGGACAGGGCTTTAGCCAGAGGAGAGCAGAAGAGAGGCCAGAGGGCCCAGGAGCCAGCGATCTGTCTGCGGCTGTGAGAGGCCACAGTCAGCCTGCCGGGGCCCCTGCACTCCGCCTGTGCTTGGGGGAGCTGCCCGAGTCACTGCTAAGCCACAGCTTCTGCTCCTAACACCCCAGGCTTCCAGTGGGCGGGTGAAGGCAGGGGGTCTCCTGCTGCTGGCAGCAGAAGGTAACCTGGCCTCGCCTGGTTATCCACAGGTTTTTAGAGAGCAAAAAAGTGTAAAATGTGATTTCAAAAGAGTGCAAATTGTAGAGTCTCATCCCTGGCTTCTCCAGCCACCGTGGCCAGCTCTTCTCTGCCCAGCCAGCCTTCCAGGAGCCAGCCAGAGAGCTGGGGCAACAGCCTGTCCTGGACCCAGGCCCCTGTCAAAGGTGCCTCTCCCCCAGCCCCATTCTCTCTTTCCTGCCTCCACCACACACACAGCTTGTCTGTTTTAAAGCAGTTTTGGGGGTGAATTGCCCAGGACCCCACCTCGCTAGCTAAAAACTCAGAGCAGGGAGAGAAGGAGGCCCAGGGTCTCCCTCTGGGAGGTGTGGGCCCCAGCAGGCCAGGCTGATCTGGAGGCAGCCGGCTTTCCCTCACCCCACCTCCCTCCCCACCCCCACCTCTCCCTCCCCACCGCCTCCTGTCTTCTACCAACTCCTCACTGAGACTCAGTCGCTAGTGGAGGGAGCACCCCAGTCAGCTCAGGCCACTGACATCAGTATCTATTTTAATTTAATTCTGGTGAGAGACCTCTGAGTCCATGTTCTTGTGTTTGTGCAGCCCCCTCATGATCATGGGAGGCCCACTGGGCCCTCTGAGTAGGGACACTGGCCCCAGACAGCCTTGAAATAGGCCCAGGGTGGGAAGACTGAGACCTATCGGGGGAGGGGGAGAAGCCTCACATCTAGAGGAGGGGAAACCACCACCTGACTGCTCTGCCCTCCCCCTCAATGTGCCACATTTCACTGAAATGTAATTAGAGTGTAATGTGAGCAAGAGCTAGTGAAGGCTCTTAATTGAAAATTACATTTCAGCTCCATAGTGGCTCACAGCCTTGAAGCTGGCAGAGCTCCTGTAAACACAGCCAGCCCCCTGCAGAGCGGCCCCCCAAACACCCTTTCACCTGGACTGCGGGGCGGCAGGCAGGCTGTGGTGGGGACATTGCTCTCCAGGGACAGCCTTGGCTGAGACTCTCCGAGTTTCCTCTGCTCCTCGAGGTCCTCTGCCTCACGTCAGGCACCAGGAGCAGGAGGAAATGCACACATGGGAGCCCGCTCCATTTGTTCTTTCAATTCGCCCTCTCAGATAGGTTTTTTTATACCCATTTTATAGGTGATGAAACTAGCTCAGAAGCTAGGCATCTTGTCTGCTGTGGTCACCAAGCCAGTGAGAAGAGGAGCTGGGATTTGAACGCAGGAATAATTGCCTTCCAAACAGGAGAGTGCCTTTCTGTCCACTGCTCTAGTGCCATCCACAGGGCGTCTTCAATACTGTTGCTGGTGGGAATGGAGTCCTTTCACGGAGTCGCAAGGAAAGCCCTCCAGGGACCCGCTGTGGGAGCTGAGGCTTGGCGTGAGGTTTACTGAAGCTTGAGCAAACACAAAGGACTGTCCCAGGTTCGGCTTCAGTGTCTCATCTCCATCTGTCCACCATGGGAAAAGTCCAGCCTGGCCTTCACCAGGCCCAGGACAAAGGCCAGTGTCCATAGTTCTGTGCCGAAGCTTAATCCAAGCCTGTCCCCACCTGGCTAGGGTAGCCTGTTCCTGGCTGCACCCCTGCGGGCACTGTGCACAGGCCAGCACCTGGAGCCCGCAAGGCCTGCCATGGGCCCCAGACAGCTGCTAGGGCCACAGGGCTGCTATGGAGAGAACACACGTGAACGAACAGGGCAAGGGCGTGATGCTGAGGGAGGGGGAGCTTCTTTGTTAGGCTCGGATTCTATCACCTCAGGCTTGGGAAGGACCAGGCGCTTATTCAGACTAACCAGTCAACTCCCCAAGCTTTTCAGGGCTGACACTGGATCCTCCCCCTAACCAATCGCTTTCCTAGATCTCCCAAGGTTCTGTGTCCCTTATCCAACCCGTTTCTTTCCCCAGGCTAGCCGTGCCATTAGGGTCACCATCTTAGTTCCTATGCAACGTGCGCCCAGAGAGGCGCTTCCCCTTTACTGTTTACTACCCCCCCCCCCCCCCCAGTGATCTGCGGGATGGACTGGTGGTTCCCTGGGGCTGCGTGAAGCTGTAGCTTCCTACTGAAGCAAGCGGGCTTATTGTTCACTTCAGCTCCCTGGTTTATTAGGCTTAATAATGTCTGGTTCCCTTTGCTCCCTTCCGTTATTAATATCTAGCCACCTACGCTAACAATTGGACACACTTCCTGCTGCACAGTGAGGGGAGGGTACAGCCTGCAATAAAGCAGCACCTAGCCTGGCAGACTGACCCAGAGGAACCCGACCCCAGCAGGGCTACACAGGCTCTCCCCTGGAATATGAATTTTGAAAGGATGAATATAGAGGCTGGGCCTGCAGTGCCCAGGTTCCATCACTACCAGCTGCTAAAGCCTAGCAGATGGCCCTTCAGTCCTTCTTTTGCCTCTGCAGAGCACTCCACCATTCTTCCAATATATTTTGCTTTCTTGCTTTCTTGCTCGCTTCATCTAGATAGACTAGATTTCTGTTGCTTGCAACCAAAGAACTTTAATAAATATTTAAGAGGTCTGAAAAGGGGTTTGGACAAAGGCCTTGGGCATTCTAACTCCATCCAACTGCTCAAAGCTTATTCATTTCCCAGTGTTCACCCACTCCAGCCAGACCAGTCTCCTCTCTGCTCAAGTTGAGCCCATTCAGGCCAGGGCCCAGGCCACTGTTCTGCAAAAAGCACCCTCCCCACCTTAAACTCCAGTTTTCCTCAGCCAACAAAATTCTACCCATTCTCCAAGATTCAGCTCAACCACCTCAGCATACTCTGAGCTACTACCATACTAACAATACCAAATAATAAACCCCAAATAGATTGCTTTGTAGTGCTATTTACTTGGTTCATAAGGCCTTTGATCATAGAAACCTCATATTCTCCTGGTGTCATAGGACAGGGAGGGTCTAGCACAGGCTGGGATCAGAGCAGATGAACTGAACTGTTTGTAGGGTGGCCTGTCAGAGACTGCTGCCACTTGATCAAAAACTGTTTTATTTTGCAGCTACACTGCACATCCCAGATACCCTCACATTTGGGCACAGCCATGTGACTGTGCTTCTAAGAGCCAGTGAAAGGTGAGTGGAAATGCCGTGTGCACTTCCAGCCCAAGGCTTTAAGAAGCAGGTGTAGCTGTGCCCACCCACACCCTCTCAGCCCCGACTTTTGGCTACATGAGATGACAACGAGATGCTAGAAGATGGCAGAGACTAGGTACTAAATAATTGTGGAGGAAGCCTTCTGCCAACCAAGAGCACCTGCTTTGAACAAGTACATAAATGAAAAATAAACTTCTATTGAATTTGAGCAGTTTGTTGGAGCACTTTTTGAGGTCCGCTTGTTAGAGCAGCTCATACTATGTAGCTATTACCGACGGCGATCACAGTGGTGCTGGAGGAGGTCCTGGTGTTTGTGGTGGTGTTAATGGTGAAGACGGTCAGTGAGGATGCTGAGGATGGCAGTGATGGTGACTATGACACTTCTAATAATTATAATAATGTGGCCAGTACTGTTAATGACTGTGAGAGTAACTATAGCAACAGTGATTTAATAGGCTGCTGATAAAAACTTTTTCTGTTACCACAGAATTGGCAACTAGGACTCAAAGCTGATGGAAAACAGTCACTGAGTCCTTATTTAAACATGGCCACCAATATTTAGGCAACAGGCACACCCTCGGAGACCAGTACAAGTTGGCAGAAAGGGCCCTATCCCGATTAGCTCCCACCCACCTTCGTCCCCATTCCACCCACCACCCTGAGGTAAGGAAAGGCCTGAGGGGAAGGGAGAGTCATGTTGCTGAGGATACAGACTCATGGTGACAGGTTACTCTCTCCTGGGCCTTCCCCTACCCCAGGGCCAAGGCTGGTAGAGGTGGGAGATCCCTGAGAGGACCTGCCTGTCCTTCCCAACTGCGCACCACCTGTGGATCTGTCCTGTGCATGGCAAAGGCCTGTGGTGCCCCTGGCAGGGTTGATGAGCTGAGCTTAATCCCTGCACCAGCGCCCTCCCCACAGGGGCGGCCTGTGGAGGCAGGAGGCTACAGGGGTTTCGTGCTGCTGATGGGACCTGAGGTCTCCCCGACTAGCCATGGCTGGGCCCCAAGAAGGGTAAAAGCCCTACCCGCCCTGCAGCGAGCCTGCACTCCCTCAGGGTGAACTCTGAATCCCACGAGAAAGCCAGAGAGTGGACATCTGCCTAACAGTGGCTTCTGTGCCTGTTAGTGGTGGTGACGACCACTCAGGAGGGGACTGCAACAGCATGGGATACATTAATAAAAAGAAAAGGGAAGAAAAGCATGTGTGTCTCTCCCACTCTGTCACTGTCAATATAGGAGAAGCAAGGACTTGGAGAGGAGAGGGGAGCCGGTGTCCCTGTTGGGCTACACCTCCCCCTCCCCCTTCAAGAAGCCAGCCCTGCCCAGCCCAGCCCGCACTGGGGGAGGGGAGGAGACAATGGGTCACTTACGTGAGAGTGGGATTTGAGATTCAATGACTTGCACTAGCAGAAATTGTCCAGGATGTTCGTACAAGACGGGAAGGGCAAATCCACAGAACACAGATACAGCACTTACAGGGGGGAATATAACCATTTCATATTTCTATATAAATGTGAGCGTCTTCAATAGATGGATAACATCAGGAATGGGGATGGAGGTAATTCATTAATTTTTTCATGAAATGTTTACCACGTGGCTACCAGATTCCAGGCCACTTGTTCACAGGAATGATGCCGACAGTGACCGCCACGGCGAAAATCGAGTCTCATTTAGATGCCTGGTCAAGAGGGGGAGGGTGGAGGTCTGAGTTCCCTCGGCCCCTGGTGTGCCTGGGCCACCTCCCCCTGTGATTAGGACATGGGGTGCCCCCTATAATAGAGATGCAATTTAATTAAGATTAAGCAAGATCGACATTTATTGCTGCCCCATGAAAACATCCAGGTAAGAGACCTGGGGCAGTGAAGCAGCCCCCCCCCATCAGTCTCCACTTGACCACGGCTCTGCCGCCCTCATCAGGTGGCTTGTCTCAGGGGAGGCTCCGGGCCACAGGCCCGCGTCCAGCCAGTCGCAGGGAAGGGGGAAGGGAGGCGCACACCTCCCCTTAGAGGGCGTGGCCCAGAAGCAACAGGTGTCACTCCACTCACCCTCCGCAGGCCAGAGCCTGGTCACCGGGGAGGCTAGAATGTCATCTTCAGCCGGGCAGCCACAAGACCAGTGAAAAATTCCACTGCTGTGTAAGGAGAGAGAAGTAATGGAAAGAGCTGGCAGCCTCTGCCACATTGGTGGCTACATTAACCAAAGTGACCTTTTAAAAATATGAAGTGGACTCTGTCACCCTCACCAAATTGAACTATTTTTATTCCCTTGGAATAAAACCTATTCCCCCCACGGGCCCTGTGAGACCTGGCTCCTGCCCTCACTCAAACCTCACCCTGCACCCCGTTTCCCTCGCTCACGATCCTCTGTCCATGTCGCCAGACTCTGTGAGATCCCATAACGTTCAGTCTCCTGGCGAGTTGGGGCCTGTGGGTTTCTGTTCTCTCTGCCGAGTGCTGCCCCTCAGCTCTGCTCTCGGCTGTTCCCTCCTCAAACAGAAGCTCCTCAGCCAGGCCAGCCTCCTCCCACCCCCCAAGTTACTCTCTATTATGTCCCTGCAGGTTACTTCTTTTAGGGGCCTTATTGCCGCCTGTAAGACCTTATTTACCCTCCCGCTGGAACGTGAGCGCCCTGAGGGCAGGAGTCCTGTCCGGTGTTCACTGTAGAATCCCTGCATCCAGCATGTGTCGGGACTCAACAAACACTTGCTGAATAGCCCTGAGCTGCTAAGACCCCCTCCTCCCTTTCTGTACATCCGTGTTCCCCATCACGCCCGAAGAGGGCCAAGTCGGTAATCTGGCCCCAGGAGAATCTTGATTTCACCCGCTGAACATATGGCCTGCTCCTAGCTCTTACCCCGTGAAGGCACCACACAGATCAGAGAAGAGGAAAGTTGCCCACGGTCCCTGATACTAAGGCCAGGAAAGCACATCACTAATAAGACATGGCTCGGTGAATGTGTCACTGGGTCATGGCGAGAAAATGCAGGAGACACAGAGAGGGGGCCGCTGTGTAGAGGAGCGGGCATCCCTGCCTAAGCCTAGTTGTGGGGCAGACACAAAAATAAAGGCTACAGTGAAGTCGGGAGACGGGCTGCAGGTGCAGGAGCAATCAGTCAGGGCTGTTGGAAGACTGGTTGCTGGGCTGAGCCCCACCTTCGTTCGCTGCAAGAAAAGGAGACACCGCGCCACCTCCAAGCAGCAGTCCCTCCATCTGTGTACTAAGAGGTTTGGACTAAGTCATGTCCCTGGTGCCCTACAGTTCTAATGGTCCCCAGGGAGCAAGGGCTTCCTTCATTCGCCTCAAGGCCCACCGAGCAGCTGTCCTGGTGGGTCCTGTCCAGAGGCCTCCTTTCTCCAGGACTACACAGCTCCGTTCTAATCAGACTCTTGTTTGGTGCATCTCTAAGCATCAAGCATTGGCGAGGGGGGCTGGAGAGGTTCCAGCGCTGGTCCAGCGTGCTGGTATCTGTGAAGCGGCCAGGAGCGGCTTCTTGCCTTCTTGGGATCCTTTGCCACTGGGAGGCAAACACACTGGCACTCTGTTCCCGAGCCCCATGCCAGCAAGGGAGACAAGAACTTCTTACTCAATAGCCAAGAAAGTCCCAACATGTCTGGAGGCCTTTGATCACACAACCTCGTGAATGCCAAGTGAACACCGTGGCCGCATCCTTCCTGATCCGGGGAAACAGAGTCCAAACTGTCTGTGGGGTTCTGTGTAGAGGTTTATACATAGAAACAAATGAAATTCCACCAAGGTTTGGGAATGAAAAACACAACAGAAAAACTAATAAACAAAACTGACTATCTATGCTAAATCTCTCCCTAGACTGCCTGCTGTGAGTAACGGGTCCAGGATGGAGTGGCAGCTCTCAGGTATTTCCTAACCTCTAGGAAACGGGAGATGGGGCAGGATGGGAGGAGGCCTGGGGGGGTGGCATGGAGCAATTTTCTTTTAGAAATGGACGATGAAAACAAAAACATTTCTGGAAAAACACAACAGGCACAAGAAGAAGAGAAAATCTGAATAATTCTATAATGATTAAAGAAACCAAAACTTTTATAAATTAGACAAAAATATTTCCACAAAGCTCCAGGCCAAGGTGACTACCCCAGGAAACTGTAAAAAAAAAAAAAAAATGTTAAAGAGAAATAAAGCCAATATTACACAGAGCTTTTATAGATATGAAAAGAGGAGACACTGCCCCAGTCACTCTACAAGACGAACATGACCTTAATCCCCACGTCTGACGTGGGCAACAGGAGAGAAAAATTACTAGGTGAACTCACTCATAAACAGAGTACAGAAGTCCTTCAAAACGAGCAAAGTTAATCCAGTGATAAATAAAAAGGGTAATATATCATGGAATGCAAGGTAAATTTAACATTTAAAAACAGTTGATCTAATTCACCATATTAACAGAATAAAGGAGAAAAACCATGATTATTTCAAAAGATACCAAAAAAGATAAATTTCAAGGCTTTTTTATAATAAACTCTCAGCAAACTAAAAATAAAAAGGAACATCTAAAATTTGCTCAAGAATACAAGTAGCCTCGCCAGCCGGGCGTGGCTTGGTGGTTGAGCATCAACCTATGACCCAGGAGATCACCGTTGGATTCCCGGTCAGGGCACAGGCCTGGGTTGCAGGCTCGATCCCCAGTCGGGGGCGTGCAGGAGGCAGCCGATCAATTACTCTCTCATCATCGATGTTCTTCTCTCTCCCACCCCTCGTTTCTTCTAAAATCAATATATATATGTATATATATATATATATATATATATATATATATATATTAAATCTTTAAAAAAAAAAAAAAATACAAGTAATCTCAAACTGAATGGTGACAGCAAATATTTTCCCTTCCAGAGTCAGGAAGAACCAGGGACAGCCACTGTCACCACTTCCTCCAAACTTGTGCTGGAGGCTCTAGCCAGGCAAAGAAAAAGACGTAACAGGCATAAAAACTGGAAAGTAAAAATAAAACTCTCTCTATTGACAAATGGCATGAGTATATGCATTGACAATACAAAAGAAAAAAGCCAATAGTTGAATTTTGCAGGAATGCAGGATACAAAGTCAATATTTAAAAATCAATTTTATCCCTATACACTAGCAGCACTTAGAAATTAAATTTAAGAGATAATAGCATTTATCACAGCTACAAAAAGATACTAAGTATTTAGGAAGTAATCCAGAGCCAACCTGGAGCCGGCTCAGACCTGCTCACTAGGACCCACAGGACACGTTTGTATACGTTTCTATTGCAGCATCACAAGTGTCACACACACAGCACCTGGTCATCACACGGCTCAGGGGGCAGAACTGCACAGCGTGGCTGGGCTCCCTGCTCAAGGTCGCACAGGCTCCGGTCAAGTTGTTGGCTGGGCTGAGCTCTTATCTGGAGGGTCTGGAGAAAAATCCACCTCAACTTTGTTTTTTGTTGGCATAATTCAGGTGTCTGCAGTTGGAATTGCTTGCTGGCTGTCAGCCAGGAGCCACTCTAAGCTCCTCAAGGTTACCCGCACCCCTTGTCACGTCGCCTCCTCCAACAACAGGAAATGTCCCGCCCGTCACATTCCTCAAGTGCTTCGAATCTCTGGCTGGAACAGGAAGGGTGCTGCCAAAGAGGTTTTCTGGTGTTAGGCCACCTTTGTGCTGGTCCTTTGGCGAGGAAAAAACAGGTCTTTCTTGGAGCTGTTCTGTGTCTGTGTCTGTGTCTGTGTCTGTGTCTGTGTCTGTGTCTGTGTCTGTGTCTGAGTAAGGAGGGCAGGGTTGGGGGGTCTGAAGTACACTGAGGAGGAGATGTGGGAGCAACCAGAAAACCGGGGGGCTTGATGCTGTCCTTACTTGTGTTCTGACATCCCAAGGCAGCCTTCCTTCCTCCTGACAGAGACTTTCTGGGGCTGCTTGTTGCATGATGTCCAGGGTCTTTTAGGTGTAGGAGGAAAGACAAGGCAGGAAGAGCCTTGCTCCAAATCTCCAGAACAGGAGGTTACCTCCCACCCCCACATTCTAGCTGTTTGTTACAGCTGCAGCCCACTCTCAGTGCCGAAATCTGTATTAGCATTTTATTACTACATATCGATTACTGCAAACTTAGTGGCCTAAAACAACGCTAATTTAGTGCCTCGCAGTTTTTGTAGATCAGAGTCCAGAATCAGCATAAGATTCTCTGCTCGGGGTCTCACTGGGGACACAGGTCTTACCCGGGGCCCAGGGTCCTCTTCCCAGCTCACTGGTTGTTGGCACAGTTCATTTCCTTGCTGTTGTAAGACCAAGTCCCCACTCTCGTGCAAGCTGCGGACCAGGGACCACTCTCAGCTCCTAGAGGCTGCTCCCAGGTCCCGCCGCAGGTCTCCTTCCGTGTCACCAACAGAGAGCCTCCCTCAGGGTGACACTTCTCATGCTTCGAATCTAACTTCCCTTCTTCAGCCAGCCAGAGAAAACGCCCTCTTCCTACAGGGCGCGTATGATTAGGCTGCACCTCTTGGGTGTCCCCCATCTGTGCCACACTGAAACCTAATCACAGGAGTACAGTCCATCATCTTGCCAACCTAAGGGACACTAGGGAGTGTGCACACCAAGGGGGCGGAAAGTCCTGGGCACGTCCTGGGGATCCTGCCTGCCACAGCGTTTCCTCCCAACTCCATGTTCACTGACATCACATTGTTATCTTGAAATCACCCGTGGTGGGAATATTCACACCACAGAAATTAGCAAACGCTGTAAATCATGGCTTTCCTAGCGCCCTCCACCCCGAAGAGCAGCTTTATCAGCAAACTGCCAAATAAATCTAACAAGAGATGTGCCAGACCTCTACCACTGAAAACTACAAAGCATTGTTGAGAATAAATAAAAATGACCTAAATCAATGGAGGAGCTATACCTTGTCCATGGATTGGGAGACTGAATATCGGTATTTGTCAGTTCTCCAGGAGTGATCTATAGATACAATCCAATCTCAATCAAAATCTCATTGGCCCTGTGGGCAAATTATGTGATTCTAAAATTAACGGGGAGGCGGGCTCTCTCTGGAGCACACCCACGCCTTTCTTCCCTCTCAGGTGTGCATCTTTACTTTTCTCTCTTGAACTCTAAAGGTCCCCATGAGACTTGCAACCAGGGAGCAATAGGCAGTGAGTGGCAGCTCCTCCCGGGCTAACCCCTTAGTCCTGTCTCCAAGGCCCCCTTTCCTCTGACTTCAGTGAGCTAACAACAGCCCCTCCATGGCTCGCTTCTTTGCTATAACGTTCCTAGAGCCACAGCACCCTGCCTAGGCTCTCCTGTTGCTTCTTCTACCTTAAACTCTTCCTTTGTTTCACTGTCCCCAGCTTTACCAAACACACTCTCAAAAGCACAAATAAATAATAAATAAATAAAATTAACATGGAAATGCAAAGACCTAGAATAGCCATGAGAATTTTGAAGTAGAACAAAGTGAAACGACTACCAGATGTTAAGGTTTAGTCGAAAACCACTGTGATACAGACAGTATAGCACTGACACGAGACAGAGATCTAGACCAACCAATAGAATTGTCTAAATCCCAGAAAAAGACCCACACTTAGAGAGTTATCTCATTTATGACAGAGGCAACTACCATTCAGTGGGGGAAAGAATGATATTTTCAATAAACAATACTGGAGCAATTAGATTCTCATATAAGAAAAAATAAAAGTTGGCCCTCCCCCCTACAAAAATGAATTTGTGATAGTACATAGACCTAAAAATGAAAGATGAAACACTAAAACTTCTAGAGAAAAATATAGAATATCTTTATGAACTTAGGGTAGGCAAAGATTTCTTAAATGGAACACATTTAAAAATGAAAATAAAATTAGAATTTATTAAAATTGAGAGCTTTTGTTTATCAAAATACATTATAAAACCAGTAACAATATGAACCATGGACTAAAAGATATTTGAATTACATAAATCCAGCATAGGATTTGTATCCAGAATACATAAAGAACTCCTAAAAAATGATAGTTTTTTTAAGACAGTCAATCCCATGGCAAGATAATTTTTTATAAAGTTCAAGACTTGAACTTTGTAAAAGGGAATATCCAAATGGCCAATAAATCTACGAAAAGATGGTCAGTATAATTACTCCTCAGAAAAATGTAAGTTAAAACCATTATAAGATACCACTGTTTCCCTAGAAAAGCTAAAATTAAAGGAGCTGACAATACTAAATCCTGGCAAGGAGATGTGTAACTGAAACGGTCATATATTGCTGGTGGGAATGCAGTTAAGGCAACTGCGTATACCCTATGACCCAGCAGTTGCATTCTTGAGTGTGTTCACCAACAGTGACATAAAAGGACCTTAATAGTAGCTTCATTTATAAATGAAAGGCAACTCAATTATCTGCCAGCAGTAAACTAGATACATAATTTATAGCATATTCATAAAATGGAGTACAACATAGCAGTGAACAAAAATGAACTACAGCCACATACAACAATGGGCAAATCATTGAGATACAATCATGAGTAAAAGAAACACAAAAAATGTATACAGTATACATTTATATGAGATTTAAGAAGAGGCAAACTAATACTTCTACATATATTAAAGACATTTTTTGAAATAATTAAGACAATGTGAATAAGTACTGGATATCTGACAGTATTAGAGATTTGTTCATTTTCTTGGGTGTGATAATGGTATTGTTACCTTTCATCTGATATAATTAAGAGTAAAGTGTCATGATATTTTGCAACTTACTTTTAAATAGCTCTTGTGAGCATGTGTGTGCAAAGCAAATACTAAGATCGTTTTTTTATTTTTTATTTTTTTATGTATTTCTTATTGATTTTAGAGAGGGGAATGGAGAGGAAGAGAGAGAGAAACATCAACGAGAAAGAACATCGACCCGCTGCCTCCTGCGCACCCCCTTCTGGGGATCGAGCCTGCAACCGGGCATGTCTGACTAGGAACTGAACTGGCGACCTCTTGCTGCACACACAGGCCAAGGCTCAACCAGCGGAACCACAGCAGCCAAGGCTATTATTTTTATTATTAAAAAATAAAGCTATTTTCATTTTGGAAAAATATGGGAAAGAACTATAGTTTTCTCATAAACTCTTAATTTTGGAATAAATTTTTAATCAGGGAATAAAGGAAAGATTGATATAGTTAACTATTTTAAAATTAAGAACTATTAAGGTAGGAGGGGCAGAGATGCGGGCGGATCGGGGCTGAATCTCCGAGGAGCAGCCCCAGGCCCACACCCGGTGCCAAGATTTAGACCCGGGAGGGCATCTCGGCCGTGGAGGTTTCCCAGAGGAGTGAAGGGGCCCAGCCCCACAGCAGGTCCCCAGCCCAGGGTTCCAGGGGTCCAGGACTGGGAATAGATGTCCCCACACCTTCAGCTGTGAAAACCAGTGGGGACTGTGGCTGAGGGTCGCGGAGGGTGCGGGAGCCCCAGGCTTTCCTCTTAAAGGGCCCGGCATGGACTCACTCAGATGCTCTCCCTCTGAGCCCAGTGCCGGGCAGCAGCTCAAAAGGACCTGGGACACTCAGGGAGGAACTAACCTGCTTGAGATCCGGGCAAGAGGTGGAGGGCGGCTTCCTCCCAGGCAGAAGGGCTGGGGGAGGCCATGGCTCCTTTGACAAGTCCTCTCCGCCCATAGCTGGCAGGCAGGCACCATATTTGAATCACCAGCACCTGACTCACACCTTTGGCCCCGCCCTGTGATTCCCAGAGGCCCCGCCCCTCCCCACCTGCAAGCTCATCTGAGACATTTCCAGTGGCTTTTCTGTGCAAGCGGCCTCTCGAGCCTCATACTTAGGACTTTCCTAAAATCTCTCAAACAAGCAGCAGCATGCCCCATACAACTTGATAAGTGGCCCCAGGCTTGGCACTACCGGCAGCCTGCATTGGCTCATAGCTTGGCCTCTCCTGGGCTCCTCCAAGCCCAGCACAAGTAGCAGCCAACTACGGTTTGCTGTGTAACTCATGCTGGGTGGCCCTGGGCAAGGCACTGGCACAGGCTGACTTTGCATCTCCCAGGAGGCCCCAGAGACAGTGCACCTGGTGGTCAGACTCGACCACCCTGGATTACAACCCTAGCACACCCACAAGTGACACACTCAAGGGGCACACTTGGTGAACACCAAAGCCCCACTGAAGTAAATCCTGATCCATAGGGGTGTCTCCAGCACAGAAGCTCTTTGGCTGTAGTTGCAGCTGGTCCTCACAGCTGATTGGCCTGGGGGTCATTTCCTCCCAGTGACACCAACAGCAACCAAGGCTCAACTACAACAGGACAGTGCACACAGCCCACGCAGGGGAACACCTAGAAGGCTCAGCTCAGGTGACTAGGGAGGCTGAGCCACTGGACCCTACAGAACACCTACTACACAAAGCCACTCTACAAATTCCAGGAGACATAGCAGCTCTACCTAATACATAGAAACAAACACTTGGAAGCAGCCAAAATGTGGAGGCAAAGAAACATGTCACAAAGGAAAGAACTGAAGAAATCTCTAGAAGAGGAACTAAATGAAATAGATCCAAGCAAGCTAATAGATACAGAGTTCAGAATTTTGTTTATAAGGATGTTTAAGCATATTATTATGAAAACAACTGAGAAAATCGATGACATAATAAAGTACCAACTTGAAATGAAAGCTACAAGAACTGAAATGAAGAATAATTTACAGGAGATCAACAGTAGAGGATGCTGAGAAGCAAATCAGCAATTTGGAACATGAGGAAACAAAAAACACCCAACCAGAAGAGCAAAAAGAAAAAAGAATCCAGAAATATGAAGATAGTATAAGGAGCCTCTGGGACAACTTCAAGAGGCCCAACATTCATATTATTGGGGTGACAGAAGGGGAAGAAAGAGAGCAAGGAATTGAAAACCTCTTTGAAAAAATAATTACAGAAAACTTCCCCTACCTGGGGAAAGAAATAGATTTACAAGTCCAGGAAGCACAGAGGGTCCCAAACAAAAGGAACCCAAAGAGGCCCACAGTAAGACACATCATAATTAAAATGCAAAAGGTTAAAGACAAAGAGAGAATCTTAGAAGCAGCAAGAGAAAAGCAATTAGTTACCTACAAGGGAGCTCCCATATGACTATCAGCTGATTTCTCAACAGAAGCCTTGCAGGCCAGAAGGGAGTGGCAAGAAATATTCAAAGTGATGAAATACATGGAACTACAACCAAGATTGCTCTACCCAGCAAAGCTATCATTTAGAATTGAAGGTCAAATAAAGAGCTTCACAGACAAGGGAAAGCTAAAGGAGTTCATCACCACCAAACCAGCACTACAGGAAAAGTTGAAGGGTCTTCTTTAAGAAGAAGCTAATGAACAAAAGAATCTGACAAACTGAATAGACCCAGAGACATTGATGCATGCAACAGACGATCATATTTCAGAGGAAAGAGGGAAGGGGGGTGGAGGGTGGGAAGAGATTAACCAAAGAAGTTATATGCACATATGCATAACCCATGGACACAGTCAATAATGAGGTGAAGGCCTGGGGAGGGGGTGGGAGAGAAGTGGAGGGGGTTAATTGGAGGGGGAAATGAGACACCTGTAATACTTTCAACAATAAAGATAAATTTAAAAAAAAAGAACTATGAAGAACTTCTTTCATTAAAAGATATTAGTAAGAGAGGGAAGGGATAAGCCACAGAATGGGAGGAGATATTTATGAGTATTCACTTTATAACAATGCATTAGGCTGCATATTTATCTTTTATGTGCCTCTGTGTGTTTTGTATCCCACAAAAGCTAACAAAAGGTTAAAAAAATATGGGGCTGTACAGGACCAGGTGGATTTGACTCAGCCAGTAGCGGCTCTAAGGAGGTTTTTATCATGCTTGTTAAACGGGTCATTTGGTTGAAAGAAGGGGTAGCACTGCTGCCTGTGGAATCATTAAAAACAAACAAACAAACAAAAACTAACAAGCAATTTTCTCCAAAGTGCTGGGTTAAGAAGAACCTGGGGCTGCGAAGAGGTGGGGCCTTCGCCTAGGGAGCCGCCTGGAAAATATAAAACATCATGAAGCCAATTAATTTTTCCTGATTGGCATAAAAATTAATTTGCCTAGAATTATTCATGCTGGAGGGTTCTAATTATTCATCTCCATCAAGATGCAAATTGAGTTTTGTGCAAAGAAAACAAGAGGGAGGCCCGAGGGAAATGGTGGGGTATGGGGGACAGGCCTGTGTGGAGGAAGAGGCTGAGACCCAGGTGCTGCTGAAGACAAGAATTCTGAGCTACACATGTGATGGGGGATCCTCAGGCCAGCTTGCCTTCTACCTGAAGCTGTTCTCCCCTGAGAGAGGCACTGAGTCAGAGGAGAAGCACACCTGAGTGCCTATGTGGCACTCAGCTCCAGCCAGTGTGCACCCGATGCTGGGGAGACCCCAGAGCTGCTCTCTCAGCTGATGCTGGCACTGGGGCAGCTACATAACAAAATAAAAGGATGTGCCCTGCCCTGGCCTGTGTGGCTCAGTTGGTTGGGCATCATCCCATGCACCTAAAGGTTCAATGCCCAGTCAAGGCAATGCCCTGGTTGTGGGCTCAATCCCCAGTACGGGGCCTGTTTCTCTCTCACATAGATGTTTCTCTCTCTCTCTCTCTCTCTCTCCTCCCCCCCCCCTTGTGATGCACAGTCAATGAATATTTGGTGACTCACTGCTGCATTACTAATATTTTGCAGATCACTAAAAAAAGTCACCTTCTGTATAAATAATAAAATTCATTACACTATGCAGGAAATATCTGTTACACATGTAGTCCAGGCCAAGCCTTTGTTAAGTGCTGGGGATGCGGAGGTGAAAGGTCAGCATTTATACCCTCTGGGAGCCCACTGTCTGTGCTTAGACTGCAATAAACGGAGTGGTCAGAGGCATTCTTAGAGAGAAAAGATGTGCAAAACCTCTACCACTGAAACACACAAAGCATTGTTGAGAGAAAAATGAAGACCTAAGTATCTGGAAATGTGGAGAACCCAGATTATCAGGGCATAAAAGAGTGGATTGATTTGCTTCACCCGCTGTGAAAGCATTAGAGGGATGGTGTGCTGCCAGCGTTCTTCAGGCAGAAACAACAGGACGTGTATATGCACAGGGAGATTTATTTTAAGAAATTGGCTTACACAGTTATAGATTTGGTAAGTCCAAAATCTGCAGGGCCGGCTAACAGGCTGGAAACCCAGGGAAGAACTGCAGTTTGAATCCAAAGACAGTCTGTTGGCAGAACTTCTTCCTGCTCAGAGAAAAGCGGTTTTCATCTCAAGGCCTGAGCTGATAGCATGAGAATCACCCACATTTTGAAGATCAATTTGCTTTACTCAAAGTCCAGCAATTTATATTTTTTATATTTTTATTGGATTTATTGGGGTTACATGGATTAATAAAATTATATAGGTTTCAAGTGTACAATTCTATAATACATCATTTTTATATTGTATTTTATCGTATGTTCACCACCCAAAGTCAAGTCTCCTTCTGTCGCCATTTATATCCCCCTTCAGCCTCTTCTACCCCCTTACCCTCTGGTGATCACCATGCTGCTGTGTCTATGAGGGTTTTTTTGCTTCATCCCTTCACCTATTTCACCCAGCACCCCCCCTCCAAGCTCCCTTCCCTCTGACAGCTATCAGTCTGCTCTTTGTATTTATAAGTGTTTCTATTTTGTTTGTCTGTTTATTTTGTTCATTGGATTCCACATATAAGTGAAATCATATTGTATTTGTATTTCTCTGACTGGCTTATTTTGCCTAACATAATACTCTCAAGGTCCCTTCATGCTGTCGCAAAGGGTAAAATTTTCTTCTTTTTATGGCCAAGTAGTATCCCATGGTGTGAATGTCCCACAGCTTTTTTTACCCAATTATCTACTGATGGGCACTTGGGTGGCTGTCAAATCTTGGCTGTTGTAAATAATGCTGCAGTGAGCATAGGGGTGCACATATTCTTTTGAATTAGTGTTTCTGGTTTATTCGTCTATACTCCCAGAAGTGGAATCTCTGGGTCATAAGGCAGCTCTATTTTTAATTTGTTGTTGTTGTTGTTTTTTAAATATCTTTATTGATTTCACAGAGAGGAAGGGAGAGGAAGAGAGATAGAAACATCAATGATGAGAGAGTCATTCATCGGCTGCCTCCTGCACGCCCCCCGACTGGGGACCGAGCCCGCAACCCGGGCATGTGCCCTGACCGGGAATCGAACCTCTATCTCCTGGATCCTAGGTCGATGCTCAATTGCTGAGCCACACCCAGCCGGGCCATTTTTAATTTTTTGAGGAACCTTCATACTGTTTTCCACAGTGGCTGCACCAGTCTGCATTCTCACCAACAGTGCACGAGGGCTCCCTTTTCCTACATCCTCGCCAGACTTGATTTATTGATGACAGTCATTCTGACAGGTGTGAGGTGATATCTCATTGTGGTTTTAATTTGCATCTCTCTGATGATTAGTGATGTTGGGCATCTTTTCATGCCTATTGGCCATCTGTATGCCCTTTTTAGAGAAGTGTCTACTCAGGACCTCTGCTCATTTTTTAATTGGGTTGTTTGTATTTTTGGTGTTGAGTTGTATAAGTTCTTCGTAAATTTTGATATTAACCCCTTATCATATGTATCACTGGAAAATATATTCTCCCATTCAGTGGGCTGTCTTTTCATCTGTTGATGGTTTCCCTTGCCGTGCAAAAACTTTTTAGTTTGATGTAGTCCTATTTATTTTTCTTTTGTTTTCCTTGCCCAAAGAGATATATCAGAAAAAAATATATTACTAAGAGATATGTCTAAGATTTTACTGCCTATATTTTCTTCTAGGGTTTTTATGGTTTTGAGTCTTACATTTAAATCTTTAATGCATTTTTAGTCTATTCCTGTATATGGTGTAAAAAGGTGGTCTAGCTTTATTTTTTTTGCATGTATCTGTCCAATTTTCCGAACACCATTTATTGAACAGACTCTTTATCCCATTGCATGTTTTTGCTTCCTTTGTCAAATATTGACCATATCTGTTCTACTGATCTATATGTCTGTTTTTATGCCAGCGCCATGCTGTTTTGACTCCTGTGGCCTTGTAGTACAGTTTCCTGGGGACGCTATAAAAAACTAGCACAAATTCAGTGGCTTAAAATAACAGAAATTTACATTTTCATGTCCTGGAGGTCCACAGTCAAGGTTTGGACTGGGCTGAAGCTTCTAGAGACAGATCTTTCCTTGCCTTTTTCTAGCATTTGGTGGTTGCCAGCAATTCTTGACACGCCTTGGCTTGTAGCCACATCATTCCATCTCTGCTTCTACCATCACCTGACCTTCTTCCCTGGCAGCAGGTGGGCGCAGGGAGGAGAAAGGGCCTCCCCGCACCTTTGGGGGATTTCCTGGGAACCTTCAAACTTCTTAGGTCTTGTCACTTACAACTCACCCGAACCGGCACCCGGGAGCAGGGAGGGTTGGGACGTGCAGCTGGGAACCCGGCACCGTGCGCCCCAAAGTTACCCGGGGCCCTGTTGAGAGAAGGTGCAGAAGGGACGGGGGGAGGGGGGAGCAGCAGCCCCGCCCCATCCCCGGCAGCCCCGACGGCGGCGGCCTCTCAGCCGCCCAGGCCCAGGCGCCGGCCTGCCCGGGAGCGCCGGGGCCGGCGGCGCGCGAACCCCGGAGCAGGGCCCCTTCCGCGGGGCGGCCTCCGGTCGGGCCTCAGCGCCCGCAGCGCCCCGCGGGGAGCACTGCGGGCCGGCGCCTGGGCTGGGTCAGAGCAGCGCTCCCTCGCGCGCCAGCCCTTCGCACGAGCCTCGGGCGGCGCTGCGCCGTCCCCGCCCCTGCCCCCGCCCCTGCCCCACGCCGCGGGACCCGGGAGCCAAGGCGGCGCCGGCGCCCACCCCGCCCGCCGCCGCGCAGGGGGCGTGGGCTCGGGGCGGCGGGGCGTGGGCTCGGGGCGGCGGGCGGGGCGTGGGCGTGGGCTCGCGGCGGCGGGGCGTGGGCGTGCTCGCGGCGGCGGGGCGGGGCGTGGGCTCGCGGCGGCGGGGCGGGGCGTGGGCTCGGGGCGGCGGGGCGTGGGCGTGCTCGCGGCGGCGGGGCGGGGCGTGGGCTCGGGGCGGCGGGGCGGGGCGTGGGCTCGCGGCGGCGGCGGGGCGGGGCGTGGGCTCGCGGCGGCGGCGGGGCGGGGCGTGGGCTCGGGGCGGCGGCGGGGCGGGGCGTGGGCTCGGGGCGGCGGCGGGGCGGGGCGTGGGCTCGGGGCGGCGGCGGGGCGGGGCGTGGGCTCGGGGCGGCGGCGGGGCGGGGCGTGGGTTCGGGGCGGCGGCGGGGCGGGGCGTGGGCTCGGGGCGGCGGCGGCGGGGCGGGGCGTGGGCTCGGGGCGGCGGCGGGGCGGGGCGTGGGCTCGGGGCGGCGGGGCGGGGGCGGGGCGGGGCGTGGGCTCGGGGCGGCGGCGGGCGGGGCCGTGGGCTCGGGGCGGCGGGGCGGGGGCTCGGCCGCCCGGCCCGGCTCCCTCGCCGCTCGGTTCTTCCCCAGCGCCCCGCCTCCCAGCGGGTCCGAGGAGACCTGCAAGGCCAGCTGGCAGCCCTCCCCTTACAAACAGCACAGCGTAAGCAAAAGGTGGCGAGAGTACAAGAAAAAATGAACAAAATCGCAATGTAACGGGAGGTTTTAACAGCCCCTAATGAAAAATGAGTCAAGCCAGTGTGGGGAGAAAGAATAAGGGTGTAGAATAATTGCACAATGCAATTAATTATTTTCATTTAATAAATATAGTCATGTAAACCCTTTCATCCAAAAATCAGAGAATGCATGTCCTTTTTAAAACCCGATCATTGAAGAGACCAATAAAATAGACACACGCTTATTAAGAAGCATTAAGAGGGAAAAGAGCCCTCCTAGAATAAGCATCACTGGGTTGGGAAGGGACCTAATTTTTTAAATGATAGAAATAATGTTTAACTCTTAAGAGATTACAGACAACTTTGTCAAAATTTTTGAAATTTAGGTGTAATGGGCAATTCTACAGAAAATTTAAGTTACCAAAGCTGGCTCAAGAAGAAAATTAAAAGCCTAAATGGGATTCGGCAATTCCACTTCTGGGCATATACCCAAAGGAAATGAAAACAGGATACCAAGCAGATACCCACGCTTCCATGTTCACTGCACCATTAATCGCAATTGCCAAGGTGTAAAAACAACCCAAGCACCGGTCAGCAAGTTCATGGATAAAGAAAATACAATGTCTGTCTATCGACCGATCAATCAGTACAGATGTGTGCAATGGAACACTATTCAGCCATGAGAAAGAAAGAAAGCCTGCCATTTGCAACACCATGGATGGAACTTGAGGGCTTTATGATATTACTTATATGTAGAATCTAAAAATGCCAAACTCATATAAACAGAGTAAAATGGGCATTACCAGGAGCGGCGGGGGAGGAGGGGTGACTAGGAGAGCTGTTGCTCAACGGTACAAACATGTAGCTAGTAGATAAACAGGTCCTGGAGATCCAAGACACAGCCTAGTGACTATCCACACAACATTGTATTGCAATCATCGAACTTGCTAGGAGACTAGATCTTAATTATTCTGACCACAAAAAAGAAATGATAATTACATGATAGAGGTGATAGAAATGAAAAGAAATGATAATTACCTGATAGAGGTGCTATCACTACAGTAACAATCACAAAGTATAGATGTACCAAATCAACATGTTGTACACCTTAAATTTGTTATACGTCAAATACACTTTAATTTCAAAATCTGGATGTGTTCTTAGCTATTAAGACACTGAATTGGTATTTAAAATTCTATCTACAAAATAAATTAAGCCCAGAGAGTTTTACTGGTTTGTTCTGCTAGACTTGTTTTATTGTGCTGGTAAAGCCTTGAACACTAGCCAGGGAAATAACGCTACGACAGAAGGGAACGTTACTACAAATCTTGCCTGTGAACATGAATACAAGATCCCAAAACAAACAAGTCCAGGGTCAAATATTCTAAACATCAAATTCAGAACCATATGCTCACGATACACACAATAAAGAAGAGAAGCAGCAAAATAATGTCAGTAAATGAATAGAGATTATTTTTTAATTCAACACTCATTTATCATTTTTTTTTAAATATATCTTTATTGATTTCAGAGAGAGGAAAGGAGAGGGAGAGAGAGAGACAGAAACATCAGTGATGAGAGAGTCATTGATGGGCTGCCTCCTGCAGGCCCCCGAATGGGGATGGAGCCCGCAACCCGGGCATGTGCCCTGACCAGGAATCGAACCCTGATCGCCTGGATCCCAGGTCGACGCTCAACCGCTGAGCCATGCCCAGCCGGGCTCATTTATCATTTTAAAAAATATCTTAGAAAATTAGGTGGGGAGAGAGTAACCAAAGAATTTATGTGCATATATGCATAACCCATGGACACGGACAATAGTGTGGGGAAGGCCTGGAGGGAGGGGTGCAGGGGGGAGGGGATCAATGGGGGGAAAGGGAGATATTTGTAATACTTTCAACAATAAAGATAAATTTAAAAAATAATAAATAAAATGAAAGATCAAAAAAAAAGAAATAAAAAGAAACTTCCTTAACCTGGGAAAGCGCAGTCCATAACCTACAGCTGTGAACGGCAATGGTGCGGAGGTAGAAGCATCTCTTTAAAAACCCGGAGCAAGGCCAAGATGCTCGCTAGCATACCTGTGTGCTCAACGCCCTCAACCACTTCCCTTTACCACTGTCCCGAAGCTCTGGCCGCCACAATCACACAGCCTGGCCTGTGAGTCTCCGTTGGTTGAGCAGCATCCCTTGCACCGGAAAGTTGCCGGTTCGATTCCTGGTCAGGGCACATGCCCAGGTTGTGGGTTCAGTCCCCATTTGGGTGCATGCAGGAGGCAACTGATCGATGCTTCTCTCTCACATTAATGCTTCTCTGTCTCTCTCCCTTTCCCTTCTTCCCTCTCTCTAAAATCAATAAAAGCATTTTAAAATAATAATAAGTAGGTAATAAGGATTAAAAAGGAAGTTATAGGAGAATCTCCATATTCAGGCAATGATTTGCAGGTAAGAGGCCTGCAGAACAAATGCTGGAACGAAGAGGGGCTCTCAGGTGGTTAGCGTGCTCCTTCCCAACGGCAGCAATCAGTTAGAAAACTAAATTCTAAGAAGACAGATTTTACATTAGCAACAAAACAGTCAGGTACCTGGGAATTCATCTCCCAAAATGTGTGCAAGGCCCTTTACAGGTAAAATTTCAAAAATTTTTTTAAAAGGAAACTATGGTTTAAATAAATGGAGAAATAAAGCACATTTATGTAAATAAAGCAAAAAGATGGAAATTCTCTACTAAACTAATCTCTCAATTTAATGCAGTTGCAGCTAAAATCTCAAATGATTATAGATGCAAAATAGTATGCCATTTATTTAATTATTCTGTTCTTTCCACGTCTTTTCCATTTTGCAAGCTGTGGGCTCCTGACTGTTTGTTTTTTCCTCTCCTCTTGTACCAGCTACAGGAGTTCTTGTACTTAGTCTTAGAATGATAAGATCTTCCAAAATGTTGATGAGAGAATCTCAATAAGACAAAAGGGAAATTTTACCTTTTTTCCAACAGGTTCAGAAAAGTAAGTACCCTTACTTTTCCTTGTTTTTAAGACAGTCTTGAAAGATATGCTTCAGGAATTATCACTATGGCCTATGAAAATAACCTCTAACTCCTAAATATGTGATTCTGATCCCTTTCCTTCCTTAACGATTTATTTGCCCTGGTAATAATACTTAATCGACAGCCTCATTTCTAAAAGAGAAATATTTTTTAAATTAAGGTACAAAATGAGCATTTCTACTTCCCTCTTTTCTTGTTTACATAGAAGCTTAAAAAATAAAATCTGTAAGTCTGTGGAATTTCTCGTCAATACAAAAAATGTGAAAGTCTTGTCTCATTTAAATTAGTAGAGTTAGCCCTGGCTGTTTTGGTTCAGTGATTAGAGCATCGGCCAGCAGACTGAAGGGTCCCAGGTTTGATTCCACCAAGGCCAAGTACCTCCCAGTCGGGGCGAATGCGGGAGGCATCCAACTGATGTGTCTCTGTCTCGTCGATGTTTCTCTCTCTCTCTCACTCTCTATGAAAAGTAATGGAAAAAACATCCTCGGCTGAGGATTTTTAAAAATTAATCAATCAATTAATAGAGTTAGTCATGGAATTTGACAAACTAATCCTAAAACTCATATGGGAAAGTAAAGGAACAACAGAGCCCAGCCAAGTTTAAATAAGAAGATGGGCTCTGCCCATCCTACATGAAGACTCTGTGAGTCACACAAATTACAATAACATGACATTTGGACAGCATGACAGGCGAGGAACAGGCCAGGTTGTATCAACAAGATGCTCCCTTTCCCGGCCCCTCTTTAAATGATTTTCCTTCCATGCCTCTCCATGCCCCTTCCCTGCTTTAATGTTTTCATGGCACACCATCACCTTGCTTATCAAATACTTATGTGCTCTCATAATATTTTTATATCTTTCCTATTGAATAGAAGGAGTATTACCAGAGATAAAGGGTTTTTATAATAATAAAAGAGCCAATTCATCAAGAAAACATAAGAATTATAAATGTGTCTTCACTTATAAGCAGAGCGTCAAAATACATAAAGCAAAACTGAGAAAATAAATGGAGAAATAAACAAATCTACATAGTTGTAGATATTAACACTCTTCTCTCCATAAGCAATGAAACTATTTAAACAATATTTCAACCCACTTCACCCAGGGTCCCTCGGCCTTGACACTTTGAGCCAGACAATTCTTTGTTGTGAATGTGTGTGCAGGGGGTGGGAGAACTGTCCTGCACTGCCCCACCCAATGGACGTTTCTAGCTACAGCCAAACGCCCTGCATTCTTGAGTATGCACAGAACTTTCCCCAAGCAGACCATGTGTCTCAAGAGATTGCAAAAGAGTGAAATCATGCGAAGTATGTTATCTGACCAAAATGGAATTAAGTTGGAAATCAATAAAATATTTATCTGGAAAATCTCTAAATAAATACATTGAATGATAAAAGCACAAATTATCAATATTTATGGAATGCAGTTTATATACTTAGCCTAGAAAAGAAAAGAGGGGTTTAAAACCAATTACCTAAGATTGCACTTTAAAACGAGAAAAAGAACAAAGTAAACCCGAAAGAAAGTAATAAGTGTAGAAGTGAAATCAATAGGAACAGAAAGCAAACAAGCAACGGAGAAAATTAAGAAACCGAAAAGTTGGTTTTTGAAAAGATTAAGAAAGCGGTGAGCCCCTAGATACACTAATCAAGGCTAAGGGGTGGAGAGAACACACAAATTGCCAAAATCAGGAACATAAGCACAAAAACCACTCCAGAGGCTACAGACACAGAAAGGAGAGTGAAAAAATACTATGAAAAAGTCCATGACAAAAAATTTGACCATAGATTCAATGGCAAATTCCTAAAAAGATGCATGTCACCGTAACTCACCAAGAAGAAATAGAAATTTTGAATAGACTTATGTCTGCTTTTCATAATGCTTTGTAATTTAAAACCTTCCCCTCTCCCTAAAAAAAATTCAGGCCTGGATGGCTTACCTAGTGAATTCTATCGCATCTTATACAAACTATTTCAGAAAACAGAGAAGGAAACACTTTCCAATTCATTGCATAAAGCCAGCATAACCCACCAACGTATTTTAAGGACCATGACCAAGTAGAGTTTATCCCAGGAATATAAATTTGGGTTAACATTAAAAAATAAGTCATCATCGCCCTGGCCAGTTTGGCTCAATGGTTAGAGCATCAGCCCCTGGACTGAAGGGCCCCAGGTTCCATTTGGGCCAAGGGCACGAACCTCGTTGCAGGCTCCATCCCCATGCCGGTCGGGGTGCGTGTGGGAGGCAACCAATCGATGTGTCTCACATCGATGTTTCTCTCCTTCTCTCTCCCACTCTCTCTGAAAAACGATGGAAAAATATATATAAATAAAACATCATATTAACACAATAAAGGAGAAAAATTCACGTAAACATCTCAAGTGATGCAGAGAAAACATTTCACAAAATATAGCACCCATTTATGATTTTTTAAAATTAGGAATATCAACCTAATAAAGGGCATCTACAAAACACCCACAGTTAATATCACACTTACTGATACTAGACTGAATGCTCCCCCTCAAGATCAAAAGCAAAGCATATTACTGGAGATCTACCTGGTGCAACAGGCAGGAAAGATAAATAAATAAAAGCCATAAAGATTAGAAAAAAATTAAATTGCCCTTTTATCACAGAAGACAGAATAAAATGTACATAGAAAATCTTAAAGAATCTACAAAAAAACCTATAAGAACTAATAGCCAAACTTGGCAAAGTTGTAGGAAATAGGCCAACAGAGAAGATTCATTTTTGTCTTAGAAGTTTCATGCTCTTTTTAAGAATTTTATTACAGCTTTATTAAGATATAATTAACAATATAAACTACATACATTTAATAAATTGCACATTTTTAAATTGTATCACTTGGTGTGTTTTGACGTACGTATGCACCTGTGAAATCGAAACCGAGGTCAGGATCATGAGCATACCCATCACCTGGAAAAGTTCCCTCACGCCCCTTAGTTTCCCTCTCCCCCCCACACCCCCATGCCCTCAGCAAACCACTGGTCTGCATCCGTCACCATAGAGGTTTGCATTTCCTAAGAATTTTACGGAAATACAGTCGTGCACGAAGCATGTGTCTGACTTCCTTCGCGTAGACAGCTTGCCGTCTGGAGAGTTACCTGAGCTGTGGCGCATGGCGGGCCCCCACTTTACTGCGCAGTGGGGCTGGGGCCTGAGATGCCACAGCCCCTCCTCGCCGGGTGGCCTTGGCCCTTGCTTCCCAGTTTGAAGCTGCAGCGACCCTTTTGGACAAGCCTTTGGATCAACACATGCAAATTCGTTTCTGCACAGGGGCCGCGAGTAAATTAGAAAATGAAATTAAAAGTGCAATATCGTTTAAAATAGCATCCCCCAAAGCAGAAATTACTTTCATTTGAAACAGCATTTAAATTTTTATAAATGTGTGTCTTAATAGTGTGAGCAACTAGGCGGAGCTCAGTCACCTCCAGCTGCCGTGTGGGGAGCCGCAGGGAACCCCAGGCCCAGTTTGCTGGGTAACAGCTGTCAGTCGGTGGCCATGGCCTCGCGACAGCCCTATGCCTGTGCTTCCCCGAAATATTCCCTGACTCATGGGTATGCTCTATAAAGTTCCAGGTTAATCATACTTAGTTTCATATTTTAAAGAAAAAGCAAGAGAGGAGGAGAGAGGAGGGGATGGGGGTGAGATAGTATATAACACTGAGTATTGCCTCTCGCTCAAAGCTGAGATTTGTAAACCTGTGGCCACAGAAAGCCTCAGTCACGTGCTCAAACAATGTGAAGAGCAAATCCCAGCTCATTCTTCTGACGGCTATAAGCTTGTTTTTAATTTTTTACTAAGGTATATACACATAATATAAAATTTGCCATTTTAACCATTTGTAAGTGTACAGTTCAGTAGCACCAAGTACATTCATACTGCGCAACTATCGCTTCACATCCTTCAAAACTGGAAGTCTACACCCATCAAACAATACCCCCCCCCAGCCCGGCAGCCCCCGCCTTCCCTTCCGACTGCGGGCCTGGCTGCTGGGGCGCCCCGTAGAGTCACGCAGTGTCTGTCTTCTCAGGACTGGCTGCTGCTATTGACTTAGAGTTTTCTGCATAGTCCTGATATTTCTCCCTTATTAGATATGTGATTTGGAAGTATTTTCTGCCATCCTGTGCATTGCCTTTTATTCTGTTGAGAGTGTCCTTTGATGCACAAAAGGTTTTCATTCTGATGAAGCCCAGTTTGTCTATTTTTTCCTTTGTTGCCTGTGCCTTTGGTGTCGTATCCGAGTGATCACTTCCAAATGCTCTGTCATGAAGACTTTCCCTACGCTTTCTTCTCAGAATGTTATAGTTTTAGCTCATACATTTGACCCATTTTGAGTTAATTTTTAGACATGGTATAAGGTGAGGGGTCAGCTTATCTTTGCACCCTTGTCAAGTATTGTCTGATCCTATGTCAGGGTTTGTTCTCAGCTGTTTTACCCCACTGTCTGTGTGCCTGTCTCTTACGCCAGTGCCACACAGTTTCGATCATTGCAGATTTGTTGTAAGTTTTGAAATCAAGACATGTGAATATTCCAACTTAGCCCCTCATTTTCAAGATTGTTTTGGCTGTTTATGTTCCCTTGAGATTTCATATAAATTTTAAGATGTGTTTTTCTATTTCTGCCCAAAAAATCATTGAGATCTTGATAGGATTGCATTGAATCTGTAGATCACATTGGGTAGTATTTACATTTTAACAAAATTAAGTCGTTCAATCCATGAAATGGGATGTCTTGCTATTTATTTGTTTTAATTTCTTTCAGCAATGTCTTATAGTTTTTATTGTACAATACTTTTGCTTTCTTGGTTGAGTTAATTCCCAGGTATTTTACTTATTTTTTATACTATTGCAAATGAAATTGTTTTTCTTAATTTCCTGTTAGAATTGTTCAGCGTTACTGTATAGAAATGCTTTTTTGCGTTAATTGAGATGGTCATGCTTTTTTCCTTCATTCTGTCAATGTAGGATATTACACTGATTGGGCTAATGTGCTGACACAACCTTGCATCCCAGGCAAGGATGGGATCCCTTGGAAGGGATCAAATGGGATCCCTTGAATCCCATTTGGTCACAGTGTATACTCCTTGTCATATGCTGCTAAATTCAGTTTGCTAGTATTTTGTTGAGGATTTTTGCATCAGTGTTCAGAGAGATATTGGCCTGTAGTTTTATTTTCTCATAGTGTCTTTGTCAGCTTTCTTATCGGGGCAATGCTGTCCTCAGAATGAATTAGGAAGTATGTCTTCCTTTTCAATTTATTGGGAATGTTTGAGAAGAAGAGGTACTAGTTCTTCTTTAAATGTTCAGTAGCGCTTACCAGGGAAGCATCAGGTCCAGGGATTTTCTTTGTTGTGAGGTTTTGATGACCAGTTTTACCTCCTTATTAGTCATAGGCCTATTCAGATGTTCTGTTTCTTCATGGTTCAGGCTTGGTAGGCTCTGTGTTTCTAGGAATCCCTCCATTTTATCCAGGTTAGCCAATGTTTTGGCATACCGCTGTTCACAGTGCTCTCTTATGAACCCTTTCATTTCTGTAGAACTAGCCATAATGATCCCTCTTTTATTTCTGATTTTAATAATTTGAGTTTTCTCACCTTTCTCTTATTCAAGCTCATAAGCTTCTTTTTAAAGTGTGAGTTTGCTTAAAACCAGCTCCATCAGTGGGTGACTGAGTGAGAGGGTGACTGAGTGAAGGTGTCATGTAACAGCTCTCTTAATGCCCCCAGGCCCCCAGGCCCCATGTATGGGCATTAAAAAGAAGATCTGGGGCTCAGGAAAAATCAAATCCTGCACGTCAGTTTTCCTTAGCGACCCACTCAGAACGTTCCAGAGCAGCCTGCAGAACCCAGTGGGTTCTCGGCCTTACCCTTTTCTTTCTGGCTCTTTGAAAAGTTGTCCACAGATGTGAGTCAGTTTCCCGGAGTAAAGGGAAGCACCTCCAGCCAGCACAGACTGGAAAGCTGGCTTGGGAAGAAAGTGACTTTTGTTCACACCTCTGTCCCCCTGCACTGGGCTCGCTCCTGCCCCAGCGAGGCCAGAGCTGCCTTCCGCGCTGTTCAGCCCACGCTGGCCTTCCTCTCCCTCCTCCAAGCACAACTCCCGGGCCCAGGCTGGGGCACCGCTCAGGGGCTGACTAATCCAATGAAGTTACCAGGTTAAGACTCTAATGAGCCATAACAGCTTAATGGACTCTGCTTTCCATAAAATACTTGAATTTTAATTTAGTCTGAGTGCATTAAGCCAAAGGAGGAAATAATTGAGTTTCATGTGTCATGGCAGGTCAGTGGAGGAGGGATTTGGGTTGTGGGAAAGACCCCTTAGCAATAGCCCCGGTGCTGAGCAACAGCTAACAAAGGAGAATCTGAGGACCACCAGCATCCAGCAAGGGTCAGGCTGGAAAATGGGGGGAAGAAGGGTGATGGAAGCAGAACTTTGGGGCAGCCTAGGACAAATCACAAAATATTTCTGAAACTGCCTCAGCCATCTTTTCACTCTCCTTCCAAAGATTTTGAAAGCGGTCTCAACATGTACCATGTTGGGTACGTCGGCCCCACCTGGAGTCATTGAAAGACGGTTTGACTTGGAGTGTCACCACCCTTCTCAGTTTGTTTGGGTTCTTCTTAATTTTATTATAGAAAGTCTCTTTTCCCAGGAAACCACTCAGTTCCAGGAAAACTGGGATGGCTGATCATCCCAGATCTGAGAAACACCTTTGGGACACCCACTAAACCCACCTTTGCCTTTCTGCCCTCTCCACTCCCACCCTCAGAGGTGGCACCCCAGTACTGGCTTTTGCACAGCCGACTGGACCAATTATACCAAATATGCAGCCTCACACCAGCTGGGCAATCAGAGTTGATTCCCAGAGACTGACCTTGGAATTCTTGGGGAGCAGCCACAACAACAATGGGAAAGAAGAGGAAGAAGTGCATTATTCAGGCGCTTAGCACATGCCAGGTTCTGTTCTAAATGTCTGCGTGTAGTAACTTCTTAATCCCCACACTAACCCTGGGAAGCAAGTGCTACTTTTCTCATCATTTTGGGGGTGAAGTTAGGTAACATGCTCAAAATGGTACCTCTAGTAAATGGTAGACCTGGGGTGGAAGTCCAAGCAGTATGTTTCCAGAATTTCCTCACTCTTAAAAATTTAGTCTATCTAGCTTGACCCTTCTACTGGATGTCTACTAGCAACCTGCTTAAGAGATGAGTCAATTCTGGGCTGGGCAGCTATGTCTTTCCATGTCTCTGGAGGAGCAGAGAAGGACAGTGTGTGTAGGAAGCCAAGATAGATTCAGAGAGGACCCAGAGGAGGAGTCCTATGGCCCCCGGGCTGGGAGGCCCCTGACCACATCTAGGTTTAGTTCTCTGTATGACTGGGCTTGGGCACACCTCCTGCCCCGAAACCTTAGATTTGTGTCCAAGCTTGTTGGACCAGGTTCTGGTTCTGCAGACCAATCAGTCCAAGTCTAATGGGACTACGAGTTGGTAAGGCACGGTGACCAAGTTCAACCTGAAAATAACACCGGCTGCACTCAAATCCTGTCTCTCCACTGCCATGTCCCTGGACACATTTTGTGATTGTTTGGAGTTTAGGTTTTAACTTCTGTCCTCTCTCTAAGGCAGAAGCACAATTCCACCCTCAGCCTGGTCTCAGGAGACTGAATGAGATAAATTCTGCAGGAGATGCTTGAGCCATGTGGCAGGAACTCCGGGTGTCTCTCTGACACACCTATGTCTCCAGTTCTCTGATTCTTCAACACCAACTGGGAGTCCAGCAATCTAATTAAGTTCTAACATTAACTACCCTGAGTTAGTGACAGACCCCACAAGTTAAAGGGCTCAGTCCCACAAGATGGCCCACACTACAGATGCCAGCTGCAAATGGGGCACCCAGGCCACCCACACTTCTGCATGACTGACTAAAAACTGGGGTTCCCACAGCCCCTCATTAGGTTCATTAATTTGCTAGATGGCTCCCAGAACTCGGGAAAACACTTTACTTATGTTCACCAGTTCATTGTAAAGGGTGCAGCTCGGAAACAGCCAGCGAAGGCTGCCCGGGGAGGAGCGTGGAGCTCCCAGCCCCGCGCCGTGCTCGCTGCCCTGAAGTTACCCGGGACCCTCTTAGTGTCCCTTCAAGAGTTTTCATGGAACCCAATCTTTAGCTTCCCCTTCCCTTCCTGGCCATCCCAACCCTCTAACCAGTTGGTCTTTCTGGTGACCAGTCCCCATCCCGAAGCTCTTCAGGGGCCCACCCTAAGTCCTCCCCAGCACAAACCCCAGAGTATCAAAGAGGCCTTTCATGAGTAAGAAAGCTCACTCCCGCACTGAGGAAGCTCCAAGGGTTTGGGGAGCTCCCTGCGGAGGACAGAGACCAGGTCTGTTTGTAGAGTTCTAGGACGTGCAGTCGCTCATGGCTCTATCAAGAGTCTGTGTGCAAGAGGAAATGTCCTTGGATATAATTTACCTAGTTATCCGTTTTATAATGCAGTTGTTAATAATGGGTAGGTTTAATGGTCAGCTCACAAAATTCCCAAAAGTTTAACAGTTGGCTCTTGCAAGCTGGCGCAAGCAGCAGGTACCAATGAACAGACTCCTTCACCTCCTCCTCTGGTGTGTGACAAAACATGAAATGTTGGGCAGGGACTTCCAAATATAAGCATATATAGATTTTTTTGAAAACAAAAATTCAACTGAATAATTTGCTTTATTAAAAAATTTATTAATTGGGCTGCAAATAGAAGGGAGCTGTGAGAAGTTGTACCAAATGGAAGGTTTTATAGGCAGAAACTGGGTGGTACAAGAACATTATCACCAAGAAAAGAAAGGATGGTTTCTGACCAGGGGACCTATCTTTGGGGAAGGTGGGCGGGGTCTCAGGCAATTTATCTCACAGTGTTAATCAAGAAGTTAAGACTGATTGGTTTGAGGCCATTTGGGGGAGGGGCTGAAGTTGCAATTAAGTCTTGGTTTGCTGTCCTGGGGGGACTCCCTTTTGGACTTGTCATTTCTCTCTCTCTCTCTCTCTCTCTATATATATATATCTTTATTGATTTCAGAGAGAGGAAGGAAGAGGGAGACAGAGAGATAGAAACATCAATGATGAGAGAGTCATTGATTGGCTGCAACCTGCATGTGCCCTGACCGGGAATCGAACCCCGATCGCCTGGATCCTAGGTCAATGCTCAACCACTGAGCCACGCCCGGCCGGGCAGGACTTGTCATTTCTTTTCTCTAACACACAGTGTGCGCCGCATAAGGACAATGGCAATATAGCCTGGGAGTGCACTGGGCTACACCATCAGGTTTGAGGGGATGCACTTCTCAGACCTATCCCCATCAGCAAGTGACAGGTGTGTTTAAATTGATCCAGGTTTGTGTTCAGCAAAGCTGGGGTGAGATCAGACCTACCAGCCTTTCGGGCATCCTGCGGCCAGTGGCCGGCATCTCAGAGATGGGCAGAGGCTTCCCTCACGTGCCCCTTTCTGTCTGCCCCGCGGGCACCAGTTCCACACGCTGTTTCACGCACAGGCCGCGGCTGGGAACAGACTGCTATTGAGATGCACAGCTTCTGTTTCTTTCTGGCCAGTGGCCTATTGGGTGGGCTGAGCTTTGTTGGTCCCTGAGGGGACAGTGGGGAGAGCTCACAGTCAGCAGCAGCCTGAACCCCAGGAACCTGGGACTGTTGTCTTTTTCTCCAGCCTCCTGCCCCAATAGATTCTCGTGGTTGCTGATCAGTGAGGCCAAGAGCGTGGTCTCAGCCCCAGCTGGGTTGACTGGACCCTGCTTTGGATCATGGGCTGGACCTTCATCCCAGTCAGTTGTCTTCTTCACCCAGGGCACAGTCACCAGAGCCCCGAGTATGCAGGGCACAGGACTGCCATTCCCAGCGGGCAGTGGCCAGGGTGGGGCAGCTGGTTATGAGGTGGTGGACAGTTTCAGTCAGACTGACTTTGGCTGGGGTATTGGCCCCATCAAGTCACTCTTCCCCCTCAACTTCTGTAAAGACAGTGATGCCTGTCTTGGTAGCAGAATGCTCAGCTAGCAGAAGCCACTGTGGTGGTAGAAACAGTGGTGATGATGATGATGATGATGATGATGATGATTGATGATGATGATGATGATGATGATGACTGATGATGATGATGATGATGATTGATGATGATGATGATGATGATGATGATTGATGATGATGATGATGATGATGACTGATGATGATGATGATGATGATTGATGATGATGATGATGATTGATGATGATGATGATGATGATGATGATGAAGGAAGCCCATTCTGCTGGCATCACGCCAGCAGGGACTGCCTCCCAGCACATGCTCACTTCCAGAGCTTGGTCGTCCACAGCCTCCCCCAACTCTAGGACCGTCTTTCTAAGGGTGAGCTCAGCTCGTGCCCCTGTGGGTCATCACTCTTTCCAACTCAACCTGTCCACCGACTCATCTCACAGAGAAACCCGGTAGCAGAGTGAAGACAGTAATAAAAACCTCCCACTCTTGGGACACGTAGCCCTAGCCAAGTTCCACTGTCAGTGACATCATTGCTGGTGACAGAGCTTACAGCCGCAGCACCCTGTACGTGGCACAGTGCACATGGGCACAGAGTGGATCTTGGGGAACCCCACTGCACTGAGCCTGCACTGACTGTCAAGACCACTGTTCACTCAGAGGACAAAGGTTTACTGAGCATTTGCAATATCCCATGACCTGTCCTGTGCCCTGAGGACACTGAGAAGGTCTCCGGGACAGCCATCAGGGAGCTCCTGGCCTGGAGGAAACATGCATTCCGACCATCACTACTCTGTCATGTGGGAAAGGGTTAACCCGGTGCCAAGGGAAGGGTGGCAGCTCGACCTGGACAAGCTGGGAGAGGCTTCTCAGAGGAGGAGCTGAGCTGGCCCTTGAAGGGATTTTCCAGGCAACAGTGGACAAGGATCCAGGTGGAAGGAACTGTGTGTGCAGGAGTTTGGGGGAGGTTTCCAAACACTGGGAAAGTAACCACGCAAACCAGTTCTATCAGCAGTGAGTCATCTTATTCCCAAAGAATACCCCAATTTTGCTGTCCTCTGTTTCCAAAGGCGGCTGCCTGGGAAAGTTTCCCGAAAACATTCATATGACCTCCCAGAAAATGGCAAGCGTTGGTGAGAATGGAGAAATGGAAGCCCCGCGCGTTGTCGGTAGGGGAGTAAAATGGTACAGCTGCTGCAGAAAACAATTCGGCAGTTTCTCAAAAATGTAAACATAGAATTACCACGTGATGCAGCAATTCCACTTCTAAGTACACGTCCAAAAGAACTGCAGCGGGGACCTGAGCAGATGCTTGTACGCCAACGTCCACAGCATTATGTTCAATAGCCAGAAGGCAGAAGCAAGCCAAATGCCCATCGGCAGAGGACTGGACAAACAAAACGTGGTTTATACTTTCAACGTAAAATTATTCAGCCTTAAAAAGGAATGGAATTCTGACCCACGAATTTCATTGTAACAGATGAACATTGAAAATATTATGCTAGGAGAAATAAGCCAGATGCAGAAGGACCAATGCTGTATAATTCTCTCTCTGTTAAGCATCTATGAAAGATAAATTCATAGAGACAGAAGGGAGAATGGAGGTTACCAAGGCTGGGGCAGGGTGAACGAGTTGTTCTTTAATGGACACAGTTTCTGTTTGGGATGATGATGGACATGGTTCAGAAATGGATGGTGGTGATAGTTGCAAAATATTGTGAATATACTTAATGCAACTGAATCGTACTCTTTAAAATGGCCTAAATGGTAAATTTTATGTTATCTACTTTTTACAATAAAAGTTTTAAGAAACTTTCTCAGAACTGGTTCTGAAATAGTTACATCTAATATGGAAGAAGACCCTTCTCTCCTACAGAGAGAAGTAGGCACTTATTCATGTTGGTGCTACACAGCAAGGCTTTTTTCACCCACCCCCAGCATGCTCTCCAAGAGGAGGGAGCCCACTCCCATCTGGCTCCCCTGGACCTCCTTCGATCATCCTACTCCCCTTTTCAACTCACCCCTCTCCCCATGGGCAACCACTCACTGATCAGTCCACTATCTCTGTAGTCCTGTCTTTTCTAGAATGTCATATAGTTGGACTCAAGCAGTATGAGGTCTATTCAGACTGGCTTCCCACACTTACCAATATGCATGTAATGTTCTTTCATGTCTTTGCATGTTGTGGTAGTTCAGGCCTTTCCACTGCTGAATAGCAGGCCATTTACCAATGTATCACAGCTTTTATTATTATTCATCTATTGAAGGACGTATGATGCCTTACAATATTTGGGGCTATGAATAAAGCTCCTGTATGTGACTGCATGCTGGGTTTTACTTGCACATAAATTTTGTCTTAAATAACTTTTTATTTTTCAATTACAGTTAACATACAATATTAAATTAGTTCCAGGTGTATGACTCTGTGATTAGACATTTATATAACTTATGAAGTGATAACCCCAATAAATTCAGTACCCATCTGACACCACATATAGTTACAACGATATAATTAACTATATTCCCTATGCTGTATTTGACATCCCCATGACTGTTCTGTAACTACCAATTTGTGCTTCTTAATCCCTTCACCTTTTTCACCCATCCCCTCAACCCCCCACCCATCTGACAACCATCAAAATGTTCTCTGTATCTATGGGTCTGTTTCTGGTCTGCCTGTTCATTTATTTTGTTTTTTAGATTCCACATATAAGTAAAATCACATGGCATTTGTCTTTCTCTGCCTGACTTATTTCGCTCAGCACAATAGCCTCTAGGTCCATCCATGTTATTGCAGATGGTGAGATTTCATTCTTTTTTATGGCTGAGTCATATTCCATTGTATGTATGTACCACTTCTTCTTGACCCATTCCACTATCAATGGACATTTAAGTTGCTTCCATATCTTGGCTTTTGTAAATAATGCTGCAGTCAGCATAAGGATGCATATATCTTTTTGAATTAAAGTTTTGGGTTTCTTCAGATAAATACCCAGAACTGGAATTGCTGGGTCCTTTTTTATCTCTTGTTATAGCCTTTTTTTGAAGTCTATTTTGTCTGGTATAAATATAGCTACCCAGCTTTTTGTTTGTTTGTTTCCATTTTTATGAAATATCTTATCTCATCCCCCTTTACCTTCAGTCTGTGTGTGTTTTTCTATCTGAGGTGAACCTCTTGAAGACAGCATATGGAAGGGTCTTGTTATCCATTCAGCCACCATATGTATGTTATTTGATTGGAGCATTTATTCCATTTGCATTTAAAGTAATTATTAATAGATATGTATTTATTGCCATTTTATTATTCTTGTTTCTGATCTTTTTTTCTGATCATTATTATTATTTAAAAAGACCCTTTAACAATTCTTGTAACATTGGCTTGGTGGTGATTAACTCCTTTAGCTTTTTTTTTTTTTTTTTTTTTTTGCTCTGGGAAACTGTTTATCTGTCCCTCTAATGTAAATGATAGCTTTGCTGGGGAGAGTAATCTTGGTTGTAGTTCCATGTTTTTCATCACTTTGAATATTTCTTGCCATTTCTTTCTGGCCTGCAAAGTTTCTGTTGAGAAATCAATTGACAGTCTTATGGGAGCTCCCTTGTAGGTAATTAAATGCTTTTCTCTTGCTGCTTTTAAGATTCTCTTTGTCTTTCACCTTCAGAATTTTAATTATAATGTGTCTTGCTGTGGGCCTCTTTGGGTTCATCTTGTTTGGGACTCTATGTGCTTCCTGGACTTGTATGTCTACTTCTTTCACCAGGTTACTGAAGTTTTCCATCATTATTTTTTCACATAAGTTTTCAATTCCTGGATATTCAGGTTTTTTACCCTATTGAAAATAGCATTAGCATTCCTATGGAAACACACTCCAATCATGTTCAGGAGAAAGCTCTCATCTTAGGAGATATCAAATTGCTTCACCTGATTTTGTTTCTCTTTTCCAAATACAGGGTCAGTGTGTAGGCTGTTCTCATCCTGAAGTTGCACACTCACATTGCAGAGACGGAGATGAGACCTGCCTGCCTTCAAAAAAGTGTGAAATTGTGGAGGTGTCTGGCTCCGGCAGACACACCCTGTGTCCTCCCTCTGACTCAGACATGACAAGCTCAGATAGCATCTGTCCCTCACAGTCACTGACCTCAGGAGATTGTCACCTGGCTTGTAGATTGTCACATCCTTAAGATCAAACATTTTGGCTAACAAGAGTTAGGCACAGCCCAGTGCTCACGTATGTGCATAGGACCAGGTGGCACCCATGGGTGTTTAATGCAGACAGCCAGGAAGCCCTAAGCTACACCGTGTCCAAACAATCACAGTGAGGCATGGACTTGCCTCACAGGTGCACCTCGCAGGCATTGGCTCATGGCCACGTGTTCTCTTCTGTGCTCTGTTCTAAAAGTTCTGCCATGGGATGGCTGGAACATGAAAACTGAAGGTAGGAGGCTGTCACTGTTGCAGGAGAGATAGGCTGGCAACTGCAAGGGAAGGAAGACTGGAAAACTGTCAACAGTAGGTCTGAGAAATCAGAAATCCCAGCAGATGGGGAAGGTGGCATTAGAGCTGCTTCCTTGGGTCTGAGAGCCTTGTTGCTTTATTATTCAGAGAGATTTGGCCTCATCTTGCAGCTGGCCATGTCCCCTGTGGGAAAACACATTTTACAGGTCTCTGTACCACGTGTTTGGCCTGTTGCCCTTCTCACATTTCAAGAAACAAATGCATAGAGGTCCCTGTAAACTACGCATCAGGTCCTCACTGTTTGCAAGGGGATGACATCATAGATGAGGCCTCCCAATGCAGGTCTGTCTGAACTCATGGTGTCTCCTCACTGGCAACATTTGTGTATTTTGAAAATGGGGCATGAATTTTGCTAATTCAAACTCATCAAAGTTTTAATACAATCAAATTAGGTCCTATCATATTACATTAGTTGACATCAAATAAAATTAGACATTTTGAAAATCTGAGTTGACAAGGAAGGCTGCTCCTACTAGTAAGCTTTTCAGAAAATGTACTGAGATTTGTGGAGCAGCAACTCAAAGCCCAGTGACTCTGCTTGCAGCCAAGGCCCTCCTGTAAACTTCCCTCCCGTGGCTTATGTCATATCCCCTTGCTGCCAAGTGGTGATCCACCCCAGGGTGGCCTCCCATCCATGGCACTACACAGCCAGATGAGCTGTTAACATGGACGTTGGACTGGAGGATTAACATCTGAACTAATGTGATTTCTAAGGGGATCCAGTGTGCAGAGCAAAGCAACCTGGCTGTGTGGCCCTGATTCAAGGAGATGTCCATGGTGCTGAAATGACACCCCACCACCCCACCACCCCCAGGTATCCCACTACCCCACCTCCTCCTTCCACAGATGAATGTCTAGAAACACAAATACTAGGTGAGCGAGGGGTCATTAGCTCAGCGAGGTGAAGGGCAGCAAACTGTTCCCAACTCTGACTTCTCCCCACTCCAGGCCCATTCGTGGTAACTTCAAGCCTCCTTTGGCTGCAACCTCCTATTTCAGGACCAGAGAGCAGGAAACCATTTGAAAAAAAGCATTTTATGCAGGCTCGATCCCTGTCCCCAGCTGGGGCATGTGTGGGAAGCAGCCAGTCGATGTGTCTCTCTCACATTGATGTTTCCCTCTCCCTCCCTTCCACTCTCTCTGAAAAGCAATGGAAAAAATATCCTCAGGTGAAGATTAAATAAATAAAACCAGTATTTTTTTCGAGAGACTCTAAGCCATTTCTGGAAAAAGAAACAAACAACAAGGCGAAGACATTCTCCCAGCCCAGCCCTGCTCAACAGCCCTGGGTCCAGGGATCCAGGGATCCAGGGGGAACAGCTGCTCTCAAAGGCCTGAGGCACCTCCTTGTCATTTCTACCACGGGGATGTTATTTCTTGGCTCATCGCCCTCCAGTATGCAAATGTTTGCCTGTTTAGAGTGACAACTGGTCCACCAGAAAATGTGGGGTTCGGGGCACTTTGGGGCTGCAGTGGGGGACAGTGCACACCCAGCCTGTGCTCATGAGAGTGGCTTCATGGTTAAGGACTCCAGTCCTAATGGGCTGGCTCTAGGCGTGGTTGGAGGTCTGGGCCAGTGCCCAGGGTGGGTCCGGGGTCCGGGATCCCACTGCTGTCGCACTCCCAGGCACGCTGGGCACAGAGGGGTCTTCTCTGTCTCCATATCCCCAGGGGGTGACATCGTGGGTGCCCAACTGGACTCCTTCACTAACACTGGATGCAAGATACACTAGGGTCCTTGTGCGGGTTGACAGTTTGTTCCTGTCTGTTGATGAACAGTATTCCATTGTTTGTGTTGGGGGGAATAACTTTTCCTCTGTCTTTCTAGGGTCTTGGCTGACCCCCCTTCTCAGTTTCTAGACAGTTACCCTTCTGTTCCAGGTGCACCTTCACCAAGGGAGATTTCCCTTATAAATGGGTAAGTTTCCCTCACAAAGGGCAACTTCTCAGCCTCCAGAGACGCTCCTGTGTAGGCTGTTTTCTAAATTAGTCCAAAACAATCCTACGCCAGCGAGGCACGCTGCGGGTGGCATGCGCTGCTCCCCTCCTCTGGTCCTGCACCGACTGCTCACGCTTTCGCGTGCTGAGGGGCAGCCGACGTCCGTCTGTCGTTGTGACCAGCGTGGCCTCCGCACCTGCAGAGGGCGCCGGGCTCCCGGCTCTGACCCCGGAGCTGCGAGCCGCGTGCACGCGCCCTGCCTGGGGCCAAGCGCAGCGTCCGGGAAAGCGGCTCCGTTTCCTCTGGACGCCCTGGGGCCGGATCTGTGCCGACTGGAGCTTCCTTTCCTCGGCCCACGGGAGATGCCACCGCGGGAGGAAGGGGTGGGGAGAAGGGCGGAGGGTCCTGTGCGGACGGAGCGCTGAGCCCAGAGCAGGGGAAGGGCCTGTGCAGAAACCCGCAGTCTCGGCGGGCAGCCAGTGCCGCGGCGGTGCGCGGGGCCTCTCCCTGCGCGGGGCCCCTCCCTGCGCGGGGCCCTTCCCTGCGGGGGGGGGGGGGGACACCCTCCCTGCGCGGGGCCCTTCCCTGTGTGTGGGGGGGGAACCCTCCCTGCGCGGGGCCCTTCCCTGCGGGGGGACCCTCCCTGCGCGGGGCCCTTTCCTGCGGGGGGACCCTCCCTGCGCGGGGCCCCTCCCTGCGCCGGCCTTTCCCTGCGCGGCCTCCAGCGCGCCGGCAGCGCTTGGCGTGTTCATACTGAGCTCTGCATTCTGCTCCACTGACCTGTGTGTCTTTTATTCCAGCACCTCACTGTTTTGGTTACAGGGGCTTTGTGACATAGTTTGAAGTCAGGGAGCGTGATCCCTCCGGCTTTGTTCTCAAGATTGCTTTGGCTCTTCAGGGGCCCTTTGTGGCCCTCCGACGTTAGGATTGTTTGTTCTATTTCTGTGAAAAATCCCACTGGAATTTCGAATGGCATTTTATTGAAAAAATATTATGAACTGAATGAGTAACTCTCTGTGGCAGAGAACTTTAGCCCTCCTTCAAAATCCATTCACCTTCCCGGGACCCACAGCTGGACATCTCCCAGCCCGCCTTGTGGCCAAATGACAGTGTTGTTCGTTGCCAGAGCAAAAACGAAGAAACTGGTGTGCGCCATTGCAGACCTGTCCTGTGCAATACTCCCGCATGCATTTTCCCATGGTCTCCCCACTTCTGCTCACAGATACAGAAGGAAGTCGTGGTGGTCCTGGGGGTGGAAAAGTCACATGGTGGAAGCGCTCTGGTTTCCTGATAACCACATGAACAAGCCCAGCCTCTCCACGCTCAACGCCCATCCAGAACTTGTTTGCAAACATAGGTAGTGATGTGCTGCTGAAGTTAAGGGAGTCACGTGCTGATGCAGCACAACTAACACACCTACCGACACTGAATGGCAAGGTTCACTTCAGTGGGCGCCAATCTAGCACATGTAATGCAAAAGTGTAATTGGCCTGGCTGTTTTTACTTTCCATTTTGGTCCCTGCTAATTTTACACAGTACTTCACCGCATAAACTTCAATCACTCAAAATATTTTTATTCTCTGTTAAAAAATAAAATCAGAATTAAACAGTATTGGAAAATGTTTGTAAGAAAATATTTTCCCAAGAAAACCCAATATAATGTTTTAATTCTTTGGCCCTCCTGGAAAAACATAACACGGTGAACTAATTGATAGTCCGTATTTACATTTAATTCATTGAAAGTGCCTGAATTAGGATCACTTCTGTTTGAAATAAGTGGCATAATTTTTGTCCACAGCGTAATTGACAGCTCTGCCTCTCTAAGAAAACTTCAGTGTGTACTTTTGGATAGTCTGCTGATCTGAATCAAATGAAAATTATTTTTCTCCACCAACTTCCAGTCAGTGTTCTATTTGCCACGCCCGGTTTTATTGACCTGGGTTATTTTACTGAAAATCCTCACAGGAGGGTCCAAGTTCTTCAGGTGGAATGCTGGGGCCCAATCCATCTACGCCGGTGACTTGCAAAGATCCCATTTGACATGGCCTTTGCCCAAGTCCAAGGGTACGTGGTCTAATGCTCTGCCACTGGCTGCTGTACCCAGTCTTGACTTCAAGGCACCAATCTTCTGTGCTCAGAAGTATCTCTGAGCATAGGAAGCATACTCCCCAACTCCAGGGGCCTAGGGTCATGGGCGGAGAACTGACAGCACCTCTGTGCCCGTGAACTCCGGGTTCCCGCTGCAAGCCCCCAGGTCCTTAGAGGATGAGACCCAGGGCTTCTCATCTTGACCCTCCACCCCTCAGTGGGGTGGGGAAAGAAATGGGCTGATTCTAGCGGTTTCTCCCCAGAGCTGTGCATTTCAGACCCCAGGCGCTGTCGTCTTCTGCCGGCTCTGCACACAATCCTGGCCCAGCAGATTCTTGGGGCTCTGGGTTCCCATGCCCATCATCTTGACATCTCCCCTCTCCATGCTGTGGACCCTGGTCATGATCTGGGAGACTGGAGGCTGCTGCCCCACGGCAGAGCTGTCTCGAACTTCTTTCTCCTCTTGGCTGAGTCACCTGCCCAAGCTGCACTCCTCCTCTGCCCCCATGCCTTAATGTCCCCTTTTCTGATGTGAGTGGTTGTGTCGTGTACCAGTGTGCATTTTCACTAGAAGAGCCCGTGCATGGGCTAGGGTGGGCTGGGGTCCTGGGGACTCTCATTCCCTTAGCAAACCCCATGAGTGGAGTTCAGCCCTGCCCTGGGACTCCCACATTCTCCATCCATCCAAGACTGCCATCAAGTGGCCTTGGGCTGTCCCTGCTTCTCCCAGGCCTCAGTTTCCCAACTGTACAGCGGTCGGTTGGACAAGGAACTGCTAAAACCTGCATCCAGCCTGGAGGTGGTCCAGAGTCCCAGCTCCCTGGCAGGGTGTTGCGGACGCCAGGAGCCCCGTCTGTGTTCTTCAAAGGGTAGAGGCACTACGACGGCACTGAGTCCTTCTGCCCTGTGCCAAGGAAAAGGCGTCCACCTCACCTCACTGTGTGGACGAACGGAGGAGGGGCAGCTCCCCAGAGTAACTAAGGCTCAGCCACTCCTGGAGGGTGACAGATGTGGAGCAGGTGAAAGCTCGGGGTCTTTGGCATCTACGGGCAATGTCACCTCTGAATCACCCTGGTGGATACGAGGTTGTATCCCAGGGATGTGAAGGGATGCTTCACAGTTCACACAGTGATTCAAAACAAAGCTAGTACCACCCTTATGACTGGATCTCCCTGCCAGAGCGGAACCAGGACGATCCAGGCACAGACACGGGGAAATTCCTGTCACTGTCATGGAAGAGAACTACGGACATGAACAGTCCCTGCTGAGGTTTGACTGCCACCCCAACAGGACCCCATCACGTCTGCCCAGCCCTCGCTGGCTCTGGGAAAGGCTGTGGCGCAGTAACCACGTACAGACACAGAGAAGGCGTGCACAGCTGCCCATACCCACCAAGGAAAGTGATACGTTACTTCCAGACGAGAGCACGCTGTACAAGACCCTCCAGTTCTTTCCCTCCCACAGCAACTGGCAATGGTCCGGTCGGTGGCTTCTCTGAGGAAGCGGAGCAGACCCCCAGCAACCTGCAATGGACAGGAAGTGTGAGAGAGACCTTGTTCTAGGCCTGAGTTGTGGGGGTTGTTTCCACAGCATAATCTAGATTTGCCTGACAGTCACAAGGCCCTGAGGCTCTGAAATTATGTATTTTAAGTCTCTCACTGAAAAAACCTTCTGAAGACTCTTCTGTGACCAGCCACTCTCCGTTTTCTGGCGACCTCTCTAACCATTTCTCCATTTCCTCATGGACTCCACTTCCTCTGCCTAACACACTAAACCCTGCTGTTAACCAGGGGTTTATCCTCAGCTCATTGCTGTTCTCATTCCATATGCTCTCCAGGGAGGCCTTACCCACCCTCTTGATTTATCCACATATACGCTGAAGCCATCCAAGCGATCTCCAGGCTGGCTTGGGGTTTCCCTCTCACCCAAAGTCCTGCTGGACCTAGCTGACCCATGAAGAACATAAATCCAACCTACCCAAAAGCAAATGCATCATCTGCCAACCCCCCCGTCATGACCTCCCCCTACAGTCCCTTCCTCAGCAGCACCTCAATCTATTCTCACCCAGATCAGAAACCAGACAGTAATCTAGACTCCTCTCTCCCCCACCCCCACGGTCCCTCAACCAACCAGTTCAATCCACTTCACCTCCCTAAACTGTTTATTACTGTTCAAAGGGAGGGGAGATCGCTTATTTTTATCTGTTTAATGCTTATTATAACATATACTAAAAATTATTGCGGGTTCAGAAAACGTCTTACTTTGGAGTCGGCTGACAGTAATGCTCTACCAGAAGAGGGCAAATGGTTTGGTCCAGACCAAGAAACGAAAGCTATAATTTGCGAGGGCACAATTATGAAATTATGCCAGTAGCAACCTGCATCTCCATCTCATCTCTTTAGCCACTTGCTTAAGTAAATGTCTCAGAACACTACCAGAGCTTTCACTCTTTATTAAAGTCTCTTACACATTACTCATATTGTTCAAGACAGCAAATCTTATGATGTTTTTATGGAGTTCTTTTCTCCTTATGTCTATGAAGAAAGCACCCACTAATTCATCTCTACTTTCTCTAACCTGCTTGATTTTCTAAAACTGAATAAAGCAATTCTGGTTTAGTAAAGCCAGAGCCAATGCTTCCCCACAACTTCAGTTAAAATACTTGTAATTCCCAATCACGGTGGATCACAAACGATACCTGCACGTTATGGTGCAGCAATGTGCCTGCTATCTCTTATTTTAACGACTGCACAGCAGCATGTGCTCTATCACCCCTGGTCTTCCTCAGCCTCAAACAAGTCAGAATGTATTCTCCATAGAGCAGAGTTCTCACGGCAGAACACTAATTTACGAAAGACCGGGGGAAAAAAATAATACCCAGTTTTTATTGCTTTACAATAAGCCAGCAACAAACACAAATGAATAATTATAGACATGACACTTCTAAATTCTCAAATGGATTTACAAGACCAGAATGTGCTCCCACACTTAAAATGCTTTTAAAACTGAAATCCACTTCTGCCAAGAACTTGAATGTTCTCAAGCAGAATCAATTTACTTGAAGAAGCAAAGAAAACCGTCAAAAGTACTGCTATGTGTGATCATGTAATTAAATGCATATTATACTCAATCCAGACAGTGTTTGTATCGCACAATGGAGATGACCATCCCAAGCACTTCAGGGATCCTAATATTTTTCTTTTTTCTACAAACTCTTCTGCAGAAAGTGCTATCAAGAGAAACTCTAAAACCCAACAATGCAGAGCAATTTATGCCTCATTTCTACTTCTTTCCTCATGATGGAAAATTTGGTGAGTCCTTAACTCAACATGATAGAAGCTCTGATTTCTATGCCAAATATCCCACTGTACAAGCAGAAAGCCCACGATGGAATCAGGCATGGAAGGGTGATACACCTAAAATCTTCAGGTTGTTTCAGAAACACTGGCACCTTCCTTTCAGTGACCTCCAAAAAACTGTGGATTGTCACCATTTTAGTAACTTCAATTCAGTAGTAAAAATGACATGGCAGGTATTCTTAGTACTGCCTGAAATTCAGAGGGGAGGGCGCCGACAAGATTTACGTGGCTTGCTCCAAACAGTGGATCTAAAACCTGACTGTTGGGAGAGTTATCAACAACCTGAAACTGCTTACTCTAAAAAACAGTGCCAAATCAGCTGATTTATTTATCCAAGCTTTTCTTTCTTCTAGACAAAACATAGCCTTTTTCTCTCAGACCACACCAGTCAGGGTATCACTAGTTAACTTGACTGGGTGGCTTTATACTCCTACACCAAACAGTCTAGCTGGCTGCTAGGGGAAAGGTTTCCTATCTTAGAAATGTATCATGTGAAGTCTTAAAAGATGTGTGTGAAAACAATTTTTAATTGCTTGCAACAGCAAAACGTTAAGGCAACATCAGGAAACCAAGGTGTTTAAAACACTAAGCGCTACCTCCACACACACCTGGTAAACAGAGCCAAATGATACGATGTTACTCAATCCTTTAATACAAAAACTTCCCAAAATTATCTGTTGAACTTGACTTTTCAGTTTAATTCTATATTTTGATGGCAGTGAGAGAACCCTGAAGCTATAACTCCCTTGCAAAAAATTTCAACACCTGATTTACTCACCTGGCTTAAAATAAGAGAGGAAAATATAAAATAAGTGTCCTTTGCTTGGCAACCATCCTCTTTAATTATCTGTCTTCACACTTGTGTATAGATGGCTAATTTGAATATACAAAATACGGAGGATCACTTCTGAAGACTCACAAGACAATAAAACTCTCCCATCAAGTACATCAACAGCATCAGGGAAAGCAGGAAATGAACTTTACCAAGGAACTGACATTTGCACTTTTGACAAAACTGAATTACAAAGCAAATTCACTGAAACAACAGAGAAAAACCTGTCCTTGTAAAAGCTATTCTTTTACCCCCAAAGAAGTGTTTCAATTATGATACATACACCACACAACTGGCTAGGAAAATAAAGCGCGGTGCTTAGCAACAGGACATCGTAACTACGGTGAGCAACACTGTGCTCACCCTCACTGGCAACCACTGAGGTCAGCAGGGCCAGGCCTGGACAGAGTCCCTATTTCTCTACACAAGTTGCTGCTGTCTCCTTATTGAAGCCCCGGATGGAGAGGTCATAGACCACCTCCTCTACTTTCTTCACGTCGTACTTCAAGCCATCGTAGCGCTTCCTCAGGGAGTCGTTTTTCAGGTTGAGAAGGCGGAAACCAGAATCCAGCTCATTGATGAAGGTGGAGATGTGAAGGGGCCGGGAGTAGTCTCCAGCAGTCACGCTGTTGACAGACAGCCTTGACTACACAAGGAAAGAGAAACCAGGACACGTTACAACTGGGCTCCGCCTCAGCATGTCCTCCAAATCACAACTACAAGACCCTCAGGCTACACAGCTTTTATATAGTACCTTTGACAAATACAATTTTGATAAATGTTTAATATTACTACTAACTTAATAACTAAGTAATCATTTTATTTTATTTCTACGATTTATTTTTCACAAATATTAGTAAGCCCATAGTGAATACCCTTATAACAGCTTTTGTTTCGTCTTTAGAATTATTTTTGTAAGATAACTTCTCAGGAAAGAGACTAAGGGGATAAAAGAAAGAATAATTCATATCGTTACACAGGCAAGTTGTTCTCCAAAACAATTACATAAGTTAACACAGTTACCAAGAATATGTTTTGCCACTACTTTGAAACAAAAAGGTATTATCATCTTTTAAAAATTCACACATTAGTAAATACGCACAGCTATCTCATCATTAGAACTGGCATTTCTCTGATGACTAGGAAAACACAATACGTAAGGTGCACAATGACTATCTGGTGACCAACAGATGGCTTATAAATGAATCAGACTCCCTGAATTTTTGTGCCCATTTTAAAAAAATGAAAGCAAAATGGGAAGATGAAAAAACCAATGGCTCCAGGACCAGACAGCTTCACCGGTGAATTCTACCAACATTCAAAGAACATTTAACATCTATCCGTCTTCAACTCTTCCAGAATATTGAAGAGGAAGGAATGAATGTTTCCTAACTCATTTTACATGGCCAACATTATTCTGAAACCAAAACCAGTCAGGGACAACACACACACAAAAAAGACTACAGGCTAGTATCTCTGATAAACATAGATGCAAAAGTCCAAAAGTCCTCAATAAAATACTAGCAAATCAAATACAACAATACATTAAAAGGATCATACACCACAATCAAATGCAATTCATTGAGGGACATAAGGATGGTTCTACATTTGCAAATCAATCAATGGGGTGCACATTAACAAAATGAGGGCTAAAAATCATATGGTCATCTTACTAGATACAGAAATAGCATTTGGCAGGATACAACATCCATTTATGATTTAAAAAAAAAAAAATCTCTCAATAAGGCAGGTATAGAAGGAAAAGTACCTCAACATAATAAAAGCCATGTAAGACAAACCCAAAGCTAGCTAACTTCATACTCAACAGTGAAAAACTGAAACCTTTTCCTCTAAGATCAGAAACAAGACAAGGATGCCCACTCTTGCCACTTTTACTCAACATATTACTAGAAGTCCTAGCCAGAGGAATTAGGCAAGAAATAAAAGGCACCCAAATTGGACAGGAAGAAGTAAAACTGTCACTATTTGCAGATGACATGATTTTACACATAGAGAATCCTAAAGATTCCATCAAAAAACTGTTAGAAATAATAAACAAATAAAGTTTCAGGATACAAAACCAACATACAGAAATCTGTTAAATTTCTATATACTAACAATGAGCTATCAGAAAGAAAAATAAAGAAAACAACCCCATTTACAGCTGCAATAGAAAGAATAAAATACCTAGGAATAAACAAAGGAAACATCTGTACACTGAAAAGTATAAGACATTCTTTCTTGAAAGAAATTAAAAACAAAAATAAGTGAAAAAACATTGTGTCCATGGATAGGATGAAATTACATGGTTAAAATGTCCATATTATCTAAAGCAATCCACAGATTCAATGCAATTCCTATCAAAATCCCAATGGTACTTTTCATAGAAATAGAACAACAACAACAAAAATCCTCAGATTTGTACAGAACCACAAAAGACCCCAAATAGAAATCCTGAGGAAAAAGGAACACATCCAAAGGTATCACACTACCCAATTTCAAATTATACTACAAAGCTACAATAATCAAAACAGTAAGATAATGGCAGAAAAAGACACACAGACCAATGGAACATAACTGAGAGCCCAGAAATAAACCCACACATATATGGACAACTAATTTACAACAAAGGAACCAAGAGTATATACAATGAAGAAAATCTCTCTGGACAGCCCTAACAAAAGAATGAAACTAAAACATCATTGTACACCATACATAAAAATTAACTCAAAATGCACTAAAGACTTGAATGTTAACCCTGAAAACAATAAAACACACAGACGATGACATAGGCACCAAGCTTCTGGTCATCAGTCTTAGTGGTGTTTTCGTGAATTTGACTCCAAATTCACGAAAATAAATAAATAAACAAACAAACAAATGGGACATCAAACTAAAAAGTTTTTGCACAAGAAAGGAAACCATCAATAATAATTTTTTTTAAAAGGCAACCAACCAAATGGGACAAGATATTTGCAAATGGTACTTACAGTAAGAGATTGATATTGAAAATATAAGAACTCATACAACTCAACAACAAAAACAACTACCTAATTAAGAATGGGCAGAGGATCTGAACAGCTATTTTTCATTGGAAGACATACAGATGGCCAACAGACACATGAAAAGATGCTCAATATCACTAATCATCAGGGAAATGCAAATCCAAACCACAATGAGATATCACTTCACCCCTGTTAGAATGGTTATTATCAAATAAACAAGAGATAACAAATGCTGGTGAGGAAGTGCAGGAAAGGGAACCCTCATACACGATATTGATGGGAAAGTAAACTGGTGCAGCCGCTGTGAAAAATAGTATGGAGATTCCTCAAAAAAACTAAGAATAGAACTATTATATGTAGAACTACCTATTTTACTTCTGGGTATTTATCCAAATATGAAAACATTCATTTGAAAAGACATACAGTGTGTACACTGAAGCTTTATTTATAACAGCCAAGATACATAAAAAAACTTAAGTGTCCATGGGTGGATGAATGAATAAAGTAGTAGTGGTATATATACAATGGAATACTACTCAGCTATAAGAATGAAATCTTGCCATTTGTGACAACACGAGAGGACCTTGAGGGTAGCATGGCAAGGGAAATTAAGATGGAGAAAGATAACTATCGTATGCTCTCATATCTGGAATCTAAAAAAACAAACAAGCAAAACAAAACAAAAACTCACAGATACAGACAACAGACTGGTATTTACCGGAGGGGAGGAAGGGGGGGAGTGAAATGGTAAAAGGGGTCAAATACACGATGACAGATGGAAACCAGACTTTTGGTGTGAGCATGCAATAGAGTATATAGATATCAAGTTATAATGTTGTATACACCTGAAATTTTTATGTTATTAACCAATGTTACCTCACTAAAAAAATACCAAAAAAAAAAAGGCAAATGGCAAATTACTAGGCTTATTACCAGTTCACTAGCAAGAATTAGAACTCCTGAGAGATAATCTTCTACATCCAGATGAAATCCTTTCTCCCGATCTGGCTCAACTAAAAAAATATCAAAGTAAAGATAAGGTCAGGATGTGAATAAAACTTAAGCCTTAGCATTTAAATGTGTGCCTGCGCATGCGCGCACACACAAACACACACAGAACTTCTCTCCAGGTAAATGGAAAAAGGATGAATCATTTAAAACAATATTTCTTTCCCTAGTAATTTTTATTTTTCAGTTACAGTTGACATACAATATTTACCTTGGCAATTAGACCTCACTGCAAATTTTTCTAGTTCTTAAGCAAAATTCAATTTTCCCTTCCGCTCTTCTCTCAAAAAGTAATACCATAAAGAATGGTACCTAGTTATGTCAGAGAATATCTGTTTTTAGAAGATGCAAGGACAAGCCATATCTGCAACTGACTTCAAATGGTTTATAAGTGCACACAGATGCACACATGCACACACACACGCAAAGTGAGACTAAGCAGATGTGGCAAAATGTTAACAAGTAGTGAGTCCAAGTGAGGTGTAAACAGGTGTTCACTGTATTATTCTTCGAACTTTTCTATAGCCTTGAAATTTTTAAAATTAAATTTTACAGCCCTGGCCAGTTGGTTGGGCATGGTCCCATGCACCAAAAGGTTGCTTGTTCAATTCCCAGTCAGGGCACATACCCAGGTTGCAGGCTCGACCCCCAGTAGGGGGCGTGCAGGAGGCAGCCAATCAATGTTTCTCTCTCCCTCTCCCTTCCTCTCTCTCTAAAAATCAGTAAAGATATTTCAAAAAAATTATATTGTACAAACAAAACACCCAAGTACAAAGAGCAAGCCACTACATATTTTTAGCTTTTGTTTCCAAGTAACTAGTTCTCCACCTAGTTCTCATTTATTGTAATAGAAAGTATAAGCCAACAGCTTCTCCCACCAGAAATTAACCTACTATGCCTGACTCTCCAGACCAATACTAATGAAGACACTTACTGCCAAGAATTTCTGTGACTGCTTCTCGAGTCACTAGTGTTTCTGATTCCAAGTACACAACAAATGCTGCCAAGAAGACCAACCGCTGCAACACAAACCTCCAGTGCTCGTGAAATCTACATGAATACAAGCATGTTTATTAGGTTGAGGGACTAGGGGCCTTTAAAAAGACAGGTTTATACAATCAAGTTCAAAGGTTTTAAAATCAGAATCCTTTTTCAAATAAAATTTTACATGAAACCCCAATATATAAAACATGTAAGAGCAATACGATGTTTAAATATATTAGATGGATTTAGTATAAATTTTGCAAGTTCAAATTTATAATAATTACTTATTAAAAGTTTAATAAATAGCATGACGCAATTTTATGAATAAAAAAATTTACAACTGAAGATTATGGATGACAAGTTTAATAAATAAGAACAATGATAATGCTCTGAGAAAAATAAATATTGGTAACTGAAGACTGATGAGAATCACAATGGTACATCAGCTTCAACACCTAACTCATCCTACAATTTGAGCACAGGATATCATAAAAATCCTGATTCACATATTAAGAAATAATTAACACTTGCCATCACTAAATAGAGACTTAAAACATCAGGATACTACAATTAAACTGAGCTAGAAGCCTGAAAAAGAAACAGGAAATTTGACAACTCCTTATTTTCAAATGTGGCAACAAATTCAGAAAAAAAACTGTCAACACAATGCAGGCCAAATAAAACCTTCTGAGGGTGAAATCAGCCACAGGGCACCTGTATGTGACCTCCAAATTACATGGTCTCCAAAGACCCTGACAATTCTATCATCCTCCTTCTCTATGCTTCAGTTACTACCTTCACAGGGTTTGGCAAATTTTCTCTGTGAAGGGCCAGATAGTAAATATTTTAAGCTTTGCAGGTCACTTTCATTCTGTTACATATTCTTATCAGATTTTTCTTTTTTAACAACCCTTTAAAATAAAGAAGCAATTCTTAGCTTCCAGAGGCAGCAGGCGACAGGCAGTTTGCCAATCCCTTCCTTAAAATTTTAGGTTCTTATTTACCATATTTCATCAATATTCAGATGCAGCTTTTCTGCTTAATATCTGCAAAATCAGGATGCATTCTACAATCTAAATGTTTCACAATTATGATTGGCAACAATTTTTCTTCCACAGAGGTACATAAAATGTGTACCTTAAAATTAATGGTGGTATAAATTCAACAATATATGGCATAAAATATTAAATAAATATGTTACATGGCAGTGAAATTCAAGCTTTGAGGTAAAACTCAACTCCATATATACTGTCACCTAATCCAATAACCTTAATAGCAGAGATATGGTCCATCCAATCTCACAAGTAACTTAAATATACTAAAGAGATATTCTCTATTTTGACCTCATACAACAAATATTTTGTTTTTAACTGCTTTTTCATTGCAAAAATTATACATGATCTTTAAGAAAATTTTGAAAATAAAAAGGAAGAAAGTAGTATCACCAATTTTGTCACCATTAAAATACTGCCATTAACAGTTTGATTCTGCCTGGCCGGGCATGGCTCAGTGGTTGAGCATCGACCTAGGATCCAGGAGATCACAATTCAGTTCCCGGTCAGGGCACATGCCCAGGTTGCAGGCTTGACCCCAGTCGGGGGCATGAAGGAGGCAGCTGATCAATGACTCTCTCATCATTGATGTTTCTCTCTCTCCCCCTCTCCCTTCCTCTCTCTGAAATCAATTAAGATATATTTTTTAAAAAAAAAGTTTGATTATTTTTCTCTTTGTTGCTTCTTCTCCGTAGAGGTATTTTTACCTAGTGCTAAACAATTATTCCATACATATAATTTTTCTCCCTTTTTTTTTAACTTAACATTATAAAATAATGCTACTTTTCTTACAAACCTGTAATACTGTTCAGCAGGGAACTTGGTCTTCAAAGACATTAGATGTGTTTTTACGGTACCAAAATGTTCTCGAGCTTTCAAACACCTCTTTGGAACTGATCACACACACAAAAAAAGACAATCAAACATAATAATGAAAGACAAAATTTCAAATACAGTTACTGCTTATTAATATATGCAGTCTACCTGGAAATAAATCAACTTTTTTAAAAAGCTCATGACAGGGTATGCATCTCTACTTTTCAACCTGGCTTTCAAATTTTCACCTCTAGTTTCCCTACTGATCAACCAATACTGAAAAATAAACAAACAAAAACTTGCTGAAAGGGAACGTTAGGAAACACATCGGGAAACTATCATTAATAACCCCATCCTTAAGGGGCTGTACACCCGATGCATTCCTAGGCAGTCCTCAAAGGAGGCCTAAAATTGAATTGCTTCTAGCTCTCATATTTGGTCAAAAAGAAGTTTTATCAATTATTCTCAATCAGGCTGACCAACTACATATCACGGAGAAAAATGCCTTGCCTCTGACACCTGTAAATCACAGGATACATCATTCTCTATCTGAAAGTGTATTTCGGTTCTTTCAGTTGTGCTGGCTACAGCTTACAATGGAGGTTCCATGTCTAAATTTATCATAACTGATCTCCATTCAAGGGGCTAACTATAAACATTAGAACATTTTACACTGGCCATTTCTACAAATGCACATTAAACCATACTCGTTGACTGAAAGGTTAGGTGGGTTTTTTTAAGGGCCAAATAAAAGATACTAAATACACAAGTGAACTACGACACTGCCACCATTAAAGTCAGCAGGACTCCACCACAATAGAAAACATTCCATATCACGTGAAAGTGGAATATCAACCAAAACACAGAATTCTGTAAACCTGTAAAAACGAACAACTCACCTACTTCTCCAATTTTTATTCACCATAAAGTACAAGGAGCATTTTTCATAAAAAAATGATACAGAGGTGAAATGTCTTTTGGATGGAAACTCTTTATATGAGATTATAAACTGGATTAAAACCTCCAAAATCAAAACAAAGCACTTACTGTCCTGAAACCCAGCACCCTGATGGACCCCTTGTAGTAGAGTTAAAATCTCCCGAGCTGTTTGTTCTAAACTCTGCACTACTTTTCGGATTTCCTAGAAAAAATTAAAAACCAAAGTATCAGATAAATTCAACACCATTATTATCACAGCCTCAAACCAAATATGCTATGTAGCATATTTGATTTATAACACCTTCACATACATTGAAAACACTAACAGTCTTTACAAGGACTGAACTGGTACAGAAAATATCCAGGTTTGAATCCTGACTTCTCCACTTACTTCCTCTATGAGACCTTCCGGAGTCATTAAAAAGCCTTAGGCTTCTCATTTAACTTTCAAAACATCACAGCCACCCACGCACCCCAACTATCCCACAGGAGCACTACAAAAATTAAAGGAGGTGAAGTATCTGAATGCAGTTTGTAAAGACAAGAATGAAATGCAACACAAGGGATGGGTATTTTTCATTCATTCATTTTACAAGTATTTACTGAACATATTTACCTACTGGGCATTGTGTAAATACCGGGGAACCAAGTACAGTCCTCTTCTTTAGGGCAATATAATGAGGGAGACAGACATTTTAAAAATAGGAATTGCACAAGTTTCTTAAGATAGCAATGCGTTACTAGAAAACGTAACAGGCAAAAGACCACTTGGAATGTGAAATCAAGGAGATGAATATGAGATAATCAGGAAAAGAGCGGAAAGAAGCAAATTTCAAGAAGGGCAGAGTACATGCAAAAATTCTGAGACAGGCAACTATTTGGGGAACTAGAGAAATGAAGGGAGGTAAAGTGAACATAATACACAGCGGAAGATGGCGTAAAATGAGATTGGACACAGACACACCCAGAGTGTTGGATTTTTATCCTACGTGGAATGAGAAGCCAGAGGAGTTTAGAGAGGCCAGACGTGCTTTTAAGACACCGACAACACATAAACCGCACGTTGTCTGAGTCCCAAGAGCTAAGTGAGCCTTTGATGTAAACAAGTGCTGAAAAGGGCAAACACACACTCCGGTGAGGGCAGAGCGAGGAGGCGAGACCGGAGTCGGGAGCGGGAACTCGCCCCACGCTGAAACGCGAGGGAAGCACCCCGCCCTCGGAGGCCGAGCGACCGGGAAGGACCCGGGGCTGGGCCCACCTACCAAGGAAGGGAAAGGTGGTGAGGAGAGGGGCTCACCTCCCGGATGTCCTGCTCCGCGGCCAAAAAGCCCTGCAGCTCCACGAAGATCTCGCTCACAGACATGGCGCCGGGGGCACCGCGATCAGCCAGCGGCGAGGACGAGGCTGCCGGCTAAGGGAGCTCCACAGGCAACCCGCGCGCCGTCTGTCGCCAGGGCCACAGCCGCCGCTGCACCTTGTCCCCGGGCCCTGCGCTGCCTCCGTCGCTGGGGTCCTCCGAGGCCCTCGGCGCGCCGGAAGCCGGGCTGTCCGCCGCGATGCCTGCCCGGGAGCGCGCTCGGTGGGCGGGGCCCCTCCGGGGACCTCACCGCAAACCTCGCGGGAGACAGCTCGCGGAGGGGGCCTCTGGGTAGGGGGCTGGCGGAAGCGCGGGTGCGGCTTGACGGCGGTGCCGGCCCGTTAACCTACACGTTGTATTTTACGCCACAGCACGGGGGCGGGGTGTGGTTCGGTACCAGAGAGGCGCGGGAACGAGGAGAGTGCAGCCTTCACCTAAGAATAAGAAAACGCATTAATATTTGCAAAAAGTACAAGGAAACAGCAAAGTGTGTGGAATGGAGTGTGAGCAAAAATTTTATCCCTGTGCTCTTTTAACGCCTCCTGTGTATCACCTATTTTTTAAATTCTGTGACTTTACACGTGTCAACCAACGGTCCTCACCAATTCAACACCGACAGGAATCCCCAGTTTGGAGCGTGGTAGAGAAAACTTTATTCAGTGCGAACAGCCCAGTCGCGAACAGGCCTGGCTGTGAAGCAGCGCTGGGGCCAGGCCCTCTGGCCGGCACCCGGCTCCGCTCCAAGCGTCGGTCCGCTCCTGGGCCGGGGAAACGGTCTTCCCCGGGAGGGCAAGTCGCGGGAACAGCCCGAGGGAGCGGACGCACAGACACAGGTCCCCTGCCCCGCCCCTCGGCCCCGATTGGTCTGTGCTCATACCTGCGGGCGCCAAATCACCGCAGGCTCATTGCTTCAAAAGGCAATGTCCTGATTGGTCAGAATGGAGCCACTCTGATTGGTCAGTGAAGAAACGGGCTGGAGCTGGAGAGCTCGGAGGAGGCGGGAAAGCCCGGCGGCTGAGGGGAGCGGAGCCGGCCTCCCCGCGGCTGCCGCAGAGGCCGGGGCGCAGCGCCAGGGGGCGCTCGGCGCGCTCTCCCTGCAGGGCGGCGTGCGTGAGAGGCACTGTGCGGGAACGAGTGCGAGGCGCGCAGGTGTGGTTTGTTTCGTTTTGTATTAACTTGAGCCCAGTCACTGGGAGCCCTTTTTTGTAGTTATTTTCCTTTCTTAGGGTCCACAGTGTATAGTAGGAAATTTCTCTTACACTCGACTAACACCTCCTTCCCCCAGTTCCACTTTGTTGACAAAAGCACGGTAGAGATTTGCTTGTCCTTGCAGCATTCTCCATACTCCTACGCAACAAACAAGCGTGCACGTCTACAAGCAGGACGGAGTCTCCAACTGAATTAAAATGACTACTCGTATCAACAAAATGGTAGTTTATTGTTTGCTTTGTGCCAGGCATCATTCTAAAACTTTACATGAAGGATCATGTTTTATCTTCTCATATTTCTGTGAAGTTGATACTGTTGTTATAAGTGAAGTAACCACGGCAACAGGTTGATTTTTTTTTTTTCCCCCTCCAAAGGCCACAGGAAGCTAGTAAATATTGAAACTGGGATCCAAATGGTTTGTCTTAATCATTATGCTGTTATCAGCTACCTGCCACTTAACAATATTTGCAAGAGGCTTTAAATACCTTGTCTAACTTGACCTCTCCAGCCCTATTATGTAACAGGTTAGAAAAGCTCCGTTTTAGCAACTTGCTCAAACACAAGATTTTTTTCTTTTTTTGTCTGTGCTTCTGACATCATGTTATCTTTTGTTGCCCAAAAATTTAGGCAGTAGAATCTCAAAATTCACAAAAAATAGCAATAGGACCTCATTTTTATTGATTTACTACCCGCCAAACATGTTCTTAGCACCATTTTTGTATATTAGCTGACTTTATACAAATCCAAATTCATTTTTTAAATCCTGCTACGTTTCTCCCTGCCACTCAAAGATTGTGACTTTTAAAATTCTAGCAGAAACAGGAGTCTTCCAAATCTCTTCGTATCTGAAAAATCTAAGGTGATTTTTAAGCATACTATAAGGGAGTCTTTTCTCATTTGTCAAATTAGAATTAGTAATACCTATCTCTAAATGTTATGAAGATTAGCAATAATGTGTGTGAAAGACTACTTTCCGTCTCTGAATTTGACTACTCAAGTGCCTCATAGAATTGGAATTCATACAGTATCTTCCTTTTTGTGAATGGCTTACCTCACTTAGCACAATGACCTTCACATTCATCCATGTTGTACTTTGTGTCAGAATTTCCATTTTAAGGCTGAATGTTCCATTTTATGTATATACTACATTTTATTTATTCATCTGTCAATGGACATTTGGGTTGTTTCCACCTTTTGGCCGTTGTGAATAATGCTGCCGTGAGCATGGATGCAAATTATCAGCTCGAGTCCCTGCTTTCAGTTCTTTTGGGTATGTAACCTGAAGAGGAATTGTTGGATCATATGGTGATACTATGCTTAATTTTTTGAGGAACCTTCATACTGTTTTATAAGCCCTTTATTTATTCATTATTATTATTTTAATCCTCACCCCAGGATATTTTTTGTCCATTGCTTTTCAGAGAGAATGGGAGGGAGGGAGGGAGGGGGAGAGGGAGAGACATTGATGTGAGAGAGACACATCAATTGGCTGCCTCCCTCACACACCCCAGCCAGGGCTGGGGATGGAGCCTGCATCTGAGGTATGTGCCCTTGGCCGGAATTGAACCCGGGACCCTTCAGTCCTTGGGCTGACACTCTAACCACTGAACCACAGTTTGAGGTACGACAGCAAAACTAGCACAGATTTCTTTTTCCTTCTTCACAGTTTCACAGATTTGTTCTTAGCAACCTCAGCCTATATTTTTTCTTTCCTTATAAGTCGAGAACTTTCACCTCTTCACTTAAATGAAGCATTTTATGGCTTCTCATGGCATATCCAAATTGCCAGCATCACTACCATACTTAAGTGATTATATAATTGCTCAAATAGAAGCTCAGTAAAATTATAATTCTTAAGATTGCGTTTTATAAATGTGGTTTATTTCAAAGTGCATCGTGATTCATTGTTTCCTTTCCTTCCATTTTCAGACAGTGTAAGGGTTGGATTCCAGTTGTTGCTGTTTACCAAGTCTCCATAACATGAACAGCAGTAGGAGTTTTACATGAGCAATCTTGTCACTGGGGACATTTGGAACTCAAAAGTCCATTTCTACAGACCAAGGGCTGACTTGACTCCAGTGAGAGAACTAATGTGTCTACCAAATAATTTTTCTTTAAGGCCTGTGATCGCTCTCACTGTGCTTAGGTGAAATCCAAGCCCCTTCCTGTGGTCCCTGAGGCTCTGGGTCAGCCCCTCCACCTAGTGCTGTCTGACCTCCAGGCCCCAGGCCCCCCCAGCTCCTCCTGCTCTGCCCATAGGCCCTTCAGGCTGCAGTGCTTCCCCTGCTCTGAGTCTCACTCTTCCTCCACCCCAGGTGTTGTGCCCTAGGTGCTCTCACAGCTTCCCATTCAGAATCATTGCCCCGCTCCTCTTTCTCACCCCACCTTTCAACTTGCCATTAATGGCACTTTTTCAACATACAATCATACAATTTTTGGTGTGACTATTTGTTGACTGTGCCCATTCATCCCACAGCTCCATTTTTTTCATTTTCTGTATCCAGTGTTTTTCTGGCAGAGAATTGGGGGTGCTTAAGGTATTTGGAGGGACAATTCTTTCTTGCCCCATATATTATTCAGATTATGCCTTGATGATGATGCTTAGCAAACAACCTCTAAATCTCAGTGCTCATGACACTGATAGCCACTCGTATGTCTGGCTGGGCTGGGTTTGGCCAGGCTCAGATCTGCTCCCTTCTTTCACATCTGGAGCTCTTTCGAGGGCCCAGACAGAGGGAGCAATGGCTGCCTGAGTGCATGCTTTTCATGATGGATGACACAGGGAGTGAGAAGAACAGAGGATTCGTCTAAACACCTTCATTTAGAAATGGCACAGTCTCTCTTTCCCACATTCTTCTGGTCAAAGCAAATCACATGAAAAAGTCAGTGGGTGAGGTGCTGGGCTCCACCTGAAGCATGTAACCCTCATTTTTCAATCATGAAGCATGTAACCCTCATTTTTAATCTGTCAACCCTGTTCTATATCCCTGAATAAGCAGTTACAAGCTAGAGCCAGGAAATAGCCAACCATAACGGTTAAACAATGCTTGTTTCGGCTTCTGCGCATGGCTTCGCTAGGTTCCCACCCCTCTCCATGCCAACCAGGATGCAGTTTTGCCTTTATATTCTCCCCGTGAAGACTGTTCAGGGCTGCGAGTTTGTTTAGGACAGGAGTCTGCTCGCAGTTGCCGGCTAAATAAATTCCAAACTTTCAACTTGGTCTCTGTGTGAATTACTCTCACAAAAACTGAGTATAACACACCTACAGGAAAGCACAGCAAAGGGGCAAAGAAAGAATAAATGGTAGACAAATAACAGGATGGAAACACTGGACTGACCCACCCGGTGCTGTTCAGTATGTGGCTCATGGGTTGAGCACCGACCTATGACCAGGGGATATCCTTCGGATTCCACCCTCAGGGCACATGCCCCCTTGCAGGCTCATCCCCAGGAGGGGCCGTGCAGGAGGCAGCCCATCAACGATACATCACTGATGTTTCTCTCTCTCTCCCTTCCTCTCTGAAATCAATAAAGATATATATTTTTTAAAGTAGGCCCTACATTTTGGTGGCACCACCAAGTTGGTGCTGTCCTCCTGCCTGCCACGCGTAGGCTTCCAGGTCTTCACGTGCGGCTCCTTCCAGCCTTCAGGGCTCAGCTCAAACATCTCCTCCTGGAGGCCCTTCTGAGGCACCTAGTGTGCCCCTCCCCGCGGGGCTCTTACATCTCTCCACAGCACCAACCCCACCTCCAATGTCCTTTGTCCCCTCTCCCTCCAGTCTGGGAGTTCCCTAAAGGGAAGCGACACGGGGACACACAGTAAGGGCTCACAAAGCAAGCGAGTGAAAAAAGGAAAGAATTAAAGAATGGATGCCAAGGCCTCAAAATCAGGGGTATTGTTCTGGAGTTAATTTTTTAAAATATTCTCCCTCCCGCCCCAAATTGGCTGGCCGCAAAGCCGGCGGGAACGAGCGTGAGGCCAAGCGGCGCCTCGCCAGCAGGGGGCGCCCGAGCTCGCCCCGCCCCCCTGCGGGCCGCGCCGCACTCCTCGGCTTCCTCCACTTCCGCTCGGGAGGAGCCACGGGCTCCGGAACTTCCGGGGCTGCCGCGTGGAGCCCTCCGGCTGGGGCGCTGTCGCCATGGCGGTCTTCGCAGGCCCCGCCGCGCCGCTTCTGTCCCTGAACCCGCAGGAGGACGCCAAGTTTCACAAGGAGGTGGCCCAGGCCCGCCGGCGCGCAACCAGGGTGAGCGGCCATGGCGGGCGGGCTGCAGGGGCAGCGGCCGGCGGGCCGGGGTGGCGGCGACCGCGCGGAGCTGCGGTCCGGGCGCGCCTCGGCCTCCTCAGCCGCTCCGGCTCCAGGCCCTCCCAGGGTGGCCGCGGCTCCCGGGCGCGGAGGCCGCGGCTGCTCCGAGGCGAGGTTGGCTGGTCGGGGCGGGCTGGCCGGGTTGGGGCCCCCGTGGAGCCGAGGGGCTGACGCGGGCGGAGGACGGCGCCGGCGGCCGGCGGCTCTGGCTCCGCGGGTCAGCCCCGCGGGGACTCTCGCGCCCCCTTTGCCCGGGGCTCAGGGGGTCGGTTTGCCCAGCTGGTGATTGGGGGGGGGGGTGATTCTTAAAAGACAGTGTTTGCCAAGTTCATTTGTTGCGTAGGGCCCGTAACATCAAGTTACATTGGCCGTGGTTTTTAGCATGAAACGCGCGTTCGGAACTTGACGTTCTGGTTAAGGCAAAGGCGGGATGGTGATGCCTGGGCGGCGGGAAGGCCTGGGGGCGGCGGGAGGTTCTCAGCTGCCAGGAAATTGCTCGGGCGGGCGGGTGGGAATGAACGGCGACAGCATCAACATTGAAGGACCAGTTAGGTGGAGCTCTCCGGCCAGGTGACTTAAAATACTGCATTAGAGATTTACTTGCTTAGCCACTGAGCCTGTGCATAGTAATTTTGCACCTTACGTTGTGCTGGGCTGGGAAGACAGTCTGCTGGACCATGTCTTCGAAGGAAACAGAACAGCTAACCCTTTGGCTCCTGCTCCGGGAAGTGAAAACAGGGAGTAGGTTCCAAATCTCGTTTTGGACTGAGCTAGGGTTTTGCAAGTTTTGTTGCAATGTGATTTTTTTTTTTAATTAAAGTATTTCCCTGGTTTTTATGTCTTCAGCAACGGAAGCAAGTAAAAGCAAAACTTACTCCTGGAGTGATTTATGTGGGCCACCTGCCTCCAGCACTTTACGAAACCCAGATCCGAAAATATTTCTCCCAGTTTGGCACTGTTACCAGATTAAGGCTGTCCAGAAGCAAAAAAGTAAGATGTTTGTATCAAAGTAGGTTATTTGTTTTCTTTTTCAAAAGTACATCATCCTTACAGCTTCGAGAGCATGTTCATGTGTTATTGCTTATCAGACTTCACTCCAGAAGGGGGGCGTGGGTGAGGTTTAGAACCTGAAACAACCATAAAAACAGAGTCAGTATTACTGTAAATGTTCGTTTTACTATTAAATGGAATAGTTGCCCCAAATCCTCAAATTAAATGGGCAGTTTTGCTAAGTGAATCATGTTTGTCCTATAGCTACTAAATCAGCCGTACATGAACTTCAGTTTGAGGAGCAGGTTCACACCTCTTGTATTAGCCTCTGGTGTGTGCATCCCTAGAACAGCAAAGGTATGTGCAGTAAATCATAAAGAGCAGAGACACTGGAGCCAGACCACCTGTGTTCAAGGCCTAGCTCCCACAGGTTACTAGTTGTACGACCTTGGAGAAATTATTTAACCTCTCCATGCTTTAGTTTTCTGGTTTGTAAAATATGAGTAAAATAGCATCAACATCCTAGGAGTATCTAATCAAAGATGAAACAAGGTACTGAATGTAAGGTTCTTAGGACAATGCCTGATACACACAGTAAACCCTGTGTTTATGTATGTGTATATGCTGTCGTAGTGTCATTTCTACCTTCTAATTTAGAAAGGTTTATGTGGTTTGTTTCAGTAATAGAGGAATGGCTCGGTTTATTTTCTTACTGCACACATACACTTTTGTTGGTTGTAACCATAGAGACTTCTCATTGTTAGAATCTTTATTTTTCTTGATGCAGTTTTTCCACATTGTCCCATTTGAGTTATAACAGATCAAAGTTAAATTTTATATTTTATTTGGCACATGAAGGGATAGGGCCTGCATCCATCATCTGCTAGTTGTCCTAAAATCACAGGTATTAAATTTCGTCAAAGCAACATCTCAGCATTAAAGGGGATTTTTAATTTAAAATGCCCTTGTATTTCTGTCATCCTAACCAAAATAACACATTTTCTCTGTATTCCTCCCATTTTTCCCCATTTGCCTATTTGTAATGGTTGGCTGTTACGTGGGTAAGCTGTTTCAAATGTCCTGAAGTCTACTAGAGAATGATTTAGTGACTCTTTAGGTATCCACCATTTTCCTTTATCATATGTCCACTTGATCTCATACTTGCTTCAGATCTTTATTCTTTCAGAAATAGATTTTAGGTAGACTTGAGGCCCCTTTGGTACCCTTCCCCAGTCCTCTGCACCTTCTCCCCATGCCTGGGAAATTACTGTTCATGAATGCAGGGTTTTTTATTGCTGTATGTATTTTGGAAACCTATACTACATGTATCAGTGTAGATTGTATAGTATTCTTATCATTCTGCAACTTAATTTATTCATTCAAGAGTTCATTTTGAGCTTCATCCATGTAACTCTGGTACATTCATTGTCATTGTTGTGTTCCTTTGCTTTAACTTACTCAGGTTTATTTACCTACCTTCCCACTGAACATTGGGTTTCTACTATATTTCACTCTTATAGGTGGAGCTGCTGCAAGCATTCTTCGCACAGGCGTAGACAGCTTTCTCTAGAATAGTATTTTTCAGACTTGGGCCCCGCAATAAATACTTTTTGCCCTAACTGGTTTGGCTCAGTAGTTAGAGCATCGGCCCTTGGACTGAAGTGTCCCGGGTTCAATTCCAGCTAAGGGCATTACCTGGATTGCAGGCTCGATCTCCGGCCCCGACCGGGGTGAATGCAGGAGGCAACCAATCGGTGTGTCTCTCTCATATTGATGTTTTTCTGCCCCCCCCCCCCCCAATCTCTCTGAAAAGCAATGGGAAAAATATCCTTGGGTGACGATTAAAAATAAGAAAGAAGTTTTATAGCAGAAGTTGGCACACATATGCATGTTTGTAAACATAACTGAAACAAAAGTCATATGAGACACCACTGAACCTTTCTGTTCACTTGTTTACTATTACCTTTCTAACCTAGTAAATTGATTTTGTTGAGTGTCATTATGTGTTGATTAGCCATTGGAATTCCCTCTTCTGTGAATTGCCTATTCATATCTTTTGCCCTTATTGTCTTTTTCAAAAACTTTTTTCTGCCTTTTATGGGATCTTTGTAAATGTTTTTCTATACTGTAATATAACCATTGTTTCCCCCAGTGTTGTTGGTTTTTTTTAATATATTTTTATTGATTTCAGAGAGAGGAAGGGAGAGGGAGAGAGAGACAGAAACATCAATGATGAGAGAGAGTCACTGATGGGCTGCCTGCTGCATGGCCTACACGGGATCAAGCCCCAATGACGGAATCAAACCACGATTTCCTGGATCATAGGTCAATGCTCAACCACTGAGCTATGCCAGCCGGGCCCCCCCAGCATTGTATTTTGAAATTTTTCAAGTCTACAGAGAAGTGGAAAGAACAATAATATTATGAACATTCCTCCCCTCCCCTGGATTCACCCATTGTTAACACCCAACACATTAGCGTTATGTCTCCATAGCTATAAAAACCCACACACTGTTTTACTGAACCTTTTGAAGAAAGTAGCAGTCGTAATACAACTAAATGATTCAACACTAAATATTTCATCGTAAATCTACTAGGAATCAGGACATTCTTCAGCACAATATACTAGTCTAGCAAGTGCTTTCCATCTTCACACATTCCCCAGTAGTCTTAAAAATCTTTAGCTAATGTTTGCCCTACCTGTTCTGGGATCCAGTCAAGATTCAGGCATTGCATTTGGTTGGTATAACTCTTTAGCCTATCTAGAATAGTCTCCTTACCCTTTTGTACTTAGTTATTTTGTTTTTCTTGACATTGGCTATTTTGAAGAGTTAGGGCCAATTACTCTGCTCCTTGAGATGCACAAATATTGACCGTTTCCAGCATTGTTGCACAGTCAAACTCCACCTTCCCCAGCCTCCCCAGTTTTGACTATTTGCTTGGTATTTCCAACATTCTGGGGTTCCTAGGTAAAGGGTTTTTGTTGGGGGGTGTTGGCACTTGACATGTATTTTCACATCACTTTTCAAAAGGCTTATATCAGTTTACACTGTTGTTCATTAACTTGGATTTCACAGTGTCTCTTCCAATCTACCATCTTTCCCCTCCCCATTGAGAGTTGCAGTTGTAAAAAGATTCTCAAACATTGAAATTTTTACCAAAATCTTGTGTTGTAGATAACTAAACTGAGACTCCAAGTGGGGACACATCCAAATTGCTAGTTCATGACACAGCTGGGAGAAACGAGTCTCCCACTCCCACGCCATAAACCTTTTAAGCAGTGTCTTATTTCCAGAATCACATCACCAATTTTGATTTATATTCAAAAACATGTTGCTTAATGCAGGATTGTAAAATATTTCTATCTATTCACTAATAATTGGAACTCTGGGGGAGAAAAAACTTTTTCTACTACCCTCCTAGTTTTCTGGCTGACCCTGTAAATTGGACCCGCAAAAGAGGTTAACAAGCAAACAAGGATGCTTATACAGGGAGCACGCAGAGGTGCATGACTCAAAGGGTTGCTTAGAACTTGGGCCTGTATAGCATCTCAGCAAAGAATAAGTGTTTAGAGAAATGACAAGACAAAAGGGCTTTGAGTTTCTAGGACTGAAAATTGTGGGAGGAAAATACTGGGGAAACTAATGATAGTAAAGTTTGTTATGTAGATTCCTCTAACTTTGTCTTTCTGGAAGAGAGGAGGGAAGACACCTTTGTAAATGTATGTCTTGCTTTTAGGCAACTAGGGGGAGGGCAGAGAGGATTTCTTGTAACTACTTCACAGTTGCCTTCAAAGTAATCCTTAGGTCAAAGTAGCATATTTGGGGATGGCATATTCTGCCACCCTACAGTAACTTGAGTACTTGGCAGACAATCTGTGGAGCACTTATCAATTACTTTGTGTCTCATAGCAACCCTATAAGAGTGGTTATTTTGTCCCCATTTTATAGAATTAAAAACTGAGGCTTAACGGTTACTTACCCAAGTGTCAGAGCTACAATCCAAACCTGGGCCTTTGGACTCCGAGACTCATACTTTTGTTACTAAGATGGGTGAGACAATCCACTTTATGTCGTGATGTGGAAGTTGGGAACCCAGGGTGGCATTTCAGAGAACTAGATGGCTGGTCACTAAATAAACATGAAAATGAATGCATGATTTTATTGATTAGCTTGGAGGCATCAAGGGTTTGTAATGGGTATTATATTACCTGCATTTCTGTGAAGCATCGTAGTATTTCCTGGGTGTTACTAACATGAACAGTATGACTACCAATGAGATCCGTGATGAGTAAGCACCATGAGGCCCTACTAGGTTTCCTTCGTAAGATGGGGTGTTGCTGGCTGTTGAATAAATTCCAGCTATATTAATGGATTTATCATGTGTGATCAAATCCCAGGAATACCTTGAGGTCAGTGGCATGTTCAGCCTTTTTGCGCTCTTTTCCCATAACAGTTTCCATATTATGTTAGTTGCAGTTGGAATTAAAGGTGCTATATTGTTATTTGCTAATGAGGCTAGTGTACGTTATTTAAATTAATGGCATTTTAGTTTAATTGCATTAGAATTTAATTGTTCTCATTTTTGTGGTGGATTTTTTTAATTGCAGACTGGAAATAGCAAAGGCTATGCCTTCGTGGAGTTTGAATCTGAAGATGTTGCCAAGATAGTTGCTGAAACAATGAACAACTACCTTTTTGGTGAAAGACTCTTGAAGTGTAAGTGCGGTTATCTTAGCATAGGGTGCCTGATTGCCTGCTGCTGATGGGTGGCTATGGTGTGAAGACAGATTGCTTAGCTGCTTGGACATCCCACTTCCTCTCTGGGTGGTCCTCTTAAGGGTAATTAAGGGATTAAGTGCATTTTTCAGATACGCTCTCATGGGGACTTTGAAATCTTCCAGATTGAGAGCTGTTTTTATGCTGAGGTGGAATTGGGGAGTAACTAGGAGTACATAGGAAGAGCAACTAACCACCTTGATGGTCTGTGGAAGGCTTCCCTGAGAAAGTATCTTGTAGATTAAAATCTGAAGTTTAAGTAGGAGTGAGCCAGGTTTAAGGGAAGGGAATGAAGATTGAGATAATGGCTGCGGGGCCAGCAAATGCAACACTAGAGGTGGCTGATGGTATTTGCTAATGGGGGACTGGAGGAGAGTAAGGGAGGAGGGAGAAGAAATGGAAGCGATACGGGGAGGTTAGGTCACTGAGGTCCTTATAAGTCTGGGAGTTTAGCATATGTATCCTGAGAGAGTGGGAAACCACTACTGGGTTCTAGAGGGGATAACAGTAATGGCGAGGAGTCACATTTCAGAGTCGGTCTGAATGGCATTGGCTTCACTCTTCTGCAAGAGAAGCTGTAGGAGTAGAGCAGTGACAGCACCAGACTAGACGTCATCCTGCAGAAACCAGAGCCTCGGCTTTACATTCCGGCGCAGCCCTGTCTGGATCCCGGGGCCCTTCAAGGCAGAGTTAAGTTCTGGGTGCTCGTGGTGGAGTGTGACCATCAGGTACCCAAGTCACGCTCATCTGATGGGCAGCTGGTGAGCCTGCCGGCGTGGCCTCTCTCGCTTCCTCTTGCTGTGGCAGAGTCCCAGCAGCCGCATGCAGCCGGGTTCGCTCACAGGTTAATGAATGAGAAAGCGGCGGAGGAGGTGAACCAAATGGTGTCAGGGTGGATCGCGTGTGGATAATGGCTGTGCGTACCTCCCTCCCATGTGGTTGAAAACGCTCTTCTTTTTTGCCTATAGGTCATTTTATGCCACCTGAGAAAGTGCACGAGGAGCTTTTTAGAGAGTGGCATCTTCCATTTAAGAGGCCGTCGTACCCAGCAGTGAAGCGGTACAATGAGGACCGGACGCTTCTTCAGAAGCTGCGGATGGAGGAGCGATTTAAGAAGAAAGAAAAGTTACTGAGGAAGAGACTAGCTAAGAAAGGAATCCATTATGATTTTCCTTCATTGGTAAATATTCCTTCATGAAATATATTTTGCGTTTGTTCTTGGGGGTGGGCTCTGTACCTCACTAGCTGTAACATGATCATGCTTGTCTATGTAAAGTGCCTAACCCAGTGCTTTCCACATGCCAGGGTTTGACAGCTTTTTTGAGGCACTGCATTGTCAGTTCTTCCTAAAGTGTCGGAGCAGATCCAATGGTCTCCATTGTGTGGGGGAGGAAATTTCAGAAAGGGGTTTGCTGATTTGCAGACTTTCATGATCTGTTTTAAATTATTGAAGTTAAACCACTATTTAACCAAAACCATAATGCTTCTAGATTTCTATTAAAAGTGTCATTACCAGGATTAAATGATGTTTGGTATTATATGTTATCAGTAAACATGAAGACTAAATTGACCATCTTTTTTATGCCGTTCTAGTTAAAATTTTGTTTCTTGTTATTTTAAATTGGAAATACATGTTTTTTAATTAAAAAATAACTTGAATTTAGAGAGGAAGGGAGAGGGAGGGGGAGAGAGAAACATCAGTGATGAGAGAGTCATTGGTCAGCTGCCTCCTGCACGCCCCCTACTGGGGATCAAGCCTGCAACCCGGGCATGTGCCCTGACTGGGAATCGAACCGGGATCTCTCCTGGATCATAGATCGATGCTCAACCACTGAGCCACACCAGCCGGGCTAAATTGGAAATATTCTTAAAGTGCATATCGGATTTCAGCAGTCAGCATCACCTCTGTGAATTAAGGGACCAGGGGTTGGAATGCAGTGAGCCTGAGTACGTGACCCTGAGTTAGCACAGAGTGTCATCAGTTCCCACATCCTGGCTCGTTGACTACAACTCCTGCTTTCCCAGTGAAGAGCTGTGTGTTTTTCACTACGAAACAAGAACACAGGCCATTAGGGCGTGGCTCGGATAGGTGAACATCGTGCTTCTTCACTAAATCTTGAGGCTGCTTTGGATCTTCCATAGACCCTTTCAGCTTATTTCCAAACAACTAATTTGTTGGTGAGAGATGGCATCTCTTCCCAAGTTTACTAAGTCTTTTAATCTTAGCCAGAAACTAGAAGACTGAGTTATCTCCTTTGGCCCAGTTCTGGCTCTTAACTCTTTGCATAAACCCCAAACATAGCCTTTAACAATGTGTGGGGGCCCCAGTCCATGGGCCCTGGTCTCCTGAACCATGTAGGAGCTGGCCCACTGGAGCAGGACTCTAGGATGACCCCACGGTTCAGCTCCACTTCCACGTAGGAACCAATGTAAGTTAAAAATGTAAATATGTGATAGTGCCAGGTAATGACTTCTTTGTGTTTCCTTAAGATTTTACATAAAAAGGAGAAAAGCAATGCTGCAAACACTCATCTTCGGGAATCCACAAAGAGCCAGGTAAAACTTTCCTTTACATTACGTGCCAGGTGTTAGAGAAAGATAAATAGGAAAATATATTCAGACCACTATAACTGATGTACAGATTGATAAAGTTTTTTAAAATTTATTGAAGGCTTCACCTAAGAAGAAGGAAAATGTTTCAGCCACTCCTAACAGCCCTCAGAAGACTGTGGATGGCCAGGTATAGTGTCTTTAATATTTTGGGAATCGGGTAATAAAATTCAAAAGAGGAGAAACAGTTCCTGCTATAGTTGGTTTGTTAAAATTTCAAATTTAATCTTGTGGCTTTAGCAGATACAGTGAGCTTATTAGCAAGAGTTATCATCGTGGGTTTATTATTGCAGTTTTTACCTCTTAAGCAAAGTGACTAAGTTAGAAAGGAGGCCACTGTTTCTGTAAATGTAAGATTAGAGTTTTCTAGCTCATACCCTATAATGGAGCATGTTATTTACAATCAATTGTGAATTTTTATACTAAGTTTGATAAGCACCTAAGCTCTTTATTCTGTGCAATTATATCACCGAAAGATGGAAGCAGGCCTGAAATAACACAGTGAAACTTGGGAAAATAGAGGGGAGGTATTTGTGAGGAGAGGGGGTAAAGTCATTCCTCATGTCTTCCCATGATTCTGTATTACAATTTTTTACTTGTTGCATTCAGGACCCCACACCAGTTTGTACACCAACATTTTTGGATAAACGAAAATCCGAAGCAGCTGAAATGAATGATGATGAAGATGATGAAATAGTTTTCAAACAGCCCTTATCTGGCAAAAAAGAGACACAAGTGACCGAAACACCTACACAGTCGAGGAAAAAAAGACGAAAAAAAAGCAGTCAGTGATTTTTCAATGTTATGTTGATACTTCTTCCGGAAAATGTGGTTTTATTATGAGGGCTACTCTTTTTGTGTTTAACTAGATACAGTGAATGCAGCTGTTGACGAGGTTTTCGGAGGAAACACGGTTGGTTCAGGTCAGAAGGACAGCAGGCGGTAACGCTTGCCTGCCCGGCTGGGACGCAGGCACGCACGCTGTCCTTCAGCAGCCAGGCTCACGCTGCCTCTGTCCCAGTCTCGTCTAGTTTTCATACCTGTCTTTGTGACTCTGCCTGGATGGAAGGGTCATCTGCAAGTTTAAATACTAAACTGCAGTGTTTGTTAAATAAAGAAAATACAACCTTGCTTGAGTGTCTGCATGGTTCTCTGTTAGGATGTGCACATTTATCCCACAGGGTACTTGAGACTTCAACATTGGGTGGTTGAAACTGGAAGTTATGGACAGTGAGAAAGCAAGTCAAATATTAACACACTCATTTACTTGTACATGGTCATTTTACTCTAGTGCTAAGTTAGTTTTTGGTAAGCTAGTGTGGATTACTAACTACCGTTTTATATCAATATCAATATGGAATTGTATTTCATGGTTCAAACAGTGACCAGTAAATAAACTTTTTTTACAATTTGTATGCAAGTCAGCCTTGGATGCCAAAGTAAAATAGGCTTTCACCTCAGATATTTTTAAGTTTCTGATGCCCTTGAAATGTGCTTTTGTAGTAGCTAATCTAGATTCATTGAAAACTGCCACCAAACATTTTTTATCCAGTATTTGTTAAATCTTTAATGTGATGGTGGGCTGAGGTGGCTGCATTTGTGCTTGTATACAAGGGTTTAGTTGTGGTGTAGACCATATGTGGTCCACATTGCTTGGCGCTGCTGGGCGCACTACAGATGGCAGTGACACGGTTTTAGTTCGATGGCCTGTGTGCCACATGTATCAAAGTACCATGAACTTTACCTATTTTTAGTACCAGTGCTCATGTCTTGTCAGAAGGGAAAACACCCTCAGTGGACTGGATTGTTTTATCCATTCAGATGGCAGAGCATTGTCTGTTGCAGGGACAGCTGTGCTAAAAGCACACGTGTTGACTCATGATATTCCCAACCCCAAAAGGCAACAGCCAGAAGAATTAAATTTTTTTTTTAAAATATATCTTTATTGATTTCAGAGAGAAGAAAGGAGAGAAAGAGATAGAAACATCAATGATGAGAGAGTCATTGATCAAGCCCGCAATTCAGGCATGTGCCCTGACCGGGAATCGAACCCTGATCGCCTGGATCCTAGGTCGATGCTCAACCGCTGAGCCACGCCCGGCCGGGCAGAATTAAATATTTTAGATGGAATATATCAGCACAATTTTTGACCCAAAAAATTACAGCAAGGCTGTAATGTTTCCAAGTGGGTTGTTAGCCAAGCAAGGAAAGCCCTTTACCAATGACAAGGACTGTTGTGTTTGCAGCAGCTGAAGAAATGTGTCCAGTAAAAGGAACTTTTTAATTTAAGACAGCCTTTAAGCAAGAAAGTTGCTTGAAGAGGTAAGGGAGCAAATAATAGTTTGACAACAAGGCCAGTGAAAATGGCGATGGAAGGAGACTTGACTTGAGGTGGTGGACAAATGATTTTGAATGTTCCTTGGCGCTTAGGGAGTTAAAATACCAGTGCTGTTCAGCAGACTCCGAAACGTCAATGTGGAGTTGGGAGTGCCAGGCTGACCAGTTCGTGGTTGCCCAGAGCCTTTCTGGTTTTAACTGCAAGCCCCATGTTGCGGGAACCTCAGCCCCAGGCTAATGCAGTCTGTCGCCCTAGAAATGACTGAAGAATTCGCCTCTGTGTATTGTCCGTCTGTGGAACAACTATAAGCAAAAATATTTTCAAAGTCGAGAAAAAATTCACACAGTACAACTGAAGTGGGATCTTCCAAGATGTGCCACAGCTGCTGGTGGGAAGGTACAGAAAAAGCTTAGACGGGTAGAGTGAAAATACAAGGTGTTGAAAGCCTGTCCTTTGTATTGTCACCAGCAAGTGCTTTAAAAATACGTGAGCCTCTGACGTCACTGGTGTACTTCATTTGTTGTGGGCTTAGCCATTGTCAGCTGCAGGGGTTTCTGACGGACACTAAATATTCTGACTCGCCCTACTGCCCGGCAGTTTGCTGGCTAGGTGGTAAAGTATTGCGACGTTTTGACTTCAGGGCCAAGACTGCAAATTTATTTATTTATTTATTTATTTTTAATATATCTTTATTGATTTCAGAGAGAGGAGAGGGAGAGAGAGAGATAGAAACATCAATGATGAGAGAGTCATTGATCGGCTGCAGCCCTCAACCCGGGCATGTGCCCTGACCGGGAATCGAACCCTGATCGCCTGGGTCCTAGGTCGAAGCTCAACCGCTAAGCCACGCCTGACCAGGCAAGACTGCAAATTTCTGAATGAGAAGAACCTCCCTCAAACACTGAAAGTCTTTGGAAATTGGCTTATGCTAAAGACTTGATGTTTCTTAATGAACTTAAGTCAGTGAATTCAACTTAGAATCACAAGTCAGAGCACCACTTACATTTGAACCTAATATGGTACTAAAGTGACTTTGATGACAACACTTGAATATGAGGAATGTATCGCTGCTTTCTGTGCTGTCAAAAGTTAAAACGATCATACCCACACAAATTTGTAGCAGATGCATTTTCCAGCCTCAAACTACAGTTCCAGACCCCGATACAAGTGCAAAGAAAGTTTCCATATTTCAAAATCCACTTAACTGGGATTGCAAAGCTTCCACCTACCTTTCAGCTGAAGGTTCAGTGTAATGAATGACCTACTAAAAGGCAGATATCAAGAGAGGAAGCTAACAGAATTCTACAAACGCCGTACAAGTGAGGAATTGACTCAAAATCATGTTTGGTGATTGGTATCAGTACTTGACAGTACATATCTGTGTGAAAAGACATTTCAAAAGATGAGATACATTAGATGTTATAACATCTGTATTAACAAATGAGCATTTGCAAGTGACTCGGATGGTAAGAAACACTAACTTAACACCTTCTACAAAAATTAACTCAAAATGTATAATAGACCTAAATGTAAAAGAAGGAAAAAAAATTTTGAGGAAAATAGGAGAAAACTCCATGACCTGATGCAGGCAGAGTTCTTAGACATGACACCAAAAGCATAATCCATAAGAGAAAACTGATAAACTGAACTTAAAATTTCAAACTTTTTGTTTAAGACACTGCTAAGAGAAAGAAAGGATAAGCTACAGACTGGGTGAAAATATTTGCAAAAGACTTTATCCAGAATAGGCCTCTCAGCCCAGTTGTCATAGGGAACCCAACTTCTGCCTTCTGACCATAAAATGGAAAGTAATAGAGACTATTTCCATCACCTCTATTCCCATTAAGGACTCAAATATGATTTAAGGTGTATGATAATTAACACATTAAATATTTGCATATGTCAGGTATTGTAAGCATTTTAAATATATTAACTCATTTAATAAAACTATGAAATAGATATTACTGTTCCTACCTAAGAAATGAGGAAACAAGCCCAGAGAGCTTAAATAACTTGCCGAAAGATAGTATATGGTCAACATACAGCCCATTAAGCTGACTAAGGCCTTAAAGTTTCAACAGGATGAGCATGAATGCTAGGTTGTCAGTGGCAATGTTAAAAAGAAATTTGTGAAATCCTGCACTGACAAGACCTGGTGACTTTGAAGTGGAGGCAGAAATGAGGCACTGGGGCCGGCGTGGGGGAGGAGGCAAGTAAGTTCCATTCTTCTGTGCTCGTTTGAAATAACGTAACACTAGGTGGCAATAGACCTCAGGCACCTAAATCTAGTCAACTCATTTTACTTAAAGAGATTGGCAAAATGATATAATTCCTAAAGAGATTTATAGCTTAATGTTAATATTTATACCTTAAACAGTCACCTCCCTGAGAAGCAACACTTCACACACACACACAGCACCAATTTCTGCACAACTAGAGGGCAGAAACTGCTACTATGAAATTACTCGACTGGCACTTGGAACATCCTTTGGATAATTGGTTATTGTTGAAAAATATATTCCCCAAAGGATTCCAGATCACCAGCAACCCAACACACTGATGACATGAACCGTGACAGTTTTTAGCTTGTCGACGTGCAGGTAGTTATGAACATATGGCTCACGTTCATTGTGCAATAATGTGAGCAAACACTTTTATAATTTGATGTTCCCCAGTGTATATTAGAATTTGTTGGTTCTGTTTAAAAAGAACATTTTCTCTAAGAGAACTTTGTTTTACTACCATAAGCAACAATATTTAGCCGTAGTGTTCAGAGTATTTCCTATTTTGCACTCTCTGTGCTCACTTAGGTTTTATTTCTCATGGGAGCCCTGAATTATAAGCATGAAGTAAAACACTGGACTTAGAATTTGGGGCATTTTTCTACTTCAATAGTAAATTTTGACATTTGGGAATTTTTTTTTAAGATATCTAGGTGATACATATTTCTGGCCTTCTGTCTCAAAAACAGAGCAAAAACCCATAACAGGTTGGGAAGTCAGGGGTTAAACTAGCGCCAGGAGTTAATGTCCATTTATCCAGTCCTAGAAGGTGTCGCATACCTATCTACAAATTCCTCCAGTTCCAGTAACCAGGCTGTTCCGTAATGAAACTGCTCACCAAGTATCTCGGTGGCCAGCTCTGCTGCTATTTGTGTAAACAGAGAGAAGGAAATGAATTTTCATTTCATTCGGCAGTGGTATTCTGGAAGTTACTTTTTTGTGCTGATAAGTGGCCAATTTCAGAACCTCCCCTGTTATAAATAAATGCTCTCAACACTACGATGCCCAGGCAAAGAAATTCAGACATCTGACACTTCCATAGTTTCCCAGCAAATGTGCCCTGGAGCCGCTGCTGTCCGCGGGCAACCGCACTCGCAGGCGGCCTCACCTGCGCGGGTTGAGTCTTCCAATGGCCAGTGCTAGGGCGCTGTTCGAGGGAAGCAGGATTTTCGCGAAAGGAGCCATGCAAAGATCTTCATTATCTGTCCAAAAGAGAAACTCTTCAGATGTTTTTTGGCAGGGATGCGGGGTAATCATTGGCAATTTTTTTCTTCTAAAGCATCGTGTCAATTTTTCTACTGTTTTGTTTTTTTTTTAATATATCTTTATTGGTTTCAGAGAGAGGAAGGGAGAGGGAGAGAGAGAGAGAAACATCAATGATTCTGAGAGAGTCATTGATCGGCTGCCTCCTGCAGGCCCCCGAATGGGGATGGAGCCCGCAACCCGGGCTTGTGCCCTGACCGGGAATCGAACCCTGATCGCCCAGATCCTAGGTCGGCACTCAACCGCTGAGCCACACCGGCCGGGCGGGAGTTAGATCTGCTACAAAATAGAAGAGGGAGCTGTCATTATGCTGCGGGATAGTCATCCACACTGTGAGGCCCCGGGTATTTGGAAAATACTTATGCAGCCCAGTCAGAGCAGTAAGTTCCTTGCCAGATGAAAAAAAGGAATTTTTACAGAATGGCCCAGACCTTCAAGATTTTGTATCTGGTGATCTTGCAGACAAGAGCACCTGGGGTGAATATAAAGGAATCTTAAAATGCCAGAAAGGAGAAAGGTTAAGGCTCCCTCCATGGCTAAAGACAGGCTCCCACAGGGAAAAATTACAATAAACTGAAAAACACTTGCGGAATTTAAATCTCCATACAGTGCGTGAGGAAGCTCGATGTCCCGGTACTGGAGCGTTGGGGAAGCGGAGGAAATGCCACTGCCACAGCCATGATCATGTTGACGGGTGACACATGCACAAGAGGTTGCAGATTTTGTTCCGTTAGGACACTGAGAAAGCCTCCTCCACGGGATGCCAACGAGCCCCGCGGTGCTGCAGGGCAGCTGCGGAGTGGGGCCTGGCCTGTGCTGTGGACCGAGATGATATCCCCGACGGAGGAGCTGCGCGCTCTGCAAGACTGCGTCATGCTTGAAGGCAAGGAACCCAAGAGTTCTTGTGGCATGGCTCCCCCTGATTTCCGAGGAGACCTTAAAGCAGTAGAAGCAGTCTCTCTGTCGGGATCAGATGTATGTGCGCATAATGTAGAAACAGTTCCAGAATCACAGAGGAAGGTTCGTGACCCCAGGGCCATTCTGACCAGTCTCTACATGTCCTGAAGCACACCAAGGAGGTTCGGTCCGATGTTTTTTCTAAAACAGCTGTAATGTTGGGCTTAGGGAAGACTGGCAGCAAGTACGTGAACAAGGAAGGCACTCTGCGAGGGGTGTGGGCTGTGTGCCGTGAGGACAGTGCAGCCAACAAGCGCCACCGAAGGCCGAAGCATACATTACTCCTGGACGTTCAAATACTGGGACAAAGTAGGAGATGAACCTGGATTTCACTGGAAGGCAAGCAGCCCTCTGGTGTGTTCTTCATATAAAGCAAGTGAATTTTTCCTGAAAAAATTTAGTGGCTAAAAGAAAAACAAAAGCCCTGTAACACTTAACAAGACACACAATCATGGGAATTTTAAACATTTCATTCCATTTGCTATCAGAGGGCGTGGCAGAGTGCCTGCACTTCACTGGATGAACCCCAACTTTTTGTCTTAAGAAAAATGTCAATAAGCTGTGCATATTTAATTATAGTAATTTATTTGTCTTTTAGCATATCGTTTTTGTCCCAATAAACAAGAGCTTGCTGTGATGCAATCATAAAACATCTTTCTAAGAGTTTACTCTTACAGTATAATTATAAAATACATTAAAACCTACTAGAAAAGTTTAAGCCCCTGTTACCTGTGCATCATGGACACATTTCATTTCTGATAAATGACATAGTGATGGAACAGTCAGTATAGATTGAGACTATGACCGGATTACTTACAATGAGCACCTGTTCTTTATATAACAGTATAACATCATTGGAATGATTCAGAAAGGCTGAAGAGCCTGAGTGTTGATTTCTACATTGGTGTCACTACGTCAGACCTGCAAAATAGTTTTGCATTGACTACTTGTTTAGCACCTGCGTGAAGCCAAGGCCGCAGTGCTGTCCAGGACAGGGAAATATAACCTACGAATAGTTTGCTACGTCTACATGCACTACCCCTTTTTTCCTCACCACTCTGGCGAGGTGGTTGTACCTATAATAGTAGTGATCTGAGTAAGGAAATTCTCTCCCTAGTACCAGCAACTTTTGACCGAATCCTGTCTTTCTTCTACATCTCACAAAGTCAGTCTTTAGGTGGCTATATTATAAAATATGTGGATAGCCAAATCTGTTTTGAATTTTAAAATATGTGAACTAGCATTTTTTATAAAAACAATACCTAACTTTGAAAATGAGTTACATTTTAATTTAACTCATAGGAGTCATATATACTTTGACTCACTTTCTTTATAGTAAATTTTGCTTTGTAAAATTAACTCCATCACTTTAAATTTAAACATCTCTGACAACCATCCTCCCTAAAATCTATTCTTTCACAGAAATAATAGATTAGACGCTGATGTTTCCTAATTTTGCACAATGGAGGCGAATGGGAGTGAAACATTTTAGCAGAAAAATCTTTTTGTCAAATGAAATGGAATGGAATCCCAATGTAAAATCATTAAAATGGCATTTTATTAGCACAATGTATGTTAAAGTTTCAGATTGGTGACAACTATATATAAAAATAGTGGCTGATAAAATAAAGCTATTTTTACACAAATGTGACTAAAAAAATTAAAAAGAAAGAAGCAGATGGGTTCTTGACACACTTCACTTGTTTGAATTCCCTGCTCCAGCAGAGCCCACATCCGTGGACCTTTCAGTACCAATCATTTCCTCCCTTAAATCCGCGCGAATTGGGTGTCTACCACACACAGCCAAAAGCCTGCTAATACAAGGGACACAATTTCCCAAGCTGGCAGATTTGAAACAGTTGCAGTGTCGTCACCACAAAGCTGGAAATGACAGCATCGGAGATGGGCCGGGAGCAGCGCTGCGCAGGAGCAGCTCCCCAGCCCTCGGCCCGGGGCTGTCGCCCCGAGGACAGTCCTCACCCAGTGAGCTCAGGAAACAGGAACCTCCCTCTGCCCGTCCTGCTGGCGGGTGCCGCTGTCTTCAGGCTGCGCTTCCAAAAGCCTGGGCAAGCTGGCAGCAAGGCTCTCGGGAGCCTGGGGGGGGGGGGGGGGCACCTGTTCTAGTAAATGCACGGAGGCCTGAACATATTCTTGTCACCCGCAGTGTGGCCAGTGGGAAAGTCCTTCCCCCACCCCATGACGTTTACGCTGTAAACATGTCTTGCTTAATTTAGCCTCTATTTTTCTGGTTAAACATTACCCACAGCTGCCTGCTGGATGGGAAAACGGCCAACAAATCACCAAGCAGGTGTGTGTCACTGAAGAATTTCCTACTAACCAGGGGGCTGTTGACCATTTTAAAAGCCTGGGGGTGGGAGGCCATAAAAATCACTTGTGCAGAGAGTGTGGGGTGGCAATTAATTGTTCCCCCCAGTTGGTACATGTGTCAGAAAGCAAGGGCTTTCTCTGATGCCGTAACCACCATGCAGCAGGCAGCTCCTGTACGCAGACAACACAGGCCCGGGGGCAAACTTTTCATTTGTTTTTCCTCCCAAAGCCATGTTTTCAAATTAAGAGTTTGTTCGGCTTTCCGGTGCATTGAGACTTGTCATGTATTCCTCAGAAACAAAACAGAAGAGGGGGGAGGTCCAAGGTGGCGGTGGAGTAAGTGGATGTTACACTCACCTCCTCCCAGGACCAAACTGGAGTACAGCTTAAATACAGAGCAATCAACCTGAATAACTAACTGAAGACTAGCCGAATATAAGGCTTATAAGCCAGGTTTACGGGTATGCCTCATCGAGACTAGTAGGAAGAGTGGGGGCGTGAGAAAGCCTGGACCCCCGCCCACCGGCAGCAGCTGAGATTCCAGAGGGACATCTCAGCTGCAGAGGTTCCCACTGAGGAGCACGGGGTCTCAAACCCACGCCAGGCTCCCAACCCAGAGCATGGGAGCTGCAAAGAGGCATCCACATAACATCAGCCTGTGAAAATCAGCAGGGATTCTGTCTTCCAGGGAAAAACAAGAGTCTGCTAGTGACACAGGCACCCTCCTAAACAGCCAACACACAAAATCTAATTCACAGCCACTCACCCCGGGCTCCAGCAGAGGGGGGCAAAGTGGGCTGAAGTCATGTGAGGAGAGACTTGGGTTTGTGGCTCTGGGTAGAGAGCTGGGGGGACAGCCACTGGGACCCCTGGGCTGAGTTACTTTTCCACAGCTCAGACGCCGTCTTTCTTGGGTGGAGCACTTCCCTCCTTATGGCATCAGCCTGAGGGAATGCAACTGTCCCACCCTCTGGACTCCCTGTCGCCCCAACCTGCGGAGCTCACACCCTACTGAGGAGTCAGCTGCCTGGGCCAGGGTGTAGAGATCTGGGCAGACTCAGGGGTGCCAGTGACTCAGTGGTGTGGCTTTAGGGCAAGGGCCTTTCCCCCACTTTCCGGTGAAGCTGACAGATGCGGTGCCCTCACATGAGATCCTCTAGCCCCACCCTCTGGGCTCCAGGTGGCCACACTCTCTGGACTCCTGCTGAGGCCTGAGCAGAATCTAGGAAAGACTGAGTTGTGTGGCACTGGGATGAGAGCCCATTTTTCCCACTTTCACCCAAGTCTGACAGGCACCTACCCGTCACAAGAGAGCCACTAGGGCCCTAGCCGGTTTGGCTCAGTGGTTGGAGTGTTGGCCCTAAGACTGAAGGGTCCTGGGTTTGATTCTGGCTAAGGGCTTGTGCCTTGGTTGTAGGCTCAATCCCCAACCCCAATCAGTGTGCGTGGGGGGGGGGGCAACCAATCGATGTGTCTCTCTCACATCGATGTTTCTCTCTGTCTCTCTCTCTCTTCCATTATCTCTGAAAAGCAATGGAAAAAATATCCTCAAGTGAGTATTAAAACAAACAAACAAACCAACAAAAAAACAAGAGAGCCACTAGTCTCACCATCCTGACTCTTGGCCGCGCCAGCCTGCCCTATTGAGCTTGGGTTCCTTGTAGAGCCTTGGACATACTGAGTTGTATGGCTCTAGGATGGGGGCCATTTTTACCTTACACACCCATCTAGTATAGAGCCCTCCTTTCACGCAGCCAAATATTGATCTATTTGGGCCTGATAAACTATGCTCACCTCACCCTGGTGACTCCCTGAGACCCCAGTCCACCACAAAGGTCTGTGGGCACCCAGCGAGTGACAGATAGATCTGGTATACCCTTGGACATTAGCTGAGTGACCTCAGACCCAGGAATGCCAATGAGTTTGAACCTTTGTCAATCTGACAAACACCACTAGCCCCTGGTGACTCACTGAGAACCTACCTCATGCAACTCAAGCACCACCGGAGGCTCTTTGAGTGACTGAGCCTATCAGGCAGCCAGCAGGTGGAGGCTGCCAAAGGAGGATCTCAGGCAGATCTTGGGGTACCGTGGGACTGTTGTTGACCTGCCCGTGGGCCCAGTGCTGATAAAAAACTGTCAATGCTGTGCAGCTTGGTCCTTCCTATGCACACCCAGGCCCAGCACAGGAAGCCACAAATTGCAGATTGCTTTGTAGTTACAAACAGGTTGCCCAGGGTCAGTCACAAGCAGTGCCTGACATTGACCTGCACCAGAATCCCTCCCAAGAAGCCCAGAACCAACAAACCCAGTGGCAAGCTTCAGACCACATCAGAACAGGAAGCAATTAGTTTCACAAGCAGCATATCCAAAAGCAGATCTCGACAGGCACCAGACCCTGCTAAGGCAAATTCTGCTTCATGTAGTCCGCATCTGCACAGCAGCTCGTACACTGTGGTCAGGGTAATCCTCATAGTCAGCCAGTCTGAGGGTCAACTAGACACACAAACAGACCCATAGCAATCAAGACACAATTACAACAGGAGGGCCCACATAATCCACACAAGGGGCATTCCTGGAGCACCAAGATCAGGTGATCAAAGAGACTGTGCCACTAGGTCCCACAGGACACCTACTATGTAAGGCCACTCCACGAAGACTGGGAGTCATAGCAAATCTATCTATTACATAGAAACAAAACACAAAGAGGCAGCCAAAAATGAGGAGACAAAGAAACATGACCCAAATGAAAGAACGGAGAAAATTTCCAGAAAAAGAGCTAAATGAAATGGACGCAAGCAAATTATCAGATAAACAGTTCAAAAGAATAGTTATTAGGATGCTTAAGGAACTTCGTGAGAACTTCAACAAAGAGATAGTAAGCACAAAAAAGGACATAGAAACCATAAAAAAAGAACCAGTCAGAAATTAAGAATATAATATCTGAAATGAGGAATCCACTAGAAGGAATAAACAGTAGGCTGGAGGCAGCAGAGGATCCAATCAGTGATTTGGAAGTCAAATACCCAATCAGAGCAAATAAATGAATAAAGAATTTTTTAAAATGCAGATAGTTTAAGGGATCTTTGGGACAACATGAAGAGTAAAAACATCTGCATCATAAGAGCACTAGAAGAAGAGAGAGAGCAAGGAATCAAGAAACTATTTGAAGAAATAATGACTAAAAACCTTTCTAACCTGGTGAAGGAAAAAGACACAAAGGGAGAGAGTCCCAAACAAGATGAACCCAAAGAAGCCCACACCATGATATACCTAAATTAAAATGGCAAAAGACAGATAGAATCTTAAATGCAGCTAGAGAAAGATGGATAGTTACCGACAAGGGAGATCCCATAAGACTGTCAGCTGATTTCTCAACAGAAACATTTCAGGCCAGAAGGGATTGGAATAAAATATTCAAAGTGATGAAAAGCAAGGACCTACAACCAAAACTACTTTACCCAGCAAGGCTGTCATTTAAAATTGAAGGAGAAATACAGAGCTTTGAAGGGAAGAAAAAGCTAAAGGAGTTCATTACCACCAACCAGTATTGTAAGAAATGTGAAAGGGCCTGCTGGAAGAAGAAGAAGGAGGAGGGGGAGGAGGAAAACAGAGTTAAAAGAATAAATTGGCAAAAACATATGTACCTATTGATAATCACTCTCAATGTAAATGGCTTAAATGCGCCAATCAAAAGTCATAGGGTAGCTGAATGGATAAGAAAAATAGACCTATATACATGCTGTCTGCAAGGGACCCACCTCAGAACAAAATATACACACAGACTAAAAGTAAAGGGATGGAAAAAGATATTTCATGCAAATGAAAATCTTAAAAAGGTGGGGTAGCAATATTTATATGGGACAAAATAGATTTCAAAACAAAGGCTAGAGTAAAAGACAAAGAAGGACACTACATAATGATAAAGGGAGCACCCCCCAAAAAGGGAATATATAACCCTTGTAAATATTTATTCACCCGATATGGAAGCATCTACATATAAAAAGCAAATCTTGATTGACATAAAGGGAGAGATTGACAGTAATACAGTCATAGTAGGGGATTTTTACAGCCCATCGACATCAAGGAATTAATCTTCCAGACAAAAATCAACAAGGAAATGGCAACCTTACATGACACACGAGATCAGATGGATTTAATTGATATCTTCAGAGCATTTTACTCCAAAGCAGCAGAATATACATCCTTTTCAAGCACACATGGAATATTTTCTAGGATAAACAACATGTTAGGTCACAAAACAAGTATCAATAAATTTAAGAAAATTAAAATCATTTCAAACATCTTCTCTGACCATAACGGTATGAAACTAGAAATCAATCATAAGAAAAACACTGGAAAATGCACAAAGACATGGAGACTAAATATCATATTACTAAACAATGAAGGGGTTTATAATGAGATCAAGGAAGAAATCAAAAGATACCTTGAAACAAATAAAAATGAGGACACAACACAAAATCTATGGGACACAGTGAAAGCAGCCCTAGGAGTAAAATCTATAGCATTACAGGTCTACCTCAAGAAACAATAAAAATTCAAATAAACAATCTAATTTTAGTGTGGTGATGGCCAGAGAGATGGCCAGTCAGGGGGCTGGGTAGTGGTGGGCAAAGGAGTGGAAAACTAAGACATCCGTAATAGTGTCAACAATAAAAATGTTTAAAAAAATGTAGTTACACTTAAAGGAACTACAAAAAGAACAATAAACAAAGTCCAAAGTGAGAAGAAGAAATGAAATAAGAAAAATAGGAGCAGAGGTAAATGAAATGATGTAAATAAAAAATTACAGAAGATCAATGAAAGCAAGAGCTGATTCTTTGAAAAGATAGACAAGATTGACAAGCCTTTAACCAGAGTCATCAAGAAGAAAAGAAAAAGGACCCAAATAAATAAAATCAGAAATGAAAGATAAGTAAAAACTGACTCCACAGAAATACAAGGGATTGTAAGAAAATATTAGGAACAACTATATGCCAACAAATTGGACAATCAGAAGAAATGGATAAATTGCTAGAAACATACAATCTTCTAAAACTGAATCAGGAGGAGTCAGAGAATCTGAAAAGACTGAATACAACTAATGAAATTGAAGCAGTAATAAAATAAAAAAAAATGATAACAAACAAAAGTCCTAGATTGGATGGCTTCACAGGTGAATTTTACCAAACATTTAAAGAACTAACACCTAACCTTTTCAGACTATGCCAAAAAAATTCAAAAGGAAAGAAAACTCCCTAGCTCATTTTATGAGGGCAGCATTATCCTAATTCCAAAACTGGATAAAAATGCTACAAAGAAAGAAAATTATAAGCCAGTATCCCTGAACATAGATGCCAAAATACTCAACAAAATATTAGCAAACTGAATCCGACAATACAGTTGAAAGATCATACACCATAATCAAGGCTTTATTCTGGGAATGCAAGGTTGGTACAATGAGCACAAATCAGTAAACGTGATACACCACATAAACAAAACGAAGGGTAAAAATCACAAAATCATATCAATAGATGTTGAAAAAATTATTTGATAAAAATCCAGCACCCATTCATAATAAAAACTTTCAGCAAAGTGGGAATAGAGGGATCATACCTCAACATAATAAAGCCCATATATGACAAACCCACAGCCAACATCATACTCAATGGGCAAAAACTTAAAGCATTTCCCTTAAGATTGGGAACAAGACAGGGGTGTCCACTTTCACCACTTTTATTCAACATAGTACTGGAAGTCCTAGTCACAGCTATCAGACAGGAAGAAGAAATAAAAGGAATCCAAATTGAAAAGGAGGAAGTAAAATTGTCATTATTTGCAGATGACATGATACTGTATATAGAGAACCCTAAAGATTCCACCAAGAAACTACTAGAACTGATAAATGAATTCAGTAAAGTAGCAGGATACAAAATAAATATCCAGAAATCAGTTGCATTTTTATAAACCAATAATGAACCATCACAAAGAGAAACTAAGAAAACAGTACCATTTACAATAGCATCAAAAAAAATGCCTAGTAATAAATTTAGCAAAAGATGTAAAAGACCTGTACTTGGGGAATTATAAGACACTGTAGAAAAAAATTGAAGAAGACACAAATAAGTAGAAGCATATACCATGTTCATGGATAGGAAGAATTAACATCATTAGGAGAAATTAATTAAATAAAGTGCCCAAAGCAATCTATAGATTCAATGCAATTCCTATCAAAATACTAATGGTATATCTCACAGAACTAGAACAAATATTCCAAAAATTTACATGGAACCACACAAGACCCTAAATAGCCACAGGAATCTTGAGAAAGAAGAACAAAGTTGGAGAAATCATGCTACCTGATATCAAACTATACTATAGGCCATAGTAATAAAAAAAGCATGGTACTGGCATAAAAACAAACATTTAGATCAAAGGAACAGAATAGAACCCAGAAATAAACCCACTTCTTTATAGTCAATTAATATTTGACAAAGGAGTCAAGCATATACAAGGCAGTAAAGATAGTCTATTCAGTAAATGGTGTTGGAAAAATTGTACAGATAGGTGCAAAAAATGAAATTAGACCACCTTCTTATATGATACACAAGACTAAAATCAAAATGATTTAAAGACTTAAATGTTAAGACTTGAAATCATAAAAACTCTAGAAGAAAACATAGGCAGTAAAATCTCAGACATTTCTCATAGCAATATTTTTTCTGATATATCTTCTCAGGCAAGGGAAACAAAAGAAAAGATAAACAATTGGGACTACATCAAACTAAAAAGACTTTGCATAGAGAAGGAAACCGTTAACAAGATGAAAAGACAACCCACTGAATGGGAGAACATATTTCCCAATGATACATCTGATAAGGGATTAATACCCAAAATTAATAAAGAACTTATACAACTCAACATCAAACACACACACACACACACACACACACACACACACACACAATCCAATTAAAAAAATGGGGAAAGGCCCTGGCCAGTGTACCTCAGTTAGCTGGGCGTCATCCTGTGCACTGAAAGGTTGCTGGTTCAATTCCACTCATGGCACATGCCCAGGTTGCAGGCTCGATCCCTGTTAGGGGGCGTGCAGAAGGCAGGCTGTCGATGTTTGGCTCTCACATTGATGTTTCTCTCTCTCTCTCAATCTCTCTCCTTTTCTCTTCCTCTCTCTCTAAAAATCAATACAAAATCTTTCTAAAAAAGACCTGAACAGATACTTCTTCAAAGAGGACATGCAGATGGGCAAAGGACCTGACTAGACACTTCTCCAAATGCTCAATGTCACTAATCATCAGAGATGAAAATTAAAACCACAATGAGATACCACCTCACATCTGTCAGAATGGCACCGTCAATAACAAGTGTTGGCAAGGATGTAGAGAAAAGGGAACCCTTGTGCACTGTTGGTGGGAAGGCAGATTGGTGCAGCCACTGTGGAAAACACTATAGATTTTCCTCAAAAAATTAAAAATGGAGCTGCCTGCATGGCTGGCATAGCTCAGTGGCTGAGCATCAACTTGTGATCCAGGAGATCGCAGTTCGATTCCTGGTCAGGGCAGATGCCCAGGTTGCGGGCTCGATCCCCAGCAGGGGGCATGTTGGAGGCAGCCGATCGATGATTCTCTCTCATCATTGATGTTTCTACCCCTCTCTCCCTCTCCCTTCCTCTCTCTGAAATCAACAAAATCATATTTTTAAAAAATGGAATTGCCTTTTGATCCAGAGATCCCACTTCTGGAAATATATCTGAAGAAACCTAAAACACTTATTCAAAAGAATATATGCACCTCTATGTTCATTGCAGCATTATTTACAACAGCTAAGATCTGGACACAGCCCAAGTGCCCATCAGTAGATGAGTGGATAAAACAGCTGTGGGACATAAACACAATGGAATAGTTATGTGTCCATAGAAATGAAGGCAATCTTACCTTTTGTGACAGCATGGACGAACCTGTAGAGTATTATGCTAAGTGAAACAAGCCAGTCAGAGAAAGACAAAAACCATATGATTTCACTTATATGTGGAATCTAATGTACAAAATAAACTAATAAATAAAATAGAAACAGAATAATAGATACAGAGAATAAATTGACAGCTGTCAGAGGGGAGAGGATTTGGGAAGCTGGGTGAAAAGGTAAAGGAATTAAGCAAAAAAAAAAATCCCCAAATACTCATAGACACAGAAAACAGTATCGTGATTACCAGAGGGAAAGGGGGTGGGTGGAGGTAGAAGAGGCTGAGGGGGGATAAATGGTGATGGAAGGAGACGTAACTTTGGGTGGTGAGCACACAGTACAATATGCAGATGCCGTGTTATAGAATTGTATGCCTGAAACCCATATAATTTTATTAACCATTGTACCCCAATAAAATCAATAAAATTTTTTAAAAAAAATAGAAGAAAATGTCACTTTATTCATGGCATTTGTTGCTTGGGGGACTGACATTACTTAAAGCACATACCAGGTACAGTACTGGGAGATGCTTTTAATATATTTGTCTCATATGTGAATCAATAAAACGTATATGTGTAAACGTGAGCTTTATTTTATTTTTTTAATGCAAAACTACCATACAGCCAAGAATGGTAGTTTTAGGCTCAGGCAGACAAAGCAACCGGCTCAAGGTCCCAGGGGTTATATGCAGGCGAGAGAACGTTCTCTGAGTCAGTTGGACGCCAAACCCTATGTTCTGTCTGCTTTCTGTCACCTCCAACCACGTAACTGAAGGAATGGCAGACATTTAAATTTCAGCAAGAAACAGAACTGCAAATTGATTGTTTCCTTTGTGGTATTCTAAAAGCACTTACTTTCTTTGTCCTTCATTTTGAAAAATCAGCTTTAGCCCTGGCCGGTTTGGCTCAGTGGTTAGAGCACTGGCCTGAACTGAGGGTCCCGGGTTCAATTCCAGCCAAGGGCATGTGCCTTGGTTACAGGCTCCATCCGCGGCCAGCAGGGCACGTGTGGGAGGAGCAAATGGGTGTGTCTCTCTCACATCATGTGTCTCTCTCCCTTCCACTCTCTCTGAAAAGCAATGAAAAAAATATCCTCTGGTAAGGATTAAAATAAAAAAAATTTAAATTAAAAAAATAATAAATCAGCTTTATTGAGATATAATTTAATACAATAACATTATATTTAATTTTTTACTTTTAAGCACACAGTGAATGAGTTTGCACAAATGCATACTTTTGTGCAGCCAGCACCACAATGAAGACACAGACGATTTCTACCCCCCAAAAGTGCCCTCACTCCCCCGGCCGCCCATCTCTGCTCCCCGCCCAGCCCTGGCTCCCAGCCGCCAAGGCCCTCGTTTCTGACAGCAAAGTCTGCCTGTGCTGTAATTTCATGTGAATGGAATCAGACGGCATGCACTCATTTTTGTCTGTTTCTTCTCTTTTCATCTTCACCCGAGGATATTTTTTCCACTGCTTTTCAGTGAGAGTGGAAGGGAGAGAGAGAGAGAGGCAGGGGGTGGGGCGGAGAGAGAGGAAACATCGACGTGAGACAGATCGGTTGGTTGCCCCTGAACCTAGGCGGGGGATTGAGCCCACAACCACGGTTGGTACCTTGGGCCAGAATCGAACCCAGGATCCCTCAGTCCGCGGGCTGACGCTCTAACCACTGAGCCAAACCGGCCAGGGCTTTTGCCTGTTTCTTTCACAGAGTGTAATTCATTCAAGATCATTCAGGCACCAGTAGTCTGTCGTTTCACTGCCACACAGGATCCTGATGAGGAGATGGAGCCAGGTCACCCCTTCACCAGCCAGGGGGCGTCTGGGCCGGTTACGGCTTGTGCTGTCCTTAAAGCTGCTCCAAACATTCCCGCACGAGGCTTTGCTTGCGCACGTCTTCATTGCTGTTGGGTAAATACCCAGGAGTGGGGTCGCTGGGTTATATGATGTGCATTTTAATTTCATAGGAACCTGCCAAAACGTTTTATCTTTCCAACAACACATCCTTGCCAATGCTTGGTACAGATAGTCTTTGTAATGTTAGTCATTCTAGGGGGTGTTTAGAAATATCTCCTTGCAGTTTTAATTTCTGCCCCTTGTTTTCACGGAGAATTCTAGGCTGGCGAGGGTCAGGTGCACTCATGGTCACATCTGAAGGCTGGAGCTGGAGGCAACTCACGCGGGCCCAAGTTAAAGTGTGAGGAGAGAAGCCTACCTTTTGGAGGTCAAGCCCCACGCCTCCATTTATTTCAAAACATAGTTGACTAGGAAGCCCATTACTCACCTGTATTGTTACCAAGGTCATTATTACCAAGTCTAAATGTTCAGCTGCTCTGCTTTTGAAAGAAGAGGGCTGACTTCGCTCCCCGTATCGGGCCATAGTCTTGACCTATACTTCCCTGAACCCCCAGACATCTCTTCAGAACCCCGATCAAAGAACAGATATATTAACAGTGTGTCAGGCACCATCCCAAGAACTGCTGACCAGCGCTCACAAGGTTTACTGTCCAGTGGAGGAGACAGATACCAAACAGGCAATTATGCAAGTACCGTGCGTTAGGAAAGGCAAGCTCAGTGACCCATGACACATACCAAGCCAACTGGACCCGACACCAGGGATCACCAGGGACCGCAAAGGTGCTCAAGCCTTCCAGGAGAGAGCGGGGCGTGTGCAGAGCTCTGAGGAAGAGCAAGCAGGGTGAGTTTGATGGAACAAGTGAAGGCCAGTATGGCCAGAGCCTAATAAGAGAACAGAGGCCCAAGCTTGTTGCAGTAGGATAGGGCTCGGCCCTTTGACTTTTTACCGAGTTCCTGAAGGTGTCCTGATGCCCGCCGAGTTCGAGAGCCGCAGCCTTAGGAGAATAACGCGCTGGCCCACCTCTCCCACATGATGCCAAACACAGCCTCGCGTTGGGTGGAACGCAACTCTTAACAGCTCTCCTGGTCTAAATCTCACATTGTGCAATTTTCTGTCATTTCTTTAATCTTTTCCCAGATTGTGGTTTTTTTCATTATTGTATGCCTTTATTTATTTTTGCGTATTTTTTATTGTTGACTCTCTTACAGATGTCCCCCTTTGCCTCCCTCCACCCTGCCCCACCCCTACCAGGCCTTCACCACATTATTGTCTATATCCATGGGCCTTTATTTATTTTTAAAATCAACTCTGTTCAGGTATTTTTATATAGCAAATTTTACCAATTTTATTTTTAATTTTTATTTATTTATTTTTAAATATATCTTTATTGATTTCAGATAGAGGAAGGGAAAGGGAGAGAGATAGAAACATCAGTGATGAGAGAGTCATTGATCGGCTGCCTCCTGCATGCCTCTGACGGGACTCAGCCCGCAACCCAGCATGTGCCCTGACCAGGAATCGAACCGTGATCTACTGGATCCTAAGCCGACGCTCAACCGCTGAGCCACGCCCAGCTGGGCACCAATTTTAAATTTTAAAAAATCAATTAGTTTCAGCAAATACATAGTTATGAAACCACCATCACCCCAAAAAGTTCTCTCTTTACAATCAACCCCCTTCCCCAACTCCTGGCCCTGAGCAATCAATGGTCAGCTTTCTGAAACATACAATTCCGTATGAATGAAATCATACAGTATGCAGTCTTAGGTGTCTAGCCTCTCATTTAGCATAATGCTTCTGAGTTTTATTTATGCTGTGTGTATCAGCAATTCATTTCATTTAGTTACTAAGTGGGAGTCCTCTGTGCAGATTATTACAATTTGTTCAACAGTTGATGGGCATTTGAGTTGTTTCCAGTGTGTGGCTATAATAAATAAAATTTCTATGAAAAACAAGCACAAGCCTTTGTGTGGATATGTTTTATTTCTCTTGGGTAAGAAGTGGGACTGCAGGGTTATATGCCAAGTGTATGTTTAACTTTTAAGACACTGCCAAACTGTTTTCCAAAGTGGCTGACCCATCTTGCATTCCCGCCAAAATGTGTGAGAGTTCCAGTTCCTCCACATCCAGACCAACACTGGCGTGCCAGTCTTTTCAACGTTAGCTCTCTCAGACTGTATTTTAATAAAATCAGCCTTCCCGCAGGAGGGAAATGGGTTGAAAGGGACAAAAGACTGGTTATGTGGCTGTTGTAGTAGTTTGGGTAAATGGCTTTGAGAGGGAGTTAGAAAACCCCTGGCCTACTTTCACCTCAGTAGGAGCTGCAGGAAAGAAATAAAGACAATTTGCCTTGAATGGGCTGAGTGCACTGAGTACACCGAGGAAATGGAGACTTGACCAGGGTTGGACAGTGATCCAGAAACTCTTGACCCACCAAAGATGTGTTCCTGAGCCTGCTTTGGGGAGTGGGGACCCCACCAATGGAGGAGGAGGGTGCCAGGCAGGAGACAGTTCTTATCCCCTTGGCTGGAAAGATAAAGTAAATCCTCACAGGAAGGGAGTTACCCCGTATGTGCCCTGACAGGGGATTGAACCCCCAACCTTTCAGTGTGCTTGCCTAACCAAATAAGCCACACTTGCCAGGACAGTTATCTTTTTTTTTTAACATGTCTTTATTGATTTCAGGGAGAGGAAGGGAGAGGGAGAGAGAGATAGAAACATCAATGACGAGAGTCATTGTTCGGCTGTCTCCTGCATGTCCCCTGCTGGGGATGGAGCCTGAAACCCGGCATGTGCCCCGATCGGGAATCCAAACTGCGATCTGCTGGATCCTAGGTCGATGCTCAACTGCTGAGCCACGCCAGCCAGATGGCAGTTATCTTTTGAAATAATACTACCTCACAACAGCGCTCAATTAGTTCAATATTAATTTACAAAGTAGCTCATCCTGACGGCACAGACCCTCCCCTCAGGTTGCTCACAGTTTAGTAAATGAGTGAAGGGAACTCAGCATCTTTTCTGACATTGTTTCCACAGGAAACTGTTTTTCTCTGACACTCTCATAGGTCTCTAATCTATTTATTGGTAGCCTCTTCCTGAGCAGGCCTAGACATTAGAAAGCGCAGCTATACAAGCAACATCACTGCAACTCCTGGGCAAGCTGAAGCGCACTGCACTACCTCCGCAAGGGTTAATGAGCCCATTCTCGCCCAGGGTTCCAGCAGGAGGTGCTGCTGAGGCCTCAGGCCTTGAGAGGCTCCATCCTCAGCTCTGTTTCCCTGAAGCCACACAGCACCTGTTTTCACCCCCACTCTCAGAGTGGACTGAAATGGGGTTCACCCACAGAAAGTACACTATGAAGACTGAGTGGTTATAAAAGTATGCCAATCACCCGCACAGCTCCCAGCTCATCAGATGTGTCGAGAGGCCAATCTCCTCTAAGTGCTCCCTTAGAGGAAAATGCTCATTTGCTGGGAGAACAGAAGTGGAGCTTTGGCTGAAACCACTTTGCCTTCAACAGCAACTCTTTGATGCCTCCGTCTGGTGCATGAAATCAGCTCCCAGAACACAGGGGTCATTAATAACTGTAGGACTTTTTCCCAGTCTCCAGATCAATTGGCAGAAGGCTCTGGTTACTTCCTTCTGGATGCTTCTATTATTTAGAGCTGGGAAGTGGCCTTCTCATTGAAACCGGTACAGTTTTCCCCCCAGCTTGGAACTGCACAGCACCCTTCACCCCCGAACCCCAACCCAACAAACCGAATATGCCAGGAGGATTTGCCCACTGTAGTTTCCGGGGCTGGCTCAGCTTGGCTGGCGTCTTTGCTCCTGTTGAGTTGCTCCCGCTGTCCCCAGGGGAGTGCGGTGTGTGCCTCTCCTTTCGGCTGGCTCCTCACTGCCAAATGCAGTCCCAAGTGTTGACAGGGATCTGTGGAGGCGACCTGATTTACAATGAGGTCATTTTGAGCTCACTCCTCTCTTTATGGACTCCTCAACCACTTGTGGTGGTGGTGGTGGGGGGGGGCCAGAATCAGCTGCTGGGCAGGTGCTGAGTAGGGCCCAGACCTTAATTTAGGGACACTGAGGTGGACACTCCTCCAGGAGGAGCTCAGATGGCAGCAGCTCCCTCAGGGGGGAGTGTCATACCTGCGGGGCTTCCTCCAGAGCTCCCCTCAGTTCTCCTCCCCTGTCCCCTTTCTCCAGGCCTTGCGACGCCTGGGGCTTTATCAGGATCTCAACCCGGGAAACTCTGCTCTTCTGACTCCCACCTTCCAAGGTTCATGCCGCCCACCTGCCTGTGGTCATATGGTCGGCGATGGCAGGCTGGCAGCCTCCACTCGGCTCGCACACCCGGGCGGAAGGCCTGGGGCCACCTTCCTGCCCCGAGCCCGTTAGCTCACCGCGAAGCAGCTAAAGCGTGGACACCCGCCTGGAGGAGTAGCGACTGCGGGAGCAGAGGCACATGCTAGTGGCCCCCGAGAGCTGAGCTCAGGCTCCCCACCCTGCTCACCCTCCCCTACTTCCAGGCTCAGTTTTCAGCGTCACCACTCTTAGTGACTCAGGCTGAATGACAGAGCAGTGTTCCTTTTCTTTCAGGAGATTTGGCTTAGACAATGGTGCACAAAGGAAACTTCACATGCTGTGGTTTCGGTCTGGCCTCCTGCCTGTGGCCTGTGTTCTTAATCAGAAAGTAAGTGGAGACCTGCATCCCCAGGAAGGTTGCCTAGAGCTGCTCCCGCGACGGGCCTGGGCAGAGAACATCTCCCGCATCTCCTCTCCTGTGAGTTTTATCTCAGCACGACAGCATTGCTAGCGGTTCCTTCCTCGGCTTGGTTGCTTCTGCCCACAGAGCAGTATTTTTGTTCAACTTTCATCAGTTTTCTTTCTTTTTGGTAAAATACACATAACATAAAATTTACCCTTTTAGTCAATTTTTTTCAATCCTCACCAGAGGATATTTTTTCCATTGCTTTTCAGGGTGTGGAAGGGAGAGAGAGAGAAACATCGATGTGAGAGACACCGATTGGTTGCCTCCTGCTTATGCCCTGACCCTGGGCCAGGACTCGATCCTGCAACCGAAGTATGTGCCCTTGGCTGGAACCGAACACAGGACCCTTCAGTCAGAGGGCTGGCGCTCTAACCACTGACCAAACGGGCTGGGGCCATTTTAACCATTCACGCTGTGCTACCACCATCTCCAGAACTTTCCCAAGTCCTCAAACTGAAACTCTGCGCCCTTTAAACATTAATTTTCTATCCCCCCTCCCACCAACCCCTGGCACCCACCTTTCCACTTACTGTCTTTATGAATGTGACCACTCTAGGTGCCTCATACAAGAGGAATCACACAGGGGTGTGTGTGTGTGTGTGTGTGTGTGTGTGTGTGTGTGTGTGTGACTGGCTTATTTCACTTAGATAATGTCTTAAGGGTCATCCATGTGTAGCATGTTTCAGAATTTCCTTCCTTTTTAAGGTTAAATAACATTTCTTTGTATGTATATACCACATTTAAAAAATCCACTTATTGGTCTACTTTTTAAAAGCATTTTCAAACAGAGTTGTTTTTAAAGGTTTTTAAATTTATCTTTATTGCTGAAAGTATTACAGACGTTCCCCTTTTCCCCCTATTGGTCCCCTCCACCCTGCACCCGCCCCCGCTCCAGGCCTTCACCCCACTACTGTGTGAGTCCATATATGCCTGCAAGTTCTTCGGTTAATCTCCTCCCCCCAACCCCCACCCCCGCCTTTCCTCTGAGAATCATCAGTCTGTTCCACGCTTCTATTTCTCTGGATCTCTTTTGGCTTGATCCCCAGCAGGGGGCGGGCCGGAGGAGACATCAACTCTGTCTCATCATTGATGTTTCTCTCCCTCTCCCTTCCTCTCTCTGAAATCAGTAAAAACATATTTTTTTAAAAGATTATGACGGAGCTGAAAAATCCCTATTGCCTAGTGATGTGTGGCTGTCTTCAGGCTGTAGTGCAAAGCATTACACAAATACCACTGCGTCATAATTGCCTACGGTTACATGCTGCACAGGTTTGTAGCCCAGAAGCTGTAGGGAAACAGACTATGTCAGCAAAATATGTCTCTTTGGCATATGATTATTTTAGGCTAGTTAAAGAAACAGAAGACATGGGAGAAGCTCTTAAAGCGAGTAGAAGTTACACATTGTATAAAACATTTACATTTGTAAGGAAAATCTCCGCTTGCAAGGGAGGAGTGATCTATTGAAACTCTTATCAATACAGAAGGCAAGGGCTTAAACCTGCATGACAACCTTACCCCCTTTCCTGTGCTTTTCCTGGTAATCGCCCACCGCCGGCTCTCCCCACCTACACCATTTTTTGTCTTCAGCTGAAGATGGTATTAAAGGTGGTGGATTCAGCCATTTCGGTGAGTTACTTAGTTTCCTGGGACTCTCTCATGTATACAGGTAGTATACATGTTATTAAACTTTAATTTGTTTTTCTCCTGCTAATCTATTTCGGGACGTCTCAGGCACAGACCCAGAGGGTGGAGGGAATTTTCTTTTTCCTCCCTCACAGAGCAATAGGCTATACCATCTAGCCTTGGTGTGTAGCAGGCTATTCCATCCAGGTTTGTGTAAGTGTATTTGTAATGCCCACGCAGTGACGAAATCACCTAACAAGGCATGTCTCAGAATGTGTTCCTGTCATCAAGCTCTACATGACTATGTTCAATGAATTCAAAAAGAGTCTGAAGGCTTTGCTAGAAACAGATGATATTTATTCAAGGGTCTTAGAGTTTGCAAACTGGAAACACAGGCAGGCCAAAAGTGTTCCAACGAAGAAAGAGAAGTTAAAAGTTCTTATAGCAAAAAGCACATTCTTGAGAATGATCAGTGCTGCATTCTCAGTCCTAGGATTGGTCCAGGACACTTACCAGTCAGGTGACAGACACTCAGAATGATGGGTGCCAGGTGGTCCAGAAGATGGGTGCCAAGAGGTCTACTCACATCCCAGTGGTCTGGATGGTGGACGCCATGTAGATATCAATGAAAGAATGTTAAGCTTTAAAAAAAAGTCTTATAAGAGCTTATTTGAGCCAAACTGATGACAATTGCTGAGGGGCAAAATCTCGATGGATTGAGAAATGCTTTGGAGAATGGCGGCTTTTGCATCTTAGGATAAGCTGCGGTTCATTAGTGGTAGATTAGGGAGGTGGGAGAAATCAAAGTGAGGAACCTCTGGGTCTGGATGAAAACAAACCAAGGAGACACAAACTTCTTTTACACCGGTGGGTACCGGATAGTTAACATTTACGACACAGAGATGGTGTTTGGGCAACAAGGGAACAATGGGGTCCGTGCTCAGGTGCTTGCGGTCTCGTCTTTGAGAGGCCTGGAATAGGACATTGCTCGACATTTCAAAGGTATGTTATTTTAGACGCACAAAAACAATAGACAATTTCAAAGTTAAAGAATGACCTTTGTCAAGGAAGCTGAAGGCCTAAGACGTGACTTTCCACTGTGCCCACTTTTAGTTAGAAGTTTTTACATTTAGATCCCTCTGTGCGGTCACTTTGGTCAATGGGTTTGTAAGGCCCACCATGCAGCCTCCCCCCTAAGCTCAGCAGGTTGAGTATGTGGCCCCCCTCTTGTCCACATGGATGTATATGTGAATCCTTCAGAGGGTAACCAGTGTTACCTGGAGGTCCAGATGTATATCCGAGGAGCATGCCGGCACCTTCCCCTCTCGCCCCTTTTCTTTCCCCACGGGAGTGCATCTCCTAAACTCTAAGGAACCCCACGAGGCTTGCAACAATGGGTGGCTGCAGTTCATCCTGGGCAAACCCCCGACCCTGTCCCCGAGGTCCCCTTTTCTCTGACTTCTTAGTGAGCCAGAGCAGCCCAGCCTAGGCTCATTTCTCCACCTAGTCCCTCCACTGTTATCCTAGGCCCTTCCTTGTTTCACTGTCCCCGGCTTTAATAAATGTTCTCTAAAACTCACCTGGACTCGTGCTGTGAAATTTTTTCCTGCATGAAGTCAAGAGCCCACACACTACCAGAGGGCCTTAGGCAGGCGCTCAGGGCCAGGTCCCCTGTGTGGAAACACTTTCAGCTGTAGGTTTTGGCATCTGCTGATAATTGTCTGAATCAACTATTTCATAAGGGTTGGCAAAACTTAAACTTCTTAGTTCTATCATTTGTCCTACATTAGTTAGCATTCTTCTCTGAAAAAAAAAAGGAGATTTCTCTCATCACTTAGGAATGTTTGGTTACTCTGAAACGCATCTTTCTGGAAAGGTAACAGAAATGCTTAATTCCTTCCCCTTAATTAACAATTTTCTAATAGGTTAGTAAAAATCATCTTAATTTTGGCCGGTGGGAGCCCCTTTCCGTTTGCTCCTTCTTGGACACAACCCTGCTTTTGAAAACTTCTTTGCTTTTTAAACTGAGGTTTTCCCAGGCTTGCCGTCTGCATTTCATGCTCACAGCTGGGCACCAGCCATTCCTCCGAGCGTCGCCACTTCCCTCCGTAAGGGGGTGCGGAGAAGGTCCCCGTGCAGCGTGTGTGCCCCTCAATTTCCCTGTGCGCTCATTTCGTCTTCTCAAGACAAGAACAGCAGCTTTCATTTACTCAGTGTCACCGACACACGAGGTATTCGGCACATTTTATATTAATGTAACCGCTTTATAGAGAAATTTCAATTCAGTAAAACATAAACACGGTTTTATTTCTTGTGCCAGCCCCGCCTCCAGCTGTGCTCTGACGAGCCTCCCTTTCCCAGGCCTAAGGGATATTTGCGGCAAAAACCGTCACATTTTCATCACGTTTAGTCAATGAAACAACCCAGTTTAGTTTAAGTCTTTATTTTTCATATCCCATTCAAAGCAGTGCCCCTTCCTTTTCCTAGGCTGGGCCCCTGGACCTTGGGTGTGGCCTGGTCTGCTGATCGACCCCCTTCCACTCGTCCCCTCCTAGGTTCTTCCTCCCTGAGCGCTGGGGGATGAAAGGAGGTGGTGACAAAGGCGGGAGTCTGTGCGCGTGTGCCTGTGTGTGCCTGCGTGTGCCTGTGTGTGTGCACGCGTCTGTGTGCAAATGTCTTATTTCTGGAGATCTATTTCTTGAGATATAATTTACATACCATAAAAGTCTCCATTTTAAAGTGTGCAATTCAATGTTTTTTGGTATATTCATAAGGTTGTGCAACCATCGCCACCATTTAATCCCGGAACAATGAACGGTCCCAGAAAGAAACCCGCCACCCATTCGCAGGGCTTCCCAAGGCCGCACCCGGTCAGGCAACCCTCCCCCCACCCCTGCCCGAGGCAACCACGAATCCACTCCATGGATTTGCCTATTCTAGACAATACACGTAAATAGAATCACACATAATGTGGCCTTTTAGTTCCGCCTCCTTTTCCTGAGCATGTTTTCCAGGTTGGTTACTCATAGCTGAATAATATTCCATTGAATGCATGTGTCACATTTTATTTGTTCACTCACCAGCTGATGTACCTTTGGGTGGTTTCCACCTCTCGGCTGTTATGAATAATGCTGCTACGAAACTCTGTATAAAATGTATGCTTGGTGTTCTCTTGGGCACATACCTAGGAATTGCTGGATCATATGTTAACACTATGTTTAATTTTTAGAGAAACTGTAAAACTATTTTCCAAAGCAACGACACCGTTTTGTAGACCAGGAGCAGCGTGTGAGGCTCCAGTTTATTCACATTCTCACCGACTCTTGGTATTGTGCATACATGTTGTTTGTTTGTTTGTTTTTTAAATTATTGCGGTTCTCACTGTGTGTGTGGTGTCTCAGTGTGGTTTCCATCTGCATTTGCCTAGTGACTAATGGTGTTGTGCCTCTTTTTATATGCTCATTGGCCATTTGTGTATCTTCTTTGGAGAAATGTCTGTTCAAATCCTTTGCCAACTTTTAAGCTGGGTAACTTGTCTTTTTTATTGAGTTTAAGAGTTCTTTACATATTCTGGGTACTAGACCCTTGTCAGATATATGATTTGCAAATATTTTCCTCCCATTCTTGAGTTGTCTTCTTTCTTTCTTTTTTATTTCCTGTGCTGTATTTTACATCCCTGTAATTATTTTGCAACTACCAATTTGCACTTCTTAATCCCTTCACCTCTTTCACCCGCCCCCTAACGCTCCTCCCCTCTGGCAGCCGGCAGCGTGCTCTCTGTGTCTATGAGTCTGTTTCAATTTTGTTTACTTTTTTCTTTATACCACATGAAAGCTTGATATTTGTCTTTCTCTGACTTATTTCACTGAGCGTAATACTCGTTAGGTCTATCCATGCTCTCACAAATGGTAAGAGTTCATTCATTTTTATGGTCCGGTAAGATTCCACTGTATAAATATACCACAGCTTTTCTATCCACAGTCTTTTAAGGGGCGCTTGGGTTGCTCCCATACTTTGGCTATTGTGAATAACACTGCAATAAAAAAACACGGGTGCATACATTCTTTTGAAATAGTGTTTTGGGTTTCTTTGGATAAATCCTCAGAAGTGGAATCGCTGGGTGATAAGGCAGCTCCATTTCTAATTTTTGAGGAACCCCCACACTGTTTTCCACAGTGGCTGCCCCAGTCTGTGCAGTGCACCAGGGTTCCCTTTTCTCCACACCCTCGCCAGCACTTACCATTTATGGATTTATTGATGGTGGCCATTCTGGTTGGTGTCATGTGATACCTCATTGTGGTTTTAATTTTAATTTCTCTGACAATTAGTGACATTGAGCATCTTTTCACATATCTATTGGTCATCTGTATGTCCATTTTGAGGAACTATTTATTCAAGTCCTCTGCCCATTTTTTAATTGCATTTCTTGGGCAATTGAGTAGTATGAGTTTTGTTTTGTTTTTATCCTCATGTGAGGGTATTTTTCCAGTGCTTTACTTTACAGAGAGAGTGGGAGGGAGAGAGAGAGAGAAACATTGATGACTTAGAAACATATCGATTGGTTGCCTCCCACAAGTGCCCTGACTGGGGCTGGGGATCGAGCCTGCAACAGAGGTATGTGTTCTTGGCCAGAATCGAACCCAGGACTCTTCATTCTGCAGGCCAACACTCTAATCACCGAGTCAAACTGGCTAGGGTGAATACCATGAGTTCTTTATAAATTTTGAATATTACCCCTTATCAGATGTATCATTAGCAAATATATTCTCCCATTCAGTAGGCTGTTTTTTTGTTTTGTGGATGATTAATTGTGCTGTGTAAAAACTTTTTAGTTTGATACGGTCCTATTTATTTTTTCTTTATTTTCCTTGCCCAAGGAGATTTATCAGAAAAAATATTGCTAAGAGAAATGTCTGAGATTTTACTGCCTATGTTTTCTTCTAGGAGTTTTATGGTTTTAGGTCTTACATTTAAGTCTTTAATCTATTGAGTTTATTCTTGTGTATGGTGTTAAGAAGGTGGTGTAGTTTCATTTTTTTGCATGTATTTGTCCATTTTTTCCTAGTACCATTTTTTGAATGAACTCTCTTTACCCCATTGTATGTTCTTGCCCCCTTTGTCAAATATTAATTGACCATAAAGGCATGGTTTTATTTCTGGGATCTTTGTTCTGTTCCATTCATCAATATGTTGGTTTTTATGCCAGTACCATCAGGCTGTTTTGATTACTATGGCCTGTAGTGTAGTTTGATATCAGGTGGCGTGATTCCTCCCACTTTGTTCTTTCTCAATATTGCTGAAGTTATTTGGGGTCTTTTGTGGTTCCATATAAATTTTTGGATTATTTGTTCTAGTTCTGTGAAATATACCATTGGTATTTTGATAGGAATTGTATTGAATCTATAGATAGTTTTGGGTACTATGAACACTTTAATGATGTTAATTCTTTATATTCATGAACATAGTATATGCTTCCACTTATATATATTTTCTTCAAGATCCTGTAATTTTTTGAGTACAGGTGTTTTACCTCCTTGGTTAAATTTATTCCTATGTATTTTATTTTATTTTTTGATGCAACTGTAAATGGGATTGCTTTCTTAGTTTCCCTTTGTGATAGCTCATTATTGGTGTATAAAAATGCAAATGTTTTCTGGATGTTTATTTTGTATCCTGTTACTTTACTGAATTCATTTATTAGATCTAATAGATTTTTGGTGGAGTCTTTAGGGTTCTCTATATACAGTATCACGTCATCTGTGAATAATGACAGTTTTAATTCTTTCTTTCCAATTTGGATGCTTTTTATTTCTTCTTGAATGAGTGCTGTGGCTAGGACTTCAAGTACTATGTTGAATAAGAGTGGTGAAAGTAGACATCCCTATCTTGTTACCAATCTTAAGAGAAATATTTGTAGTTTTTGCGCATTGACTGTGATGCTGGCTGTGGGTTTGTTGTATATGGCCTTTATTATGTTGAGCTGTGTTCCCGCTATTCTCACTTTGCTGAGTTTTTATCATAAATGGGTGCTGAATTTTGTGAGTCATCTCTTTTCTTTTTAAAAAATGTTTTCATTGATTTTTAGAGAGAGAGGGAGAGAGAAACATCACTGATCGGCTGCCTCCTGCATGCCTCCTGCTGGGGGTCGAGCCCACAATCCAGGCAGGTGCCCTGACTGGGAATCGAACCATGACCTTTGGTTCCTTCGTCTACGCTCAACACTTGAGCCACACTGGCTAGGCTCTTTTCTTAACAGTATCCTATGAAACACAAAAGTGTAAATGTTTGATGTTATTCAATTTATTTATTTTTTTCTTTTGTGGCCTGTGCTTTTGTTGTCATACTTAAGAAACCATTACCTAATCCCTGGACCGGGACATCAAGATTTATGCCTATGTTTTGTTTGTGTGTGTGTGTGTTTGTTTTTGTAGTGTTTTATAGCTTAGATCATACATTTGGGTCTTTGATCCATTTTGAGACCCCCGCCCCCTTTTTTTACTTTCACATAGACTTTATTTATTTTAAGAGTAGTTTTAGGTTTACATTGACTTTTAAATATGGTATGAAGTAGGAGGTCCAACTTCATTCTTTATATCTAGTGTCTAATTGTACCCAAACCACTTGTTGAAAAGATAGTGCTTTTCCCATTGAATTGTCTTGGCATACTTGTTGAAAATCAATTGAGCATGAATGTATAGGTTTCTTTTTTGACTTTCAATTCTATTCCATTACTCTATATGTCTGTTCTTAGGCCAGTACCACACTGTTATGATTATTGCAGCTTTGTAGTAAGTTTTGAAACCAGGAGGTATGAGGCCCCAAACTTCATTCTTTTTCCCCCAAGATTGTTTTGGCCTTTCTTGATCCCTTGAATTTCCATAGGACTTTTAGGACTTGTCAATTTCTGCAAAGAAATCAGCTGGAATTTAAAAAAAATATATCTTTATTGATTTCAGAGAGAGGAAGTGAATGGGAGAGAGAGATAGAAACATCAATGATGAGAGAGTTGTCATTGATCGGCTGCCTCCTGCATGCCCCCGACTGGGGACTGAGCCTGCAACCCGGGCATGTGCCCTGACCGGACTCAAACTGCAATGTCCTGGATCCAAAGGCTGAGCCATACCTGGCCAGGCCTGGCTGGAATTTTGATAAGGAATCCACTGAATCTATAAATCCATTTTGGGAGTATCTTAACAATATTAAGTCTTTTGATCCATGACTATGTGATTGTGATGTTTTTTCCATTTATTTAGGTCTTCCTTAATTTCTTTCAACAATGTTCAGTGTACATGTCTTCTACCTATTTTGTTAAGTCTATTCCTAAGTATTTCATTCTTTTGGAAGCTATTATAAATGGAATTGTTTTCTTAGCTTTGTTTTCAGAGCAAATGTCTTTATTTCACTAGGGGCAATTTGAAACCTCTGCTAGTTGCTTCAGTTGTACTTAGTAACACTGACTGACCACAGAGGGTTCTGTGGGTGGGTATCCAAAGCCTGGGTCTCTCCTGGGACCCATGTGTGAGATATTTAGAGAGCCTGCAGGTCTCCACAGAGCACAGCTCCTTGTCATGGGAAACTGATATCCATTTCTAGGATTCATTACTCAGCCACTGCCTTAATGGGGCACCCCACAGCCTTTTTGTGGATTTTCTGACCTGTAGTACGCATTCTCTCGGGTGAAAGTTGGGAGAGAGCACTCAAATACCGCTAGCTTCCAATGGATAGGTTGGGCTCACTTTCCAGAAAGTAACTTACTATAAAGGTGCAATAATTCAAATGGTGTGTTAAGGCACAGGGGTATAAGAATAACCTGATGGAACCAATAGAGGCTCCAAAATATATGTCAAAAGTTGCATTAGCCCTGTTTGGGGAAAGGATGGTGTTTTTCAAGACAATGCTTCAGAACTATTGGTCAGTTTGGAAAAAAATAAAATTAGTTTTCTATCTGACACAACACACAAAAGTAAATTCTAAGCTTATAATAGGACTAAAGGTTACTTTATTTTTTAAAATATATCTTTATTGATTTCAGAGAGAGGAAAGGAGAGGGAGAGAGGGAGACAGAAACATCAATGATGAGAGAGTCATTGATCGGCTGCAGCTCCCAAACCGGGCATGTGCCCTGACCGAGAATCGAACACCGATCGCCTGGATCCTAGGTGGACGCTCAACCGCTGAGCACGCTCGGCCGGGCCTAAAGGTTATTTTAAAAAAACAACTAGAGAGTGGCAGCATTTTGAGCTCTTTCTCCCCGGCATATGTCATCAGTTTGGTTTAAATGAACTCTTAGGAGAATTGTCTATGGGTTCAGATGTCCTTATGACATGTAGGTCAGAAGTCTGCCATGAGTCTCACTGGGCTAAAGTCAAAGTGTCCATTCTGGAAGCTCTAGGAGATAATCTCTTTCCTTGTCTTTTCAGGTTGCCCATATTTCTTGGCTCACGGCCCTATCCCTCCATATTTAAAGCAAGTAATGTAAGTTGTCTGGTTCCCTGGCCACAGCCTTGAAAGTTTCTCCACCTGTGAAGACTCACATAATCAGCTTGGGCCACCCAGATAAGCCAGGATAATCTCCCCACCTCAGGGTCCTTAACTTTAATCATATCTGTGAAATCCACTTTGCCATGTAAGGTAACAGGTCTGGGTATTAGGATGTGGACATCGTTGTTTGTTCTTTCTGCTCTGTCTGTGGTTCTCTAAACCAGGTAAGTGGGCTCCAGATTAATTTTCTTTCACACTTTCCTACCACTGCTGTATTTGACATGCGGCTCCTTGGCCGGGCCTCAGATCAGTCCACAGGGGGCTCGGTCCTTAGTCACCCCTTCTCACCCTGGTCTTGAACAAGTAACACCGTAAGGAAATACCATTTTACACTCTTCAGGTAAGTAAAAATCTTAAAAAAAACCCTCTGAAAATATATGGTGCTAGTGTTGGACACTCTCATATTCTGCTGGTAATTTGATATTTTTGTCAAGTTGAAGATATGCATACACCAAGACCTCATAAACGTCACTAGAGAAATTTGCACACACGTATTAAAAAAGCGTTTTATAAAAATGTTTATATAGCAAGGTTGAAAAAAATAGCAAACAAAACAAAACAAAATCCCTGGAGATTTACTAGATATCCATTAATTGGTGATTAGAAAATGTTAACATTCATACAGTAGACTTACATAGAGTAGATAACACAAATTAACTGAAGCTATCCTATATATCCATAGGATAAATCTCAAAAACCATGGTGAATGGGGAAAGAAAAGAGGACATCTGTAATACTTTCAACAATAAAGATAAAATTTAAAAAAAAGTGTTGAGCAAAAAGGAAAAAAAGAGAGCAAGTTGCAGAAAGATACATACAATGAAGCTTACACACATATACAGCGCACATAACAAACATATACACAATGTATATTATATATACTATGTATATACATTATATACAATAACACTTAAAGTATAAAAACAATACTAAACATCACTGACGAATACATTTATATATGGGAAAAACAAAACAGGTATGGAAATATAAGCACCAAATCCAGGTGGGAGGGAGGGATATGGGATCAGGTGGGGCTACACAGGGGTTCATCATAATTTCTATTCTTTTTTGTATGCCTGAGATACTTCAGGCATTAAAAGCAAGCAAACAAAAACAAAATAACTCCATGTTGTGAGATAGTTCCCGGTTCAATTTTCTGTAAACTCTTTTATTCAGGTCTAATTTCAGCCTACTGCTCCCCAAAACGTTGCTTGCTCTCAGCCTGGTGACACAATCTGTTTTTCACTTTAATCTCATGACTAGGACTCTCCTTTGTCTTGGGGAAGACAAATACTTGCTTCCAGTCAGCAAGTCTGTACAGGAATTTCTTCCCACTTTATAACCAGTGTTCTTTTTTCAAAATATTCCAACCTGTTTGCCTAATTTTCAGAGAAAGGTGCACTCATGAGCTGGACATAGGATAACTTTTGGGACATTTATGTCAAATTTGTCAGCCAGCTTCAAGACTATGAAATGGAGTCAGGACTACCTAGTTCTAGCTTTGAATCTGTCCCTAACCAGGAGTGTAAAACCTTAGGTGAATAAATCCCTTAACTGCTTTGATTTTCAGTTTTACCACAGTCAAATAAGGGTGGTGATTAAATAATCTCTAAGGTACCTTCATGATCTAACTTTCTATGATTCTAAGGCAAAATTTGAGGCTCTTTTTTGTTGTTGTTAACCCTCACCCAAGGATATTTTTTCCATTGATTTTTGGAGAGAGAGATGTGAGAGAGACATGTCTATTGGTTGCCTCGTGCACAGGCCCTGACCAGTGCCAGAGACTGAGCCTGCAACCCAGCTACATGCCCTTGACTGGGAATTGACCCCGCAGGCCTTCAGTGCGCGGGCTGAAGCTCTAGCCCCTGAGCCACGCTGGCCAGGGCGAGAGGCTCTTGCAAAAAAACTCCTCGGCTATGAAATTTCTCTCTTCTATCATTCCCATCAAACTGGTTGGATAAATACTGATCCCAAATCTCTATACAACTTTTAGGGATGCTGTATTTTTCATGCGTCCAAGCTGAAAGTGCAGAGTCAAATTTACCCCATCTGTCACAATGCTGAGTGTCCTGGCTGCTCATCTGGGTATAGACTAGCATTGTCTTTGTCATTTACACCAGCAGTGGTCTGGTAAATCCCTTAAAGTGGTTGCTAATCTCTTTGCAGTAACTTTTTCCTACTTTCCCCCTGCTTGTCTCTAAGAGGAATCTAATTTATTTTTCTGAGGTATGGTACAAATACTTTTTGTTTAAATTGAGATATTGTGTCATCAATGAACAAAGAGGGCCCACTAATAAGAAAGGAATTTCTTTGCCTTTTGAATTTACATAAATGTAAAATTTTAAGTTCAGTGGGAATAAGAACTGCCAGTTTCTAGAGTTGGGAACTACCTGTTGCAGTCAGGAATTGCAGCTTGAAACCAACTAAAGTCAGTTTAATTCAAATACACGTGGTGTTTGAATTCAAAAGAAAGGAGATGGACAAGTGGAGTATGAATATTACACAGTAAGTGGCAGGGAGGGCGCCTAATTCCAGGTGACTGAGAATGCCAGTGCAGCGTGGTAGAGGACCAGAGAAACGCGGCGTGGCCACGCTCGTGGAGAAGACACAAGTTACAGGGCGGAAACATGCGTGAGCAAAGGCACATTTGGGGAATTGACAAAATACTTTTGAAGATATTTGTTTAGTGACTGCAAACAGATTAATATCATGTATGTTATGATTTACTAAAAATTAGATGATGCAATAAGGAGAACTAGAAAGCACGGCATTAGATTATCAGAAAAAAAGAAAGAGAACTTGAGTTACTGCAAACAGCAGAAGGCAAGGGAGTGTCACTGAGGTAGGAAACCAGACAAATAAAACCACCTAGGAAATAAAACAAATACAAAACTTATAATTTTAAAATTTGCTGATTTCTTAATGCATCATTTAACTTTTAAACTGCAAGCTGGCAGAGTTACAGCCTCCACCTCTATTTTGAGCACTATATGAAATAATTAATGTTGCAAAAACAAAGAGAAGAAATGCAATTGTGCAATCCTGGAGCAGCAGTCAGGTTCCCATGCGTGACAGTCAGGCAGTGTCCTGAGGTTTACGAGATATTTGGAATTGTTGTATCCTTAATATAGTAAAACACAGACCGGACCTGTTACCTTTACTAAGGCAGACAAAGTAGGGCAGTTCCAGGTACAGATTCCGATCTAGCTAATGCACTCTTTTCTGACTCCGCTCTATGACCTTGAAGTGTATGTGTGTATGTGATGGTCTACATGCCAAAATATGCCCATTTTTGTAAATATCTGTAAAACTCTAAATGACCTTGTTAAAATGGGAAGATTTAGAGTTGCTCAAAATTATTAGAATGAATAAACCCTGTCCAAAGCTGACTCTAAAACATCATTCTAGTTCTGAGAGTCTAAAGATGTCATAATGGTTTTAATATTTTATTTGGTTTAGCTCAAGAAACATTCCCTTCATTCCTCAGCTTTTCTGACCCACCCCCACCTGCGAAATATCCCCTTTATGTTCCATCATTATAATAACTGTATAGTCTAGTAATTTCTGCTTTCCCTACTACACTGACTTGTGTATAAAAACTATATCTTTTCAGCTAGGCATACCCGGGAGCAGGTCAATTCTGGCAATGGAGGAGCTATTAAATAATGTAAAAATGAAAGCAAATTGCCCCTCCACTTGGTTTCGAATGCTCTAAATGGTTCTTTGCATTTGGATGGGTTGACTGGTCCAGTGGCACAAGAGTCCCGCTGAGAGTTGGTCTGGATCAGTGTTGCCCGAGAGACCCCACTGATGGCAGTTCAAAAGGAACCCCCAACATGAGAATCCCATGTCAGGTTACTTACTTTTTGGCATTTGCCCTTTGACTTTACTAGGTAAGGACTGCTTTTCTGAAAGTCTGAACAGGCCCATATTGTGACACACTGGGCAAGAGGCAATATTTAAAGGAGTATTTGGTCACTCATTTTGCATCAGGGCCGTCCACAGAACCACCCGGATTTGTCACGCTTCTCATGGTAAGAACGCTGACTTTCCTGCTGCCCTAGTTACTGACAAGTGTCAGCTTCCCTAGTTGTGACAACACTGGCAACTAGAACCATCCTCTCCATTAAAGGTGAAGCGACCTTGGTGCTTCTGACGAGGCTAAGTGACTTCTCTGGGTCTCACAGCCAGGGGGGCGCCCCGACTCTGCCAGTTCTCCAGGAACTGCCACCATCGTGTTCAAAGGGGCCCACTGGCAGCATAGCGCTTTCCAGGTGAGGAAGCTCTTGACAGGGAAGCCAAACACCTGTATTGTCTCCTTCAGTGGGTGAGACCAGGCAACTCAAATAAGGAGAGTAATTGCACTCCAGGGAGTGGTTACAAATATGATTTAGCAAACCAGTTTCTAATCTCTTTTCATCACATATAAAGGACACACCCCGCTCTTGCCCACACATTTCTGTAACACATTACTTCTCTAGCAGAGACCACCTGTTCCCCAAGTAGTGCAAATCCAGATGTTGATAGTGTGAATTGCTGTTGTTTCTGAATTTAAATTTCTGTAGGCATATTTTATTTTCTTTTAAAAATTTTTTTAGCCCGGCCAGGCGTGGCTCAGCGGTTGAGCGTCAACCTAGGATCCAGGCAATCGGGGTTCAACTCCCGGTCAGGGCACCTGCCTGGGTTGCGGGCTCGAACAATGACATTCTCATCATTGATGTTTCTCTCTCTCTCCATCTCCTTTCCTCTCTCTAAAAATCAATAAAGATATATTTTTAAAAAAAAATTTTTATAAGAGTTTATTTGAGCCAAACTGACGAATATGCCAGGGAGCAGTTCTCAGATTCTCCCCATTATTTTCTTTTTCACTGAGATTATTGATGGGGATTTCGTAGAGTTATCAAATTAGATGGAAGTACCTATTACTAAAGTATTTAGGCTGCCCTGGGAGATGCTGCTTAACTGAATCACTGGAAAAGATCCTCTTACCCAGGGTTTAGTGATTTCTGTTTGTTAGGGTATCCTATCAAATCCCTTAAGAATGACTTTTAAAAATTATAAAAAATATGTTTGTAGAACAAAATGAAGAATACTGACATAAGTTTAAAAATAACCAATAATTTGTCCAGCTGGTGTGGTTCAGTGGTTGAGTGTCGACCCATGAACTGGAGTTCATGGTTAGATTCCTGGTCAGGGCACATGCCCCCTTGCAGACTCGATCACCAGTAGGGGGCGTGCAGGAGGCAGCCAGTCAATGACTGTTCCTCATCATTGATGTTTCTCTCTCTCCCTCTCCCTTCCCCTCTCTGAAATAAACAAAAACATATTTTAAAAAGGTGGGGGGGAAAAACCAAAAACCAACCAGTAATTTTACCACCCTGAAATAGTCGCTTGCTAATATTTTGATGTGTTTGCTTCTATCAAGTTTTCTATGCCCAAGCTGCACTTCTTACATGAACTGATACCTAGAGGGCAGGCACCTATCAGTTGCTGAGTAAAACATAATCAGAAAGCAGAGAAAAATGGGCACAGCTGAAGATAGTAATAAAAATTATCATCCTCAAAATTGTTAGGATAATAAAAAAAAAGGCATAACATCATAAAGCTTGTATGCCTTTAGAAACCATTAGTGCGATCTTTTACTCTAAAGGTAGGACCCTGAGAGAGAATGTGACCAGCTGAGAGCAGGCACAGCCAGAATTAGAATTTAGGAGTCATGACTTGGCATAATCTCCCTGTTCGCACGAAGCTTTTAACTGATTGGATTTAATGATTGATAAACTGGGCTTTGAAACGAACATTATTGTCTGAGATGGGATGACTAATATAATGCCAGCAGATCCTTTTTAACCAACCCAAATCACAGCTGGTAGAGGTTGAGTCCATTACTTAAGTGTTTCGTCAGAGAATGTTAGAATAGCAAGAAACCTTAGAGATCCTACATAATTTATGCCTCTATTCTACAGATAAGAAAACTGAGGCCCGAAGAGGGAAGATAAGATGATTTGCTAAGGAGGCTCAGCTAGTTTGTGGCAGAATTGGGAGTAGATATCCTGACTTCAAGGTTCTAAAAATACTGTAAAATGTAGTGTTCATTATCATCAAAAGAGAACTTCCAAAAGATACTATAAACTCTGGATGAATGGGTGTCCATTCATTCTGCCTTCAGTTGGACTACTCCATTGTAATAATGAACCTAGGCAATGGCCATCAATGACTGCTAACGTCACAGAGAGAGACAACTGGAAATTATGTGGCTCCAATGGATGTATGAGGCAGTTTTGCCAAAAAATTCAAACATGAACCAGAATAAAGCGTACAACACTACTAAGTATTTATGGGGATAGAAAAACATGTTAGAGACTCTTAGGAATATAATCAGAAGAATCTAGAATGTGGGAAACTTCCAGGACAAATAACTTGTTTTTTTCAGCAAATAAATTTCAGGGAAACATGAGGTTTGGGGGGGTTGGGGAGGGGGTTGGGGGGAGGAGGGGAAGAAATCTACATATTAAAGGATCCCTAACAAGAAGAAAAAAAAAAGGAAAAAAGGTCCCTAAGAGAAACATAAATCAAAAACACTGTATTGGTGCCTGGCTGGTGTGGCTCATCGAGGTTCAATTCCCAGTCAGGGCACATGTCTGGGTTTTGGGCTTGATCCCCAGTCAGGGGTGTGCAGGAAGTAACCCAAAAATGAGGCAGCCAGTCAATGACGACTCTCTCATCGGTGATGTTTCTATCTCTCTCTCTCTGAAATCAATAAAGATATATTTTTTAAAAAATTATGAGACAGAAATAAAAATAATCACAAAGGAACAGTATAAACAACGGAATGCCAACAAATTAGATAACTTAGATGAAATGGATAAATTTCTATAAAGACACAAAGTATTGAAATGGACTAAAGCTAGAAAATCTTAATAGACCTATAACAAGTAAGAGATTGAATTAGTAATAAAAAAGAGCAGAGCAAAATAAAACTACCCACAAAGAAAAGCTAAGGCCCAGATGGCTTCACTGGTGAATTCTACAATATATGTAAAAAAGAATAAATGTCAGCAGCTCATTAACTCTTGAAAAAAAAATAGAAGAGGAGGGAGTACTTCCCAACTCATTCTGTGTGGCCACTATTACCCTGACATCACAAGAAAATTAGGGACCAATATCCCTTATGAATATAGATGCAAAAGTCTTCAACAACATACCAACAAATCAAAATTCAGCAAAATATAAAAAGGATATAACACCATGAACAAGTGGGATCTACCTCAGGAATGCAAGCTTGGTGTGATATCTGAAAAATCTGCAATACACTGTATGAATAGAATAAAGGACAAAATCCGCATGATGATCAAAATAACATGCTTTGTTCTCCCTCCCAGGAGCACACCGTTGCCTTTCCCACACCCATCCCTCTTCTCTCCCCCAAGGCGAGTTACCATTACCTACCTCACTCCCAAGCCCCAAGGGCCCTTCCTTTGCCTCTATAACTTGTTTCTTCAGCCCATTTCTTCTACAAATTACTTCTTCTACCTCTGTGAGTTTCTAAGTAAATGTTCTCTTATAAAAAATAATAACATAGCAAATGGATTTGACAAAATCCGAATCTCTTTAATGATAATGATAAAACACTGAGGTAGGAATAAAAGAGAACATCCTCAATCTGGTAAAGGCCATATATGAAAATTCCACAGCTAACATCATATTTAATGGTGAAAGACTGAATGTTTTCCCCCTAAGATCAGGAATAAGACAAAGAAGTCCACTCTTCTATTCTAGTCAATATTTCACTAAAGGGTCTCAATGAGAAAATTAAGCAAGAAAATGAAATAAAAGGGATCCAGACTGGAAAGGAAGAAGCAAAAACAATCCCTATTTGCAGATGACACGATTTTGTATATAGAATATGCTAAGTAATCCACTAAAAATTAATCAATGAGTTCAGTAAGATTTCAGGATACAAGTTTAATATGTAAAATTGAATTGTATTTCTACACACTTGCAATGAACAATATGAAAATGAAATTCAAAAAACAATTCCATTTACAATAGCATCAAAAAGAAAATATATAGGAATAGATTTAACAAATGAAGTATAGAACTTATACAGTACTATGAAAACTACAAAACATTGTTGAAAGTAATTAAAGATGATCTAAAATTACAATGGCCTTTTTCCCCCCCCAGAAATGTACAAACTGATTGGAAAATTCATATGTAAATTTAAGGAACCTCAAATAGCCAAAACAATCAGGAAGTAAAAACAAAGTGGAAGGACACATTTCCTGATTTAAAAAACTAACTACAAAGCTACAGTAAACAAAACAGTAGGGTACTGGTATAAGAATACCAGTCGAACAGAATTCAGAGTCCACCAAAAAACCCTATACATTTATAGTCAATTGGTTTTAGACAAGGGTGCCAAGACAATTCAATGGAGAAAGAATAGGCTTTTGAAAAAATGGTAGTAGGACAATTGGATAGCTACATGGAAAAGAATGAAGTTGGGCCCTGGCCAGTGTGGCTCAGTTGGTTGGGTGTCATCCTGTGCACCGCAAGGTCACCAGTTCGATTCCCCGTCAGGGCACGTGCCTGGGTTACAGGTTCCATCTCCAGTTGGGGCGCATCCAGGAGGCAGCTGATTGGTGTTTTGTACTCACATTGATGTTTCTCTCTTTCTCTCCCTTCCTCTCTCTTGCTGTCTCTGAAAATCAATTAAAAATTAAAAAAAAAGAATGAAGTTGGATTCCTACTTCATACCATATATAAAAATGGACTCAAAATGGGTCAAAGACCTAAATGTAGGAGCCAAAAGTATAAGACCCTAAGAGAAAAACATAGCATTACACAACGGCTTCTTAGATACAAAAAATACAACAGCAAAAGGAAAAAACAGATACGCTGGATATTAAAATTAAAAACTTTAGTGCTTTGAAGGGTATCACCAAGAAAGTGAAAAGATAACTCACAGAATAGGAGCAAATATTTGAAAATCATATATCTGATAAGGGACGTAAGTCCAGAATATATAAAGAGCTTTCATAATGCAATAATAAAGACAAGACAATTAAAAAATGGGCAAAGGATTGAAATAGACATTTATCTTATGAGATATACAAGATGTTCAATAGCACATGAAAAGATGCTTGATATCATTTGTCATCAGGGAAATGTGAGTCTGTTATTATTCCCCGACCCCATTATATCTATTTATTATACCTATGCTACCACTACATATCCAGTAGGATAAGTACAAAAAAGAGAGATAGTAACAAGTGTTAGTGAGGATGTGAAGAAACTGGAACCTTTATACCCTGCTGTTGTGAATGTAAAATGACACCTTCACCAGGGAAAACAGTCTGGCCATTCCCGAAAAGGTTAAACATATAGTTATTATATAATCCAGAAATTCTGCTCCTAAGTATATATGCCCAAGAAAACTGAAAACTTATGTCCACACAAAATCTTGTAATAGACTGGCACTTCTGGAATCACTGTGGCCAACCCCTCACACCTCTACCCCAGCAACCATCAGCATCTCCAGGCCCTGCCTGGCGTTTCCACAGCACCCACGCCCTACCTCTCTTTTCTCTGCTTGCCCCTGATATGGCACCGGTCAGGTGTGAGCCTGGCACCAGCGTCTAAATGTCCACAGTTTTTAGTCAAAAAACTTTGTAACAGAATGTTCATAGCAGCATTATTCACAACAGCCAAAAGTGATCTGGAACAACCCAATGCCTATCAGCTAACGAACGTATAAACAAAATGTGGCATATATACATTTACCCTAATAGAATTTTGACAATAAAAATAAAGTATTGTAACATGCTACAATATAGTTGAATCTTGAAAACATGCTAAGTGAAAGAAGCCAGTCATATATTGTATGATTCCTTTTATACGAAATGTCCAGAATAGGCAAATCCAGACACAAAGAAGTAGATTAGAGGTTGCCTAAGAAGGCTGGTGGGTTGGGGAAAATGCATAGTGACTACTAATGGGTATAGAACTTCTTTTTGGGGTGATGAAAATGTTTTAAAATGCATTGTGGTGGTGTCAACACAACTCTTTGAATGTACTAGAGACTATTGAACTGTATACTTTGTATGGGCAAATTACATGGTATGAGCTGTATCTCAATAAATCTGGTAGTAAAAAAGTATGAGACATTTAGGAAAATTTAAAGATTGACAGGGTAGATGATACTAGAAATTTATTAAGTTGTATAATTTAAATGAGTTAATTGTATGGTATTTGATTTATATCTCAATAAAGCTGATAACAAAAATAAATATGAGACAATTAGGGAAATCTGATAGGCTATGATAGATGAATGCTAGTTTCTTAGCATTATTGTTAATTTTTTAGGTGAGATAGTGGTATTAAGGTTGTATCTATAAAAAAGAATTTTAACTTAGAAATATATTTATGAATGAAATTATTAAAAAATTACTCTTGACCTTGAAATATCACCCTACTTTAAAGCCCCTCTACTCTTAAAACTAAATTCTTCCTTCAAATTACCCATCTTCCCTCTCTCCAGTTCTGTTCCTACCATTCTTTTTTGAACCCATTCCCATCAGACTTTCACGCTCACTATTCCAATGTTATAGCCAATGGTCAATTGCAGTCCTTTGGAAATTGACTTAGTGGCTCTTCCTGATTTCCTTTCCCATTTCCTCTTATTTCAGTGGCTGCTCTTTCAGTCTCCTTTGGTTTCATTACCATCTCAATCCCTGAAAAGCTTGAGTGCTCCAGAGACCCTTAGATAACTTTTTAAAATTTCTGTCTACACTGAGTATCTAGATGATCTCATGGCTTTAAATACTCTTTACTTGCTGTCTCCAAATTTACATATTGAGCCTGGGCCTTTATTCTGAATCTGACTCATATCTGCCTTCTTGATATTTGCACGTGTTCATTTAATAGGCATTTCAAACTTAACATCTCCAAAATTAATCTCTTCCCATTCTTTCCCATTTTAGTAAATGGCAACTCCATTCTTCAAGTGGCTCAGGCCAAAATCTTGACATCTGTCTCGTTTTCTCATACCCTACGCCCATTAATTAATCAGTCAAATCCTGTGTACCACTTTATCTGGATATATCCAGATACCTCATGACCCTCCAGTGCTTGCCCTTTGCCCAAGCCACCTTCCAGTCTCTCGCTTGGGGGACTGCAGCAGCCTCCTAAGTTACCCTCCTCTTGCTCTCCTACAATCTATCCTCAAAACAGAAGTTAAAGTGATTCTTTAAAAATAGAGTCAAATCATATTCCTTTTCTGCTCAAAACCTTCCAATCGCTTCCCCGCTTACTAAGTCCTCAGTGTCCTAAAGTCACTACACAATTCCGGGGGTACGGTTACCTCTGACCTCATTTCCTCCTTTCCCCTCGACACTGCTTCGGCCACCCTCCTCTTTTCTGTTCCTAGAATGTGGTGGTCATCCTCTTGCCTCAGGATGATTTATGCACTTTCCATTCTTTCTACCTGGAATGCTCTTCTCCCTGATAAAGAACATTTTTCTTTCATTTTTTTAAATATAGCTTTATTGACTTCAGGGAGAGGAAGGGAGAGAGAGAAACATCAATGATGAGTCATTGATCGGCTGCCTCCTGCACACCCGCCTGGGGGATCGAGCCTGCAACCCGGGCATGTGCCCTGACCAGGAATCGAACCCCAATCTCCTGGATCCTAGGTCGATGCTAGCTGCTGAGCCACGCCCGGCCGGGCAAGGACATTTTTTGTTCCCTTGCTTCCTTCAGATCTTTAAGTTTGCTTCTCACGGAGCCTCCCTCCCACTTTGTCATAATTAAACAAAAATGTCTTTCCTAAGCACTCCCCATTCCCCTCACTGCTTCATTTTTCCCACAATAGATATTCCACCTGATACAGTATGTTTTCTTACTTTTCTATCTCTTCAGAGAACAGGGATTTTTTTTCCTGCTTTGCTACGTGTTGGCACACAGTAGGTACACAACCTTTTTGTGTATGAATGCTGTTCACAGTGCATTGTTTAAACAGCACTAGCTTCATGGGCCTCTGTTCCTGAGGAAGATGAGACTGACTGAACAGGAACACGGGCCACTCACTCAGACTAGGGTATTTATCTTTGTAAGGGAGCCCAAGCAGAGTGGACTTCTAGAGGTTCAGATGTCAGTGGCAGTCTTGGAACCAGCCACATGACATTAGGTAAGTCGTTTTTCCTTTCTGGCCCTCAATTTCCTTGTCTTCCAAAAGGAAATTATTGCTTTAAGTGTTCTCACAGGATGTTTGAGAATGTAAAAAGTGGTGTGTCTTATTTTTATATTACCTACAAAGATATACTTACCTGGCATTTTACATTTTTAAAAGGCAATAAACATACCTGGAGTTGAACCAGTGTTCTTTTAGGAACCTTAAAAAATGCAGCTTTGCTGTATTCTTATACATCCCAGTAATTTGACAGGGAAAACCTGATGTCAGCCTGTTCTTTCTTCTGAGAACACTCACTCTTGGCATGTGAAATACTTTCACGATTCCTGTCTGAACCAGTGAATAGTCAGTGGGCACAGGTGCTGCGCTCCCATGGGAATTTTGTTTCATAATTACTTGTGTGTATGTGGTTGGTGAGCGTCCTCTCAGCCCATCTGTAACCCCAAACCTTAATTTTTGCACCTACAAAATGTGGTAAATAACAACTGGCTCATGTTTACCTTGATGGATTTAATGATATATCAATAATTTATCTAAAGTGGTAGTTAATGTATGGCATACCTTAAACCCCCATAAATACTTTATATAGATGGAGTATGTATTAAGCGTCCACTGTCAGTGTCACTTCCTAAAACAGTTCTTTCACCATGTTACTACCCCAAGTGGAGGACCTGAAACAGTAGATTTCTCCACTTGGCTTCAAAATCTTCCCCATCCTATTGAGAGCAAAAGGTATCACTGCCATGTTCCTAGTAGCGTTACTCACAACAGCCAAAAGGGGTAAGTAACCCAAGTGTCCATCATGGTATATACATACAACGGACCACAGGGTGTCCCCAAAAAAGGTATACACACACTTTGAATAATTACAAAGTGCTTGCTGAAATACATTTTACTTTCAAAATTGAGCTATCAGCTGTTAAACGTGCATATACATTTTATTTTATTTTTTTGGGACACCCTGTATTCTTCAGCCTTAAAATAAGGAAATTCTGATGCATGGCACAACGTGGATGAATCTTAAAGACGTTATACCAGGTGAAATACGTCTGTAGTATTCCACTCACACGAAGCACTGGAGCAGTCAAATTTATGCACAGAAAGTAGAACGGTGGTTGCCAGGAGCTGCGGAAAGGGGAATAGGTATAGAAATCCAGTTTTGTAAGAGGTGATGCTGCACCGCACTGTAAATACCCTTAACTCGGCAGTACACTTAAGAATGGTTAAGACAGTCAACTTTATGCTGTTTATTTACACTTAGAATGTTTACCCCCGTCCCATTCACCAGCCCTTCCCTTCCGCCCTGCACACGTGCACTCTGCCGGTCAGTGCGCGCTCGCCACCCGGCGCAGCCACGCTCCCGGCCGCTGCCCGCGGCCCTGCTTCTCCCGAAGGCTTTCTCCACACCTGTCCACTTGCAAAAGGCCGCTCGTGCCTTCGCCCTAAAGACTTCGTCTCTTCTAGAGTCCAGGAATCCAGTTCCCCGCGCCGTCCCAATTTCTACGGATCACGGCCTCTCCCTTTCTGCACTATACAGAGGCGCCTGCCCGCGGCCTCACTGTCGGAGCTTCGCCCCTCCAGCCACCACGCCGACGCCGAGGGTGGGCTGCACCCGCCCGCCGCCCGCACAGCCCCGCAGCGCGGAGCGCCAGGGCTGCCGGCGCGCCCTCGACGCGCGGGGCTCCGGGGTGCGGGCGCAGCTCACACTCCTACGCGATCCCCACGGCGCGGTGTGTAACCGCAAGGTTTACAGTGTTAAAATGCCGGCGGGCGCCGGGTCTTCACGAGGCAAAAATGTGGGTGGTCAGGGTCCTTCAGTGCAGCCTTATAACCCGCGCTACGCTCTGGCCTCTGAAGCACTTTCCCGCACAGTGCCACCAGAGCTGCGGCGTCGGAGACGCTCCGGTGGAAAGAGCTCGTTCCAAGTCTCCCAGGCCTCCACCCGGCAGGCCTCGCTCCAGAAAGGTCAGAGAACCGTTAAGAAGTTGTGCTTCCGGCGCAGGGGCCGGCGCCTACTCAGGAGGGGAAAGGGCCGCCCGGTACGGAGAGCCGCAGGGAGCAATCTCCTCCGTCCCGGGCGCCCGCCGGCGGGCCAGCTGCGCGTCAGCCGGACGTGAGACGGCCGTTTCCCTCAGGTATTCGTCTGCAGGCGGGCGGCTTCTACACCGGCTTCTCCTGAGCTCTATTCGCCACACTCCCTGCTCCCCGGTGCCCTCCTGCCCGGCCGCTCAGGTGACCCTCCACGTCTAGCCCGAGTTCTGTTGCAAGTTCCCAAGGGGCCCAACAGCCCCCGCGCCGCGACCCCCTCAGAGAGCCTTGACGCTACGGGTCCCCGTCAGGGTCAGCCGACGTCCTCGAGGAGGGAGCGCTCCTGGAATTCGCCGCTCCCGACGCCTGCGCGGGGCGTGACCATAGAGAAGCAGCCGCCTCTCTGGTCTCGGTTTACACTCTCTATGGTCCAGCGGGGTCGGTGGCGGTAAGGGGAAAAAAGGGAGAGCGCCCTGCGCAGGCGCGCTCGGCTTTTTTTTTTTTTTTTTTTTTTTTTTTAATCCCCGCACCAAGCACTTAACCTCATTAGGGTGGAGGAGAAGGCGTCGGCGATCTGGTGGGGCGGCGGCAACTCGGGCGAGTAACGCGGCGTAAGTATGCGGTCAGGGCGAGGAGCGGTGGACCCCAGCCCTCCGGGGCCCTGCCCCTCCCCGCGGCGGAGGGCGCCGGGACCGGGTGGGGGCGAGGTCCAGCCTTGTCATCGGCTCTGGGGTGCACTCTGGGGGGAGGGGGCGGCCCTGGGTGGGAGCGGGGCGCGGAGCGGGCTGGGAGTAAGGTTTTTCCTGCCCGGGTCGCGGGCCCCGGGCTGCTTTCAGGGGTGGGGGCGGCGGCTGTGAGGTCAGCCTCGCTTTGTGTGCCCCGTCTCCTTTCCTCTCCCAGACCCCACCCTGGCCAGAGCCGGCCGCGCGGGTGGGAGAGGCCGGCGGAGCCGAGTCGCGTTGGAAAAGCGCCGGAACTGCGAGGGGAGGGGCGCGGAGAGGAGCCCACCGCGGCCGGTCGGCGAGTGGTGGGTGCGGAGGGAGCCCCGGGCAGGGGCGCGGGGCGCGGGCGGCGGCCGCGCTCGGCCGGGCAGACAAAAGCTAGCGCGCCGCCGGGAGGGATGCGGAGGGTCCCGCGGTCCCCGGGCCCCGCAGAGCCGCCGCCGGGAGCTGGGCAGGCGGGCGAGCGCCGAGTTACGCCTTGTGCAGCCGCCTCAACTTGCCTTTGTTGTTCCCTGGTACTGGCAGAGGCGCTCTGACGAGGAGTGGGATCTTGCGCCTTAGCCTGGTTGGGTACAATGGAGCTAATCGAATTTTGCTTTCCATTCTCCGAACCCCTGGGTTGGGTATGGGGTTTTGCAGAGTCTTAACTTACTATAGAATGTTTAAAAATAGTTGTTTTTTTCTAAAATTAAAACAAAAAATAGGGGGAGCCTTAAAAGCATGTTTTGTTGCATGTGGGTGAGTTCCTCTGTGTTGGGTTCGTTCATTAAACACTGACCATTCGCGGAGCCCGTGAGCTCTTTATACACAATACTTTAATTTGTAGATGTGGCAATGAGAGCTTCAGATTCTCTAGTCCTTTGGGAGGCAGTGGTGCAGAAGCGTCAGAGGGAGAAACAGTTGCCTGCTGCCATGTGCTTGCACCGTCTGCCGGTGCCACAGTCTGGTATAAGTTCTGGCTTTAAAAGTTGTTTCTATTACTATCACTGTTGTTATTTGTGACATACATTGAGCGCTTGGTATGAGGAATCCTGGACAGTGGGCCCCTTTTGCTCATCAAGGGAGTGGGAGAGTAGTAATTGATGCACACAGACCATATAAATAAAAATAACACCATGATGTCCCAGAGTTTCTCCATATTATTTATCTTCTCCATTTGCTAGGAAAGATTTAAATTTTGGTGAGCTGTTTGCTTATTTATCTTTGTAAACTTGTGTAATTACCCTTTTTTTTTAGCAATTGTTATTCAAATCTTCCTTTCTGTAATTCATAGTTTATCAGCTAACATGTAGCATTGTTTTAGATTTTTAAAGTTTTAATCTTTGTTGAGGAGTTTTGAACCATAGTTTTATATTGTCTCAACTAAGTCAGAAATCCTTTGAATAGACTGTTGGTGGTGAAGGTGTCAAATACTGTATCTTCATGTTATAATCTAAGTGGTAAATAAAGAAAAAGCCTTTGCTAAACTTACATTTTAGTGTTAGAACTGACAACCCAGGTCTCCTAGTTTGTCAGGATTTTGGCTACAGAGTCAACTGTGAAAGAACAAAAATCTGAAACTTGGTGTGTTGTGCTTCAGTAAGTACTGTGATAGAATCTCTTCAGTGTAGTTCAGATGATGGGAACTTGCTTTTTATAGAGCAAGATTTCAGATCCTTAAAATAGTTCAACAGGGATGCTGAGAAATGATTGGCTAGAAGAACATTAAGTTTATTGTTCACATGTGTTATATTTTGTTCACTGGTTTTGGATTTAGATATTTTGCTTCAGTCTTTTGTTAATTCTATTTTTTTTCTGTTTTAAAAAAATATGTTTTTATTGATTTCAGAGAGAGGAAGAGAGAGGGAGAGAGATAAAAACATCAGTGATGAGAGAGAATCATTGATCGGCCGCCTCCTGCATGTCCCCTACTGGGGATGGAGCTGGAAACCTGGGCATGTGCCCTGACCAGGAATCGAATGGCGTCCTCTGGTTCATGGGTCGATGCTCAACCACTGAACCACACTGGCCCGGCTGTTAATTCCATTTTCTTAAGTGACTCAGTCTCATGAGTGAGATAGTTTATTATATCTGAGACTTAAATTTGTTTTTTGAGACTCCATATAGTCTTAACAGTCTTCTACTTAAAGTCATAGTTTTTAGATAATACATTTTATTTTGTGGTACTGTTAGTAAATATTATAACCGTTGAAGGGATTATAAATATTAGACTTAGAACTGAGTTATTAAAACTGTCAGTTTATTTTAATAACTTCAAGTCTGGTTGTCATATTGAATAGTGGAAAGAGGAGACAGTAGTGGAAAGTAACAGATGTTTAAAAACAGTCATCTAAAAGATTTCCTAGAAAACATGAGAAGGATCTATTCTTTAAAAAAAAAACAACAAAAAAACTAAGTGAAGAAAAAACCATTGATGAAATAGTTTTTGGTTTGTAAAATGTAATTTAAGAAATTAATTTAACTTTTTTTACCCAGTGCAATCAGGGTAACATCCATAAGATGTATGTGTCACTAAATGATCTCTAAAGGCCGTATCGTTCACTCCAGAATTTACTGATTATTTCACCACCCCAGGGTTTCTCTTCTCCTTTATGCTCAGATCGTTACTGCCATAGTGAATGCTTTACCTCCCCAGATTCTATGGCAGTACTTAGATTCTGTGGCAGTCCCAGTCTACATTTCCTCGTGGATTTCCTAAAGACCTAGCTCAAATGGCAACATTTATTCCTCTACATTTTGGTTGTCTTTCTTCCTTTTTTTGCCTGGAAGTTGCCGCTCCTTGCTGTTTCTTATGGTATGTATTTATACCCCCCTTCTTGGAAGATCACTCCCATGCATTTACTCTTGTTTGGAACCTTGAGGGCCCTCCGAGTTTGTAGAACACTTTGTGCTATCCTCTTTTGCCTACTTACTCTTGGGGCTCGTGTAACTAGTCACTGTATAATGTGTGAAAGAATAAATCAGTAACTTAGAATAACAGAATTTGAGCCTTGGAAAAGTTCTTAGAGGTCCCGGTAGTCCAATATCCTACCTTCGGTCTACTATAGTCTGATCTTCAGCTCAAACTACAGACATACTTCATTTACTGGACAGGTCTTGGTTGCTAGAAAGGTATTTAGACTGTACCACATTCTCCCCGTCTTGTTGATTTTAGTCATACCCCCTGAAGCAAAATAAGTTAATAAGTCTGTTTCTTCTCCACATAATAGCTTTTTCATTTCCTAGACGGTCATTAGACCTTCTCTAGATTTTTTTTTTTTTAAAATACCTTTATTGATTTCAGAGAGAGGAAGGTAGAGGGAGAGAGATAGAAACATCAGTGATGAGTCACTGATCGATCGGCTGCCTCCTGCATGCCCCCTACTGGGGATCTAACCCGAGACCCCAGCATGTGCCCTGACTGGGAATCAGACCCTGATCTCCTGGGTCATAGGTCGATGCTTAACTGCTGAGCCACGATGGCCTGGCAGGCCTTCACTAGATTTATTGATTAATTCATTTGTTAAACCCTTTCTTTAATTAGGCACCAGATACATGAGGGTACAGTTGAAGACATCCATGGCCCTCACACTTCAGAACTCACAGTCTAGGGCAGACACAAAATGTTAGGAATTGATGCCAGTTGTGCTGGAAGTATGTAAATCCTTCCTGGTTTAGTATGATTTCAGCATGCTTTCTTTAGGCAGTTCTGTCAGTGTCCTTTAAATGCAATATTTGAAATAAAACAATTTGATGTGACCTGACTAGCATCTACAGCTATTGTGTTAGGTTAGGGAACTGTATCAACCATTTTCAAACTTTGTGCAGTCTGGCTCTGCTACTTACTAGCTCTGTGCCATTGTGCCATGGGCTAGTTAAATCATCTCTTTGTATTTTAATATTTCCATCTATAAAATGAGGGTGAAGGGGGGATGGCCTTAATAGGAGTGCCTACTTTTAGGGTTGTAAGGATTAAATGTAAAAGTGCTAAGAGTAGTGACTGGCATATAATAAATGGATTAATACACAACATGTACAGTTGATACTAATAATAATGTAATACTAGTAGTGGTAATCAAATCACTAGAATCAGTTGGGGAGCTTGTTAAAATATAAATGGCCAGGCCTTATTTATTTATTCCTGTCTACCTAGAGATTTGGTCAGTTAAATCCAAATGGAGCCTGGGCAGCCACAGTTTTAACAATTCCCAGGTGATTCTTAAAATCCCCAAAGTTTGAGAACCCTACACTCTATATTAATATTGTCAGTGATTGCATTGGCTTTTACAAATGTAAAAACTTACCAAGTAATAGGTGAATAGATCTTCCTAAAAGATTCGAATAAGTGCAGATAAAGCGAAATGCATGGCCCTAGATCCCAGGCCCCTCGGGAAACGTTATCCACTTATCAGTTTGGAACTTACCCTTCTAAACGTTGTCACTCCTTTTTGAAGCTACGTAGAAATGAATGTCTTTGTAATAATGGCCAGATTTAAGGGAAAAAGTTTTTTCAGAGTACTTTTATATTCATAATCTTATTTGTTCCCTTCCAAGCCTGTGAGGTAAGTAGGGGAGATATCATTCTGTCAATTTACAGATGAGAAACCAAGACCTGCAAGTTATATCCCAGTACATGAGAGAGCCAGTTGAGAACTGAGCCATCTATTTCTCAGCTTAATGTTCTTTTCATGCGCACTGGCTCTTAGCTACCTAATTTTGTTGGCTTATATTGAAGTTGTGGTTCATGAAGTCCTCTCATCTTTTTGCCATGTGAATAGCTGCCAGACCAGATCTCCTCCTCTTTTAGTGTGTTTATACTTGCTTAAAAAAAAAAAAAGTGAAATCAAGGTTTAGTAGCTACATATATGTGTTAAGATTTATCTTTCTGTGGGGGGAAAAAATCTAGAACTGGCCTTTTGGCCATCTGTTAGCCTGGCACGTTTCAGTGAGTTTATCTTTATTCAGGATGGCTGAGGTCAATGAGTCTACTTTCCACCTGCTTCTATAACTGTTGTTCAGTTAACTTGCCAAGCAGAATCAGTAAAATTTATTTATAGTCTTATTACAGTAATATAGTAATAATACCGAAAGTTCAGAGACCAGAGACGGAAAACCCACATGAGACCATTCTAACACAGCTATTATTTCTTAATGTATCACCCTTTGAGGCTGTCCACATATCCATACTTTGTAGGAAGTAATTTTAGGTCTTGCATGTTTTATGAATAGTTTCCATGTAATGATGGTAGTATACATCATTTTAATATTTAATAGTTTTGTCATATTTGAATTGATATGGCAAATTTTGTTAAACTGGGATCTTTGACATGGAGGTATCTTTTATTTTTTTTTATATTACATATACTACAACAGTGACTGTCTTTTTGAATATAGTTTGTTTTGTGTGTTTCCTCTAGGATAAATTCAAAGTGGGATTATTGGGTGATTTTTGATGCACAATGCCTGACCCAAAAGTTGTACCAGGTAATTTTCCTAGCAATCTAAGGACATACCAGTTTCACAAAATTTTTACTGACTTCTGGTAATATAATTTAAGTATATTTTTTGTTATTGTGAGGAGTGTGGAATGTACATAATTTTTATTTTTCACTTCTTAATTTTGTATTAATTTTTTAAAAGAATGAGCAATAATGACAGACTTTTATATGAACCAACTATATGCAATTTGGTTTTGGTTTTTTCAGTCCTCACCCAAAGATATTTTTCCATTGCTTTTCAGAGACAGTGGAAGGGAGGGAGGGAGAGAGCAACATCGATGTGGGAGAGACACATTGATTGGTTGCTTCCTGCACTTGCCCCAACCAGGGCTGGGGATTGAGCATGCAAATAAGGGTACGTGCCCTTGGCCAGAATTGAACCCAGGACCCTTCAGTCCACAGGCTGATGCTCTAAACACTAAGCCAAACTGGCCAGGGCAGCTATCTATATTAATTTTTATTGGATATTCTGTGCAGGTGATACTTCCTTGGTTTCCATTCCTGTCCTGCTTTACCAAAGATACTGCATTTCTAGATAGATGTGGAAGAAAATGCATCCTTTGCTTTGTGTGGCAGACTGGTCTATTTGTCAGTATCAGAATGTAAGCTAACATTTTTGTGGCCTACCTTCAAGTGTTTTTTTAAACAGTTATGCTCAAGGGCCCTACCTGAAATACAGGGTGGAGCAAAAGTAGATCTTCAGTTGTTTATATGGAAAATAATGCAATAATTAATAAATAATAATACAAAAATAAACTGTTTTGTGTACTCACAACTGTAAACCTACTTTTGCTCCACTCTCTATTTAGTAATCAGAATGTCTGGTGGAGGAAGTGAGGTATCGGCTTTTTTAACAAGTTTCCCAGGTGATTCGGAGGCCACCAGAGTTTGTGTGCTGCTTCAGGCCTACCTTTAGCTAATTTTCTGCTCATTTTCTTCAGAGTGTGTTTCCTGTGAGTAGAGGCAAACTCTTTGAAGGGTAGCTCAGACACGCTAACAGAGGCCTGTTGTATCGAGAATGAATTGTGGAGCAGTGCCCTTCCCAATGTAGAGTAGCTGGGTTCATTCTAGAACAATAAGCCAGTCTTTCCGAGAGTAGTTGAACTGCATAAAAGCAGCTCCTTCTCTGAAGTCTTCTCCTGATGCTGTTGGCTGCTGTGTTATTGAAGTTCTGGTAAGTCCTGCTGTTCAACGTCTTGATGGCACCATAGACCTATTGTTACGACAGCAATAGCCATCATAGACTGAACACCCAACATTTACCAGGCATAGCTTGAGTGCTATAGGTATACTTTTGCCAATTCTTCTAGGAACGTTCAAAGGCAGATGCTATTTTACTTTATAATGAGGGGAAGCTGAGGCTTAGAGAAGTTGAATAATTTGGTCATGGTCACACAGTTGCAAAGTAGACAGAGTTTGGCGTTCAGATTCTTCAGCTTCCTTTTCATTTATCTTTTTTTGCCCAGCATGAAAGGTCAGTGGGCTGCCTTGGGAGAAAGATTGTTCCCAGCATCCAGCAGCAACTGGAGGAAGAACGTAGAGATGCATGTTTCTCACTAGGGTTCCCATGAGGGTTAGATCAGGTGACGCACAGACCTTGCTAAACCTAAGTCCCTGATTTGAAATCTACCCTTGGATAATCCAAATCACTAAAGGCCTGATGTAAACTTTTTTATTTTTAATTTAATAGTTTATTGTAAAATATAACAAAATGTGCAGTTTACGCCATATTTAAGTATACAATTCAGTGGCATTGAGTATATTCACACTGTTGTGCAACCATCACAACAATCTACTTCGAAATCTTTTCCATCACTCCAAACAGAAACGTAACTATTAAGCAATAAATCCCCATTTGTTCCTCTCCCTCAGCCACTGGTAGCTCCTGATCTGCTTTCTGTCTCTGAATTTGCCTATTCTAGATATTTCATATAAGTGGAATCATATAATATCCTTTTGCCACTGGTTTATTTTTTTCACTTAACATAGTATTTTCAAGGTTCATGTTGTAGAATGTATCAGAATGTTACTCCTTTTTAATTGCTGAATAATATTCCTTTGTATGGATATACTATATTTTGTTAGTCCATCTGTTGATGGATATTGGAATATTTCCACTTTTTTACTGTTGTGAACAGTGCTGTGACGTACATTGGTTTACAAGTTTGTGTTTGAGTCTGTTTTCAATTCTTTTGGGTATATACCTAGGGGTAGACTTACTAGGTTGGGTAGTAATTCGTTGTTCAGCTTTTTGAGAAGCTGCCAAACTTTCCCACAGTGGCTGTATCATTTTATACCCAGCAACAACATATGGTTTCAGTTTCTGCACATTGTTGCCAACACTTGTTATTTTCTCTCTCTCTCTCTCTTTCTTTAAATTTAAAGCCATCCTAGTAGGTATGAAGTAGTATCTCATTGTGGTTTTGATTTGCATTACCCTAATGACTAAGTTGTTGAGCATCTTTTCATGTGTTTATTGGCCATTTGTATATCTTATTTAGAGAACTATCTGTTCAAGTTCTTTGCCCATTTTTAAATTGGACTGTGTGTCTTTGTTGTTGAGTTTTACAAGTTCTTAAATTTTCTGGATATTAAAGTCTTAACAGATACATGGTTTGCAAATACTTTGTTCCATTCTGTAGGTTGTCTTTTCACTTTCTTGATAATGTCCTTTGATAAACAAAATTTTTTAATTTTGATGAAGTCCAACCCATGTCTAAGAATCTATTGCCAAATCCAGGGTCATAAAGATTTATTCCTGTGTTCTTCTTAGAGTTTTATTGGTTAGCTCTTACATTTAGGTTGTTGATCCATTTTGAGTTAATTTTTGTATATGGTGTGATGTTGGGATCCAACTTCATTGTTTTGCATGTGGATATCCCGTTGTTCAGCACCATTTGTTGAAGACTGTTGTAAACTTTTTATTTACTTATTTTCTGTATCACTCACTGGCATTTATATTTTGCTTTGGGTTTTTGACTTTTCTACTTACCCTCGTCAGCAGTACCCCTCCTCTGCCCTGTCGTCTTTCTTTAAAGGAGAATACATGGATATTTTGAATTATTACAGCTTTGCTGTTTGACGTATGAGAGACACTAATAAATGTGAGTTTTTCTTTCATTTAATTTTGTGTTACTACTTTTAAGTTGTTTGTGTTCCCAAATAGATTACAAGGACCTTCAGGGTAGGGTGTGTATTATATTTGTTTTCCAATTTCCATCTCTCTCTTGTCCCCCCATCATTCTGCTGCCCAGTCTAGTACCATGCAAGTCATGTGCTTAACTTTTATTGACTGAATTGTGAAGCTAAAACATTATTTTGAGTTTGTACAATATACAATGTACAGATGATGTGTTATAGAATTGTACACCTGAAGCCTATGTAATTTTATTAAAAAAACAAAATATTATTTTGAGTTTGTGCAATGAATGTATATTATTTTTCTAACAAAAAATTAAAAATCATTAGAAAGTCTTTCTTTTGCCTAGAAATCCCAAATGTTAACTCGTGAAGAAATGTCTGATTTTTCTCTCTGGATCTGTATTGTCAGATTTTTTTCCGTCACACTTTAATGTTCAGTAGGGTCTAATGGTACTTGTCCTAAGCAATTGCCCTTGAGAGTCCATTTTGTAATCTACCGTCCAGATGTCAGTGAAGGGAAGGCTCAGCTTGAAGGCTAGCCTTTGGTGTTTCATTTTCCAGTAGGTTTTACTTCTATGTAGGTATTTCTTAATATCTTGTTTTATAAACACTTTTATTATATGATATACTGGTTATCCATTCATTGCTTATTTTAGTAGATCATTGGTAATAGTAAAAACAAAGAAATATTATTTTATTTTCTAGTTCCAAGTAACATAACAATATCAGGCCAGAGCAAATCCAGTATTTCATTTTGAAAGACCTAGATACTATTATCAGTCCTCACATTGGGGAAAATGACAAAAGGACCTGAGTTAAAACTCTTGAAGAACTTTATAAGATACTGATATTCATCTTTCAAGGAAAATGTTCTGCCTAATGCTGATTGAATTTATCTACTGGTAGTGATTGGCCTGCCAAGTAGATTTCCTGTGGCTTTGACTGTATTTTAATGGAACATGATAGAAAAGCTTTTCATTTTCTCATTTTTTTCAGACTTGGAGTAGATTTGTAAGCTTTTCAAAGGAACATTTGTTTGGACACGGTAACAGTATTTAGATAAATTATATAGTAATGATTTTTAAGGAATCATGAAAGAATGACTAAGCTCTGGAAGGCAAGGAACACCTCATAGTCATTTGATTGCTAGACCTCTTAGGGTAGAATGTGGTGAGTGGAAGGGATGGAGAAAGGCTGTACATAAAGTTAATAAGAAATGGACCCAAAACACAGAGCCTTTAAGAAAACTGCTGCCATTTAAATAAGAGTTATTTGAGAGTATATCCTGGGAAGACAGAAGAAGAAAGGGCTCCTAATCTGTGGGTGGGAGAGAGATGTGCCCCCTTTCTATTTTGACCTGAAGGATATAAGGCCCTGAACCATGTACACACTCAATTGGTTGGCCACACTCGGGTCTGTCTGTTGCCTTCTTTATGAGAGCTGTGTTGGCTGGGGACCTACCTTGTGACCATGGGACAAGGAGCCGACTCTTGGCCCTTTTAATGCCATGGTCTAATTTTGTGAAGTAGCCACAGACAAGAGCCAAGAAAGCACTACTTTTGCTGAGAGAAGGCTGTTTGAAACTAACATCTTGCAGAGAACCCTAGGTCTTGGCAAAATCAGGACTCATAAAAGTTTTCAGATCTTTACTTGAATCATCAGGTGATCAGTGATTTAATTTTGTGATTTTTGGCATGGGAGTTAGACATTGTTCTTTTGGGAAACTTGTTGCTATTGAGATTGCTCTGGATAGTGATGGCATTATATGTGTTATTGGCTGTAAATTTTTTTTTTAAAGATACCTAGTGGGGGGAGAAAGATACCTAAGGGCACTGACGGTGTGGTGCAGTTGTTTGGAGTGTTCTCCCATATACAAAAAGGTTGTGTGTTTGATTCCCGGTCAGGGCACATAAGTAGGCTGTGGGTTCAGTCCCTGATCGGGATGTGTATAGGAGGCAATTGATTGATATTTCTCTCTCCCCTTCTCTCTCTCTCCCCCTCTTCCTCTCTCTAAACATGTCCTCGGGTGAGGATTGAAAAAAAAAGATACCTAGGGGATATTCCTATGTCCCTTTTTATTATGAGCAGGTTTGAATCTGTTGTTGTCGTATATGAAGATTCTTTTCATCTAGTTTAAGCTACTTAGAAAGGAGAAGAGCTGTTAGTTAAATGCATTAATTTTTTTAAAATGTAAAATATTTTTGAACAGGTAATACATACACATGATTTAAATTTTAAGGTTTCCTCCTATTGTATCTGCCATCTACTCAGTTCCTTTTCCTGTAGACTCCAATGTTATTAATTACATGTATTAAAAAATGCATATATTATACATACCTATCTTACCCCTGCCCCATTTTTGAACAGGTGGTAGCCTATTACAGAGTACCCTGCATTTTCCTTTTGTACTTACGGTATCTTGGAAATCATTTTATGTCAGTACTTAAAGCTTTCCTTGTTGTTGTTTTCAATGAAGAGTCTGGCTGAATAGTATGCCATTGTATGACATACCGTAATTTACTTAGCCCTCTATTGAGGAACATTTAGTTTTTTTCTAGTCTTTTGCGCTTATAAACAATGCTACAAAGAATAATTCTATAATAATTTGTATTGCTCATGTATGAAAAAATAAATTCCCATAAGTTGGTAGTTTGGGTAAGAGTTATATGCCTTTAAAATTTTGAGAGATATTGCTAAATTATTCATCCTAGAGGTTTTAATAAAACCCAGCCTACAATATGAGAATCCTATAATTAATAAACTTAAAAATTTAGTGTTAACATTTTGGTAAACATTTTTTCATACTTTTTTAATTCATGAAGAATATAAGTGACTACTTTTATGAACAAAAATGGCATAAACATACTGTTTTCTAGTTAGCTTTTTTGACTAAATTGATTGTAGATATCTTTCCAGGTCTGTAAAGACATATTTTTACTATCATTCTTAATGACTGCAAGGTAAGCTATTTGGATGTACTGTAGTTTCTTTTCCAGTTCCTTGTTATTGAATATTTAGTGTTATTTTCACTAAAAAAATTTTCTGAACAGGTGCAAGGAACAACTTTATATATACACTGTAGCATACTTGAAAAATTATTTCCTTGGATAAATGTATAGATTTGGATTTGTTGGATTAAAAGATACTCTTAAAGGTTATTGATAGATGTTTCCAAATTGTTTTAGTTATGAAGTTTATTCTCATTAGAAGGGTATTAAAGTGTGTATTTCATTATATTCAATTACATTCTTTTTAATAAATATGTATCTTTATTGATTTCAGAGAGAGGAAAGGAGAGGGAGAGAGAGATAGAAACATCAATGATGAGAGAGTCGTCATTGATCAGCTGCCTCCTGCACGCCCCCAACTAGGAATCGCGCCTACAACCTGGGCATGTGCCCTGGCCGGGAATCGAACCTCGATCTCCTGGATCCTAGGTCGATGCTCAACTGCTGAACCACACCTGTCCAGGCTCAGTTGCATTCTTAAGCGATCTTTTTGTTTAAATGTATGACTAGAGTAGGGTTAGGTCCTTTGTTATTAAAAAAAAAACCATGTTAGTGTTGACGAATAAATGGACAGAAGCATATCGAGGCAGTCACGACTCAGTTTGGAAACTGAGCATCTGTATGCACAATTGTATAGACTAACAGTTGAGGCACAGATCTCTTTTTGTGCTTCTGTTTTGGAATTTTTTTCCTAAATCCATAAAGTAAGAATGTGAAGTGTCATTTTGGTAATAGCAGTCTTCTTTTATAGTTGATCTGAGAAATACAGCAGAATTTCCTGGCTGTTACGTGTACTGGTACAGATTTACTGTCTGCTTGAAAACAATTGAATGGGGGTGAGTGGTACAAGGATATGAACTCATCTTTTCAGTATTCTTCATCATTGCTCAGATGATGTTCTAAATTATTTCTCTCTGCCAGATCACTTGTATTGCATTGACAGGATTTGAAGCTAAACCTGGTAAGATCCAGTTTGGCAGTGAATGAATGAATCCCTTATCATTGAAGACTCTGTAACTGTGGAGGCTTTCCCAGTTATCTGATTCTGTGTCTTCAGTATGACTCTTTCTGGAGCAAGGTCTGGAAGCCAGGGAAATGATTTGAGGGTGAGAGACAGTAAGCAAAGCATGTGTTGTAATGCCACTGCACACCTCAGACAGTTGCCCACTGGTCCCCTTATATTTGTTCCACTATTATTGTCTTTCCTTGCTCTCTGCTTACTAAGGAGTCTTCAGAAAAGTCAATAGTCTTACAGGAAAGCACCTTGATGGCGTATTGGAATAGATTATTCACTTGTCTTTTTCTCCCCAGTGAACCAGGAGCTCATTCAAGACCATGCCTGGCAGGTTGGCTGCCACATTAGGTATTCAGTGAAACTCAGGAAACTAGTTCATTGACAAGATCCTCTCCACATCATGTATCTTTTCACTTTTTCTTCTTTCATTTTGGAATAATTACAGATTCACAAGAAGTTGCAAAAATAGTACAGAGAGCCCTGGCTGGTTTGGCTCAGTGGTTAGAGCATCAGTCTGTGGACTGAAGGGCCCTGGGTTCGATTTTGGCCAAGGGCATGTGCTTCAGTTGTAGGCTTGATGTTTTTCTCTCCCTCTTCCCATCCCTCCCTCTCCCTTCCCCCTCCCCTGTCCCTTCCCCCTCCCCTGTCCCTTCCCCCTCCCCTGTCCCTTCCCCCTCCCCTCCCCTCCCCTCCCCTCCCCTCCCCTCCCCTCCCCTCCCCTCCCCTCCCCTCCCCTCCCCTCCCCTCCCCTCCCCTCCCCTCCCCTCCCCTCCCCTCCCCTCCCTTTTTCTCCCTTCTACTCTCTCTGAAAAGCAATGGAAGAAATATCCTTGGGGTAGGATAAAAACAAAAATAGCTGAAGTGAAAGCCATATTTTAAACTGCTGTATTACTTCTTTATAGCTTCACTTTATTCAGTAACAGAAAAACTCTCTCTGCTTTTATATCCCGAGACGCCTTACATCTTCTGTCTTCACATTAAATAACCAGCACTTAATAGGGTTTTCTTTTTGTCAACTGGTTGTAACCTAGCTCCCTTGGGAAATTTGGGATGGTCATGTCAGCTGTCCTGCTATCAAGTGACATATCAAATGCTCTCCTTTATTCACCTAAGTCTGGTGATTTCATGTTCTAGAAACCTCTTAGAAAATCTTTTCTGTGAATATAGACAGTCTTTTCTGCTTACCTTCTGACAGGTATCACTCTTAGAAACCAACTCTTAAAATGGTGCTAGAAACTTTTTTATTTTTAAAGGGAAGACCTGATTTATATATATAAATGAAATAAGTAGTCAGTATAAAAAGTGCGGGAAAACATGAAAAATTTAAGATTTAGATAATTAACTATTTTTTTCCTTAAATGTGGTCTAGATGGTGACAAACTTTTATTTTTTATTTTTTAAAAGATTTTTTATTCTTTATTTTTGAGAGAGAGAGGAAGGGAGAGGAAGAGAGAGAGAGAAACATCAATGTGAGAATGAAACATCGATTGGCTGCCTCCTGCATGCCCCCCACTGGGGATTGAGCTCGTAACCTGGGCATGTGCCCCAACCAGGAATGGAACCAGCAACCTCTTGGTGTATGGTACGATGCCAAACCAACTGAGCCACACCAGCCGGGGCCCGACAAACACTTTTAAATCATTAAGGGACAGACATGCTATAGAACACTGCACTCAGTAGAGTACACATTGTTCTCAAGTGCATGTGCAACATTCCCTAGGATAGATCATGCGTTATACCATAAAACAGGACTCAACAAATTTAAAAGGTTGGGAATTATACAAAGTATGTTCTTTGACCACAATTTAATGAAATTAGATATCAGTAACTGGGAAATTTGGGAAACTTACAGATATGTGGAAATTAAACAATGTATTAAGCCACCAGTGGGTAAAGAGGAAATCACAAGAAAATTAGAAAATATTCTTAGGTGATTGGAAATGACAACGACCACCATACCATGGTGGTAAAGGTAGTTACTTTACTTAATCCCGCTTAAAAGTGGTAAAATAGTAAATCTTTGTGTGTTTTACACAATTAAATGAAAACTGCCACTCATTCAGTGTTCAACAATAAATGCTTATTGAGCACCTACTATGCTTCATGCAGGAAAAAAACCATACCATAACTTAGGGGAATTAGTAAAAACAGTGCTCAGGGAAATTTATAGGAGTAAACACTTATGTTAAAAAAGAAAGATCTTAAATCAATAACCATTTTAAGAAACTAGTAAGAAAAGAACAAACTAAACCAAAGGAGCAAGCAGGAGAAAGAAAATTAAAACTAGATGAGAAATAAATGACATAGAGAAAGTAGCAAAAATCAACAGACTAAAAATTGAAAAGATCAACAAAATTGACAAACCTTAACTTTGACCAAGAAAAACAGGAACAGGACTCAGATTAATACAATCAGGAATGAAAGAGGATTATAAGGTAATACTAGGAAGAATTATGACAACAAATTAGGTAACCTCAATGAAATTATGCATTCTTAGACACATTCCAGAAAGAAATAGGAAATCCAGGTAGACCAATAACAAGTAAAAAGATTAAATTAACAAAAAACACCCCACAAAGAAAAGCCCACGCTCAGATGACTTCACTGTTAGTGATTCTACCAAACCTACCAAATGCAAGTTCTTCACAATCTCTTTCAACATGAGGAGGAGGAAATGCTTCCCAGCTCATCCTCTGAGGTTATCCTTACTGTGTTTCCATAACCATATAAAGACATCACAAGCAAATTACAGATAGTATCCTTTATGAATATAGATGCAAAAAATTCTCAAAATACTAGCAAACTGAATCCAGTATCATATCAGGAATATACACTGATCAAGTAGGATTTATCCTAGGAACGCAAGCTTGATTTGATATCTGAAAATTCATGCAGTACACTATATTAATAGAATAAAAACCAAAAACCATATTCTCAATAGCTGTAGGAAAAGCATTTGACAAAGTCCAGTATCATTATATGATAAAAATACTCAACACATTTGGAATAGAAGGAAACTTTCTCAGTGTGTTAGAGGCCATCTGTGAAAACCCACAACTCATGTCATACTTTGGTGATAAAAGAATGAATACATTCTTCCCAAGATCAGGAACGAGACAAGGATGTTCTTTTATGACACTTCTGTTAACATTAGACTGGAAGTTCTAACTAGGGCAGTTCAGGCAAGAAAAAGAAAAGGCATCCAGGTTGGAAAAGAGGTAAAACAGTCTATTTGCAGATGACATAATCTTGTATAGAGAATATCCTAAGGAGTCCACTGTAAAGCTATTAGAGCTAGTAAATGCGGTCGGTAAAGTTGCAGGATATAAGATCAGCAAACAAAAATCACTTGTATTCTTATATACTTGCAATGAAAATGAAACATAAGAAAACAGTTCCATTTATAATAGCATCAAAAAGAATGAAAAACTTGGAGTAAAATTAAGAAATGTAAAACTGTGAAACATTGTTGAAGGAAATTAAAGATCTAAGTAAATGGAAAGAGATCCTCTGTTGAGGGATTAGATAACCTAATATCGTTAAGGTTGCAGTACTTCCTGAATTGATCTACAGATTCAACACACTCATTAAAATTTCAGCTGTTTTGCAGAAATTGACAAGTTGATCTTAAGATTCAAATGGAAATACAAGGGGCTTTGAATAACCAAAACAATCTTGAGAAAGAGCAGACTTGGAGGACTTTCGTAACTTACTGCAAAGTTAGAGTAATCAAGACAGTCTGGTATTGGCATAAGGATAGATGTGGATCAGTGGTGTAGAATGGAAGTCCAGAAATAAACCCTTACATTTATAGTCAGTTGGTTATCAACAAGAGTGCAAAGACATTTCAGTGGGGAAAGAATAGTCTTCAGCGATGGTGCTGGGACAAGTGGATGTCCATATGCAAAAGAATGAATTTTGGTACCCCCAATGTGGACACTGTCCTGGGGCATCCTCCTTCCCTTCTGTCGACTGCCCTGTACTTACTTGGCTCCTCTTTATTTATTGGGTAGGAGGAAGGGTGAGGGCATGGGCAGAAGAGATTTCTCCTATCCTGTGACCTGGAGGAGTCACAGTTACCATGATGAGTTCCTCTTCCCCTGTCTTGGGGGGTAGACTTAATAAAGAGAGAAACTGAGGGGAAAATAATGAATTTGGATACTCCCCTCCCCAATATATGTAAATTAACTCAGAATTAATCATAGACCTAAATGTACGATTTTTGATTTTTTGATTTTTGAGAAGTTTTATAAGAATTTTGAGCCCTGGCCAGTGTGGTTCAGTTGGTTGAGCGTCATCCCTTGCACAGAGAGGTTGCCGGTTCAATTCCTGGTGAGGGCGCATGCCTGGGTTGTGGGCTTGATCCCCAGTGGGGGAAATGTAGGAGGCAGCCAATCAATGTTTCTCTCTCCCTCTCCCTTCCTCTCTCTCCAAAATCAATAAAAACAAGCAAAAAAAGAATTTATTTGAGCCAAATTGACTACATGCTAGGGAGCAAGATCTCAAATGCTCCCTAGACCTAAATGTAAGATCTGAAACTATAAATAGAAGAAAACGGGTGTATTAAATCTTCATGACCTTGACTTAGGCAGTAGTTTGTTTACTTTTTAAAAAAAATATATATTGATTTCAGGGAGAGGAAAGGAGAGGGAGAGAGATAGAAACATCAGTGATGAGAGAGTCATTGATCGGCTGCCTCCTGCACTCCCCCGACTGGGGATTGAGCCCGCAACCCGGGCATGTGCCCTGACCCGGAATTGAACCCCAATCGCCTGGATCCTAGGTCGATGCTCAACCACTGAGCCATGCCCGGCTGGGCTACTTTTCTTTTTTATTGTGGTAAAATAGACAATGATTTCTTAGGTATAACATCTAAAACAGAAGCTAAAAAAATAAATAGGACTTCATCAAAATGTCACCATCACAAAAATGAGAACACACTCCAAAGAGTGAGGGAAAGTATTTGCAAATCATATATCTGATAAAGGACTTTTATTCAGAATATGTAAAAACTTTCAATCAACAATAAAAAGAAAACTCAATTACAAAATAAGCAAAGGATTTGATTAAATATTTCTACAAAGATGTCCAAGTGGCCAAAAAGTTGATGAAATGAAGCTCAGCATTCTTAGTCATTAGGAAATGCAAATCAAAATCACATGTGAAGGTGCCACTTCACACTCAATAGGATGGCAATAATAAAAAAGATGGCCCTGGCCTGTGTGGCTCAGTTAGTTGGGCGTACTCCCATGCATCGAAAAGTTGCTGGTTCGATTCCTGGTCAGGGCACATACCCAGGAATTAAATAGTGGTAATGGTTGCACAACTTAGTGAATACAATAAGAAAAGCTGAATATATAAACTTCAAAAAAGTAAATTGTATCTCAATGAAATGTTACTGAAAAGTCATGTAAGGAGTTGTACAGGTTTAGTGATCTGTTTTTATTAGTCTGGTGAACAAATGAAAAAATGCTGTTTGGTTGGGACTTTAAAACTATAAGTAAAGTTTTCTGAAAAATAGAAGTATTGCTAGATGCAGCGGAAATTTAAATCTCCTCTTTCTAGAAGAGCCAAATGTATTGGTCACATCCTATCTGATGAGTCGTCTTGCCCTAATAAGCTGATCTCTGCTGAGGTCTCTTTGTCTTCATGTAAGACCTGTCCATGGAAAGCTGTAACTTATAGTAAAAATATTATTGTCTCCTCTCTGGGCTAACTGCTTTGACACTATACAATTTGGTTGCTGATGCTGACGTCAGTCTTGTGTACATGTTAAATATTTTTGCCTTGGGAAAAGAAAGGTCAGCAGTGAATAAAAAAATGAGATCTCTTTCTTTTCAGTTAGTTTGGTCTTAAAGTTTATGAATGAATAAAATTGACGATATTAAATAACTACTTTTCTATTTTAAGACTTAAAATCTTTATCTCTTTTATTTTACAAAATATGAAAAGAAAAAGTAGGAGAGAAGCTCTTATAAACCTATTACTCAGAGGCTACATGTTAATGTTTTACATACTCTTTGTGTTTTCCTATAATTTTTTTTATGTCTTTATTGATTTTTAGAGAGAGATGAAGACAGAGAGAGAAACATTGGTGTGAGAGAGAAACATTGATTGATTGTCTCCCGTACGCACCTCGACTGGGCATTGAAGCTGCAACCTGGGCATATGCCCTCGCTGGGGAATTGAACGGTGACCTTTTGGTGCATGCATGGGACAGTGTTCATTCAACTGAGTCACACTGGCCAGGGCTCCTACAAATTTTTTCACATGTAATCTATGTTATATATATAATTTAATACAATTTCACATCCTCATTTGTTTAGTTAATTAACAGCTTTATTACAGGTTTTAAAAATTTTTTTTCAAATACACTTAAGCTTTATCATTTTTTTAAATTAAGTTAAAAAATATTTTGGTTTTTTAAATTTTAGTGGACAATTTTAATAGAAAAGTAAAGAGAACAGTAGCACAAACCCCATGTACCCACCGCTGAGCTTCAGCAGTTCCGAATGCACGTCCATCCTCTCATCTGTGAGGAAGTTTTGAGGAGTAAAAGAAAGCTCTTATCCATTATTAAAACCTGCTGCAGGAGAAGAAAATAAAATTAAAACTATGTTCTACTTTTACAGTTCACATTTAGAAAAAAAAAATCTAAAAATATCAGAAAGATTAAAAAAGTTCATTAAAATACTAGTGAAGGCAAGTATTAAATCGTTGGAATTGACTTATCCGGCACCTGTGCAGTATTTTCCCCTAATATTTTCTTTTCTTTTTTTAAAAAATATATCTTTATTGATTTCAGAGAGAGGAAAGGAGAGGGAGAGAGAGAGATAGAAACATCAATGATGAGAAAGTCATTGATCGAGCCCGCAACCCGGGCATGTGCCCTGATCAGGAATCGAACCCCGATCGCCTGGATCCTAGGTCGACGCTCAACCACTGAGCCACGCCTGGCCAGGCCCCCTATTATTTTCTTATTTGTACACTAAGGTGGAGGTGCTGTTATTTGTTTTTTTAACCCTTATTTGTCTTTACCAGCTTGTAGTTTTTTTTCTTGTTTTTTAAATTTATTTTTCACTTATAGTTGACATGCAGTATTATATTACTTTTAGGTGGGCAACATGGTGGTTAGACACTGATATAGCTTATGAAGTGCTCACCCTGATCAGTCTAGTCCCCGTCTAACACCAAACACAGTTGTTTCAGTATTACTCACTATATCCCTATGCTGTACTTTACATCACTGTGACTGTTTTTATAACTGGCAATTTGTATTTCATCCCTTCCCCCCTTTTTTTTTATCAGCTTGTAGTTTGTCACAACATATTTTATGAAAGTATCTAATCCACTGCTGACATCTTCTTAGGCATTTAAGACCTTGTTTTGTAGGTTGTACACTATATTCCATAATACTGAAAGAGAGATTTTCCTCCATTATGAAATGGTAGTACCTGGTTTTTTAGTAATACTTTCCTATTTGTAATGATAAAAATAACATATACATTATAGAAAAAAATTAGAAAATACAGAGAAGCACAAAAAAAAATCTGTAATCTTACCACCAGAAATTATCCCATGTTAATGATTTTTTTCTGTTTATATGACCTACCTTTTAATACAAGTGGTGAACTTTTTTTTTAATCATTTTTTTTGCATTTACATTATAGTTTTTTATTGTCATGACTTCACTATAGTTAATTATTGTTCACACTAGGGTGAGTGAAGGGAGAAGTTTATATATGAATATATGTATTTTTTTTGACTATGAGGGAACGTTTATTAGTGCTGGGGACAGTAAAACAAGAAAGGCCTTAGCATAGGAGAAGCAACAGGAAAGCCTAGGCTGGGCTACCCTAGCCCTCTGGGAAGTCAGAGAAAAGGGGACCTGGGGACAGGTTGAGGGGATTAGCCTGAAATTAGCCTGGGATGAGCTGTCAATGCCCATTGCTCCCTTGGTTGCAAGTCTCCTGTGTCTCCTAGAGTTTAGGAGATGCCTGTGGGGGAAGAAGAGGGGAAAGGGAATGGCAGGGCCTGCTCCCCAGAGGGAGAGTGCATGCTGCATGGGTCCTTTGTCTTTAGGCTTTTATCTCTGTCTTCCAGGCAGGAATCTTAGAGGAGGTCTCAGGGGAGGGTTTCCGCAGAATATTTGTCAGCTTTCTAGGTGTGCTTCAGGGTTGTGGTCTCTCCTGAATGATCAGTGTCCTGGCAGGGGGTCTTTAGTCATGGCAGCTGGTCCTGGCAAGCCCACCTGATTTTTGCTGCTTTTCTGGGTCTGAGGTGAAATACAACAGAGGCCTAGGTGTTAGTTCTAGGGAGGCGACCTGTATCTGCTGTAAATTGCTGTCACTTTGTTCAACTATCTGTCTCAGTTTCCCTATTCCAGTTGTCTTGGCTGACTGGCCTGTCTCATTCCCCGCTCAGAGGCTTCCATCCCTAAAATCTTCCTTAAAAGGGTGATGAGGGAGGATGGTTTGTCTTTAGTAACTGCTTCCTGCTGACTGTGGTCCCTACTTATATAGGGTATAGAAGTCTCTCCCTGCCTGATCTTGGGGACAAGGGAATGGGAACAGAGACTGGAACAGAGAGGCTGTTAGCTAATTCTTCCAAAGTAGGGATAGACTGGAATGGGGGAAATATTGTTAACTTTGAGTTTTCCCTCCTACTGCAAAATATTCTTGTGATCAACTGAAAAAACCCAGATTTAATGATCTTTCCAAGCTAAATAATAGTATTCCCACCCAGTCTCCTGATTCTTCAGTTCTGTTGACTTTTGCTGCTACATATGGACTGTTGGGTCTTGTCTCTGTTCCGTCTTTTTTGCTCTGTGCCTGACTGGTTATTTCCAGACTTTTTGAGCATAAGAACTCTTTTTAGTGTCTAGCATCACAGAGCTCTACATAAGTGGAATTCTTAGTATCCGTTAATTGAGAAAAGTTACCAAACTAAAAATAAGAATTTAGAAATTCTTTTTACATGATCTTTGCATTTAAAAATTCGTAACTGCATATACATACATTTGCAAATATGGATATGAATACTTCACGAATAATGCTAGGAGTGTGTGTGGAATACTTCTTAGCTATCCTTTTAATAACTCTACCCTCTTACCCCACGGGTAGGGGTCAGAGATAATTGGCCTGGAGATACAAATCTGGATGTCATCAGTTTATAGGCAGTTTTTAAATTGATGGAAATGAATGATGATCACTTTGGAGTGAGCAAAGTGAGAAGACAAGAGGCATTGAACTAAGCCCATCAGAGCTCTGGCAGAGGAGTGCATGTGGTTAAAGAAACTTGGTGCAGCCAGAGATGTAGCAGGAAGGTGTGGTGGTTTGTTTTTAGAGAAATCATAAATCTTTCAGAAGGAAGGGTTGGTCAGCTTTGGAATGCTGCTGAGAAGTGGAGTTAATGAAGTTCAGAAAAGTCTTCCTTAGATTTGCGAGCATGGGAGTCATTGGTGATTCTGACGGGAGCAGCTCCAGTAGAGCAGTGGCGTGGGAAGCCCTATGGCTGGGGCCGCTGGGGAACAGGAACTGCATCAGTGTGGTGAGTTGGTGTAGGCAGCTGTTTAAAGAAGGTTCACTGTTAATGGTGTCATTCATGAAAGGCATCTGGGCTCAAGAGAGGCCTTCTAAAGATGGGGATTTAGAGGAAGTTTATAAACTGCTGGGAATGAGCCAGTGGAGGAGAGCTTGCTGATGCCAGAGAGCAGACAATTGAAAAGTCAAATGTCTGAGGAAGAGAAAACGAGAGTGCTTTCCTGATATCACAGGAAAGAGAAAGATGCTGGTAGTTGTCCTGTTTTGGTGGTCGAAGACCTAAGTTGTCTGATATTGCCTAAGTTACAACCAAGTAGGTGGTTAGACTATCAGAGAGCTGATAGGATAGATAGGTGCTTGAGAAGATGGGAAAGTCACCTTGAAGGGCAAACAGACTTACTAGAGAACTTGAGTTGGAATGCTGGGTGTTGTGGAAAGCCTTTTTGAAGTTTGAGGTGTGTGTATGTGTGTCTGTGTTCTCTAGCCATGATCGACTGTTTTCTGCAGGCATGAGAAGGCAGCTGATTGTGTGTCAAGTTCATCAAGGCAGCTATTAGAGAGAAAATTGAAGTTTGTTTCAAGCTATTAACACCCCCATGGAATTTAATCCAGACTAAAAGGAAAGTGCAATTGGGAGGGAGTTTATGGAATTGAGGAGGTTGGGGCCCTGTGCTTGAACGAAAGAGCTAGAAGGATGGGCAGTTGTGGTGGGAACTGAGAGACAAGGAGAGGTCGCTGATGCCTGAGAGCAGGCAACTGAAAGATTAAAGGTCTGGGGAGGCAGAAAGGAGAGGGTGGTGTTGTCCACTTGGATGTTGTCCACTAAGGAAAGTGTACGTACATGGTGAAAGCCAGGGATGTACCTGCATGGATGCAGTTCCCCATTGACATTCCCTGCTGCATTTCCCCAGGCAGCGTTTTATATTCCTTTCTCTGCCATCTACACAGCACCTTCTGCAACCTTCTGGTTTAGGACTAGTCCTGATACTATTGCAACTGTTATGCATTTCTGTCTCTTCCTTTTTTCTAGACAATCACCTCCTCGAGGGCCTTGACCAAGTCTTACATTCTGTGACTTCTAGTAGTTAGCATGGCGTATACATAACTTGTCACATCCTAGGCACAGAGTAAATGTTCACTGAGTGTGCGTGAGCTTGAAAGTAATTGGGACTGTGGGAGGGAGGAGGAGAGGGAAAGAACTGAAGTAACAGGTAGAATAAGAACAGAGACTGCTGACAGGGCAAGGCAGTGCCTCTTTAAAATTTCAGACCATATTATAATTATAAAAATCATTACAATGCAAAAGTCTTATTGATAGAAACCTACCACTTTTGATTTAGTGTGAATAAATTCTGCTAATAAAGTATTATGCCTGTCTTTCTCCATATTTTCCAAGGAGATTTTTGGTGTAGTTATTAACTGGTACTGGTAATTTAAATTGTATTTATTGATACTATGATATAGAATATTATTTTATTTAAGCTTCTTGGGTGCTTTACTTTTGATTAGGTTTCTTGTTTTTGTCAACCAATGGTCACTGGAGCCGATTCAGTGCCAGTAGGAATCCCCTATTTGGAGTGTGGCAAAGAGGGAAACTTTATTCAGTGCAAAACTTATTCAGCTCAATTTTAATACAGCATGGCTGTGAAAACAGCACGGTTGTGCAACAATTCTGTGTGAAACAGCATGGCTGTGAGGCAGCCCTGGGAACAGACCCCTCTCCAGCTAGGCAGCTCTGCTCTGCTCTGCTCCATGCCTGTCTGTTGTGCTGGACTGCTCCGCTCCTCTCCGCTCCGCTCCGCTCTCAGGAGCACTCTAGGTAGGAGGGGCAGAGAGGGGCGTGGGCTGTCGGGCTGAGTGGGGCTGGCTTATGTAGACAGGCTGAATGATCCGTCTTCATGCACATGCACTCCCGATTGGTCAGAAGAGGGCCACTCTGCTTGGTTGGAGCTGGGAAGCTCCAGTTGGATGGGGAAAGCATCAGTGTTACTGGTTGAAATAGGATTCCAGGAACTCCTGTAAGGGCTGCCTCAGAGGCAGAAACAGTGCAGGCAGGCGGTTCAGTGCAGGCTTGACTGTGAAGTGTATATTGTGTGAGGCCCCTGTGTAGAAATGGCTGCTAGGCTCTATTTTTTTTTTTTTAATTAGCCACCGGGAGCTCTTTTTAGTGGGGTCTTCTTTTTCAGGTTTCACATTTTTTAACCCCCTTCTTCTTATGCCCCAAGCACTATGTACAGCTCTTTAACATTTTCAGTTATTGACTGCCCATGCTTTGGACTTTCAATGAGGTGGTAGTATAGTGATGTAGAATAGTGGAAAGAAGACAAACTTTGGGGACAGGTAGGTCTGGTTTTTCATTATTACCTGACAGTTATTAGCTTTAAATAAAAACGCTGGGCAGTTGTTGTTTTTAAAACCTTTCTGAGGTTTATTTCCTTATCTTCAGAGTAGGAGTGCTAATACCTATCTCACAGGTATCTCATTGTCTCTGCCTTACCACACTTCTTTGCTCACTCATTCACATGTTTCCATTTATCTTGTTTGCTTATGCCCCCTCCCCCCATTAAGTGCCATTAACTAATGGCTGCACTTTCTATCCAAAAAAAAATTTTTTTTTTTAATCCTCACCTGAGGATATTTTTTCCGTTGCTTTTCAGAGAGAGTGGAAGGAGAGACAGAGATAGAAACATCGATGTGAGAGAGACACATGGATTAGTCGCCTCCCACTCAGGCGCCAGCGGGGGCTGGGGATTGAGCCTGCAGCAGAGGTATGTGCCCTTGACTGGAATTGAACCTGGACCCTTCAGTCCTGGGGGCCTACACTATCCAGTGAGTCAAACCGACTAGGGCTCTATCCACATTTTAAGACAAAGTTCAAACTGCGTCTTATTTATATAGTTTTTACTTGGTCATTCCAGGCCTCCTTGATCCATTCCCTCTCTGATACTACCACAGTACTTAACCCCTTGTTTAGCAGGGGCAACATTCTTCCTGTGAAATCTAGTTGTGCACCCCGTGTTTGTGTTGAATTCTTATACCGACAAGCTTTTTGTATGTATATCTTGTTCTCTCCAAGTAAGTTGGAAGCACTTCCACGTTAAGTCTTAGAATATACTTATTTCTTTCGTATCTTCTTCAGTGAGGTGTGATATATGATGAGTGACTTGCCTCGACCAATAGAATGAGGCAGAAGTGATTTGCAAGTTCTGGATCCTAGGCTTTGACAGTCCTGGCAGCTTCCTGCTTTGCTGTTTTGGGGTGCTGCAACCACTATGTAATGAACTTGCGCTATATTCCTGAGTGGTTAGAGATCATGTGTGGCAGGATGTCCACCCGACAGCCAGTATCAATGCCTTAGACATGCTAACGATGCCAGCGTAAAGTCTTCACCCCAATCAGGCTAGCAGATGACAACAGCTGCATAAATGGTCCAAGGAAGATTAGCAGAATCGCCCGTCTGCGTCCAGCCAACCCACAGACTTATGAGAAATATTAACTCATTTTAAGCCACCAAGTAAAAATAGCTGTACTTTTAATGTGTAACTTATGAAGAAGTCTACAGTAGACTAAGAAGTTGCAGAGCTTATGGTCGGGTCTGTTCTCCGCGTTCTCCACTTTTGGTGCTCCGTAGATGTGTACCATGTGCCACAGAGTAGTTAGGATGAGGAAGGGGATAGAGAGAGGAGCTCATGTTAAAAAATGCCTCTGCAGCCTCTTCCCATCCTTACGCTTCTGTAATGTCTGTGGAGCCAGTAGTCCCCAGAGTGCAACTCCCGTGGAAGTCAAGACTAGATGGCAGGATTCTCAGCTTTATTACTCTTTTCGTTACATCAGACTGTCCTATTCATTCTTGTTGAATCTGGTACTTTTTAACTTCTGCCTGTTAGCCTGCAGTAGAGTTGGGCTATTGTTCTGGTTGTCAACCAAAAAAAAGTTTAGGTTGTAGTAAAGAATAAAAAGCATTTATTTGAGCAAAAGGATTACAATCTGAGAGATGTGGATTCAGGTGGCAACCCCAACTGCACTCTGGAGAGAACAAAGTAAGGCAGGGTTTATAAAGACAAAACCCACAAAATATAATTCTTTCATGGGAAGGAAGGATTGCTGGCTTGGTTAACAGGGATTTGTTAGTTCCAGTACCCAAAGGAGGGAGGTGAAAACTACAAGGAAGGAAGCTCTGTATGTCCCCATAACAGTTGTTCCAGGATGTTTATGGTTTGTCCTTGAGCTGAGTTTACCAACTGAGTTAGCAACTTCATAGCAGCACTGAGAACTGAGGCACAAGATGTGCACAGATCCATGTGCTTAACAGCCTCCAGACTCTCTTTAAGTGAGTCAGCAGTTTCTTCTATTATACAGGGTGGGGCAAAAGTAGGTTTACAGTTTGTATGGAAAATAATAACGCAAGAATAAACTCTGTTTTGCATACTCACAAGTGTAAAGCTACTTTTGTTTCCTCCTGTATGCTCTTCATTATTATGGTGAAGGTTGCTCTGTTAATTCTGCTTTCCAGGGCACTCTGAAAGGAGAATGACTGTAGGACCATTGTCTTGACCTTTTGTTACTTTGCCCGTAGACACCAAGGAAAAGGTTGGTGTCTTTGGAACCCAACTACCTTAGTGGGGGGGCGGTGATGTTGGGGAATAGAGAGGCCTGTCACCTGGGGTTGGGTTTGAGAGAGTTGGGACATTTCCCCAGGTGACTGAATCAGTAATATTTAGTGTGGCTTCACAGCTTTCATAGTGAGATTTTGCAAAAAGAAAAAGTTTAGCCTGATAAATTAAGGAGAGAAGAGGTGCTTGGCTATTCTAACCTCACTTACCTTTTTCTTCTATATTATTTTACATTTCCCTTATTTTGGGAAATGTGTGAAAGTTAATCTTTTTTTTTTTTGATTTTTTTTTTTTTTTTTTTTTTTAATATAGCCTTATTGATTTCTGAGAGAGGAAAGGAGAGGGAGAGAGAGAGATAGAAACATCAATGATGAGAGAGTCATTGATTGAGCCCACAACCCGGGCATGTGCCCTGACCGGGAATCGAACCCCGATTGCCTGGATCCCAGGTTGACGCTCAACCGCTGAGCCACGCCCGGCTGGGCTAATCTTTTTTTATTTTTAATCCTCACCGGAGGATATTTTTTCCATTGCTTCTTAGAGAAAAATGGGAGGGGGGGAGGGAGGAAAAGGAGAGGGGGGAGAGAGAGGAGAGAGTGAGAGGAAAACATTTATGGGAGAGACACATCGATTAGTTGTCTCCCTCATGCACCGACCAGGCTGGGGATTTAGCCTGCAGTCAAGGCACGTACCCTTGGCCGGAACTGAACCTGGTACCCTTCAGTCCACAGGCTGACACTCTAACCACTGGGCCACACGGGAAACAGGCCATTATTTGCTTTTAGGCAGGGAACCTGGGTGGCTGGGGCAGGAGTGGGAAGGAGGTCTTGCCTCTTGTACCCTTATAACTTTGATACCATGTGACTGATAGTCCCTGAATACCCATGAAAGTAGAGATGGAGAAAATGCCCAAAAGCATGGGGAAAAGGTACAAAAAATCCAGTTTAGTAAGAATAAGAGAGGATTATTGTTGTGTTTTCTTTTTAATAAAGAAGAAGGAGGACCCAGTTCTTTCATTCTAACCTAAGACGCCTAGGGCCTTCCTGTGTCTTTCATTCTGTGCATTTGGTACATAGGAATTTGGGATCAACTTTTGAGTATGCTAAGCCTTTAATGCTTATTTGTTAGAAATCTAATGGAGTGCTTTTATATAATGTATTTCATAAGTCACACTATAGAGACTGGAATGAGTGGGATCATTTTCCTCCCTGGAGTTGAGGCTTGGCTCCCTTGCTTGTTCCTCCCATTTAAGCACGAAGTCTGACCTCCTTTCTCTGAGTCAGATAGAAGTAGGCCAGACTTGTTAATAACAAAGGTTTGAAGGTGGGGAGAGGCAACTCACTGGGCATGCGACCTTGGAAAGTTACTTACCTTCGCCTCAGTTTCTTCATCTGTGAAATAGGGATGTTAAAACGTACTTTATAGAATTGGTTGGACAATTGGAGATGGTTTGTACAAATGATCCAGCACAGAGGCTGATACCTCAGGCAGATTATTGGAAATGATGTAATCATCATTATTGGTTAGCGCCTGTTGATTTTAGGCCCCTTGAGGGAGTAAAGGATATGAGGTTCTTTCCATTGAGAATGACAGATGTTTAGGGGAAGAAGGACTGTATCAGTTATCTGTCGGTGTGTAACAAACCGCCAAAATGAAGTATTCTAATTCTGTGGTTTGGCTTGGTTTTTCTACTTTTTAGTCTTATTTGTGTAGCTGCAGTCAGATGATGACTGGAATGGATGAATGGTCCCAACTGGCCTCACTCACGCCCTATAGCTGCTATTAGAAGTCAGCTGAAGAACATGGCCTCTCACGTTTTGGAAGCTAGAGCAGCTTCCGTGCAGCATGGCAGTCTCAGGGCACCATTCTAAGAGGACACCCTCCAGTGCTGGCTATCAAATCTCTGCTTTGCAGTTGCTGGGTTCCAACTGGTCAAAGCAAATCACAGGGCCAGTTCCCGAGTCACTGTGGGAGGTGACTTAGACTCCACCTTGGTGGAGGAGTAGCAAAGAATTTGTGTCCATTTCACAAGCCCAACCTTATTTGATCTGTTTCTTGGGCTAATATTGGGCCTAGAAAGAAAAGGTTCTGTTGGTTCCTCCTGTTTCCTGTAACACTAATACCTTCTCTAGCCCAACATATGAGCTATTAAGGAACTGGAGATATTTCATTTGAACTAAAAATTGGAGAGAAGGGTAATAGCTGCTCTTATGTATTTAAAGATCCTTCTTGTGAGGAAGGGACCAGTTCCAGGGTGTGGAGATGACTGGAAAGCAGATGTCTCCTCCCTTTAAGGAAGGATTGCCATGTGAGATAGTGAGTTTTGAATTCCCCTGCCCCAGCCTGCTGCCTTGTTAGAAGCAGTGAATAAGGAGACTAAGCACGCACCAGGGACTCTGAGGGAGCATTTCCCTCACTGAGTGACTTGCCTTACATAATTCCCATTGGTACTAAAGTCTCTGATTCTGGAACTCAGAAAGCCCACTGTGCTTTATGATACTGAGAGGAGGGATGGGGTTGGGTGATGTTAGGGAGGAATCACTGTGCTCAGAGTGGAAGAGTTGCCATGCACTGAATTTTAGTTTACTTAGTTTGTAAGTTCTGCTTTCCATGCTAGAACCCCTGGGAGTTGGGATGCATGATTGCTGTGCAGACATTCCTCTTTTGCAGTGTCAGGAAGTGCTGCACCTTGAAAGTAGGTTTCCTGTGGGTCTTAGGTTAGAATGAAAGGAATTGACGTAGGAAATAAGTGTGTACAGTTGCTTCAGCAGTTGTAGATTAATGGTCAGCTTGTTCATGTAATGAAAAGGATTTTGGTACTTTTCCGTATCATGGGCTTTGCCCTTACCCCAAACATGAATTTGAGATCTTTTTAACAATACCAGGCCCAAATGGAGTGGCTGTCAGTGGAGAGTACCATGTCAATAACTAATCAGACTATGAGCTGATTTCCTTTTTTCCTTCATTACTTTCTTCGTTGAGGGGAGGATGTGGTAAAGGCTACTGCTCACCCTGTTGTAAAGCTGCTAAGCAAAAAGTTTGATGTAGGTACTGGCTTTGACTTTGGTTAATGTTATCAGGCTGGCCACTTTGGCCAATGGTGTTTCTGTGGAGTCCACCCCATTTTCAGCCCTTGGTTTTTTAGAAGACAGAGAGTAAGGCAATAAGCTGCAGACACAGAGTGGTGGTAAGTTTTTGGTGCAAGCAGAATTTAAGCTACAAATAAATATGCCAGCTAAAGCAGAGAGTGCTTTGCTGACTGGTGCATTTATTAACTGGAAAATTTTGAAAAACCTCAACCTACCACGTGTGTAGGCTATTGGCTCTGCTTTGGGCTTCAGTGTTCTTCCGGATAAAAATAATAATTACAGCCCTGCCTGTGTGGCTCGGTTGGGTGAAAGGATGCTGGTTTGATTCCTGGTCTGGGCACGTTCCCAGTAGGGGGCGTGTGGGAGGCAGTTGATCAATGTTTTGCTCTCACATCGATGTTTCTCTCTTCCTCTCCCTTTGTTTCTAAAAAATGAATAAAAATCTTAAAAAAATAATTATGTTATTCTGATGTGATTGCCAAGCATTCCTGATTCTCACTCCACTTGTGATTATAAATGATTCTGCAGCATGGATTGCTTTGTCTTTGATTTAATATTTTATAACATTTGAGTGTTACATTATCTGTACTGATTTGTCGTTTTCTTCTTTTACTTTTCAGAATGGACTGCTGAATTATGAAGTATTTCAGACCCAATACCAGAACATCATTCTACCATTCACTCCTTTATCTTCTACTAGTTATTTAAATTGAACTTTTAATATCCTACCAGCTGCTCTTCAGACACACATGGTGCATTGTTGCCATTCCCCGGATTGCATCTTTGAAACACAGGCTCTTGGTAACCTTCAGAGAACAAAGAGGCAACCTCCCGGGTACATTTACTGGGAGGGTGTCACCCTGACTGCCCTCTAGCTTTTGCTGCATCTCAATTTGAATTCCACCATGGAGCCTCGCATGGAGTCCTGCCTGGCACAGGTGTTGCAAAAGGATGTGGGGAAACGACTGCAGGTTGGCCAAGAACTTATAGACTATTTCTCAGACAAACAGAAGTCTGCTGACCTTGAGCATGACCAGACCATGTTAGATAAACTTGTGGATGGACTTGCTACCTCTTGGGTGAACTCTAGCAATTATAAGGTAAGCTGTGCATTAGAAGGCACTCTAGGTGGCTGGGCTGTCTTTGTCGGTCAGAATTTGTCCTTAAAAAAAAGTCCTTTGTGAGCAATCAGCATGATTTCTTGGCTTCCAATAGGACACTCAGTCAGGTTGTGGCTTTTGGATATTTCGTTCTAGAGCAAGTAGAGTTTTCTTGGATTTTTGTTGGGAGATCAAAAGTCCTTATCCTTTGGCACTTTGAGAGAAGGCCAAGTGAACAGATAAAGAGAGGGGCTTATGTTGGAAAGTTTACAAGCATTTACAGCCTTGAAGGTAAAAGTGAATATATCCTGCAAGACATGGGTCATGAGATCCTGTTGAGTGGCCCTTCCTGAACGAGAGATGTCCTCCCTGATTTTCTCTGGGGGACTTTTGTCACCTGTGTGTGATGGCCTGGAGCATATACTTCAGGTTCTAATTACAAGGCTTTCACGTGCCCTTGCCAGGTGGAAGGGGCAGGCAGGATCCTCTGACCAAGTGAGTTCTGAAGGTTTACCATATATACCAGTCAAGGACTGTTTTCATGAATAAAAGCTGGACTGGACTTGAAGTGCAGAAGAGGGGTCACTGTCTCCCCCTTCCACTCTTAGTTTGCCAAGAGGGTGGCCCTTTTGGATCAAGGTTGTGTTGCCAGTAGGTGCTGTAGACATTGTGAAAGGGGCTTACAGAAATAGGCCCAGTCTTCTGAGATTTACTTGGACTTGGAAACTAGTGCTTACGGTACAGTATTTCTGTGTTTACTTGAGTATATACTGGTTTCCAAGAACATTAAACCTTGGTCTTGTCTAAGAGTCAGCAGACTCTATGCTTATTAAGGGTGTTACATAGGAATCTAATATTTCACCTTCAACCTGATATAATATTTATCCTATCTTTAAAAGCTGGGCTTAAATTCTATTTCATTCATCTGCTTTATTCACTTAGCTGAAGTTTACCAAGTGCTCCTTACCTGCCCGTCACTGGTGCTGAGTGGTAGGAGCATTATAGAGTTGAGAGGTCAGACTTGAGTCATTACATTTTTGAGGGCTGTGAAGTCACCTTGTGTGCATTGGAATTCAGCTCCACCACTCTTTCTATGTACATATTAGGATGCTTCTGGTTGTGAGAGTAACCAAAAACGGACTCAGTTGACTTAAAGTTACTATAAGGAGACTGAATAATTTCCTTTAAGAATTTAAGAGGTGCACGATAGTTAAGGGCAGTGTCTAGAGAAGAAGAGTGTCGGCTGGGTCTTTATCTGAGAGGAAACCTTTCTCAGAAGTTCCCAGTAGGCTTTTTCTCATCGCAGAATGGCTCTGCGTGCCTACCCCAGCATCACTGGAAAATGGATGGTGTCTATGGTTGCTTTTGACTGTTATACTTAACCTCCTGTTTTAAGAAGGGACCCAGCCTCTACTGAATGAAGCCTGTGGCCATGTGAAGGAGGGGAGATATGTGAACAATCTCAGACTCCTGTTAGGCAAGGGACCTGGGTACTATGGGTGTTAAATAAGTCACCTGCAGAACCTGCTGCACTGCATGAACTTTCTTAACCTCTCCAAGCTTCACTTTCCTCATCTATAATGTTGAGATGACTAATTCTAAGCACCAGACGAGAGAGTATATGAACGTTATCACATGCCTGCCACATAATAAACACGCAGACATTAGCAGTTGTCAGGACTTGGTTCCTGTCTTCAGGCAGCTCAGAGTCTGGGTGGGGGGGTGAGCACTGATAAAGAAGTGAGTGGCTACAGCGTAGTGTGTTCAGTAATGGAGATACACAGAATTCAGTGGAAGACAGAAGAAGAAAGTAGTAGCGCTACCAACAGGAATCCAAGATTTTGAAGATTAGGTAGTTTTTTCAGAATAATGCTTGCAGGGTCACAAAGGCGTGAAAGAGGACGTCTGACCTTTGTGAAGTAAGTTCTGAGAAAGATTGCTTGGTAAAGAAGTCAGAAACACAGCTTTGGCTACTGACTGGCATTTAGTCATGGACAAGGCACTTTACCTGTCTGCAGTACAGCTGATCGACTGGTTCATGTCTGGGAGGCCTCGGGCTATATATCTCATATGACTTCATACAGATGGCTTTGCCATCAGGGCTATGTCTTTTTTTTTAAAAATATTTAAAAAAATATATCTTTATTGATTTCAGAGGCGGGGGGGAGAGAGAGAGAGAGAGACATCAGTGATGGGAGAGTCACTGATTGGCTGTCTCCTGCATGCCCCCGACTGGGGATCCAGCCCCCAACCCAGGCATGTGCCCTGACTGGGAATCAAACTTTGATCTCCTGGATCCTAGGTCGATGCTCAACTGCTGAGCCACACTTGGCCGGGGTAGGCCCATGTCTTGGGGTTCTCATCGTACACCATGCTGACACCCCCTTATTTATAAGCTCTCCAGGTGTGGTTCACACCTGGAGCAGACAGCCTGGAACATAGTAGGTGCTCAACAAATGCTGGTTACGTGCATGAACTCAGGAACTTAGACTGCTCAGCCTGTATTCCTGGTTTCTTTACTGAAATCTGGAGACAACTTTTAGGACCCCTTACCTTTTTTTTCTTTCTTAGTCATTGATCAAGATTTCTCATTCAGAGCCTCAGGTACATTTTAGGTTTTATTTGACGTGTTTTAGATATTACAGATTGACGGGATGTGCTTTTTATTAAAGAAAACTTTGAGCTTGGCTTCCTGAGGTTTGTTTTTTGTTTGTTTGTTTTACTTTTTAGTTTAGGACTATAAAGAGGAGAAAAGGGAAGTAATTTTGGACTCCCCAAACAATAGTACTTGGATTCCTTTTTTTAACAGGGAATGTAGATGAGTGCCAGCATAATGTCTTATTTTAAAAAATTGTTGGCTGGAACTTGAATCACTTTACCTTTGAATATTTCTTAACATGGCAAACAAATGTGTATTTGGTATTGATTGCAGTTTAATAGCTACCATTTGCTTACTGTATGTTAGGGGATTTTGTCTTATTTAATCTTTATAACCACCTGCAAGATTGGTGGTGTCCTACCTAATTTTATACATGAGATTACTGACATTACCCAAACTTATGAGATGATTTCTACTAGTGATTATGGAACTGGGATTTAAATACAGGTCTCTGATTTCCTAGCCAGTGCTCCTTTCATAAGAATGGGGGCCAGCACTTTCTTAAAGGCCATATAGTAAATAAGCCTGTGGCCATATGGTTTTCTTGCAAATACTCAGCTAGCTTGGTCCATCACAGTGCCAAAGCAGCCACAGACAATTCCTAAATGAGTGGGTGTGGCTGTGTTCCAATGAGGTTTAATTTACAGAAACAGGCGGCGCTGGTGTGGCCCATGGACCAGTTTGCTGGCCCTGAACTAGAACTTTGAGCACCTGCTATATGCCAGTCCTCTTTTTTTAGTTGTGTAACCATTCATGGTTCATCTGGAAGAGTGAGGCTTATACTGTGCTTATACTTTGGGAACAGGGGAGCACTCCTTTAGATTAAATGGAGCACAGTTTGTTTTTGGAGCATGTTGTATCATATTTCAGGAAAACTTGCCTTTTTTAGCTTTTTCACTCAGACTCCTATTAGGATCGGTATGTATTCTGTTGATGTACCACTGATCATGTGCTGTGAGCTGGCTTTGGGCTTTCTTGGGAAATAGAAGTCCTGTTGGTGATTGAGTAATTGGTTATTTAAATAATGCCCTCACGTGTCCAGAATTCCACAGTGGGAGGGGCCTCTCTAAACCCCCACAGCCGGTGCTGGAAGGACTTAGTACGATTTCTGTGACGTCACAGTGATTGTGCGAGACATAGATGGAGATGGGAGACTCTTTTCATGAGGCTTCTTTTCTAGGTTATACAATGTTAAAAAATAAAAAGAACAAGCAAAAAATCTGAATATGGCTTTCTTCATTGATCTGGTCTTTTCTTGATTAAAATTTGAAGAAAATAAAATTTGAAGAAAGATGGTTGAGTAGCATATACCTTCAGCCAGTGTTTGTGTTTTCCCTTTCCCTTCTGCCTCCTCTCTAGGTGAGAATGGACAAAAGGTAGGAGTGAGCTGATGGGAGAGGCTTCCTGGGCTGTGGGAGCTTGAGGGAATCGAGGGAAAGGGGCTGTGCCCTTTGGGCCAAACGCTGCAATCACCTGCACATTTAGTGGGCTTCTTGGAAACTGAACACCCTAGTGGGGACCGGGTGACTTTGTGAATATAGTCCCACAGCCCTTTCTTTGCAGTTCCAAATTCCCCAAAGCTCTGAAGACTTAGTGTTTTTTACTTGTCACCTGAGGTGAACTGATGTGCAACTACTTATAGTCTTTATTTACTTGCTTAGGGCGTGTTGCACGGAAAAATATTAATATGTTTGATTGTGGGTTGCTGTCCCAGATTCTGTTGAAGGGTGTGTGTGTGTATGTGTATAAATATACATATTTATTTCCATTTCTGTTTCTATTTCTATAACTGTGTGCACTGTTTTCCCTTCCTAAAACCTGAAAAATTCTGGCCTATAGTATTTTAGATCAGTGATTGTGGACCTGTATTTAATATTGTGGAATGATAATAATAGCCCAGAAATTGTGCTACATATTTGTTCATTTTTTTTTTTTAACATTATTGATTTCAGAGAGAGGAAGGGAGAGAGAGAGGAAAACATCAATGATGAGAGAGTCACTGATCGGCTGCCTCCTGCGTGCCCCCAACTGTGGATCAAGCCTGCAACCTGGGCATGTGCCCTGCCTGGGAATCAAACCTCGATCTCCTGGATCCTAGGTCGATGCTTAACTGCTGAGCCACACCCAGCCAGGCTATCTGTTCATTTTTAACTTACAATTACCATATGAGGTAGATATTGTTTTCCTCATTTTATAGCTGAGACTGATACTCAAATAAATCGAGGTGACAAATAACTCGTTCAAGGTGACAGAACCAGTAAATAAGGTTTTTGGAACTTGACATCCCCTCTCCCCCAGGTGTTTATGCAGCTGAAGTGAACTAAGCACTTATTATGATGTGGCAGATGCTGGACTGGGGGCTGGGTATCCAGTGTGGAAAAGATAAGCCCAGTCTCTGCTCTAACCATGTATGGTCACTGCCTGGGCAGTCTAGCTCTAAGTCTAATATGTCTGGACTTTATCCCTAGGCACTATTGTCTCAAGGCCCATGCCATGCTGCCTTGTATTTGAAATGTGTAGGTTCCCTATTAAACTAGGGCTTCCTTTGCCTCTGCCGTAATTATCTTAATGGTCTTATTGGGGGACAGGTAAGGCAGAGGACAATGCACAATGTAGGATAGGAAATAATTAGCTGTTAAATTATATCATATTTGGAGATGCCTTGATGGAGAAGTAGAATTAAATAGGGCCCTGAAGAATCAAAAGGAGTGAGTTACAGAGGGTTCAGAGAAGCCTCTCTCCCTCTTTTGTTCTCCCTTTCTGGGCAACACCATCTCTGCACAGACTGAAGATTTAGTCTGTCCCTGCGCTTGAGCAGTGTGAGCCCTGCCCTGGACCAAGTGGGCCTGAGGAGAAGGTGTTGACAGATAAGGGAGGTTCCTCTCTTTCCCTTGCCTGTCTCCCAAACCCTGGCTTGCCTTAGGTTTTTATTTTCCCCATGTGTCCTTGAGAGGAGAGCCAGAAAAGATGACTGGGTTCAGATTAGGTGACTTCTGTTTCTTTTTCTGGAGTCTGCATGGTGTTGCCATCAAGTGATGGGTCCTTTCAGAGGTTGTCCATTCTCCTATGTTTTCCCCAAAGTGTTATCCTGTTGGTTGCAAGGAGTGACATTTTCTGGTATAATTTTATTTTTTAAAATATATCTTTATTGATTTCAGAGAGAGGGAGGGATAGGGGAAGAGAGTTGCAACATCAGTGATGAGAGATTCGTTATTGATCGGCTGCCTCCTGCATGCCCCTGACTGGGGATCGAGCCTACAACCCGGGCATGTGCCCTGACTGGGAATCGAACTGTGGTCTCCTGGATCCTAGGTTGATGCTCAACCGCTGAGCCATGTCCATCCGGGCCATTTTCTGGTATAATTTTAGAAGACAGTTGCCTCTCTCGTAAGTGGAGAAGCTACAGTGAGCAGTAATAACCAAAAGCAAAAAGAACTCAGGAAAAGTTACTTCAAGGAAATTTATGTGGATTGTCAAATGAAAATGTTGTCCTCAATGTATGTAATTAATGGCATTTTTCCTACATATGTGTTTACGCATATGCAAGGGCAGCAGATTATATTGGAAATAATTCAGATTTGAGGCTTTGCCTCTTAGACTTTTGAGCAGGTAGCTTTCCTCATCTGTAAAGGGTGTGGTGATTCCTATCACTTCGAGTTAGTATGAAGATTCAGTGAGCCAGTGTGGGTAAGGTGCAGCACGTGGTCAATGCAAGGAAGATGATGAAGGTATTACGTAGTTATTGGGGCAAGTGATAAGATCTGTAGAAAGTTAACTTTTATGTGGGGCTGAGGTTGCCGATCTTTTGTGATAATGTGAATTTTTCAGCTGTGCACTGTTGATGATAAAGTCTCTGAACAGAGCGGCAGCTGGCTGAGCCATGTCCATCCGGGCCATTTTCTGGTATAATTGTAAGGGTAAGTTTAAAACCTATGGGAAAGGCCCATCCTTTGATTGAGGACCTCTGTGTTAGGAGGGTTTCACTTGTTCTTTTTGTTTTTAACACTTACTTATACTTTGCCTTGTTTTGGAAAGCTAAAATTTAAGGGTACAAGTAATAGAAGAAATGATAAATTGAATGTCAAAACAAAAAGAAAAAGAAACAGCTGAGGTGAGAACTGGCGCCAACAACGAGGCTGATGAGAGGCTGATGAGTACGTGGTAGCTAATGTTTACTAACGGCTAACACTTACTAAGCACTCATTATTGCCAGGGCCCATTAAGTGCTTCAGATTCATGGCCTCGTTTAGTTGTGTTGTGAGCTCTGTGTGATAGGCCCTATGATTATACCCATTCTGCAGCTGGGGAAGCTACCTGAGCGAAGTGAAGAGCCTAACCCAAGGTTACATTACTAGAAAGTGCACGAGGCAGGGTTCTAATGGGATAGTCTGACATTAGAGCCCACATCTGAATCATTATGCAATACTACTTTCTTCATAACGTTGCAACAGTATTAAGAGCTTATTTGTTGGATAAAGAAAAGAGTGTAAAGATACCCCACGGTTAATAATTATTGTTTTAGCAGGTTAGGTATTGAGTGAGAGATAAGCAACTTGTTTTGTACTTCAATGAAAAAACAAAAATCTTTAATATTAATATATGTAAAACAGTTCTTTGGTCCTAGTAGAATCATGACCATATGTACTTTTAAAGTTTTGTATTTTCGAAAATACTCGACTTACAGGAAAGTTTCAAAAAGCAGTGCAGAGAAGCACTATTTACAAAAGCCAAGAATTGTAAACAACCTAAGTGTCATCAGCGGATGAACGGGTAAATACTGTATGATCTCACTTATATTCAGATTCTTAAAAAACATACCAAAACCCCTTTCACAAACCAAGCTCATAGATGAAGAAAACAGATTGGTGGTTTTCAGGGGCAGGGGTTAGGGGGTAAGAGAAATGGATGAAGGGTGGTAAAAGGGAGCAAATGTTCTGTTAGTCATGGGAATGTAATGTACAGCATGGAGACTATAGTTAGTAATACTGGATTGTATATTTGAAAGTTGCTCAGAGTAAATTTTAAAAGTTCCCATTACAAGAAAAAAAAAATTCTGTAACTATGTATGGTGATGGATGTGAAGTAGACAGACTTATTGTGGTGATCATTTTGCAATACGTACAAATATTGACCTGGTCAGTGTGGCTCAGTGGTTGAGTGGTGACCCATGAACCAGGAGGTCATGGTTCGATTCCCAGTCAGGGCACATGCCTGGGTTTCGGGCTCCATCCCCAGTAGGGGGCGTGCAGGAGGCAGCTGATCAGTGACTCTCATCATTGATGTTTCTGTCCCTCTCTCTAAAATCAATAAAAACATATTTAAAAAAAATCTTTAAAAAAACAAATATTAAAGCATTATGTTGTACACCTGACGCTAATATAATGATGTATGTCAAGTATACTTCAAAAAAAGTGCAAAGAATTTTCATGTTTCACCCAGAAATAAATACCATACTAGTTTGTCTTACCATTCTCTCTGTATGTAGCATGTTATTGTAATTTTTGAACTATTTGAGAGTAGGTTGTAGACACGATGCTCTGTTGCTTCTAAATATTAGTGTGTGTTTCCTTAAAACAAGGACATTCACTTACTTACTCCTAGTACAGCACAGTCATCTAAATCAGTACTAGGATTGGTAGAGTACTAACAGAGCACTCTACCTGTTCTACTGATGTCCTTTATAGCGAAAGGAAAGAAACTTCTTTCTGGTCCAAGATCCATCCCAAGATCACAGGCTGCATTTAGCTCTCTTTTGTAGTCTTCCTTTAATCCGGAGCAGCGCCTCATTATCAGTATTTCCTGTCTTTCTGACTTAAAACTTTTGAAGAGGCCCGGCTGGGCGTGGTTCAGTGGTTGAATGTTGACCCAGGATCCAGGCGATCGGGGTTCAATTCCCAGTCAGGGCACATGGCTGGGTTGCCGGCTCGATCCCCATTTGGGGGCGTGCAGGAGGCAGCCGATCAATGACTCTCGTCATTGATGTTTCTCTCTCCCCCCCTCCTTTCCTCTCTCTGAAATCAATAAAGATATATATATATATATTTTTAAATGAAACTTTTGAAGAGTACAGGCCATTTATTTTGTATTGCCCTACAATTTGAGCTTGTTTGCTGTTTTTCATGATCAGATAAAGGCTATGCATTTTTGGCAGGCATGCTGCAGAGGTGTTCTGTCCTCAGTGTATCATAACAGGAGACACATGGTAGCTCTTTGTTCTACCTCCTGCAGGAGGTGTTTGCCAGGTGGCTTCAGAAAGTTGCTACTTTTTACTTTTATAATTAATAGGTTTCTTTGGGGAGATACTTTGAGACTGTGTAAATATCCTCTTTGTGATCAAATTTTCACCTACTAGTTTTAGCATCCAAAACTATGATTCTTGCTTGAAATAGCTATTAGTATGTTGGCTGCCAAAGGGTGATTTAATAATTTCATTACTTCTCTATTTTATTAGTTGACTCCATATATTTTTGAGATGTGTATCCTATGCCTGTTTGTATAGTAGGAAGTAAGTGTGTATTTTGATAGTTATTCCAAAAAGGAACTACTGTGAAGAAAGAAAAACTGTTTTAAAACAGTCTTATTTAGATACATTTATATTCATAAAGATTTTTAGGCAATTTAATAATTTATAAACATATACTAAAATGTGATGAAGTTTGCTTTGGCTCTGGGCTTCCTAGCAGCCAAAGTAGAAATGGAGAAATGGTCATCTGTAAGTTTTTATAACAATTGTGTTAGAAATATAGAAAGTCGAATAATGGCAAAATGTTTTCCTTGATTTAGCAAGATACTAGACAGTTTGCAGGATGGGAAAAAAGCAGAGCATGGAAAATGGGTGAAGTGAGACAGAACCGCGTGAGATCCAGGTTATTCAGCTGCACTATTCCTGTAGACAGAGCTCACCAGCTTGAGCTTTGGACTAAGGGAGACACTGTCAGATGGCATCCATGTTGAAAGAAGACCAAGAGGCGGCAGACCCACTGAGTTACCTTTTTAACGGGTTGGGTAAAGGGGGAGAGTCTATGACAAGGAGCACAGCAAAGACTCCAGAGAATTGGATAAAAGCTGCTTGAAATATAGAATGGGAGGTCAGCCTGGAGGAATGGTCAGGCTTCAGCTGCTTTTTGCATGGGATTTTGGGTAGGGGCAAAGGTGGCTGCCCATTTGGACCCGTTAGATGGGGGACAGATGAAGTGGAAGTGCTTCGTGCCAGGTTTCATGACTGGCAGGAATTTCTGTGTTTAATCATCCTTAAAGACTCTGTGGAAGAGATGGTCATCAGGACTCTTTTGGATAAGAGAAGAGAGATGAATCAGCAGGCTCCACAGAGGAGCATGCCTCATAAATAGAGACAATATTCTGAGATAAGCAGACTGGTCCTACACCAGTGAAGCTGAGCAGTATTCCCAGTTAGACAAGCCTGGAAGGGTAGTAAGACCTTGGAACCGACTTGGAGGGCAGTGGCAGCCGTTGAAGGACCCTTGGGAGAGCACAGCATTCCAGCAGTGTGCTAAGACTGCCTGAGGAGTTAAGGAGCTGGTGGAGGTAGTGCAGACTAGGACCGAGGGGGAGTGAGGGAGAGGCAAATTGGAGTAAGAACCGGGTGGTGGTTTTTGGTGTATTTGGATGTGTGAAGGATGGATGAATTGGAGAAGTCTTCAAGATTTCAGGCTTCAGGACTCCATTTATTGGCTGAGGATAGCTTTATGAAAACAGTGGTCAAGTTCTTTTTCAGAAAGATACATTTTTTTTTTTTTTTTGGAGAAGGCTTTTTACAAAAAAAAAAAAAAAGCCAAATACTTTTGAGGAACAATTTAGAGAAGTGGAGAAATTTTTCTTTGACTTCTTACTTTGGCTGAGGGTCCTAAGCCTTATGTGGTAGTTGGAGCCAAAACACTAACAGGAATCCCCAATTTGGAGTGCGTGAAGAAGTAGACTTTATGCAGTGCAGATAACTCAATTGTGATATAGCAAGGCTGTGAAACAGCATGGCTGTATGTTCGGTAGTGTTATAGCTCAATTATGAAGCAGCAGAGCAGCCTGGCTGGGAGGAGGCCCTGGGGCGAGGCGGCCCTGGGCAAGGGTCCTCTGCTCCCAGACAGCTCTGCTCTGCCTGGCCTGCTCCTTCCATTCCTTTCCATGTTTTGTCTTTGGTGTTTCAGTTCCAGCCAGGAAACAGTTTTTAGTGGAAAGGGAAAGTGCTCTGAGCTGGAAGGGCGCTGACTGACTTACTTAGAAGTCTCTGCCCTGGTTCCTGATTGGTTGGTCCTCATGCACATAAGGCCTCCAGAGCCCCACAGTTTGATGGGTCCAAAAGGCATTGTCCTGATTGGTCAGAATGGAGCCGCTCTGATTGGTTGGTGAGGATGCTGATGAAGGATATAGCTGCACAGCTCCGATGGAATGGGGAGTCTCGGTCCTTTTTGGTTGAAATACAATTCCAGGTACTCCTTTATAAGGCTGGCTTAGATGTCAGGAACACAGTATAGGCGGAAGGCAGTTCAGTGCAGGCTTTTCCATGAAGTGTGGTTTACGTATGCGTGAGAGGCCCCTGTTTAGGAATAAATGCCAGGACCTGCTCTTATTTTTTTATTATTTTTTAAATTCTCACCTGAGGATATTTTTCCATTGCTTTTCTGAGAGATTGGAAGGGAGAAAGAGAAACATTGGAGAGAGACACACCGATTGGTTGCCTCCTGTGTGTGCCCCTATTGGGGCAGAGCCTGCAACTGAGGTAGTTGGTACTTGGCTGTAGTTGAACCTGGGACCCTTCAGTCCACAGGCCGACACTCTAACCACTGAACAAAACTGACTAGGGCGAGGACCTAAATTTGAACCATTAATCACCAGGAGTCCTTCTTGGTAGGTATATTCTTTCTCAGGCTCTACATGTGCTTTGTGGTTTATATTCATACCTTGGGAACAGCCTTTTTAAACACATTTTTTGAGGCTGCCCAGTTGAGATATTTTTGCAAATGTTGATTTAAAAAAATAATTTTGTTTTTATTACAGTAAAAGTGATATGTGTCTGTTGTACAAATAAGAACAAACTAACTTCTGACAAAGCTATAATGAAAAATTGACAGTTGCTCATGGTTTTTGCCATGCGATAACTATTTTATTTATATATCCATAGAAAAAAGATGGAGAGAATATTTACATAAGACTGATCATACTACACATGCTGTTTTGTTAGCAATATTTTTTAAGGTCAAATTTATGTCATGATTATTTTTCCAAATCAATAAATTAGATTCTTATGAGTTAATATAATTTTAATGTATTTTTGGTTAGCCATTACTTTTTTCCATTTTTCAAAGCAGCTATGATTTTATTTATTTATTTATTTATTTATTTATTTATTTATTTATTTTTGATCCTCACCCAAGGATATTTTTCTTTCCATTGCTTTTCAGAGAGAGAGTGGCGGGGAGAGAGAGAGAGAGACGGACAGACAGACAGACATCGACATCAATTGGTTGCCTCTTGCACATGGCCTGAGCCTGCAACTGAGGTACCTGCCCTTGGCCGGAATTGAACCGACGCTCTACCCACTGAGTCAGTCCGGCTAGGGCTTTATCCATTCTTTGTTGCTAACATCTAGGTCAGCAATTTTTAAAAAAATTTATCTTTATTGTTAAAAGTATTACAGATGTCCCCTTTTTTCCCCATTGACCCCTTCCACCCTGCACCCACTCCCCACCCCAGGCCTTTCTCACACTGTTGTCTGTGTCCATGGATTATGCATAAATGCATGTAAATTCCTTGGTTGTTCTCTCCCCACCCATCCTGGGTAGGTCAGCAATTTTCAGCTGGTGTACCGCGGCATGCTGGTGTGCTGCAAGAATTTTTAAAACGTGGCCCGAGCCTGCAACTGACTATTTTGTCAGGAGCACTGACCTCTTTTGCCTTAGATTGTCAAATAAAAAAATGACAACAGCCAACACAATAGCCATGTGGTGTGAATGAAGCAAAATTACATCTTTTTTTTGGTTAGATTGGCAAAAATTATATTTTTGGGTGTGTCGCACAATTTTAGTAATTAGTTTGTGTGCCATGAGATGAGAAAGGTTGAAAATCGCTGATCTAGGCGGCTCCTAGTTCTTTTGGTCTTAAGCATCACTACACTGAACATATGTATGTGTATGCCCTCGGTGTCTGCTGAAAGTTCTGAAAGGTTGAGTGGCTGAGTCAGGGACTCAATAGCCCACCCGTCATTGGTGCATGGCATTAGCATTTCTCTTGGTATTTTTCCTTTGGATGGGCAAACGCTACCTCTGTGTCGCTAGAAGCAGCATTGAAGAGTACTGGTTCTGCTTTTAACCATTCAGATAAGAGCAAACCTTAAGGAGGACTTAAAGTAAATAATTTTATTTTTTGTGATTGCTGAAAATGCCTTCTGCCTGTGGTGTGTGAAATATTAACAGAAGGAGCTATCAGTAGTTAGGAAGAGGAAGTCCTGATAACACAATAAAGTTTACTTTGGAGTGGATTAAAGAAGTCTGGGTCTCTCTATTTGTTGCTCTTTAATTCCTTTAGCTTACTTTGTTTCTACACAGAATGAGAATAATACTGATTTATCTCCCAAGAGAATTGTGGGGGGGAAAAAACCATCATAATTCATTTCTTTGGAACGTTCCTTTCCTTTTCCCAAGTGCTTTCCCAGCTATATTAACCTATATATTAGCTCATCTTAACGGCAGAGATGGGAGATGCTAAATAATGCTAAGTCGATGGCAAATTTGGTTTTGTTGGGCAGTGAGGGATAGGTGTGTTATCTTATTTGGTTCTTCATATAATTTCAGGCTAACCTAACAATGTTGTTTTTGTGGGGTTTTTTTTTAGAACAACAGCTTTTAAAGAAAAATGACTTAGCTTTTTTCATCATGGTTAGTCAGTGGGCTTTATATTGAACAAGAACTCAGTTCAAGCTAGTTTAAACTGAAATGGGCATTATTATTACTGGGGCAGATCACTGTCCAGGGTGGTGGTTGAGATTACTATGGAAACAGTGCTGGGGATTGGGTTAGGCAGGGCTCTGCTTCTGTGTGGCTAGTGGCCAGTCTCAGACACAGCTTCTGTTTGGTGTTGTCCTCATATCCGCTGTGACCCATTGCTCACCACCAGGGAAAGAAACGTCTCTTCTTCCAGCTTGGAGCAAAATAAACACAAGCCCTTAGAGAAATCCCTAAACCCTTGACCCACTCCTTGTGGCCAGGGAGGTTTGGCAGTATGAGAAAGTGGTGGCCCCCTCTCAGAAAGCCTTGGGTTAAGGGGTGGAGTAAGGAGGGTGCGTTTCCCTAAAAGAGGCTTGGCTGGGCAAAGTGGCTCAGGCGTGACCACTGGGGGAATTATGTATGTCTTTGGAACTTGGTATTTTAGATTGTTTTAGAGGCTGCAGGGCTCTGGTGGGAAGGCTCAGATGTTGTGCTAGGAGGCCTGGGTTTGCATCACGGCTATTCTTTTTATGATTTGGGCGGATTTAGGTGCGCCATTGAACCTCTGCCTCCTGTGGTCAGAAGTGATGGACCTGAGGAGTGGCCCTGTGTTCCACAGTGCTTGGCACAGCACTGTCTCCCTGTGTGCACCTCATCTCACTGCTCTTCTCTTCTGATGACCCTGTATTACTTGGATTTTTAGTTCTGTCCCCAAGTGAGAGCTTTTCTATCTTTCCCAACCCCTTTAAACTGATAAGCCTAAATAAGTGGTTATTGTACTAGATTTTGAAATTTTAGCACCAAAATGCCAGTGTTTTTATGGGTATAATGCCATTCTTTCTGCATTTTAAAAATCTGAAGTCTGAGTCATTTATGTATTGATGTACACAGAGAGGTGTATGCTGCTCTAGCACTTCAGATGTGCCCCCACCTTGTCTGTCCTGTTCTAAGCAATTCATGGGCTTCTGTAACTAAGGCAGTGGGAATTAAAACTAGTGAGGTTGAGCCTCTTATGTTTATTCATCACTTACATTTTTCTGAGAGTCAGTTTGAGCCCTTTACTTCTGGTAGAGCTCCCAAATAGAGTAGTTTTAAAATTAGGAGGGAAGGAAAGATGTTAAGGAAATTTAGAAGAGGATATGGTAGGGGGACTAGGAAATGGAAAGTGCCAGGCCTGATTTCCAGCCCTCCCCTGGATCTGGGCCACCTTCCTCTTTGTAGGGGCTGGATTCCTTGTTCTCTCCTTTCTCTAGATCTGTTTTTTTAGGGCCAGACCTTTTCTCCCCTAGGTTAACATTGTAGCCAGGATCAACCTTCTGGCTTAGTCATGCTACTTTGAGAGAAGTATTTTCGGAGCAGGTGGGTGAAAGCCAGTGCTTTTCACAGTGAGTATTGGTTGGGGGTTAACTACATGCTGCCAACCCAGCCCCGAGGGCTACCCATGGCAGGTTGTGTTTGGGATTCCATGCAACTCTTCATTTAAAATGAATGAGAGGATTTCGACTCACAGGGCCCCAAAGCACAGGTGGATAGGATGTGTGCAGTGGAAACATGCATACAGGATGGGCAAAGTAGGGTTACAGTTGTTTGTACGGAAAATAATACAATGATTAACAAATAATAATATAAGAATAAACTCTGTTTCGCATACTCGCAACTGTAAACCTACTTTTGCCCCACCCTGTACATACTGGGACAGTTGGCAATAGGTGGATCTTTGATGATTGTTTCTAATACTTATTAAGCATAGTTTAGTTGGAGAAAACTTTATATGCATCATGTATGGACCCATGCATGTAGGGAGTTATATGCTTTATCACTCTGTGCACACCAGTCCATGAATGAGTCAGACTTTACATTTTTAAAATACAGAAAGAATGGCATTATGCCCACACATATACTGGCCTTTTGATACTAGAATTCCAATTAAAAAATGAAGTATGGCATATACCATCCTATTAAAGATTATTTTTAAGGGGAAAGGGGGCATTATAGGGGAATGTTTAATTACTGATCTATTAAGTTTTTCATTGTTCAATTTTTAAAAATAATACAACTGGCATTTTAAAAAGTTTTTTTTCTTTCTAAAGAATACTATAGGGCCTTCAAAAGTGCTAGTTCTCTATGCAGGTCAGTTTTTTTGTATTAGATATGTGTGTGTTTACTTTCTACCCAGGGCTGTTGCTGTTAATAAAGGAGCACGAGGAGTGAAGAGGTTGAAGGTGACAGAACAGGAAGCACCTAGAACTCATTCTCTTTTTCTCTGCTCTGAGGAGAAACAGAAGCCTCAAGTGCCTTTATAGACTGAAATCTTGTTTCCTTTCTTTTGGGAAAAGTGATGTGTTTCTTATGCCATCTCCAAAACTAGGTGCACCCTATAGGGCAGAGATGCACTTCTGGCAGTGGGAACACAGGCAAAGGAGAGCTGAAGTGCTTAGGAGCCCTGTTCTAGACTCTTACTTTGGCAATTGCTTTTATCTCCTCTGAAGTCACAGCCTACTTCTGCTGTTCCAGTTGTTGTATTTTTTAACATGCTGGCAGATGCTCTAGCCTTCAGATGTTTAGGAAGCCCTTTTCAATGTTGGAGCTTCAACTTGTCAATTCCTAGGTGACACTTTTCTTTCCCCTTGTTTCTTCAGAGGTGGCCTTGGCTCTGTAAAGTAGATAATTTATAACAGAAAAGTTAAGAGCTTGAAATTTGGGGCCAGACTGCTTGGATTAAAATCCATGTTCCTTATTCTTTCATTCATTAGCTGTGTGATGCTGGGTAAGTTACTTAACCTCTCTGGGCCTCAGCTTTTTACCTGTAAAATTGGGATTATATCCATCTCATAGCCTTGTTGTGAGGGTGAAAACATTCATGCCCCGACAGTGCTTGACACATACATAGTGCTGCAGACTTGTTAGCTTCATGATTATTTCGCAGCACCCACTGTGACACTCCTTCTCCCTTCTTGCAGAGCAGCCTCCTTTCAGGGAGACTTGGCTGTGTCTTTGCAGGGTAGGGGGCGGAAGTTTACTGGCGCACATCTCTTACTGCATTAAAATGTCTACGAATATGGATTGTGGGGTATATGGCCTATCTTTTTTTTTTTCCTAAACTATTTTGGAAATAAATAAGCAGTTGTCTCTGGTGGGGCACATCAGATTCATTGAGGGCATTTAACCTCCTCCCTCTGATGAAAACCACCAGTTAAAGTGTGTCCAGGCTTCAGTGGTTGGTTCTCAACCAGGCTGTAATGAGGGAGACGTTTCAAGTCATTGTGCACGCAGTTTGATGAGCTGTGTAAGCAAGCTGTGAACACCTTAAAAGGCTTTCAGTATTGGAAGAAGTTGCTCTCACATGAGCATAAAACTGATGATACTGATCACAGCGAAGAACAAAAAGAGCATACATACGAGCAAGAATAGGAAGGGCTTTGAGTGGGGAGCTACTAGCCTGATGGGCATGCATGAAAAGAGGCGGCTGCTACTGCTTGAGTGAAGTCAAAGTGAATTAGAAGTATTTGCTTTGCATATTTTGCCAAAATGACTTAGTGGTGACAGAAATTACAGAAAAGGAACTGTCTGAACATCATCAAGATATTTGATGTGTGACACCATACACAAAAATAAACTCAAAATGGATAAAAGACTTAAATGTAAATCACGAAACCATAAAAATCCTGGAAGAAAACATAGGCAGTAAAGTCACAGACATCCCACGTAGTGGAATTTTCACTGATACATCTCCTAGGGCAAAAGAAACAAAGGAAAAAATAAACGTATGAGACTACATCAAACTAAAAAGCTTCTGCACAGCAAAAGAAAACAGCCTCAAAATACAAAGGAACCCCACGGTCTGGGAAAACATATTTGCCAAGGATGAATCTGATAAGGGGCTAATTTCCAAAGTGTACAAAGAACTCATAGCACTCAGCAAGAGGAAGACAAACAACCCAATTAAGAAATGGGCAAAGGACTTAAATAGACACTTCTCCAAAGAGGACATATGGATGCCAAGAGACACATGAGAAAATGCTCAATGCCACTAATCATCAGAGATGCAAATTAAAACCACAATGAGGTGTCACTTCACACCTGTCAGAATGGCTGCCATCAACAAATCAACAAACGACATGTGCTGGTGAGGGTGCGGAGAAAGGGGAACCCTAGTACACTGCTGGTGGGAATGCAGACTGGTGCAGCCACTATGGAAAACAGTATGGAGGTTCCTCAAAAAATTAAAAATGGAGCTGCCGTTTGACCCAGTGATTTCACTCCTAGGAATGTATCCTAAGAATCCTGAAACATTCATCAGAAAGGATATATGTACCCCCATGTTCATAGCAGCACAGTTTACAACAGCTAAGATCTGGAAACAGCCCAAGTGCCCATCAGTAGATGAGTGGATAAAAAAGCTGTGGGACATTTATACCATGGAATACTACGCAGCTGTAAAGAAGAAAAAATCTCGTACCTTTTGGGACAGTATGGAGGGACCTGGAGAATATTATGCTAAGTGAAATAAGCCATTCAGAGAAAGACAAACATCACACAATCTCGCTTATACGTGGAATCTAAAGATCTTAATATGAACAGAATAGATTCAGTGACATGGAAGCATAGATGAGACTGATGAATGTCAGAGGGAGGGAGGAGGGCGGGTGGGTGGAGGGGGAGAGAGTAACCAAAGAATTTTTATGCATATATACACAACCCAAGGACACGGACAATGGTGGGGAGAGGGACTGGGGAGGGGGAAGGAACGGGGTGGAATGGGTCATTGGGGAGAAAAAGGGACATCTGTAATATTTTAAACAATAATAAAATTAAAGAAAAAATTTGATGTGTGAGAAATAAATAGTATGCTTTTTTGTATGCACTACTTTTAAATCTTACCCCACTTCCCAAGGTAGGTTAGCCCTGAGACTCGGTAAGGTTAAGTAATCCTCTAGGGCACATGCATCGCATTGGACTTTGATTGGAACGTCAAGGCCTTTCGTTCTCTAACTCTGACAGGTGTAACCATCTGCTGTATAATCATTGTATTTGGGGAGTATGGTAAGAAAAATAAAACAGCCTTCGGTTTCCTGCTGGGCTCATAGTGGTGGGTAGTGAGTTTAAATTTTCAGTGGAAAGAATAAAAAGTTCAGCAGAAGTTTGGAAGAGCAGCAGTGTTGTAACTGACTGGAAAGTGGTTTGGTGTCTGCAGGTGAATAAGAAAAACGTTGGTGTAAGGGTTTTAGGTGGATGCATTCTCACAGCCAGGCGAGCAAGGGAGTTTAGGGAGAAAACGTTGATTTCTGACTACGACCAAAAGGGCCTTTTGTGGGGGAGAGAAATGATTGTAGGTACTATGGATTAGTGCCTGAGATCAGAAGTAAATAACTTGATAATAATGGAGCAGCAGATAAGGTAAAGTAAATCTGCAATCTTATTTTTAAAATGAAAGTTATGCCAGGATCCAATTTATGTTATGTTTTATTTTAATATTTGATTTGGACTCTGGAAGTTTTTGGCAGAAAAATTCATTTTACATTAATTTAAAAAATCAGTATGCTCTTGGACTGAGACGAAGAGTTGGAAGTTTCTGCATATATATATTTGTCTGGGTAAGTCATTGAAAATGGGTCCTAAAATCTTCAGTTCTGCTTTGCATCTGGACCTGGGTCCTGGACAGCATGGCTCCCTGCCCTGTTTGGCATCAGCCTTTTTTTCTGAGTGGATTCTTTGCTCTGCAGTCACCTTTGTGAGGTGCTGGTCTGCCAAGAAGGGAGTCTAAAGTAGAAATTCAAGGTCAGCTGTGCAAGATAGCCATTACCAGAGTGACACACAGGGAAACAAAATGAATCTTTGCATCTCACCTCCTTGCTCTTAGAGATCAGGGAAGGATCTGATTGCAAGTTTAGGATAGGAGAGAATGCTTTTTGACTGGTAGAGGGCATGGCTTTTCATTTCTAAGTGCTTTAAAGAATTTATGGCCCATTGTTTGTTCATTCCAAAGTCATAATGATATGGATATTTTTTTCTACAGTAATGTGGCTTTTGGCAGAGACTATGCATAACAATTGCTTAAAATAACCAAGTCCTTTGGAACCAAAATGAAAATGTGTGGCCTCTGTGCATATATGTGTTTATGAAAGAAGTTCGTGCATGATGATTAAAATATTATTTGAAATGAGAAATAGTGGTTTTTAAATTGGAAAAATCTCAAATGTCCAGCATTAGGAGAATATAAGATATATGTAAGCGTCCTGGCCAGTGTGGCTCAGTTGGTTGGTCATTGTCCTGTGCACCAAAAGGTTGCTGATTTGATTTGTGTCAGAGCATATGCTGAGGTTTTGGGCTCAATCCTTGTTGGGGGGTGTGATCAATGTGTTGCTTTCACATTGGTGTTTCTGTCTCTCTCCCCCATCTCTTCCTCTCTCTCTAAACATCAATAAAAATATTTTAAAATACATGTATTTCCATACATTTATCCAGAGGATGGTATACTCTGCAGCAACTATAGTTTATAAAGAGTTTTTAGTGACATGGGGAAATGCTAATGGAATAATGTAAAATGAAAAAAAAAAGGGCAGGCACAAAATTTATATACAGCAAGATCTCAGGTATATATAAATGTGTAGAAAAAAATGATCTGGGAAGAGATATATAAAAACTTGTAATGGTTTTAATCTATATCATGAAATAATAGCTGATAGGTTTTCTTTCTTTGTTTCCGTATTTCCTAAATTTCCCACAATAGGCATATATTGTTTTTTAAACAGAAATTTAAAAATTTTCCTCCACAACTGCGCTGAGAAGATGTGGGTCAGTATGTGGTAGGGATGAGGTATTGTCTGCTACATGAAGAAACAGAAGTTAGATTTATAGCAAAAAGCAGTAACTTTGGTAGGTGCACAGTTGCATATCTGAGATTAAGGGAATCACCAGTAATTAGTGATTTACAGTGATTCATTAATTTTTCTCTTGGAATTATGGTAACAGGTAACTTTTCATATTTAAAATATGGGTGATACCTAAGCAATATTGCAAGTAGTTTCTGCTTATATATGTATTTGTCTGTGTAAGTAATTGAAAATGGGCACCACTAGGCATATTCAGCTGCTTCAGCCCCACTTTTTGTCCCCCATAAATTTTCATCTAGTTTTTCTAAAAAGATTTTTTTTTTTTTTTTTTTTTTTTGAGAGAGTGGAAGGGAGGAAGGGAACGGGAGAGAGAGAGAAACATCGATGTGAGAGACACATTGATTGGCCGCTTCCCCCCAAGCACCCCCACCAGGGTTGGGGATTGAACGTCTAACCCAGGTATGTGCGCTTGACCAGGAATCAAACCCACAACCCTTCCGTGCATGGGCCAATGCTCTAACCAGCCAGGGCTAAAAAGATAAAAAACGACCTGTAGAAAAATCTGTTATTTCACTGTTTTGATAAAGACTGTTTTGGTAAGTTTTGCCAGTTAAATGAGCAAACATTGGTATGAATTTAGCTTATCTTAATGACTTAATATACTTCATTTTTACATTTCTTTTCCAGTGGTAATTGCTAGATTTTATTTTATTGTTGCATGAGAATTTTGAGATAGAAGGTTGTGAAACATGCCGTAGCAACATGTTCAGAGTTGATTGACAGTGCGGTGAGAGCAAGCCAGCTCGGGCTGTTTCGTTTGGTTTCTGCTTTATAGAAGGGTTGACTCAAGAGGAAAAGGCTGCTTTGTCGTCACTAACGCATAATGGTACACGTGGAGCTGAAGCATGCTCTTTATGTATTTCAGACCTTTAGAGTTTTTCTTACTATTGTTTTTTCTTTTTTGTCTACAAACACTTGTGTCAAGGGCTGACTTTGAATAGATCGCAGTGAGGGAGCGGCTCTGCTGCGTATGAACCCAGAAGCACCCTGGTTCCCGGAGGAAGGGCTCTCTGCACCCTCCCAGTCCTGGTCCTGGTGCTCTGCTGGACCGGTGGGGGGGGGGGCGGGCGAGCGGGAGACTGGCCAAGGCCCTCTCAAGTCAACTGAGGTGCCCCAGGGCTGCCCTAACCTGCCTGGGTGGGATTCTGACTTAGAGGTGTTCAGTCATAATCCTATAGATGGTAGCTTTGCCCCATTGGTAGAATGGAGATATTTCCATTTTTTGTTTTAATTTTCACTAAGGACCTGTTTAGAGAGAGGAAAGAAGGACGGAAAGGAGGAGGAGGAGGAGACAGAGAGACAGACATAGATGTGAGAGAGAAACATCCATCGGTTGCCAGGGCTAGAATGGAGATCTGTTGACCTGAAGGAAGGTTTGCACTTTTCTATCCCGTTCACTAACAGAACAGTCTTAGTAAGAATTATAATTGCATTTGTGATCGTCAGGGGGAGGAATGGGAAATCATTATGAAAAGACAATCTAAGGACATGGATAATACTGTACTTTCAAAAGATGTTTTAAAAGAAACATTATGGGGATGTATTAATGAAGATGAAATTCTGTTTTAAACTTTAAAATGTGTATTAGGTGTCAATGGATAACAAAATGAAGGAAGAGAAGGAAAGTATGTGGGTTTTAGACTCAAAAGGAGGAAAGTGGTGGTGTTTTCTTAAAAATTTTATTTATGGACTTAGAAACATCGATTTGTTGTTCCACTTATTTTATGCATTCATTAGTTGATTCTTATATATGCCCTGACTGGGGATCGAACCCACGACCTTGGTGCATCAGGGCAACACTCTAACCAACTGAACCTGGTCAGGGCTGTTTTGTTTATTTATTTATTTTTAAAGAAGCAGTTGCTTTAATACAGTTTACAAATGTAGTAAAAAATAAAAAATAAAAAGAGCTTAAATGTGTTTTGAATGTCTAGTTATGTGCCAGATATTGTGATAATTGCTTTGAATATTTTATGCCACTTAGTCACCATAAGAATCGTATTTTCAACCACATTTTAAATTTGGGAAACTAAAAATAAACATTCACCACCCTTTCCTCTGTAAAAAATTTTTGAGTGAAAGTCTTTTTAAGAAGTACTCAACAGTAAGTGATGAAAATAACTTGCTTAATATGTGACTACCCAGAGATGCCCACACCTTGGTGAGCATCTTTCTGGGCATTTCCCTGTGCATGTATCACATTAGAATTACACTGTGTTTGCTGTTCTACAGCCTGTTAGTTGTTGCTTTGTTTTACTCAATATAAGAAGTTAGTGGAATTTTTTCTTTGTATATTAAAATTTAGTCATTTCTTTGCCTCATGATACTGCTTTTTATGTATGCTATGATTTATCTACCTTGTTTCCTTAGATACAGATTTAGGTTGTTTGTACATTTTTACCACTTAAATAACATTGCGATGATTATCCATGCATAAGGGATGTTTCTTTTTTTCCAACCTTTGTCATGGACTTTTTTCAAATATGTATAAAAGTAAAGAGAATGAAACAATGAGTCTCCATATACCTATCACCCAGCTTCAGTTGTTGTTAGCATCCTGCCATTTGTTTCATCCATCCTCTCTCCACTTTTCCCCCTGCAGTATTTTAAAATACATTCCACATGCCATATCATTTTACCTGTAAATATTCCATATGTATCTTGAGTAAATGAGGACTTCTTAACAGTTGATTTTTTGAATCTGGATCCGACTGATTTCACGTTACATGTTACACCTTTTTTTCATATAATTTATTTGTTGAAGAAACTGTATCATTTGTCCTGTAGAATCTCCTTCATTCTGGATTTAACCGATTGCATTTTTTTGTGTCGTGTCATCTAGCATATTCTATGTTTAAAGCTGGTAGGTAGTCTGAGTCCTGGAGGCTTGGTTAGCTTCGCTTTTCTTTCTGTAACTAATGCCTCTTAGCTGCTAGTGTGGTCCTCTATCCGCATCACACTAGGAGACCCATATTGTCTGGTTGTCCTACTTTTGGTGATGCCAAGATTGTTCAGCGACGTCAGGTGTCGTCACTAGTTTCTTTGTCATATGTTTCCCATCCAGCCTTTCACTTAATGATTTTAGTAGCAATTGATGATTGTTGCTCAGATTATTTCATTAGACAGCAGAGGACAGTTTTCTCATTCTCTCATTTCCTTTCATTATCTGTTAGCTATGATTCTTCTACAGGGGACTTGGCCTCATCAGCTGCTGGTTACTCTGCAGTAGGTTCTGTACAGGAAAGGCAGCTCAAGTGCTTTATTCTCCCTCTTGATTTATCAAGTTTCAGAACATGAGTTGGTACCTACCAGTCTCCAAAGATGACCATAGAGGGTCTTTTTAGTAGTATCAATGTAACTAATGAATTTAAACACACTTGTGTTTTCACCCCATTACATTTGAGCATCTTCTTCAAGTAGGAGCCCTCTTAAGTCATCAAAAGGGCACACAGCCAGTTTGAAAGGTGTCTTTCCCAATAGAAGGAATTGGGGTGCCTTAAGGAAGTGGCCGATTCCAGGGATAGGCAGGAATTATCCAAGATGAGACTGAGGCATTTTGTCAGACTTGAAAACAAGGAAATGGTTTCACAGTACAGTGGTACCTCGGTTTTCAAATGTAATCCGTTCCAGAAGACTGTTTGAGTTCTGAAACGTTCTAAAACCGAGGTGCAGGTGCGGTTTCCTATAGAAAGTAATGCAAAACGGATTAATCTGTCCCAGACTTTAAAATCAACCCCTAAAACAGCAATTTAACATGAGTTTTACTATCTAATGATACCACAGATCCATAAAATGATACACAGTGAAAGCAATAAACACAATATGCTGTACTGTAAAAGCAATAATAAACATAATGTAAAAACAGTACTGTAGATGATAAAAATGAAAATGTAATTTTTTCTTATCTGCAATGATGATAGTCATGGTTTGGATGGGGGGGGGTCCCCTTCAATAATCACAGTAGGTGACTGTTGTTCAGGTGTTCTGTGGCCCTCTTCTAGAATCACAATAGTGACTGTTGTTCAGGTGTTCTGTAGCCCTTTTCCAGAGTCACTGTAGGTGACTCCTCTCCTGCCATTTCCTTCCCTTGATTGTTTTACACCACTGACACCTGGCTCAGACTCCCTGGATCTTTTCCTCACTAAAAATTTTTCAATTGACATTTGCTTTTTCCAGTGTTTTCAAATTTGTCTAAAGTGAGACAGCATTATCATTGAAAGTGTTAGTGGCGTGACTTACAGCAGCTTTATCAGTGTGACATTTTTCAACAAAAATTTCTACTTCAACCCATTTTGCACACATTTCTTGGATCAGTGCAATAGAAACACTTTCTCTTCCGCCTCCTTCTTCAAGACAGTTCCTCAGTTCCCACCTATTGCTGCTCCGTCAGAACGTTTGGAAGTTCTTCTGTGGCGAGTTCAGTCCTGTGGTCCCCACTGACCCCTCCACATCATCGCTACTCACTTCCAAGCCCGTGGACTGTCCCAGAGACAGTATCCTCAGCAACAGGAGCATCCTCTTCAACACCCTCAAATGCACGTTCAGGGACAGCTTCTAGCCACAGTTTCTTCCATGCTGACTTCATTGTTCTGTGAGACACATCCCTCCCTGCTTTGCCTATATGATGTAAGCAATGGAGGATATTAAAATGATTGTTCCAGAACTCTCTGAGGGTTAGTTCTGTGTCCGAGGTCACCTCAAAGCACCTTTGGAACAGTGCTTTGGTGTAAAGCTTCTTAAAATTAGATATGACCTGCTGGTCCAGGGGCTGGATGGAGTCGTGTTGCGGGGCAAAAACTTTACACTGATAAAACTGAACTCTTCCATCAACTCGTCCTCCAAGCTGGAGGGTGAGCTGGAGCAGTATCCATAATAAGCAGCCGCTTCATTGGAAGATTTTTGTCTTGGAGGTATTTTTTTACACTTGGCCCGAACACTTCATGAACCCACTCAATAAAAAATTGCCTGGTTACCCAAGCTTTACTGTTTGCCCTCCATATCCCATGCAGTTTGCTTTTTATGACATTGTTTTTCTTAAATACCCTGGGGTTCTCAGAATGGTAGATTAGCAAAGGCTTCAACTTAAAATCCCCGCTTGCATTCCCTCAAAATAAAAGGGTTAGCCTGTCTTTCATGGGCTTGGGTCCTGGCAATGATTTCTTCTCTGTTATGTAGGTCCTCTTTGGCATTTTCTTCCAAAAGAGGCCTGTTTCATCACAGTTGAAAACTTGTTGGGGAAGGAAACCCTCTGCCTCTACATACTCTTTAAATTCCAAAACAAGTTGGTTGGCGTCTTCTTTGTTGGCGCTGCCACTTTTCTTCTTAAACGTTTCAAACCACCCTCTACTTGCCTTGAAAATATCACTCTCAGCACTTGTTCCAGGGGTGTTTTTGATGAGGTCAGCATGCAAATATAAAGCTGTTTCACAAATCATGCTCTCAGAAATACTGTCACTGGCCAACTGTTTTTCATTTATCCATATGAAAAGCAATTTTTCCATTTCTTTAGTTGTCTGTGTTCTTTGTCTTGTGTTTTAACACCTATTGCAACATTGGCTCCTTTGATTGCTTATTTTTTAGGATGGTACAAATTGTAGATTTGGCCATACCAAACTGCGTTGCCAGATCACATACATGGACACCACTTTCATGTTTGGAAATAATTTCCTTCTTCACCTCTATTGTTCTGTTAATGATTCCCTTGGCTTTGCAGCTTTTATCCATTTCTCACAGCAAGGGGCGATTGGCAGAGGGCTCCTGAGATGACATGAGCACAGATTGATTGCACAGTTACCAAATAAGCCCAAATATCACCCCCATGTTGTGCAGGTGCTCAGGGATCAGCAGCCGACAGCTAGGCCTCAGGATCTTGCCCTCAGTGGAAGCTGCGTGGCATGTTCGACTTCTGAGGTGTGTTCGAAAACCAAAGCATTTACTTCCAGGTTTACGGTGTTCCTAAACTGAAATGTTTGTCAACAGAGATGTTCGAAAACCGAGGTACCACTGTATATTGCAGTCACCGGTTTGTATATGGCCTCCCCATAGAGTATGAGCTTCTGGAGGGCAGGGGCTGTGTTTTGTTTTTGGAGTCTCATTACCTCGATCTATCCCTGCTAGAGGTACTGCATCCCACCCCTCACCCCAAGCATAAAACAACAAAACCCTCAGTTGAGTGCTCTTGGGAACTTCAGGAAGGCTCCATTCTCTCTTTTTAAACCACCAAAATAGTTTCCCCAGTGGTTTTCCAAGAGCTGTTAGTGACTTTCAGAGAGCTGACTCTTTGGTGCACTTTGGAGTCCAGTCTTGCTATTGCTTTCTTTCCGGTGTCCTATAGCAAATACAGGTAAAAGTATTGGTGGAATTTGACCATGTCTCCACTGTTGATTTTATAGATAAGCAAACAGTAGGCTCAAGTCATACATTGAGTCATGCAGTTTGGTTAAGAAAAATGGGTATAGTATGTGGCTCAGTACAGTTGCATTGTTCTTTTCTGTCACCTCTCCTTTTTTCTTGCATAAGGTAGTCAGAGTTTTGTGTTTTAGAGCTAATTTTCTGTATTTTGCTGCTATATATTTTTTTCTCTTAGAACCGAGTTTCTCGTTACTTACATTATGTTCCGCAAGCTTTGATCTCTCATTTCTTGACCTCAGACTATAACTGAGCCCCACTGTGTATGTCTGCAAAGCTTTCCCTGGTGGCATTTACTATGGCTGAGTTTCTGTTGTGATGATACGATCAATGTCTGTTTCTCAGACCATGTCTGCTTTTTCCTTTTAAAGTAATTTTACCTGTAACAGCCTGCTTAATGCCTTGGCACAGAGTTGCTCAATAAAATGTGTCTAATAAATGAAAACACCCCTAACCTTTCCTGCCCATGGCATTCTGTGAGATTTTTTGATGGTCAAATGAGAATGATGTAAGAGAAAGCCAGAGTGCATGTTGTCTTGCCATTGTAGAGAGCCCTCTCAGGGCTCCAGGGGTTTGTTTGCCTTGGCCTGTGTTCTACTTTTAGTAGTATCAGTCATTTCTCAGTTGTAGGTGGGAATTTGCATCCTCGGGTGTTGGGTAGGGTTTTAACTGTGTGTCTCCCTAACACGAAGCCTTATCTTGCTGCTGAGATGATACTACTTGAATAATATCACTTTGGGTGCATTTAACCCTCTACCTTCCTGCCCTCTTCTCTCTAATCCCTCCTGTATTAGGAAATTAGACTTCCTTTTGGCATTTTTACACTGATTTGTGAACACTCTGGTGTGGAGACTTGGGCAGATCATTTTACCTCTGAGCCTTTGCTTCCAGTGGGGAGCAGTAATGATACCGGCCTTATCTCACTACTTACAGGACTGTATGTAAAGCTGGAGACAGGAGTCTTTCTGTTCACCGTCTTTCTCTTCTTTTCTCCCTTTCACTTTGTGGTCACTGAGATTTAGAATCTGATACATTTCTGTGTTTTAACCTATAAGCAGTTAGCTGCAAAGCTTCCCTTTTTGTTGTTGGTTTATTTTGTGGCCAAAGTAAATTAGGGTTTTACAGGACAGTGCTGTCCATTGTTTTTAAGGTTTGTTTTGGTTTTTTAAAGAACTCAACATCTAAAAAGTTGAAATAATTACAGGTTCATGTAAGAAATAATACAGAGAGACCCTTGTACAGATACCCAGTTTCTCCCAAATGGTTACATTTTGCCAAGCTGTGGTGCAATATCATAACCAGGATATTGACATTGATCCAAGCCAACACCCTTACTCAGATTTATGTAGTTTTATTTGTACTCATTTATGGGCATCCATTGACTTTTGATCTGAAGTTTCCTAAGTCAACATTTCAGATTTGAGGTGATTGAGAAATAGGGATAAGTAGCACATTTAATGTGAGAGAATTAATTTATAGATTAAGGAGAAATGTGATATTTTCCCTTTTAATTCTAGTGACTGTAGTAATATAGACCATGATAATTTTGGGCCATATAGTACAGTAACTTTATTTTACAGATAAATGGTCAAAAATAGAGTACTAGCCTTGACTGTGGATCAGTAGTTAGAGCATCAGCCCATTAACCAAAGGGCCTCGGGTTCAATTCCTGGTCAAATGCATGTACCTGGGTTGCAGGTTCAATCCCTGGCCCTGGTCAGGGCTTGTTCAGGAGGTAGCCAATCGATGTGTCTCTCACATCAGTGTTTCTCCTCTCCCCCTCCCTCCCTCCCTCCCTCCCTCCCTCATCTCTTTCTAAAAAGTCAGTGGAAAACATACCTTTAGGTGAGGATTAACAACAACAAAAAAATAAAGAACTAATTTATTAGCATATGCATTCTTGGCATGTCCACAATACTTTAAAAATGACTTTTAAATATACTTAAAAACTGATGACCTTACCCCATTGTCAACGTTGTGTACACGTTTCTTTGTTTACATTAGTCCTTTCCTCAGGAAACCATGTTTTCATGAGTACTGCGTTGCGGAGCGCCGGGTTAGTGGAACCTGAACTAGATTTACCACCTGTGGTTTCCCTTTTCCTTTTTTAATTGATTGGAAGAAGATGGTGGATGGACCTTAGACGATTGCTTCCTTTCCTCCTACGTTCCTGCTTGGGTTTGAGACATGACCAGATACCATCTGTAGAAGTCTGGTGTTAAGTTTTAACTCCTGTGTCTCAAATGCTCTCCTCCCCCAACATACAATAGTCCAGTTGTCAATAAGTTTTAGTAATTTTTTTTTCTTACATCTTTTTGTAACCTCCCCTCATATTTGTGAATATGTTCCTACTTGAAAATAGCAGAAAAGCATAAAAAAAGTCACTATTTTATCTGACATGTCTTTTCAGGCTTTTCATTGTACCCTCTCTCTAGCAAAGGACCACGACACCGCTTCCTTCCTTAGCCTGCTGAAGCAGCTTTCTGATTGGTCTCCCTCTCCAGGTCAAGTAAGCTTTCCAAAGCATGCATTTGTTATGTGCGTCCCTGCTCGGGAGCCTTGAGTTCTTTGCTGCCTGCAGAAGAAGCCCGAACAACTGCGTATGATGTTCAAAGTCCTGTAATACATTTGTCTCAAACATGTTGTTCTTTGCTTTTCTTCCACAACGTTCTCTCCATATTGCACCTTCACTGATTTGGTACCCACACTCCCCCTTCCCACCCCCATTCTCTTTCCTCCCTATGAGCCACTTGTTGGCTTTTTGAAACTCCTTTACATAGTTGGAGGTTTAGCTTAAATACTGTTGCTTCTGTAAAGCCTGTGCTGAGTTTTCCCAGTGGAGAGTACTTGTTCAGTGGCTGGGTGTTCCCGTAGCACTCAGACCACACTTCACTTTTGCCAGACCCTGTGTCACCTTATACTGTGGTCATTTGCATACTTCAACCATATCATCAATATTGTTATAGGTGAGGGCCACATTTTATCTTTCTGTCTCTGAACCCCTTGCTTGTACCCAGCATATTTTATTTAATTATGTTTAATTACATTCAGCTGCGTAATAAGTATCTTCTGCTTGCCTGTATTTGAGATGGCATTTTCCTTTTTCTTTGTATTTTTTTTCTTAACCTGTCTTGTCATGTAAAAACTTAATTTGACAATTTTCTTTCTTATAGTTGTATCCTAATCCAGTGTAGTTTCACGAGAGTTACTTGCTGTGGGATGAATTTGTCGAAATGGTCTCTGTAAGTCAGGAGGATTCTAATGGGCTTCTGAGTCCCATAGATGTGTGACTTTCATCTCTCATGAAGATGGAGTGAGGAGGGGTAGGTAGTGGGAGGAGACTTGGAAATCAGCCAGGAATATTCCGTTTCCTTCATATCCAATAAATATGGAAAATCAGTTTTGGTTGGATGAATGTCTTGTCATTCTTCCTAACCTTTGTTGGTAATTTAACAATTTGATTTCAAATTGTGATTTGTTCCCAGAGAATTCCAAATAGAAAAATCATGAATGTTATATAGAGTCTCACTGAAGGGAATCTAGAACTGTGAAGTGTAGTTTTGACATTGTAAAAGAAATACTGATACATTCGCACCCCACCACTTTGAAGGAGGAGGCTGGGCTTCGTGACTGTACTCAAAACTGTGGCTTTGTGACAGGAGGCCTGGCAGACTGGAAGTCCTGTGGATCATGAAGAGTTCATTAGATTCTGTCTGCATCTGTTAGAAAATGAACAACCAGGCATGTGGGAGTCGGCCGTGTTGCTCAAATGCTCAGCATGGATAACTGTAGCCACAGAGCTATTTTTCATTTAGAGAAGGAAAACCTTTCCTAGCCAAGAGAAAATTAGAGACAGCTAGACCTTTGGATACCTTTTTCTTTAACACTATGATATATTCAAATTTATTTCCATTTTACATATGAAGCACACAAAGGAAATAATTTTCCCAAAGTTACATAGCTAGTAAGTTGCTAGGTCTAGGTCCAGAATCTGCACTGTTAACTACTGTGCAATGTTGTCATGACAACACAGTTTAAAAATAAGATTGGCTAAGGTGAGCCTCCAGTGCATACAGAACAATCTTTGAAAATCATAACTTGGATCCTATCACTTCTCAGCCCAGCCCTCTCCGGTGTCTTAGAATAAAACAAAAAAATTTGCCTTATTGCAGCGATTTTCAACCACTGTGTGTAAGAATTTGTAAAACATGCAGTATCTTACTATTCAGTGGCACTGACCTCTTTCCCCTTAGATTGTCCAATAAAATAATGACAACAGCCGACATAACAAGCCGTCTGGTGTGAATGAATCAAAATTATACCTGTTTTATTTGTCAGGTCAGCAAAAATGATATTTTTTTTGGTGTGGCACAGTGTTTTAGTAACTTATGTGCCATGAGATGAAAAAGGTTGAAAATTGCTGCCTTACTGTATAAATGACCTTGTGCCCATGGCCTGTCTCTTGGTGTTCCTCCCACTCCTACTGCCCTTTATAGTGCTCCACTCATGCTGGCCTTTCTGTCTCTAGAACTTGCTTCCTGATGGCTGGCCGACTTTCTCCCAGTTCTTTGTGTTGTGAGCTACATCTTATCATTCAGGTCTCAGCTCAAATCTCACGTTTTAAGAAGCCTTTTCTGACCCCCTAGCTGCGTACTCTCAAACCTCAGCCACTTATCCCTAAGATTCCCCCCACTTGAATGTGTTTCCTGATGGCAGAGCCTTTACCTGTCTTGTTTAATAACAAATCTCCATTGCTTAACACAGTGCTTGGCCACCCAGTAAATATTTTTTGACTAAACCTGAGGGGTTGAACAGTTATGTCTCTGGAAGGCCTATGGCTTTCCTGAGACCAAGAATTGAGAACCCCTTTGACTTACAGGATCTGTGACCAGCTCAGGATAGATAGAGGCTACCTTATCCACTCTAGCCCTCCAAACTCTGCCAAACTAGAACTTGTGGAATTTATCTCCTCTAATGTCTCAGCAGCAAGTGAAGGTAGTAGAGGACAGTCAAGGGCCTGCAAAGTACAGAAGGAAAGCTTTCTCTGATTTGTTGCTAGTGTAAACCAATGGTCGGTGGCACCAATTCAACACCAGCAGGACTCCCCAGTTTGGGGTGTGGTGAAGAAGGAAGCTTTATTCAGTGCACACAGCTCAGTGGTGAAAACAACACTGTTGTGAGGCTATTTTGGGGCCAGGTAGGTAGCTCTGGGGTTAGGTCCCTCTCTGGCTAGACAGCTCTGCTCCTCACTGGTCTGGTCTGCTCTGTTCTGCTCCATTCTGTGCCAGTCTGCTCTGCTGGTCTGCTTCACTCCAATCTGGTGAGACATCATGCAGGGAAACACAGTCCACCTTCAGTGGAAAGGGACAGTGTGCTCTCAGAGCTGGACTGGGGCTGGCTTATATAGACAGAAGCGTCCACCCCTGGCCCCTGATTGGTCTGTTTTCATGCAAATGAGGACTCCAAATCATCACAGTTTGATTGGTTCAAAAGGCACTGTCCTGATTGGTGAGAATAGAGCCGCTTTGGTTGGTTGGAGCTGGGCAGCTCTAATTGGATGGAGAAAGCATCAGTCCTATTGGTTGAAATAGGGTTCCAGGAACTCATAAGGGCTGGCTCAGAGGCAGAAACAATGTGCAGGCAGGCGGTTCAGTGCAGGCTTCTCCCTGAAGTGGGGTTTGCTGGAGAGCCCTGCCTGCCCACTGGAAAAATGGCTGCTATGGTTGGTTTTTAAAAATTTGAGCCCAGTGAGCCACCCAGGAGCCCTTTTTACTAGGTATTTTCTTTCTCAGGATCCACACTGGGGTGGTTAAGACCATGGAAAGGAACTCTTGGACTAATAATGCTCAGCACACTGACTATGTAATGTGACTCGGAGACACCAAGAAATGCTAAATTCTAGAATATTCTCTGTAATGGACAGGTTAGTGCATTTTAGGAGACTTCAATTAACTAAATGGAATGTTCAGACATTTGGAATCAGTCCTTAGATATCTGGAAAAACCTGGTAGACTCGGCCCTTTTCTTCACTAAAGTTGTGTTGTGGTTATTAAAGAAAGTCTGTCATTAATTTTTCTACTTGTCTAGAATACAACATGTTCCTTATCTGTAATCAAGGCAGTTTGAATTTTTAAGGGTCATTCATTATTTGATAGGACTGTTCCAGTGAGAGGTCCTGGAGGCTGTGAAGGTCACTTACTTTGATTTGTTGGTCACAGTTGCCCCCAGGGTTCCATGAGGGAGGGAAGTTTGGACTTCTTGACCCTGCTAGGCAGAGACAGTACTTGAAGGGATTCAGACTGGGCTTCATGATCCACCCCTCTCCTGCCCTATTTGGCCTTGAGCCTGAAAGCATGTTTCCTATCAGCCTGAAGTTCTCTAAATGCATCTTTTTGTTCTGTACTGGACCTTTCCCTCCTGGTGGTCAGTGAAAATTTAACACTTAAGAAAAGACAGGCTTTGTGTTTTGTTTCACTGGTGTAAAGCATGCATGTCTTAGAAGTTCACCAGTTTACTGAAACTTGACCAGTTTACCAACCCCACCTAAGAAGACAAGGTAGCCACATAAAGAGATGTAATTCTTAGCCAAGATAAATCACTGACAAGCTGGCAGTATGTGGGGCTCTATTGTTTTTCTTTCCTAAAACCTCTTTATAGTCCAGATCTCTCTTTGAGTTCCTTGGCTTAATTACAGGATGATGATAGGATAATTAGGTTAGAAATTTATTTGCCCATTTCACAAATTTTTTGAGAAGATAAGATGCGCCAGTTGTTGAGGAGAGAAAAAGGACATTCCTGCCTTCAAACACGTGATTATAACAGAGTAAATGTGGTTTGCATGCGAGGACCTCGTGGTTTATGCTGCCACTGACCAGTTAGAGGGATGCAAACAGTGCTCAAGTCCAGGCTTCCCTTCTGTAGGAGGAGACCAGCAAAAGCGTCCTGGATGTGGTGGCCTAGTGAAGCCGTGGGGTGCACTGCCTCCCCGCACTCACGCGGAAGCTCCAGGAGGGCAGGACTTTGTTTGGTTTACTCTGTAAGGCAAGCACTTGGAAGAGGGCCTGATCCACCATAGTACAGTACTTGAATACTTGCTCAATGCGAAGGAAGCTGGGTATAATGGAAGTAGCTAATGCTATTGGATAGTTCTATGTACCAGGCCTGTGCTGAGCTCTTTTAGGTCAATTTTTCACTTAATCCTCACAACCACCTTGTTAGTTACTGTTACAGGGGGAAGGTAAGTGGTAGAGCTGGCATCTGAAACTTGGCTATCTGGGTTCTGAACCCAAACCCTTCACCTGAACTGTGCTTCCTAGAAAGATAGATTAGTGCTGGACCTTGGAGGGATGAATGCCATACCAAAGCAGTTAAACTGTTTTTTAATAGGCTTATGAGGAAGTGTTGCAGATTTTGAACAGGCTCCTAGGGTATTACAGATTGCACTTTGGAAAGTTAAAAAATTAAGGTGGTGTCTAAGCCGATTTGGGTCAAATAGGAGTTATGTGGAACCTCGGTTCTCGTACTCAATTCATTCCAGAACTCTGTTAAGAGAAGCGATTTGCTTGAAAACGGAATCGTTTCCCCCCCCCATTAGAAATAATGTAAATTGAATTAATTCAGTCCAGACCCCCAAAAGCAAAAATACAGGAAAGTATTCACAGCACAATTTCCTGAGGTGTTAACAGTGGTAAACTGACTCATACTCGTGCATTCTGCCCTTTGTCCTCTGAGAGATGCTTGACTGATCATACAGGTATCAGCATGAAAACTGAAGTTTTGTTCGACAACTGTGACATTTTTCATGAACAATTTGGTCGAGATCCAAATTGTTCAAGGTGGGAGACGTTTGAGAACCAAAGTTTATCTATACTAGGAAATAGTTCAGTGAGGTGAGAGGCAATAAGGTTATTGTAATGGACTATTGAAATGTTATGGGAAAGTTTGGTAATAAGGTGAGCATTTGGCATTGGAATGTAGACATTACCAAAATTAATAGTGGCATCTGAGAGCAATTTAAGACACAAGGTTATACTTTGCACACAGTAAATTCACAATAAAATAAATGGATTTAATTTTCTCTATGATGCCTTCTGTTTTGGAACTTGAACCTCCCTGACCTAAGGAAGTTTTATCTCCAGGCATTGGAGGAATTATGCCTGAGAAGATACCTCTTTAGCTCCCCATGATAGTTTCCCTGGGAAACAGCCTTTCAGAAAGAGAGGCCCAAATAATTTCCATTATAATGTTTACATTTAGTTAACTAGTACTTTTAACACAAAGTATATAGTACAACATAGAACATGCTACAAATGCAATATAATTGTGTCGTTAATAAAATAATTCCAGGATTTATAAAAATGAGAATTTACATTATATCCCTAGCATGTGCTCTGATAATGGGACCCAAGAAACACAAGGCACTTTGAGGTCTGGTCAAAGATTCTACTGGTTTCCTCCCCATTTCTCTTCTTACACCCCACCCCACTGTGGAAATACCTTAACACTGTTGCTTCAGAGGCACCTGAACAGTTTATGGGCTGGTCTCATTAGAATTATTAGGTAGCTTGGATTAAGCCAGTGAAATCTGGGAAGGGTGCTGGAGGACTATTGATAGGACTCTAAACTGTTAATCTCAAGAGGCTTGAAGGCTGGGCAGCCCAGTGCTCATCCTCCCACAGCTCGTTTGGCCTTCCCTGAAACACCCCTGCAGGAAATCGTCACTTGTGCTTTCTGGGCATTTTCTCCTCAGAAAAGAAACCTTGTATCTTACCTGCAGGTGACAAACTGACCCCACAAGGGAAAGGACTTAGAACAAATTTTAGAATCTTACCCCTCTTTTTGTGTATTATGACTCTAGATGCAAACATCTGGACTAAAGTCTGCTGACCTGCTTGTCATGACTGCTGATCTTTGTGTGGAGCTCCTAAGCCAGAGTGGCCCCGGGGGGCTGCCCTCCTGGAGAAGCCTCTAGGCTGTCAGCTCGGAAGGTCACAGCCAGTTTAGTGGGAAGTGGCTTTAGGGCAGAGCTCTGGTTGGCTGTGGATGTGGATGAGTTTCATTTTGAAGATCACAGAAATTTTTTTTTAAATTAAAAGTGTGCCTCCTTTCACAGGAATGTACCTGCCACATACAGCTGTGAAGGTGCCCTCTGGAGTTTTCCACAAGGCAGCCCTGGTAGGAATAATATGCAGATTGCTTTTGGCAAATTTAGAATTGCAGAAGAAAGTAGTCCTCTCAGTTGTTCAGCCAACAGGGCCTACTTGGTCTTGGGAGTAGGGAACTGAATAAGACATAGTTCCTGCCTTGAGGGACTCGTGCCTAGGGAGACCATAGGTCCACTTGCCTGGACCAGTCCCAGTGTATACCTGTTGTCCTAGTATTAATAGCACTCCTTTTATATCAAAGTTCCCCCCTCCCCCACCCCTACCCCAGTGTGACTATAAACTATATGGTTACCTTACTCAGTCTAGTGTAAGAGGCAAACATATAAACACTTATCACAGAATTGAGCCTAATGTGCAGACACTTCTTGCTGCCCTCCACCCCTTTTCGCACAGCAAGTCTGCGAGTCCCTGAACAGCCCCTTGTCTACCTGCGTTCTGCTTTTCCCAGTGCTCCAACCCCGTCATGCCTCCCAGCTGCCCGCGGGAGCCCAGACCTTATTTAGGATCCAGGTGGGTGAGCTTTCATGCCACTGCAGCCCCTTGGAGCGTATTCTGGGTTGCGGCTTCTTCTCTGCTCTTTTCTTCTAGAATTGTGTTTGGGGGGAAATTTCATTTGCTGATGGCCACTTGTGGCCTCCCCTCGCCCCCGTTCTCTCGGTTGTTTTAGAGTATAGTCTCTGGTACTTCTATATTGTCGTTTGACGGCCTAGCAGGAGTCAAGGTTAATATGAATGCGTGCTTGGTTTCCTCTCCTCAACTGGCATGCCTTTGGACTCTGGCTTCTACTTCTTGCTACCCTTGGGAGAGAACAAAGTGCTTCAGAAAGAGCAGGGCTCTGGAGCCCTCAGCTGTGGGTATGAATACAGGTGATAAAACTTGCTGAGAGGGGAAAACCAAGCACAGGATGGACCTTCGATCATTCATTCCTCTTCAGTGGTTTAGAGTTAGGGAGAAATCTTAATTTCAGAAATCAATCCACTTTAGGGTCGTAATATGAGATTGTTCAATTCTAGGCTAGAGAGATTAGTGATATAATCTCAGCTAGACTAGAATGGGGATCCTACTGGAGGGCTTCCAGGGGAGTGGATGAATGTATGTTAGGTTTCCTTTCTTTGCTCGGGCAATGAATTCCTCACTTGAAGTAATTCCATTGTGAACTTTATTTTCATCCCTTGCTTTTATTTCCCCCAAATGTGGTCCTGCCTACTTTTGAAATTTGAAATTAGAATTAGATATGTGTAGGAGGTAGTACAGAAGAAGCTGGTTTCCCCAGAGCTGCGAATTTATTCCCAGTTCCCAGGGCCTTTTTGTTTTCCAAGAAGCTGGAAGTTAGAAGAAATTTGAGCAGAAAAATTTATTTTGATTTCTCTATCTTGCCTTTAAGCTTCTATGCTAGAACAAGTTGGGCTTGTTTTCCATAAGTGAATTCATTAAGTGTGTAGGCATGTGAAATTTTTTGGTTTTTGGCAAGGCTACTGTGAATTGTGTTTGAAAGCATGAATGAACTTCTGGAATGGAAGAGGAGGGGCTCCACCCATAAGTGAGATTTCTGCTGAGTCTTCCTCCTGTTGAAACTGTTCCTTTCCCGCTTTGATAAAATCACATTGCTTTCATCTGCCTCTGTTTTCATTGTGATGTAGGCATTTCTAACAAATCATCAGCTAGTCATTTTATAAGTGAAGGTACTGAGACCTCGTGGTGGCTCCCTTTCCAGGTCTTAAGAAAACAGAAGCAAACAAAGGCAGGATAGGATTCCCTGTAGCCAGCCACTTTGCTGAAAGATCGAACTTAAAGACCTGAACAGCAAAAGCCCAGCTTACCTGAGACCTGCCTGTTTTGTTCCTGTGCTTGTGTTTGACCCCCTAGTAAATCATTGAAGAATTTGGGATCGCTCTGAAGTTGGAAAGCTTCCAAATTGCATCTATCTGAGAGTGTTGGACGTGTTGTTCAGTATTCTGTACAGTCGATTTTTTATGGATGGAGAAAAAGGACTCCAGCAGGTGGTTGTGGAGCAGCTCTGTTGTACTGTAGCCTGACTTGGCTTTGGAGTCACTTGTTCTTCGCTGGGTGACTCGGTAAGTCAGAGAGGGCAGAATGCAGGACAAGGGCAGAGAGCTGTGGTTGGGAGAACCCGATTATAGAGTGCTTCGTGCAAGGCAGTGAGTGGGTGGACTTCCCTGGTCAGCCTGCCCAGGCCTGGAGGAGCTCGCCTCCTTCAGCAAGCGTGTAGTGGGCTCAGCGTGGCGGGCGGCCAAGGCCAGGCCCTGCTGTGGGCTGCCTGCCCGGCCTCTGTGCTGTGTGCAGCACAGGGCTTTGCTCTGAGGAGAGAGACAGAAGGAAGTCGGCAGTTCAGCCTCTTTCTTTAGGGCCTATAGTAACGAAATCAATTTTATTTTGTAACCTTGAGGAACATATTAGTACCATAGCCAGGAAAAACGTTTGATTCTGAGAGAACTGTGAACACGAGAACACCTTATCTAACATTAAGCCCTGACATAAGTGAAACCTTGAATACCTTTCCTGTACGTGCGTTGCTGGTTCCCTAATGAGAAAACTACTTCATCTCTGACTTTAGCAACCTGGTGTGTGCAGACATATAATGAATGATCCTTGGAAATATGCCAGACGTGAGGGAACTGACAATTTTCCACAGGAGAAAAGACAACATACTAATTATAACTGTTACTTTAAACCCTTTAAATACCTCCATTACCCTTTATTTAGGAAGCCCAGTATTTAAGAAGGCTGGGTTCACTTACCCTCATCTGAACTCCAAATACTTGGCTTACTGTCTTGTTTTGTCTTGGCGTTTTTCCTTTGACAGTAGCTATATACAAGATCAATGTCCTGCAAGATACTGTTGTTAGTCACTGCGGTATTTAGGGTCAGGGAAAGGGGGCCTTAAGGATAGGTTGTGCAGTGAGGATTCTTCTGCCCAGAACATTGGTCATGAGTCTTAACCCGATTCCTAGGTAATTAGGGGAGATTGCTTCTAAAGATCAAAGAGATCGGCACCTCTATGGTTTTTCTTTAACTTTGTTTCTTTAATTTTATGAAAATTTTCAAACCTATGCAAAAGGAGAGAATGTTATAATAAATCCACATGTACCCATCATCTTAGCTTCTGTTCCTTCCAGGAAGGCGGCATTGCAGGGACTTTAGATTTATTTTTTAAAATTTTAACTATTAAACAGTTTTTTATTTTGACTTTCTTAAACTACAAAACTCTGTGTGTTTGTAAAAATATAATACAGACGTGTTTGAAGCATAAGGGGAAAGGCCTGTTCCCCTTAATGTGAGCACACCTGCACACGAGCACTGCACGCAAGTTTTTGAAAAAAATAGAGTCAGACTGCGCTTATTCTTTTGCAGCTTACTGTATTTTTTTTTTCCAGGTCAATTTCAAACAAATTTTCAAGTTATTTTCTGCTTTCTAGCAATTACATTGACTCTGTAGATCAGTTTAGGGAGTAATACCATCTTAAAAGTATTGTCTTCTGTTCAATGAACAAAGAGTATCTTTTCACTTATTTAGGTCTGCTTTCATCAGTCTTTTGTAGTTTTTAGTGTAGAAGATTTGCACTTTTTTTGGGTTGAATTAATTTTTTTCTTTTTGGTGTTATTGTAAATGGAATTGTTTTCTTAATTTCATTTTTGATTGTTGCTGGTATATTCATTATTAATTATGCAAACAGCACTCATCAATATATAACTACCCAGTTACCTATTGATGGATTTTTAAGATTATTTTTAAAGGTTTCCTTTTACAAAATAATGCTGTAGTAACCATTGTATGTGCACTGTATTATTTTGCATACTTGTATTAATGTTTCTGAAATAGATTACTAGAGATAAACTTGCTGGGTCTAAGTTTGTATGTATTAAAAATCTGATAGATACCAAATTTTGTGCCAGAATGCATTTATCATTTATAGAAGCTTGCAGGTAGCTTATGCTAGTGTCCATTTCCCCAATCTCTTCAAAAACATAGGATATTATAAATCTTTTAAACATCGTCTCAATCTGATAGGTTATAAATGGTGTATCATTATTTTGATTTGGAATTCTTTGGATATAAATGCGATTGGGCAACTTTTAATTTTTATTGGTGTTTTATAGAAAAAATTGTCTATTAGATATCTTTTGCCCATTTTACAAAATTATTTATGCATTCATTGGTTGCTCCTTGTATGTGCCCTAATCAGGGATCAAACCTGTAACCTTGGTGCATTGGGAAGACACTCTAACCAACTGAGCTACCCTCCAAGGCCCCAGATTTTAAAATTTTTTTCTTAATTACATGTAGTTGTTTTTTTAAATATTACATATATAGTTCTTCCCTACATATTTTACAGATATTTTTTGTGCAGCTTGTTTCTTTTTTACTTGATTTTTTTTCTATCTTCCTTCTTTAGGAATGTGACATTTCATTTATTTGTGCCTTCTTTATGCCCATTAGCACAATTTTTATAGTTTTTTTCATGTAAGTCTTAAAGTTCAGTCCTAATTACTATTTCCTTTTTTGATGGATTTGTGAATTTGATTTTTTTCCATTAAATTTTCTTTCTGGTCTAATTGAGATAATGAAAAGGTATAGATTTTTCTATATAAGATTTGACTACTTAGTCTCATTGGTTCTAATTTTCTGGTGATTCTCTTAGTAGTTTGCAGTTATTACTTGTAAATAATGATAATTTATTTTTTAGTTCCCTTATCTCTTTATTTTTCCTCTATTTAAAAAAATGTTTTTATTGATTTTTAGAGAGAGAGGAAAGGAGAGGGAGAGAGAGATAGAAACACCAATGAGAGAGAAACATCAACATTGATTGGCTGCCTCTTGCTTACCACCCTGCTGGGGTTCAAGCCCGAAACCCAGGCATCTGCCCTGACCTGGAATCAAATCGGGGACTTCTTGGTGCATGGGTCGACACGCAACCACCGAACCACACCAGCTGGGTTTTTCCCTCTGTTTTCTCGTATGGCTGAGACTTGTCAGAATGGTAATTGGAATGCCGCATACCCTCTACCTGTCCCTGACTGATGGAATGCTCCAAGTATTTCAGACTGGTGCACTGGTGGTTTCTAACAGACTTCTCATTTGTTGAAAGATGTTTCCTCCAATTCTTTAGTTGCTAACAGATAATACTCATAATCATAATAAAAAGCAGAAACGAGAGTTAACGTTTTTCTTTCTTTTTCTTTCTTCCACTGGACATTTTTATTCTGGTGCTATTTTATTATCTCATTTTTTCTTCCCTGGGAATCTCCCTCTCCTCAATACCCCTTCCTACACCTTTATTATTCATAATTTCCTTTCTCCCATTACTCAGAAAAATCCGAGGCAGTATAATTCATTTATTTTTTAAGTATTGTCGTTGCTTATTATAAGGAAAGCACTTAAATATATATATATTTTTTAAATATACCTTTATTGATTTCAGAGAGAGGAAGGGAGAGGAGGGAGAGAGAGGGATAGAAACATCAGTGATGAAAGAATCACTGATCAGCTCCCTCCTGCACACCCCCCACTGGGAATTGAGCCCGCAACCCAGGCATGTGCCCTGACCTGGAATCGAACTGCGGTCTCCTGGATCCTAGGTTGATGCTCAACCACCGAGCCACTTCAGCTGGGCAGATTTTTTAATATTTCAGTTGGAATAATATTTCTGGGGATTGATTGCAAATGGCAGACAGCTTACCCCAGCACCTGACACATTTCCCAGTTCCAAGCAAAAGAACTCTCTATCAAAACTGATTTAGCTTGGCCGGACATGCCTCAGCGGTTGAGTATTGACCTAGGATCCAGGAGATCACGGTTTGATTCCCGGTCAGGGCACATGCCCGGGTTGCAGGCTCGATCCCCAGTCGGGGGTATGCAGGAGGCAGCTGATCAATGACTCTCTCATCATTGATGTTTTTATCTCTCTCCCTCTCTCTTCCTCTCTCTGAAATCAATAAAGATATATTGAAAAAACAAAACAAAGAACTGATTTAAAACACTGAATTTAGTTAGTTCCATGCTTTCCTGCCTGCCACAACACCCTGGGGCAGTCCTCAAATGATCAGGTTCTGGCCACTGCATTCCAGCATCCTCTCACATTGGTCTCGCAACTCCTGCTCTGCTGTCCTTTCATGGTAACCAGGCTTCTACCTCCCCTCTAAGAATTTGCCTATTCTAGATACCTCATATAAGTGTAATCGGGTAGTACGTGTCCTTTTGTATCTCGCTTATTTCACTTAACCTAATGTTTGCAAATACTCGTGAACTTTATTTTTACCTAGCAGTGAAGGGGAGGACAAGGGCCGTATTGTGCCAGGTAGTTTAAATAGATCGCTTCATTATTCTCCCAGTCACCTATGGAAGGGGTATGAGGCATCCCATTTTACAGACAAAAAAGCGTGGACTTTGAGATGTTAACTTTCCTTTTCTTTTTTTTTCAAACCAAAATTTTATTTAAAATGTAAAAGAAATGGTTCTTGAAGATGCTGATGAATAAAGCAGGGGGATACAGTGCTGTCTTCCTGCTAGTCAGCCAGCCTGTCCAAGTACAGGGCGATATATGCCGTAGGTAAATTCTGGTAGGATTTTACCGTAGTTTAGTGCTCGAGTGTCTGTGCCTAGGTTATTTAGAGATTCTCTGTGTGTGATCATTTCTGGGTTTGCACCTTTACTGGGCATGAAGGGGGAGGCTCCTGCTCCTTGGCCTTAGCCAAATCCCTGGGGCCAAGAGTACTTTGCATAGCATCCTTTATAATGGATTTCACCTTTCTCAGCCAGAGTTGTTAACTCTTCCCACACTTGGCGCAACAGAAACAGTTTTTGTGCCAGAGCTTTCCCTCTCCAGTGATCTCGGCAGCATGCACTTCTCAGCACCTCTGTATTTCTGAGCAGATTTAGAAGTGTGTGGATTTGTAGGCCTGTGAAGTGGAACACACTCTGGCTTGATGCTCAGCCCCTCCCGGCCCATGTTGAGTGTGCCAGTGTCCTGGCTGCACCGCAGCCCTTTGGCCCATCCTCCTTTCTGTAGCAGGATCTGCAGTAGACCTCTTCATCAGGAAGTGCTGCAGTTGTGCTGTCTAAACGTTTCCTGCAAACCATGCACAGAGAGCACAGTGAGAGAGGCTTCTCCCATCACACTGCACCCCTTCCACGCGGTACATGCCCTCCCACAGGCCCCGTGCTGTTTCTACCTCTGCACTTGGAGGAGGCAGGACCATGCAGGGGTTGGGGGAGCTAGCAAGTTTGGAGGAGTGTGGGGTCTGGGAGAGGCAGCCAGGTGAGTGCTGGCACTTTTAAAAAGCGTTGTTAACTTTCTTGAGATTCCATAGCTAGTAAGTATGGTGGTGGCACATTTTGAACCCATGTTCTTTTTAATTTTTAAATTTGTTTTTCAATTATAGCTGGCATTCGATATTATATTAGTTTCAGGTGTATAGCATGGTGGTTAGACATTTATATAACCTATGAAGTGATTCCCCTCATCAGTCTGGTACCCACCTGGCCCCATTCATAGTTATTACAATATTATTGACTATATTCCCTGTGCTGTGCTTTCCATCCCTGTGACTATTCTGTAACTGCCAGTGTGTACTTCTTAATCCTTGCCCTTTATCACTCATCCCCCTAACCTCCTTCCCATCTGGCAACCATCAGTCTGATCTCTGTATCTATGAGTTTGTTTTTTGTTTGTTTTGTTGTTTATTTTGTGTTTTAGATTCCACATAGAAGTGAAATGATACGGCATTTGTCCTTCTCTGTCTGACTTATTTCACTCAGCATCATAGTTTTGTTTGACTCAAAGACTATCCTCTGTCTGGTACTCCACCCCCACCCCCAAATCCTGGGTTTCTGAAGATTGAGCATTTTGCTGGGTTTGCCTCGAGCTGTGTGGTTTGCACTTTTCACCAGGTGTGGCCCACACTTTGTCTACCGTGCTCACAGTGACCGTAAAGCTGTCTCCTGAGTTCAGACGAAAGATGGCCATTGGGTGCTCCCTGCAGTAGTTTTTCTGATTGGTACCATTTAGTGGATTGAATTTTATAAGATGTCCCCAGGCCGTGTTGAGCTTCAGTTCGTAAGATCATTCCTATAAGCACTGAGCAGTGTGTGAAAGAATTTGGCTAGCTCTGCAGTTCTTCATAAATTGGAGTCTGGGGGACTGGAAAGACAACTTTTTAATTGTCACTTTTTTCCTGATTGGCAATGAGGTGCTTCTTAGGAGGTGGGAACCTGGAGGATTTCGATTTCTCTCTGTTCTGTTGTTCCCTTATTTCCAGTTAGGGCGATGCTGCCTTCACCTTGGGGGGGGAGCAGTGGGCCTCGTGGGGGAGGGACAGGCCACTGGGCTGCAGTAAGAACATATAGCACCTCTTACATTAATTTTCAATTTATTCTTTAAAAGTATTTGCATATATTTTATAATTTTACAGTGTATCTGCGTAACATAGATTGTATGATTATAAATATATGTTAGATATTCTAATAGGGATGTGCAATCAAAAAAGTTTATAGAGGTGACTGCTTCCAACTATGAACTGAGTGAGACAGGCACAGACAGGATCTATCATCTAAACTGCCAGCTGGCAGGAATGGGTTCCCTGCATGGTCTTGAGAAAGGCAAGGTCCCCTAGCTGGGTCAGCAGCGTTCACAGTGAGTTCCCCTGCAGGACGGTTAGAGAACAGAATTCAGACCACAGGAGTTCCACTCGTGTTAGTTTAGTAGGTGGGGGCCCAGGGAGAAGTGACACGCCTGCAGTCACTTGGTGGCAGAAGTAGAAGCCAGGCCTTGGCCTCTTAGGCAGCACCACTGCTTTCATGGTGCTTTAGTTGTACTGGTGTCCGCTGTTTATGTTTTGGCCTCACTTTTTAGCATCAAGATGTATGGAAGGAGCAAGTTATGTCAGAAGTTATTCTTTCATTTTCAGCCTAATTTTGAATTTGGGAGAAAGACACTTTTCCTAGTGAGCAGTAAGGAACATCAATGGCATTCATTCATTTATTCAACAATAAGGTTCTGGACTCTAGCAGTGATAATTAGATGCTTACATTCTGATTGAGGGAAAGAACCCATAAGCAAGTTAAGTGGGCGCATTTTATTGAATATTGGAAAGTGGCAAGTGCTCTGGAGAACCAAGCAGAGTGTGTGGAATGTACATGTCCACGGCATTCAGTAGGGTGGCTGGAGTGGGCCTGGCTCAGAGATGACATTTGCATGAGGTGCTGGGACAAGCTAAGGTGGATGCATATTTTGGGGAAGAGCATTCCAGGCAGAGAGAGCTTCAGGTGCAAAGAGGGGAGATTGTCTGGACATTTGAGGAACAGGCAGGAGGCCCCTGAAGGGAGAGAGGGAGGCAGTAGTGAGTTCAGAGAGGGAATGCGAGGTCAGGTTTTGAGGGCTTGTAGGCCTTTGCAAAGACCAGCTCTCATGCAAGGTGGGAGCCATTGGAGGGTTCTGAGTGGAGGAGCGACATGATATGACTTACCTTTTAAAAGGACATTCTGACTGTATGGTGAGACTAGACAGGAGGGAGCAAAAGGGTGGAAGCAAGGATACAAATAGGATAAAGTGATGTCTTTGATGGCAGTCATAGTATGTGGGATTGTTAAATGGAATGCTTAGTTCATGTTATTACCCATCTGTCTTATCAAGCCACCCTCCATCCACCTTCCCCAAATTCACTAGCATAGTTATGGTTGATGCTGATGTTACAGAGACATGGAACCTGCCTTTAGGCAGCTTACAATCTAGACTCTAGGCACTAGGGAAAGAGATAGCTTAAAAAACCTTGGCTGCAGGCTTGATCTGTTGGGGCCCATGCGCGAGGCAACCAATTGATGTTCCCTCCCTCCCTCCCTCCCTCCCTCCCTCCCTCCCTCCCTCCCTCCCTCCCTCCCTCCCTCCCTCCCTCCCTCCCTCCCTCCCTCCCTCCCCCCCTCCCTCCCTCCCCCTTCCACTCTCTCTGAAAAGCAATGGGAAAATATCCTCAGGTGAGGATAGAAAACGCAAAAACACAAAAACCCAACCAGAGGTCACAGCTGAGTTTGACTGCTAGAAGAATAGTGTGCAGTGGGCAGGCTGGAAATAGCTTCCTGTCTTGGGCTAGTGGATATAGGTGGGAGGGCACTGGCGGTGATGGTTTTTGAAGTGAGCTTGAAAGGAGCGAGAGGGGAAGCAGAATGTGCAGGCAGGGCAGCATGTAGGTGAGAGGACAGCGCAATCAGGAAAACGGGTTTGTGGTGTTCACCATGAGCTCTGGGCTGGATTGCTCTCTACCCACAACCCCCAGCCACTGACCCTTGGCTTTGCTTCCTTCTATAACAGGAATATTTCTGGATATATAAATAACAAATACCTGCTTTTGGCAGGTATAATGAATTCTTCCACGATTCACTCACAGGAAGATCAGAGAAGAGTTCTTGTAAGCTTAGTAACTGACTTTTTTTACAGCTTTATTGAGGTATAATTTGCATACCATAAAATTTACCCGTTAGGTGTAAGATTTAATTATTTTTAATAAATTTACAGAGTTGTACAATCATCACCACAATCCAAGTTTAGAACATTTCTCCATCACTTAAACTATGCCAATTTGCCATCAATTCCCATTCCCACCCTCTGCTGCAGGCAATCAGTTATTAAATGGAGTCATACAATATGTAGTCTTTGTGTCTGGTTTCTTTTACTTAGCATCATGTTTTCAAGGTTTCTCTCTTATAGCTTGTATCAGGAGTTTGCTCCTCTTTATTTTTGAGTGGTATTTAATTGTATGGATATACCACATCTTTAAAATCTATTCACCAGTTTATAGATTTTTGGATTATTACCACTTTTTTTTGTGTTTTGTTAATCTTTACCCAAGTATATTTGTTCCATTGATTTTTAGAGAGACGGGGAGGAAGGGAGAGGGAGAGAGACATAGATGTGAGAGAGACACATTGATTGATTTCCTCCCGCATGCGCCCCCAAACTCGGGTCAGAGTTTGAACCTGCAACCCAGGTACGTGCCCTTGCCCAGGTATTGACCCTTCAGTGCACTGGCAAATGCTCTAACCACTGAGCAAAACCGGCCAGGCTTATTACCACTTTTTGGCTGTTGTAAATAATGTTCACTTTTTGCCAGAAGTACAACCAATGGGCAGTTGGTTCTCTAGGGTAAGCATACGTGAGGGTGATTTTTTAAAAATTTATTTTTAAATCCACACCCGAGGAGATTACATCTACATATATATATATACACATACATATAAATTGATTTGAGAGAGAGAGTGTGAAACAGTGATCATTGCCTCTTGTACACACCCTTACTGGGGATCGAACCCAGTAAGGCAATCTGGTTACGTGCCTTGACCCGGAATCAAACCTGTGTACAGGGCGAAGCCCCAATCAACTGAGTGATTTTGACTTTGCAATTGTCATTATAAACTTAATATTTCAGTTTGCCCTTTTGTAAGACTAATGGCTTAATGAATGTTATTATTTTAAAAATATATCTTTATTGATTTCAGAGAGAGGAAGAGAGAGAGGGAGAGAGAGAGAGAGAAACATCAATGATGAGAGTCATTGATCGGCTGCCTCCTGCACGCCCTCTAATGGGGATCGAGCCCACAACCCAGGCATGTGCCCTGACTGGGAATGGAACTTCGATCTCCTGGATCCTAGGTTGATGCTCAATAACTGAGCCACGCCTGGCTGGGCAATGAATATTATTTGAGTGACCTTGCCTAGTTGCCTGTTCCCTTTTCTGTAAAGTAGGGGTATTTATAGCTGTGGTATTTGGCTCAAGGTGTTGTTGTGAGGATTAAATAAGATAAAAAGGGAATATATGCAAGATAACAGTTAACTTTTCCCCCATTGCTATCTCTGGGGAAGTGGGTGGGGATTAGAAAGACTGTATAAGGAATTGCCCTACTCTGAGTATAGGCCTTGGACCCAGGGGGAATTGAGCCTGGAAGACTGGGCTAGTTGGAAAGGTCTGTTAGAGGACTGGGATCTGGGCCTTAGAGAAGGGGAGTAGGGAGACTCTTAGGAGACTCTGGCAGGTGGAAGAGCTGTAAGATCTGCTGGCTGGCTCCAGGGTGCTGGAAAAAGAGGGCTGGGTAGGTCAGCTTGGAAGCATCTAAGGAGAAGTTTGAAAGACCATATGGGAAACTTGGATCTTTGTTTAATCCCTTGGACAACTGTGCATGTTTTGGTGCCTGATCTCATGTTTATGAGTTGCATTGGGATGAAAGAGGTGGTAGAGTTTAGGGGTCTTTGGCTGGATTTAACCCACAATGTGTTTTCTTTGGGCTCCTCAGTTCTTTAAAATTTATTCAATAAACTCACTTTCATTCTCACATAGTGTCAAATGAACAGAGCTTTGAGAGGTATCCAGGTGTCCATAATCCTCTACTCCCCTCATACTGCTGGCTTCCTTTCTGTCTGCTTGGGTTTGCAACCACCATTGGTCTAGAATTGTGCTGTCCAACATGGGAGCCATGAACCTCATGTGGTTAAGTGAAATTCAGTAACACTAGGCACAATTTAAAGTTTGGTTCCCATTCACACTACCCACATTTTGGCTGCTTGGCCGCCACACTTGGCTTGTGACTATTGCATTGGACAGTGCAGATATGGCACATGTTGGTCATTGCTCAAAGCTGTATTGGGATGGTCTAGACCTTATTTTTTTTTTTGTTTTAAAGGAGGCCTGAACATTTTCTTAAAAATTTAAACAAAATTTTTTTTTCTATTACAGTGGGCATACAGTACTATATTAGTTTTAGGTGCACAGCATAGTGATTAGACATTTATATAATTTATGAAGTGATCACCCCAATAAATCTAGTACCCATCTGACACCATAGATAGTTATTACTATATTATTGACTGTATTTTCTATGCTGTACTTTACATCCTTGTGACTGTTTTTATAACTGGCAGTTTGTACTTCTTCATCCCTTCACCTTTTTCACTCATCCCCCAACTCCTCTCCCATCTGTCAACCATCAGTTTGTTCTCTGCATCTGTGAGTTTCTGTTTCATTTGTTCCACAAATAAGTGAAGTCATATAGTATTTGTCTTTCTGACTTGTTTCACTCAGCATAATACCCTCTGGGTCCATTCATGTTATTGCAGATGGCAAGATTTCATTCTTTTTTATGGCTGAGTAGCATTCCATTGTGTGTGTGTATGTATATATGTATGTGTGTATGTGTGTGCGTGCGCGTGCATGCGTGTGTGCGTGCGTGCAGTTGTCTGTCAATGGACACTTAGGTTGCTCGGTCTAGATCTTTAAACAAAGGTTACTAACTGCCTCTCACTGTATTCAGACCTTGCCTCCTAGCCTCGCTTGGCCTGTTGCTGCTCATGTGTAAAATGAAGTGGTTTGATGGTATGATGATCCTCAGTTCTTTTCTTAAAGTAAAATCCTTGTATATGGGCCACAATGGGTAACAACTCTATAACTTCATTAGTCTCGTTAATCTAATATTAACTATTTATATTTTAACAGACTTTTGTGCCTCAAACTGCCTCTGGAGGCCATTCCAGAAGAGGGATTTATTGTTTTTTATTTTAATATCTTTAATTTTCTTTTTTATGTTTTTATTGGTTTGAGGGAGAGAGAAAGGGAGAGGGGAGAGAGAGAGAAACATGGATCTGGTGCCTCCTGCATGCCTCTGTTGGGGATCCAACCCACTACCCAGGCATGTGCTCTGACCTCTTGGTGCATGTGATGATGCTCAACCAAGCCACACTGACAGGGCCAGAAGAGGGATTTAAAAAGTAGGCTGCCCAGTAGTATTATTATTGGGATGAGTGACCCAGGACTCAGGTGACTACTTTGAAGGCCAAGTTTGGGTGGATGTTGGATAAGAAACACCCCACTGCTGATCACCCTGACCTGCTGCAGGCCCACTTTGGGTCCACATCCACCCTGAGCTGCTTGATAATTCTCTCATCCCACATGTGATGACTCAAAATCACTGCCTGTATCACACATTTTTTGATGTTGGTGTTGTGTTCTGCTTCTTGGGATTGAAAATGAGTGCAGTTTGAAATGCTAATTAGTGAGGTTGCCGTGTAGTCTTTTAAAACAACCAAAAAATGTATAGAACTGAGCAGCATGTAATCCAAGAGGGCACCATAGTGCATTATGTTAAAAATGGTGCTGATAAGGTACACAGTGTGTATTCTTTCTGACCCAGCAGTTGTCTTTTTCAGAATTTGTCTCGAGAGATTACAGCACATGTGTGGAAGTGTGTACCCATCACAGCATTGTTTAAAATAATGAAAAATTCCAGCCAAACCTGAATGTCAGTAGGGGTTCGGAGGATTGGTTCAGTCATTAGGTACCTAGATTCAGTAGGACATCACAGTCTCTGAAAATGGGGATATTCATCTGTATTTATTGAATTGGGAAGATTTCCATTGCATATTGAGTGTAAAAACAGTGTATGTATATATAACAGTATATATAACAGTATATATAGTGAACCTGTTTATGCAAAATTCCTGTGTACAGTTTGCATGCACAGAGATGTCTTGAGGGATAGTCATCAAAATATTAACAGGGTTTAGTGGGGTTTGGGGTGACCTTACTTTGGATTTATGCCCATCCTGATTCTTGCTCTCTCCCCTCAGTAAGTCATTTTTTTTTTTTTTTTTTTTTAAAGTAGCACTCTCATAAAGAAGGGAACTGGCATTTAGTGAGTACCTACTATATTCCAGGCATTTTGTTAAAACTCTTAGCCTCATGTGTATTCCCTAAGGTAAATGTGTTATTGTTCCAGTTTCACTGATAAAGTATTTGAAACTCAGCTGGCCAGCCAGGGTGATAGCTGGGATTCTACCCCAGATCTTTATTTATAAATCCCTTGCACCTGTTTCTATACTCTGTCTCAGAGCACCAGAAAAGTTTAGAGCTGAATGCTCTTAAGATGTTATGTAGTACTAACAGAGAAGTATTGTGGCTTGCTCAAGGTCTCAAGCTCGCTAGAAAGGAAAGAGAAAGACTATGCACGTAGGATTCTGTGATACCGTGTTTTTGCTGTACTGCAAATGGCCTTGACTTAGGAGGCTTCCTTTTGTTTTCAGTTTGGTCACTGTCTGAACTTGTTGACTTGGTAAGTCTCTACCTTTTGGTCTTTATTTTCCTCATTTGCAAAATAAGGATAATACAGTCTACATCTCAGGTTATTGTGAAATTACTCAGATCCACCCAAAAGTGCCTTAAAAACAATAGAATACAATATGAGTGTGAAGTACTGTTTTTACTCTTGTCAATATAAGAAATATTCCAACCTATAGAGATTTTTTTATTACCATATAACTGACGATATATGCCAAGGAGCAAGATATCAAATGCTCTGGAGTAACAGTTCTGCAATTATTTTATGCATTTGGACTTGAGGAGGGAACATAAGATTACATGGAGGTGGGAGAAAGCAAGGCTGGGATTGGATTACAGGAACTATTCCAGTTAACAAGATTATGTGCTCTCTTAAGGTTGTTACACCTATTTCAAAGATGTGTTCACCAAGATGCAGAGAAACAATGGATAGGGCTTGTTTGACAAACGATAAGCCTTTACTGAAGTTATATGCCTGAGTATGACTACTTCGGGTTTGTATTGCCATCATTTTTATTATGGCTGATGAATCTTTCCATAAACGATTAAGTAGTCTAATAATAAGTCATGTTGAAGTACAAAGGCATATTTCTGAAGTGAGTTATTCTCATATTTTGAAGTGTACCTGCAGCCTACAAACCAGGTTGAGTAAGTGTAAGAAAGTAGAACTGTGAGAGACTAAAATTTGAGATGCCCACCAGCAATTCTACTTCTGGGAATTTATCCTAAGAAACCTGAAATACTAATTCAAAAAAATATATGCACCCCTATGTTCATTGCAGTGTTGTTTACAATAGCCAATATATGGGAGTAGCCCAAGTGTGCTTGAGTGGATTAAAAAAAGCTGTAGTGCATTTACACAATGGAGTACTGCTCAGCTGTAAAACTAAGATTTAAACTTGTGGAATATGGTGACCAAGATGAATTAAAGCAAAACCAAGACAGACTCAAGTCAGGCTGAGCGCTGAGGTGGTCAAAGCGACACGCGGGGGGTGGGGGTGGAGGGGTCCGCACAGACGCGAGTATTAATGCAGCACAGGCGCCGCAGGCCCCGAGGCCGCGGGAGCGCTGAGTGCGCGAAGCTGCAATTCCTTTGGAACTCGGTAGTCGTGGGAAGTGGGTTTGTAGGTTTCCAAAAATTGCACCCAGGCGAGGCAGAGCCCGCCCGATGCGCGTGTGTTGTCAGGCGTTAGCAGTACTGCCCTCACTAGCCGTTCATTGGACAGTAGCGCAACCCCAAGAAAAGGATGGTTGCGCGCGGCCTGCGCGGGGCCGCTGGCGGGGCTGGCCCACACCTGGTGGGGTTGTGGTGACTACCGTGCAGGCCCGGCCCGGCCGCCCGCTGGCTGGGGCACTGAAACTCACTGCGGCTCCAGGCGCGACCCTCCGATCCTTGTGTTCTGAGGCGTCTGCGGGAGCGAAGAGGCCACTGGGTTTTACCCAGAAGGCCACGCGCCGGCAGCGAGCTAATTTGCATATGCTCTTCCCGCCGGGGCGGGGCCTGCAGGGGGCGGGGCTGCGCCTTATTCTTACACACCCCGCGGCTCGCTCCCAGGACGTGTTCTGGCCGTGGTGGCTTTTTATTTCATTTTGCGTCACCGGCCATTTCCTTTTAAAACTGTCTAGGGCTCTCTTTGTGTAAGAGCAGCCCTCCGCTTGATAACCAGTTTAATTCTCTGGGCTCCGGGACAGCGCCTGGGCCAGAAATGTGGGGGCGTCCCGAGAGCTGCGGGCGAGGGCCCAGGGCCGGAGGCCGGCCACTGACGGGGTCCCGGTGTTTCCCATTCCTTGCAGGTGGCTCTTCTGGGCATGGACATCCTGTCCGCGCTGGTCACCCGGCTGCAGGATCGGTTCAAGGCGCAGATTGGCACAGGTGAGCTGTGGGCAAGTGCGGGGCCGGCTCCCCAGACTCTCCTCCCTCCGCCTCCAGCCTGCCTTCAGTTTCCCAACACCCCCCCCCCCCCCCCCCCCCCCCGTTAGCTGTGCCCAGCCCTCGCAGCCCGCACCCTTGCTTCGCCCCCACCCCTTAACCCGCCCCTGTGGTCCTCGGCCTCCTGCTGGGGCTGCCCCACCGCCTGCGCCCCCCGGGCTCTCCCCAGACCTCTGCCTCCGGCTGCTGCCGCATCCCCTCCTGGACCCCGCCCCCCAGGCCTTTCCTTGGGCTTCTTCCAACATTTGTGTTCTAATACGAAGTATCAGAACTAATTCTTTTATTTCTTGTACACATTAGCTGTCCTAATTTAGTGCTGGCCAGTCATGCTTGTCCCTGACCCTTCCCTTTTGAGAGGCATTGTTTTTCCTCTTTGAGAGGTCCTGCAAATCCCATGCAGTCATATTTTTCCCAGATGATTGTTATTGGTATTACCGTTTTCAGTTTGATTGTAAATGTTATTTACAAGTGTGTATTAAGTGATCTCTCTCTTATTTTGAAGGGAAAACAATGTCAGTAAAATGAAATAAAAACCACAGGTTTTCTAGATCTAGAGATGATTTTGTCATCTCTTGAATTCCTGACCTCTGGGATTTTATCGTGACAGCATAAGCACTGAGCAGATCTGTGTGTGCAGACATTTCCTTATAGATGTCTCTGATTCAGTGGGTACAGGAGTAGTATGTTACTTTCTGGCTAGTGTGCTCCTTTGGATAAGGTCAAGAATTCTTTTCCCATTGTGGCATTAACTGTCCATCTACAAATAAAAATCCCCTTACTTTGAGAAATTCGATATTTTAATAGTGTTTCATTTTCCTCCTAAATTAACTGAATTGTTCAGGAATACTTCTTGTGAAAGAAAGGCTCATAGACTCTTAAAAGAATCTGACCTGGAATGCAAGTGCCTTTGGAGCACTAGCCAATGGCCCACGCCCAGGCATGGGGAGGAGGCATGGGAAAGCTGGACTCTGTTTGATAAGCATGCATGTGTGTTACGTAAAATTAAAACACAAAGAGACAAAATGTAGATTGAGCCATAAGTGCCTGCTCTTTCTACACCCAACCAAATACGCTGGAGTCCTTCTTTCTTACCTGAATTCCATTTGTATTGATTCTTTCCTGCAAAGATCTTCTATTGGCACCCATTTTAATATTTCACCAGCATAAAAGTATGTTGGGAACTGGCTGGAGGAAGGTACGTTAAAGAAGAAGGCAAATATTATGCCCATGCAAAAAGGATTTTGCTGATTCTTTAAGTAGTTCCCATGGATTTTAACAAGGAGAGGAGTACTATAGGGATCTATGGTTTTAGATGATGGACCTCATTTAGGCCAGGATTTTATCTTCCCAGTTAATTGAAATATCAACAGTTGGTGACTGCACTGCACTCCCCACCAGATGTTCATTTGATCAGTTTGCATTTTGATTTCCAGTGCTGCCAAGTTTAATAGACAGACTGGGAGATGCTAAAGACTCTGTGAGAGAGCAAGACCAGACTCTGCTGCTAAAGATCATGGATCAAGCTGCTAATCCCCAGGTAAGGCAAGGGAGGCATACTGTGGTCAGCGATGTGTGTGTGCTCCCCTAACATCAGTGGGTTACTCCATGTAGAAAAACTATTTCTTATAACCTGGTGTATTTCAGATGAAAATTTTCATAGCTTTAAATAAATAATAAATAGCAGCAAAGGGTGTATTTTGAATAAATTAGTGGACTTAACGTGGGTCTTGAGTGCTTGGTTAATCCATAGACTTGGGCTCATTTATGTAACTGATCCTATATTTCTCTGAAAAGAGCAGTTAAGGTATTTGGGGTGTTAGGAGGAGGCCTGGCTGGAGCCTTTGTCTCTGCTAGTGAGCTGGGACTGCTGGGACAGAGGGATACAGCCCTGCCTTCTAGCATCCAACTGCACATTGTTGGGGAGGGAGAATATTATCAGAAAAATTCTTACTAGGGAAGGTAAAAACTAGACTGGCTTTCAAAGCTGAGCATGTTTGACTTGTGGATAGGGTGTAGACAGCTGTTCCAGGCTGGGAGAGCAATATGACTATCTGATCTTTGAAGTCACCCAATGTTTTTCGGCCTTCCTTTCCTCACCCATAAAATGGGGACAGCTATACCTCCCTTTGGGGTTGTTGGGAGAATTAAATGCAATTATATAAAGGAATGTGTTTTGAAAAAATTTAACTTGATATACAAATATAAGTTACCATTTTTTTATATTCTCTTAAGATGACTAAATGGGTTGGTAGCGGCTGGAACTTATTGACACCTGTTGAGAGTCCCTCTTTTCTTGGCCCATATTAAACAAAAGGCTGCAGAAGTCTCCTCCTCTTTTCTTTTCACCTGTCCTTTGCCATCTGCAGTACGTGTGGGACCGAATGCTGGGAGGCTTCAAGCACAAGAATTTCCGGACTCGGGAAGGCACATGTGTCTGTCTCGTTGCCACTCTCAATGCGTAAGTCTGGGTGGGTCTTGAGGGTTTCCTTGGCTAAGCTTTTTTATTTTTAACTTTTTATTTTGAAATAACTATAGATTTTAGGAAGTTGTAGAGAAATATAGTGGGAGCTGCTGTGAAAACCCCGCCCCAATCATCCCCCATTGTCATCATCTTGGCTATTCAATGACAACACCAGAAAATTGATATTGACACAGTCCACAGAGCTTATTCACATTCCTCCAGTCACACATGTGTGCAGTTCTGCACAGTGCTGTCACGTGTAGTTCCATGTGACTGCCACCACTGTTAAGGTACAAACCTGTGCATCACCCCAGGCTTCCTCACGCTGCCCCTTTGTAGTCAGTCCCTAACCTCTGGCAACCATTGTTGGTTCTTCATCTTCTGATTGTATTATAGAAATTTTACGTATACAAGAAAATTTTGATTACTTATAGTTCTAGCATCTTCAGATACTCAGTATTAACTGTGGTGCATTTTATCCCACCCTGTAAAGTTAGATTATTTTTAAAAGCAAAATTGGGATTATAACATATCACCAGGTAAAATTGCCCCTCCTAATGTCCCAGCCTTTTTAGTGCCATTAAATTTGGCCATATGTATGAGAAGCTTTTAAAAATGTTTCTAGCCTTTGATCACAATAGTTTCACTTCTAGAAATTTGTCCTGACGAAGCAACCAGATTACCAGAGAGTGTTAATTCACAAAGGGTATTTGTGATAGCAGTTATTGACAATGAGCCATTGTGAATAAATATTCTCAGCAGGCACTGTTTAGTTGGAATCCTCTGCAACCACATTATCAGTCTTTGCATTCAGCTCTTATTGCCTGAATGTCAGTTGTAGCATCGTGCTGTGCACAGATGGAGAATTGAGAACCTTCAAGGCACTTCCAGTTTAGTTGAGTATGCCGGGCTGGGCAAAATAGGAACCATCACATGACCCAACAGTAACGCAGAGACAGCCATATGGGAGGCAAGCAAGACTGGGAAAAGCTGGGGCTCTGGCTTGGCCTTAAAGACTTGGGGCCAGATCGGATTGAGCCCTAGTGCCAGGGAGAGGACATGTCAGTGAGAAGCACTAATGGTTTTGAACTCAATGCAAAGGGGCCTCTGAGCACATTTGTTTTAGAACCAGATGGGAAAGAGATGGGGAAGATGGGAAGATGAGCACTGGGTCTGAGGTGGCAGTAGGGCCCTGGGGATGGAGAGGAGGGGGTGAGTGTGGGCAGAGTGGCTTCTGTTTCTTCTTTGTTCTCACCAGTAATAAAATACTCCTTTTGTTTTCAGCTCTGGAGCACATACTTTGACACTAAGCAAGATTGTGCCACATATATGTAATTTACTTGGAGATCCAAACAGCCAGGTGAGTGTGTTTACATGAGAAAGGTCATTGGTTTTAGACAGTTACGATGCGTGTTGGTGTTCTGTGTACACCTGATAGGTGGGTGGGACTTTATTCATCTCTATGCAACCCTGCTTATTGTTTAAGATAATTAGCATTAATGCCCATTAGCATTTATAAGATACCATTGGTAACTGTGGTCCACTCTGCCCTCTTCTCTACCTGGGGATGAGACTTCATGAGCCTATAAAGTGTTGCCATCCAGACCAGCCTCCAGGATCATATCACTCTGGCCACCACTTCTGCAGCCAAAAGAGGGTGGGCATAGGGGAGAGTGACCGATGCTGTTTGAAGTCAAACACTGATTGCCTGTGGGGTGGGGGAGATTGACTGGAAAGGGCTGAGGGAACTTTTCTGATGGGAACGTTCTGTATTTTACTTTGAGTGGTAGCCATACTGGTATGTACACCTGTGGAAACTCCTTGGACCCTTAAGAACTGTAGATATTTTATGTAAATTTTACCTAAATTAAGAACAACAACAAAAAACAATGAAAACAAAGCACCACTTCCTGAGTGTAAAGGGTGGGAGAGAATTTGGTAACCTGTGACCTGGTACCTGGCCGTTTGGAAGCTTTCCAAGTCTGGGCGGCAGAACTGCAGCTCCCACCTCAGTTAGTTCTGTTCATTGCCGAGTTGTCTATATGATATTAGCTCATACAGACTGTTAAGAAAACACTTCATGCCCAGCCGGCATGGCTCAGTGGTTGTGCGTCGACCCATAAACCAGGAGGTCACGGTTCGATTCCTGGTCAGGGCACATGCCCGGGTTGTGGGCTCGATCCCCAGTAGGGGACATGCAGGAGACAGCCGATCAATGACTCTCTGTCATCATTGATGTTTCTATCTCTCTCTTCCTCTCTCTGAAATTAATAAAAACATATTTAAAAAGAAAAAAAGAAAACACTTCATTAGATAAAGGGGCTGAAAATTGGAATGCAAATTTTCCAAATAAATAGTTGTATAGTAAACAACTGGAGTGTTTCATCAGCACATACACGTGTGCAGGCACTATTTATTTTTATTTTTAAAATATTTATTGATAGATTTGAGAGAGAGACATTGATTTGCTGTTTCACTTATTTGTGCATTCATTGGTTGGTTCTTGTATGTGCCCTGCAACCTTGGCGTAAGGGGGTGACGCTCTGACCAACTGACTTCCTGGCCAGGGCCAAACAGGCCTCATTGATGATTGCTAAAGTGCTTTCCAGGGAGCCTATGCCATACTGTCCCCTGCTTTCACCGGCTCCAGGGCCACCTCCCACTCATTGTCTTATCCTTTCTTCAGCCTCACTCTTAACCCCAGGTGCATTTTTGCACCCCCTCGCTGCTGCTCTGCTGCTGCTCTGCTGCTGCTTTTCTTTCTGTCCCTGGCCTCTCAGGCTCACTGCCCCACTGTCTCCGTCTCCCCTGCTGGTGCCTACTTCTTTCCGCTCATCCTCTTATCCAGCCTTCATTAAAAATATATAACATTGGAAATACAATTTCTAGATATTTTTATTTATGGAATCATACCTTATGTTCAACATCAATTTAAAAATAAACTATTTAAAAATTCTAAATTACCAAGTGATTTGCGTTGCTTCCTCCTCCCCTTTTTAGTGTTTCCATTTTTGTTTTCTGTGGAAAAAGCCCTTTACAGAGGTCACACTTTGAGGAGATTGCTGCTGCCACTTGGTATCCTTTAGTAGAACAGAAAAGCCAGCCTGACTAGTTGAACTTAGTTGTTCCTAATGTAGTTCCTTACTACAGGGGATGTGACTGGGCCTGTGGGAGATGGACACGGAGGGTAAAATGAGGTGGGTGCTCTCTGGGCAGCTGCCAGCAATCTGAGCAGACAGAGCCAGAGTCTTCCAGACCAAGCGCTCAGGCTAGTCGTATATTCATGTCTGCCTCTGGAGTGTTTCATCAGCACATACACGTGTGCAGGCACAGCATTAACAGCAACATCTCGCAGGACCCCTCCTGCCAGGAAACTTCCATCTGCTTCTCTGGTACTGATCCACATAATCATTGCTCCTAGGGTGTGTGTGTTGCTTGTGCTCTTGCCTTTAACTTTTTCATTAGTCTTTCCTGCTGGTCTCTGGCCCTTGAGGGTCAGGACTGTAACTTGCCTCATCATTGTCCCAGGACTGCCTTCCAGAAGTTGTAGGATTGAGTAGACACCCCACAGCTATTTGAATGACCTGTCCTTCTTAGCTGTTTATGTCTCAGACCAGAGGGGACAGTTGTGTCTTAGCAGTGCTGCCACTGCACTCCAGGGCCTTCAGTTCTAGTGTGGAGAGTTCCCCTGCTCTGCAGGAGGCTGCTGACACTGAGTGTGAACTCTGCTGACATCCTTGCCTTCGAGGATGCGAGTTCATTTGGATATTGATCTGACTGCCGAGTGAGAGTGACTCAGAGCTGGAAGGCCCTCAGAAGCTTCCCAGAGTGGCCCACAGGTAGATAGATGGAGTATGTGCTTAGGATGCTTTTGTCTCCAAGTAACTGAAATCCTGACTCAGAATCGCTAGAGCAGTGGGGAGAATGTGGAGGGGACTCAAGGGTTTGTTAGGTAAATAGTGATTTCCCCAGAGACTGTCTCAGTCTTTGGACTTTGTCCTTTGCAGCTCTCCTCTCGGGCACAGCCAGGGACAGCCCAGCTGCAGGCCTGATAGATGAAAGCCTGGTGCTTCCTGTGTTCCTTCCTTTTCAGTACTGAAAGGTTCCAACTTAGGTAGAAGTAGTGAGAATGACAGTGAATCTCCACGTGTCCTTCATTGAGCTTCAACAGCTACTAAGACAAGGCCAGTTTAGTTTCATCTCTTTTCCTTCCCCATCTCAATATTTTGAAGCAAATCTTAGATATCATTTCATTTAATTCTTAAATACTCTAAAAGATAAGGACTCTTTCTTTCTTCAAAAACATAACCTTAACACTATTATCCCTCCTGTCCACCAGGAATGAGTAATTCTCTCATATCATCAAGTACCCTGCCAGTGACCATTTTTCTGTAAGTGTCTCATGGTTTTTAGTGTCCTGCATTTCTCTTTGCAAGGGTGAAGACACATGTTCCTGAAGTTTTCTGCAGACTTCCCATCAGGTTTCACTGCTGAGAATTACATCCCTGGCCTCTATGTTACACTGAGGAGATTTACCTCCTGATATGAGAACAGAGTTTCCTCCCTTGAGTGCAGATTGTGGAACAAGGCCTGTGCTTGTTGGCGAGGACAGTGGCTCTAGCAAAGGCTGATTGCTGTCTAAGACAACATACACAATTGGAAGGCCCTTTTCCAGCTGAGGAGCCTGATGCACATCTTTAAAGCCTAAGAGCATCATAAAATGTCTGAAGACTGTTGGTCTCAGTGCTCCCTGCAGCTGGACCTGGACTGGGCTGTGCTGACAGTGCTATGAGAAAGGGAGGACAGCCTGTTCCCAGGGCTTGACCAACACCTGAGAAGTGGGGAGGGGGGCTCTAGGCCCCATCGGCAGTGCAGTGCACACGGCGCCCCGTTGAGTCTGGGCAGGTCTTGTGGCACCTGCTCTCTGAGGCAGGCTAGCTGGGTCTGTGCTGCTGTTTTCCGAGGACAGGGTAGGTTTGGCTTCCCATCAGCTTACAGGCACCCTTTCCCTGGAGGTGAGGCCTCCCTTGAGTTTTAGGCTTCATAGGAATCCTTATTTTGACCTCCCGCAGTGGAAGGCAGTGTTGTAAGGTGGGAAGAGTGTGGGCCTGCATTCAGAGGCGGAAGTTAGCTCCCCACTAGGCCATTTATCTGCTGTGGGACCAGCTGGCGGCTAGCCTCCCCAGCCTCCATGCCCTCCTCTGTGTCACAGTCCACAGTGGTCCTGTGAGGATGGTTGTAGGTTTAAAGACCTCAGATTCTATAAAGTTTTCAACTCAGGCCCAGCAAGTAGTTCTCTTGTCTTTTGCAGTCCTAATGGCCTGTAATGTTAGGGTTCTGTTTGTGGTGGGTTTGAAGGTAGGCAGAAATACACTTTTTTCTGAACCATTTGAAAGTGTCTTTGTAGACATGATATTTTTACTCCTAGATGCTTTAGTGTGCCTCTCCTAACAACAGGTATTTTCTTATATAACCATATTGCCATTTTCATATTCAAGAAATTTAACATTGATAAAATGATGTTTGATAGTCCATATTCAGGTTTCCCCTAGTTTTTCTTTTTCTTTCTTTTTTTTTCCATTCTGTTTCTTGAGCCTTATTTATTGCTGCTGCTTTAGTTTGTATTTGTGCTTGGCTAGGCTGCTTATTGCTCTTCCTTCAGCCCATGTTGTTCACGCTGCTCTCATGCCTTTGTACAGGTTGTACCTCGGTTGTAACCTGTCTCATTGCATCTTTACCTGGTAAAATGCTCTCTGTGATTCCTTCTTCCTTCGTAAAACATTTCTTGGTATCCTGTGTTGTGCTTGTTCCCACCCTTAAACTGTACGAGCTCTTTGTACTCTTGTGTAAAATGTTTTTTATTACATCCTGTCCTGTGTTAAATGTAGAATATATGGAATTTTTACCATTTCCTTTCTAGGACCATGAATCCCCCCCCCCCCCACTTTTCATTTTTAATATTTTTATGAGCTTTTTGTTTTATAAATATAAAATATATCTTGATTAATTTCAGAGAGAGGAAAGGAGAGGGAAAGAGCGATAAGAACATCAACTATGAGTCATTGATTGATCGGCCACCTCCTGCACACCCCCCACTGGGGATAGAGCCCGTAACCCAGGCATGTGCTCTGACCCAGAATCGAACCTCGATCTCCTGGATCCTAGGTTGATGCTCAACTGCTGAGCCATGCTAGCCGGCTTTTGTGAGCTTGAATACAGGGCTCTGTATGGCCAGTACTACCCATTTTCCTTCCTCACTAAGAGTGTGACCCAAATTTAGAACACATTGTGTTCTGTTTTTAGTATAAGTTATTTATTTATAGTGTATTCTAATTTGGAAAGCTGCCCTGAAAAGTCTAGTTTCTTGACATCATCTTAAAGAATGAAAAAAACTAAGGGATATGGGCTTGAATATGTATGTAGGGATGGGACCTAGATTTTTTTTTACTCTTTGGAATTGTACTTACAGAGTAAAACCTTAACCATGGCTTCATCTGGTCAAATGTCTAGAAAGGATTGTGCTCACAATTGCATTGGTAAACTGGTGATTAACTTGGGGTGGTGTGTAGCCTGTTGTGTCGCAGCAGGAAGTGCTGTGGGGTGACACTGAGCAGCTGTAAGATCTCTTCTTTTACATCTAGGTTCGAGATGCAGCAATAAACAGCTTAGTGGAAATTTACAGACATGTAGGAGAACGTGTGAGGGCAGATCTCAGTAAAAAAGGATTGCCACAGTCCCGGTGAGTTCAGACTTTTTTCCCTTCTTCTGATCTTCCCCCCCCTATTCTTCTTCAGTTAACATTTTGGTTTGCAGTACTTATTTTGTTGATAATTTTATTCAAAGAATGTATGGTTAGCAGATTGGCGGTTGGAGATCTTCTCCTGATCATGTGTCAGGGGTCCCTTCCCATTCCAGTTCCTCAAAAGTAAGACTGTCACCCAGACATCTAGCCAAGCCCCATGCCATGTCCTGATTTTAGAAGCCTATTTAAAATGGATCGGTTTTGAAAAGTCAGCATTCTTTTGTTTCGTATGGTTCTGTATATTGTATACACACAGCACCTAGTTATAGTATGTGCTTAGAATATATTTGTTTGAATGAATGGAGCCTTTCTGAGAATGAGTTTAGTTTGGAAAACATCTTTGAAATGGTAGTTTTCTATTCATTAGTGTCAGTCTCACCACATAGAAGTCAATGCAAGGGGATCAGCATCTTATCAGATCCAAGGCAACTTGAGTGCACAGATGTCTCTGTTGTGTCAGGATTGAAAAAATAATGGATACTTGGATGTCCATAATTTGAACTGTGATCCAGAAACCTTGCATCAAGTGAATTCTAAACTCCTTGCCCTGCCCCATTCCTTTAAGAGAGGAATTACTTTGAAAACCCCGGGAAGTTAGATGTGGACTGGACTCACAGAGCAGCTTGTCAGAGCCTGTCATTGTAGCCACGGAAACAGCAGAGGCCTAGAGACATGAAGTGAGATCACATAGCTAACAAGTCAGAGCTAAGTTTGAAGCCCTGTTCTCTGACTCGCCTTTTAATTTTCTTTATCCTGTTTTATAAAAGAGTACAGAACACCTAAATATGGGATGGAATATTGAAATATACAGGAGTCATGTGCCTTGATGTCCCTTAATTAGATGTGACAGAAGTGGGCCCCTCACTCTAAGATAGGGGTTCCATGAGCAGCTGAGTGGGGCGATACTTCTTTCTTACCGAGTCCTATCTGACCCCAGTGTCGCTCTCACCATGGTCCTGGAGCTGTGTACAAGATAGTGAGATGGGAATAAAACTGCTCTTCATTACAAAAGGTAATCTATGAGAATAGAACTTTTATGCCCATGGTTTATTAACTTCAGCCTCCCAGATTTTGAATGGATAGTGAGAACACTTACGGTGAGAGAGAAACGTAAAGACAGAAGTACTAAATCTCTTGGGCAAAATTGGAGGACACAGATGGGGGGAGAGGAGGGGCTGGAGGGAGAGGGCTGTTTGATGATGTCACGATCATTGTTGGGAAAACAGGCCTTAGGCAGTGAGACTCTTTCCTGCTCCAAGGATGGCCTCACCCTGCTCTTCATCTCATGGTGGCCTAGGCCAGGAAGGGATCATCTTACATAGTGGGATTCCTGTATCATGTTCAGAGGTTGCTGTAGTGAGCTAATGCGTCCGGGGAAATGACACGGTGAAACAGATCTACAGAGGTGGGTGCAGGAAGGAGTCAGACACAGCAGGCCTGAGGCGATTGTGGAAATGCCTGCAGAGTTGGCTGTGGCTGGTGTCTGTAAACTTGGATTTGGGGAGGGTTCCCAGTATTCCCAAAGAGTGAGATAAGAGTGGCTCACTGCCCTGCTGCCCAGGTGTTATGCTCAACACCTGCTTTCCTTCTGGGAGTCTGACATTTTGGGCAGAGGGTGTCTATGTGACCAGCCCCAATAAAAACCCCAGGCACTGAGACTCTAGTGAGTAGACCTCATTTCACATGTCCCTCCCGACCCATTGCTGGGGGAATTAACCAAGTGCTGTGTGACTTCACCAGTGGAGACTTTAGGAAGCTTGTGCCTGGTGCCCCTGGTCTTCGCCCCACACAGCTTTTCCCTTTGCTGGCTTTTCTTTGTGTTCTTTTACTATGATTGTCCTGTAATAATCATAGCTGTGAGTATGACTATACGGTGAATTGTCTTAGTGAATTGTTAAATGTGGGGACCCTCAGATACAGAGTCAGTTATTGCCAGAGATGGGGTGAGACCCTTCTCTTCCAGACTCCCAGGCATGCATATCATGTGTTCCTTCTATTAACAAATACTTTTTAAAAAAAATTTTTACAGAGAGAGGAAGTGGGGTGGGGGAGAGAATCGATGGGAGAGAGAAACATCAATCATTTGCCTCCCATACATACCCCAACCAGCAGTCGAACCTGTAACCCAGGTATGTGTCCTGACAGGGAATTGAACCCACTACCTCCTGGTGTACGAGACAATGTTCCAACTGAACCACGCTGCCAGGGACAAATGCTTTTTAAAAATATATAAAAAGCTACAGAAGAGCTGGTCCTCTGTGAATAGGAATGAGGGTTTCTGCTATCTCATGTTACCTAAAAATCTTTCCAGAAAATTCTGAACCAAGTGGAGAAGGTAGTCCTAGCAAAATGGACCCATATGCTTCATAGCCATTACTGTAATATTCTAGAATACACAATACTTGGAGAACTAGGCTGGTAGTTTAAAAACCTGCTCTAGTGAAAGAAGCTGAAACTTCAAATTTCTTTAGATTTATTACAAGACAGTTACCTAAGATCTAGCATTGTGAGGGTCAGAGGCTCTGGCTGCCACCTTTATTTTGTTGAGGATGTGTCCAAATGGCACGAAAGAATCCTACCATTGTTTGGGAAATTCAGTGTCTGCTATATGTGGTGCCAAGTGGCTAACTGGAATATTTGAATATTCTAGACCTCTGTTACATCATTATAGATTTTTCATTATATGTGAGTATAGCAGATTTTTCAGCTTAGCAGGGTTCCATAGGACTAATAAAATATTGTAGAATTTGCTTAATGCTTCCTAAAACTTGGATTTAGTCCTGGAAGAAAAATGTTGACCTCTTATGAGTTTGTTCATTGAGTATTATAACTCTAAGAAATATATGCTGAAAAAGGGTGCCTTAATAATACCAGCTAGCCCAGCTGGGCGTAGCTCAGTGGTTGAGCATCGACCTAGGATCCAGGGGATTGCGGTTCGATTCCCGGTCAGGGCACATGTCTGGGTTGCGGGCTCGATCCCCCGTCTGGGGTGTGCAGGAGGCAGCCGATCAATGACTCTCCCATCACTGATGTCTCTCTCTCTCTCTCTCTCTCTCTCTCTCCCCCTCTCCCTTCCTCTCTCTGAAATCAATAAAGATATATTTAAAAAATAATAATAATATCAGCTAAATGACTTAAAAGTTAATCTCATTTGAGCAGCAGTTTTCTTTGTTTATTTCACAGTTGGGAGGAGCTGGAGTTACGCTCTTGGGCCATGTGTTAAAAGTTATTTTAGTCTTGTCATCTGGTGGCTAAAATAATATTGAGCCAGATAATAAAGCAGAGATATTCAACCAAGACGTGATGTTAGAGGTTCTCTCCCCCACACAGAATCTCAGCGTAGTTGAGCTGTGAACTTCAGTTAGGTCAGTATTGGCCATTTTACATGGTTTAACACATTATTTTCACAGTTCGTGCACATGATATGTGCAGAAAATAAGTACACAGTTTGTAGCTGTCTGTTGTAAAATGCCATATAGTTGTGTGCTTGGCAACTAAATAAAGTGTAAAATAGACCCCCTGTGACTCCTATGGCTTACTTTCATAGATACGTGTCTTTAGCATGCTGTGACATTCACTGTCCACCCAGTGTATATTCCAGAAAATACTTTTATTCAGTGTGGTGTATTTAGTTTCGAAGCTATGGATAAGAGACTGTGTTAAGTTTTTCTTTGGTACCATCATTTGGGAACCAGTCTCCTGAAGCAGCAGCTGCTTGAAACTTGAAGATAATTTACAAGTGGAGCTGATGCATGTTATCTGACACTTTGGAGCATGTGGTAAACTTACCTGGTGTACTTGCAGTTTTGAATAGCTCTCATAATATTTGTCTTGCTATTTCAATCTGTTTAAAAAATTTATAAACATTCACTAGACATTGTTACTTAATGATTGTAATATTAAGGAGAAAATGGAAATTTTCTTATTTTTAATTTGCTTGCTAAAGCTTTAGTGCTGTAGAGAGGGCCCGAGGCAAAAGCAGGATAAGAAATGTGCTCTGTGATACCTCCTCTCATCTTTTTTAAAAAATATATCTTTATTGATTTCAGAGAGAGGAAAGGAGAGGGAGAGAGAGATAGAAACATCAATGATGAGAGAGTCATTGATCGGCTGCCTCCTCCACCCCCCCGACTGGGGATTGAGCCCACAACCCAGGCATGTGCCCTGACCTGGAGTCGTACCCCGATCACCTGGATCCTAGGCCGACGCTCAACCGCTGAGCCATGCCCGGCCGGGCGACCTCCTCTCACCTTTAAGTTTTGTTTACTGCCAGTCACTTATACAGAGAGAGTTTGTTGACTAGGTTTATAAGATACATTGAAAAAAGGCAATTCTTTACCCCTTTTGCCATTTTCCCTCAGAGGCAAACACTGTCACCTGTTTTTATTGATGCTTTTGTATCTGTTGCTCTGTGTCTAAATACTGTGCATGTATTGCTAAGTCTTAGTTTTTTTTGTCATAGAATTTTACTTCCCATCATGGAAGGTAAATCTCAGCTCTCTTCCTAACCTCCCTCATGTACAGCTGCCAGCTCCTCATCCGCCAATAGTCATGCATTAATTTTGATTAGAACATTTAGTTTCTATTGTAATTTCGCATGCCATTCACAGCTCACTAATTTATATTTGGTGAACTATGATTACTTTACCTTTGTTCTGCACAACCTTTTGTTTGTCCTGGGTTATTAATCATATTTTCATTTGCATTGCTGTCTACATCTTATCATGTACTAGGACTGTCTGTGTACTTCCAGTTTCTGGAAGTGGCCTTCAGCCTGTTCCAGTCCCACTGGCTACCGTCACTGCATCATGATTGCTTTATAATCCTGGCATCTCTCTATCATCATCTTGGGGCTTCACTTCTCCTTTCTCTGCAGATGTGTCTGCTGTTTTTTGGGGACCACATCTATGTTTTTTCTTGGTTTTCTCTCTCATTTTGGTTATGCATATCCTCTAGTGGAAGAGACTTTCTTTGAGTCTGAGAATATCTTTATTCTGGTTTGACATTGCTAGTTTGTCAGGGTATAGAAATCTAGGTTGAAAGTCATTTTCATCCACAATATTAAAACTAATGCCCATGTGTTTCTCCTTTCAGTGTTTCTACTGAGAAGTCCAAAGTCATTCTGAGTCTTCATCCTATGTAAATAACTTTGATTCTCTTTGTCTCTGGTGTTTGTCTGAAATTTTTAAATCTGATTTTTTAAAAATGTTTTTTATTATTTTCAGAGAGAGAGGAAGGGAGAAAGATAATAACATCAGAGATGAGAGAGATTCATTGATCAGCTGCATCCTGTGCAATCCCCACTGGGGATCGAGCCCACAACCCAGGCATGTGCCCTGACCGGGAATCAACAGCAACCTCCTGGTTTATAGGTCGATGCTCAACCACAGAGCCATGCTGGCTGGGCATGTGATGGGTCTTATAGAGACTATTTTCACTGTACTGTATGCTTGGAGGGGGCTTTCAATTTGGAACCGCATGCTGTTTGGATGTGGGCAAGTTTAAAAAATATATAATTATTTTTATTTGTAAATATAATAGTTATGTTATGACCACTTGGACTAGTTTTCTAATTTTATTTCTCCCATTCATAGCTTCACGATTTTGCTCTGTCTTCTGTGAGAGTTTCTCAAATTTATCTTTCAATCATTCTATTGGATGTTTGATTTAAAAAGTTTTCCTCTTTTGTTTTAATTTCTAAACTCTTTTTTGTTCACTGTATGTTTCATTTTTATAGCACTCTATTTTCTTTATTTTTAAAAATAGAGCTTATTGAAATATTTTGTGTACTATAATCTTCATAATTTACTGTATACCTTTTAAAGTGAACAGTTCAGTGGTTTTAGTATATTTACAAAGTTGTAGAGCCATTACTACTGTCTAGTTTTAGAACATTCTCATCACCCCTCCAAAAAATTCCCATATCCATTGGCAGTCACTCTCCATTCTTCTCCATTCCTTCCTTTCCCTCAGCCCCTGGCAACCACTAGTCTTTTTAATTCTATGGATTTGCCTTTTTTTGGGACTTTTCATGGAAATAAAAATCACATAAAATGTAGTCTTTTGTTGACTGCCTTCTTTCACTTACCATAATGTTTTCAAGGTTCTGTTGTATTGTAGCATGAGTCATTCTTTTTTTATTGCTGAATAAAGTTCCATTGAATGTTTGTATATACCACATTTTGTTTATCTGCTTTTCTGTTGGTAGACACTTGAGTTTTTTGGCTACTGAGAATACTGCTATGAATATGGCTATACAAATATCTGTTTAGGTCCTACTTTCAGTTCTTTTAGATATATACCCACAAGTAGAATTGCTGGATCATATGGTAATTAATTTTTTGAGGAACTGCCATACTGTTTTTTTATAGCTGCTGCACCATTTTGTGTTCCTACCATCAGTGGACATCCTTGCGTACAAATATTAGTTTCCATTGTTTTGTTTTGATAATAGCCATTTGATAATAGTATCTTATTGTGGTTTTGATGTTAGCTGTAGATGTCTTTGTATATGACTATGAGGTTGAAGAAGTTCTGTTTCTAGTATGGTGAGTGTTTTTATCATGAGAGGATGTTGGATTATGTCAAATACTTTTTCTGCATCTATTGAGATTATTACTTTGGTTTTATTCTATTGGTATGTTATATTTCATTAATTGATTTTCAGATATTAAATCAACCTTGTATTTCTGGGATAAGTCCCATATGGCCATGGTGTATAACTCTTTTTATATGTCTCAGGATTCACAAGGAATAATGGCCTGTACTTTTCTTTTACTGTCATATATTTTCCTGCTTTTGGTGTTATTGTGATACGACTAGCCCCATAGAATGAGTTGGAAAGTGCCTTATTTTTTAGGACTGTCTATTTATCTAAATAGACTATTTTTTAGAGCAGTTCTAGATTTATAGAAAACCTGACTGGAAAGTGCAGAGAATTCTGTTATTCCTCTCCTCCTCTACCCATAGTTTCCCCTATTCTTATCTATATTTTAAAAGACTCTGTGTAGGATTGGCACTAATTCGTGTTTAAACATTTATTGGAATTCACCAAATGTGAAGCCATCTGGGCCTTTTTTGCTTTAGGGGGGGATGTGTTTTGATTACTAATTTAATGTCTTTTGGTATAGGTCTGTTAGGATTTTGTTTGTTTTTAAAGTCTATTTTGATAGCTTGTGTCTGTCTAGGAATTTTATCTCGGTTATCTAATTTTCAACATGGAGTTGTTCATAATGTTCTCTTGCAATTTGCTTTCTTTTTTTCCCCCCTAAGGACAGTTGTACTTGTCATCTTTCATCTTTTAATTCTAGTAATTGGAATCTTATCTCTTCTGGTCGTTCTGGCTAAAAGTCTTTTCAAAGAACTAACTTTAAGTTTGTTGATTTTCTCTAATGTTTTTCTGTTTCCCTTTTTCATATATTTCTACTCTAATTGTTATTATTTCTTCCTTTTGTTTGTTTTGTTTTTGCTCCCCCTGTCTAATTTTTTGAGGTGAAGGTTAGGTTATTGATTTGATATCTTCTGTTTCAAGATAGGCATTTATGCCTATACATTTTTCTGTAAAGAGTTCTACTTTAGCTGCATCCTGTAAGTTTTGGTATATTGTGTTTTCATTTCCATCTATCTCAAAGTATTTTCTAATTTCTCTTTTGATTTCTTCATTTTTTATTTTATTTTTTATTGTTGACACTATTACAGATGTCCCCATTTTCCTCCTTTTGCCCCCTCCACCAAGCCCCTGCCACACCCCAGGCCTTCACCACACTATGGTCTGTGTCCATGGACTATGCACACATGTTCTTTGGTTAATCTCTTCCTACCTCCCCCCTCCCTTTCCTCGGAGATTCATCAATCTGTTCCATGCTTCCATTTCTCTGGACCTATTTTGTTCGTCAGTTAATTTTATTATTTAGATTCCACATATAGGTGAGATCATGCGATATTTGTCTTTCTCTGACTGGTTTATTTCACTTAGCATAATAATCTCCAGGTTCATTCATGCTGTCTGCTTCATTTTTGAAGGATAAATTTGTTGAATATAGAATTCTTGGTTGAGATTTTAAATTTCAGGACTTTGAATATGTCATTCCACTGCTGTCTGGCCTCCATTGTTTTTTATGAGAAAACCAGTTATTAATTTTATTGAGGGTTCTTATACATGAGTGGCTTCTCTGTTATTGCTTTCAAGATTTTCTCTTTTGACAGTTTGCTTATCATTTGTCCTCTTTAACTTTATCCTATATGGAGTTTGTTAAAGCTTCTTTTTTAATATGTAGGTTAATATTTTATGTAAAATTTGGAAAGTTTATGGTCATTATTTTTTCACGTACTCTTTCTGTTCCTTTTTCTTCTCTGCTGGGATCCCCATTATGTGTATGTTGGTATAAAAAAAAGATCTTTTATGTGCTGTTCTTTTCCCCCCCCTGTTTTTTTCCCTCCCTTCTGTCATTCAAACAGGATATTGTCAATTGACTCCTGTTTAAGTTGGCTGCTTCTGTCTCCTGCCAGCTCAAATCCATTGAGTTGCTAGTGAAGTTTTGAAATTATTGTACTTTTCACTTACAGAATTTTTACCTGATTCTTTCTTGTGTTTCCTATATCTTTGTTGATACTCTCTTTTTGGTGAGACATTCTTCTTGTACTTTTCTTTAGTTCTTTAGACTTTATTTCCTCTAGTTCTTTACAACATACTTACAATATTTGATTTCAAGTATTCATGTGGCTAAGTCCAACACCTGGGCTTCCATTAAGGATAGTTTCTGTCAACTGATTTTTTTGGTTTGTTTTTGTTTTTTGTTAAGCCTCATGTGAGGATATTTTTTCCATTGCTTTTCAGAGAGAATGGGAGGGAAAGAGGAAGCGGAGTGGGGGGAGAGAGACATAAATGTGAGAGAGACACATTACTTAGTTGCCTCCTGCATGTGCCCCGACTGGGTGCAAGGAGTGAACCCACAACCTAGGCATGTGCCCCTGACTGGGAATTGAACCTGCAACCCTTTGGTGCGCAGACTGACACTCTAATCACTGAGCAACACCAGCTGTTGACTTTTTTGTGTGTCTCCCCCCCAGTGTATGGGCTATGTTTTGTTTCTTTACATGTCTTTTAATTTGTTGTTGAAACTGATCATTTCAAATAATATCATGTGACACCTTTGGAAATCATGTTCTTCTCCACTCCCCACGTTTGTTGTTGATGATGTTAGTTGCTCATTGCTTGTTCACTGACTTGCCTGAATTCTGTAAAGTCCATTTTTGTTGTTGTGTGTAACTATTGAAGTCTCTGCTTGGTTAGCTTAGTATTCAACTAATGGCTGGTCAGAGATTTTCTTAAGTGCCTTCAACCAGTATATCTCTTAGCCTTTGCTGAAGGGCTTGGTCTCTATATTGGGGCATGCTTTCAGTTTTCTGGCAGGTAGTCTATGCATCTCTCCCTTCCCCTTTACTGCTTCCTTGTGCAGGGCCTCGAGGTTAGCCAGAAGTGAAACAGTGCCTTCTTGTGTTTTTCCTGGGTAGATACCCAGCCTTGAACATGTGTGTGGCCTCTTAGTTTCCCAGGAATATGTCAGAGCTTTTCAGACTTGTTAACATCTTATTTTCCAGTTTTTCCTTGTAAGCTCTTTGGTCAGTTTCTTGGCTCCAGTTGTTATTGCCATCTCAGGCATTTGCCGTGTGAATCAGTTGTCCCTGATTCTTTTTGATCATGGCTTCAGGGTAAAGAGTATTGCTCTGAGCATGCTCTGAATGAATTTATAAAAAGATAAATCTTGTGAATGGGGGATTTCAGGATTTGCCAAACAGGTCAGATAATGATAGTTCTCTGGGAATGGGGATTTTTTTTTTTTCTTTAAAGTACAATTTCCATTTCAGTTTTTCCCTAGAGAACGTTTCTTCAGTCCTTAAGGACTTAGCTCCTTACATGGGCTTTGGTGGAGGTTATGTGGCAACACCCACAGGTCTAGATCAGGGTGGAGTTTGGTCCTTCGGCTTCAGGAGAAGGGATCCTGCCTCCTTGCTGTGAATGGCAGAGCTCACACAGTAATGGAGTTTCTCATACAGCTTGGGAAGCACATAGGAATTGAAGACACTGGCTTCTGAAATGTCCCTAATGGCTGTGGCCTTTAATGTGTTTCGAATGATGAACTTAATGGCCTTGTCCTTGGGCATGTGTTGGAAGCAACAAATAGGTTGCATATGGCCGCCCCCTTTTTTGGCAGGACCGTTGTTCCTTCTTTTCTTGGTCATCTTGGAATCAAGGACCCGAGAAGGGGAAAATGGGGATTTTTACTGAGCTGCAGACTTGCTCAACTCTTTCCATGGCCTGTGAGGCTGCTGGTTTTCAGCTGGTGAGTTGGAGATGGAAATAGGGCACAGGAAAACAATAGAAAACCTACTCTTCTTACCAAGATTCAGCCGTTTTCTTTGAAGAATGATCCTTGGATTGCTGTAAGCCTTTGTTTAATTTCCAGAATGTTGAAAAATGTGATTTTGCCAATATTTTCTCTGTGTCTTTGGAGGAGCAGATGTTCCGAGTTCCTTTTTCCCCCATTTTTGAAGGGCTACTTCCCTGTTTGCTTTCGTGATTTGCAGTATTTTATCTCTGGAAATATTGGTGACATATTTTTATAACTTTTCATAGTCTCTTCTTTTTAAGTTGGGTATGTGTTTATTCATGTTGGTCTTTCTCATGTTTGAATCCTTGGTCATATATCTTAGAATTTTTGGTTGTCTGCTCAGATTAAAGTACAGTGTACTAAAATACCAAGGCAAAGGTCTGAGTGTACAGGTGAGGTTTGTTGACTGTCAAGTTACTAGTATTTGTTTCTAGGAAATTATTTTAAATTTATATTACAGAGTCTAGGAAGGGATAATTTGATCTGAATCTTATAGTAAAATAAATGAGAATTGGATTGAAGAGTTGAATATAAAATTCAGAAGAATCTGAGCTAAATGGTATTGGTTATTTGTCAAACTAGTAAAGAAATTTATTTTAAATTTGAGACCTAAAGATTTAAAATGGAAACAAAAAAATTTGGTGGCTTCAGAGGGTTATCATTAGTTATGTATTTAATGTCTTTGAACATGTAAAACTCATCCTTTTAGACTTCTTCAAATTGATAAGTCCCAAGAGAGGCATTTTCTATTGCTGCACTCAGAATTAGCAGATAAAAGCCATTCCTAGGGAATGCTTTGTTGGTATTAGACTCTCAGGTTACTGACCTCTTGAGGTGGTAATTTTGATAAGAGCCATTGTATAGGCATATGGAATAGAGATGGAGGCAACTAGTCAGACAGGAGTGTGAAAGTACAGGAAAAGGCATGCCTGCTGAGGGATTCTGAATTAAGGGGCAGGTTCCAGTAACAGTAATCTTTTTAGCATTCTCATACCTAGCTGTTTGGGCCTGCCAGTTGTGTGTAATATGGCCATAATAAGCAGACATTACCACAGATAGAGAATCTACAGATTGTTCCGTAGTTGCCATTGATAATGGTGAATAGTCTCTCAGGAATGGAAGAAATAATTGCCCCCTTCCAGTAATTTCAGGAACAACCAGACTAGAGGTATACCTTGTCCCTAACTTGCAAATTTTCAGGCATGCTCATGTCAGGGTGTGTAGCTGTGACACAGTAAAATGGTAACTTGGTCAGGGCATGCCCTGGCAACCTGTCTAGTGATATTATTTATGGACTTATTAAGCTATTGGAGATCTTTGCTACTTATAAAAGGGAAGGTGATGGAAACATAAGATTGATTCTAAAGCATCTTTTAAGGTCTATAGTAACCACTGCATTTGAAAGTGAGTGATAGTTATACTTATATCTGATCCTGAGATGAGAAATAGATTTTTATTTTAAATGTCAACTTTGCTTAATTGGTAGTGGCTGCCTGGAGCAGCTTTGAGAAGGAATCTATCTGAAGCTGCACCTGGACTTGGATGGAAAGATGGGTTGAAAGATTGTTGCTATCTACCATGGAGTGGGAACGGGGAGAAGTAGTAGTATCAGGCTAGTTCATCCCTTTCATTTTACCTCTATCTGCTGATGTGTATTTTTGACTCCCATTACTTAGAATCCTAACTAGAATAGAATGAAGTAGAAGCAAGTAGAAACTCTAGAGAATAGGAATTTGCCACAGTCAGCATCTAGCTAACTCTGTGAGGTTCGGTGAATGAATTAGTAAATGAACTGAGACCAGAATGATTGAAATATCTAGTTTTCCTTAGTGAGGATACGGACAGGATTAAGTACCAGCTCTTTCACACAGTGATGTCACTCTCCTGCATGACATAGTGCTTGGTGTGTACAGAATGCTAAAAGAATACAGTTTCCATCTCTGCCCCCAAGGAATTTCCATTCTGGTTGGGAAGAAAAGACAAACGTGGTTGAAATTATTAGAGATTGTGTGACAGTATGGTTTGTAAGAAAGTGCTAAAATTTCAAGTTTTGTCCCTGAACTGGATGGCATAGGTTTGAATGCCGAAGTACGTTACCTTGGAATCTTAAACTTTATACTTACTCAAATGTATCTGTGTTTTGCTTGGGAAAGCCTCTTTTTTCTTGACCCCTTCCCTCTCACCCCCAATTTTTCTCTCCTTTTGGTCTCACTAGGGTGGAATATTGAGTTTTGCTTCAATAAATGTAGGTGAAAATGATCCACTAATAAAAAAATGTCATGTTAATTTTTTTAAGCTGAAGATTATCCAGTTACAATGTCTGTAGAGAAATTATTTATAGCACTTTTTACTTAAGCATAAATCACAGAAAAGCCTTTTTAATATTAGAGCATTTTAAAAATCTTTATCCTAAGTAATCAGCAGTCTGTGCTTAGGCAGAAATAGGAGAAATATATGCTTTTCACAATGTATATTTATTTTGTGTAGAGCAGTAAGTTTAATATAATGTCTGAGAGCACGGGCTCTGGATTCTTATTCTCAGGGCTGGAATCTCCACCCCAACTGTGTTGCCTGTGCAAGCTAAGGGAGTCTTGATTTCTTTATCTGTAAAATGGGGATGGTAATAATCCCATATAAGGCTGATAGAAGTGTTGAACAAGATCTTTCAGTTAGAGCCCTTAGGTCAGTGCTTGACCTACAGTTAAGTGCTCAGTTATTGGTGGCTGTTGATGTTGTTACTGATATAGTTACTGTTTTTGTAATTAGGTGGGTTTGTATCACTGATTTTTTTCAGTGATGGTTATTAATTAAATATATATTTTTTAATTCATACAGGTTGAATGTAATTTTTACAAAATTTGATGAAGTCCAAAAATCTGGAAACATGATACAATCTGCAAATGGTGAGTTGAAAAAGCAGTCATTCTGTTTTGTGTTTCAATTTTATATCAGTAATGCTTATGCTATTTCTGAGCAGCTGAATTTAATATCTTGATAAGGGTTTCTAGATCTTAAAACTTAACCTCCATTTACCTACTTTCTAAGGCCATAAACTATGGAGTTGTCATTTACATTCTTTCATAATCTACTTTGAGTCCATTAGCTAATCCTGTTGGCTTTTAAAAATACATCTAGAATCCCAGTGATTCTCACTGGATCTGCTACTCTCCTCTTAGTGAAAGCAGTCATTGTATTTTACCTGAGCTCTTGTGGTACCCTCCTAACCAATATCCTTGATTTTACTTTCTCACAACAGCTAAAGTCTATTTTTCACACAGCAATCAGAGTAATCCTTTTAGAATATAACTTTAGTGATGTTAATTCCCTGTTCAACATTCTCCAGACGTTGCCCATCACACAGAGACTACAATTCAGTGGATCACCATGGCCCACCAGGCCCTCTGCGTGATCTGGTGGTGATCACCATTCTGATGACATCTTGTATTGTTCTTCCTCAAAGTTTTCTTTGTTCCCATTCCATTGGCCTTGCTAATTTTGAACATTCTAAGCTGCTCCTGCTTCAGGGCCTCTGTGCTTATGAATCCTTCTGCTGGAAACATTTGTTCCCTCTGTGTCATCATGGCCGTCTTTCTCATTTCATCCAGATCTTGGCTGTAGTATCACTTCATTACAAAGGCCATCCGGAATAGCACACTCAGTTTTCTAAGGGAACTAGCTGTGCCCTCATCCTGTTTGACTTAACCTTCTTAGTGTATATCACTGCAAAATATTGTTTTTATTCATGAGGGCAAGAACTTTGTTTTATTCCTTTCTTCATCATTAATGCCTCAGAAATTCCCTGGCATGTATGCTGTAAATATTGTTGAACAAATAAAATAATAATTGAGACTTGAATTCTGACCTATTATTTCCAGTATTTGTATTCCTTTTACTGTAGTTTGTAATGATATTTGAGGACAAGTAGGTAATTCTTGTGATTATAGAAGGGGAAGAAAAGATAAGAGTGAATTACTGTATAAACAAGTCATCAAAGGGACAATTGCTAACAAGAACTTTTTCATACTCTGGGTATCTCATTGCATCAATAGCTATTTCAGTTGCTTGGGATCTTAAATCAAAGCATAGCTTTCAAATTTTGAATATCTTTTTTTAAAAAATATATCTTTATTGATTTCAGAGAGAGGAAGGGAAAGGGAGAGAGAGATAGAAACATCAATGATGAGTCATCATTGATCGGCTGCCTCCTGTACGCCCCCAACAGAGAACTGAGCCCGCAACCTGGGTGTGTGCCCCAACCGGAAATCAAACATGATCTCCTGGATCCTAGGCCGTTGCTCAACCACAGAGACACACCCGGCTGGGCTTGAATATCTTGAGGTTGTCAAGAAGTTTGAGTGATTTCCCTCAGAATGATATTATGTAAGGAAGGGCAAAGCCAGAACCAAATCCAAGTCTTTTGACTTACACTCTGCTGTGTACCTACCATTAACAGTAAAGAATTTGTCTTTAGATAGCATGCTTCTTACAAAATGCTTGAAGTATTCTAAAAATGCTTTAATTAATTCCCTTTATTATTTTCTTTTTCTTCTCTGATTACCATTATTTCTTTTTTTTTTTTAATCATTTTTTATTTTCAATTATAGGTGACATTCACTATTATATTAGTTTCAGGCACGCACCCCAGTGATTAGACATTACATGCTTAATAAGTGATGATCCTGATAAATCTCACATCCATCTGACACCATACATAGTTATTAGGCTATTGTTCGCTATATTCCCTATGCCTATACATCCCTGTGACTATTCTGTAATTTGTACTTCTTAATCCCTTCAGCTTTTTTGCCTCTCTCCCCAAACACTCTCCCATCTGGCAACCATCAAATGTTCTCTTTATCTGTGATTCTGTTTCTGTTCTGCTTGTTTATTTTGTTTTTTTTAGATTCAGTTGTTGATGGATATGTATTTATTACTATTTTATTGTTCATATTTTTTATCTTCTTCTTAAAGAAGACCCTTTAACATTTCATATGATACTGGTTTGGTGGTGATGAACTACTTTAGCTTTTTCTTATCTGTGAAGCTCTATCTGACCTTCAGTTCTAAATGATAGCTTTGCTGGGTAGAGTAATCTTGGTTATAGGTCCTTGCTTTTCATCACTTTGAATATTTCTTCCCACTCGCTTCTAGCCTGCAAAGTTTCTGTTGAGAACTCAGCTTACAGTCTTATGATTCCTCCCTTGTAGGTAACTAACTGCTCTTGTCTTGCTGTTTTTAAAATTCTCTCTTTGTCCTTAATGTTTTGCATTTTAATTATGATGTGTCTTGCTGTGGGCCTCTTTGAGTTCACCTTGTTTGGGACTCTCTATGCTCCAGGACTTGTGTGTCTATTTCCTTCACCAAGTTAGGGAAGGTTTCTGCCATTTTTTCAAATAGATTTTTAATTTCTTGCTCTCCCTGTTCTCATTCTGATAACCCCATGATGTGAATGTTTGTGCACTTCAAGTTATCCCAGAAGTTCCTAATCCTGTCATTTTTTCAGATTCTTTTTTCTTGTTATTCTGATTCTATTCTGTTTTCTTTCTTATATTCCAAATCACTTATTTGATTCTTGGCTTCATCTCCTCTACTATTGAGTCTCTGTAAATTATTCATTTCATTTAGTGTATCCTTCATTTCTGACTTGTCCTTTTTTATGCTGTTGAAATTCTCACTAAGCTCATTGAGCATCCTTATAACCAGTGTTTTGAACTCTGCATCTAGTAGATGGCTTGTCTCCATTTTGTTTAGTTTTTTTTTCTGGAGTTTTGTTCTCTTTTATTTGTGCCATGTTTCTTTGTCTTCTCATTTTGGCAGCTTCCCTGTGTTTGTTTCTATGTATTAAGTAGAGCTGCTACGTCTGCTGGGCTTGGTAGAGTGGCCTTAATGTAGTAAGTGTCCTGTAGGGTTCAGTGGCACAGCTTCCCCTAGCACGTAAGCTGGGTACTCAGGGTTTGCCCATGTGGGCTGTACACCCTCCTGTTATAGTTGAGCCTTGATTGCTGTTGGCATGTCAGTGGAAGAGATTTACCTAGGCTGATCAGCTACAAGGACTGGCTGTGACTGCTGACCACCAACTTCTGACCACTGTGTAGGATCACCTGTGCAAGGGGCCTACCCCACAGAGCAGGACTTACTTCAGTGGGGCTCTGGTGCATCCCCTTGAATGCATTGCTTATGGAGGTTGTTGGATAGTGGTGTTTTGATGTGTCTGAAGCTCTCCAGTCTCCTGGGAGTTGCAGGCCAATGTCAGCCACTGCCTCTTCTGCCTGGGGCCACCTGGCATAAGCTACAAAGCGATCTGCAGATGGTTGCTACTTGTGCTGGGCTTGGAGGTGCCCAGGCAAGGCCAAGCTGTTAACCAAGGCCAGCTGCTGCTAGTGCTGGGCCTGGGGCCACTTAGCTAGAGATATCTGACTCCCTGAGGCCAGATGCTACTTGTTTGAGAGAATTTAGGAAAATCTGAAGCATGAGCTGAGACAGGCTATTCATATGGAAAAGCCATTGGCAACAGCTTGAGTAGCCCAAAAGTTGGGTGGGGTGGGGTCTCAGGAAATCACCAGAGTAGGGCAAACAGTGTGAGCCAGGTTGATGGAGTCTCAGATATGGTGCCCATCTGCTGGCACCGTGGGAGGAGGGCCCCACAAAGGAACAATGGCCTCTGCCAGCACTTCTGTCTGGGAGAAAGCTGCCCCTCCAGCTCTCACCCTGATGCCAAGCAGTTCAATTCCTTCCTGTGTGTCTCTGGTGCCTTTTAAGCTGCTGCCCCTGAGTCCAAGTAAGTCCTTGCATGAGCCCTTTAAGAGGAACTGCCTGGGACTCCAGCAGCCTCTGTCTCCCTCAGCCTTAATCTCCACTGGTTTTCACAACCAGAAGTTATGGGTACTTTTCTTTCTGGCACTCTGTGGAATGAACCTGGTGTCGGGCTGGGACCCCTCCTCTTCAGGGGGCATCTCTGCAGCCTTGATATCCCTCCCAGTTTTTTCCACCACACGCGAGTGTGGGACCCATTCCTCATCTCCGCCCCTCCTACCTGTCTTGATGTAGCTTTTCTCTAATTCCTTAGTTGTAGTACTTCTATTCAGCTCAATTTCAGGTGATTCTGAATGTTCTTTGTTCTGTAGTTTAGTTGTATTTTTGATGTGGTTGTGGGAGGAGGAGAATACTGTGTTTACCTACGCTGCCATCTTGACCAGATTATTTCTTTTTTATATGTTTATAAAAACTATTAAGAGAAACAAGATGGTGGCATAGGTAACAGCTGCACCTGCCACCTCCCACAACCACATCAAAATTACAACTAAAATACAGAACAGCTATCACTCAGAACCTCCTGAAATCTGGCTGAACAGAAGGCCTACAACCAAGGAACTGAAGAAGCAGGGAGAGCGGTAGGAGGGGCGGAGACACCTCGGGCCCACACCCAGTGTTGAGGTTTAAACCCGGGAGGGACATCTCTGCGATGTAGGTTTCCCGGAGGAGCGAAGGGTCCCAGCCCCACAACAGACCCCCAGCCCAGGGCTCCAGGGCTGGGAAGAGACGTCCCCACAACTCGGGGTTGAGAAACCAGCGGGGACTGTCTCTGAGGGTTGCTGAGGGTGTGGGAGCCCTAGGAAGCTCTTAAAGGGCCGGCGCATGTACTGGGACGCGCTCCTTCTGAGCCCCAGCGCCAGGCAGCAGCTAGAAAGGAACCTGGGACATTTGGGGAGGAACTAACCTGCTTGAAATTGGGGTGAGAGGTGGAAGGGCAGCTTTCTCCCAGGTAGGAGAGCTGGCAGAGGCCATTGCTCCTTTGGCGAGTTTCCCCCAAACACAGCCGGCAGGCAGGCGCCATACTTGAATGCTAGCACCTGACTCACACCTTTGGCCCCGCCCCGTGATTCCCAGAGGCCCCACCCCTCCCTGCCTGCAAGCTCATCCGAGCCATTTCCAGTGGCTTTTCTATGCAAGTGGCCTCTCGAGCCTCATGCTTAGGACTTTCTTAAAATCTGTCAAACAAGCAGCAGCGGGCCCCATACAACTTGATAAGCGGCCTCAGGCCTGGCACTAGTGGCAGCCTGCATTGGCTCATAGCTTGGCCTCTCCTGGACAACGCCAAGCCCAACACAAGTAGCAGCCAACTATGGTTTGCTGTGTAGCTCATGCTGGGTGGCCCTGGGCAAGGCACTGGCACAGGCTGACTTTGCACCTCCCCAGAGGCCCCAGAGACAGTGCACCTGGTGGTCAGACTCGACCACACTGGATTACAACCCGACCACATCCACGACTGACACACTCAAGGGGTGCACTTGGTGAACATTAAAGTTCCACTGAAGTAAATCCTGATCCATAGGGGTGTCTCCGGCACAGCAGCTCTTTGGCTGTAGTTGCAGCTGGTCCTCACAGCTGACTGGCCGGGGGGTCAGTTCCTCCCAGGGACACCAACAGCAGCCAAGGCTCAACTACAACAGGACAGTGCACACAGCCCACACAGGGGAGCACCTAGAAGGCCCAGCTCAGGTGACTGGGGAGGGAGGCTGAGTCACTGGATTCTACACGACACCTACTACACAAAGCCACTCTACAAATTCCAGGAGACATAGCAGCTCTACCTAATACATAGAAACAAACACCTGGAAGCAGTCAAAATGTGGAGGCAAAGTAACATGTCACAAAGGAAAGAACAGCAGAAATTTCTAGAAGAGGAACTAAATGAAATAGATCTAAGCAAGCTAATAGATACAGAGTTCAGAATTTTGTTTATAAGGATGTTTAAGCAGACTATTACGGAAATAACTGAGAAAATCGATAACATAATAAAGTACCTATTTGAAATGAAGGCTACAGGAAATGAAATGAAGAATAATTCACATGGAGTTAATAGTAGAGGACGCTGAGAATCAAATCAGCAATTTGGAACATGAGGAAACAAAAAACACCTAACCAGAAAAGCAAAAAGCAAAAAGAATCCAGAAATATGAAAATAGTATAAGGAGCCTCTGAGACAACTTCAGGAGGCTCAACATTCCTATTATTGGGGTGCCAGAAGGGGAAGAAAGAGACCAAGAAATTGAAAACCTATTTGAAAAAATGACAGAAAACTTCCCCTACCTGGGGAAAGAAATCGACTTTCAAGTCTAGGAAGCATAGAGTGTGTCCCAAACAAGAGGAACCCAAAGAGGCCCACACCAAGACACATCATAATTTAAATGTCAAAGGTTAAAGACAAAGAGAGAATCTTAAAAGCAGCAAGAGAAAAGCAGTTAGTTACCTACGAGGAAGCACCCATACGACTGTCAGCTGATTTCTCAACAGAAACTTTCCAGGCCAGAAGGGAGTGTCAAATATTCAAAGTGATGAAAAACATGGAACTACAACCAAGATTGCTTTACCCAGCAAAGCTATCATTTAGAAGTGAAGGTCAAATAAAGAGCTTCACAGATAAGAAAAAGCTAAAGGAGTTCATCACCACCCGACCAGCACTACAGGAAACATTGAAGGGTCTTCTTTAAGAAGAAGCTAATGAACAAAAGAATCTGATGAACTAAATAGATCCAGAGACATTGACGCATGCAACAGATGATCATATTTCAGAGGAAGGAGTGAATGAAGGGGGGTGGAGGGTGGGAAGAGATTAACCAAAGAAGTTATATGCACATATGCATAACCCATGGACACAGTTAATAACAAGGTGAAGGCCTGGGGAGGGGGTGGGAGTGAAGTGGAGGGGGTCAATTAGGGGGGAAATGGGACACCTGTAATACTCTCAACAATAAAGATATATTAAAAATAAATAAATAAATAAATAAAACTAAATTAAAAACCTATTAAAAGGAAAAAAGAGTATTTACCTTAATTCATTGATCACCAATAAATCAGTGTGTGTTTTTTTGGTATTCCTGTATAATTCATTTTCCTATAATTGTGTAATTTGTATGTAATTTTAACCATGGAATAATATCTGTACATTATTCCCAACTTCTGTATTTACTTTTCTATGTGCTTTAAAAAATGTACCATTGATATTGCTGGGACATGCTCCAGTGATCAGTGGCCTGGATGGTGTACATGGGCAGGGGTACCCAGCTAGTTGTTAGACACATGCTTTTAATTTTTTGTGTGCATATTTGTTGTTGGCACCAAGATATAATAAGCACTGGGCAAGGATTAGTAGTGGTGGCAGAAAAGTGAGTTTGTACTTCGTAGCCCATATTATTACTATGAAACAATCTCATTATAAGGATCACATTCATCTCGGGAGCCCTACCTGTAGGAGAGAGAGAGAGAGTCAAAGAGATAGAGACAGAGAGAGATGTATAGTTTTAATGAACACGACTAATGTTTTAATCATCAAGAATACCAAAATCCTGTGGCATTGGGTGTGTCATAGCAACATTTTATTCTAAATCTCCAGATGTAAATATTTCTCTCCACTTTCCTTATTTTTGTGGAATATTTGTGTGTGTGTGTGTGTGTATCTGTTAGGTATGTATGAATATGTGGTATATGTAGGGCTAGGTTGGAAAATGAAAATTCTTTTAGGCATCTATGTTAAAAAAAAAAATGGTAAGGACGGTTTAACTTACAACTTAATGGAAGGTCTATAATTTTAGCTTTTTTATTACATATATTTATGTAGTATTTTTATATTGATTATTAAAGCCAAACTAGAATAACCAAAAGGCATATGTATAAAGATTCCAGAATTCCTAACCCAAATAAATTTTATTTCTACAGTAACTTTGAGAGACCCATAAGATGTTAAATAGCTGTTAAAAAGCAAAACAGCTACCTGATTTCCTTCTTTGCTAGAGTCATAAAACATTTAGCAATGAATAAATCTTCTCTCCCTCCTCTGATTTTTGTATTTTGCCCAATGACTCCCTGAACAACCATTTTTTGAACTCTTCTGTACTTTAGACCATTGACTCCTTTACTTTTTCTTAACCTATCCTTCCTCTGCTTTGTTCATTTTGGTCCATATACAGCTTAGTTTGCAACCTTCCTGAAATTTTTTATTAGTTGTAGAAATTTTTGTAGATTCCTTGAGATTTTCTGCATAGAGGTATCATCTGCCAAAAGGACCATCTCTTTTAGATCTGTATACTTTTTATTTCTTTTTCTTGCCTTATTGCACTGGCTAGAACTTCCACCATTATGTAAAATAAGAGTGGTGAGAGTGGACATTCTTGCCTGGTTCCCAATCTTAAGTCTTTTACAACTAAGGATAATGTTAACTATAGGTTTTTTGTAGATGTTCTTCAGCAAGATGAGACAATTCTCATCTATTCCTGTTTATCTGAGTTTTTATCACAAATGGGTGTTGGGTTTTCTTTAATGGAAATCATCAGTGTATTATAAATACTGAATTATATTTCAGATGAAAAATTTACTTTTTAAAAGTATATAACCCAGTGGTTTTTTTTTTTTTTTGTATATTCACAGAATTGTGCAATTATCACCACTATCTAATTCCAGAATATTTTTATCGTTCCCTGGAAAACCTATGCTCACTAGCACTCCCTATTTCCTCCTCTTCCCAGTCCCCTACAGCCTACTTTCTGCTTTCTGGATTTGCCTATTTTAGATATTATATGTAAATGTAATTATACAATATATGGCTTTTTGTGTATGTATGGCCTCTTTTGCTTAACATAATGTTTTCAAGGTTTGTTCATGTGCTAACATGTATCAGTACTTCATTCCTTTTTATGTTCTTTTATTGTATGGATATATATCACATTTTGTATATCCAGTCATCCATTGATGAACGTTTGGATTGTTCTACCTTTTGGGTATTGTGAATAGTGCTGCTTTGAACATTCATTTATAAGTTTTTGTTTGAACAGCATTTTCATATCTTTAGAGTATATATACCTAGAAGTAGAATTGCTGGATCATAGGATAATTCTGTGTTTGACTTATTGAACTGTCATCCACAGTGACTCCCCCATATTATATTTCCACCAGCAGTATGTGAGGGTTCTAAATTCTCTACATCCTCAACAAAAAAACGAAATTAAAAATATTTTCCCTTTAAAAAAAGATGATAGTCGTCTTACTCAGCATGAAGTAGCATCTTGTTGTAGCTTTGAATTGCATTTCCCTAATAACTAATGAGGTGAGGTTGTCTTTTTTCTTTCTTGGTGCTTAAAAGTTTTTAATTTTGATCAAGTGTAAGTTTTCTTTTTTTTGTTTTTTGTTATTTGTGAACACTAATGCTCTGTGGAGTAAGAAATAAAAGCTCTGGATTTGAGCTAAGTTGAAAGAAACCGTTAATGGAATAGCATTACTCTTAGGAAAGAAGTGCGTCTCATCCTAGATGATATTTCTTGACATACTCAGGATTGTGTCCTAAGATGTGTAATTGGTTATATTTATATGAAACCTAGGGACTTAATTGTTTTTAAGGTGTAAGAATTGTGACTAAATCAGCAACCAGAAAACAGCTGAGTAGCAATTAGTCCTGTCTGTAATAGAATATTTCATATTTGAATGGTTCTTTTTGTTGTTGCTAGGTTACCTGAAGGCCTTTCAGCTTTGAATGGCAAGAATATGGGAGTTAAAAACACGTTGTTTTATAGATGTTTCTTTTTCTTTTTTCCATCTCCATATAATTAGCAAACCCCTTGAAGCAAAAATTACAGTTTTTGCTTCCATGGATTTCAAAATCAAATTGTTTTCTGTTTAAGCTTTTCCCCCCAATCATGCAGATATGTTTATTTTCATGGGAGAATTGGATTTTCAGCATGAAAGAGCCAATAATTATAGACTAGTCAGTGTCCTTCATCTGAAGCCACTTAATGATCTTTAATTGGATTTGATTGAAGTGAGACCCATGGACATTAATTTGGTTATATATGTTTTATATGTTCATGCTTTTGAGTTTTGTGAGCAAAACTGACATGTTTATGAGGAAAGAATGAAAATATCTTGCTGGTAAATCTATGAAAATTTCATAATTTGTAGCTTAAGCAAAATAAAGCATTTACTTGCCAACAAAACTATAAACTAGATAACAGATAATCATAAAATTATTGGTCCTTGTACATGAATATATCTAGGGTATCATTTTACTGCCAGATGCATCCTGCCTTATGTTTTTTTTACTAAAAAAATTTTATAATTTGAAAAATGTTAGATATCATTTCTAAGTTGTTGGAAAAGAAAAATACTTGTGCATGTCTGACAACAAATAGACCAGTAATGAATTGTTGGTAAGATCTGAATTGTTGCCCAGTGTAGCTAGGACAAAGTGTCAACATAAGAAGCATGCAAACCTGTAAGACTTTTTATGAGTTTATTTGAGCCAAACTGACTACAATTTTTGGGAAGCAAAACCTCAGCATATTGAGCAAATGCTCCAGAGAATGGCAATTGTGCACCTTATTTTATACATTACAATTAAAGAAGGAGGCTGAAGGAGGGTTACATGAAATCCATTGGTGGTAGATTAGCGAGGTGGCAGAAAGCAAAGCGGAGAGATACCTGGGATTGGATGGAAAGGAAAATGAAGTTACAGATACTTCTTTTACATTGGAGGGTAGAGGATAGTTATCAGTTGAATTCTAGCACATAGAGGTGAGAACAAGAGAGCCCTGAGGAGTCTGGAAAAAGGGATTTCTCAGACATTCCAAAGGTATGTTATCTTAGATGCAAAAGACAATAGACAGGCTCAGTAAAGGTGTAAAGATTGACCTTTGTCAAGAAAGATATCAGCCTAGGACAGGACTTCCGCCCATGACTCTCCTAGTTAGGAAGTGTGAATTTCAGACCATCCTATATGGTTACTTCTGGTCTCATACAGGCCTCCCCCGAGCTTGTCAGGTTGTCTGTGGCCTCTTTTTCATCCACAAATGTATTCATTTAAAAGTGAATTTACTTCCTTTTGTTTTATTAAGAAGCCTAGCATTTACTATTTTGCATAATCTTTAAAAACAATGCTGTTAATGGGTTCCCACTTCCTCCCATGCTTGTTTATTGGACTCTGCTTATTACAAGGTTTAGGATTCTGGTTCAGTATCTTAGGAAAGTGTTTCCATGGTTACAGATACAGGGATAATCTGTTATAAAGCTGGCAAGTGTGCTGTGCTAGGAAGACCACCTAAAATAGCCTGGGAGTGACTGTTTCTGATACCAGCTTAAGCTGTAACTGACAGTTTGCTTTCTCTTGTATGTAGAAATAATATTGCTTTTTGACATTGTTTTTATTTAAGGTTTATGTTAGTAATGTTCTCTGTTTCCAAGGGGAAAAGTCAAATAGTTGGTTAAAAAAATTTTTTTAATACCAGTTTTAAAGAAGGCTGTCTTACATGATGAGTAAAGTCAGATGGAGAAGGTTCACCTCCCACCCAACCCCTTCTTCCCTTAAAAAAAAAAAATCTGTTATATATAGTCTAGGCTTTTATTTTGGAATAGGGTGCAGTTGTCAGTGGTGCTAGATCACACTGAAGAAGGCCTGTGGGTGGAGAGTTTGCTGATGCCTAAGTTGCTGAGAGTAGATGCAGCTTTCAGAGTGGTGTTTTTATTTGTACCGAGGTCACTGACAAACATGACTACTGGGAAAGGTAGGCTCTTCTAACACATTCTGAAATTTTGTAATTTTTGCTGTTTAGGAAATAAATAAAATATATAAATATTTAAGTTTTTATCATTGCTTTGATAACTAAATATTGTGACTGAAATTTAGGAAAATAACTGCTATGAATATTTGCATTTAGGCAGGGAAAAAGTCATGAACCCTACAGATTCATTCATGTTAACCTTCGAGGACTCGAGAGAAAGTAGGTGCAGTAAACTGAGGTTGCTATTTTCCTCAGCCTCTTTTGATTTCATGTACTTATAATTTATTTCTGCTCTGGTGTTCACAGTATGTGGGTTGTGATAATAAATAACTTTGCAATTGCAAAACATATGTTAATAAGTATAAGCTGTCTTGAAAGGAATCTAAGGGCTAGAAACGTAGGTTTTTCAGCATTGAGTAGAGGAAGGGCACAGGTCATTATAGCAGTCAAGGGTGCTGCCTCCCATCTTGAGAATCATTTCATAAAGTTTTTCCTTCCCTTTTAAAGATCTGCATTTTTAAAATGTAAATATGGGACCGAAAAACTACTCTTTTGTGTTGTTTTCAGAAAACCTTATTGATTAACCTTCAGTCTTTACAGGGAGATTTTACCCATGCTTTGCAGCTTTGAAATGATTTTGAAAGACCTCCCTGTGAACCAGGTTTGTGTTTGAAGGAAGAGCACACCTGATGTAATGGAGACAACCTGCACCACTGTCTTGCTTTCCTATGTGATGGTCTTCCTGGCAGGCTTTTAATTTGTTGTCTCTGAAGGATATTTCCATGCCCTGCAACTGACATAAGATATTATAATACCAAAGATTCTACCGCTAAACAAGTACTACACTGAGTAAATTTGCTCTGTGTTTACTTTGTAGGGGATTGTTAAGGTGTGTGTATTTATCCCCTTAAACTAAATTTGGTTCAGTTTTCTGAAACTGGTCATATTGGAAGATGCCTGGTTTCTGCTTGTTAGTTACGTTTTCATATTGGGAATCTAAAGCATAGAGTGATAGTATTCCTTTTCATTTCACCCCTCATTACATTATTCTGTACTCAGGTTAAGCTGCTGTGGGAAATCAATACCTGGCCAGGAGAGTTAAATAATTCATGTTTTGAAGTGACCTCTTTTAGAGCCCTTCACATGAGGATTTGAAAGTGTGTTGCTTATAAAAGTAGCATTTGCCTTAAGTTATTGTATTTTTTTTATTGTTGTTTAAACAACCAGGCAAAATAATTATGGAAGTCAACTAATTTATTAAAGGCCACGGAGAGAGCTTTGTGGATCTGAGTTTTAGATAAACTTTTTTTCACTTGATAATTCTTTCACATTGCCTACTTAAATACAAGCTTAGAATCATTGGTAACTTTTACCCCAAGTAGCTGCAAATATAGTAGGAAACAAGGATTAAAAGCGGTTTTTTGTAGTGGTGGCATATTTGAATTTTCCTCTTATGAATCCACGATTAATAAAGACCATTGACAATCTGCAAAATACAATATCAGTGATTCTACCACAGTTGTGTGTAGAGTATTTTTGTATTTGCAAAGCACTTTGCCGAATATCTGTTTGTCTTTGTTTTATGATCCTCACGGCAGCTTCATTAGAAGTAGGCAGGGCAGCTTTTACATGTGGGTACAGAAGGTTTTAGGTTTTTCTCTAATTGTGTTGGTGGCTGGACAGAGAATAGAGCCCTGGACTTACACACTCCTCCTTTCAGCAAACCCTGTAGTCAAGCTCAGTGCTTCTTCTACTGTTGGGATAAAACCTTGGCTTTGTTTTGTACCATTTTCAATAGTTGCCTTAATTAAAAAATGAAAGCATTCAAAGAGTTATTATTAAAACTGGCACTAGCACTCTGTAACCAAGTTTTAAACACTTTGAAATGTGATTTTCCTAATCATTTGTTTGCCCAGTTGATAGAGGCTGGAGGGAGGCAATTCTGGGAGGAGAAATTATATTACAAACATGATGAGTTTGTTTTGAAAATCATTTTGGTATTGCTGCAGGGGAAGATAAACAAGGGCCTTGCATGCTGTGTTGAGAAACTGAGGTTTTTATTGTAGGCCATTTACTTCTCAGAGTTAAATTTTAAAAATTGGGTGGGGGTGGGTAGAGAGATTGTTACAGCTTGGCCAACTTTAATTTTACTAAATATAACAGCAGCAACAACAAAACAAAATTCCATCTATCTCTTGTTCTTTCATAAAACAAGGGGTATTAACATGAATAAAAAAATAAGAAAGATGTAATTTAGAATAAAGGGTAATTCTTTAAGTGAACTAAATTTAACTCTATGGTAAATTTACAAGTTTTCCCTTATAATTCCCAGTTTGGGTAGACTGGTGTAAATCATCCAAAAAATGTCACCAGTACTTTAAGTGGTTTTTGTGTCTAGAGGGCTAGCATAGGTGGGCAGGTGACCTTGGGGAGGAATGAGTAAGCATGTGGGCTTTGGAATCTCTCAGACAGAAGCTGCAAGAAAGAAGCGTGTGACCTGCACCTGCAGCTTGTCTGTAAGCTTTGGTTTTCTCATGCAAATTGGAGGTAATAAGAATTCCTGTACCACTGTGAGGAGTAAAGGAGATCTTGCATGCAGATAGCTTGGCATAGGGCCTGACTCATAAATGTCATTCCATGTGATACTGGGACACAGTCCACTGTGGCACCTTTAGATGGTCTAATGGGGGGTGAAAAGTTGAACTTGGTGTTGAAAATAATATAGTTGAGCCCTAGCCAGTTTGGCTCAGTGGTTAGAGCATTGGCTAGCAGACTAAGGGTCTCGGGTTCAATTCCATCCAAGGGCATGTACAGGTACCTTAGTTGTAGACTCCATTATGGCGGGTACGGGAGGCAACTAATCGATGTTCCTCCCCCTCTCTTCTTCTTCCCCCCTCTTTCTCCCTCCCCCTCTCTCCCTCTCCCCCTCTCCCCCTCTCTCTTCCACTTTCTCTAAAAGCAATGGAAAAAATATCCTCTGGTGAGGGTTAAAAACAATAAAAAAATAAAATGATATAGTCAGTGTTTTTGTTTAGGTATGGAAAGCTCTCTAAAGAAAAACAAGATGCAAAATCATGTGTATAATAAGCCCAGATCTTGGTTTCTAACACCAGCAGGACTCCGTGGGGGAAATGGCTGATTTTAGGGCTGGAGTGGGGAATATACACCCAGTGAGCCTGGTGTATCTTGTGTGCCAGAAAGTAAGGACATGTTCAAGCAAAACAAAACAAAAAACAGTCATGGGGGTGTGTCAAAGGAACAGGTGTCAACTGAAAGATTCCCAGTGTTCAAACGAGCAGTAAAACAAAGTAGTATTGGGTTATAACCCAAAGTATAAACTAAATATTGGTGAGTGCATACTGATAGAAAAGAATGATTGAATAAATAGGTAAACAGGAGAGAAAAGACAAATCTCTCACGCAGAATTACCCAAATCAGTTTTGTAGCTACTCCACTCTAGAAGAAGAGAGCATAACTTCCCAGTCTGTGTGTGATGTGCACAGTGGCTTCCAGAGGGCATTGTGGAAAGGGTGCAAAGGAGTCACTCTGCAGTGGAAAAGCCAGACAAGCTGCCATAGGTGATCCAGGTCCACACCAGCAGTCTGGTTGATAGCATGTTCTCTCCATGTGCTGTGATGAGAGTGGCATGTTACCTTGTAGTCTTCCTCCCCCAAACCCATAAGCTCCATCTAAACATGGTGGAAACATCAGGTAAATATTTGTAGATTGAAAAATATCTGTAAACTACCCAACCAACACTCCTGGAAGCTGTCAAGGTCATCTACAGCAAGGAAGTGTGAGAACTCACAACCTGGCGGAGCCTGGGGAGGTGTGATGATTACATGTAACTTGGTATCCTGAATGTGATCTGGAACAGATAAAGGACAGTAGGAAAAAAGGAGGGAACTCTGAATAAACTATGGATTTTAGTTAATAATACTGTGTCAAAAGCACGCCACTAATGTTAGATGTTAATGGTAGGGAGACTGTGTGCAGGTCAGTGGGAACTCTGTACTGTCTTCACAACTGTCCTGCCACGCTTAACACTATTCAGAAATAGAAACTTAAAAACAAAAACCTGGAAACTAGTAATGGAGTGGGAGAGAAGCATTTTATTCTCATTTTGTTTTCTTCTGGTAATATTTGAATTATTTAATTGTGTTTATACATGCATTAATTTTGCTCTTTGAGAAAGGTACCAGAGTTTATCCGGGTAGTGGGATTATATGCTTTTATTTTTTGTGTTTAATGTTCTATGTATTTTAAACATTTAATGTTTATTTTTTAAAAAAGATTGGAGGCAAGGAAACCATTTAGGTGACTATTTTGGTAACAGAAATCCACCTAAGAGGTGAGGAAGGCATGAATTAGAATAAGCTCAGTAGGACTGGAGAGCGAATGGAAGTTGCAGATGGTTGGAAGTAGCACTGGCCGCCCAGTGACTGTTTGGGTGTATGGGTGGGGAAGGTATGGTGGGAAATGAGGGAGAAAGAAGCGTTGAGAAGAACTCCATATTTTGGCTTTGCTGACTGTATGAATGGTGGTAGGACCAACTGAAGTGGGGGACTTGGAGGGTAGGGAGGCGATTATAGTTCTGGACACTTGGACTTAGAATGGTCTGGTACGTGGGACCTGGAGCTGGTGTTAGAGGGTTAAGGCTTATTAGAATGTAGGTGTTTATTTTAAATGGCCACCTTGTTTTTCTGCCGTCTTGTGCAGAAGGGTGATTATTTGCCTCTCTTGGGTTCTGAGAAAGATGTCTGTAAAGCAGGGATAGATGATTTGAAAGGATTATTACACAAAAGGCAAATGGCTCTTGGTGCAGTCATGTAAGTGTGAGAAAGCTTTCTGGTAGAGAACCTTTCCCAAATTTTGCTCTGAATTTTCCCAGCTGATTTGCTTTTGTACCTTCATAGTGGTTGTCAAGAAGAATTGGGTCAGGATTGGTAAAGTGATAATTAAAATGACATTTCCAAAAGAATGCAAAGTGTAGATCTGATATCTGTGGGTTTTGGGTTGTAGCGTTTATTGGGCAAAGTGTCCTTTTCAGAGAAGTTCAAAGGTAAAATAAGTACTGTAGTCAGGAGGAGGACGTAGTCAGTGAGAGGATACACTGTGATTTTTATGAATACATTCAGAGATTATCTAAGGTGTTGAAATAGTGGTGTTTTCTAGAGGTCCACTTTTAGTTTCTTGTCATCAAAATACATGCCCTGTTCACAGCCCATAAAATGGCTGAAAACATCTCCCTTCCCCATGAAATATTAAAAATGAAAGTCTGAATATGTTCCCTTAAAATAAACATCACTGTACTTTTTGCGTACTGTTGTGAGAAATAAGCAACACTTTAAATGTCCTACTATTCTCCAGGTTGTAACCACGAAGTTAGGGCCTTTTATAATTATTAACAATTACGGTTCCTGCTGTCACAGCTGTGAGCCTGTGTCGAACAGTGCCTGTCCTCCCAGCTGCCTGTGCTTTCTCGGTCCAGGCTTCATGCGCATTGTTTCCCTGGAATACATTCTGTTCCTCACCGAGCTGAGCATCTGCTCACTTCTCAGGCTTTGCTCTTTGTATTGCAGGGCATCCTTGGGAATGCCCCCCTGGACCTCTGTTGGCTCCAGGGATGTACTTTCCAGAGGCTTATCATGCTAACTGGCTATCAGCTTTGCTCTGAATTGTTGCCTCCAGCCCCAGGCCTGGCACAGGGTGGGCATTTAAAAAATATCATTGAATATACAAATAAAAGGTATGTGAATGATCCTTATTCTACAGATGAGGAATGGGCTCAGAAAAGTCCATAACATCTCTAAATTCAGAAATATTGCCAGGAGTTTTAAAGTATGGGGAGCTTTTTAAATTCAGGATATTCTTCACCGTGGGGTGTGCCACCTCCCCAGGTTAGAGTCATGTGGAAGATTGAATTTCAGTTGTCGTTCCATTTTTCACAAGTGGAAACTGCACACTAAATGATTTACCCCCTGTGCTAGATAGGCCAGAACCTTTGTTCAGCATGAAGGGTTAGAGCTCTGAGGTCAGGAGGCTTTTATTGGCCTGTCCCCCATCATGTACATGTACACAGGGGCTGCCTGCAGGCTCCACCTAGAGAGGAGCCAGCTCAGCTCTGTCACCTGACCACACCACGTGACTGTACCACCATCTGAGGTTCTGTCCCATCAGCACGGATCTCCAGTCATTGAAAACAAACCTTTGGAATTAGAGAATTGATGGAGCAGCAATGCAGATGGAAAGGTCTGATAAAATAGGTGGGCTTCATGGGTTCTGCTTATGACCAGGCTCAAGGCTGAATTGAAAAACCACATTATAAAAAAAATAGACACTCCTTCCCCCGCAATTGAAAGCCCCTCTTTTCTATCTTAAAATTTATTTTTGTGTCTTCAATTGCTTAGTTGTTTTTTGTTTTTTTTTTTAATATATCTTTATTGATTTCAGAGAGAGGAAAGGGAAAGGGAGAGAGAGAGAGAGAAACATCAATGATGAGAGAGTCATTGATTGGCTGCCTCCTGCACCCTCCTGACCCCGGGGATCAAGCCTGCAGCCTTTGCATGTGCCCTGACCGGGAATAGAACTTTGATCTCCTGGATCCTAGGTTGATGCTTAGCCACTGAGCCACGCCCGGCCGGGCTGCTTAGGTTTCTTTGTACAGAAGTGAACATTGTGTTTGCGCCTGGCCTTATGTGTTTAATATCTGCAGTTAGATCAGGCTGTTGGATGTTTCTGACAGCTCCCTGCATATGTGCTGTTGGCCACGATACTAGAGCCACGGGATCATTAGTCTGGGACATATTTTTGAAAGATAACTTCTCTGTAGGGACTCTCTGATCCCTGCTGCTTCATCAAAGGCATTCTTTTAAAAAAAATTTTGTATTTTTAAGTTTATCTTCATTATTGAAAGTATTATAAATGTTCCCCTTTTCCAACCCCATTGATTCCCCTCCATCCTGCACCCCTCCTCCAGGCCTTCACCACACTATTGTCTGTGTCCATGGGTTATGCATATATGCATGTAAGTTCTTACGTTAATCTCTTCCCACTCACCCACCCACCCATTCACCACTGCCTTCCCTCTTGAGATGCGTCAGTCTGTTCCATGCTTTTATGTCTCTGAATCTATTTTGTTCAGTTTATTTTGTTCATTAGATTCCACATATGAGTAAGATCATGTGATACTTGTCTTTCTCTGACTGGCTTGTTTTGCTTAGCATAATACTCTCCAGGTCCCGCCATGCTTTCTCAAAGGGTAAGGGATTCTTTGTTTTTACAGCTGCATAGTACTCCATGGTATAAATGTCCGAGAAGATGCTTGGTATGAATTCAACCTTCTTGAACTTGTAGACTTGTTTTGTGTTCTACCATGTAGTCTGTCTTTGAGAACATACCATGTGCACTTGAGGAGAATGTATATTCTGCACCTCTGGGTGAAATGTTCTGTAAATGTCAGTTAAATCCATCTTATCTAGTGTGTCATTTACAACCACTGTTTCTTTGTTGATTTTTTTGTCTGGAAGATCTATCCAGTAAAGTCAGTGGGGTGTGAAATTCCCCAACTGTGACTGTATTGCTGTGGTTCTCTACCTTTAAAGTCCTACAGAAGTTTGCTTGTTTTTTCCTTCCAAGCTCTGTGGGTCTTTTGTTCTGAGGTGGGTCTCTTGTAGACAGCATATATTTGGGTCTTGTCTGCTACCCTACATCCTTTGATTGGAGTGTTTAATCCATTTATATTTAAGGTTATTATTGATAGGTACTTATCTATTGCCATTTTATTTCTTTATGCCTATGTTTCTTGCTCTATTTGAACTTATTACAGCAGTCCCATGAACATTTCTTGCAGTGCTGGTTTGGTAGTGATAAACAGCTTTGCCTTTTTTTTTTGTCTGGGAAGCTCTCTTTTTCACCATCTATTTTGAATGATAGGCTTTCCAGATAAAGTAGTCTTGGTTTCAGATTCCTGTTTTGCATTACCTTGAATACTTCATGCTGTTCCTTCTGGCCTGTAGAGTTTCTAATGAGAAATCAACTGACGGCCTTAGGGGGGCTCCATTGTAGGTAACAGATTGCTATTCTCTTGCTGCCTTTAAGATTCTCTCTTTGTCTTGAATTTTTGGCATTTTAATTATGCTATGTCTTGGCGTGGGCCTCTTTGGATTCTTCTTGCTTGGGACTCTCTGTGCCTCCTGAACTTGTGTGACTTTTTCCTTGACCAAGTTAGGGAAGTTTTCTGCCATTATCTCTTCAAAAAGGTTCTCTAGCCCTTGCCTACTTTCAACCTCTTCTGCTACTCCTATGATGTGAATATTGTTACATTTCATGTTGTCTCACAGCTCCCTCAAACTGTCTTCTTGGTTTTAAATTGTTTTTTCTTTCTGGTTCTCTGAGTTATTTTTTCTTCCCTGTCTTCTAATTTGCTGTTCCTATCCTTAGCTTCCCCTCATCTGCTCTTTATTCCTTCCAATGTATTTTTTATTTGTACGATGTCATTCTTAATTTCCTTCATAGTTTCCGTATCTTTTCTCATGCTTTGAGCATACTTACAATCAGGATTCTGAACGCTATATGTGATAGATTGCTTATCTCCATTTCATTTAGCTTTTCTTCTGGACAATTCTTTTGTCCTTTTATTCGGGTCTTGTTTTTTGGTCTTTCCATTTTGGCTGCCTGTTTGGATTTGTTTCCATGTATTAGGTAGATCTGCTAGGACTCCCAGTCTGGTGCAGGCCAATGTCAGATGCTGTTTGTGACTAGCCTTGAGTACCCTGTTTGAAGTTTTCTGCACTCCACAGCTTGTGGTTCCCTCTGCTGGTGCTGGGTGCATTTGGACAGGACCAAGATGTGCACCAAGGTCTGCTTTTCCAAGCCCTGGGTATAGAAGCAAATCAGGCAAAGACTTGAAGCACCCAGAGGCTGTTTTTCAGTTTCTTCATGAGCCTCAGGCTATAGAAATTCCACAGGATGTGGGGAGAGGAGAGGTTTTCCAGCAGGGTGGGCAATTGCCCCCCCCCCCCCCCCCCCCCCCCCCCCCGCGCCAGGCTAAAGCTGCTTGGAAGGTAAATGTCTGCTTGAGAAGGATGTCCTCTGCATTATGGAGGAATGACTCAGAACATGGATCCAGATGGCTGCCCTCTGACCTCTGTTCCCCCTGCCAGCCCACCTGGATTCTCCTCATGTAACTCTAGTCCACTCTGTCCTCCCTCTGTTGGAGCCCAAGGTGAGTGGCTGCACAGGAAACTTTGTGCATTATCCCTTTAAGAGGGTGCCTGCAGTTCCAGCCATCTATTCCTGGCGGACAGAAACCAGACTGCTTTTCACAGGCAGATGTTATGTGGGCACCTTTCTCAGTGCTGGTGCTCTGGGCTGGGAACCCAGCCTGGAGTTGAGGCCCCAGAGTCCTCCAGGGGACCCCCCCACAGCTGAGATACCCCTCGGGACCTTCAGCTGCTGCCTGTGGGAGCCCAGCCAGCCCTCTCATGCCTCTGCACTTCCTGCCAGTCTCTCTGTGGTCTCCACTTTTCCTCCTTGGTGATGAGGCTGCTCTCCAGCTCGTCTCCAGTTGTTTATTCAGGATGACTTATCTGTATTTTAGTTGTAATTCCAGCTTTGTCCTGGGAGAGTGTCGGTGTAGCTTCACTCAGTCTGCTGCCATCTTGGAATCCTCCCCTCAGTCTTTTTCTTACTCAACCCTCCACTTACATTTTTCAGTCCTCTGTCTCTCACTTGGATTTTCTCAAAGTCATTCTTCTGCGTCATTTTTCATAGTAAATTGGAACTTTCCTCGTACCATGTCTCCTCCTCCTCCTCTTGAATGTGGAGATGCCCGAGGCCCCGTCTCCTGCGCAGATAGGTGCTGTGCCTTTGATGAGAGCAGCCCTGCAGTGTGATTGGCCTTCCCCGAACCATGCTGCCCGCACCTCTTACCACCCTCCCGTGCCTCCTCCTCTGTTACAGCGCACTGTTCTTTTCCTGCTTCCTCCTGATCACAGATTTGTTGTTTGTTTGTGTTTACAGATGTTCTTTATAGATGTAAGTTCCCTGTGGGCATTAGAGAGCAATTTTGTTCTTACTGTATTCCCAGGGCCCAGCAACGTGCCCTACGCATTTATTGGCTGTACAGACAAAGGAGGTAGTTATCCTAGTCAGGTGGCAACTAGCCCGATATTTCTTATGTAAATTAATTACTTAGCTGTTCTTTCTTCAAGGAAATTAATGCTTTGCTCATGAACTTAGAGCTTCAGAAAGGGTGTTATCTGTTCCCTCCCCTCCCCTTTTTCCCTCCTCCCCACCAATTCCGCTTGTTTTCCTTTTTCCCTTCCCACTGCCTTCAAGGAGACCACTGTCTACCGGAAGAGGATCCTAGCCTCTTGACTAGTGTCAGAGCACATTTTTGAGCTGGACTGAGGATCTGTGGTGGGGTCCAGGCACCCTAGCTCCCATCTGGGGCTTAGAAGTGCCCCACAAGGTGGTGTTCGTGCCCAGCAAAGCTGACTTTGACAGGCAGACAGAGAGCAGTGTAGTATGTCAATGCTCATAAGTTGTATGTGAAAGTCTCCCACATTTGGACATATGTTGGACAGTGTGATTGTTATGTGGAGAATTGGCTGGGGAGATGGGGAGTTCTGTGGGAGCTTAAGGTACTGGTGAGCAGGCCTCCATGGCTGGCCGAGGTGGTAGCAGTGTGGAGTGTGGCATACTCACTTGATCTGTGCTTAGGTCTAGAAAATAACCAGATCAGTGTGAAAGGGCAGTTATCCAACAAGTAATTTCAATAATATGCTTATAATTTATAAAAAACATTGAAGATATTCTCTATCTTATGTAATGAAACTGTACTTACCTGTATTTTCTTCCCTTAAAATACACTTGCTCACAACCTCCCGTGGTATTGATACCTCCTGAGCTTGCCTTTGGGTGCTTCCTGTTTCTAGCCTGCAATTGTGTGGCCTCTACACACGGGCATGCATCAGACTGTCTGTCTCAGAAACTCTTAGCTGGAAGAGACGCAATTTGGGTAATTCTCTAGAAAAATGACAAACCTGAGTGCCATTGGTAATTATTGGTACCCACATGTAATTAAAAGACTTTTAGAAAGCCAACTACTTTGAAATTTTGAAGCAAGTTATTTTTAGTCTATATAACTGTTTGCTTTGTAATTATGTAAATAATTACAGCATTGTGAACTCCAGATAGCTGTTGGAATAAGCTCAATGAAAGGTACTTGAGTCCTTAGCACTAGTAAATTTTTTATGCCTGCATTGTGTTATAGTTACCCAAAGTCTCCATCCTTATTAAGACCATAGAAAACCGTCAGTTATGTCTTTTAACTTTCAAATTGTAAGACTGGAATTATTCAGATTTGAATAAACACTGCACTAAAGAAACAAGACTAATAATTGGGGAAAATGAAATAGACCCAAAATACATTTTCTCAGAGCTATTTAATAGGAAAGATCTCCACAAATTCTTCTTCACTGCATTGGTTAATTGCTTTCCTGTGCTTGACTGATTCATGTTTCATAGGATTCCGTGTAATCCCATGTAAGTCCCTTTGATAATCTTATTTCCCCGGAGAGAAGCCTTCAAGTAGCTAAAAATTCATGGCCAGAGAGTCATGAGTGAGTTGATTTGAACTAATGTTCTACCCTGCTCTGTAGAGGGGCTAAAGCAGGTACCCAGATGTGAAGACTCTCTTTTATCCCCAAGAACCTTTGACAGCTAGAAGAGAAAAAGTCATAAAATAACCATTTATTTAAGCCTCCTCTCTCCTCCCCTTCCTGCAGCTGATGAAACTTGGGTTAGGTGTCTGATGGAGAAGGCAAGAGGACAGCCCTGGCACTGGCTACCCAGCAGGCAGTAGAAGCAGAAGAGGCTCTCTCAGGAAGACGCCTCCTACTTTTGTCTTACCCTGGATCCATCCAGAGTTTATGGCACTAACATACCATGTCTGTGCATGAGGTCCTCAACAGGATGCAGAGCCAGGCTTTCAGTCTGACCAAGAGTTCCTGTGGCTTACTGGAGTCTGTTAATAGGGAGTTAATTTAAGTCTCCTTGGAGCACAGTGGTAGTTACCCCAGCAAGAAGGATAGTTTATTCCCTATCTTCCCTGATTCACTTTCTGGAGAGCTCTTCCATACTCAGATTATAAAGCAGCATTTCTAGTGCATTTCTAGTCTTTCTGAGATGTACTGGCAGATTCTCTTCTTGAAGATTCATCTTCTGTACCTGACTTGCTGTGCCGTTGTAGGTCCTTTCCTCTGGGGAAGGCATAGTATTCACAGGCCTCATTTAAATTGGGCCTCCAGATTGGTCAAGAGATACTAACTAATAACCCTAACTGCTCGGCATGGGGACTTTGCCTTCAATCCTCTGCTCCTTGGTGCCCAAGATGGGGATAGCCCCAGGGCAGTGGGGCTCCTGGACCTGTGTGCAGAGGGCAGCTGGCTGGTTTGTTCAATATATCTGTCAGAAATTCCTCTTACACCTGTCCAGGAAGAGTCTTTGGAATTCGTTCTCTCTCATCGTGTATTCACTCAGCAGCGTGGTCCAAGGTGTTCCTGAATTACTCAGGATGTGCGCACATTTAAAGCACCCCACACTTCCAGTTAATATTTAATCCCTCAGTGCCAGACACAGTTGATGGAATGAGTTGTGGCAGAGGGTGGGTAGGAGGCATAGTGGGTCCTTTCTAGGTTTACTTGGCCATCTTCCGTCTGCCCCCGTCTGCATTACAGCGCAGCCTGTGAGCGGCTTTACAAAGCGTCACACTGAATCAGGAGGGACTGCTGCTGTTTGTGTGTGTCTGTCCCCAGGCTGCACTGTGAACTCTTATAACCACGGGCTTTACTTTCTGCGTCCCAGTTCCCAACAGAGGACCTGGCACATCGTGGTGCTTGATGAATGAATGCTGAGGAGATGGAGGAAGGAAGCTGGTGTGCATGGCTGCTGTTGACATTCAGAGGTGTGCTCTCCAGCCGCCCAGTGAGCGGAGGCTGCTGCTGCTGGGCATCCACCCAGCTTCATTACAGAAGCAGTGGAGGGACTGCTCGGAGACAGGTCACCTCTCAGGTGACACTGTGCCCTGACTCAAACTTCCAAGTTACAAGAGACTGTGGAGAGTTGGTGGAAACATACTCCTAACTTAGCTTTTTTCCTTTTCCTTCTAAATGACAAATTTCTTTCCTGTGACCCTGAGGAAACTGTTGTTGGGGCAATCCCAGGGCATCTGGACGGGGTGGGGAGAGGGAAGGGACCCTTTTCCTTTTGGAACCAGCTCTAGGGAAGGTGTTCTAACTGTGCTTCCTGTTTCTCAGAAATGTCCATACATTTCTTGTGTAAATTGAATTATTTGTGTATGCCTTTTAAGATCATTGATAAAAATTCCATTCTTATTCAGCTCCATCTGCATATTTTTGAAGGGCTTTTTATACTCGAAGCATAACACAGCAACTGTGTAGATAGCTCCATTTGCTGCGTACCTACAGTTTTCCTGTCTTTACATATATTCTGTCTTAACTTCATGACATCCCTTTAATGTAGTATAGAGATTCTCTGGGTTAGAAGTAACACAAGCTCTGTTCCAAAGTCTGTAAATAAAAGGGAATTAATTGGCTTATGTACCTGAGTGGTGTTGGTAGATCTTGCTTTACTCCCAGGGATGCAAACCTGGTGTTGGTCTCAGCTCTCTCACCACCTCTGCTGCTTATGGTTTGCCACATTCACTCTTAGGCAGGGGCCTCCATTGTTTTGGCTCCAGCAGCTCCAGTTGCATCTACACAATTCCCTCAAGTCCAGAAGAGAGGCTCTAGGATTCACTACTGTGGTGGGCAGGTGGATCCCTGATGCTTTGGTCAGGGCTGGGCTTACCCATTCCTTGAGGCAGGGGTGTGGTTGCTCTGAGAGCCGGAGGTGGGGAGGGTGGTCACCCAGAACTGCTCTCTGCTGTCTGTGGAAGAAGAGGGAGTGTTATTGGGCAGGCAACACTTTGGATGTTCCCTGTAAGCAGACACTGTTACCCCCTTTTTCCATAGATAAGAACACTGAAGCCTATTCCCATTTTTTTAAGCCTCTTTTTAAACCTGAGGTTGGTCTTGATGAAAGTACAGGCATGTGACTAATGGCGCCACCTTAGGACAGGCTCAATGCCCAGCACCCGCTGTGCATTTCCTCACCCACCAAGTCATGCCTGGGCCTCTGGCGCCTGAGCTTGCTCACTGTTACCTGCTTATAAACTATAAAGCAGCATCCAGAACATTTTGTGTCTGAGACCCAAAGAAGAAATGAGCCTTGATCTGCACCTGCAGAGGGAAGGCACTCAGCAGTTTTTACCCAGTGTGAACTTTCTGCGCCCAGCAGTGCCTCGGAGCATCAGGTGTTAGTGGAGGTTCGCTTCATGCCCTGCTTATGTTTCACTTCCCTTTTCTGTTTCTGGTGGTGTTTTCCTTCCCTGTCGTCTCCCACTTTCTTCCCTGTTTAGCTCTCTTTTTAAAGGACCAGTAAAACTGAAGTGAATGTTGGACTTGTCCTCCTTTTGTGGCGGGGGTTCTATCTTCTCGCATTACCTGCACGAAGGGTGTCCTGGTTGAGATAGTCTTAAAGTGACAGCTTGGCAGCAAGCTCTTGGCTGAAGGATGGAAAGTGACCCCTCATGTAACGCGTGCTTGTGTTTCAGTCTCTCCTCTGGTAGGTAGTGGATCACCTGTTGCGGGGAGGAAGTCACACTCTGTTAGCACCCTCCCGCCTTCCAGTATGCCAGTTTCTTTTCTGTGCTGTGAAATAACTGTTTCCATCCAGGTTAAACAGTTTTATACCCCTCAGGCTCTAACAGAAGCCTTTCTTAGTTTTGTAAACGGGAGAGGATTTTTTGTAGTTTGTAGATGTCTTCATCAGGTTGATGGTATTCCCTTCTAATCCCTGTTAGTAGTGTTTTTAGCATGAAAGGGTTTCATTTTGGATATTTTTATTGTCAAATACTTCTGCTGTGTCTGTTGAGCATGTTGTTTTTTGTCTTTTATTCTTTTAATATGATGTATTAAACTAATTGATTTTTGGGTATGAAAACACCTTGCCAACTGGTCACGAGCTAACTTGTGCCTGCACTTACATTAATTTAAGTAATTTTAAACACCTTGCTGACCAGTCATGAGTATTCAAGTGTGGAAAAATAGCCGGCTGTGCGGGTGAGTTCTGGCTCGAAATAGCGGGTCAGCAAGGTGTTAAACCAACATGATATTCCTGGGATAAATCCCACTTGGCCATGATGATAATTCCTTTTATATGTTGATGGATTTGTTTTGCTAGTATTTTGTTGAGGATTTCTTTGTCTTTCTTCATAAGAGATATTGATGTTTCTGTGTTTAAGAATTATTTTAAATAACTTTCTTAAGTAAGTAAACATCTGTTATAATAAATAAATAAAGCAATGCATAGACAGCACATGGTAAATGAACAATTGATGTCAATTTCTTTTTTGGGTGGCAGTTACTTATTATAATGGCTCAGTCATAGGATCTTGAGTCAGACAGACATGGTCTTGAATCCTGGCTTCATCCACCTCTAGTTAGCTGTGTGACTTTGGGCATGTTATGTCTGGATGGATTAAGTGTTGTCATCTTTCAGAGTGGAGTGATAATAGTACTTCCCTCTACGGTTGTCCAGGGGATTTAATGAGAATATGCAAAACACCAAGCACAGGGCCTGGTGTATGCAGTTAGGTGGTGTGTGTACATTAACTGTTGTTACTTTTAAACATATCAGCTACAGTGTTGTGGAAAATGCAAAACATCAAAGTATCAGTAGGTGATTGGTTAAATACAATGTATGTAAACAGTTTAATAATGGATAGTTCTTAAAAATAGATTAGACTAATATTGATATAGAAAAATATTTACTAAATATTAATAATGGGCAAAAATAGCCGTTTTGTGTGTGTGTGTAATGGTATGTTTATGAGGGCATTAAAGTCTAGAAATGCGTATATATCGTTAGCAGTTACTTATAAGAGAACTTTGACTTTTAATTTTAAAATAGGCATATATTTTATCATGAAAAAAAAAGATATTTCTCTCTGGGGGAAAATTAGGAAAGTTAAACAATATTTAAGGTGGTAATTGCCTTACTTTCTTGATTTGCCCTTAGATATTTTCATAGCCTTGTTTGACTTTATTATCTAAAACCTTAATGTATTTTTAAAAGTAATAAAAGCTTCTAAAAACAATACATAAAGCATAGTTTGCATCCATCCACAGATTTTGCCTGCCTTCACGTGGACTGCCAGAATTAATATTAGAATGCTCACTGTGTGTTTGCCCGGCCTTGTTTTAGGTGTTAGGAATACCAAGAAGAAACCGAAACGTTGCCCACTCCAGGGACAGAGAAACAGATCTGCAGACAGCTAATTCCAGGGTGAGATGGAGTATGGAATAAAAGGCACATTTGTGGCTTTGTAGCACAGAGAAGGGCACAGTTGACTGTGGGCAGAGCTGGGCAGGACCTTAGTGGAGCTACTAGTTGATTAGTGGTTTCAAGAATACATAGGGATGTGTCAGGCATGTGGGGAAAGACTTGCAGATGAATTTTGGGAGATTGATGAACAGCAGCCAGCCTCTGGGCTTATTAGCATGCTTCTGTGCAGCCTCCCCGTGGGAATGCGGATTATACTCTAGTACTAGGCAGCCACATTTCACACTCCTTTGGAGGAGAATTTCAGATGAACCTGAAAGCTCCCACAAAGTGACCCTGATGCAGTGAAATAGAGTGTTAGTTATCTTTGCTTTTGAAAGTGAGCTTGGGGTCCATCTGTCAGAGCCTGCCTTAGGAGGAGAGAGGAGAGGAAAAGCTTTGCGATTTAGGTTCTGCTTTTCTGGCAGATGGACAATGGAACAGACATTTCCGAGTTTCTCTGACATCTTGTTCATAGTCGAGTGTGTATGTGAATTTTCTTAATGGACAATATAATCCAAAGATTGTAATTCCATGTTTCTGACACCAGACTGAAAGTCTGATATGTTTCTGTGCTCCACTAGACTGAGACCCATAGCCACAGTGGTATTTGAAGGTATTTCTGATCGTTTTGACCCATAGAACCTATTTGTGGCTTGTCTGTCTTCCCCTCTGCTGCCTGATGAAAGTTCAGTTCTGATGCGGCTGGGGCCTGGCCAAGGGACTGCTCTGCCCTGGGTGTCAGCCCTGGTCGCTCTTCAGCCTTCCTCTAGCATCTTGACCACAGTTCAGAGACTTGTTCAAGACAAGGTCACAGACTTGTTCAGCTTTTAGAATTCTGCTTGTTTGTGTTGAGTGCGCAGATGACTGTACTCCGGCCTTTTTGTTTTTCCCCCCCAAGAATCCTGTCTCTTCTGTGTTTTAAAATCTCTTTTGTATCAGTAGTCCCTTTTGGCATGCTACTTTGCTGGTGTTTTTCACTCTGCCGTGCCTACTAACTGGGTTGCGAGGAGTGGGGTGATTGAGTTAGGTGAAAATTACAGTGTCACTCTAGAAATTTCATGAGTCATTTTCAAATGTTTCGTAACAGTGCTGTGAAAATTAGTGTCATTCTAAAAATTTCATGAGTCATTTTCAAATGTTTCATCACAGTGCTGTGAAAGGAAGCGTGGAGCTTGGGTGATTTTTTTTTTTTAAAGGCGTAAAGGAGGTGATGGTAGCTGGGAACTGAAGGCTTCAGTTCCCTTATTCCAGGTTTGTACCCCAGACTGCGCATAGGAGAAGTGACTCTCAGGTGACAGTCTGCAGTGGTGGTAGGAGACAGAATTAGTCATTTCTCTGGGCTTAGGGAGGACTAATCCTTCTGTAAGACCATTTTCTGTGTAATGTAGGTTGTCTTATTGTGTGAAAAACCTTAAATTGATAACAGCATAAGCTTACATAGCTAAAAATACTCATTTTCACGCAAGTTTTTGCCTTAAAGCGCTAGAAAAAAAGATGTCTGCTTAAGCTGAAAAGCCTAAAAAATGTGAACTTAAATGGCTAGTAGAGTTCATTATGTATTGTTTGGTTGAGTAGCACTGAAGTATGTTAGACGCTGGGACTGGGAGGCTGCACATCCTGGACTGGATTCAGAGTGGATCCACTCTGTACTTGCTGTGCAGTGGCAAGTACAGCCTTTTTGTCCAATTAAGGAATGATACCTTCTACACAAGAGCGTCTCCCAGGTGTCTGAAACTGGGTACCTTTCCGAGAGCCTAACCTTTTTAATTTGATTTTCATTTCTAGGTGTCCATAGAGCTGGGAAACGCAGGGTAAACTTATTTTTAAATAGTGTGTTAGTTTTCAAATAGTATGATCAATTGGCGTTTACCCTCCAAACTCCTTTTCAGGCGAAGTATGTCTAAATTTAAAGAAGTGTGTCCAGCTGTTAATCTGGAAAACGAATCTGGTGCACTCTTTTTCCTGTTTCCCTGAATTCCCATCCAGACAGAAAATGAGAGTTACTTTCTTCATTGACAGAGCACATGAAAAAGAATTGAACCCTGCTGGTGCAGGGTAGCAGTTTGAACACCTGCTGTTGTGCTGTTAAATTGTATAAATGTGATTTGACCTCTGCACTGGCACAAGCATTCTACACAGTCCGGGTTTGTGGGTTTTTCTGTGTGTGTGTTTGCTTATTATACAGGCAAACCTCAATATAATAGACTAATTCAGGCGAGGGGGTGTCCGTTAAGCCAAAAGTCTGTTATATAATAAAGTAGGGTTTCCGAATGTGTATGTTAAAAAAAATTGACCAAAAAAAATGTTTAATTTTATAGAAAAGTTTTCTATATGTATTACTGTAATTTTAAATTTATACTTAATAGGCCTAGTGAATGCATGCATTCACCAGGCACCGTGAGTATACAGATACACACTGCTGGGGCATGGCTTAGTGTAGGTTGGAACATAGGCCCACACTCGTTAAAACTGGTGTAGAAAGTCACACCAGGGGACAACAGAACCACTTACCGTGTGTCACGTGGTGTGATCACGTTTAATCATTTGCTGAACATTGTTTATGATCGGTGACTCTTGAATTTGAATATGTAGACTACAGTTGTAGATATGTAATATTTTTTTGTATTGGTGAATTTACTGCAGTGTGTTTTTTCCAGTCTATGGCCTGTTTGCTAAAATTTGTTAAAAATAACAGTGAATTAATAATGAAAAAAATAACTTGTTAATTATAAGCAAATCTTGGTTAAAAGCATTTTAAAATTAACAGGGTGTTAATTTTCACATATGACGTATGGACCTGAAATTTTGTCTGTTAAATTGAGGTCAGCAAAATTGAGGGTTTACTGTCCTTCTTAAAAAAATTTTTTTAAAAATCTTTTTTAGGAAAATTAGCTGATACCTTTATTGCTTTGGGGAAAGAGGGTGCTTGGGAGCTCTTGGTGGGGCAGTGTTTCCTCTTCACCATCATAGGCTTCTGGCTGTGCAGGGTGGCACTGGGCCTGCTGATGTCTGCCATGCGCAGATTCAGGCAGTACTTGTTCTTCAAGGTCATGTGCAGAATGGTGCTCAGGGTGGCACCAGTGTTCTTGTTGATGGAGGTGTGCACACAGGAAGTGGCCGGCTTTCACTGGCTGGATCTCCACTTAATGATGACTACCATACCTTTGCCGTGGGCCAAGGCTCCACGCCCACCGTCTTGCAGTGAATCAGCCCATTTTAGCTAAAGGAGTTGCGGGCCTTCAGATGTTGGAGTTCGGTGCAGTTCTGTATGACCACCCATTGCAGGTGGGCATGCTTGGAGGCAGCTCCTCTAGCTGTGCTGCTGGAGACGGAAAGAGCTTTTTATACTTTCTACTTAGCTGTCTGGGTTTCAACTGTCACTTCTTAACGTCACTCTGTGCAACTCCTGCACCCCCCTTTCTCACTATTCCTATATTTAGGTTCTTCTAATCTGGTCAGGAAATCAGATAAGTAAGCCTGCTACATCTCTTTCCAAAGGGTCAGTAAAGACTGAAGGAGACTACTAGAGCTCCATTTTTAAAAACTCTCCACGGGCTGTTCAATATGCCTTTTCTGTCCTTCCCGCCCTTGGGAGGTGTTTCCATACAGAAATCGGAGGTGAATCATGCACTTTCTCACTGCAGCACACCATATGTGACATCTTCAGTAAATTTGGACAAATTATAGTTAACTTTTAAAAATATAAGCCCTTTGAGGACAGAATCTGAACTGTTTTCATTTTCTTCAAGCTTTCTTAGCTTGTTTTTTGTGTGGCATCCTACACAACAACCTATTTCCTAACTGCCACCATATACCATATGGGCAGATAACCGGCCACCAGGTTATCTGCCCATAACATGACAATATAAAGAGTGAAAACTAAATGTTGAGTGGTTTATTCTTGCTTTAAGCATTTTTTGCAGTAATTAAAATATGAGAAAGTCTTAGATTTGTTCACATATTTACTGTCTCCAGTGTGATTCATTTCTTTGTGTAAATTCAAATTTCCATTTTGTATTGTTTTGTTTTTGCCTGAAGATCTTTTAACATTTCTTGGAGTGCAGGTAGGTCTTCTGGTGACTAATTCTTTGTTTTTTTGTTTGCCTGAATAAATTTTTATTTAGCCTTTATTGTTAAAAGATATTTTTGCTGGATATAGAATTCTAGGGTAATACTCTTACCATTTTCAAGATATCATTGTGTTTTGTAGTGCATGTGGTTTCTGCTGAAGCCTTCTGTAGGTAATGCGGCCTTTTCCTCTCTTGTTCCTGCTGATAGTGCAGTTTTATGTGTGTTAGACTGCTAAATACCATCCCACAGGTCTCTGAGATGCTTAATTTTTTCAGCCCCTCTCCCCCATCTGTCTGTTTAATTGTGGTTAAGTTTTATTGCTGTGTGTTTAAATTCTCTTAAATTTTTTTTCTTCTGTCCTGCACTATCTCATTTTTTTATCTCATTCAATGAAATTTTCATTTCAGGTACTGTGTTTCCTTAATTTCCAGAAGTTCCATTTGGTCCTTTTAAAAAATCTTTTTCTCTCATTATGTCTATATATTCCTTTAATACTTGCGCATAGTTATAGCAGTTGTAATGTTCTTTTTTTAAAAAACACACATTTTTATTCATTTTTAAAGAGAGATGACGGGAAAGGGAGAGAGTGAGAAACATCAATGAGAGAGAAACATCACATCAATCGGCTGCATCCTGCACACACCTCCAGCTGGGGATCGAGCCCCCAACTCCGGCATATGCCCTGACTGGGAATTGAACCAGCAATCTCTTGGTCCATGGGAGGACATTCAATCCACTGAGCTACACTGGCTGGGCAGCAGTTGTATTGTTCTTATCTGCTAGTTTCATTATCGCTGTCATTACTGTTTTCTGACTTTTCCCCCCTTCCAGATTATGGGTCACAGTTTCTTGCTTATCATAGTGTTTATGAAATTTTGATTACATGCTGTGTATTGTGAATGTTACGTTGTTGAGTGTCTGCATTTCCTTTTATTACTTTAAAGAATGTTATGCTTTGTTTGGCAAAGCAGTTAAGTTACTTGCAGATCTGTCTAATCCCCTTGAGGCTGTTTCAAACTCTCATCAGGCAGGTTTAGTGTAGCCTTCACTCCAGAAATAGTTCAGTTCTGCTACTAAGGCCTACCCTCTCGAAGTCTCTATTGAATGCCTCCAGGGAGTCACCCAGAACACTGGTGCTTGAAGATCTTCCTACTTTGTATAAACTTTGAGAATCATTTTGTAGATTCCTGGTCATTTTTCCCCTGCCTTGTAGAATTTTACTCACACATGCATGGCTAGAACTTAGTACATTTCTAGAACTCTCTTCTTGGGCAGCTTCCTCTTTTATAGCACTCTTTGTAACTTTCAGCCAACTCAGTCTTTCGGAACTCCGATCTTCATTTTCTCAATTCAGCAAGGCTACCAGGTTCAATTTGGGTTCCCATGTGCTTGGTGGCCTGGAAATTGTCTCCTGGCAGAAAGGAGGGATTGTATAACTTACCTTGTTCTTCTTTTTTCAGGGATCACAGTTCTGCATTGCCTGTCCCTGTCTGAAAGTAGTTTTATACATTCTGCCTGGTTTTTAGCTATTTACTCTAAGAGATTAAGTCTGGTCCTTGCTAATCCATCGTTGCCACAAGCACAAATCCCAGGAATTCCAATGAAATTGGACTATTGAAAGTAATTCTCCATAACTGAGTGCAATTCTTTCCCCCCATTTTTTATTATATTTATTGGGGTGACATTGGTCAACAGATTTTAAGTATCCATTTCTTTTTAAAAATTTTTCTTTATTGTTGAAAATATTATAGATATCCTCCCTTTTATTCCCATTGATCCCCTCCACCCGCATACCCCCCCCCCCCAAGGCCTTCACCACATTCTTGTCTGTGTCCTGGGGTTATGCATATATGTATATAAGTTCTTTGATTAATCTCTCCCCACCCACTCCCCCACCTCCACCTTCCCACTGAGAGTCATCAGTCTGTTCCCTGCTTCTATGTCTCTGGATCTATTTTGTTGCTCAGTCTATTTTGTTTATTAGATTCCACATATGAGTGAGATCATGTAAAACTGAATCAGGAAGAGTCTGAAAACCTGAATAGGCCGGTAACAACTGATGAAATGGAAGCGGTAGTAAAGAAACACACAACTCCTAGCAAACAAAGCCCTGGTCTGGAAGCCTTCAGAGAGAAGCTTTCTAATTCTTTAAGTTGTAGGGTTAGAGAGTTTACTAAAAATTTTTCTTGCTTTTTGAGTTAGGCCTGCAGTGATGTGAACTTCCCTCTCCGGACTGCTTTCTATGTGTTCCATAAATTTTGGGTTGTGGGGTGTTCATTTTCATTTGTTTCCAGGAAGTTTTTGATTTCTTTCTTGATCTTATTGGTAACCTATTCAGTGTTTAATAACATGCTATTTAGCCTCCATGTGTTTGAAGGTTTTTGAGTGTTTTTACTGTAGTTGATTTCTAATTTCATGCCCTTGTGATCTGAGATGCTTGATATGATTTCAGTCTTCTTGAACTTGTAGAGACTTGTTTTGTGTCCTAACATGTGGTCTATTATTGAGAATGACCCATGGTCACTCGAGAGGAATGTATATTCTGCAGCTTTGGGGTCAAATGTCCTGTAAATATCAGTTAAACCCATCTGATCTAGTGTGCCATTTAGAGTCACTTTCTGTGTTGACTTTTTGTCTGGAAGATCTATCCAGTGAAGTCAGTGGAGTGTTAAAAGTCAACGACTGTGATTGTATTGCTGTTGATATCTCCCTTAAAGTCTTTAAGGTTATTCTTGATAGGTCCTTATTTATTGCCATTTTAATTCTTTATGCCTATGTTTCTCTATTTCTTCTTATTACAGCCACCCCTTTAACATTTCTTGCAATGCTTCTATTTCTACTTCTAATTGCAGCAGTCCCTTTAACATTTCCTGCAGTGTTGGTTTGGTGGTGATAAACTCCTTTAGCCTGTTTTTGTCTGGGAAGCTCTTTATTTCACCATCTATTTTGAATGATAGCCTTGCTGAATAGAGTAGTCTTGGTTTCAGATCCTTGTTTTGCATTACCTTGAATACTTCATGCCAGTTCCGTCTGACCTGTAGAGTTTCTGATGAGAACGCAGCTGACAACCGTATGCAAGCTCCTTTGTAGGTCACAGATTGCTACTCTCTTGCTGCCTTTATGATTCTCTCTTTGTCCTGAATTTTTGGCATTTCATTTATGATGTGTCTGGGCATGGGCCTCTTTGGATTCTTCTTGCTTGGGCCTCTCTGTGCCTCCTGAACTTGTATGACTCTTTCCTTGACCAGGTTAGGGAAGTTTTCTGCTATTATTTCTTCAAACAGGTTCTCTAGCCCTTGCCCACTTTCGACCTCTTCTACTACTCCTATGATGTGAATATTGTTACATTTCATGTTGTCCCACAGCTCCCTTAGACTGTCCTCCTGTTTTTCAATTGTTTTTTTTCTTTTTGGATCTCTGAGTGATTTTTTTCTTCCCTGTCTTCTAATTTGCTGATCCAGTTCTCAGCTTCCTTTCATCTGATCTTTATTCCTTCCAGTTGATTCTTTATTTCTGCTATGCCATGCTTCATTTCTGACTGGTCACTTTTCATAGTTTCCATATTTTTTTTCATGCTTTGAGCACCCTTACAATCAGGATTCTGAACTCTATATCTGATAGATTGCTTATCTCCATTTCATTTAGCTCTTTTTTTGGAGACTTCTCTTATTCTTTCATTTGGAGCTTGTTTTTTGGTCTCCCCATTTTGGCTGCCTATTTGGGTTGGTTTCTATGTATTAGGTAGGCCTGCTAGCACTCTCAGTCTTTTTGGAAGGTCTCTGGTGCAGGCCAATGTCAGATGCTGTTTGTGACTGGCCTTGAGTACCCTGTTTGGAGCTATTAACAACCATGGCTTGAGGTCCCCTCTGTTGGTGGGTGCATTTGGACAGGACCAAGATGCACACCAAAGTCTGCTTTACCAAGGCCCGGGTCCAGAAGCAGTTCAGGCAAAGACTCAAAGCACTTTAAGGTCCACCTCTGCCTGCAGGCTGATTATTCTGATTCTCTTAATGAGCCTCAGGCTGTAGAAACTCCACAGGGTCCGGTGGCTGATTGTTATCAGACTCTTAATGAGCTTCAGGCTTTAGAAACCGTACAGGGTAGGGCGAGAGGTTTTCCAGCAGGGTGGCAAAATTGCTTCCCTGCTAGGCAAAAGCTGCTTGGAAGGTACATGTCTGTCTGTGAAAGATGTCCTCTGCCCTGAACAGGATTCCAGAGGGGTGCCCTCTGAGCTCTGTCTCCAGAGCCCCCAACCCTAGACTGTCCTCACACAGCTCCAGTCGACTCTGCCCTCCCTTTGCTGGAGCCCAAGATGAGTGGCTGCACAGGAAACTTTGTGCATTATCTCTAAGAGGGTGCCTGCAGTTCCAGCTTTCTCTTACTGTCAGCAGAAAGCCTGCTGCTTTTCACAGCCAGATGTTCTGTGGGCATCTTTCTCAGTGCTGGTGCTCTGGGCTGGGAAGCCAGCCTGGGGTTTAGGCTCCACAGTCCTCAATGGGAGCCCCCACAGCTGAGATATCCCTCCGGACCTTCAGCTGCTGCCTGTGGGAGCCCAGCCAGCCCTCTCACATCCACACTTCCTACCAGTCTCTGTGTTGTCTCCACTTTTCATCCTTGGTTTTGAGGGTGCTTTCCAGCTCCTCTGCAGTTGCAGTTGATTATTGAGGATGGTTTTTCTATATTTCAGTTGTAATTCCAATTTGGTCCTGGGAGAGTGTCAGTGAAGCTTCCACTCAGTCTGCCGCTATCTTTAATCCACCTCAAATGTGCATTCCTATGATACATGGACCTGTATATTGCACTGTGTGCCCACCACCCAAAGTCAAGTCATCTTCCATCACCGTATATTTTGTCCCCTTTACCCTTCACTACCCCCGCTTCCCTCCGGTAGCCACCACACTATTATCTGTGTCTCTTGAGTTTCAGTTTTATATCCCATATATGAATGAAATCATATGGTTCTTAGCTTTCTCTGACTATTTCACTTAGCATAATATTCATCAGAGCCATCTATGTACTTGCAAATGGTAGTATTTTGTCTTTTCTTAATGACCTTGTGTACATGTACCACATCATCTTTATCCAGTCCTCTTTCGAAGGACACTTTGGTTGTCCCCATGTCTTGGCCACCATGAATAATGCTGCAATGAACATAGGGGTGCATAAATCTTTGTGAATAAATGTTTTTGAGTTTTTTGGGTACATAGATACCCAGAAGAGAGATTACTGGGTTTTGTGGTAACTCTATTCTTAATTTTTTGAGGAACTACCATACTGTTCTCCACAATGGCTGTACCAGTTACATTCCCTCCAGCAGTGAGTGAGGGTTCCTTTTACCCCATAACCTTCTAATACTTGTTTTATTACTTGTCTTGTTGATAATAGCTATTCCAACAGGTGTGAGGTGGTATCTCCTTGTAGTTTTGATTTGCATTTCCCTAATTGCTAGTGAGGTAGAACATCTTTTAGTGTATCTGCTGGCCATTTGTATGTCTTCTTGGGAGAGGTGTCTTTCAGGTCCTCTGCCCGTTTTTTAATTTGAGTGTTTGTTGGTTTTTTAGTTGTGTGAGTTCTTTATATATTCTTGTCTGAGCTGTTGTTTGTAAATATCATTTCCCATTCAGTTGTTTGCCTTGTTGTTGTTGGCGGTTGAATGCAGTTCTAAATGTCATGCCTGCCTTTGTTAGAAAGGCAAAACTAAACACAATTTACATGAGTTTTTGAATGAAGTATAATAGTGTCCTCATTTCCTCCATTACATACCTTTCCCACCAACTGGAACTATTACTGTTCTGAGAAGAATAATGACAGAAGTTCTTCAACATGGTCAATTAATGACCGTGCCCTTGGAATGGTTCAGATGCTCTTGGAGCTCCCCTGAGGACAGATCAGCTGAGAAGAGTCATTGTCACACTGCCAGTGCTATCAGTGCTCAGCGGGCGACCCCTCGTTTGGGTGTTCTTGTCCTTTACATTAGACTAAATTTTACTTTTGGCAAGGGCCTTATTAATGTGCTTTGTAGTTGAAGAATCACCTTTTGAATCCACATGGGAGGTCTGTGTTAATAGGTCACCGAATATCTGAATCGATAAGAAATTGATTAGGGATTGAAACAACCATCTGTGAAACAACATAAGCAGAGGCTTGATAGGGTGATCTGGGAAATTTGAAGGAAGCTGATTTGTAGGATATACATCTGTAAGGATGGGTTTCCCCCACTTAATGTTGAATAAAAGAAGCCATGTAATTCAAAGTGGATTGTTGGTAAGTTGTAAGAAACATTAGGGTCCTGAGGCAAGACTTGGCTGTTGATAGTTTAGCTTAAAAAGCAACAGATCAAGAAAAACAGGTTGTTTTTATCTGTTTAGGGGCAGCAATTATTTACTTTAGACTTACCGGTAAAGATCTAACACCCCTTTTCAGAAATCTTGAATATTGCCAGTAACAGATGTTAGTGTTCTTTTTTGTTGTTTTTAGTTACTCTTAAGTTTTTTGTTCAGCCATATGAATGACTGTCACATTCTATATAAGCCTTTGGTACTCTGTATAGTGCACCATGATAGATTTAATTTTTGTCATCAAAATGTTGTTTATAAATATGTTGTTGTGTTTTTTTTTTAAAGGCCCAAATAAGTTGTTATTTTTTCAATTTCAAACGAAACTTGAGGAATATTGATTGGATTCACTGCTGCTTAGGAAATTTTGAAGTTAAGGAACTTATGTAAAAGTGTTCAACCTCGCCCTAGCTGGTTTAGCTCAGTGGTTAGAGCATCGGCCCATAGACTGAAGGGTCCTGGATTCGATTCTAGCCAAGGGCACGTACCTCAATTGCAGGCTTAATCCCTTGCCCCAACACATGCAGCAGACATCCAATCGATGTGTCTCTCACATCGGTGTCTCTCCCTCCCTCCCTGTCTCTGTCTCTCTCCCCCCCTCTCTGAAAAGCAATGGAAAAAATATCCTCAGGTGAGGATTTAAGAAAATTTTTTTTTAAATAGTGTTCAGCTTCACGAAGAGGCATTACTTTCACCTATCAAATTTTGTTTGCAGTTTAAAAATGATAATCATCCTTGGCAAGGGTGTGGCAAGGTGGGCACTTCTTTGAACTTCCAGGAAAAAAATATATTTATATGACCTTTCTGAAGATATGTTTGGCAGTATACATCAAAAACATTTATACTCTTTGACTCAGTAATGTTGCTTCTAGGGATTTTTTTCTTAAAATTATTTGAAATTCAAATAAAAATGCAAGTAGGAAGGTGTTTGTCTCAATATTATTTCTAATGAGGTATTAAAACTATTCTAAATGTCTAACAATGAAAGTGTTTCAGTTGTGGCATTTTCCAGTTAAAAAGTACTGTGCAACCATTAAAAGGTGTTTATGTAGAATATTTTGTCATGTTGAAACATTGACTTATTTGAAATAAGCAGTATTCCAAAATGATATATGATATATAGTCTTATGCCAGCTATTATTTAAAACTGCATGACAAAATGGTCAGGAATATGCCAAAATGTTTCTAGGTGGTGGCTTTAATGAGAGGTTGCTTTCTTCTTCATGTGTTTTGTATTTTCCAAAATGGGCAGGAGAATGTTCTAGATATGTGAAGGTGAACTTGAGGGTTGTGGCTGTGTGCTGGACTTACCTGAGGCCTGAAAAGACCGTGGATGGGCACCTCAGATTCCAGAAGATGAGGCAAACCATTCATCTCTAAGGCTGGTGGTTTTAAGTTTTGGTGAAAAGTACTTTTTTTTAAAAAAAAACACAGTGATTTCTGTGCTTACTCATCAGATAAGAATTTTGATGATGAAGATTCTGTGGATGGTAATAGACCTTCCTCTGCTAGTTCTACATCATCCAAAGCTCCACCAAGCTCGCGGAGAAATGCTGGAACGGGGACCACCCGTCGGCTTGGATCAACCACTCTTGGATCCAAGTCTTCAGGTAAGACTGGTCCTGTGTGGCGTTGTGGGGTCAGCTGAGCAAGCTTTTGAAACCAGATGTGCGTGGTACTTGCCCTCTGGGTCCTTCAGAAGTGAAGCCATCTTGCTCGCAGTGTGTTTCTGCTGGTTCATCTTTAGTTACTATGCTGTCCGCCCATGGTGATGAGTTGGAGGAATGTAAATTTGAGCGGCTGTGTTGCCACATTTGGGTAAGTGGAGCCTGCAGGAGAATGAAGCCACAGGGAGGAAGACATAGCTGAGAGGTAGGGGAAGAGCAGGAGGGCGCCCTGGTGGCATTTGTTGATTACTGGGATCCAGCAATGCCTGAAACTATAATGGGGCCTTTTTAGCCAGTTTTTATTCATCAAAACAGACTATCCAGAAGTCAGATTGTGCCTTCTGTCTTTAAAGTGTATTTTGTTCCTCCAGGTGGCATTATTCCTTGTGAGACCAGTATAGACGTGGAATTAAGTAAATGGTAGGGATTAGCTCCTTGAGGCTTGAAAATTGATTTACAAAGATTCCCTCCCCAAATCCCGCTTTCTACCCCCGAGTTTGAACAGTTTGAGTTCTTATTATATACTTTCATTGTGCTGTCACATTGTAAATTTATGTGCAGATTTCCTACTTTTTACTTCTAAAATATTGTGTTGCCATTGCTTTTAGAACCTTGCTCACTGTGAGCTTGCAGGATGAGCTCAGTTACAGCTGGGGTCAGGTTTAGCATCAGAATGCTGTTCCCTGCTGGTCTTTCCCGCTCTGAACTGGCCCGAGAGTGTGGGAGTCTTGACGTCTTGACGGGAGCAGCTTGCTGCCACTGCAGTGCCTCTGCCACCAGGAGCTGCACTGATGGCAGACAGTGACGTTCTAACCTTTTTTGGGGGAGTGCATTAAAAAATTTTTATTTTTTTGTTACTGAGCTTAAATTCACATCGCATTAACCATTTTAAAAGTAATAATTCAGTGGTATTTAGTATATTCACAGCATTGTGCACCTACCACCTCTAGTTCCAAAACAGTTTCATCACCCCAAAAGAAAACTCCACGTGCTTTATACATCGTCCCCCCATTTCTTCCTTGCCCTACCTCCTGGCCATCACCAATCCGCATTTTTTCCCTGTGAGTTTACCTGTGCTAGATATTTCAGAGCAATGTGATGTTTGGTCTGGCTTCTTTCATAAAGGTTTTTGAGGTTCATCTGCATTGTAGTATGTATCAGTACTTCATTCTTCTTAGGGCTGAACAATCTTTCTAATCATTTTCTTCATCTATTCTTGAGTATCATCAGTTCCACAAGCAAGGTTTCGATAATTTCTGCACAATCTGACCACTTCTTTTCCTTCCCACCCCTCACCCATAAATTCCTCCCAAAAATTTCAGTTGTGTAAACTATGCAGAGATATCGGCCCAGTCTTCCCCTTTAGCCCCAATCTCATCTTTCCCCATTTTGTTTAGCATCATGGCTATGAATTTTCTTGTTGGTTCCCCCTTGTCAGATTCCTTAAGTCTCAGAGTCCTCTTCCATGGGTGGGTACGTGGCGCAGTGCCTTACACAGAGGAGGCACTTGGGACCTGTCTGCTCAGTGGGATCCAGTCCTGACACTAGAACAGAAACAGAGCACCCCGTCTCAGTGTGTGACTGTCAACTGTTTATAGCTGGCCTGTACATGCAGTGTGAGTGGTTATTCATCGGGGGGATGGCACACATACTGCTACCAGGAGTTGTCCATAAAGTCCTTTTTCATCCAGGTACCCCCGGACACCAAACATTAGAGTTGTTGTCTGGTAAGAAGCTCTAGAAAAGCACTTACAGTGATCAGTATCAATCATTAATGAGGGTTACAAGGATGACTGTAGACACCAATTTTGAAACCTTTATTATGAAAACAACTGTAAGATGTCACAAGATTCTATGTATGGAGTTTGTATTAGCAAAAGAAAAAACTTTCTCCTAAATGATAGCAATTAACTTTTAAGTATACAAGCATCTTACAACAGCCTTATAGGGGAAACTTGCTACTGATGCATAAATGAAATGTTGACAGTTACCGTGAGTTCAAAGGAATTGAGAATGTTTCGAGGCTAATATAAAGTTGAAATGAAACTGTTAATTCTTTAGGACTTATTCGAATATTCCACAAATTTGTTATACTAGATTTCTAACAATAGTATAATCTTATTCCCTGAAGAATTCAATTTTCTATTACATCTGTTTATTAGTAATTTCTCAAAAGGTTTATATATTGCCCTGGGTGGTGTGGCTCGGTTGGACGTTGTCCCATGCACCAAGAGGTCACTGGTTCGATTTCTGGTCAGGACACATGCCTGGGTTGCAGGCTTAGTCCCCTGGGGCGGGGGTAGGGGGGGCTTGGGGGAGGCAGCTGATTGGTGCTCTGCTGTCACATCGATGTTTCTCTTTCTCTCTTCCTCTCCCTTCCTCTCTCTAAAAATCAGTAAACATGTAAAACAAAAAAACCAGACTTATACATTAATAGAATATAAATCATCTAAATCCTTTAAAGGCTAGACTGTTCATCCTTGAATAAGTAGTCTCTTTAAATGTCTTTAAGCTAATGTATATAATGGAGTTACTATATTTCATCTTGATATTAAAAATCAGTAATATTTGTCAGTTCTACAATGCTCTAAATTTCTTTCCCCCCTCTCCCGAGGATATTTTTTTCCATTGCTTCTCAGAGAGAGTGGAAGGGCAGGGAGAGAGAAACATGGAGAAACACATCCATTGGTTGCCTCTTGCACACGCCCCAGCTGGTGCCAGGGTTGGAGGCTACAGTTGAGGCACGTGCCCTTGGCAGGAATCCAGCCCAGGCCCTTCAGTCTGCTGGCCAACTAACCACTGAGCCAAACCAGCCAGGGCTCACAACGCTCTAAATATTATTAAGCTTTAAAGAAATGGTTACAAATCTACCAAAATGTAATTTTTATTTTATATATTCAGATTCTTTTAATGCACATTGTTTACATTTAAAAAATTCTTTTATAGCTACAAAAGAAGGAGCTGGTGCTGTTGATGAAGAGGATTTTATTAAAGCCTTCGATGATGTACCTGTAGTGCAGGTGAGCGAAGATATTTGATTTTCGTTAAAAACAAGGATAGGCTCATTCAAATTTTACTTTTCAAGCATGTGATATGGGAAGTTCCTTACTAGGTAAGGTAACTTTAACTATTAATACTACAGGAGATCTGAGGTTGCAGACAAGAAAATGTTGGAGCCTTTTATAGCTGAAATGAAGAGCAAAAGTCAAGGCCCAAGATGATCTTTCAGTAAGAACTAGAAAGCAGTTGCTTGCTCTAGTAATAAATTTGTGGGTCAGGTTACATAAAAGAGGAAAAAAGTGATTAGATCATCAAAGGGAACAAAGAAGCATGCTTCTTTAGGGGTTTTTCTTAGAAAGAAAAGTTTGTAAATGTAAAGTGTTTCCTTGTCTGAAAGCTATGAAGAGTGGCTTAATAAAGCTTAGTTTATGCCATCTTGATGCTTCACTTAAGTACCTAACAGGTGAAGCAAAGGTTATTAATAAAAGTTGGGGTGAAGCCCTATATCTTCTTAATGGCTTTGAGTGTCTCCAAGTTATCTATTAATGACTGGAGGTAACAATACTTTTCTTAGTCTACACTAACTATCCATGCTCTGGATTCCTGTAGCATTTTATGTCTATGTGAATTGCTTGTTACCTGCTGTTTGGTTGCCATATGTGTATAAATAAAATTACAGGCATCTTAGACTAAGGTTCATCCTTAAGTCCTTGACCTTCCCAGCATGCTTCATTCCTAGGTGATGATTCCCCTACCTGTCTTATCAGATGTGGGGATAAATGAAAAAGTAGATTTGAAAGTGATTAAAGTTAAGTAGGTATAATGTGGTGTTATATATTGTACTAGTAGTAAAGGACCTGTGCATCACTGACAGCTTCCCAGCAGGCCTCTTTCTCTTTGAATGTGAAGTCATCTGTTAGGTTTACAGTAAGGCTGTATTTGAGGCTCGGTTACCCATGCGTGGGCACCAGGCCTAGTGGGTACATAAAGTAGGGAAGAAGCTCACCCTAAGACACATCTGTCCAGATGTTATCTCATAGATTCTTCCAGAAAATGAAATGATTCATTTTACTAGCTAAATGCTCTTGATTTTATTAGTAATTAAGAAATAATCTTTTTTATTCTTTAAATTTTCTTTTGATTGTAAATTAATGTTGCTTACAGATTTATTCCAGCCGAGACCTTGAGGAATCCATAAACAAGATTAGGGAAATACTATCTGATGACAAGCATGATTGGGAGCAAAGAGTAACTGCTGTAAGCATTGACTTCATTTGATTACATTGTCATTAGATTTGTTTATATGTTCTAAACACTTTATTATGAAATTGGGGTACAGCCCTAATGAATTTTAAGTAGTAAATATTTTAAATATAAATTACTGCATTAACATTTTACCTTTTAGTAGAGTACCTCACTTACATTTCTGTTTGTAAAACATGCCAACTTACACTTTTATGTAGCTCCTATATTTTTAACAAAGATCTAATTGTGGAATGTCTGGTGATGCCCTCCACCCTCACCTGGGTAAGGACTTAAACCTATAATTTTTAGCAAGTGAAGCCTGCTCTTAGTGGCATTTTCAGTGTGTGTGCCTCTGATCCTTTCTTCATATCACTTGCTAGAAAGTCCTGTTCTGTCTGTTTTTAAAAGTAGATTAAGGAAAGCAAGTAGGCTGAACATCAAAGGGAAGGTGTATCTGATCTGAGGACAGCTATTTTACAGTGGTTGGCAAAAAGAGGGGTGGTAAAAAAGCTGTTGTTTTCTATTTCAAATTCAGACCAGCTATTTAGTAAAGATACAGTGGAGGATACTAAAAAAAGACTGTAGGATTGCTACTTCCTTTGATTCATTAAATAAATGGCAGTTGGAGTGGGTGTGGGGGAAAGGTAAGTTGGGGGGAGGAGCTTTTTACAAGCTAAAATGAAGGTTGTTTGTTAATTTATCATTAGGCTAGCATGTATACACAAAAATGTTTCCAATTTAAAAAATGCATTTTGTAGAATTGTAATGTATTTATCACAGATACTACATTTAAAAATTATTTGTATTATTTGTGATGTAGATTTGTTCATTATATTAGCTACCATTTAACTAGCTGAATTCTTTTTGGAAAACTATTTCTGTATCATTTAACTTTGATGTTGATCTCTCATATTTGATGGCTTCTATTGTTTTGTATGTTCTGTTTTAGGAATAGTTTTGTATATCTCCTAATTTTCTCTATCCCATTAGCTAAAAAAGATTAGATCTTTACTTTTGGCTGGTGCTGCTGACTATGATAACTTCTTTCAACATTTGCGACTTTTGGATGGAGCCTTTAAACTATCTGCTAAGGATCTGCGGTCTCAGGTAGTGCGGGAGGCTTGTATCACATTGGGGTAAGGACTGCAAAGCTCCAGATTCTCACATGTCCTAACATAGACTCAGCACAGGCTTCACAGACAGTTCATGGGGTCTGTCTGATGGGTCTTTCTAATGTTACTTCTAACTAGTCTCAAAGACCCATTCCAGTTACATTGCTGTTAGTACTTTTACAATATTTCTCATCCAGTTATGTAAAGTATGACAGATTTTAAACTATATTCCATAGCTTAGCTCTGAAGCAGTTGTTATTAATAATATCGAAAAAGAAATTTATAAACTTCTGTTTCTCAGCCTTTTCATTCATTTTGCTGGCAAGATATAGCACGATTATCAGAATTTTTTATTGTTTCTAGAAGAGCGCTGTAGCTATAAAATTGAAATTAAAGGCATGTAATATATATTGTAAATTTTTATCAATGTTTGAAGCTGGAACTTCTGTGTTAGAAAGTATGTCAGAATACCAGAGAAGTAGTGACATAAGATGGCATTGTGGCTGTTTAAAGGTTTTGGCTGCATTTGCATTTTGAAGCATGAATATTTTATGTTAAAAATAAAAGGGTGAAAGAGAAAAAGCGTGAGGGAGCTTTTTCATGTTTATGTTTTATTAGTGTATGATAAATTTGTTTTTTTGCTATTTGAATTCTAATTAGTTGGAAATGATTTATTTTAAAAAGGAACAAACTGTTGGGCTAATGGCTGTTTGCCAAGTCCTCTACATGTACCTTGGAAAGATTTCAGACCCTTGTGTTTATTTCTAGATAACTCTAAGTGAAGGCTCTAAAATGTTAGATTTATATGCTTCACTGTTTGCGAGAAACACGACTGCAGCCCAGTATTCATTTCTTATTGTAGGCATCTGTCATCAGTTCTGGGGAATAAGTTTGACCACGGAGCTGAAGCCATCATGCCGACTATCTTTAATTTAATTCCAAACAGTGCCAAAATTATGGCCACTTCTGGTGTTGTAGCGGTTAGGCTAATCATTCGGGTAAGTATGTCTTGGGCCATACATAGAGTAAGCAAGTGGTAAATGCTGGTGCTCAGTAAGCAGCGTTTGGAGGCGTTTTTCATTGGAGTGACTGCATGTGCTGGAATCATGCCTTATGTGCAGTATGGGCCCCTTCTCCCACTTGGTTCTGGCACACGAGCCTTTCACATCCCGTCACGCGGATGTGGATGCGGGGTGCGGTTGCTGCGGTGATGCTCTCTGACTCACCGTTGCTTTTCAATATTTGAACATCTCCACCTTCCGAGTCTCTGCCCTGTTGCTTCCATGCCCTGGCTGCGCTGCCATTCCTTCCTCCCTAGTCCCTGGCACTCCACTTTCGGTGCTGGTGCTCGTGGCTTTGTTCACCTGTAACTGTTATTTACTTAATTACACATAAGCACAGAAACAACAGTCTCTTTAGTTCAGTTTTCTAAACTCATTTATTTAGATTTAAGTAGCTATTTGAGTAACTTATGTACAAGCTTTCAGTAAAATCCACAAAGGCTTAGAGTGAAAGTTTTCCAGATCACTGTTCCCCACCCTCAAGTCCCTTTTTCCCAGTGGCAACCCCTGCAGCTGGGGCTTGATATTAACTAAAGTCTACTCAGAGTATTCTGATTATTGTGGGTTACCTACTTTGTATTACTTCTAGTTCTTACCGCCTGCATTGCCATCTTCAAATGTTAAACCCAAAGCCATTATTGGACATTTCCATTGAAACAATATCTAAATAAATTGCTCTGCTGACCCCTTTTGAACTCACTCAGACATCTGTTGATCAGGCAATTTAGATTTTATTCCAACCATTTGTTTTAAGTTTAGACTTATTTACATGTATGGTGTCTGTCTGGTTCTGTAAATTTTGTTATGGCCTTTGGCAGTATACAGCGATACTTTTTAAACTCAGTGAAAGTCTAATCTGAATATAGAAGTGCTTTAGGTAGGTTAGTAAGGAAGTGCTTGTCCTAGTTTTCTTTTGTTTTTGTATTTTCAAGTGTTTCTCTGTTTTTTGTCTTCTCCACAGCACACACACATCCCTAGGCTAATACCTGTCATAACAAGCAACTGTACCTCTAAGTCTGTTGCAGTTAGAAGGTAAATTTTTAAACTGTTTTCTTATTATTTTTGCATTGTTTAAAAACCAAAACAAATTTCAAATTTTCCTAATGGGAATAAGTTCGTTCAAAATGTTTAATATTATTTAAGATTGCTGCAATAAATACCTTTGGTTTGAAGGATTATGATCTAAATACCTGGGCAAGTAAATTTGGACAACCTCTATTATTTGTGTGTGCATCGTGCATGAGAGAGGGAGAATGAGTTTTTGTGTGTGTGTGTGTGTGTGTGTGTGTAGAATTGGGGATTGGATGGGAGAAGGAGAGAGGACCCCCTGTACATCTTTTCCTGAGATAGTCTCTCTACCTATATCACTGGTGTACTCCATTCTTTGAATGAAGACAGTAACTACATACATGCAAGAAAAAAAATGTAAAAATTAATGGCAATAATTTAATAGTAACATAGGTATGAGGAGATATATGTGTTCGCATGTTCTGATAATGATTTCTGGGATTCTGAATTCTGACCAACCACCTGTTTCTGCACAGTTATGGGAGATATACCCAGAAGATACAACCTGGGTAGCTAGCTAGCTAGGGCTTTGTTCCTAAGTCCCTGTTTTGTCTTGTGTCCTGGTGAGCTGTCCTAGATCATGAGTGACGAGGACCCTTCTAGCTGGGATTTGTGATTCTTGACTATTGAGTCACAGTCTTTTGAGAGGCTGTTGGCTCTGTTCCTATAGTTTTGTCTTGATTCTAGCACAGTGGTAGAGCCCTCCCCTCTCATGCTTAGCACCCAGTGTATGCTAGCTGCCTGCTGTTTCCCACCTTTCCTAGGGTTTCATGCTGGTCCTGCCAGGTTTCCATGGATGGGGGATCCTTTTAAGCATGCGGTGGCCCCATATCCATCTTACAGTTACGTGGAAGCTTGTAGAAGAAAAGAAGGGGAGTAATCCAACTGTATAAAGCCCGGAAGAAAGGAGTGTACTCCTTCCACTGAAAAAGCTTAATTTTGAACTGCATGAGGAATTGTACCTACCTGAGGAATGCAATCTGCCCTTGACTCACACTTCAGCTTCTCCTTGGGATTAGTGCAGAGCAGCTTCAGCTCTCCCTAGAGATGAGCGTGCAGAGTCAGAAAGGTATAGGAATGGCATGAGTTCCGGAAGAGGCAGACTTGGGTGGAAGCATTGCTTCCTCCCACGTACTGTTTGACCTGTTAGGAATGAGAGGGCCCCTGTGCAGAGTTGTTCTGCAGATCCAGTCACTTAGGTGAAAGGGTTTGACAGTAAAAGCTTAATAAATGGGAACCAATATTAGAATTTGCTGCTATCATTACTGATGTTTCAGGTTTCCTAGAGAAATTCCCAGTGTGCTTTTCCTTTGTTTAAGGCGGAGTTGCTACAGTGAGGTGACACCGATCTTTGTGGTGAACATTACAGGACGTTTGGTGTAGTTGTCGGCTCAAGCTGCCATAACAAAATACCAAGCCCTGGGTGGCCCAGACAATAGAACTGTATTCACTCAGTTCTGAGGCTGGCAGTCAGGTTGGGGTGCCTGAGTGGTTGGTTTCTAATGAGGGTGGCTGCAGACGGCAGCAGCCTTCTCACTGTGTCTTCACATGGCAGAGAGAAAGAGAGCAAGCTCTCTGGTGTTTCTTCTTAGAAGGGTACCAATCCCATCATGAGAGCCCCACTTAATTACCTCCCAAAGGCCTCATCTCCAAATACCATCATATTGGGGATTAGGGCTTCAACATCTGACCTTTGGGTTAGCACAGTTCAGTCTGTTCATAACCCTTAACAGTTCTGGCCTCTGGTGCTAAATGTGAGTAGCAGCCTACAAGCACTGTGACAATAGAAATACCACCCCCTTCATCAGTTTCTGAGCCTCACCCAGATTGCTGTTCCCTTCTTCATTCAGAGTGAATGTCAGGCATAACCATGTGTCTTAGTGCTGAAAGGAGAAATGGGGACCATCTGGCCCAGTCTCTCTGCCTTTAGAAAGGCAAAGAGAGACAAAGTGGGCGGTGTAGCCAAGGCAGTGCACTTTTCCGCTTTAACCTGTACCTGCTTCGCTTTGTAGAATTGGTAAGGAATGGATTGCATAGCTTCCCTGCCTTACAGAAGTTTATAATTTAGTTGGAGAGATTAAAAACAATTACACAAAGCAGTGTGAGAGTGAGTTACAGCATATGTGGTGGATTTAGGAATTCAGAGAGAGCAGCGATTAAAACCAGCAGATACATTCTCAAGGAGCTTCATAGAAAGCTGAAACTTGAGCTGCCTCTGAATGAGGAGTAGAAGAAGAGAGACAAGTTCTAACCTAATGTGTTTAGTTAATGATGTGTTTAATGCCAACATTGATAGGCTTCTGCGTGTGCTGTTAGTCTAAAAAGTTGAAAACAAAACCTAATTACAGGTGATATTTTTGATTAATATTTAAGACAAGAATTAGCACTAAAGATTGCTGTTTTCACTAAGAGATAAATGAATATAGACATATGCACACCCACATTTAAACAGAGAGAGACAAGAAAAGTCAGACCAGGAAATAACATGGGGAAAAGGGTAGAAATAGAATAAACTTGGCCTAGGTTGGGGCAGGGGTGGGGAAAGTGATAGTGAGGAAAAGATGTGGGTCTTTTCGTCAATGCCTTTCCTTGAAGAAAGTTGGCTTTACAACCCTCCTACTCCACACTGTGACACCTCTAGAGTTGAGTTAAAGACCTCTCCTGTGTGCTTCTAGAGCCCCTTGTGCTCTTGGCACATGGTAACCATTTCTTGTCTGTCGGGCTCCCTAGATTGTGTCTTGATTACCACTGTATCTCAAGCATAGGTTAAAGGCTTATTAAAGATTTTTATTGAGTCATTAGTTATATGGATTATGAGGTTTTGAATTGGGAAGATCATGGGAAAGAAAATCTGGTCATTCAAGAAAGATCACCTTCTGACTGGTTTCCTTGAATGGGTTACTAAAATTATTAAGATTTATTCCTACAAAGATGGATATCCTGGACTTCACCCAAAGTGGTGATGTAATCCAAAGGAGATGAGACTGGAATTGTTTCAGTGCACGAATCAGACAAAGAAAGATCACAAAAGTGAAAAGGATTGAAAAGAAAGGACATTGAAAGATTGAGGAGAGGAAAATGGTTGAGTAGCTAGAAAAAAATGTTTTAAGCATTACATAGGACCTTTGCAGGAAAATTTGTCAAACACTGTTTGTTTTTCAGGGTATTTTTTACTTTTTGTGTGCAAGGCATTCTGTGAAATTAACGCAAAGACCAGTTGCCTGATTCTGTAATGTGCGTTAATCTTTTGTGCATGTTTACGTCTTGTATCCACTGTTATTTGAGGTAGGATAAAACAAGTGAGAAGGGTGCGCCCTGTCCGTGCTGTTGCTGTGCAGCTCAGGTTTCTGAGGGCAGGGAGCTCTGTGTCCTGTCCCTACAGCTAGCCTAGCTCTGCGGTTTTTCTTTGACCAGCATAGATGCTTAACTTTTTTTTTTTAATATGCTTTGACTTTGTCAATTCTGATTCCATTTTTATGTTCCATTTTTTAAATCATAAAAATGAGAAGAAATTTATCAATTATAAAAAGTAGTGTTGGGTCATTTAAGAAAAAAGCTTTTATTTTCACTAACATACAAATTACTAAGTTACATGTTTTTTCTTTACAATTTTCAGACGCTGTTTTGAATTTTTAGATTTACTTTTACAAGAATGGCAAACACATTCACTGGAACGGTGAGCATCTGATTGCTGTCTTTTTCCTCTGAATTCAATCTTGAGATTTAATGACTCAGTGAGTAGTCCAACCCACTTTCTGTCAGAAATGAAGGAATCTAAGCATTTGTTCTCATGACTACCTGTGTTATTTCTACCTGTCGGAGGCACATAGTATCAGTAGACGCCTGAGTGAACTTCATGGATTGAAGGATTAGTGTGTTTGGGGATGTGGACAGATGTGTACTGTGACAACTACACGGTCAGGATGGACCTTCACCGACTGACCCTGCAGCTGGCATTCCTGTCAGTTCCAGGGAGGCCCGTGTCTAAGCTGTTCTGAGCAGCCAGGGTGTATCAGAAAGTCTGCAGTTTTCTTTTTATTCAGACTGGTGTTTGGTAACTTTCAAATCATCATAATAAAAACTAGGATTATGACAGAATTCTTGAAGAATAGAAGCAGGCCTCTGAATTTTGAGTCATTTTTTATTATTTCTGAGTTAAATTTAGAGACATAAATGGTGATGTTGTGCCACTCATTTTTAATGATATATTGTATAGTTTGTGAAGAACTTTACAGCATATTAAACATTTTATTAGAGTGGGATTTTAATAAATTGAGTACTCCTGGGAGGCCCATCCATGCTGCAGTGGTCAGAGATGGAATGAAGCCAAGCCTCCCAGAGGTACATGTTCATCTGAACATACTTTGCATCTAGAAGATAGTCTCACATTTTTGTCAATACTTACTTGTTTTTTAATCTCATGGGTAGTATGTCCTCTTTATTTGGTGGCAGTTTTGGAATTTAGAGGTGGAAAGTGGTATGAAGTATTTAATGTGGGGACAGGTGAGTAAAATAGAAGAGCATGGAGAACTCTGATGTAGCCTCGTATATTCATTTACCTCCCAGCTTACTGTTTGTCACTTAGCAGGTACTCACTAAATGTTTATTGAATGAATAAAGGAATGAGGGAAAGACTTTGAATGGGCTGGTAAAATTGGTAACTAGTCTTTGTTCTATGAAACCATTCATTCCAGTCATTTCCCTTTTCTTAAAACTTTGTTAAATAGGCCATGAGACAGTTTCATGATTTCTTTTCATCTAGGGTAAAACAAAACTAAAGAGAGTACCTATTTATAAAATAATTACATAATTTTATAAAATTGTTCATGATACATAGTGTAACTTGAAAAAAACCATTCTCTTTAATTATAGAAATGCAGTGCAGATAGCCTCTTTAGTATTAAGATTATTATTCTCTCATTAAAATTTCTATAGGAACTAGTTCTGCCTATGGAAAAATGGGGTTTTATTGTTTTGGCTCATTAAAGATTGAGCTAAATAAGTATGGCCTGAAAAAAATCAGCTGTAACTTTAAAAAATCACACCAGAGAGTAGAGTTATCAAGGTACTTAGGCAGGGGGTAGGGCACTGGGACAGACGAGGAGAGCTGCCCAGAATGTTCTGATTCTGGGAGCTGCATTGTTACTTGACTCACTTGGCAGAAGGCTCTAAGTTCCACGTTGCCATTTTGAAGTTATTTCTCACACTTGTTTCTATCTGCACAACACCTATGTTAATGATTGTTACTACTTTCTTTTCTAAATGTCTAGACACATATCAGTATTAGCTGAAACAATAAAGAAGGGAATCCATGATGCTGATTCTGAAGCAAGGATAGAAGCCAGAAAGTAAGTGTCTATTTGTACGTGACTTTTTTGTGTGCTCAGTGTACTTTCCTCATTAACCCCTGTTAAAGGCCAAGTCATAATCCAAAGTGACTTCTTGGCTTGCTATGAAAAAGTCCTGATCACGGGGCTTCTGTCCATGTGATCACACCTCTGCAAGCATCAGGTGGTGGTTTGGGGAGTGTGCGTCACAGCTCGGGGAGGTAGGGTGAGCGGAGGCTCAGGATTATCCCAGTGGTGACTTGTTGCCGTCTCACGTTTGAGGAAGTTATGCTCCAGTCATGTGGCCATGGCCCCATACATTCAGTATCTCCCTGGGGATAATTTTGCCATTGTGACCGTCAGCATCAGAAGTTTCATGCTGAGACTTTCTCTCGGGCAGGGAGCCTATAGATAAGTACTGCCAGTTTTGTACCTGTGGCGGTTTTTTCTGTGCTTTTGTTGAGCAACTCTTCTTTTTGACACAGATTAAAACCTACTCTTGACAGCATGAGATATTTATTGTTTTACTTAGCTGCACTGTTATGTTTTGATCAAGTACTTGTTGCTCTTTGCTCTCAGTTGAATTATATTTCTCTGTTTCTGAGTTTTTTGGAGGACCTCACTATGATGCTGAAGTGTTCACCACAAGCTCGAGCATCTTGGGTTGTTCCTACCAAAATAACTGACATAATTAATAGTTGGTAAAAACTATGAGGAATGTTTTTGTTAATGATCTACTTCTGCTGTTGTTACCCTTGTGTTCTTCCTCTCCCCCAGTTTTTTCTAGTTCTTTAGTTATAATACAGTAACGATTTTAAGTAGTTCTGAATGCCTTTCCGCTTTCTTTTGTACGTATTATCTAAGGCAATTTTTAAATACTTCAAATCAGTGAGTGTCAAATCACATTGATAAAAACCACCATTAGCTTTGGCTGGTGTGGTTCAGTGGTTATAGTGTCGGCCGGTGCACCGAAGGGTCACGGGTTTGATTCCCGGTCAAGGGCGTGTACCTGGGTTGCAGGTGTGATCCCCAACCCCATTTGGGGTGCATGCAGGAGGCAGCTGGTCAATATGTCTCTCACATCGATGTTTCTATCTTTCCCTTTCTTCCTCCCTCCCTCCCTCCCTCTCACTCTCTAAAAATCAATGAAGAAAAAATCCTCCGGTGAGGATTAACCAAAAACAACAACAAACAAACAAAGCTACCGATAGTGAGTCCCCTCAGGTTTTAGGTATAGTTCTGGATATTTTAGCTCCATCTTCCTTAAGGCTCCCCAGTCTTCTTGCAAGTTAGCCTCTTGAATTTCCATGTTATGGAGACTGAGATTCAGAGAAATTAAGTAACTTGCCCAGTGTTAACAAGCCAGTAAGTTGTGAGATCAGGGTCCGCGGTCTCTTCCTTATACCAGGCTGCTCTTAAGAGCAGGTAAACAGGATTCGAGACCTTGAAAATGTCATGTGGTGTATGTATCCAGAGCTCAGTGAAGTACCTGTTCGATCCTGACTGTAACAGGAAGCTGTGCTTTCCCGAGGTGTTACTGGGGCTTCCACAGTCACTTCAGCAGAGAAGCAGAGCACTTGTACCACAACCTGGAGTCCTCCTACCAGAAGGCCCTGCAGTCGCACCTGAAGAACTCAGACAGCATCGTGTCCTTGCCGCAATCCGATCGCTCGTCTTCTAGCTCTCAGGAGAGTCTGAAGTAAGGAATTTATTCATGTGGGATTTTATGTTTAAAATTAGCTGCATGAGAACACAGTCCCAGCTATGTGTTTACATGTTTATTCCTGTTATAAATCCCCTTTACTTCACGTGGATTCTGTCCTAGGTAATTACTGTAGGGATGTTAAGAAACAGGTTGCCTTGGTCTCTGTCATAAGTAGTTTTTAGGTAAGCTTATGTGATAGCCCAGTAATAGAGTTCTGGAGTGAAGTAAGTGAATTGTTCAGTAGGAGACAAGTTTGTAAAGGGGGGGCATTCCGAACCTGGGACTTACTGCCATGTCATCTTTATTCCATGTTTCTAGCGTCTGTCTCTAGTTACGACTTCTCTCTGTGTGTTTGGAAGGTAGTCAAAATGTAGCGTTAAAGCTTTTCTCAAATTGGGGGTTTTAAGATTGTGGGCCAAATTGCCTGAGGAATTCTGAAAACCCTGAAGTAATTCTTCATTATCACAATTTCTAGTTACAAGTTATACTTGTATTAATGCAGGTCAAGTGCACATTTGCTAATAAACAGGTATATACTTTTATTTTCAGTCGGCCGCTCTCTGCCAAAAGAAGTTCTACTGGAAGTACGGCCTCTAGAGGTGAGATGACAGTGTGGATGGAACAGGCAGCCCCGGGAGGCCTGTTCCCACCTCGGGTGAGCTGTGCTGCCCCCGCCGCTCTGTGCTGGAAGCCAGCCGCCTCATCTGCGCTTCCACTGTCCCCAGCAGAGCTCCACTTCCCCAGGGGCCATTAGCTGTGAGGAATACATTGTCAAGACGACTTCTTCAGGCAGAAATTCAAGTGTGGGGCCCTTTCTCACATACCTCCCCCTAGCATGTGGACCTTGCCACAAATAGTACAGCTGTTCCACTCTGGTCACTGGATCAGGGAGTACAGACAGCTGGCGTTGCTTAGAGAAGCAGCAGCTAGGTGCCTTGGAGGCAGCGGGTGGGTGGAGTGCTCCTGGAAGGAGCGGGGTGTCTACGTAAGAGTGCACATTTTTGCCACATTGTGAGGAAACTGGCCAGATGCGAACAATTTTTTATTGTTTCACTTCGCATGCTAACCAGAAATATGGTCCATTTCTTTGATTACAAGAAGACAAATGTGACAAGTGTGTATAGTTGCGGTTACTTTCCATGTCCTCAGCATTGGCTGAACTCTGTCTTCAGGGACCAGGAGAAAGTGTTGGTCAGGGCTGTGTTCCAACCTTTGTTAAAAACTTGGAATTCGTTGTAAAGAAAAACAAAATTAGTTTAACAATATATGTATACAATTCTAGTGTGGTCCTTGCTAATTTTCTTCCGTTACCACCAAAGCTTCTACAGTCAGCACCAAATCTGTGTCAACGACTGGGTCCCTCCAGCGGTCTCGAAGTGACATCGATGTGAACGCAGCTGCCAGTGCCAAATCAAAAGCCTCCTCGGCTTCGGGCGCCACACCCTTCAGCTCGGCAGCGGCCTTGCCTCCAGGGTCATACGCATCCTTAGGTAACTGGATCTCCACCACCTTTCCCCCAAGCTCTCGTTGAGGTGACACTTATCTCTGCTCAGGTTTATTTAGCTAATTACAAAAATAGTAATTGAGGAGGTTGTCACTGTTGCAGGGCTGATGTTTAATATGAGTGACTCTGCACTTACTGCAGGTTAACAGCTCCCTTTCCTGGAGCACGTGCTTTCTCTGTAGCGTCGTGCTTTTTAGTGATGAGTGGGTAGCTGGTACTCACGTGGTGTGCGGCACTGAGCACGTTCTCCCTCTAGCTCCACCCCCACGTGTTAGCAGCCCAGCGGCTCCCCAAGCTGGGTTTTCTCCCCTTCTAGCTTCGGTGGGAGCAGAGCGGGCAGGTGTTAGTGAGGAATTCACCAAAGATGGTCACTATAGTTAGAAGTTTTCTAATTTGAGAATGTAATTGGAGTGGGGAAGATGGGTGGGGGGAGTGGGAGAGGGATGACAATGGGGGGAGGGGCCTTTTAAGGAATGTGGTGGACTTATAACCAGGGTAACTATCTTGTACAGAAGAGTGTTGTCCTCCCACATGCCACTTTGGGAAGAGCATGCACTTACTCTAATGGTAGCCCAACCCACAAGATTAAAAACATAGTAATTTTCAAAAGAATTAGTGTCAGACAGAGTGGTGGGGTCATTATCTCAGCAGACACTTAACACCTGCTCTATGTAAGGCTGATGGTTTGTTTAACTTTATGAGAGCAAAGTCGTCCACAGCCAAAATCTGGGGGCTTAGCTGGATCTGTTTGATTTTGGATTTTATGGAAATGAATACAATTTAAATTTTATGAAACATTTGAGACAGAATTACCTATGTTTACATATTAATTCCAAAATAGTCCTAAAATTAATGTTTCAAAAAATGTTTTGTACATTGAAGCATAGTGAGAGTGAAACTGAACAACAAATGGGTCCTAGCTGCCTGACACTACTTGAGCCAGTTAAGCAGAGACAGGGTTGAATTCCGAATGTCAACTTCCATGTCCCCAGGTGCATAACTCCCAGCCAGGTTAGAAAGTGCTTTTTCTGATTGGAGCAGAACAATCACAGTTAACAGAACATAATTAATATTTATTATAACAATAGCTAACAGTCACAGTCAACAGAGCATGATGAACATCTCTGCCCCCAACAAGAGAACACCAAGAGGAGATCCTGGGCCCGCCATTTGTTAGCTTGGTAACCTCGAGCAAGCCTTGGAGTCTTCCTATGCCCATAAATGAGTTGTAATAATAGCCACCTCACCCAGGTGTATAATAGGAAGTCATACAAAAGGGAAAGAAATTGTGACTCTGATAAGGCATGTTATTCATTTGAAAGGTATATATGTTCTGGAATGTTTGTTAAACCAGCCTTGTGTTCTCTATGGAACTAGCTCATACATGGATGGATACATTTAGATTGGGAAGAAACCCACCAGGAGCTCCCTTTCCTACAGTTGTAACCTTACATAGGAATTTCAATGATACTATGTTGATATGTAGTCACTGAGCAAGAGGGAAGTCAGAACTCCCTCTCCTGTGGTGAAGTTGGTCTGTTAATTTCAATTCAGTTTTTTAAGTGCTTACCAGTGTTTTAAATACATTTAACCCACACCTAAGTATTTGTTTCATTGCTAGAAAACTCGAGAAAAAAACCATTTAGAGTCCTCAGTGGCCTTTGTTTCCTGTTCACATTTGGGATATTATAATATGAACCATGTAGACTTCCCTCAGTGCTAGTAAAAGCACCCTGGTCTTTTAGTCTGATGATGTAGAACTGACCTTTTAGAAACACTGATAAATTTTCAGCCCAGTGTTCCCTCTTCAAGTAATAAGACTGGAGTATTCTCATTCTCTTACCCTTTCCTGACCATCTCTAAGTTCCCTTATGTTCAAAGCAACAGAAAACAAAACCACCCTGATAGTAGTAATCCTACTAAGAAGTGGTTACAGTCACTACTTAGGCTGACACATGGCATCTGTGCAGAAGTGTAGCATTAAAGCTGATGGTCCTTTTCCAAACTTCTAGAGTCCAGACACATGAGGGAAGATACGGAGTCCGTAGGCCTTGACTCAGGTACCATGCCGCCAGCTTGGCTGCTGAGTAGTTGGGGTAGGCATTGCTGGGGCCAGCTTCTCCACACTTCTCTCGCCTCTGCCCTGGGTGGCTCTTTAGTTTAGTTTTCAGTCCTGTGTCCTCCACCCACCCCTCCGCTGGTACCTTGTTCCAGGAAAAAGGAACTCTTCAGAGGGTGAGCGCTGGCTGAAAGAAAAAATAACAGTCACTGCCAACTGGGACCCTGCCCTGGAAGGCCCTTTAGTGTGTTGTTTTCCAAAGGCAAAAAGTACATGATACCAACTAAGCTGATTTCAAGATAAGACACTTTGACTTGCTTCAGACTCTGCTTTGCTGTTGGACTTGTTTCCCTTTTAATTTTATTTTAAATTGTACTTTTGCTTTTTTAGTAGCTAATAACATTCTGCTTTTTAAGTTTTTAAATGTTACTAACTGTTCCCTGTTATCCCTTCCCTTGTTTTTTAATTTGCTTAAAGACGGTTCTGCCACTAAAGCGGAGGGTAAGCGGTTTGTGTCTGTGATGGAGGCGTGTCCCCGCTGTGCCCCCGAGTGCTCCCTCCTGCCACTCTCTCAGGCCCCTGCATGCGACTGCACGCTGCCCCCTCTCTCCGCTCCGTCTCCTCCGGGTTCTGCCTCCCTCTGCCTGGGTTCTCCTCCCTTCTTGTTCAGTCGTCGTCCTCGTGAACTGTGGCACGTGGGTGTGCTGTATGTGGCTCTCACCGCGTGCCCACGGGTGCAGCGTTGGTGTGACTTCATGACGCTGTCCCTGCTGCAGTCGCAGAGTGTGCGACTCCTGAAGCGTTTCCTCACCTTCTATTTCCTTTGTCTCCTTCTCTTTCGTGCTTTTGTGGACCTGTCAGAATTTGCTTTCCTGTTTTAAAAATAAATTTGTGTCAGTTATTCGGGTTAAAGACTGGTAAAGGTTTTCTACCAGGTAATTTACAGAAAATTTTAAAAATGCATTTTTATTCCCCAATGATGTTACTGAATTACACCATCTCATTTTTATTTGTGTCACTGACAAACCCCGTCATTCATTTTTTCTTATTCACTCACTCGTCGGTCACGTAGTAAGTGCCTCTTCGGTGCTGCATCCTCTGCTACACATAGGAGCTGGTATGGTGACAGATGCACAGGCCCAGGTCCACTTTGTTCTGCTTTATGCCATTCTCAAGAAGGCCTCACTGAGTCTGCATTGGCCTTTGGGTTTTAGACATAGCTATTCTAGTCTGTATAGGTCTTGGACTAGCACATGCCAGACAGGGTCACCCTTTTGCAGAGTCTCTAGATAGAAAGCATGGTAATGTTTCACCTAGTGGCTTAGACCCACCAACCCTCAGGATAATGCTGGAACAATCAGGAACTGCTAGTTTACTTTCATATATTACTTAGCAACTCTAAAAGGCCAACCTGCGAGGTGTACTGGGTTTTATGTTGTTATGTGTAGTTCACAGTACTTTTAATGGACCCAACTACTTCCTAAGATGAACACAGTCCCCAGATCAGTGTTCTTCAGACTTATAATAGTTATTGCCCGATGCTTGCGAAAGAACACTCCTTTGTCCTTCCCTGAAAATCCTGATTCACTTTGGAAGGAGCAGGGGAATGTGAATTTTCAACAAGCCCCACTAGTGATTTGTAGGGTTGGAGAAGTTTGTGAAATGAGAAGTTTCAAAAAACGGAAAAGAAACCTGTGTCATAATGAGAACCTCATTTGTGATAGAAGACTGAAGCTGGGTGTAATTTTCATTTTTTATTTCTCCTTCCCATAAAAACTATCCTTAGTGTTTTCTCAGCCTAGATGGAAAGGAAGTGTGGAGGGTGGAATACAATAATGTGGGTGAGGTGGAGAGTGAAGACAGTATGTGGGAAATTATATTTCCCCCCAGAATGCCCTGATTCCATATGCCTGTATACCATAATTGAAATCTGCCTATTATTTTAGCTAGCACTGGGAATTTTCACCTTTTTTTCCTTTTTAATCAGTTTTCTTTTTACTAGTTCAGAGAAAGTTCAGAAATTTGCCTACCTGATTACTGTGCAAGAGACTGAATAAGAAGTGTCTTTCTGGTTCTCTTTCCGGTGGGGAAGTGGGAGACTATGTGGGCTTTTGATTGTATAGAGTTCAGAGTCAGACATAAGAGAACTTTCTCGAGGGGAGCTCAGTGAGCCTTGGTCCCTGTGTCCCAGGGCTGTGCAGGCTGCTGTAGAGCTGACCAGTCAGAGCCTTGAGCCTTGGTGAGGATGGGAGGAAAGAAGAGATGGCCCTGGTAGGCCTGTAAACTCAAGCAGATCTAGGCTGCCATTCCTCTGTTTGTTGCGGTGAGACTGGGCAGTGATGCTTAGAACAGCCACAGATGGTCTTGAGAAAAAGGCAGCAGTAAATATCACGTAGTGTCTTGTCATATGTTTCCATATCTGAAATTTTGGAATCATTATGGACCTTTGAAAAAATTTATTTTAAAAGAATCTGTTAAATATTTTACCATCTAGCTCCTGAGACAAGAAGAGATAGGTACTGTTTATTAGGAGGCGAGATAATTTTGAACCAGTACCTGGGTGCTCTAAATTGAAAATTCAGACAATACATATGAATTCTGGCAACTTCATTATTATAGTAATTGAGAAAATGATATATTCTTTAGAAGTTACTTATCATACACATCAAATAGCCTTGCTAACATTTATGACTAATTAGAAAAATATTTTTGGTGAAGAACCAAAAGCTCAACTTTTGGACAAAAGTGTATTTCCAGGATATCCTTCAGTGTGTTATGTTCAGGAACTTTAGGGAAAGGAAGCATTTATGTTGTCTATTATGCTGCTTAGAAGAAAGTTTATGACTAGATGTTGAAGCTGTATGGCAAATGATTGCCCTGTCATCTAATCTTTTTTACCTACTATGTTTAGGAAATGGGTTTATTAATATTTTCCCCGAAATAAATAATTTTAAGCGAAGAGTTACCATGTTTGAATGACTTGCGTGGGTACTAATACCTTACTGATAGTTTCAGAGAATAGACAGTCATATGTTATTAAGTGTAGCTGGTGCTTAACTATTGGCTTTTTTTACACAATGAAAAAATATATATGTCTGTATGTAGGAATAAAAGTGTTAAGAGTGTTTATCTTTAAAACATGTAAGGAAAGTTATTCTTTTAGGAAGAGTATTTTTAGGTAGCAAAATTTACAGCTGATCAATTTTCCAAATTTTGATTCTGTCAAAAATGCTACGTGTGAGTAGAGGTTGGTTTAATTGTACCCCCAAGCAATGAGTTGTAAAATTAGATATGTATGCCAAAATGTCCCAGTATGATGAGAGTTGAGATTTTCCTTAGGAGACCTTTTCATTTTTATAACCTCTGAATTGAGAATTGGCTCAAATTTTGAAACATGAGGGACAAAAAAACACACCTAGTGGTATGAGGCTATCTGGGGATTTTTAAAATTGTCTTAGGCTAAATGGAATATGGGAAAACCATGCCTGCAGATTAAACCCAGGTGCTCAGGTTTAATTTCCTGTTTTGAGGGCTTTTATAGAAGAATGGCAGTGTGATTGAAAAAAATTCTTCAGCAGCACTATTAAAAAGTCATAAGATATGGAAGTTCTTTCTTTATTCCATGAAAGTCAGAGACTGCACTCCTGTTACAATTCTTTGTTTTCCTCTGGGTAGGTGTGTTTGTCTCAATGTGCTTGTCCCTTCCTGCAGAATATTTTTTGTTGTACAGCTGTGTAATATCTCTTATTTCTATTTCTCTTATTGTGACTCTTTTTTCTTTCTACGTCTGGATTTGTCACAACACAATATGAGTGAATGTGAATATGTCATTAAGTCAATGCGGAACTGAAATCTCTTTTTACTATTTGTTGCATTTGTTTTATTTATTTATTTGATATTTTTAAAAATTGATTTCAGAGAGTGGAAAGGAGAGGGGGAGAGAGAAACATCAATGAGAGTCATTGATCGGCTGCCTCCTGCACACCTCCTGCTGGAGATCGAGCCCTCAGCCCGCGCATGTGCCCTGACCAGGAATCGAACTTTCCTGGATCATAGGTCGATGCTCAACCCCTGAGCCACACCCGTTGGGCTCTGTGTTGCATTTATTGAGTAGACTTTGTTTTTCCTAAAGACCACAGGGTATTTTATATAATCTCTAAAACATATACAGGCACTTAAAGTAATATTGCCAACTTAATAGAATGAAAAATCAATTCCTGTAAAAGAAATAAATAACTGAGTACAACACAGTAGAGTCCCTTTAAACTCTGCCCCCAAAAGAATTTTAAGGGTGCCCTAAGGGCTTAGTTACTGATTCGAGTCTCTAAGGCAGACAGGAAATTAGCCCTTGAAATCACCCCAGGTGAGAGTAGAGTTGGGACTAAGCCAGCTTTGTCCAGGCGCTATATGTTCATGAAAAAGTAGACTGAGGAAAAAACTCTTAATCCTCAAATTGACATGATTGCTCTCTTGACTTTGTCCTAGGCAGAGGAAGAAAATGACTTTCCCTGATTTGTAACTAAGCTCTCTTCTCATGCAAGTTGTAGTTTCAGTTTTCCTTCTCTGTGGTGTCTGGGGAACCCCAAGTTCATGAATAAAGTGGTCTGCGTTTGTAGCCCCCAAGGGTACCTGAGAAGAACAAGCATTTAATTTTTACAGAGGAAGCCACTCTCAAATCTGGTTCCTTGAGGTCTCCACAGATTTAAAAGGGTAGGTCAAAAGTAGGTTTAAGTTGTGAATACGAGAAACACAGAGTTTATTCTTGTATTAATTGCTATTTTTCATAGGAACAACTGTAAACTACTTTTGCCCCACCCTGTATGCCAACTAGGAATTCACAGTCCAAAATCAGATCTATAATGAGTTAGAGGCAGCTGAGAAAAAGAAAAGCATAACCCTTTAATACTTTTAAGGCTCTTTCATATAATACAAAATAGCTGTATTTAAATGTTTAAAAGAAATAGGTAACTTGCATTTTTAGCAGTCCTCAGAATTTAGTAGTGTGATTGATCTTCCCAGTTGAGAACACATCACTGATCAAAATAAAGGCCTTAAGTCACACATCTCTAGAGCAGGATCTCAGTAGGTAAGGGCCAAACCTGGATTCCCCCCCCCCCCCCCCCCCGAGGATTTTGGAGGCCTTGGGTATTTGCTGTGATGAGTGATCAGGACGTGGAGGACAGGAAGTAACCCAAATCCACCTGATACCTACGTCATCACTGATAAACAAGAAGTTAGCTCTGCTAAACTGGAGAGGACATGAGGGAATTTGCCATTCTTTTTTTTAACGTTTCAGAGGTCATTTATTTATTTAAATATGCTTTTATTGATTTTAGAGAGAGGAAGGGAGAGGGATAGAGTGATGGAAACATTGATGAGAGAGAAATATGGATTGGCTGCTTCCTGCACTCACCCTACTGGGGATCGAGCCTGCAACCTGGGCATGTACCCTGACTGGGTATCGAACTGGTGACCTCCTGGTTCATGGGTTGATGCTCAACCACCAAGCCACACTAGCTGGGCGGAATATTGCTATTCTTAACCTTGAAACTAGGGTAGAAGGGTAAGTTAGCTCCCCTGAGAATTTACAACCATATGTTGGGTCTTCATGCAGATTTTTGGTTAAAATTTTACACTGCCTTTATGGTCTGAAAAACCCAAATAGATAAATCATTTTAAAGTAGCTATCGTTGCTCATGCCCATAGGACACTAGCAGAAGCAAACATAGATCTTCTTTGGAACAAGTCAGCTGCAATCTAGATCTTAAAAGATTTCCATGAAGTTCAAAGAAAAATCCAGGTTGCCCTTGAGCAATGCTGGAGTTAGGGGTGCCACCTTCTCCACAGCCTTCCCACCCCCGACCCATGAAATAAAAAAATCCGGCAGAATCATATAGCTCAAGAGAGAGCTCGGTATTTTAAGATAATTAGGAAAAAATGTTTAGAGTATTGTAGAGCAGGACAGAGTTGGAAAATATGGTGGAGATATGAAGCATATATAATTGGAATTTAAGAAAAGATAATATTTGAAGAGGTAAATGGTTGGGAATTCTCTAGAGCTGATGAAAGACACTAAACCACAGATTCAAAAAACCAGTAAATCATAAGCTGGACAAAAAGAAATCCACAGTTAAACACATCATAGTAAAATGCAGAACACAAAAGTTTAAAAAAGATATTAGAAGCAGCCAGAGGGAAAAAGACTACCGGCAAAGGAAAGCGAGGGTTTAAATACAAATAAAACTGGGGAAATCTGAATAAGACTGATGGAGCATATCGGTGTCCATGTCCTGTTTCTGATCTTGTACAATAGTTTTGTAAGATGTTCGCATTGAGAGAAACTGGGTACAGTGCACACGGGACCTCTGTGTATTATATCTTACAATCACATCAGAGTCTACAATTATCTCAAAATAAGTTTAACTTAAAAACAAGGGGCTCTTAAAACTATTCCATCTCCCCAAAAGTATGATTTAATAGAAGTTATGTTTTTAATAATATTTTAATCTGTTTACTGTTACCTTAAAGATAGTAAAGCTTATCTTTAAAAAAGATTAAAACAAAAGACAGAAACAAAGGTTGGTAAAAAGAAAGTGGAAAATCAAGACAAATAAAAGGGTGCATAGAAGATGGTAAAAATAAGTTCAAATGAGCTAAACTTTGCAGTTAAAGTAGATTATTAGACTTGGTTTTTAAGATAGACCTACCTATGCGATATTTAAAGAGACAAATCTAAGGAATAAGGCTACAGATAGAGTAAAACACAGAGGGTGAGAGGAAAAAACAAAAGAAAGATGTTATTAATAACAGATCCCCAAAGGCAGAAAGTCTTGCTAGATAGAGGATTTTTATATAATAAAAAGTGAATAAATCATGAAGATGAAATGGTACTAAAATTTTAAGGATCTAATAAAAATACCCTCAAAATATTAAGAGGTATTTGTAAATTCACTTTTATAGTTGGTGATATATAAAAATAAAAACTTCTGAATAGGTAATATATTTATATAGTTCAAAACTTAGAAAATATAAAGAGGTTTACAGGTAAAATTTTCCTCCCATCATTGTCTTTCATTTGCCTGGTCATGCCACCTCTTTCCCTCTGCCTCAGCATCTTACCACTTTAGTTTCGTTTTATACAGTTTCTTTGTGTAGAGAAGCAATGTAAAAATTGTATTTTCTTTTTTTAAAACATATCTTTATTGATTTCAGAGAGAGGAAAGGAGAGGGAGAGAGAGAGAGAAACATCAATGATGAGAGAGTCATTGATCAAGCCCAAGACCTGAGCATGTGCCCTGACCGGGAATCGAACCCCGATCGCCTGGATCCTAGGTCGATGCTCAGCCGCTGAGCCACGCCCGGCCGGGCTGTATTTTCTTTTTTAAAACATAAAAGGCAGCGTATTTCCGCTCAGCGTTCTGCACCTTGACGATTTTTGCTGTCCGCCTTGAGGCCCTTCCTGTTGGATCGGGGTTCGCCTGAGTCTGGGCCTCTTCTGCGCCCCAGGGTGCGGGCCCACCCCAGCCTGCGGTCCGCACTGCAAGGCTTGGGCTGTCTTCAGAGTTTTGCTGTTAGAAACAGTGTGCTGTTGATAACCTTTTATGTACAGTCGCACTTTGTTTCTCGAATGTCTCGAACAGTTTGGTTCTCGACCAAGTTCACAGAAAAAAATGTCTCGATTGTCAAACCAAACTTTGATTTTTGACCTGACAACCCTTTCATGCTGACACCTCAGCATGACAAAAAGTGTCTCTGAGGCAACAGAGGAGAGAATGCTTTTGTTGCTGGCCAAATCCACTTTTAGCACAATTTCAAATCATAAAGAGGCCACCAAAAGTGCTAATGTTGCTGAGGTTGTGAAAGAAACAATGATCACAGGCAGTTGAAGAGGTAGAAAAACTGTTGTTGATCTGGGTAAAGGAAAAGCAGTTAGCACGCGACAGCACTTTGGGGCCAGTGATATTTGAACAAGCAGAGATGGCCCATGCTGACCCTGAAGAAACCCCTGGGAGGAGTGCTGAAAGTGATTCATTTAAGGCCAGTAGGGGGTGGTTTGATAAATTTAAGAAAAGAAGTGTTTGTTTATGGATTAAACAGTACATTAGACATGTACTGTATATAAGGAAGGTTAAAATGGAATCATATTGGGGCCCGAAATGGATTCATTCAATTTACATTATTTCTAATGGGAAAAATGATTTGATTTTCAAACAGATTGCCTCTCAGACAGCCTTCCGGAAGGAATTAAGTTTGAAAACCGAGATTCCACTGTACATTATTTTCCCTGGGTGCAAGTATATTGGTAGGATAAATTACCCAAAGTGGAATTGTTGGATTAAAAAATACATGAATTTGTAATTATGATAATTGCCAAATAGCCCTCTGTAAGAGGCTGTTGCTAATTTTCACTCCCTCCAGTAGTGAATGAGAGTGCCAGTTTTTCTGTGTGCCAGATGTTAGCAAATTCTTAGATTTTTGCCAGTCTGATAGATAATGGCATTCTAAATGTCATTTTAATTTATGAGTGAGGCTGAATACTGTGTCGTACACTTAAGAGCCATTTGTATTTCTTCTCTTCACTGCCCTCATTGAGTTGTGGCAATGGTGTGTTGGAGCCAGCTGGCTTGAATCATCATGAAAGCCAATTGTAAATTTTCACGAATTTTGGGAGTTGGTTGAAGTCACATCAGTAGCCTGAAATTGGCCATAGTGGGAATATTTATACCAGGGAAATTGCAAAACACCAGAAATCAGTAGAACCAGAATCCACCCATCCCACTCCGCCTCCCCAGCCAATTGTTTAACATTTACCTGCACACCACTGGTTGGTTGACTGCTTATTGGTTCCTAGGAACCTTTTTTCTTTCAATGACTTAATTTTAAGTCACAGTTAGAATGGACTTTTATACTAGAAGTTAAAAAGGAATTCTACGTTTTGAACTTCCATGATTTCATATTTCACATTTTAATCTTAGGTTCATTTGCTGTTTTTCTGTGTGAAGTGTGAAGTATGGATCCAACTTATTTTTCCAAAGCAAAACATTAGCAAATGAGATCCAGTAATATATTTTTTAAAAAGCAGCATATTATACTGGACTACGTATCAGTCCTTGTGGAATGAAGCAAAAACAGTGCTTAGAGGGGAAGTCATAGCCTTAAGTTTGTACTAAAAGAGAAACTAAATTGGGAATGTTTCCAGTGTGATAGAAAATGAACAGAATAACCCCCAAAATGAGTAGGAATGAAATAATAAAGATAAAAGCTAATGAGCATTTACTAGAGAGGATTAAGAAATATAAATTTTATAAAATTCTTTGAAAATATTAATGAAATAGTCCAACTTTTGGAAAGGTCCATTGAAATAGAGAAAAAGTACAAATAAACTATTAATGATAAAATACACCTAGTGTGGGTCAGTAGAGCTTTAAAGGGTAATAGGAGAAAACTATAACAACTTTATGTTAACAATTTTAAAACAAATTTTACAAATTTTTAGAAAAACCAAAACTTTTTCTTCAAGAAGAAACAAAAAACATGACTAATTATAAGACTACTCGTTAAATGATTTGAATCAGTACTTAAAACTCCATCCCCACTGCCAAAAAGTAATTTATTAGTTAAAATAGAAAAGATAGCCCCCAAGTCCCTATCATGCTCAAATGGCTACATATACTAGTTGTAAGAAGCATGGGATGTTCTGGTCTTAAGTAAACTCAGAGAATGGAATGAGGGAGCACTTCTCTCCCTGGTTTGTACGGCTGGCATCCCCTTGGTGCTAGAGTCAGATAAGGAGTAGTATAGTGCAGTTTTATGTGAGGCGTACTTCTTGACCGTGCATGTTTAGCCCAGGTTTTATACTTTAAAAAAATTACTGATGCAGCTTAACGCACTGAGGAGCAGGATCCTCTTATTCGTAGAAGATGCAGACAAGGCATTAAAAAGTTCAACAAACATTTTTGAGAGAAATTCTTAGCAGTTAGAAATAGAAGTGAGTTTTTTAACCTGTTGAAATATCAAACTTTTTGTGAAATTCCAGAATTATTATTTTTTAAAATACGGCTCAAGGCAACAAAGTCTATTCCTATGCTTTACCACATGTCCAAGACCACAGGGTAAAAGCAGAGAAATGAAAGGGCAGTCTGAAGGGAAAACCTAAAGTCTTATGTGTAGATGATATTCTACTTAGATTACCCCAAATAATCTACATGTAAATTAGTAGAATTATAAAAGTTTAGCAAGGTTTCTATTTAAGACCAAATATAAATATTATAATCTTATTTGTCAGTATGTTAAAAAGTATAATTTAATAGATTTACTGTGCATAATAAATATAAGGCACCTTTGAATAAGTCTATAAAAATTGAGTAAGACTTTTGAGGAAAAAAAAGAAAACTTTATCGAAAGACACTGAAGAGAGTGAAATTAAGAAAACATTAGTGAGTGGAAAGATAATTGTCATAAAGCTGCCATTTCCCCCCAAATTCACCCAAAATTCACCCAAAATTCCACATAATGCCAGTCAGGATTTTAATAGGTATTTTTTTTCCTCACCCGGGGGTATGTTTTTATTGATTTTAGAGAGAGAGGAAGGAGGAGAGAGAAAACATTGATGTGAGGGACAAACCGCAATCAGTTGCCCCCTGTACTTGCCTTGACCACCAGGGGTTGAACCTGCAACCTTTTGGTGTGTTTGGATGACGCTCCAACCAGCTGAGCCACCCGGCCAGGGCTAGGTCTTCTTATTGTATCTTCACATGCATGTGGAGGAGAGCAAAGGGCCTTAGGGAAAAGTGGGTTTATTTGCCCTACCAATTACCAAGACTTTTTTTAAAGCTCATCACAACATGGTGATGTTGCACAGGTATAGACACATGGACTATTGGGACAGACTAGATAGCCGAGAAACAGACCCATCCATATATACTATAAGTATTGGTAGATGTTGGAGATGGCTTTGTAGATCAGTAAGAAAGGGGTTAAGTAAATTGATTTGGACATTGATTCGTCATATGGAAAAAATAAAACGGATCTCTTCTTTACCTTCTACAGAAAAATCAGTTCCATAAGTGACCTCACAAAAAAAAATGTTGAGCAAAACAGTAAGTTTTGGGAAAATATATACCCTATGATATAATTAAAAAACATTTAAAACATAAAAAATAATGCCACCTATTTCTCGGTTATGCAACTATAAATACTATTGAAAATAGAAAGAAATGCAAGAGAGTAGTGAATACTGGGCTTAGGATCATGTTACCAAATGTAGAGGATACAGGGACATAAGCAAAGATGATTTTTATTTTTTAAGTTGGATGGGTATGGATGTTCATTTAAAAATTCCTTTTGTGACTTAAATATTTTATAATTAAAATAAATTAAATTCAGTCATTTTTCTTGTTCATGTTGCTTTGGTGACTGCCTTCATTTTCATTTAGCTTGGTGATTTCCATAGGAAAGTGAAAAGTCCTCATTCGTAGTCCAGCCAGGCAGGCACAGGTACCCAGACCAATCTTGGACAAATTAATTAATCCCCATTTCTCTGTCTCCTCATCTGTAAACTGGGAATAATTACTTATATGTTGTGAGGATTCTGACTTAACACATGTACACTCTTAGTATAAGATACGGTATAGCTCTTAATGTTAGTGTAGATTCTAGAATTTGTGTCCTGTATGTCTTTCCTTAAACCTGCTATGAAGTCATTCATTCTAGATTTAATTTTTTTGATGCAGTGCTTTCTTTTATTGCTCCTTACCTCCCTTTCTTGAACCTTTCTCAAACCTTAAGATTTGTTTTTCTGTGTTTCTTTTCTGTAAGTTTTCTCAGATGATGAAGTAGAAGTTATTTTGAACAATATAAGAAGCCAATGGGGATTTTAATTGGTTTGTATTTTCTCTATCAGATTGCTGTTCTTATTGAATTACGTCAGGAGAGGGAGGCACTTTATACCCCTTGGAAACCACTAAATGCCTTAATTTTAAAGTTTAATCCCTACTCATACTAGTCTGATGATCAGTGATTTTGCATTTCTGAATTCATTTTTAATTTTATGGTTTCATGGTTTAATAATTGGAGTTAACAGATGAAATGCCTACATTATTACATTATTTTTAGGTCATCATTTCTCTTGCACTCCTAGTATTTATTCTTTTTAAAAAATATATATATATATTTTTCTTTCCTTTTTTTAAAAGTATTTTATTTTATTATTATTTTAATATATCTTTATTGATTTCAGAGAGAGGAAAGGAAAGGGGGAGGGAGAGATAGAAACATCAATGATGAGAGTCATTGATTGGCTGCCTCCTGCATGCCCCCCACCCGGGATCAAGCCCGCAACCCCGGGCATGTGCCCTGACCGGGAATCGAACCTCAATCTCCTGAATCCTACGCCCAATGCTCAACCGCTGAGCCGTGGCTGGCCAGGCTAAAAAAATTATTTTTCAGTTACAGTTTATATTCAATATTATTTTGTATTAGTTTCAGGTGCTAATATTTATTTATTTTTTATCTTAATCTTTTGCAACCTAGAAATTTATTGGCGTACATGCTTTAAAATAGAAGTTTAATGCTGCATATCAAAACACCGTTACTCTCCAGGGTATGATAGCTTTCGTTGATTGCTGAGTAGTTTTGCATTGACTCATTATTCCTATAGTAGTTTTCTTAAGACAACAGCCAATACTTTCTGATTCTGGAAATTTGACAGACTTATAGCTAATAAAAAAGAGAATTTAATCTGAAAAAAATCTTAGAAAAAAATCCTCAAATAGATAACACCTCCTCATCTGAAAATAGAATATGCTAAAGTAATTGAAGCATAAGCACGTGATAGGTTCCTGACTCACTCTCAGGAGTTCCTAACATATTTTTTTAAATTGAGTTTTGATAGGGAGAGAGAAACATTGATTTGTTGTTCCACTTATTTATGCATCATTGATTGTTTATCATATGTGCCCTGACCAGGGATCGAACCCACAACCTTGGCGTATCAGGACGAGACTCTAACCAGCTGAGCTACCCAGCCAGGATCCTTAACGTAGTTTTTGAATTTGTGTGTGCAGATATGCTTGTGTGTTCTCATAGGGAAACATGTCAAGACCACATGCGGGGAAGACCTGCTCCCCCTGTAGCTGGCCCAGTCAGTCCCTTACTCACAGTGTGGGTGGTTTTCTCGGGGAGGTCGCACTTACTGAACCTATGAAAACACTGTTTTTGCTGTATTCTCCAGGTCGGATTCGTACGAGACGGCAAAACTCTGGGAGCACCACCAATGTCGCCTCTATACCTTCTGATAATCGAGGCCGCAGTCGCGCTAAAGTGGTTTCACAGTCCCAGCGTAAGAAGTGTATTTTATGCTCTTTGTTACCTAGGTTTTATTCAACAGCCTGTTCTCATTGACTTCAGGGAAAAACACATTTCTGTGGCTCTGAGATACTGTGAGTAATCTTGATGATTCTTGGGTAGGCTTACAAAATGGCAGTATTCAAGTGTTCTTTTGTCTCCTGTTCAGGTGATTTAAGTTTTTTATCATTCCTCATTAAACATTAAAATGTACTTTCTCTTCCTCTGCTCGATGCTCTTCAGTTGAAACATACCTGGACTGTGACCCATTTTTCTATTGATAATCAGTCCTTCTGACGTAATCTAAGAGCAGTACTTGGAGAGATGACTGTTAATGCCAGGTCCTCTTTCCAGTGCTCATAAGTAAATCCATTGAAAGCTCTCCCCTCTAACCCTCTGTTCTAACATCGCAGCCTGCTCCGCTCTTCTGGCCAGTGTGGGCTCTTGCTTTGCACAGCTGCCCGCCTCCATTATTGCTTCTCTGTATCTGTTGAGTCACTTGGTTTGTTAGCCTAACACATGAAAGCAGCCACAGAAGGAATGAATGTATTACTAGGATCCAACCCTGGTGTCTCACTTCCCAGCTGCCTGTGACACTGAGTCCCCTGCTCCCTCTCTGTGCATGTAGAGTGGAGCTGGGTGTCAGAGTTCTCCTGGGCAAAGTGAGTGTGTACCCCAGGAGCTACCCTGCTCTTTCCACACAGCACCTTTCAGCTGATGTGCCTGTCTCCTAATATAGAGAGCACTTAGTCTGTGGCCAGACCGTAGGTTCTCTCTTAGTATTTAGAATGCCTTTCTCAGCTCCTTCTGGATTTAGGTACTTTTCCAAATCCCTTTGATAACTATAGTCCTTACGTTAAATAAGCTTATATCCTTCCTGGAAAGAAAGTGCAAGGTTACTTGTATTGCTACCTTGGGTGAGATTACAGAACCCAGGCTTGTCTCACACAGAAGCCTGTTTTCCTACTCTGCTCTGCACTGTACTGCACAACACAGGTTGTACAGTAGAACCAGAAGCTTCTTCATCCTTGGGAACAGCATCCTGGCTCTGGTTATTGTGTTGAACCCTAGTGTTGCCTGGAGTCACAAATAGGTTTAATACTCTGGTCATGGTCCCTTTTCTTTCAACTTCAATATGTTGTGTTGAAATGGAGTTGAATAAAAAACATCTAACTCTTTAGCTGTTAGTTCCTTTCTTAGAGAGTGTGTGTTGAACGGAATTTTACATTTTTTTGTTTATGTCTGACATATATTGGTGTTGGCCTCTGCAGGGGTTCCTGCCCCTAGCTGGGGCCTCTGCTTAGGAGATGGTGAAGATGAAAGTTCCTTCTGGAGTGGGGTTGAGGGTGATGGTAGAGCTTGAATTTAGTCTTACACAAACACCGCACCCTCCCTGCCTTAGGGCTCCACCCTAAAAACTCTTCTTTTTTACTTCACCCACTAAAGCAGACAACATCAACAAATGATCAAGTCTGGGTCTTAAACTTATACATAGAAATGAATGTTTTTAAAAAATTATTTTACTAGGAAGAAAGTAGCATATGTACATAATTTTTACAAATGTATCAGATATGCTAGCATTCAGCATCCTGGTTTAATAGTAAGTAGATTTTATTAATATTAGATAGATTTAGGGCTCTTAAGAATTGTGATATTTTAAGTATTTGAAAATTTAAATATTTGAGGATTTGGCATAAGGCACTCAGGTGAAACTGGTTAATAGCTCCTTTTAATTCACTGGTGTTGATTGAGCACTTCCCATGTGTTGAGCCCTGTTTAAGGTGGTAGTGACGCTCAGATTAGTCACATACAGTCACTCCTTCAGGTTTCTAGGAGCTCTGGAGAGCAGATGTACTCCCAGAGAGGAGGCACTTTTCTTACTCTTCTCTGCATCCCCTGTGCCATGCACCGTGCCTGGCACATTGTGGGTTTGTAAGTGTTTCATGGACGGAGGGAAAATAAATGCTAAGTAGTCTGACATATATAAAATACACATGAGTACAAAAGTAGACTAGGAGGAACAGGGACTAGAAAAATAGCTATTTTGCTAATGTGTTTGTGAACAAAGACATGTTGTGTTTGCATGCTGACCTTCTGTATTGTGTTATTGTCTTTTAATCCACCTTTTGCCTGTTCTTTGGTCTGCTCTCATACTCAAGGATCCAGATCTGCTAATCCTGCTGGTGGTAAGCCATTTCTCTTCTTGTTTTTGCTTTTCATTCTCTCTCACCCCATGTTCTTGCACAATATTAATTTCTGTATTAGCTTAATTAATCTTTTTGCATTTTTCCTATGTGTTCAAATTCTAAATTTTGAAATGGATTTCTTCTCTCCTTTTAGATAGCTTAATGGTTTATTTGTGTGCTCGAATTTTATGGGCAAAACTAATAGGTCATGAGGTGGATTCTCCATGGGAATGTGCACTAGTGGTTTTTACAGTGAATTGCACTTTAATTATAGTTAAATCATATAAAGTACGAATTTTTGTCAGTATGCACCTTAGTGATTCTTTGAATGGTGTGTGTGTGTGTGTGTGTGTGTGTGTGTGTGTGTGTGTGTGTGTGTGTTTAGTTTCCAAGTAAGTGTTATTTCAAAGGTTTCTACCTTTGGCTCATCCTTGTGCGGGTAAATAATGTGCACTTTGTGTTTTAGAATTTTATTGCCATCTGTATTTAAGCAGATAACCTAAGTAAATGACTGCCATTTGGGTGTGTTGGTATGGACCTTAAAATTTTGCTGTTTTCTCTAATTTTGTCCCATAAAAAATGGTTATTTAGGTACCCAGCTACTTAGCAGTAATAAAAATTACTAACCGTATCATTTGTTTTTAATTTCTAATTTATTGCATACATCTCAGGGAATGTTGTGTACATGATTGCTACTTTTGTAGATTATTGAGATTTCCAGTTGGTTTTTGTAGTACCTGTGGAAAGGTGACGAGAATGTATGTTCTGTCTGAGTTAACACGTGTGTATGTGGGAGGTGTGTTTATACATATCTATATAATTTTGACTGGTTGATTTTTTGTCAATTTCTGCAAGGTAGAATAGTTTTTCAGTAGTTACTGGTCTTTCTGAGTGGTATATTAATAATAATGACTTTTTCAATTTCTTCCTGTATTTTTACTTTTATGTTTTATATTTCAAAGCTATGTTATTTGGAGCATAAAGGTTCATGATTATTATATCCTCATGGACAATTCTTTTATCAGTATGCAATCCCCTTTGTTCTTTTTTAATGCTGTGTTTTATTCTGTTTGGTTGTTTTAGGTATGTTGTTTGTTTGTCTCTTATAAACAGCATACAGTTGAATTTTATTTTATTTTTTTAAAGCCAGTCCGAAAAGCTTTGTTTTTTAATAGGTGAATTTAATGTAGCCATATTTCTTGTGATTACTTATATGTTTGAGCTTATTCCTACCATCTTATTTTGTGATTTTTATTTACCATGTTTCTAGTTATTTCTTCTCTTTTCTCCCCTTTCTTCCAGTTGTTAGCTTAATGGAGTTCTCTTGGATCCATTTTCTACCAGTAATGTTTAAGAAGTTTCTGTTATATTTATATTTCTACTTTTCCAGCAGTTATACTTAAAATTTTTGACATATCAACTCTCACAGGCAAAAAAGAACAAAACAATAAACAAACACCCTTGTGGTGGTTATTTCTAGAAATTTTCTGTGGAGCAGGGAGGCTGTTTGTACTCAGCCTACTCTTTTGAATCAGACATTTTGCAGTTATTTTTGTAGCACTGTACCAGTAATGCTTCTATATATATTCTTTTATGATAATTTGATGTTCTTTTATGCTCCTAAAGTTTAAAAAAATTAGTACTGACACCAACTACAAAGCTGTTTTTATATTTGATCCAAATTAATGTACAAACTGGCTTCTGAAATTACTATAATTTATTCCCTGATTACATCCAATATTCAGTATTGTTTTGCTTCATTTTTAGCTGGCAGCCGGTCAAGTTCTCCAGGGAAATTGTTGGGAAGTGGTTATAGTGGCCTTGCTGGGGGTTCGTCGAGAGGCCCGCCTGTGACACCCTCTTCAGAAAAACGAAGCAAGATTCCCAGGAGTCAGGGGTGTAGCCGAGAAACAAGCCCAAACCGAATGGGATTAGGTAAGGACTCTCTAAGACCTTGGAGCACCCTTTCCAGCTGGGTCAGAATTTTGATTGTAATCTAATGACTTTTTCTAATGTAGGAAATAGAGATCTCTTTTTGAATTGAGGATGCCATTTTGCCTGTGTTAAAAAGACATTTTGATTTGTGCTTTTTATAGATTATGGCATACTCAGGTTTCAGTTAAAATTGAAAACTGCGTGGGTCTTACCATTTCATATTGATGAGGAAGAATTGTATCATTGTGGGCTTTTGCATTTTAGAGTCATTTTGCAAAATGTTAGAATTGGGGGAATGGGCAGGATTTATTACTGTACAGTAAGAAGAAATGTAATCTTTCATTTTTCTTTCGCTGATTAGCACTAAGTAGCCATTAACCTATAAAATTTTCAAAAGCAATTTGTAGGGTCCACATTTACTTTGATTCTAATTTTCTGTAACCTGATTGGTGAAACAAAGAATAGGTATACTTAATTTTTCACATAGTATTGTTCAAACATAAAAACAAGGAATAGATGAAAACTAAGTAAGTAACATTTTTGTGTTGTATCAAGTTTCGTTGTGATAGTGTGTTGAATTACTCTCAGCAGCTTAAAGACCTTTTACCTCTTAAAATCTAATTGTATACTACCTTTTAATATAAAAGATAGAAGTCTTTTGTAATATGAAAAATCTATGTTCAGACTCATATTTTTACCTGCTTTCTGAGGGTAAAAACCTATTACTATGAAATCAGAGTGCTATATTCTTTAGTCTTACCGGCTTTTGTTTCTCATTTATTCGTCTCCTCAACAACTTGTACTAGAATGTTTACTGTGACATGCTACGTACTTTGTTAGACTTTAGGATTAGAAGTAAATGAAATAGATTGAGCTCTGACTGCAGATAGCTTGTGGTCTTAGAGGTGAAAATGTACAGAGTACTGGATCCCAGTGAGATGGATGTTCTTGGAATCCCACAGGACTTGGTACCACTGCACCAAGATGTCTGGTTGTATTACTTGAAAGCAAGAATTGTCCTAGAAAAGGGGTATTTTTGGGTCCTTGTCTGCCCCAATTCTCCCTTATTTCCTAGTAGGAGAGGTTCCACAGACTATAGATACTGTTGTGATGAATATAAAGTGGGATTAGGCAGGGTGGGGAGATGAGAAAGGTGCTGTCGGGCAGAGAGGAGCATGTGCAGAAGCAGACAAGAGGGAGCGTAGTGCATCCTGGGTACCACAAGTGATGCATTTGATACAGTAAAGGAACTTCGTCGGGGGAGATGAGGGCAGAGGGCCTGTTAGGATCCAGCTCATGAACATCCTTGAAGGCTGCCTGAGCTATGAGAAGGCGGGGCAGATACGTAGGAAGTAGAAGGCATAGGATTTGGTTTGACTGACGTTTCCAAAGCAAATGAGAAGTGTAACTAAGCAGTGGTTTTGTTAATTCTACATAACGCCAACTTTATGTTGACATTACATAACATGCTTTCTGAGCTGACAAGTTATTTGGATCTAGTAATAATAAGTAATGTGGATACAACCAAAGAAAATAATCATGGCTGGAATATCTACATTTCAGATGTGATATTCTAACATATGTGTGTTTGCACTTCACTTCACATCTGGGTGTGAGGGTTAAGCTGTTCTTTTTCCATAGTTAATTGTTCAAGTTGATAGGATGTCTTGGCAATCCAGATTAGGTTCATACATTTATTTATTTATTTATTTATTTATTTATTTATTTATTTATTTATTTATTATTGTTCAAATTATTACAGATGTCCCCTTTTCTCCCCATTGAGCCCTTCCACCCCCCTCCCCAGTCCCTCACCACACCATTGTCTGTGTCCTTGGGTTATGCATATAAATTCTTTGTGGGGGAGAGATTCGTTTCATACTTTTAAATTGAGGGTGAAGGAGATTTTACTTTTTATATTTATTAAAAATGCCATTTTTACCTTCTTGAAATTGGAAAAATTGGAAAACAAATCAACTTTAGTCATCTAACATAATTCTAGGACCTGATATTACATGGTCTTAACCATGAAGCTTGTGTTGTGGATAGTTGAAATGACCACATTTAATAAGCTTTTAAAAGAGATGCTATGCAACATCATCCATCAGTAAGAACTAAATAGGAGCCACTTCCTTCTGAAGAGTTCTTATTTAAAACATTATTTTGAAGGAAGTTATTTCCTTGATGCTCATTATAGGGATTATTTAGTTATATGTCAAGCTTTGAGGTCATACATATAATTCTGATTTTAAAAGATATTTTATTTAAATTTATGCACGATGTGAGAATATGCACCTACACACAGATATAAAGATACATATATAAGTAAAATGTACCCTTCCATTTCTGCCTGTGGTAATCTGAGAGATTCTGTTTTATAGGGTGTCAGATATATTAGCATTTTTCAGTAATAGATTGTATATTTTTGTGATCATGTAGTATATACTGGGTATGTGCCTGTGTATCTAAATATTTTGTTCATTGCATAGCAACTTTGAATATAAATATTCAAAACAGGAGGGATCATCTTTTAAGAATATTTTATATAATTCCCAGACTAATTAATAGTTTTAATTATAGCTAAACGAGGCTTAGAATTTGCACTGAGAATTAATTTTTGTTATCTACAAATTATGTTTGGTTCAGCAATACATTTTTTGTTTGAAATAATGTTTCTTAAGAAAAGTTTTCTTTCTCATCTGTGATAAAAATGATGCCAAAGCTCTATTTCATTAGCATTTACTTAAGCAAATCAGGATGTAATTCCTGTAGAATAGCAAAGAAACAAAATAAAATCCTGCTACTCTATTTTTTTCTTGGCAATTTATTTCTTCATAAACTATTCAACCAAATAGAAGAATATACTGTTTGTAAATTGTTTCGTTTTTGTGTTTTATTCTATTTTTGATAAATAATAAAGCCACATAAATAGCTAACATTTATAGCAATTATATTTTTGAAGTTTGTCTTTGGTTTTTTTCTTCTGCTCACCTATTAAAAAGGCTAAAGAAAGATTTGACTTTTTGCAGCTCACATTCTTTAGGTATATGTTTAAAATTTTTTTCGATTCTCTGGTGTAGTTTGAAAGAATTAAAAATTAATAATTACTTTCAGCAATTAAATTAGACTACTGTGTGCAAGACTAAACATGACCATGCCACCTACCTAGAAGAGAGGGAGATTGTTCATGACTTAACTTCCAGCACTTTTCATTACTTCGCTTGCAGTTCTGGTAGAATTCTTCCTTAAAAGGCAAAAGTCAGGATTACCCTTAAAACACTATAAAGGTGGAATAAAGTGTCTCTCAAGAACTGAAAGCCAATCAGATGGTTGGTTTCTTAAGGCTTCCCAGCACTCCAGAGCTGCCTAAGAATGCTGCTTTTAGAAAGTTCAAATAGCAAGTATGCTTTCATCATTTCCCCCCACCCTCACCCCCGCCCCGGTTACGCTTGTCTGCCATGTGCTCACGTCGGCACTCTGTACAGAGGCAGGTTGGTTTGGTATATTGTTTTTTGGTTATGGCCACCTAATTAATTAGTCCTCGTAAAAATGATTTAGTTATATACTTATTTTAAATCTTCGTTGTAGATTGGTCTCTGGAAGTGGTATTATAAGTGTTTAAAATTATCCAACATTTGAACTATGAGCTCTGCTCTAATGAGGTTTGGGGCAACTATCTGGGAAGATTTTTACAAAATTGTGAACAGAATTCTTTCTCTCTCTGTCACTACTAGCCGTATGTTAAAGGAGCTAGCCAGCATGAACGAGTGAATGAACTTTCTCTGGGTGAAGTACTAGGAGGCTAAACCTCATTAAGAATTATGCATAATTGGGGGTGGCCCATGTGAGGTGGAGGGGATCAATGTTACGGGGGGCATCTGTTATACTTTCAACAATAAAGATAAATTTTAAAAAATATCCAAGAAAAAACTATGCATATCATTATTTCAGATCATATCTACCTAGCCCTTTTCACTCTATATTGTCTTCACAAAGCAGGGAGAGAGCAGAGATTTCCCATTGCTATAGCATGTTTGTTAATTTAAGGAAGGGGGTGAGAGCTGGCTAAAATTTCAGAAGTAATTGGGCAAGAACTATAAGAAAATGCTGAACTAAGCATGACATATGTTAAAAACTACCAGGACTGTTTTTCTCCTTTTGACTATTTGTTTTGGAGTAGGCAGTGCATTAGACAATTTTTCATGTATGCCATTCATCAGAGAACTCCAAGGTACTTTCCACATGTACCTTACCTCACAGCACCGTGCTCTTTTAAATGATGTGACTCTTCCTAACCCTCCTAAGGAGAGGCTTGGTGGCTAAGCCAGAGAGTTAGCGGGGCACTGCAGAGGCCATTTATACATTTAGATGTAGTGTTGCTCCTCTGAGCATAAGCAGTGTTGCTTTGTAGGTTCTATGCAACTTGTCATATATTGGCGGGTCTGCAGTTACTCCCTAGTTTTTTAAGAGTTTAATTTAGCACCTTGTGCTTTTGCCCTCCTTGTAGGAGCTGTTTAGAATGTTATCAAAAATTGCTAATTGAACAGTCACTGCTACTTTGAGTGGAAACTTCATGCTCCCAGTCACTATGGCAAAATGAAGGAGAATTTATGAATTACTAGAGAATTCCAAATGTAGCCCAGTTTTGGCTGTTGCTTAGAGTGCCTTCCTGTGCTTGATCTTCCCTTGCCTGCCAGTGCAGACCTAAGCCATTGGACACCACTTACATACCTCCAAGGTCTAATTCAGCTCTAGCCCTGAGAAAGACCACAGTCAGAAGTTGGTTGGTTTTTCACCTTTGTAGTCGTTATCAGGGGGCTTCGTAATTCTGGTTTGTAAGATACTCTCATTGTGGTTTGGCCATACAATAAATACACCTTTGCTCTAAAATAATAGGCAGTATATGCTTGTTGATTCATTGTTGTGAAAATAGCCATGTTTTTACATTGGTGAGTCGTTGACTTTTTCTGACATTTCTGAAGAAGGCATGTCTACCCAGTCTAGAAGAGTAGGTCCTCTCAAGATGGAAATATTTGTTGTCATCATCAGCTGTGACATTGGTGGCTACACACATTTGTTATACCAGGTTGTTTCCAAATATTTTGCCAGTACTATATTTCTGTTTTCTCAAATTGAAATGAAAAATAAGGGCATAATGGCCTTTGCTGAGCTTTTACGGCCAAGTTATATTAGAGACTTTAGGCTAGTCATATGACCGTGTTTTCAGTGCTTTATGTGAGTGTAATAAAATTACCCATGGATAATCATAAAGTAATTGGCCATTTTCAGGTCAGTGGAGGGATCTTCTAACACAAATATTGGGATTATCAGTCCACATAGTGTTTGACTGGTGTAAGGCTAGATAAATGAAGGCCCTTGAGTAGGACTACAGGCAGAGTTTGGGATTCCCATAGCAAAAGCAGGAATTAACGTTGGGACCAGTAAAAAGGGACAGCAGTCCCACCTCTTTCTCTGCTGGTTTAGAGAATGAAATGTTTGAGCCATCTGCACACTGACTCAAGTGTGCAGCTTCTCTCACTGTTGTCAGTCCTATGACTTCTCTTTGTATGGAGGCCAGGCTGGGAGAAGTGAGCTCTTCTTTAGGTAAGTGCATGGGTTTCAGTCCCAGCACCTGCGTTGGTTCAACCCGAGTGAAGTTGTCTCTAAGGGCCCAGCGCACAGGGAAATGACTGGTCCTTAACCTCCTGTGGAGACGTTGCTAAAGTGCCAAAAGCTGATCGTGTTAAAGACTGAGCTTCTATTTTCTGATGCCAGTTTGCTCTTTGGAAGCTTTCTTTTCATTTCTTACACTTAGGTGTTGTTTCACCTTCATACCAAAATTCACAGCTTTCTGAGGCATTGGAGCGTAGTCGAGTTTTGGTCCAAACCCCTGCTGTTGGCACCGCAGTTGTAAACGTAGCAGGGATAGTGCTCGGCCATCAGAACTCCAGCGCCGACAATGTCGTGATTACATTAATGGAATGTGACTGACATTTTGTGAGTTTTTCTGTCTTCATTAAACTTGTTCACCTTCTCTGAAACCCCTCATGCTGCACACTAGCACGGAGCAGCCGTATCCCTCGACCCAGCATGAGTCAGGGGTGCAGCCGCGATACCAGCCGTGAGAGCAGCCGAGATACAAGCCCTGCTCGGGGCTTCCCTCCACTGGGTGAGTACACGGAGGCGCTGGCTCTCGGAGCAGAGTCCTTTCCCTGCTCCAAATGCTTGTCCCAGACACTGCCAGGTGGAATGACCTGCTTTCCCTCCTCTGCTGTCCTGTGACCCTTTCTTCTTCCTTTCCTCTTCCTTAGTTACCCTCTGTTGTCCCCCTCTGCATGCTTGAATTTTGGCCATTTCCAGTTTTTCCATATCAGAGGAAAAAGCATCACTTCAGTCTGTGCTGCTGTTACTTATGGTCACTTGCTGCCAGGCAAGCCCATCTGTGTGGTCATTTCTAACATAAGGTGAAGCTCATCCCAAGTTCATTGCTGCTTAAAAGTAGAGTTAATGCAGTGTTTATCCCTACCTATTGAATGTCTACCGTTTGTGTTTAATTTTGCCCAAGATTAGGCCATACGTGGGTCAATTCAGAGAAGGAAAAAAGTAAAGTCATGATAATGTTTAGGACAGTCAATGTGCTGTTTCGGGTCATGACATTAACTTAAAAAGCAGCATGGATGAGTATATTAGCCATGCTTTGTTAGCTGAGTTGCTTCACAGCTCTCTTCCAAGTAGTCTAAAAGCAGCGTTTTGATAAATTGCTTAAGTATACAGTACAGTGCAAAACTTCATGATGTTTCTTGTTAGTTAGATATTTTCTTCCTGGGCTTAATAGGCTGTTTAATGTCTGTGACCTGATGCCATCCCAGTACCAAAAAATTACAACTAAAAAGAAAAGGTAAATAGTAGGTCGCCATGGGGTGGTGTAAGCACTGTACTTCAGATCACCAGCCAGGGGGCCAGTTGGATTTGTTCATTCCCCCACCACCACCCTGAATTTTTCTTATATCCAGAATTTGTATTTCAACAGTTTCTAGGATTCAGGAAAAACAAGACAAAAAGAAACATGTATCCTTTATAGAATATTTTATTTACCTTTTCTTTTTAGTTTTAATAGTTTTGCCTTTCTCTAATATGGACATATAAATTTCTCCATAGTGCACATTATTAATCCCCAAAGACATCTGTCAACACACACTTTTACATAAAAGAAATGTTTTGTCTTCTTCAGTAATTGTGTCCGAGTTCTCTGTCATGTGGAGGATTGTACAATCGTATGTTTTTCTCTTGACAAGCACAGCAAGTAGAAATCACTTTATAACCACGAGGCCTAGGCCTGGCCTGAGTTGTTATGTGGACTTGTGGACAGCAGGAATCTATTATTTTCACTCTGAGTATGTAACTGGTCTTTCAGATATAAAAGTGTCGAAAGCATAAGGTCTCAGTAGTTGCTTCTAGTGCCTTCTAATGTCATACGCTTCTTCCCAGTACCTTCCTCAGTGTCAGTAATCAGCGTCTAGCTGTAGTCCATTGGCACCCGTTGTTGCTTCTGAAGTTCTGAGGAAGAGCAGGTGGCAGATGCAGAAGCCCTGCTGGTTGCTCACAACTTGGTGGGAGATGCCTTTGTGAGGAGTCCACCTGAGAGCATGAGTATCTAGCTGGGCAGTTTACCTGGTGCACATCAGCTCTTTCTCAGCAATCTGAAGCATTAGGTCAGAATTTTCAACCAGTCAAGTGATGATTTTTTTTCTGAATGAACTGGTGATTTTTTCTTTTAAGTTAAGGCTCTGTTTCTATGCATCCTGCTCAGTATTTGACCTTCTAGAAAACCTGTTACATAAGTGGACATTTCAGTCTGCTTATTGGCCACTTTGTCTCTTAGAGACTATTCAGTCTTTTTATTTCATACACGTCCTGGTGTTTTTGTTATTGTCCGTGGAAGTAGCCTTTGTAATCCAGCATGTGGTCTGTGGACCAGGCAAGTCGCTGCTATTTTGAGGTCCTGATTGAACTCTGAGGGGCTGAGGGATCTAGTCTGTTTCACTTTCCTTGGTGAAATGGATCTGCTGTGTATCTGGTGACAGCCCAGAATGCAGGAATACACAAGTTTTCCACCAAGGCTGAAGATGGGAATGTGGCTGCTTCCCTTCCTGATGAGCTCCAGAACTCACATGTGGCTTCTGTTGTGGTCGGGGCAGCAGTGACATTTGTTCAGATGCATTCTAATACCATTCCTTTTTCCCTTCATGAATTAAATTTGTTTATAAAGCTTTTGTTCCACAAGAACAATCGTGCTCAGGTGTACCTGGCACCATTCTGGCAGTCGATAGGCATAATCCCTCGTGGTCCCTCTGGGACAGGTAGTATCCCTCTGTTACAGATGACAAAACAGACTTGAGATAAGCCACTTTCTCAAGGTCTTACAGCTAAGGAGTGGTCTGTGTTTGAATCCAGGTCTGACTTCAGAGTTTGGTTGTTACCCTGTCTTATTTGAAAGCAGTTATGATAATTTCACATCTTACATTTGTTCCTCTGAACTGTATTCAATGCTGCCTGCGAGGCCTCTCCAGGCTTAGGCAAAGGAAAGTGCTTTACTCAGCGATGTTTCTTTTTCTTTCTTTTTTTAAATATATCTTTATTGATTTCAGAGAGAGGAAAGGAGAGGGAGAGAGAGAGAGACAGAAACATCAATGATGAGAGAGTCATTGATCGGCTGCCTCCTGCAGGCCCCCGAATGGGGATGGAGCCCGCAACCCGGGCATGTGCCCTGACCAGGAATCGAACCCTGATCGCCTGGATCCTAGGTCGATGCTCAACCGCTGAGCCACTCCCGGCCGGGCACTCAGCGATGTTTCTGAATGAGATTTTCAGGCTTCGAGCTACAACCTGGGAATTTGTAAATAAGTCCCCCGAAGGTGGTTCCCAGGGGAACTTACTATGCCCTTCAAAGAATGTGAAGTTTTCTTTTTCTTATTTACATAAATAATTATTTCCCGCTCCCTTTAGAAATCAGTGAGATTGTGTGTTAGAGCCCCTTTTTATCAACTCACATGTAACCTTCACTTCCCCAAAAGGGTGGGTGATGAAAGTAATTATGTTTCAGTGACTGCATATTGGCTTTAAGTTTGCATTTTTATCACCAGATTGTTTTGGCCCATTTTAATAGTATGAATACATATTTATATGGTTAAAATGACAAGTTTAAAGTGAAATCAAGGGCTCTAGGACTTGTAAATAAGGCTTTGACGTAAATGGGTTCATCTTGGATTCCATTGTCGGGTGTTTACTGAAGTTGTGACAAAGGACTCATTATAGGACAGATATACTATAGAATATTTTATTGAAATGGAACCAAAGGACAGCTTTATAAGAAACCTTTAGGTCACGTATGCCTTAAAAGCTATTTTTGGTTTAAACTGTTAAGCGATACTGATAAGCTTATATAATGAAGTGAGGGTTCTTTTGCTTCAGTCTTAGAAAATACTTTGCCATCTTCCTTACTTGAGTAAAGTGACTATTTAATAATATCTGGTTTAGAGATTACTGATTTATTTTTGTGCTGCTTAAAGAATTAGGAATTTAAAATTTTTCCTTTTTATAAGCTGGTAAAAATTTGTCCGTATTGACCAAGTAGCCGTTGCTATTTAATACTACATATACCACAGATATGTGCATTTTATCAAGTGACGTGATCTTTAATAAATAAATGATACTGAAGAGATTTTGCTATTTGATGACTGTGAATGTTAACATGTACAGGACACTACATTCTGGTGTGCGTGAGGAGTAGCACTGCTCAGTGTGACTTCATCAAACTGAGGGATTTTCTGTGATGCATCATCATGTTCTTTTCAGAGTAATGATAGAAGCATATTACCTTGTTTGTTTTCCCGAGGTAAAGGAAAGCCATATATTGTGTGGCACTCTGGTCAAAAATTCATGTTTTGAATCAAGTTTATATTTCATAATTAATCCTAAAAGTTATTGTCTCCACATGAGGACGGAGTTTAGCATGTATTTCCTCCAATTGATGAATTGATATGCTTATTATGTATACTTGCTAATAAAACAATATTTAACGTCTAAATGTAAATTGGAATTTACTCTTAATTATTACTGCCACCTTCAGCACCACTAGGATGACTATTAACCACTGTTTGTTCTGTGCCTGGCATTGTGTTTAGTGCTTTATGTATGATCTCTTAATTCTCTTAACTCACCATTTTACAGATGAAGAAACTGAGACAGAGATGTTAAGTACTTTGCTCGAGGTCTTACAGCTTGTTGTGATCAAGATTTGCCCCCATTTGTATTACAGAGCCAGTGCTCATAACCATAGTACTGCAAATGCCTCTCCCAGGAAGGCCAGTAAACTTAAAACTAAGTTTTTAATAATTAAAAAGTAAATTCATTAATTAGGATATTCATGCAACAGAACAAACATTTTGACTGGAGAAAATGGAATTCCAGTTGTTGAGCCCCTTTTTGTGATTTCATTGTTTCTGTTCAGATAACATGAACTTCTGTGCTTTGTTTTTGGTGCATGGTTGCATATGCATCACATACTGATAAGCCATCCTGTGGGCTGAGTTAATCCATCCTACTGCTGTTCTGTTCTGGGACTTAGACGGTGCTCTGTGACTCCTGATGTTCTTCATGTTGCATATTTTCACATTGGCTGATGAGGCTTCATGGCGTGAATATCAACCTGGAGTCTGGATTCGTAGGTGCATAAGGAGCACCTTAGAGAGCCTTTGTTGTGCCGTGTGTTAATAGCTGTGTGAGAGCCAGCAGGTTGCTGTGGAATTTGGAGACTGGCACTTGCTATCCATTCATATCTGGCACCATTTCTTTTCACGAGAGAACATGGCCTGTTGGCAGCAGTCCTTGCATTTCCTTTGGACTGTGGCATTTTCTGTCTTGGGTACTTCTATGTTAATCCTGTGGGTGTTACCATTCCTTTTACCTGCAGCCTCTCGACGTCATTCCAGGTCCACTAGTGCTCTCTCCACTGCTGAATCTGTTGGGCAGTCAGGTGAACAAGTGCTAACTGCATGACTCGGCTTCTTCATCTGTTCTAGTTTCATACTCATTTTAACGTTTGTTTTCATCAGTGTTGGCTAGCACTTGGCATGTATGCACCTCATTTTTTTCCCCCAATGTGCTTTTATTTTTTTAAGTTGTTGAATGTTTATGGTTCTGTTAATAGGCTGTAGATGCTTTATAGCCTGTTTGACATTATTTCTCCAGTGTTCATATTTATGTTAAAACAAAACAAAGCAAAAATAAAGGGGAGGACACTTCTCACCCTCTTTTGTTCCTTCCCCCAGGAAAGCCACCCAACTCTAGGTATCAGAAGGGTCCCTGTGGGGAATGGGGTATGAATACCATCCAAGAGAGTCTTTCATCTCCAAAGTCTTTGTTCACAATAAAGTGGTAATTACTAGTTAGTTATTAGTGTCAAGTTCTAGTTTGGAGGTACTATTTAGTTACTGGATTATTTCATACATAAAATTATATGTATAAAAATAAATGGATGGTCTAAAACTTTTATGGAAAAACAAGATCACGATTCAGATAATATAGTCAGACCAGTGGTCGCTTTTGCAGCCTTTGAACCCCAAGCTTTTTATCTCAGCCCCATTTTGACAATACCAAAACTTTACTGGTTAGCCATTGGGGCAAAAGTAAGCATACAATAATATATCAGTTTGCCAGATTTAACTGGCGTCATTTCGATATGCTAACAGTATTGACTACAGTCATTGTACTAATGACTACAGTATTGAGTAAGGCACAGTCTTATTAAATCACATTTGACAATTCTGACCAATTCACTGAGTTAGATATTTTCTCTGTTCCTCCTCTAAATGAAGCCAGTTATGCATTTTTAAAATTTATGCTCTCATGAGCACATTCCACTGAAGGTTATGGGCCAGAGTAAGGGTACAGTCATATGTGCCCACCTCTTGGAAGTGGAGCTTCATAATAGTATCACAGCAGTGAGAATGTAGAACAGATTTTGCTCTGGTTGAAATAAAAGGCTTACAGTTTTGCTTAGATCCAGACAAACATTTCCTCTTAAGATGTGGAATTCAAATTATCTGTGATACATATAGAATGATCTGCAGTCACTGTGTATGACAAAGCTGTATGCATCTGGGAAGCAAGAATTATTGCATTGTTCTTATAGTTTTAATTTGTGTCTGAAAAATCAGTATTATCCCTGGAGCAAGAATTGCTGGCATGAAATCTAATTTTTTTAAAAATCTTATGTAGACTTTTTTTAAGTTCATGCTGGGTAATTTTTAAATGGCTTTTAACTGAATTACTTTCATTCTGTTACTCATAAATCCCTTACTATCTACCCTTTTTTAATGGGAAAAAAAGATGAACAAAGATCATTCATGAAACTACGTGCACAATAAATCTTGAATTTATAATTGTTTCATATTTCAACTGATAATTTTTATCTATACAGGTATACAGATATAATTGTTCTGTGATTTCTCTTTAGTTTATATGGAATTAAATTGCCTTAAACGGTGAAGATGACATTCAGTATGATCAAGTGCATTAAAAAAGGGGATAGTATAACATACAAGTTTTTGTTTCTTTATAAAAGTTCATGACTGTATTTTAACTTTTTTGATTAGCAGTGCGTACATTTTTTTTCTTTCTGTGGCGATGGAAAATGTACATGTTTTAAAACTGGAATTTTAAAAGGGCTAAATAACACTTCACTTTTAAAGTTCACCAGTTTTGTAGGTGATGTTACATATCTAAAATCATATATATGTGTATGTATATATATCACTTTATAGGAAAGATCAATTTATGTAAAACAGATATTAGCTTTCCTTTATTCTAAATTAAGAAAATAGTGATACACTTGTGAAGTATAACTTACATAGACCTTCTATTATAGTTTAAATCTCAGTACTTCTTAAGGAAGGCTGGTGAACTGATTTAAAGGGACTTTAAAAAGTTAGAATAGTAGTTTAAACAGTAAAATTTGTTTTAAATCCTTTGGATTCTATCCATTTTGTCTACATGTGTAAAGACTATCATTTAAAAATCCTTTGAGGGACTCAGGAAAAATGTATACAGTATCGTCCGAATTATTAATGTTTTGCAGTTAAGATGCTAGCTTTTTGTGGTGATTATTAAAGAATTTTAATAAATTGATTTAAATAACCTTTGGTACAGGAATTATGATGAACATATGCCTAATATTAATTGAGTTTAATTAATAGTAGTTAAACAGTAGTGACACTAATGAAAATTTGCAGAGCGATCAGTTGAATACATTTGTTTCAAATGTTGACTATTGCACATTGCATTAGAACTCATTTGTCAAACCTTGAAGCTTTCTAGTTTGACCGGACTTCAGGGCCACTTGCCTCTAGAGGGAATGCTAAATAGATTTTCTGAAAGACTCACCTCATAGCTCAGTTCCCTTCTATAATAAGTTATTCTCTCTCCCATGTCTCAGCACTTTTCAGAAGTAAAATATCATTAAAAAAACCACTTCCACTGTCAGGGTGCTTTGTGGCACGATGGCACCAAGTGTGAACACTGTAACCTCTGCCACTGGTAACCAAGTGTAGTTAAAAATATAAGTCCAGTGTAGTTAAAATTGGCTGGAAAAGTTCCAGTGCCTCTGCTGGATAGGTGGGAAGAGGCAGGAACCCTGGCAAAGAACTGAGAAAATGTGAATTAAAGTGACGTATGTTTTGCTTCTGTTTTTAAATAGACCGGTTTGGGCTTGGCCAGGCAGGACGAATACCTGGTTCTGTGAATGCCATGCGTGTGTTAAGCACAAGCACAGATCTTGAAGCTGCTGTTGCGGATGCTCTGGTAAGGGTCACAGTGTGTGTCGTTTCTTTGTTTCACTCATCTGCATCTTCTCTGTCTTAACAGAAAACTACCTCCGGTCAGATTACTAAGCCATCCTTGGCACTCTTTAAAACTGTGTAAATAACGGGTAAATTTGTGTTATTTTTTTCTTAAGCTTTTATCTCTCTACATAAGTGAAACTTGGCCTTACAGAAATTATTAGCATCAAGTATTTCTTCTGTGTGCCTCAGTATCAAGGAAGTTGTGATGACATGGGGCTTCTCTGATGTCCCTGGGTATCTTTTTTCTCCTTTTTTTCCAGCATCTCCTTTTTCCCATTCTATCGCTTCTATTGCTTTACAAGCTTTGATGGCATAACCTAAACAAATCGTTATCATAGGTCATAGACTTTGTGGTTTGAAAATCTGCATTTATTCCATTTCCTCACTAGTTGTTCCATAAGATTTTTTTTTTAATGAGTTTGTAAGTCATTATTTAAGGAAACCTTCCCCCAGTTTAAGATTAACCCTTTGAAAGATGTAAAGCACTAGTGGAATATATTTTTGCATCATTATAATATCTAAAAAAACAATATAAAGTGATTAGAGGTCCTTACATTTATGGTTACAGTAAAAAGGTCCTTAGTAGAATCTGCTTGTGGTCAAATTGCATTTTAAAGATACATCTCCGTGAGCAGGAGCACAGCCTCTGGCATATTTTGGTTTGTGTGCTCAGTATTTAAACTAGGTATTGTTTAGAACTGTCTGATCTCTGGCTGTGCTTGTGCTGTTGGAAGATTTATTCTCTTCTAAGAAAATACCCTGTTTCAGACCCTGAAGTTTTAAATTGAACCATGTTTTGTGTGATCAGGATTTATAGTCTGTGGCTACAGGGATTCTGACTTTCGCCTTTTCCTGTTTCTCCCTCATTTATTCTTGCTCAGTCAGATTTCTTTGGCAAGCAGCTGTGAGCAAGCAGTTTGCCACTCTCATAACACTTCCCTATAAGCCAGGGCTGCCTGGCCAGCTCTTTTCATTGGCCTTACATGTAGGAGGGCCTTTTTTCTGGCAGATACAGCAGTTGAGGGTAATTGCTCTAACAGTGGCTTTTAACTTAAGAGTCACGCACTGGAACAGATTCTCAGAAGCTGTTTTTCCTTCCAAGTTGCAGCATTCAGCTTCTGTCTTACTCTTTCAGAGACCCCAGGAAGTGGAGGTCACACGGGTGGGAAACGATGGATGTGCCAAATCCGTGTTAAATGGGACTTCCAGTTAAGGCGGGGGAGTTCCTTGGTTCTTTAAAGAACTGCATGAGGGACTGTGTACAGAGGTCTAGGAGGCTGAGCAGGACTCAAGAGTTGGAGCCTTGGCTCTATTTCACTTTGGTTTTTCTCTGAGCTCTAGCTCCATTTACACTCACATTGCCCTTATTACTTTTTGTTTAAACTGCTTAGACTCTCCGATTGCCCTGCTTCCGAAGAGAAAGCACAAAATGGTACACAGTTCTTACCTCACAGGATAGAAGCCTGGGGCAAATAGAATGTAACATAGCAACAGACCACAGAATGAATGGCGACCTTAGAGATTCCCTCAGGTGTGGGAGAGCTGGAGCAGAGGTCTCCTGAGCGTCCAGCAGGGTTAGGAAATGCCATTGTGAAAGCATCCTTTATTACTGTTCACGTGATATGAATCGCTTGCTACTCTGTGTTTTTGGTTTGCTAAGATATGTTTTGCTGTGCACTTTTGTTGCGAGAACGATCCCCACATATGCTTCTGACATAATTCTCTATGCTTTTTCCCCATCCTTCAATATTTTCCTGCCTACAGCTGTTAGGAGACTCCAGGAGCAAGGTACCAGTGCTTTAACTTTTGTTTTTCAACTTTATTTTTTCTTTTGCAAGTATATTTCCTTTAGGAGCTAGTGAAAGCAACAAAAACTGTAGTACAATATAGAAATTCTGGCCTGAATTGTGATATTGTTGAATCTGGTGAAGCTTTTATTAGTGGTGGAGTCAGTCACCTCTGTTTGTTTTAGTATTTATTTTGAATGTCAAGCTCTGCGCCTTCTCCCAGTAGCGTTTCATTTTATTTATTAACCCTATTTGTGTCTACTCTTATGTCTTTATTATTCCATGAATGGATATATTCAACATTTTTCTTATTTTAGGGATCTAGTTTATGTATAAGTAAGGTGATCATACTTTTGAGAGTGAAAGGGGATTATTAATAATTATGTTGGGACAGTGGGCATAAGGCAGAACTTTCCTGAGCAATTTGGGGTGTAAGTAAAAGCTATATTATTAGAAAATTGCATTTGTACAGTTTAAGCTAATAACTATTTGTTTTTCTCTTAAATTGTATTTTATAAATTTTATCAATTTTATTTAGCTGTTACTGTATTATTTATGGGTTTCACTTGTAGTCAGGGTAAGAGAAATGATAATCTACAGGAAGCCTGTGTTGTAAAACTTTAAGTCCTTACTAAAAGTGGCTCAGATAATTTAGGAATTCTTGTACATACGATACTCTGCAACTGACATTCCCATTTCAGACTTTAAGGAAGCATGAATATTCAAACAAATTGACCCAAAGACCATACTCAAGATATATTACTTTTGATTGGGAAGGAACTGTGGCTACACAACTCGCATTGTGTCAGGTGCTGAGCTAGGTTATTTAATATGTAATTCCACTTAGTCCTTACAAGAAACGTGTGAGAGGTATAATTAGTATCTCAAAGATGGGGAAACTAAAGCAGAAAGGGCAGGAGGCTTCTGCAGTCACACAGCCAGCCAGTGAGGGCAGCAGGATTATAACCCGAGCCTGTCTACTGAAAAGTCCACACAGTGCACTAGAGACCATACTCTTTCCCTTTGCTACAGGTTGCTCTGCTTATTACTTATTATATCCACCAGAAGTCTGCTTTTCTGTTTTTATTCCCTAATCTGTAAACAGGGCAGGTGTGGTGCATCCGCATCTGTGTATCGTTTTACACATAACTCTTTGGTGGTGGTGGTTTTGTTTGGTACAACTCATGGTCATTTCATCTTTCCACTTCTTCCTCTGTCACCCCCATCCCTTGTTCGACCTGGCAGAAGAAGCCTGTGAGGAGGAGATACGAGCCATATGGGATGTATTCTGACGATGATGCCAACAGTGATGCCTCGAGTGTTTGCTCTGAGCGCTCATATGGTTCCAGGAATGGGGGCATTCCCCATTATCTGCGGCAGACCGAGGATGTAGCAGAAGTTCTCAACCACTGTGCTAGTTCAAACTGGTCAGAGAGGAAAGAAGGGCTCCTGGGCCTGCAGAACTTGCTGAAGAGCCAAAGGACACTGAGGTGAGGACAGCGACTGAGGGTGGTGAGCTAGCTTTGAGTCCCTTACTGTCCTCATCAGGGGCGTGAGTGGGTTCTCTGTCATTTATGGAGCCCTTACAGAGTTCCAGCACCAAAGGTGTTGAAGTGACCGAGACCCAGTCTTTGCCTTCCAGAGATTTTGAAGTATCTGGCAAATACTCTGTAGTTTATTAGATTTATAAAAACATTTGGTTCCCTTACAGTTCACGTTTGTCTAGTAGCTATTATTTGAGAAATCTTGGTACATGTTGCAAGTTAGGTGAAAAATACAACTGGAAACTGTCACTCATACTTGGTGGGAAAAGAAAATGGCACAGCTGCTTTGGAAAGAAAATAAAAAAACTCTGCAGCTTGGTGTGGTTCATTACATTTTAGGGTTGTGGGTAAGATGATAACAGTCTCAGTCTAACATTTTTAATACACATATGCATAAATGTACCTTAAAAGTATGCATGGTAAAGAGATACTAAAATGGAGTACTAATAGTAACAGTATTATTTCTAATATTGATTATTTTTGCTTTTTTTCTTTTTATTCCTATATTTCATAAATTTTCTAATATGAGCAAGTATTGCATGATATCAAACAAGTATGTTTTTATACCATATTTCATCAAATCTAAGGCACTATAGACACATTATTTTATATCCCTTTAAGAAGAAATGCTGCTTATTAAACCTGATGTAACTAATATGTCATTGATTATAAGATGAATCTCACAATTACAGAGATGTTAAAATGTGAAAAAGTGGGCAACTTAGAATCCATGACATACAGCGTATTATATTCTTTAGATAAGTTTTTAAAGATAAATTATGGCACCGGATGTGTTTATGGCCCTAGATGGGTTCTGCAAAACTAAGTGAGCACTGACAAAGGAATCCTATGCAGTGTGGCTACCAAGCCAGCCTGACTCTACCCTGTTGATTCTCACCTGCTGACATGCATCCTCCCTACCCCCCCAATTCCATTCCATTCATGAAGATGTCATGAGACTTCTGTTACATGCCTTCTGAAAGCCAGGTAGCTTCCGACCTCTAGTGATCTGTCAGAAAACAAAATGAGGATAATTTGTTGTGATTATTGCTTCAAGAATCTGCTTAATTCTGTTTCTTGAATCTTAGTGGTCACCAAACACCCATTGAATAACCTCTAGAAATTTATTGATTAGCTTTGGTCTAATCTGGATTGTGTCGTGTGTATGGGAAGGATTACTCAGGCATGGCTTGGGAAAGAGATGGCGCTTCTAATGAAGCCTTGAAGTAAAAATGGGACTCAGTAGTACAGTAAGGATAAGAAAAGGCCGAGGGGCCCTAAAATGAAATGCGTGGTTGCTTAGTCTTGGGCCCAGTCCTAGGAAAGAGGTGTTGTCTTCCCTCATCCTCACAGCAGCCAGTAGCTCTTATCCTCTGTGACTGATTGGGTAGAAAGATATCAGAGTACTTTCTCTAAAGCAGAACTGAGGTTAAAATTCAGGTGTGTCTGACCCCAAAATACATGCTTTTCCTAGTTTACCCCATTGCCTTTCATCTGTGGCAGGTGGAAAACAGACCTGGAATGAAATGAATAGGATTTATCTCATGGCTTTACCACTTCCGCACATGTGAATGTAGGCACTGTCTGAGATTTAGTTTTCTCATTTTAAAATAAAAACAAAGCTATTATAGTTTTAGATTCCTATTTAATTTCATCATAAGTTAAATAATAAAGTTTTTGTGTGAAAAAACCTTTGTTTATATAAAAATTATGTAAAGTTTATGTAGTTGACTGAAATAAAAGGATTTTATTTCATTTCATTTATTTTATTTTATTTTTTTAAAATATATCTTTATTGATTTCAGAGAGAGGAAAGGAGAGGGAGAGAGAGAGATAGAAACATCAGTGATGAGAGAGTCATTGATCGAGCCCACACCTGGGGCATATGCCCTGACCGGGAATCGAACCCCGATCGCCTGGATCCTAGATTGAGATGCTCAACCTCTGAGCCATGCCTGGCCGGGCAATAAAAGGATTTTTAAAAGCAAGGCTGTAACTAATTTCAGTGTTGACGTATTAAAGTGCATTTATTTCCATTTTATTTTTTTTAGTCGAGTAGAATTGAAAAGATTGTGTGAGATCTTCACACGAATGTTTGCTGACCCACATAGCAAGGTAAGTCTGGGAATCATGCCTTGCTTACCTTCCTCTCTGCATGTCTGTGTGAGCTGTGTAACATACTGTTGAAGAGTGAGAGATGGTTCCCTGTAGCACCGTTAAGACCTTACAGATTAGCCCTGGCTGGGCGGCTCAGTTGATAGGAGCATCATCCAGTACACCAAAAGGCTGCAGGTTCGATCGCCAATCGATTGATCCCTGCTCCGCTCTCCCCGCTCCCCGCTTCTCCCCTGCCCCTCACAGATTTTAACACTAATTTTAGTAATAGTTTATGTTACATCTTTTAAAAATGGAATTCTTGGGAGCTTCAAATGTCCATGAAACTTCAATTTAGAAATAAAGTGCATTTTAAGTAAGAATTTTCATGGAGAGAATCAGTTGTCTTTCAGCAGATATTTTTGAGTGTTTCCTGTTAGCCAGACAGTGGGCTAGGTGCTAAAATGGGCCATTGTATTGTAATATAGTGCCTTTTAAAAAAGTTACAGTAGTGAAGAAAATAGTCAAATACATAATAATTTTTTTGCATCTGTATAAAAATTCTTTAAAATTCTTCAAAAAATAAATATATAGTAATTTTTTATTTCTATATAAGACAAGATAGAAAAGTGGAAGCATTTATGTATAGATTTATTAGAGAACTGGGTTATTTCTGCAAATAGACTTTTGCTGGCCCCAAGAACTTGCTAAATGGTGACCCCTTAGCTGGTGCCTCCACCTTCTGGGGCCAGGAGAGCACTGAGCCCTAGGAATGCCTTTCCTACGAGGGTCTTCCTGCTCGAGAAGAACATCCATGAGGAAGGGACAGGCCCCCTTCAAGAGTGGTGCTGAGAGAGGGGCCCTTATGAAAGCTGACTTGGAGTCCAGATTTTAAGTAATTGTCATTGTTTGGGAGGAGGCCTTTAGAGGCTGTTAGATGCTTTTAGAGAAAGACAGTGGGGATGATGGTATCGGGAAAGTTAAAAGGGTGGATGAAGGATGGACACTGAAGTGTAGAAATTGAGAGAACCTTGATCACCATAAGCAAATCTTAACTGCTTCACATACAGGATTTAGCTATTTTATACTTCAGTTTTCCTAGTGACAGTGGTCTGTTCTAAGTTTTTCTGGAAGAATGAAACCTGTGATGGCCAGCAAGAAGCCTGTTTTTGTGATCTACCCCTCTTTTCCTAGCCTTTCTTCGTCATAGGAATTGTCCTCTAAGTGTCAGTCACCGATCTAGTCAGTCATTCAGTGTTGGCTGAGTACCTGCTCCGGGCTAGGGGTGCAGAAAGCATTGTATGACCCTGCCTTTGGAGATGCTCACAGGAGCACAGGAGAATGAATGCAGGCGTTCTCCCCCCTTTGGGACAGCACTTCTCAGATCTGCCCTGAAGCATGTCTTTTGAGTTCCTGTTAGGACCCTGACCCTCACAGCAAGATTAACGTTAAAAATATTAATAAGATCCAAGAAAGGTTGAGTTTAAGGGCCACATAGATATGATTATCAAGATATTTTTCTCTAAGATAGTGTTAAAAACACTAAGATTTAAATAATAAGCGTAAGATTTATAGGATTCATAGCATAAAGGATAGATGGTTTTGGACATTGACGAAATTTCTGTTACCTGTCGCCTCTAGATTGCTGATTCAGAACCAGAATGTGAGGATAAAGAAGGAAATTTGTTTCCATCAGAAGGCTCTTGTACAGTGAGTTTGGAGGTCTCAGTTTAGTTATTATTTGCTAGCTGCCTTTGAGCTAAGCTAGGAATCCCACAGCTGGGCTCATTGACTTTTCTGAGCCATCTCACAGGAGACCCCAGTGGTTAAATAGTTGCTGCACTATTATGGTATATGATGGCTGGGTTGTCCCAGTAGAGCAATGCTCATTAACCAAGTAGAGGAGACATGGTGCTGCTTACCTCTCTGAAACTGGTTCAGGAATATCCCACTGTGACTGCCTCATCTTAGACAGCAATGATGGGTACACAGCAGCATGACAATTGTGTGAGCTGTCAGTAACTTTTATTCTTAGCCATAACCTTTCATAAAGCTTTTATGGCTTTTGTAATATCTTTTTATAAAGATATTACTTGACAATATCTGAATTGGCATGCATTAAAATAGATGACTAGAATGAAAAAAACTAGATACAGGTTTTTTCCCCCTCATCCTATTACAGTATTTTTTTGTATAGGTGTCACGTGATAATCTTTATTTAAAGTTTTTTTTCAATTACACTTGGCATACAATATTACATGAGTTTAACTTTTACAACATAGTGATTAGAGATTTATGTAACTTACAAAGTGATCACCCCAATAAGTTTAGTACCCACCGGATACCATACATAGTTATTAACAGTATTATTGACTATATTCCCTATGTACTTTACATCCCCGTGACTGTTTTTATAACTGGCAATTTACGCATTTTAATCCCTTTACCTTGATCTCCCTAAACCCTTCCCATCTGACAACCATCAATTTGTTCTCTGTGTTATGAGTTTGTTTCTGTTTGTTAGTTTGTTTTTTATATTTCACATATAAGTGAAATCATATGGTATTTGTCTTTTTCTGTCTGACTTATTTCATTCAGCATAATACCCTCTAGGGCCATCCTTGTTATTGCAAATGGCAAGATTTCATTCTTTTTTATGGCTGAATAATATTCCATTGTATATATGTACCACCTCTTCTGACATCTATTCATCTATGGAGAGAGATGTTGCCTCCATATCTTGTAAATAATGCTGCAATGAACATAGTGGTGCATATGTCTTCTTGAATTAGTGTTCTGGGTTTCTTTTGTATAAATACCCAGAAGTGGAATTGCTGAGTCATGTGGTAGTTGTTTTTAATTTTTTGAAGAACGTTCATGGTGTTTTTCATGGTGGGTATACCAATTTGCAATTCCACAAACAGTGCACAAGGGTTCCCTTTTCTCCACATCCTTGCCAAAACTTGTTGTTTGTTGATTTATTGATGATAGCTATTCTGACAGGTGTGAGGTAGTATTCTCATTGTTTTAATTTGCATTTCTCTCTTATTAGTGACATTGAGCATCTTTTTATATGTCCATTGGCCATCTCTATGTCCTCTTTGGAAAAATATCTATTCACGTCCTCTGCCCATTTTTTAAATCAGATTGTTATTTCTTTGCTATTAGGTTGTATGGATTTCTTACATATTTTGGATATTAATCCCTTATCCTAGCATATCACTGGTGAAGAGTGATATCAGAGAGTTTACTGCCTATGCTTTCTTGTAGGAGTTGTATGGTTTAGGGTCTTACATTAAGTCTTTAACCCATTTTGAGTTTATTCTTGTATATGGTGTAAGAAAGTGGTCTAGTTTCATTTTCATTGAATATATCTGTCCAATTTTCCCAGCACCATTTATTGAAGAGACCATCTTTACCCCATTGTGTATTTTTGCCTCCTTTGTCATATATTAATTGACCATATAGACGTGGGTTTATTTCTGGGTTCTCTCTTCTGTTCCATTGAAATGTGTGTCTGTTTTTATGCCAATATCATGTTGTTTCAATTACTATTGCCTTGTAGTATAGTTTGATATCAGATAGTGTGATACTTTCATCTTTGTTTTTCTTTCTCAAGATTGATTTGGCTATTCAGGGGCTTTTCTGGTGTCATATAAATTTTAGGATTATTCTAATTTCATTGGTATTTTGATAGGGGTTGCATTGAATCTGTAGATTGCTTTGGGTAGTATGGACATTTTAATGATGTTACTTATTCCTGTACCTGAGCTTGGTATTTGCTTCCATTTATTTGTATATTCAATTTTTTCTTCAGAACCTTGCAGTTTTGAGAGTATGGGTCTTTTACCTTCTTGCTTAAGTTTATTTCTATGTGTTTTATTATTTTTTGCTGCAATTATAAATGGGGTTGTTTTCTTAATTTCTCTGATAGTTCATTTTAGGTTTATAAAAATGCAATAAATTTTTGAATGTTAATTTTGTATCCTGCTACTTGACTGAATTCATATATTCTAATAGTTTTTTGGTGAAATGTATGTACATAGTATGGTATGTTATCTGAAAATAATGACAGTTTATACTTTCTTTCCAGTTTGGTTTCCTTTTATTTCTTTTCTTGTGTGATTGCTGTGGCTAGGAGTTCCAGTACTATGTTGAAGAAATCATATGGTATTTGTCTTTCTGTGGTTAAAAGTAGACATTTTTACCCTAGCCGGTTTGGCTCAGTGGTTAGTGTCAGCTCGCAGACTGAACAGTCCCGGGTTGGGTTCGATTCTAGCCAAGGGTACTTACTTCAGTTGCAGGCTCAATCCCCAGCCCTGATCCAGGGACATGCGGGAGGCAACCAATTGATATGTCTCTCTCACATTGCTGTCTCTCTCTCTTTCTCTCTCCCTTCCTCTCTTTCTGAAAAGCAATGGAAAAAATATCCTCGGGTGAGGATTGAAAAAAAAAAGTAGACATCCTTGTCTTGTTCCTGATCTTAAGGAAAATACTTTTAGCTTTTCACCATTGAGTATGATAGTGGGTTTATCATTTATGGCCTTTATTATGCTGAGGTTTGTTCCCTCTCTTCCCAGTTTGCTAAGTTATTATTATAAATGGATGTTGCATTTTGTCAAATGCTTTTCCTGTATCTATTGATACGATACAATTTTTATTACTCATTTTATGTGGTGTATGATGTTAATTGATTTGCGGATATTGAACCAACCTTGCATCCCAGGAATAAATCCCACTTGATTGTGATGTATGATCTTTTTAATGTATTGCTGAATTTGGTTTACTGATATTTTGTTGAGTGTTTTTACAACTATATTCATTAGAGATATTGGCTTATATATTTTCTTCTTTTTTCTTTTTGGTAGTGTCTTTATCTGGTTTTGTTATCAGGGTTATGCTGGCCTCATGAAATGAGCTTGGGATCCTTCCACCCTCTTAAAGTTTTTGAAATAGTTTGGGAAGGATAGCTGTTAATTCACCTGTGAAGCCATGTGGTGCAGGACTTTTGTTTGTTGGGAGTTTTTAAATTACTGATTTGATTTTGTTAGTAGTGACCCATCTTCAGATATTCTGTTTCTTCTTGATTCAGTCTTGGAACATTGTATGTTTCTAGGAATTTATCCATTTCTTTAATTGTTCATAGTATTATAATCCTTTGTATTTGTCGTGTTGGTAGTCTTTTTCTCTTTTCTGATTTTATTTATTTGGGCCCTCTTTTTTTCTTGATGCATCTAGTTAAAGGTTTTATCAATTTTGTCTGTCTTTTCAAAGGAGCAGCTCTTGGTTTCATTGACCTTTTGTATTTTTTCAGTTTTCTTTTTGTAATTGATTTCTAGTTTCCTATCATGATCAGAGAAGGTGCTTGATATGATTTTTAATTTTATTGATACTTGTTTTGCTGCCTGGGAAATGGTTCATGTGCACTTGAAAAAAATGTATCTTCTGCTTCTTTTGGGTGAAATGTCCTAAAAATATTCATTATATAAGATGATCTGGTTGAATGTGTCATTTAAGGTCACTGTTTCCTTGTTGATTATTTCTCTGGATGCTCTATCCATTGATGTCAATGGGTGTTAAAGTCTCCTACTATAATTTTATTACTGTCGACCTCTCCCTTTTGTTTCAATAGTTGCTTTATATAGTTAGGTGCTCAGCACCTGTGTTGGGTATGTAAATGTTTAAAAGAGTTAGATCCTCCTGTTGGATTGATTTCTTTCTCATTATAAAATACCCTTCTTTTTCTTTTGTTACAGCCTTTGTTTGAAAGTCTGTTTTGGAAATATCTTTTCCATCTCTTTACTTACAGTCTGTGTGTCTTTTAATCTGAAATAGATCTCTTGTAGGCAGCATATATGTATGGGTTTTGTTTATTTTATCCCTTTACACACTCTATGTCTTTTGATTGGAGCATTTAAAGTAATTAATTACTTATATTTAAAGTATGTGGTTATTGCCATTTTATTGTATTTGTATTTCTCTGTTACTGCCTTTATTCTATTACTCTTTTGTCTTATATGTTGATGACTTCCTGTAGTGGCATTTTAGATTCATTTTTCTTTATTTTTTGCATAAATCTTTGTAGATTCTTTGGGTTATGGTTACCTGTGTTTCATATATACCAGGCTATGTTTATAGCATTCTATAAAATTAAAATTAAGTTGATGGTCACAAGTTCAAATGCATTCTAAAATCCCTAACATTTTTACTCTCTTCCCCCCATATTTATGTTTTTGTCATTTTAAAAAATTTCTTTTATGTGTGTGTGTTTGTGTATATCTCTTCATTTATTGTTGTAATTATACACAATGGCCTTTTAACCTTTGTGCTAGCTTTATAATTGGTTGATCCACTGCTTTTATTATATTTGCCTTTGTCAGTTAGTTGTTTCTCTTTACTGTATTTTCTTATTCAGATTTTTCATCTTGTTTTTCTCTTAAAGAAGTCCCTTTAACATTTCCTGTAATGCTGGTTTGGTGGTGAGGAATTTTTTAAATTTTATTTTATCTGGGAAACTCTTTATTTCTCCCTCAATTCTAAATGATAACCTTGCTGGATAGTGTAACCTTGGTTGTAGGTCCTTGCTTGTTTTTTTTCATCATTGTCAATATTTTGTGTTACTCCCTTCTGACCTGCAAAGTTTCTGTTGAGAAATCAGGTGACCTTTTATGGGAGATCCCTTGTAACTAACTGCTTTCTTTTACTGCTTTTTAGATTCTTTGTCTTTAACCTTTGGCATTTTAATTATGATATCTTCATATGGGCATCTTTTGGGCTGATCTTGTTTGGGACTCTCTGCACTTCCTGGCCTTGTATAGCTACCTATTTTTCTTTCCTTTCTTTCTTTCTTTGGCCAGGTTAGTGAAGTTTTCAGTCATTATTTCTTCAGATAGGTTTTCCATCTCTTGCTCTTTCTCTTCTCCTTTTGGTACCCCCATGATGCAAATGTTGGAACGCTTGTTGTTGTCCGAGAGGTCACTTAAACTATCCTCAATTTTTTTTTCTTTTTGCTGTTCCGATGGCTTGTTTTCCACTACCTTTTCTTCCATGTCACTGTTTCAGTCCTCTGCTTTTTCTAATTTGCTGTTGACTGCATGTAATGTATTTTTCATTTTAGTTATGGTATTCTTCATTTGTGACTGGTTCTTTTTTATGTTTCCTATCTCTTTGTTGAAGTTTGCACTGAGATCATCTTTTCTTCCTGTAAGTTCATGGAGCATCTTCATAAGCTGTTTTTTGAACTCTTTATCTGGTAAATTTTTGGCCTCCATTTCATTATTTTTCTGGAGTTTTTTCCTGTTCTTTCATTTGTGACATGTTTTTTTGTGTCCTTACTTTGGCTGCCTCCCTCTGTTGGTTTTCTGTATATTAGGTAGAGCTGCTATATCTCCCAGTCTTGGCAGAGTGGCCTTATGTAGTAGGTGTCCTGTCAAGTCCAGTGGTGCAGACTTCCCCGGTCACCTGAGTGGGGTGCTCCATAGGTGTCTCTTGTTTGGGTTGTGTGTGTTATTTCCTGTTGTAGTTTAGCCTTAATTGTTGCTGGCACATCAGTGTGTGAAATTGACCCTCAAGATAGCTGTCTGTGAGGACCTTCCATGATTATAGTGGACCAGCTGTTGTGCAGGGGTTGACCCCACAGGGCATTATTTCCTTTAGCAGGGCTCTGGTGCCTGCTGAGTCTTCTCTTTGTGTTTGTTGTTTATGGCAGTGGTTGGGTGCTGCTCTGATGTGGTCTGAAGCTGGTTACCAGGTGTGTTGCTTCTGGGGCCTCTTGGGAGGGACTCTGTTGGAGACTCATATCAGCTTCTGCCTGTGTCTGTCTGGGGGCTACCTATTAAGAGCTACAAAATGACCTGCAGTTGGTGGCCTCCTGTGGTGGGCTTGGAGCTCCTTAGGAAGAAGTATGGAGAATACCAAGACCAGGTGCTGCTTGTTTTGGGTTTGTGGATTTTTGAGAGACCTTAGGAAATTCCACAGTGCAGGCGCAGTTTAGCGGCTTGTATGGAACAGCCGCTGAAAGAGCTTTGGACCAGGCTCATGACTTGGGTGGAGCGAGGTCTCAGGGAATCATCAGGGTTCAGTGAGCAGTGTTAGCAAGATTAATGGAGAGTTCAGACTTTGCGCCTGAATGCACCTGCTACCTAGGTGGGGTGAAGACTCAATAGTGAAACAGTGGCACCTGCCAGTACTTTTGTCCAGGAGGGCTATCCCAACTTCTGCCCCTCCAGCCCTTGCCCTGAAGCTAGTCGGTTCAGTTAATCCCTTATGTCCCTGGTGCCTTTCCAGCTGCTGCTCCTGCACTGCAGCTCTAAATTGAGTGAGTTTGTGAGCAGGTGAGTCTTCGTGTGGGCCCCTTTAAGACCTGTAGCACCTTCTTATCTAGCAGTCTCTTGTCTTTCTCGGACACAGTTAGTGCTGGTTTTCACAGCCCATTGTTAACCTTTCAGACTGTGATGCCCTGGGCTGGGGAGCTTGGTGTGGGGCTGGGACCCTTTGCTTCTCAGGGGGTCCTCCATAGCCTAGTTATCTCTCCCAATTCTTAACTTCACTCAGGGGTGTGGGACAAGCCTGTGCTGGGTCTCTGCCCTTCCTACCAGTCTCGCTCTGGCTTCTTTATATTTTTAGTTACAGGACTTCTGATCAGCTAGTCGTCAGGTGGTTCTCAATGATGGTGGTTTTATAATTTAGTTGTAATTTAGATGTGGTCATGAGAGGAGGCAAGCACCAGTATCTACCTATTCTGTCATCTCAATGGAAAGTCTTCCGGTAATAGCGTTTTTTGAATGATAGGTAATGAAAAATAATAGTATAGAATTATGATGATTTAAATGTGTTTTTTTTAAGAAAAAAAGCCTCTAGATTAAACTAATACTTTAAAACAAATAAATAAATAAATAAACAAGTAAGTAAGTAAATAAATAAATAAAATACTCTTCATCAGAGTTCTTTCTCTTTGTACTTAATTTTAAAGGCATATTGAGGGAGGAGAGAGTATGTTATAAATTTGTAGTATTTCAGGTCTTTGAAGAAACTGCATGAAAATTGTATTAATTCATTCTGGACTAACATGGCATTTGTTTTGTTGCATGGCCTGGTTTGCGGTGGAATTCACATCAGAGAGTAAGTTCCAATTCTTTTTCCCTCGTTTTCTTTAATACATTTGTCTTCTATAGTATGATCAGTTGTTAACAGTCTTAACCTAGCTTGTAAGAGTCTGGGGCAAAGCCTGTATTGGCATTTTTAATGGTTTGGAGACTTTGAAGGAAATGATGAATTAAATATGTGAAATGGCCCTGGCCAGTTTGGCTCAGTGGTTAGAGGGCGGCCTGCAGACTGGGTCTCAGTTTGATTCCTGCCAAGGGCACGAGTCCCTGTTGCAGGCTCCATCCCCGACCCAGGTTGGGGCACGTGTGGGAGGCAACCCATTGATGTGTCTCTTTCACATCAGTGTTTCTTTATCTCTCCCTTCCTCTGTTCTCTCTGAAAAGCACTGGAAAAAGTATTCTTGGGTGAGGATTAAAAAAAAATTAAGTAAATAAATTTGTGAAATGTTCGGTTTTCATTTGTGTCTAGGTTTTCAGTATGTTTTTGGAGACTCTTGTTGATTTTATAATAATTCATAAGGATGATTTGCAAGACTGGCTTTTTGTTCTTCTCACACAATTACTTAAGAAAATGGGAGCAGATTTGCTTGGATCTGTGCAAGCGAAAGTTCAGAAGGCTCTGGATGTCACAAGGTAAGTGCTGAGGGAGCAGACCGTTCCCCCAGCTTTTGAGATGTAGTTGCACAGAACACTGTGTAAGCTTCAAGGGTACAATGTGATGATTTTGGTTCATGTATAGATTGATAAATTATCACCACAGGATTACTCAACACTTCCTTCACCTCACATAATTAGCATTTTTTTTGTGGTGGTGGTACGAACATCTTGGGTCTGTTCTCTTGGGACCTTTTAAGTGTATAATACAGCATTGTTAACTGTAATCACCATGTTGTGCATTGGATCCCCAGAAGTTATTTATGTTATAACTGGAAGTGTGTCCCCTTTGACCAGCCACTCCTCATTTCCCCCACCTCTTAGCCACTGACAACCACCATTCTACTCTGTTTCTAGGGGTTTGGCTTTTTTTTATCTTTTTTTTTTTTTAAAGATTGCACATAAAAGCCAGAATTCAGGAACATTCCTGTACATCAGTATAGCAGTGGATTTATAAAGCATTGACTACAGGGCTAGGCTGATCCAGCTGACAATAAATGAGTGAAGTAGATCAGAGGGAGGATTATGGATAGCATGGTGAGGTGTGTGGTCAGTTGTGGCCATGTAGGAACTTGGGCCCAGTGGTACCAGACTTTTCAAGGAAGGTCAGAAATGTGGATTAAGGCAACACATTCGAGAACCTTTTTTATGGCACTATGAAAGCCAAATAAAACATTTGTGAGCCAGACTTGGCCTATAGGTCACTTGCTTAATTTAAGGGAAGTTATGAATGACAAGGTTCATTACAGATTTTTAGGGGATGGCAGGAATGTTGTGATTATATCCCCACCCTTTGGTGATTAAGGGATACAATTATTTCCTTCTGTTAATTTTCCTGGATGCCTATTTCCTTTAAGAATCCTGTCCTTATTATATTTGGTCTTAGTCTCTAAGGCATGTTTATCATTCCCTTTTTCTCAGCAGCTCAGATGTGTAGCTGCGTAAGGTTATCTGGGATCAGTGAGTGAGTATCGAGGGGCTCAGTGTTGGCTGAGAGCTGTTCCTCAGGTAATAGACCTGATTGCAAATCTGCCTCTGCTTCCTGTGCTTTAGCGGTACCAACAGCAGGGCACATTTTCTAGTTAAACATATCAATTATTTGCTACAGAATAAAGGAGAGATGTTTTGTGTGTGGTTTGTGGGCCGTGTTTCTTTAATTTATAGCCATTTGAGTCACTTAAATCACATATCCTAAAATGTACTTTGCTTCCAGAAGTGGTCCTCACAGCTTCCTGGATGCAAGTAGATATGATAGAAAAGAATGTGCTCTTGGGCCTAGTTTACTTCTTATTAGTAATTATAATGCTGGCAATGCTACAACCTAGTATGTGCCGTGCACTTTACATTTTTCTTGTATTATTTCATCTAAATTTCGCATCTGTCTTGTGATTTTTATAGTTTTGAACCTACATCTCTTTCCTTTTTACTATACTTTTGTTATTGAGAAAAGTCTCTAAGAGAGTCCAAAGACAGCAATGCGATCACCCGGCCTCAGTTGTAATAGGTGTTTGCCTTGCATTATCTTTTCTGTTAGTGTGGAAGGTGCGCCTGCATTGTCCGTGTGGGCTCCATTATGCAGTTGCACACTGATACTAGTAATGGCAGCATTTAAGTGGGGGAGAGAGCACTGACTTTCACTAGCCAAGAGCCCTCAGGGTTACTCAGTTGGACCAAAGATGTGAGATGACTAAAGGAATGGGATTGGTAACAGGTAAGAAATAAAGTAGAAGAGGGGCTTCTAGGGCCGCCAGGCTTCTGTGTATGTTCTGGAGCTGCATGTGGGTTTTTCTTGCTGACTACCTCCAAGCACTCTTCTTGTGACTATACCAGATAGAGATCATAAGCACTTACCAGCTAGGACCAGGAGGACAGTGTGGTTAACTTAGGCAGTGTCAGCTGTAGGCAGTGTAATTGGGGTGTAAAAAGAAGATTTGTAAGTTGGCAGTTTTTCGGGGAAGCCATACTTAATAAGGTAGCTTGAGAGATGAGCAAACCCCCTAGAAGGCAGGGAGGAATCTCTTCCTTATTAGTTTATTGCTTAGTATTAATTTTAAAAATAGCATACTCAAAGTAAGTTTAGTATGTGTTTGGGATGTTTAACAAGATTTCCCTTTTTCTAAATTTTTTATGTAATGTGTATTATTTTAGTATTTAATATAAAATTAAAAGTACTATTTAAAAAATGTGAACAGGCTTGCTTTTACATATATTAATCTACAACAGTTTATATTTTGTTTTTATATGGTTTTACATTATTTTTAAAAAAATTTTCTTTAAAAACAAGCTCTTTTCTCTCTCTCTTTTTTTTTTTTACCTAGGGACTCCTTTCCATTTGATCAACAATTTAACATTTTGATGAGATTTATTGTGGATCAAACTCAGACTCCTAACCTCAAGGTTGGTAACGATTTGTCATTACAATTCAGCCTCTAGAAGTCGAATTTGTTTTGCACATCACTTGTGTTTGGCTGTTACGAATAAATCTGCTGTGTATGTTTTTGTCCACCTCTTTGTGGACATGCTTTTATTTCTTTTGGTTCAGTACCCAGTAGAGAAATTGCTGATTTATTGGGTAGGGCTTGTGTTTAACTTTATTTTAAACTGTTAAAGTGGTTGTATTATATTCCTGCCAGCCTTTCTGAGAGCTCTAGTTGTTCCCCATCCTTGCCAACATGTGGGTATTATTACTCTGTCACAATATTTAAACTAGAAAATTCTGATTTGCTGAGATAGGTATCTTTTCGGAATTTAAAAAAATATTAGCATTCTAACACATGATGATTAACTTGTTACATGTTGTTGTAAAATTACACCTGTAATAAGACTAAATTGTAGGGGAGGATATGTATTCATTTGAGTTAGGTCATGTAGATCCTTGTTCTTTGATCATTAAATTTTTGGCGGGGTTTTAGGATAGGCCCAATCCATAACAACCCTTTTCTCCTGAGGCAAAACCAGTTGGGGCGTTAGTGGAGAAGCCAGGGCAGAATATCAGCTTGATTATTGAACATGGCACCTTGCAACACGTGGCCTAGACTGTCTAAAAAACAAAACTAGCTCCAGGCCAGTACTCGCCATGCCGTCCTGGTCCATGGCAGAGCTGGAAACCCCACGGCTCCCCACAGGGGCCCCGCCCTCCAGGGGTCCTGTTGCAGTGAGCGGGGAGCAGGGCTCGCAGAGCATGAAGCTGCATGCCACTCTTCCTGTTCCCAAATGCCGGCTCCATGTGGAACCATAAATCCCACAGAAAGGTGGTGTCCCCTCAGCAGTGTTTACTTTTCTCTCATCAGTTAAGAATTCTATTCAAAGATTTACAAAGTGTACTTAATGTTTATAATTATTGGATCTTTCAGGTCAAAGTTGCAATCCTGAAGTACATTGAGTCTCTTGCCCGACAGATGGATCCAACAGATTTTATAAACTCTAGTGAGACCAGGCTTGCTGTTTCTAGAATTATAACCTGGACAACAGAACCAAAGAGTTCAGACGTGAGAAAGGTATGTCCACGGGAGCTGCAGCGCAGCTTTACTGACGGGCTGTCCTTAGCAGTGTTAGAGAAGAACCTTGTCCAGAGACTTGTGAACCACCCCACACAGCTGCAGGCAAACCTCTCCCTCCTTCTCTGTGAAAGCCAAGACTTGTCTTTTGCCCCGTATCTTCTCTCTCCAGCTCTACCTTGTTCCAGTCTCTGAATGTTAAATTGAAAATCTGAAATCTTGTAAGAGGTGTTCATGGTTTTCTTAAGCATCTGTTTATCTTTTTAATGTGAAAGCGGTTTAATGTCTCTCCAAGAAATTGATTTCCCTTATGTCAGTTTTATGACGTGTACTTTGAAGATAGGCTTGCAGGTCTAAGGCTACCTGACCATAAGGTGCCTAATAGTAAAATGTGGTTGAAAGTTTGCTAAGATATAATGAATTCTTGAATTTAAAAAGAGCACAAAACTTCCCGTTCTATACCACATTTGGAACTCTCTCTTTGATTTGAGGAGTGAGGTGGGGAGGTAAAATTCAGATTTTTGAGACACCCTGATACCAACATGTTGTTCTGTTGTTGTATTTTAAGCCCCTGAAGAGATACATTTGCTACTTTCTTCTGAAATGGCACATTAAGCAGAGAGCACAGGATACTATTATTTCTATTGCTAGGTAGTATTCTGCCTCAGGATTATTACAAAGATTGATTAATATATGTAGAGCATTTAACCACTTCCTGACCCATCATAGGCACAAAGCAGGTATCACGCATTTCTGTGTGCATTGTTTCTGTTCTCTTCCTGTCAGTGTCATGGTCTTTTATGCTTAAATTTCAGATGTGGCTTTTGTTCTTTTACTTTATATATAAACTAACTAGCCTTTATATAAAAGGACTTTTAAAAGCCACATTTCTGCTTTCAGACTAAAAGTAATTGGACTTAATTGGTATGGAGTAGACCTTGGACATTGTTTTGTTAATGATTGGGATTTCCTCTATTCTTGGCTGATTTTTAATATACAGAGTTGAGACCCCTTATTCTAGATGATTACTCTGGGGTTGAACATCAAGCCATACAGATTGCAGATGTAGTCTTAACCTGGTACCCAACCTCGATCCTCAGCATCTTTAGGACTGGGTCTGGCCTTGCTGTTCCCCGTGCCTTCCCCACTACCTGCTCTTGCTCACCGTGTGTGCTCAGCACCTAGCACAGTGCCCATAGGAACAAAGTAGGCATTTAGTAACTACTTAGAATGAATTAATAATGAATGCTAAACACCCAGAGAGAAATTATCTGATTTCAAGTAACATTTTGAAGGTATTATTTTCAAAATCATAGTCTTGAAAGTTCCCCTCTTTGGCTTCTGTGTTAGTTTTCTCTTACATAACTACCACAAACTTAGCAGCTCAAAACCACACAGGTTTATGATCTCATAGATCTGTGGCTCAGGAGCCCAGCACGTGTTGTCCAGGTCTCTGCTCAAGTCCTCACCAGACTGAAGTCAAGGTGTGGTCTGGGTCTTCCATCTCACTGAGGCCAAAGCTCCTCTTCCAGCTCCCTGGTTCTTGGCCAAATCCAGTTCCTTTTAGATGTAGGGCTGAGGTGCCTGCTTTCTTGCCGACTGTCAACAGGGGGCGATCTCAGCTCACAGAGGCTTCTTGCCATCTCCTGTCACCTGGTTGTCTCCACAACGTGGCAGTACGCTTCTTTAAAGCCAGCAGGAGAATATTTGAAGAAATAATGTCCCAAACTTGATGAAAACCTTAACTGATACAGCTAAGCAGCTCAGGAAACTCCACGTAGCATTTAAAAAGAGCTCCACAGCTAGATACATCATAATAAAACACTTGAAAATCAAAGACAAAGAACCTTTAAAGCAGCAAGAAGGAAGCAGCTCAGCATACCCAAGAGATTCTCAGTTGATCAACACTGGTTTCAGTTCCATCTGCAGGATCCTTTCTGCCGTGAAATAACTCTGGGGTGATGCTCCATCACTGTCATGAGTCCCACTCACTCTAGAGGAGGGATCGTGCAGGGCTTACGCAGCAGGAGATGGGAAACGGGCCTTCGCAGTGTTTTGCCTACCAAGTAGGTTGGCAGCAATCTTCCATAGTTATTTGGTAATTCCTTAGCTTTTGCTTAAATATGAAGCTTTTTAAACTAACTAATCGTGATAAGGTTAAGCTTAGCAGATACACCTCCGCTTTCTGGGAACCATCTACATTGGCTTTCAGTTGTGCATGCCCAGCACTGACGAGGGATTCAAGTAGGTGTTCTTTTGCCCATAACCACTTACCCACATCAGGGCATTGCAGACTAATTTTTCCCGAAGACTCACTTTATGTGAATGCTCTGTTTTCATGTGCCATCCATTGTACATTATGTTAATATAGATGCTGTTGTAGGCGATGCAGCTGCCTTACTCCCCAAGCACTGGAAATGCATTTGAAAGACAGTCTAAAGGAATGTAGTACCTAAATTAAAAACATTTAGAAATTGTGATTCTTTATTACTCTGCTCTAAGATCTAAAATTGTGATTATCATTTCAAAGCTGAAAAAAATAAAACAGGTTATTTTTATCTGGATAATTTAATCCACTAAAGATACTCTTACCTGTTTCTTTTAAGTAAATGTATGTTTTGCCTCTTCCATTTGCAGTTATTAAAAGGTATATCAGGTGCTTGGGAAATCTCAGTGACTTAAAAGCACTTTGTGATCATGAACCAAGTTCTATTGTCTTTTAATTTCTCAGTAGAGTGAGGTTATATTCTAAATACTAGAAAAGCCCTTCAGTCTGAAATCTATGCAGGAAACTTTCGTATTGGCCCCATCCTTGGAGAGGATTAATTTTATGCAAATAATACTGGGGAAGTTTGTAGACAGTATATTCATTCTCCATATCTAATAGGTCCTATTTGGGAAGACACTCTGATATTTTTACTTTATCATTTTTAATATTTTGTTTCCCTTTTTATCTTAGTGTTTTGGAGTATTTCATATTGGAGAGAGAGGGGTTTACATAGTTGAAATGTTTTGAAAAGGAGGAAGAAGCACAGCCACCAAAGTCAGAACACAAGCCCGTGTGCTCATCAGGCCCACTGGCGGCCTCAGTGGAGAAGCCCACCCGGACTTCGCTTGGGCTGTTGCATTCCCAGAGAAACTGCTTTCATTTTTCTAGTGTGGGAGTCCTGACTAGTGTTGACCAAACTATACAGAAGTGTACTAGACCTTTCTTAATGTACTGTGTTTCTGGTAAGATAATATAATGTATTAACAGTAGAAAGTGGACTCTAGAGTTTGACCTCCCTTTGACTTCTGCCTCTGCAACTTTTTTTTTTGGTAATCCTCACCTGAGGATATTTTTTCTATTGATTTTTAGAGAGAGAGGGAGGGAGAGAGATAGAGAGAAACATTGATGTGAGAGAGACACATTGATTGGCTGCCTACCGCACATGCGCTGACCAGGGCTGGGGAGTGAACCCGAGACCTTTCAGTGCAAGGACCAATGCTCTAGCCACTGAACCACACTGGCCAGGGCTGCCTCTGCCATTCTTTAGTGGCATGAGCAAGTAATTTAACCTTTGAATCCTTTTTTATTATTTGTAAAATGAGAATAATAATACTTTAGACATTATTGGTAGGATTGATTGCAATAAAGAATATAAAAACTCAGCTAAATAGTGCGTTATTTACTGCTGTAGCTCTTGCTATTACTGTTTGAGGATTGTTTTGGTTTTGTTGTTGCTGTTGGTGGGAAAAAATTGAACCAAATTTTTTTCTGGCATTAGGAAGATTTTTTTTTTCTCCTCAGTCAGAGAGAATGTGGTAATGACAATAGAATTTTGAATAACATGTTTATATTTTAGGATTCAGAATCCCTTTGATTATCATATGTGATTCTCTAACATTTAGCACCTACTTTGTCACAGGAAGTAACAGATTTGGCCCCCAAAATGTTTTGAGAAATGTGAGAAGTGAAGACATGGCAGGAAAAAAACACACAAAACCCTAGAAAGTATAAAGACTGGAGCAGGAAAAGTATACAAATAGCATTCAAAAGCTGAAATTTCAAAAATTGAAAAAAAGTTCAAGTTCTGATTAGAGATAGGCACTGTGGCCTACTGAAAGCTAAGAGTTTTACCATCCGATTTTCATCTTGGCTTAACTGTGACTGCCCCTTTCAGGTCTCACTTAGAACTCTTTGACCTTCTGTTTCCTCATGCAGGGCAAGAAGACTGTTCCTTCCAGGAAGGATTGTGATTATTAAGATCCTAGCAAATGATTGGGGTTTAAAATTGGTAGTTGTTACTGTTAGTCTTCTTAATTTTAGCTTTAGGTTATACGTGTGGATGATTTTCTAAAAGAAGCCAAATACTTTTCCAGCTTATAGTAACCATGGTTTATTTAAGCGCTGCTGCTTCTCTCTGATTAAATCCTGCCACCTTTCCTGTTTGTCCGTCCCCGCTTCAGCGTAGTCGAGTAGGTGAGGATTTCCCCACTAGGTCAACTTCAACCTGCTCTGGGCTTGGAGAAGGAAACTTGGAAGAAAATTGTAAACAGGTAGATTTAAAACTGCTTATTTGAAAAGATGCTTTGCTGTTTGCACTTTAGAATATTAATACTGACTACTCTTGTGAAGACACTTGAGAAGATTTTGAAGAAACCTAAAATTAATATAATTTTATGTGAGCTTGTGTGTAGCTAGCTGTAAATGTTTGTGTGTTGCTATGTTTTTATGATTAACTCCTTTTCCAAAGAAATAGCCACGTCCAGTGCAAGCCTCTACCCTATTTTCATAGAACAGTAAAGGACAGATTCTAAATAAGAAATGTCTGAAGGTTTTGAAATACCTTCTCTTTGGTGGTTTTCAACAGCAGTTTTAATGACAATCCGAAGGGAGCAGTAATAGTTGCTTACTCAGCACACTCCTCCTCCTCCCAGTTTTAAGCTTCCCGATTAGTATCAGCGCTGGAGCAGTGTCAGAGCTTCGCAGTCTCTTGTCTAGAAGGTGGCTTTCTCTGTGAGCTGCACAGCATCTAAAGCAGGGGACAACCCAGGAGCTCTTCTCACAGTGGTGGTGGCATTTGAAGAACCCTTCTCCCTCACGCCCTAAATTCTACTGTAGGGGCGTGAGTGGCAATCATTTCTTTTTAAAGTTGTTATTAATCTTTAAAATAAATTGTCCATTAGAAAAAGTCAGCAGCTCTCTGGAGGCTTTTGTTTGTCTACTTAGTGCCTTTTGTGGAAGGCACGAGCCCAAAGATGGGACAAGAACGTGCTCCACTTGATTCATCACTGAACGTGAGCTATGCCCCAGGCAGGCTTTTTTTAATGAATCTCTCCCCCTCCTCCCAGTGTTTGGAATTATTCCTTTAATGTGAGCATATTGATGTGATAACTGTAACCCAGTTTTCTTCCTGGATTCTAGAATTCTGACTTCTCACCAATGCAGAGTGTTGTAGATAAAATATCTTGGGACCATACACTTTTGAAATTTTGATTTAAAATCTTCTAAAAATAATATATTTAAATGACACTTTTTACCCATTTCTAGAGCTTGAATCTCATCAGAAAAATATTTTACTTTGAAAACAGCTTTAAGCCAAAGGGTGACTTTTGAAAACTGTATAAAATAAATATTTATATGTATAAATCCCACACACGCACCATCTGCCCATCCTGTCATATTTTCAAAATTCCCTGTCTATTTGATTTCTTATCCAAATTCAACTTTTGTGTTATTGAGAGGAAGTTCATTAGTGGGTCAGAAGTTAGAGTCTACTGCACTTTCCTTTCCCACATGACTGAAAGTCACTAGTGTTAAGTAGCCATGAATTAGCACAATTTCTAGGCCTATCATCTTTCAGCCTTCCTGTTCCTAAAAGATCTGCTAATTTTATAATTTGTTTCATGTAAAACCTCAAGTAAGTTTGTGGCATTAGCTATCATGTCACTCTGGGAAGTAAAGACAGTGACACATTTCGAATTAAATATACTATTGCCATTTTATAATTTTTAAATATCACTTTCAGTCAACAAAAAAATTAAATGCCTAAACTTTCTTACTACATTTTGGTCAGCATTGATTTCCTCCCCTGCTAAATTAAGTCTGCTGCTTTCTTTCTCTCTGAAGTGCAGTTTTTTTGCATGCAGTTTTTCTAACATCTAATACAATGTTTTTAAAATGCACAGGTTACTTTGCATGACTTTTGGAATTTGCTGTTATACAAATATTGAAATGTTACTCTAGTATATTAAATGGGTGGTGAAATTGGTTCCTCCAGATAATGATTTATTAAGAAGGATTCAATAATGAGATATAGAAATGTATACATTAGTACAATTATAATAATATTTTGGGCATGTCATGAAAGCAACTGGCTGCTGTGATTTAATTTGGATGGAAAGGTTACTAATGCCTGTGTTTGGAGGTCAAGAAAAGAAAAGTAAGGTATGTTTGCCCAATGCTGTGCATAGTGAATGACTATAGGTATGTTTGACACGTTGAAAAGTAATTTTTGATTACTCTGTAAAAAACATCCTAATGATATTTTAAAATTAATAATTAAATTTTATTTTTGGTTAAATACATTTGGGTCTTTGGAATTTTTTTTCTTTCTCCTGGCATAGACAGTAGTTTTATCTTTACCTAGAATTAATTTTCACATTGTAAAAGCATTGAACTGTTTTGTGGTGTTTATTTCCAAAGAGTTTCTCAGCAGATTTTTTTGTAATATTATGTATCATCAGAAAAAATATTCACAGTATTATAAAAAATTACAGTCTCTGGAAAAATTAATTTATACTTTTAGTCAAAAGATTTTCATAATGTACTTCCCTTTTTTTTTTTTACTCTTAGAAATTTGTAGGAAATGCCAGTTAGTACTTAGTAAACTTTTCTTTGGCATAGTTTTTCTAAATCAAAACCTTGTAACTAATTCCTTAGGCATCATGCTTAAGCTAAGCCTGCCGGCTGCCACACCAGCACCATAGAAAGCACGGCTTGCTGGGGAGGTTGGAGCCTCATTTGGCTACTATTGCTTCAGCTAATTGCTTTTCCCACTTTGCTGCTATAGTGATTACAAACAGTCCTGAAGTATGATGTCTCATTAATAAAGAAAAGTAGAATATTTTCTAAAAGGCAAAAGATTTTTTAATTTGTACCATGTAACTCTGCTTTGCTTCCCAAAGTGTCTCTCTCCTCAGTTCTTAGGTGTGAAAGTAGGATTTTTCAGATGTATTTAAAATCTCTTTTTCTAATAGTCCTCAGTTTGTAGGAGTGGGGTTGAGGGAAGGTGGGTTCTCAAGGTCACTCCGGGGAGCTGGTGTAGAAACTTGTTCTTTCCAGGGTGCACTGGGAGCCCTGTCCAGGTCTGACTTATTAGAGTGAACAGTCTTATTTATGTATTTACTAGCTTCATTCCTAGTGCCAGACAACATAGGAAAAATTATAGGGATTTATTATGAGTGTGCTGTGGGAATCCAAGGCCAGGGCATTAAAATGTAACCAGGACCTGTTTTCCAGGTAGAAGTCAGACTTATTTTATTTATTTATTTATTTTAATGGCAAAATGTCCTTTCATTATTTATTTTATTCATACAAAAATGTTTTCTTTTAAAAACAATTTTAATGAATATTTTGACCAAGATGTGCTATTGTACGCTACGTAAATTAATCATGTCTTCTTTTCCTAGGCAGCACAAATTGTGCTAATTTCGCTGTTTGAATTGAACACTCCTGAATTTACCATGTTACTTGGTGCCTTGCCCAAAACATTCCAGGATGGTGCCACCAAACTCCTGCATAACCACCTCAAGAATTCCAGTAACACCAGTGTGGTGAGTGCTTTGGCCACAGTCTGTGCCGTTGTGGACTGGCCATGGCCTCTGTGTGTATCTCGCCTACAGCTTGCTCTAACAGCCAGCTTGCTTACTCTCTTTTAATAGATTGCGGACGTCTCAAGGGTGGGAGACCAGGTTTAATCTTGCCATATTCCCAATGAATGAATAAATGGACCTGCTATTTAAATATGGCCATTTCATTTTTTCTCTGAAAGATTTTTATATTGATTTTTAGAGAGAGAGAAAGAGGGAGAAGGGAGAGGGAGAAGGAGAGAGAAAGAGAGAGAGAACGATTGATGTGAAAGCGAAACATTGCTCAGCTGTCTCCTACGCATCTGCTACTGGAGATTGAGCCTCTAACCCGGGCTTGTGCCCTGACCAGGGATCGCACTGGCCCCTTTCAGTGCACAAGGTGATGCTCAACCAGCTGAACCACACCAGCCAGAGCAGTATGGCCATTTTCTTAAGTTAGGTTATTCAGTCAGTTAAATTTTTATATTTAGTCATTTATTTGTTGAGTTTTATACCGTCAAGATGTAAATGGTCAGTTATATCTATTACTCTAGCACAACTGACATCGGTTATCCAACTTCAGGAATGTCTATGTGAAAGTCATCCATTGTTGGTTTAATGTGCACTTAAAATTGGCCATGCAATTGTACAAATTCTGCCCATGTATTTACATTTGGGTTAAAAGGCCAAGGGAAAAGTGGACCATATTCTGTATTAGCCCTGGAGTAATGATGCTTATTCTGCCTTCACCCAGGGCTCTCCGAGCAATACAATTGGCCGGACTCCCTCCCGACACACCAGCAGCAGGACCAGCCCCCTGACCTCACCCACCAACTGTTCCCATGGGGGCCTGTCTCCAAGGTAATGCAGGTTCAACAGACGTGAAGAAACTGAAACACCCCAATGTCTGTCTAGCCTATTTTTATATTTTTGACCAAGCTTAATACCAAAAAGCGTGTGGGGGCCAGGATTCTAGTCCTCAGTCAAATCCTAACAGAATTATCTTGGGCAGAGTGGCTAACTTCTACAGGGAAACGAGTGGTTTGTGCTGAATGTTCTCTGAGATTCTTCTAGCTCTAAACACTTTCCAGTACCTTAAAGATTTTGAAACTGAAAAGTTACATTTAGTTCCGCTACACATAGAAATCACTGGAAACTCATCACCAGTTCCCTAAGTGGTGGAGCACTTGGAGACAGTGTTTAGTCCTTAGAGCCTATCCACCCATAGTCTGGGGTAGTTTTCCAGCTTAGTGGCCATCCCAGGCATAGTTGCTATCATTGAGGGCTCACTTTGAAAGCCGAATGCTGCTCTGGAGGAGGGAGTGAGATCCTAAGGACTGAATTTGGATCAGCATTTTCAGACTCATGTGAACGTCGGCCTTACAGAGTCTGAGGCAGTGCCTGAAGAAGAGAAAGTGCTCTACCTTGAGATCATGAGTGACCCCTGCGCTACCTGGCCAGAGTCTACAGCAGTCTCTGCACGGTAGCTTTAGCGGCCTCCTGGCATGTGTTGGAGGCCCCCATGGCCTCCTCTCAGAGAAGTGAGTCTCTAGGCCAGACTTCCTAGGTAGGAGCCAGTGCCCGGACCTGCAAGGGTCTATGCTGTCATAGGTGGTGGTGTCTACAAGAAGCCCAGATCTTTGGGATCACGGACAAGGAGAATCAAGGGACTGTGTCTTAAGGTTGCTGACATCAAGATCTTAAAATTATAAGAAAATACCACAAGTGTGCCATTTTCCCTTTAAGGATTACCTCTTCAGTAGGAAGGTAATCAAAACATGAGTGCCTTTAAATTTTGATTTTTAAATGATCAAAGTCTCCCATACTCCTCTCTTCTTCAGTTCTTCAGTTTATCATATAAATGTTTTGGGATACATCAAATTTGTATTTTTCTCTTGGTGAAACAAAATACTTTGTAGACTTACAGTATCCTACTGTCTTTATTGCCTTAGGTTTAATCACCCTAAGCCTAAGCCACCCCTCCCCCCCCCCCCACACACACACAATAAGTAGATTAAAGTATGATGTTACATCTCTAAACCTGGTCTGTTGTCATGACTGAGCAAGCTACTCTCATTAGACATTTGAGACTGGAAACTAATGAAAATATGTCTGACTTTCCCCAAGTGTGACTTAGGCTTAGCCGCAGATTGTTTTTAATGTTAACATCTATGTCTGTATCTAAAGTGTATGACTGTCTTCAGGGGTCAGTGCTGACAGTAAAGTCACAGAGGTCTCTGTCTTGGTGGGGAGAACTTTAGGGAAAACTTTGGTTCTCTGTAAATTGTTGCTTTTGTCTCAAAGTGATACTTTGCTATATTAATGGGAAATCTGTTCTTTCATAATAACAAATCCTAAGTTTTAATTATTTTGTTATGCAAAGGGCACATTCTTTAGGTAATAAGCAAAAAGTAAAACTCAAATTTAGTATTTTATTAAATGTGCTAATAGTCTAAGTAAAAGATTGTTGGGAGCTGCCACCATAATTCATCAGAACTAAGAATTGTCTAAGTATTCATCTCAGGGATCCACAAATTATTAAAAATTTTAATTTATTTTTTATTCTTAATTGGCCTGACTTTAATGTTGACTGTTAGGGTTTGCAGGTTAGTGGAAGAAATGAAGAGATTTATTTTCTATGTTAAAACATCCAAATGTGGCCTAAATATTTTTTCTCAAAAAATTCTTTAGGGAATTATTTAGTTGTGTAGTTTCTTTCTTTTTAAAAACAATGTTCCCTAGTCACTGCTTAACTAGCCAGATGGCCTTGGCCAAGTTTATACTCATAGGAGAAATGACTTTCTCAACTAAAGCTGTCCCAAAGTAGAAAAAACTGCCTCACAGCATCATATCTGGAAATATTCAAATAGGCTACATACTTCCTACCAGGAAAGTTATAAGAGAAAGGAACTCTTGCACTAAATAGGAGAATGGATTAGGCTACCGACCTCTGGGGAGGTATAACCAGTTCTCCCTAAATAGGAGAATGGATTAGGCTACCGACCTCTGGGGAGGTATAACCAGTTCTCCCGTGTAGGACCTCAGCTGCTTTCTGGTGCAATGCTCTTGAAACGCTTATTTTCTGCAACCTGCATTCTTTTGAGTCAACCATATATGATAGTAGCTTTTCATTCTTAAGGGGAGAAGTTATTACTGGTTATAGGACTATTTTTTTATCCAAAAATTCTATACTTGGATCATGGAAGGAAATATTCTAAAATGATGAGAAAATCTACTTTGGTAGTTTTTTAAGAAATCACTACTGAAGAAGTCACTTTTATTAAGCCAATAGTACTAGATAAGCCATAGCTGCAGGTTAAGCTTTGTGAAACATTCCGTTATTTCTGGGTGAGGGAGGAATTACTGCTTATACGCAGCTAGTAAACAAACACTGCTGAGTATTTGGAGAGGAGTCTTAGGACTGCAGTTTTCCATCATTGAACACTTTTACCCAGTAGGATTTATGTTGAATGACAAACAGAGTTACGAGGCCTTTAGAAATTACATGAAACCACTTCCTTGAAGAAAAGAAAGTGTGTGGCCATCCTCCCTCTGGGGCTTGTCAGGCGTGTCGTGGAGCAGAGGGGCACTGACTGGGTGACCTGTTGCCCCTGGCAGGCAGAGGCCACTCTGGGTGGGTTTCCTGTGTCCCCCACCGGAGGGCCAAGGCCATCCATAGAATCACGGCAGGCTCAGTGGAGACGGCCCCTCGCGGGAGGAGTAAGGACCCACTTCACCCTCTGCCTGGTAGCGGAGCTCCAGCCGCGATAGTCATCCTCCCCCCACCCAGTGTGTGACTTAGAGACTGTTTTTAGGCCCTTTAATGCCACAGTGACTCTCATCTCCACACTTTATTTTCCTTACAAAATGGTGCCATAACTGTCCTCAGGTGGAGATAAGCTTCGTACCTACTGCTCTGAGAGCTGCGAGGAAGGCCAGCCGCAGGCAGTACTGCTGTGCAGGGACTGTCTCTGATACCAGACTCCACCCAGGCCTCATGTCACATTTCCAGCCCGTCTGGCTCACCCCTTTCCCAAGTGTCCCTGGTTCTCCCCAATTGTAGCAGTTGTTAGAACTCTCTGGGGGGGCCTCTTGCAAGCCCAGGTTACTTAGTGACATCTGTGAAGTGCAGAGGAACATTTGTGTTCTCAGATGAATTATAATTTTCGTATTAGGTGATACGAGCAGAGGAATTCAATTTTGGCTCCCCTCTCTCTGAACTGGCCAGCTGAGAGCTGGTGCCCTAGTCTTCTAGTGGCGATGCACCTCTTTCAGAAGGAAATGGCTATGGCAGCCTCAGAGCTCCCATCTGATTGAATCCCAGCCTCTGGTCATGTTCTCTGAGTCTTCCTGCTATAGTCCCTTTGGTCCCATTTGAATTAAGGCCCATAATTTCTTCTTTGGTTCTTTCTAAAATAATTGATTGCATTATCTGAAACTGAGCGTCCATATACTTTTTAAGTGCCTGTAATGTCCTTCCCAATGTAGGTGCACACGCTTTACACTTGCACTCGGAATCTCACGTGATTTAAAAATGTAAATGCATGATTGAGAGGGAAAGGATTAAACAGTCTTATTAAGGACCAAATTGTAAAGCAGAACGTGTTCTTTTTCTCTGTATGGTGAAGTATTAATTTTGCTCCAATGAATTTTGAGGGAACTTTGCCAAGGAAAGGGGAGGCTCTAAGACACTTAGAATATAGCTTCCTCCTCCCCCCTTCCTCCTCCCTTCCCCTTTGCCTTTTTTTGCTTCTCTCTCTGATTCTCCTCTTCTGATCACTGCAGTCGGTTATGGGGTTGGAGTGCCGATGGGCTATCGAAGCACCCACCTCCCTTTTCTCAGCCCAACTCCATCCCCACCGCTCCCTCCCACAAGACTCTCAGGCGCTCTTACTCTCCCAGGTAACAAGCTACCTGTTAAACTTGTCTGAGGTGTCACAATATTATTGCGTTTCCAAGGTCGTCTCAGTCTTTTGGAAAGCCTCTCAGCTGCCTCCATTGCCTCCATTGTGGTCCCTGCTTTGGCTTAGACTAGCAGGAGGAGAGCCTTGGTGAGAAGTGTGAGCAGGTGTGTGATCTTTGTCGAACCTCACTAGTATGGTTCCTACCATATCACAAGGACAGAGGACCATTTCATCAGTGTCTCCTATGGCAAGCCTTCCAGCCCAGTGTGGTGCTCAGCCCCTAGTCCCCAGAAGGCTCCCAGGCAGTGCATGAAGTCAAGGCAGACAACAGTGTGGTTTCCTTAGCAGTCTTCTCAGGTGTACAAGGCATTCCCACTAAGAAGCAAGTCAAACTATACCTGCAGCTCTCAGTCCTGCTAGTGATTGTGTGGACTGATAACTTTTTTAATGTCCTGTCACCTGTGATAGTCTCAGGAAACAGATCCAGAAGGGAAGGACATTATTTACATCGCAGTGAAGGAGCCCTGCCTCCAGGCAGAAGAGGTGTTGGTATCCTCACAAACCCCTGGGTTAATGTGACAATGCTAATGAATCTGGAAGAAGGGGTGGGGCTTCCTTCAGATGGTAAATCTGTGATACAGAGCAAGGGTCACATGTTCCTACAGAAAGCTGGAGGGTCTCTTAGGCATTTTTTGTTTTTTTTTAAATATATCTGTACTGATTTCAGAGAGAGGAAGGGAGAGGGAGAGAGGCAGAAACATCAATGATGAGAGAGTCATCATTGATCAGCTGCCCCCCGAACACCCCCCACTGGGGATTGAGCCTTCAACCCAGGCATGTGCCCCGACTGGGAATGGAACCGAGATCTCCTGGATCCTAGGTCCGCCTGGGCAGCTCGTAGGCACTTTTTATAAAGGTTCAGAGACCAGAGAGTCCCTCCCCTGAAAGGTGCAGTTATGGGAGCCAATGCTGTGTTTTGTCTGATGAGCTTGTGCCCTCTGATAGGTTAGGTAAGCGGGAAGCACTTCTGAGCGCTGCAGGGAGCTTTGGCACAGAAGATTCACATTCCTGCTTTTGTGTCGTCAACACAGCGCGGCTGTACATAGTAAACAGGTCAGCTGAATGTTTTAACAACATCCTTCTTTTGAAACCTACAGCTCTAAAAGTAACTTCTGAAGTATGCAGAGAATCCTGTACGACGTAGACACGCAAGGTTAGGACAAGGGCACACTCACAATGGGGTGTCACTGCTGTCCTCTGTGTTAATAAAGCACTTGCTACACTTCCTTTTTCTTAAGAAAGATTAATTAGGCCTCAAGGTATAAGATCAGTTTATTAACCATCTCCCAATATACTGACTGTGTGCCCTGATGGGCTCTAGCTTCACCCTCAGCTGGCCTTCCCAGCCAGCCAGCAGGACTGCCCTCCAGAGGATACCCTGCTCCCAGAGCCATCTCCCACACATGCTCACAGCAGTCAGCTGGTGCTCAACAATGCCTATAACTTCTGGTAACCGTTGGTGGGAAAGAGAGATGACTAGAGATTTTACATTTAGAAAACCTTGCTTACATAAAACTAAGTAAATCTCTGTCTCTTTGTGCCAAAACCGTATTTATTTCATAACAAGAACAGTTATCCTTTTTCGGTACCCTAGAATCTTTTCCCTACAAAATAACAAAGACCGTCTAAGGAGGCAGTTTCTGTTTTCTTGGAGACCTGACCTCATGCACCTCCTTGCCTGTCGTAGGAACCCCTCAGAGCAGGGCAGTCCAGAGCTTTACTCTGCTTCAGTGTTGGGTGACTGACTGCCTGGCCTTAGGTCAGTGACTGTTGGCCGATGGAGCATCTCTTCCTAATCTAAAAGATCCTAAGGAGACCTTTCTGGGCTTTAATCACAGTGTGTACAGGTGACCAGGGCCTGGCCTTTACCCTGAAGGATGACGCCCTAGAGTTGTCTCTGAGCTGAGTGTGGGACAGGCGACGGGCCGGGGTCTTTTCTGAGTGAAGCTTCTGCACGTCTCATCGTGGGGCTTGTTGGGACCACAGTGTCTGCAGTTCCCTGATGACAGCATTCATGGGAGTTTCCTTTTTCTGTATGAAATGAGGACTCATAGGTTGTATTTGAAAAAAGACATCAAGCCAAAGCATAAAATAGCAAAGAAAGTAGCACCATTCCTGTCAGAGGAAAACAAGGGTCTGTCTCACCTGGAGCTCACAGTTTTTGCTTCCTGCCAAGGAGCCGCTTCCAGACCTCAAGCCACGAGTCTAAGAGAAGCGGCACCACAGCTGGGATTTGGTCATGCACATGCGCGCCTAAATTGGAGTCTGAGTTGCTTTATTAATCGAAAGTAAGAAGGAGGAACATTCACTGGCAGAATCCTTTATTTTCTTATTTTAAAAAGAGACTACTATAATGCTAAAGTTACGTGAAATGAAATGGTTTAAGGTTCAGATTAAGAAAAATGAGATGAATTCTGGGAAAGCTAACATCGTCTGAAGCGACATGGAAAATAATATTGTGACATCCCTTAAAAAGCGGGACGTCCTGCTGGGCTTCCTTTGTCCATCGCATCACTTTTCCTTCATTTTGCATGGGCCATGTTATTAGTTTTGGTTGTTTTATTCCAAGTTTTTTAAGACATCTTTTTACATCTCGTATACATATTTTTTGTTTGAGCCATACTCAGTCTTTATATATTAAAAACCGTGTACTGGCCAGATGTATAAATGCTTTTGCTCCTACATAAGTGGTCGTGGTGCTGGGGGATGGGGGGCAGGGGGCTTCGTCACATTAAAGGGACATTCCTCATAGATGGAGAACCTTGGGAACTTAGAAGGGGTGGACTTAGTGAATTCTGTTCACATTTTCTATCCCACCTCCTGTCAGTGTATCCATGGAATTTCATCTGTTTGTTCCTTTTTGACGCCAGAGCCAGTTGCTGAGTTGGTGTGTAGTTTTGTGAACTGTTCAAGTACAGTTGGGGTGTGCATTTTCTTTCATCAGAAAAGTGAGTTCTATCTTGGGCAGGTTTTGCAATTTTAGGTAGATAGCTTCCATCTCTAAGGGTGAGTTCAATCTTGTGCCCCAGCAGAACCTGACTGGCCTTAGAAAACACTTGGATTGTTGCAGCCTCAGGCCAACCTACCTACTCCTAGTGAGATGAGAACTGCCCAATTCTCATCTTCCTCCCCCACCCAAGCCTTTAAAAAAACAAAAGACAGGGGAGGGGCTTAGTAAATGTTATTTGTTTTTAAGTGATAGGAAACGTTCCTTGTGAGAATATACAGGATTGATTGTGTTGTCCTTAGGAAGGGCTCCTGCCAGTGGTTTTTAACTTCAGTGATTTCTCTCTAGAGGAACAGAGAGGTTGCTGTCCTTAGTAATGCTGAGTGCTTCCTTATATACAGCCAGGGGTACTTTAAGCGTCCCTAGCTCAAGATTTTCTGCAGGCTGCATTAGATCAACTTACCTATTCTCTTCCTGGATTTTTTTTTAAATAAGTGACATCTAAACTGAGTTACAGTTTTGACTTGCCCTTTGCTGATTGTTGCTTCATGTTCTGCTTTCTTTATACTCGTGTATTTATCCATGTTTTTTTTAATATTTTTTGTGAGGGGCAGTTGATGGTTTTTGTTCTTAGGATCTTCTATTTCTGTGCATTCGTCAGACACCTAAAGGCCACTTGTTGACACACTGCATTACACCAAAGGCTGTTGAGGATTTTTGCTTCATTTCATTTTAACTATGCTAAATCTTTTAAAAGGATAGCAGTTGGCATCACATTGTCCCTTAAGGGACAAATATTTCTGGCTTTTTGAAGTGCTTTTAGACATCTTCCTAGAATCTGACTCATCTTTATAAGATCGGTTTTTATTATAAAACTCCAGGTACAAGCATCTCTACAGGTTTGATATTCCCAGCAAGCTCCTAGGTTAGATGACAGAGTTAGACTCTCAGGAGCCCATTGGTAAGGTGGAGCTGACTTTGAGTTACAGGGTTGGTTTTTTAGTTTTTTAACACAGGATTTTATTTACGTTTTTGATACTGGTGAGCATAACCCAACTTTGTGATGTCTTTGCTCCTCTGAAATTTGTAATACTAGTTTTATTTTGAAGTGCTCAGTCCTCTTAATTTAAGTTTGTACATTTGAGACCAGTTAACAACCAAACTACTTTTTTTCATCTTCAAGATACGAAAGTTGCTTTTTCACTTTGATTACCTCACGCATTCTCAGTCACCAGTCCCCACTCTGAGTTCCTGCATTTTCGTGGTTATTGGTCATTGTTCCCCACTGGTTCTGAGTGCTGGTGTGGTGTGTGTAGGACCAGGTTTGACAAGGAGGATGTGTACTTGTCCAGCAGTGGTGCTCTGATAAAAGATGTCTTCTTTTCATTCCAAATCTCCTAAAGAAACAAAACTATAATACCTTTCTACATAAATTATTGGAAGAAATGTATGCACATATATCAATTCTCTGCATATGCCTCAGTTTAAGAAAGAAAATATTTTGATCTTTAGCATGCTGGACTATGATACAGAGAACCTGAACTCTGAAGAAATCTATAGCTCTTTGCGTGGAGTCACAGAAGCCATTGAAAAATTTAGTTTTCGAAGCCAAGAGGATCTGAATGAGCCAATTAAACGAGATGGCAAGAAGGACTGTGATATTGTAAGTATCTCCAGGCTAATTGAGAACTGTATATCGATTAAGTGATAATTAATGATTCCTCTGAACACTGACCACTGTCATTGCTGAACTTCATCGTTATTTTTAGCCTCTATGAGAGTATTCCTTTTAGAGGCCCAAGGCAATTTTGAGTTACCCTTGTTGTCTTTGTGAAGGATGTTAAATGCCTTTTGTTGCGCTGGACATATTTTTGTTCCCATGATGTGATAAAAATAGCCTGAATCCGTTACCAGCATGGCTATCTGGGAGCCCTAGTCTCAGGCAGAGGCAGGCAAATAAGCAGGAGATTGTGGTGTGGTGGGTGGCTGGGGCTCAGCACCAAGACCCAACATGGCCAGTCCTGGTGCCCAGGATGGATCTGCAGAAGAGATGACTCATCCTCTGACTTGAAGCATGAAGGTTGAGGAGGAGAGTGTTAGAGCAGGTGTGAAAAAGTGAGAGATGGGAGTGGACGTTGTAGGAGCCCCTGGGGGTTGCTGAAGTGGAACGAAAGAGCATGCTGTGTCTTGGGGGAGGCTTGGAGAAGAAGCTATAGAGATGGGCTTAGGAAGGTCTCACCCAGGGGGATTTTCAGGCAGTGTCTTGACTCTACACTGGGGACACTGGAGAGTCTTTGAAGGGTTTTTAACCAGGGAAGTGACATGGTCACATTAAGTTTTAGAAAGATTGCTGTCACTCAGATGGAGAATTCCAAGGAATTTGGATTGAGTGGGGGAAAGCAGAAATAGATGAGTTACAAGTCTGACGGACTATTGAGTAGGTGCTGGTGCAATTCAACGAGAAAATGTCATAGGAAGAGGAAAAGAGTATATGGTAACCCCTTTGGACAGTAATAAATTCATTTTTGAATATATGTGACTTGCAAGGCCTGTGGTATCCAAGCAGACATATCCATTAGCCTCTGGATATACCTGTCTGAAGTTTAGGCTGTGAATTAGGCTGGAGATAGAGACTTGATTACCTAGTTGCTTGGTGATAACTAAAGAAAAGTGAGTGAAATCAACCAGGTAAAGGTAAAATCCAAAGGAGCATCGACACTAAGAAAAAGACAGAAGAATAAAGTTGGAAGTAAAGCTGTAAAGAGGATGGGGAGATCCAGAAAGTATGGTGTCACAGAAACAAGGGGACACTTTCAGGAAGAAGGCTCTAGCCAGGCGGTTCAAGCTGCGTGTGGTCATGATCACATCAGGTCAGTTATGGAGAGAAGGGGCTCCATTGGATTTTTTAAATTTACTATTTACATTAAAATTCTGTGTTAACCTAAAATACATAAAACTCGCAGTGTTTTGCTATAGAGCCAAGACCTTTTCTTTGAGAATGGGCCCACTGCTTACACTTTCCTATTCTCCTTAAGTAAATTTTACACATAGTCACAGTCTACACTTTACAAATTTAGTTTCTTCCAGGAGCCCCTTGGATTTTGTGAGCAGAGTTCAGAGCAGAATTGAGAGTGGAAACAGGTTACAGAGGGTTGAAGTGTGGCTCAAGTAACAGACAGGAGAGGTGCAGGTGTTCAGGGGCTTCACATGGGAGAGACTCGCCTGCTTGAGTGCTGATGGGGCCAGGGGAGAGGAAAAGGCTGACTGCAAGGGAGGGGAGTGGATGATTGGTGGACACAGGTCCAAGGACGTGGGCAGGATGGGCCTTGGGCGCTGGTGGAGGAATTGGCCTGAGTCAGGAAGGAGGGTGAGCAGGTTTTGTTTGGGAGCAGGAAGATGAGGGGGTTCCCTATGACAGCTCCCACCTTCTCTGGGCAGTCAGTGGAAAGAGGCCGGGGACTCGGCTGCGGTGAGGAAAGTGGAAAAGCTTTCCAAAGCAACTGGTGGGGCGGGGGGAAGGCTCTGATTAGCGAACGGAAGTCCTGCCGGGAACAGTGGAGGCTCTGGGAGAAGGTGAGTGTCTGAGGCATTCCCCTTCCCAATTACAAATGTAATATATAGCCAACATAGAATATTTGGAAAATGCAAAAAGGGAAGAAATCACCATCTCTAGAGATCATGAACGTTAACGTTTTACTGTGTATTTTTCTATTCCTTTATGTGTTAATATGTTTTGGGTGTATGCAGAGTGTTTTTAAAGTAAAAGTGACATAGTGTGTGTCCTGTCTAGCACAGGATGTGAGCACTTTCCCTGTCATTGCTCTTCCATGTGAATTTCTGTGGCTGGATGGTAATTCATATGGTTATACCATAGCCATCCTCAGTACCCTGCTTTGGAACATTTAAGTGTTTGCAACTTTTTAAAGCATAAAAATACTCTGATGAGAGTTGGAAGGAATGAAGCATGGTAGTGAGAAAGTAAACAGCCTGGTTCAAGAAGCCTCAGCTCTGTCAGGGGTGGGGAGAGGGGAAGGACTGGAATGTGAGAGCTGCAAGGCTAGAACGAGAATTGAGCACAACTTTCACACCTAATGTTGTAGAGATGGGGCTGTTCCTGCTGGAGGGTGTGCCTCCGAGGTGGAAGCGTAAGAGGGGGAGTGAAAATCAGAGTTGAGGTTTAAAACTCAGTGTCTTGGCCCCTCATTACCAGATTTTTAACTAAGAGGCTGAGGTAGATATAAAACTGTTGAATGTGAGCCTCAGGAGCCGGCCTCCTTCCTCGTGAGCTTGACCGGTCTAATGAGGTGGAAGTGCACAGGGTGGACGTCAGAGCCAGAGAAGACGGTTCGCGGAGGCAGAGAGGAGAGCATGGAACGCTGCGGGACAGTCCATCCTTAGGACTAGTTACAGGGGCACAACAGGACCTGTGCTGAGGTCCGTTTTACTTCTAGATTGTTCTGCTTTGTTTCAAGTAGACGTTACAATACTTAATGCCAGAAAGGCTGTGAGGGACTGGTGTTGGAGGGACTGGTGTCGTTGGCGGCATGGCAAGTTGGTGCTATCGTGTGGAGCTTAGCGAAGTTATATTTAGCAGAAGTGACTTTAGTTTCATATACTTTAATAGTCTAACTTAACAAACTCAGCAAAAGGAAAGAAGATAATTACTTTCACAGAGTAGTTTATTTTAGCATTATCTATAATGGCCAAAACTAACGAATCAGTAGAAGGGGAATAGTTCAGTAAATCTTATTAAAACACAAGTAGAAATAGTGGTGTGATTAAACATTATGGTTATAAACCTTTATTTATGAGGGGCATGCTTATGTTATGAGGAAAACAAAACATGGTAGTGTGTGCTGTAAAATCTGCGTGTAGACAAGGACGGGGGATAAGCGAAGTTTAAAAAGTAAGATTTTTCTGTTAAAAGTGATTAGGATTAGGATAGTTTAGCTTTATATTTTAAATGTCTTTAATCTTTAAAACTCCCCCTTTATAAATGATTTTTTTTCATTATAACAATGCTTTATTTTTAGAAGAATTACAAAGAGAAAAAAATTAAAATCATCCATGAATTATCGTCCCTGTTAAGTCATTTTGTTCATATCCATGCATGTATTTTATATTAGTAATTGTAATTATATTAGTATACAATCTTTTTTGGGGGGGTTGTTAACCAAATGCATTCTAGCAATTTCACTAGATATAAATCCAAAAAAGTTGAAAGGAGAGACTTGAACACATGTTTCTATGCCATTGTTCATAGGAGCATTATTCATAATAACCAAAAGGTGGAGCAACCCAGGAGCTATCAACAGATAAATGGATTTTTAAAATATGATGTGTAGGTGCAGTGGAATATTCACATGGCAGTGGAATGTGGCACTGGAGTGGTCACATTCATAGAGATGGAAAGTAGAACAGTGGTTACAGGGCTGGGAGGGGCGGGGCTGTTATATAATGGATACAGAGTTTTAGTTAGGGAAAATGAAAAATTTTGTCCAAAATCTAACATAGTGGTAATGGTTATGCAACATTGTGAATGGATTTAATGTCACTGAATTGTACACTTGGAATTAAGGGATTAAAGTGATGTGTGTATTATACCACAATTTATAAAAAACAAATGCATAAGCACCAGTGCAATCTGGCTGCCTGAAAATGTTTTTACTCGTTTTTTAGTCGCATGTCTGAGATGAGGAGGACAGTTTTGCTTTGTTCCCAGCAGTCAGCGGTACTTGCTCTTATTCCAGTGCCACCCTGCAAAGGGTGCCAGAGGGCCATTGTGCTCAGGAGAAAGGACCCCTGAGAGCGAAGGCAGTCAGGAGCATGACACAAGGGATAGGTTCAGAATATATTAGAAAAAAGATTTTTCAGAAAATTGTAACTACCTGTTCTTTAGCCCAACATAAAGACCAGCTCTGAGAGTCAGAAACATCCACAGGAGCAGTGATCTGGAGGGGATACTGAGTCCTCCATTGTTAGAGATTATTAGCCATGGTTTGGCTCACGGCATGGTGAACTAGATATAAGGACTTCTCGGACAGTTGGACTGCGCTAGATCTTGTGACGGTATTGGCGCAAGCTGGTGTTGTGTCGGGGCTCCGGTGAGAAAACCCTGGTGTTTGTAAAGAAAGTGATAGGCTACAGTGTTGGCAGGAGATTTCTAAGAGTGGGGATCAGGTGTGCAGGCTTTGTTCTCAAAGGACTTCCCAGAATTTCATGTTACTAATCTCTCAAAAAAATGTTTGAGTAAAGTTAATCACACATACAAAGTAAAATGGATTTTACCTGTAAGTTAATGAAAATATAAGCATATTCAGTTCCCTTTAAAGTAGTTTATGAATTAGATATTTACAAATTGAAATTCTAACAACTGTTCTTTTGTTCGTGGCCAGATTTCAAGTGAGAAATCTCTGACTCTTTTAATACTTCTGAAAATTTAAAGACAAGTTTGTTAAAAGTCCTAAAAAGGAACTGATGGTGTTTTGTGTTCCAGGTATCCCGGGATGGTGGAGTTGCATCCCCGGCCACCGAGGGCCGGGGAGGCAGTGATGTGGTGGAAGGAGGCAGAACAGCTCTGGATAACAAGACCTCCCTCCTCAACACCCAGCCTCCGCGCGCCTTCCCTGGGCCACGGGTGCGAGACTACAATCTGTACCCCTACTCGGATACCATCAATACCTATGACAAGACAGCCCTGAAGGAGGCCGTATTTGACGATGACATGGAGCAGCTTCGAGATGGTTTGTCTGTCTTTGTTTGATTGTCCCCCATCCAGAAGTTTCTTCCATGGGCTTCCCCTCTTGTCAGACCAACTCTCAGCATGCTGGTCAAATGGAAATGGAAATGTGGGGTCTGTTCAATTGTCCTTTGTTCAGCAGCTCCATGTTGAGCTCCTGCCATGTGCTTGGGCATGGAAGGCAAAACTGAGCAAAAGGATGCACAGTCCCTGCCCTCCAGAAGCTTCCAGTCTCATCTCAGCAGCAGTCAGGAAGTGGACAGGTGCACAGGTGACCTCAGATTGCAGCTGTGACAGCTGCAGTGAAGGAGACTGACTGTACCCACCAGGGAGGGCATCACCAGGAACCAGGGCCTGAGTGGACATGAGAATAGGGGAGTAGGAGTTAGCGAGGTGGGGAGCGAAGGCTCAGGCAGTCCTGGCACCCGGCTCAAGAGTGTGAGGCAGCTCTGCTGGGCCAGTGGGCTTGGGGTCAGGTCTGAAGCACCACTGGAGCTTGCTCCTCTCTCCACCCGCTGTCCTAGAACCGGAACTGCTTGGCGTTGGCTGCCTGCAGCTGGGAGATGGGCTGGGATGTGCACTGGCACTTGCATTGCCACGCTCATTGCTGCCCTTGTGTTTTACACACTGTCTAGTAGACGTAGCAACTACTGTTCCATTCCACAGATTAGGAAACCAAGGTTCAGAAAGGTTAAGTTACATGCCCCGAGTGTAACGTACTCAGTATGGAATAGAACTAGCCTGGCTTTTATCTGACTCTGTTAAAGACCCATGTCCATTACTGAGGAAAAAGTGAGGAAGTATATTTTGGTATGATGATATTTTTATTTGGAACTTAATTATTTGGTTTTTTACCTCATTGTTATGTACACATTTTGGTTTATTTCAACTTTGTGGTCATTTTAGCTGTCTGCCATGACAAAGGAACTGCTTGAGCTAACGCTGACCCAACTTAGTGGTCTTTTTTTTTTAAAGCGTACATATATCTGTTTTGTTTCCAAGCCTGTTGTTTTGTTTGTTTTTAAACTTTGAATGAAAAATTAAATTAGAACTCTAAACAATTAGCATTCACTGAGTGCCTGCTGTGCGTCGTAAAGCGTGTGTCTTGCCAGGGACAGGGAGGTGAATGAGACAGTCCCTGGCACAGAGAGCTCAGGGCCTGTCCGGGGAACAGATTCACAAGGCACATGCGGGTGCAGAGGGCGCGGAAGGCCGGAGGCTGCGCTCTGTCTGTGGGGCCGGCGGGCGCGTGCTGACGTGGGGGAGACGGCCTCCGGGTGTGCGTGGGCGTCGAGTGGGGGAAGCATAGGCCACGGCTGTCAATTGCTCGTTGCTGGCGGGTGGCAGCGCAGTGCATCCCCACAGGCCTGTAGCCGGGCAGTAGGCTGTAGCACTGTCGGCTGGGGCTGGCACCTTCTGGAGCACTGAGCTGTTGCCTTTTGTTGCTCATAGAATTGGAGCATCATTTCACTTACCCACTTCTGGGTCTTGTTGACGATGGAACAGAGATTAGGATGTTAGTTGTTATTTACTCAGCAGCTGTATAATAAAAGACTTGAAGTAAAAGGGATAGTAGGGGGAGAATGATAGTTTTTTAACATTTCATACTTTCTTCTGAGTTTGTCCCCAATTTCAGAATCTAAGACAATGTGCTAATGCAAGTGAAGCAGTTCCTGATGATTTATCTCACTTGTTTCTCCATCCTTTCTGTTTAAAGTGAGTTCAGAGTTGAGGTCTCTCAAAAGAACATGCAGAGAAAGATCTCTTCTGCCACATAAACCAGGGCTCGAGTCCTTGCAAGTAATGACACTAAGAGATCTCGGGAAGCTGTACAGTCTCCCTTGGCTGGTGGTTATTTCTGTGCTGGTTCCCAAACTCCAGACGTTCCGAGAGGAAATGGATGTTGGTCAGACGGGACTGTAAGCAGTGCCTTGAGGAAAGTGTGTACTTCCATGGGTGTGATCTTAGTAAGAGGCTGTTCAGTGGCAGGGCCTGACAGGACTGTCGCAGTGGAGATAGGGTTTGGATAAAGAAGGCAGTCGAGGAGGGGCTTTGGGAGGTTTCTTCTCTTGTCTGAATCGATCAATGAAACAGCAGGGGAAATAGAAGGGGGAGAAGATGGTAAGGCAGGGTAGAGACATTGAATGTCAGTCCTTGATACCTGTTCTCACACCTCTGTTTTCATGATTCAATTGGTGGGATGACCTGCCAAGGGTGTAGAGTGAGGCCCGGGCCGCAGATCGAGGTGGAAGGCATGCTGGGAAGAGACTGGAGGGCAGTGGGAGGCTGGCCGCATCACTGAGGCAGCACTTGCAGCCAGCGGCCTTGCACAGTGACGTCTGTCTTTTGTGTCCCTCAAGTGCCCATTGACCATTCGGATTTGGTGGCTGACCTTCTGAAAGAGCTGTCCAACCACAACGAGCGCGTGGAAGAGCGGAAAGGTGCCCTGCTGGAGCTGCTCAAGATCACCCGGGAGGACAGCCTGGGCGTCTGGGAGGAGCACTTCAAGACCATCCTGCTACTTCTCCTGGAGACCCTCGGCGACAAAGATGTGAGGAGCCGTGTGTTCGTGCATCCCTTTCCCATGGGATGGGTTGTGTCCTGTGGGGTTGGGCTTCAGCTTTGCTTGGTACTGTGCTTCCTGTTTACATCAAAACATGTTTGAACTGTGTTCCGAGCACCAGGTAGTAAGGTTGTGTTTTTGCAGACAGGCCCCAGCCTAGTTTATATGCATGTTTTTGTAATTGGCTTTGTAGTTGTTGAGGGAAACTTGTTCCTATATCAGGTCACTTTAACACAAAATTTCTTAAAATGTCATTTTTTACCATGAGCTTTGTTTCATGTTTAATTGAGAAACAGAGAAGTTCCTTTGCTGCATTCCACCAAATTTTGTCTTGGTTCACCCCAGCGTATGTCACAGTTTCACTAACCCTAATGGTCAAACAACGGGTTCAGGAACCATGGATTGATATAATTGTCTATTATTTTCTATTGTTATTTTTAAAATAAAAGGCCCTTTTCACACTGTGACATTTAAATGTAGTTTGCAAACTAGGCATTTGCTGTATAGCTCTTAAAGGAGGGAGGGTCCAGTCAGAGCCCTGCCCCCTTGCTCCATGAAGCTGGTTTCATCTACGGAGACGGGCATGATGTAGGGGTTGCTGAAGTAAACCGCACCCCTCCACGTTGGGCCTTGTGTGGGCCAGCAGAAATGAAAGTAGCCTGAATGTGCTGAAGAGCTCCACTGGCAGGACTGGGCGGAAATTGGACAGAGCCTGGGTCATGACCCGGGTCATGGTGGGGTGACTCGAATGGAAGACAGGTGAGCAGGAGAGTGGTGGATATCATGGTGACCCCATTGCTTTCTGATGCTTAGGATTAGTGGTTTGGTATAGTAGAGGGCTGAGTAAAGCTAGAAGAATGGTGATAAAAGGTCTGTGTTAACTTTTCTTAAAGTATTGGCTTCTGAGGCACTTCTCTGTGGTTGGGCTTTGTGGCCGGGAGATAAAATGATACCATGTGGAGGGTGCTGGATGGAGTGTTGTTCTGTGAATTGTACAGATGAGTGACAAAGAATCAGGATGTACTTTCTGGCTGTGTTTGGTGTAAACTCCATTCTCTTTCATTGAGATTAGGGGTCTGTTTGGAATGGCTTTCCTCCAGACACATGACTTGGGCCTCAAGGTCCTTAGGCAACTCAAGGCCTATACAAATCCCCTCCCCCATGATCTCATCAGGCAGCAGACCTGGAATAATGACAGGCCTCCAGCTGTCCTTGGAGGGTTCACAGCCTTACAGGTCATGCAGTTGCTTTTTTCAGGTGCTTTTTACCTATCCTTTCGTACATCTGACAAAGGGTGGTTTAAGCCTCAGGAAATCTGGAAATCCCCCAGAGATACATTGTCCTCATTTGGTCTTCATTTGGCTCATTGAGAAACCTTCATTAGGTCCTTCTTAGGTGCTGGGTGCTGGGAATGTCACCACGGGCACAGGCCTGCCCTCATGGAGCTGGCTGTCAGGGAGCCCCTGTCAGGTCAGCAGTGTAATTGTGTGGAGGCACCTGCGGGTGCTGGGAAGCCCAGAGCTGGGTGCTCGGTTCTCTTAGACCCTGCCAACTGGTGCATGTGGTAAAGCACTGTGTGGTGTGCTGATGTCTCCTTTTCCTCCTGTGCCCAGTATTCCATTCGAGCACTGGCATTGAGAGTTTTACGGGAAATTCTGAGAAACCAGCCAGCAAGATTCAAAAACTACGCCGAGCTGACGATCATGAAGACTCTGGAAGCCCATAAAGACTCCCACAAAGAGGTGAGCCAGGCCAGAGGCCCGGGAATGCTGAGACGAGTCTAGGGTACAGTTGGTTGTGTGGGAAGAGAGGAGTGTCAGTCACTGTACGCCTTCAAAAAAGGAGTCCCTTCCTTTGAGCTCAGCACATGCTGTATGTAGGGTGAAATCCCAGGCTGCTATGGTGCCTGAGCGGCAGTGCAGTTCAAGGGTGAGTGCCACTTGGTGGGTTCCCAACTCCCTTTCCATGTGCACAGTGGGCTGGGCCTGTTCCTGGGGGGTTTCCCATGTCTGTAGTTCCCATTGCTTTGGTCAAAAGGAAGGCCTTTCATTTCCTCCTTGTGTTCAGCATCTGGCATTGTGATGTTGGAGATTGAGTTGGTTTTGAAGATACAGACATCCTAGAACAAGTCCCAGACAAGTCCTTGCTCCAGAACCTTGGAGAACTTATTTCACCTCTGAGTCTCAGTTTCCTTATGTATAAAATAGAGATGGGTATTATCACCAAGTTTCTCGTGATAATTAAATAAGGCAGCCAGGGACGGTTCCTGGCCCAGCACTTAACAACAGGAGGTACTCTATTCGGTCAGTCTTCCTTCCCTTCTTCCCCTTGCAATGTGTTTCTCTTTGGCTATGCCATACATCTTCTACCAGCTCCTAAACATTTGCAATGCTAGCAAACTGTGTCCTTGGTTCCTGGCACCTCAGATGCCTGTCAGAGAGCAGAAGGATATATTTTAAAAAAATGTGCCCAGCCGGGCATGGCCCAGCGGTTGAGCATTGACCTAGGATCCAGGCGATCAGGGTTCGATTCCCGGTCAGGGCACATGCCCAGGTTGCGGGCTGCAGCCGATCAGTGACTCTCTCATCATTGATGTGTCTCTCTCTCTCCCTCCCCCTTTCTCTCTGAAATCAATAAAGATATATTTTTAAAAATGTAAGGACCAGCCCTGGCCAGGTGGTCAGTTAGTTGGAGCATCGTCCTGTATACCAAAAGGTTGCAGGTTGGATCCCCAGTTGGGGTGTGTATGTGAGGCAGCTGATTGATGTTTCTCTCTCTCTCTCAAATCAATTAACATATCCTTGGGTGAGAATTAAAAAAAAATGTGAGGACCAGATAAACTAATATAGTCAACAAAATTATTCCTGGGTGAGGAAAGAGGATCTCAGGAGGTACCATAATTTGTCAGGTAATACATGGCGAATACTGGCAGAACCAAGATAAGAACCAGGTGGTGTGTCTTTTTAAGAGGAAACTGACTTGTGCTGACTTTGTTTTTTCTTTTTCTGTTTATTTTTTAAATCGCAATAACTTTTTAATGAAAATACATGAACAAAACAAAAACAAAATAAAATTGGTGCTCTTTTGCATATATGAGGTCAATTGTTTCACATTGGAGGACTTAGGTCGAATGTGAAACTAAGCCATCTGCATTGTCTGGCACACTGGCTACCCCCTGAAACATGTCTGTCTTTGTTTTTTAATCGTCACCCGAGGATATTTTTTCCATTGCTTCTCAGAGAGAGTAGAAGGGAAAGGGAGAGAGAGAAATATCAGTGTGAGAGAGACACATTGATTGGTTGCCTCCCGCACGCACCTCAACTGAGGCCGGGGATCAAGCCTGCAACCTAGGTATGTGCCCTTGACCGGAATCAAACCCAGGACCCTTCAGTCTGTGGGCCAAATGCTCTAACCACTGAGCAATACTGGCTGGGGCTGTACCTGTCTTTAAAGTGGGCGTCCTGATCTTCAACTTTGAAACTGATGGTGGACCCTTAGAAGTACAAGTTAACAGAATTAAGTAATCCATTTGCTGTTTACTGTTTTCTTGAGGAATCTTATTATTTTTTTCTACAAAATGAGAAATTTAGGAAAGTTCTTAGGTGTGAAGTTCTTTAAATTGCCTGAGGGACAGAAGCAGGAAATACCTGTTGCTTAAAGTCCATTTAGGAGCACTCAGTTGCCATATAATTCCTATAACCCAGGGGTCTCCACGCTGCTGTTGCTGATGACCTGATAAGGCAGGTAGAGGAAACACTGTGTTCTGGAAGGAGCCCTGTGTTGGCAGGCCTCCTGCTTTGCATACTTTCAGACTCACCTTGACTTGGTTGCCCTTGATGTTTCCCTTATGAAACTTGGCTCTCGCTTTGCCAGAAGCTCGTCACTTGGGCACCTATATATGTAGGTGTTAGGTATGGTGGTTTTTCTTTTTCTTTTCCTTTAAAATTCTTCTAGGCTTTCTCTTATTTTAACCAATCTTTTCCTTGTTTTTGTTTTTTAGGGCAAAATAGTTTGTGTTGTGGCCATGATATGATATTATACCAATATTCCTCTAGTCGTACTTTCTCATAATTACATTCAAACATTTATTCAAACATTATTTGAACATTTATTGGAAAGGGTCCAAAATATGTCTAGACCCAGTTATTATATGAGCCATAGAGAGGCAGTCTGTTTTCCTGTCTAATGAGTACTTCAGGGTGTGTCACCCTGGGACTTCCCTCTCATAAGATGCTAGTTGGTTTGGACTCCCAGACAGGACCCAGCCTTCAGCAGAAGAGGGGAGCACAAGACCGGGAGGCTGGCACAGGGCTGCCCTGGGCGACCTCGGCACCCATGGCCTCCCTTGCCCACGGTGGTGGTGGCACGCCATGGTGCACACTGTTGTTCTTCCTGTGGGTCTGTGGCAGTGAAGGGCAGCTTTTGAAATGCAGTTTCTAAAAATTGAAATTGGTCATAAAATCCCTTATGGAAGACGATATAAGGCAAAGCCAACATCAAATGGCTTATCGTCTTAGGAGCCATGGTCTGTTTTCTCAGGATCTTGTCAAAGGAGTTGTGCGTGCAGAACACCATATTTTTCAAATATTGGAAATGTACCAGGCACTAAATCTGTCTCAGGCATCATGCATCCTAAGCTAACATATACATTTTATAGTAAGCAAGATAGAGGATTTGGATGCCAGTTCGAGTTTTTCTTTTAAAAGGTGGTGTTTGCCAGCTTGGACGTGTTTTCGTATTTCCTATTTGAAGAAGTAAGTCTCTTTCAGTTCTCCAAGCCCTTGTTTTTATCTTTTTAGTAAATAAAATGTGCTTTAGCATTTCAGTGCCTCCTTAATGAAGTTATTGTGGTTTACAGTAGTGTAGATAGTGACCTTTTAAAATCTTTAGCCCATTTTCTGTTTCACAAAATAATTTTAACTCTTCTCATCTCAGTTTGTAATCTGTTCGTTAGGAATGGTGCAGAGTCTCGCCTTCGTTGATTAGAGAGGATTTAATAAAAGAACTCACACTGCGAATGAGATTCTCGGGTCAGTGTGAGTCACTAGTCGAGGTAGCAAGCCTCACTTTGAGTCTGGCTTCTGCCCCTCCAGCTCTGTTGTTTGTTTCCATCTTCTCCATACACCCTGTGTGAACAAGACTGTTGTGAGAAGTGAAGACAGTGACGTGGAAATGTACTGTGCTGCACACACACTGCTAGACACACACAGACTGTCATCAGACATCCTAATCCTTCCAGAAGACTAAGGTCTTGCTAAATAGTTGATATGCTAATTACTAATCGCTTTATACTCATTTAGTGTAAGAGAGGGTGTTGCTCCCAGTCATTGTGTCTTGAATACAGACTCGAAAAGAGCACCAGCTCCAATTCTTAAAAAGAATCTATAATTGAGACTGTTTGGTCATTAGTATATTCTGATTACACAGCCTATTAACAGGAAAACGTCACCATCCTTTACGTCCCTGCGCTGGAGTCTCCGTGTGTGAATCATCGACCCTAGCCCCAGGTGATGTGTCTTGTTTGGGAAGTTCATTTTTAGGGAAATATAAAACAGCCACTGTTAAATTTCCGGGGGGGATTATTTTAAATCATTTCTAGTTAATTTTATGCTTTATGACTTGAAGGAATTAAAAAAAAAAATACTGGACCAAAATTATTTTTAAAATGAAAGAGAACTTTTCAGGGACCAGTGTTCTGGCTTCTGCTTCACCCAGTGAGCTTGGTGTGTCTCACGCAGTTCTTTTGGCAAATACCGTGGCCAGAGAAAAGCGTGGTCAGAAGGTATTTTAGTGAGCTGATTTGCTGCTCCAAATACCAGTTAAAACCACTATCCAGCCATGTTTTAACCAGACCCCTGTGCTCAGAGTGGCCCTCAGGAGCCTCTCGAGATAATCTTGCAGCCACGGGGTCAGTGGCTCTGGAGAATGCATTGTGTGAATTTGGAGAAACTATGTCTCTGGACCTTGGTTTTTCTTACCTGTTAGCCCAGGGAGTAGACTAGACTATTACTTGTGTCTGATCTAGCTTCAAGATAATAGAACTTGCTATTGAGTAACACGCCTAAACCTTCATAAATTATGAATCTATGAATCTCCAGTTTTTCATGAGCCCAATCTTGAGATGTGGCCAGAAGACCATTTCCCTTGTAAGTTATTACTTTTTTACAAAAAGAAAAAACCAGAAATCTATATATTCATATAAGGGTTCAAAGCTGCTGAGCCCATAGTTTGGCTCTATTAACACAAACTGTGGTGAATGTGTTATTATTGGAGGCAGGGGGATGGAGCGGGGCTGGGGAGAAATGCCCTAGTCTTCAAGGAGAGTTGAAAGGCTTTGACGTGGTTCCGAGTGAAGTGGGGGGGAGGGGGGGAGTGCAGCTGCGTTAGGACCAGGGAGGGGGAGGAGGGAAGAAGAGGACTCTGCGGGGAGCCTAGGCACAGCGTACTAAGGCTGCCAGCTGGGCTTGGAAGGTGTGCTGGGGGTGTTGTGGAACCAAGACTGGAGGTGCCGTTTCCACTCCACAGGGTGGTTGTGAAGTGACTGGCACAGGGCCCAGTTCTGATGGCCACAGCTGCAGCCCGCTGTTTGTCAGGGCAAGGGGGTGCTTCCTCCTTTCTGGGGAGTGCTCTGATGAGCTGACCCTCCTTGGAACCAGATGTGACTCTTGCCCTTTGGCTCCTATAGCTTCAGAAAGAGCATCTTATCGAGAGAAACAGTTCATGTAGAAAGCAGTCCAGAGGCCATAACTTAATGTCAGAATCTTGGAGTTTGGAGTTTGAAGACCTGGGCAACATCCTACTTTTGTGACCGATCTCCCTGGCTGTGATTGTGGGCAAACCCAGAAGCTCCCTGCGTCTCTGAAATGCGTGTGCATGCCAGTGACTTGGGGAGCAGGGGTGCACTGTGCCCACAAGGCGGCCCTGACATTAAAGTTAAGGGGGTTTGGTGGCTGACACTGTGAAAGCCAAGGGCACTGTCTTTTACCCTCTTCCGTTGCGTAGACTGGTTCGAGGAGAATGTCTGAATTTTACACAAAGCAGGTAGAACTGCATTTCTCTAAATGTATCTAAGATTAAGATTAAGTGTAAAAACCCAGTGTAAACACAACTTTTACTTTGGACTCCTGCACCGGCCGAGTCTCTCACTACCTACACCTTCAGGCTGGAAGACGGTGAGTGTTTAGAGATGGGTGTGGAGGCGCAAAGGAGGAGCCTCCAGGACTGGGACGCAGCCACCTTCTGGGCTCCCAGCCCCTCTGACTCCTCAGTATTGTTTCCCCTGTGGGCCCTAATTCAGATCCTTGGGGGGTAAAACATAGTAAGTCTCCCACCTAAGAGCCTTTGCACATTTGAAAATGGTAGATACTGTTGCCCTGAGTTTGCTTTTGCAGACACGGCGTGACGGCTGTGTGGTTCAGACTGTCTCATTCAGAATCGGCCTCCTGAAATGTTTGTGTGTGCGTCAAGGGAGAGTGCAATCAAGTAGGGGTAGAAGATAAGGCTTTGAAATCCAAAATAATGTAAAAATTCTTCATTCAGATTCACCCCTGCATTTTACTGATGAGGGAACTGAGGTCTAGAAAGTAAAGAAATTTTCCCTGAGATCCCTATATGACAGAACCAGGCCCAAACTCTGATCTCCAGCCTTTGAACCTGGAGCTTTTCTTTCTCCCTCCTCCCACTGGATACTGTGCCTGGTTCAGTGAGGACTCACATGCTAGGTTCAGGCCACGTGGACACTGCACCTTGAATCCCAGAATTTATAGCAGAGCCTGTCTTTTACCAAAGACGCAGTTTGCAGGAAACTCATGTCAATCCTATTTTTATAAGGTCTTTCCAGCTTTTCCCAGGAGGTGGCGCCAAACATTTCCTTAGCTCCCAAGTGATCACAGAGCTAAACCAGGTGTATGTACCCCCAGGGAAGAGTTCTTCGATTCTGATGATCGTTTCTGAGCATTTACTTGATTATTTATTTTTATTGAGCCACTTATTCTGATGTGTCTGTGACAGGGCAGATCAAACTTTGTGAACTTAAAACCTGCCATCCAGACTTGGACAAGTTCTGTGCTCTAAAAGAAACCTTATCTTTAAGCAAACATGCATCAGTATTCTGAGTAATGATCTCATTTTCTTTAAAGTTGGATAAGGAAATTATGCTATTCTGAGCTAGACATTGTTATTTCACTAACTTAGAAAAGGAAGAATTCCTATGTTTCTAACCAGACTGTAGCAAAATCAACAGAATTGGAACAATTGTGGTAGCTTCAAGGTGGATTATGACTCAAAAGTCTACTTAATCCGCTGTCTCTCGTGCATACGCCCCGCCCTCTTTCTAAATCCTTGCCTCTCTGGCCACCTTGTCTACACACAGTCTCGCCCTCCCTCCTTTCTGTTGCCATGTTTACTTTCCCTCTGTGTGCTTACATTTCTAATCTTTGCTTCTTATGTTACATAGAACACAGGGGCAAAACCTAAAGTTCACCCTGACTCGGGCAGCTTGCCAGAAGCCGGAGGTTTGGCATGTGGAGGGAAGTCAGGAACACTGACCTGCCTTGCCAAAAACCGTCTGTCCTGGGAATCTGTCCTGCACCGAAGCGAGAGGGAGTGCCTCCCACTCACATCTGGAAGTGAAGCTTCTGCATTTCACTTTCTGGCCTTCTCAGAAAACCTCCTTACGTTGGGGGCATTGATTAGCTGCTTCACGCAGGTGACATCTGGGACTCCAGAGTTTGTAAAAGGAAGTTCTCCTCAGGTTCAGGCGTGAGCTCCGTAGATCTGAAGCCGCCTGTTTCTGCAGCAGCTCGCTGCAGGGTAACTTAACTGTGACCTGAATGACTGGAGGAGAGGGAAGGACCTTGTGACAGCACTTGCCGTGAACCTGGCAGCTACTCCCTTGTCTGGTCGTGCTCATAGCACTCCTGCGACCTGCCATGGGGGTTAGTTTGCCCCTGTCGTGACCGTTAGGGACACTGCTAGGACTTGAATCCCATCTGTCCCCAAAGCCCATGTCTCTCTACCACAGAGCCGCTGGTCTCCTGCTGGAATCTTAAGTGTCTCTTGCTGTGCATCACCGTTTTCTAACTCCGCTCGTCTGTGAAGCATTCGCTGTTTTCTCATCCTTGTCTTCCACGTTTAAGAGCTAAGGCCCAGAGTTCCCTCGGTTGGTATTACTCAGCTTTCTGGCTGGTGCGTTTCACAGTGATTTCTTCCAGTCGGAAGACATTGGTTTCAGAGAGCGTGCATGAGCCGAGAGGAAGAATGCCTCGTCCTGGGTAGTTCGCTGCATGATGGAGCTTTTCTAGGAAATGTGCTGCCCTCTTCAAACAGCACTGCTGTAGGAAGCTCACCTGAACTAAAGTCTTTTTTCCGAGGAACAGATCTGTGTCCTCTTTCCAGTATGTCACCCAGAATGGGACCTTCTGCAGGTGATTTCCCAAGGCTCACATTGGTCATTGATAGATATGTGGCTCCCTTCTTAGCTAGAGTGTGTGAATGCAGACCAGGGAGGCATGCCCAGCAACTCCGCCAGCCATGAGCACTTTAAAAATGCATGCTCCAGGGGAAAGTTAGTCTGACAGACATTTATCCTGTACCTAACGTACACTAGACGTGTACTGTGCTGGACGTGGGGGCTAGAACAGTGTCCAAGGTGGAGCTTGCCCTCACGGAGCTATCAGTCTGGTGGGAGAAACACCTTCAGCAGGATGTCTAAGTGGGACACCCAGGGTATGCAGAGGCCTCCTGTGGTTCTGCTGAAGCAAGTGGGTCCTGAGGGGCATCTGGGCCCAGCCAGGTGAAGGACATGCGGGAGCGACATTCAGGAGGACTGCAGGGACTAGATGGGCACTGAGGTGTGGCTGGCCAGGCTAGTGCATGGCGCTCCCTCAGCTAGGCATTGCCTGGGCACAGTGGGAAGACAGGGCTAAAAGCTCAACCAGGAGGACCAGCCGAAGCCAGGCCTTGTTGGCCTCCCATGCTGATTGAGGAACATGGATGTGGTCACCAGGGTAGCATTTTAGAAGGATTGTGGGAGCGGCACCCACTCGACATGGGCAGTAGACCAGGCAGCAGGTGTCCTCTGGACAGAACTCTGCTCTCTGCAGCCCCTGAGCTCCCAGGTTAGTGGCTGTCTCTGCTGCCAAGCCCCGCTTCTGGATTGTTCCTTCGGCAAGGCACATGTGTCATAGCCACGACCATTTATGTACCTCTCTTAATCCAAATAACTGTCAAATTAGGGGTTTTTATTGATTTTAGAAAGAGAGATGTCAGTGTGTTGCACCTATTTATGCATCACTGGTTGATTCTTGGGTGTGCCCTGACGGGATCAGACCCGCAACCTTGGGATATTGGGCCGTTGCTCTGACCATCTGAGCTGCCCAGCCAGGATAAAAATAGGTATTTTTAAATCCTCGTTTTAGAGTTTTTAAAAATTGTGGCTCAGACCAATTGTCTCGCCAGAGGGTTGAGCTGAGGTTTGTGGCACTGCCCTTTGAGGTTGAGAATGTGCCATGCAACCCTGGGTGTGCCGCCTTTCTTGGGGTAAAGGGACAAAGGTCATGTGTGCACACCAGGGCCAAATGGCACTGTACTTTCGGGGAACCTGTGTAGGAAAAGCTGCTCTCTGCAGGAGATTGAGTTGGCAAGAAAAACTGCCAGTGGGTGTCTTTTAAATACTCTCATTTCCATGTGTTACATTAAATAGAGTGATGTGCCACAGATGTGACTGAGTTAATGCTTGTGACAGGGAAGCCTACATGCTTACATTGAGGTGCATGGAAAGGCTGGATCTGCTGTGGCCAGCTCGAATCACTGGCTTGCTGTGGAGGCGCAGAGGCAGGCTGGGCTGGCTGTGTAGGGCCGAGAGCCCTGAGCTGGAAGAATCCTGCAGAACACAAGAGAATCCCTCTGCAGACAGCCATTCTACTCCCATCCCTCACCACCTTCCTCCACCCAATCCCTGCCAACTACAAGGGAGCAGACTCACCATCCAGCCCTCAGCTGCCATTTTTGGGCCTTTGCACCCTCACGCTGCCCTGTGTGTGGACCACTCCCACCTGCCCATCACCCTGCGGGCAAGGCCGGGGCCTGCTGTCCTCACCTCTGGTCTGAGCTCTGAGCTCAGTCCCTGACACATGGGACTGACTGAATGCACAAGTGAAAGGCAGGGAGAGGAGTAGTGAGAAAAAAACTGCTCAGGCTTTGAAAATCTTAAGAATCGTATGAGCTTGAGGGTAGGATGTGACTCTTAAATAATAATTACTTCTCTCTGTGCTTTGCAGCAAAGCCTGACCTTTCATGTATATAAGAAGCACAGACAAATCTTGAATGTTCTTAACACCTCTCTTCTCACATGTATACAATATTTGTCCTTGAACCATACTGACCTGGGTCTCCATTTGGCTCTTGAAAGGATTAATGCATAACACAGGTGTATGCATCGTGTCCATGAGCATGCTGGCCAGGTGATGGGGGTGAGGAGTGATCTGACTTGATGAGACACTTGGCCTTTGGTCAGTGCCTTAAGGAGCTATCTGGTCCTCCCAGAGAAGGTTCAGAAGGTCCCCAACAGGAAAGAAACGTGACTGAGAATTCAGGAAGGTAGAGCTTCCTTAAACAGAACAGTCCTCGAGCAGACAAGGGAATGATATCGTCCACCAGTAAGCGCTGGACACCTGGCGCGTGCCCAGCCTTGCTGGGGACTTCGGAGTTGTTCTGAGTAGTAGCACACAAAGCAGAGAGGAGCCTGACAGAGTGTCCAGTGCAGGGCTGGCACCAGGATAAATGTGCTGGATTGTCGCTGTATCTTGTAAGAAAGTGCGTACCTGCCCTGCCGGGCGTGGCTCAGTGGTTGAGCATCGACCTAGGATCCAGGCGATTGGGGTTCGATTCCCGGTCAGGGCACATGCCCGGGCTCAATCAATGACTCTCTCATCATTGATGTTTCTCTCTCTCTCTCTCCCTCTCCTTTCCTCTCTCTGAAATCAATAAAGATATATTTTTTAAAAAAAGAGAGGAAAAAAAAGAAAACGCATACCTGTTTATAGCTTCGTGCCTTCATATATCATTTATGTATGTATTTCTTGCCATTAATAGCAGTCACTGTCATTTACTGACTAGTATATCTGGATCCCTCCTCACATGACCTGTTTTTACAGATGAGGTAGTGGGGTTAATGTGTGAATGGTGTGGCTGGGATTTGTTTCCAGCTCTCTGAGCCCAAGCTTCTGCTCTTCCTTTCCTTTGGGTTTTGCATTTGGCTCCCACCTTTATCACAGAGTGTCTGTGGCCCTTCTTGTGACTAGAGAACATGACTTCGTGTGTCTCAGTACACCGGGACCCCTTCAGAGATCTTGAGTCACTCACGTGAGCACAGATTCCTGGACAAGCAGCTTCCACAGGAGGCTGCTCAGGAAACCTCTCTGCAGCTGGCACCTCCATGGAAACTTGAATGTTGAGGTCACTGACTTCCTTCCAGGCTTCTCTCCAGGTATTTCCATCCTGGGGCCCACAGGCCATTGGAGAGCATTTCTGTTTTCAGGTCCTATCTCCTAGGGCAGACTCTCAGATGTACCTGCACATAAGAATCTCGGAGAGCTTGAAACAGCCTGCTGGCCCTGCCCACAGTCTGATTCAGCAGGTCCAGAGGCCCTTAGAAGCTGCCTTCCTGACAAGTTCTCAGGATGTGGTGCTGCTATGGTGGGGTGGGGAGGCCGTGCTCAGAGAACCACTTTTCTAAGGTCTCTGCCCAAATCCCCTATACCTGCCTTCCCGTGTCCTCACACTCCTGTAAAAGTACCCTTTACACCACTTTGCTTTTAACTTCTTGAACAAAATTAGCCTGAGGAATTGCCAGCTGCCGGGCAGCGGTAAATGAAGTCTGTTGTTGGGTCTCTGGAATCAGGCAGCACTCCTCTCGGTGCGTGGCACTCACTTGCTGGGGGACCCTGTGTTTCAGGTGGTGAGGGCTGCCGAGGAAGCCGCATCCACTCTGGCCAGCTCCATCCACCCTGAGCAGTGCATCAAAGTCCTTTGCCCCATCATCCAGACAGCTGACTACCCCATCAATCTTGCTGCCATCAAGATGCAGACCAAGGTCGTGGAGAGGATTGCCCGGGAGTCCCTGCTGCAGCTCCTAGCTGACATCATCCCAGGCTTGCTGCAGGTAGGCCTTCGGTGTGGGGTGGTGCTTGCATAGGCTGGGAGGTGGGGAGCAGTGTGGCTCTGCACCTCAAGTGATGTGGAGACTTTACTCCTTCCGTGCACTTGCAGCTGGGTAGGGAGAAACGGCCAGTGGGTGGCCTGAGTTTCAGGACCTAGCAGCTGTATGGCGTCCCTGCCTCACGCCTTTTCTTTGTCTCCCAGTCCACTCTCCTCTGGGTGCAGCAAGGAGGTGTTCCCTGCAGCGAGGAACTGCAGCAGCTCACAGAATGAACTGTTTACTGTAAACATATTTTGATCATTTTTGTTGTTCATTCCTTAAACAAACCCTTATTGCACATCTGTGGGCCCCAGCCCTGGGCAGGCAGTCCATGGGATGCAAAATCAGATGGTGGTCCTTGCTCTCACATGTCCAGCAAATGCTGATTGAAATCCTTTTAAGTGTGAGACAGGCCCTGAGAAATAAGATGGCCCTCCACTGTTCGGCACAGCCTCGGGGATTCTCACTCAGCCTGTGGTGGGACACCACACAGCCCGGGGACAGGTGGAGATGCTGGCGCTGTATGCTGGGTTACGGCAGGGAGGTGCAAGCTGATGGCTGTGAGGTCAGAGGAGGAGAGAGAAGGGCTCACCGGTGAGGTGAGGTGAGGTCGAGTGGGGTCCTGGAGAGGAGAGATTTCGGTGGGGAGAGGTAGAGAGAAGTCAGCGTCATGTGTAGTGCTGCTGTTTGCTGGGCATGAGGACTAGATTACTCCAGGCAGAGGTAACGACAATGGCTGGGAAACCCTAGGGTCTGTTTGGAGAACAGCAGGTAGTTCCATTAGGGTGTGGGGTGGGGATGAGGTCGGTGGGTAGGTTGAGGTCCAGCTGTAGCAGGTGCTAACTGATGTCAGGCTGTGGGACCAGGCATGAGAGTGCGTGATGTCGTTCTCATTTCTTTAAAGGGATTTTTACACATGAAATTTGTTTTACCATTGGGACAAGTAGGAAGGAAGCAGGTGATTGTCTCCCCTGACTTCCTTTTCTCATTCTGCCTGTCACGATTCTTCTCGAGTGACACTGCTATGGCCATGCCTGTAAAGCAGCCCTGGGCGGCAGGGTGGCCCACAGCCCACCAGCCTCCCTGGGGTGAAAGCTCTCTGGGTTCAGGTGCAGAGATAAGTTATATCCTGATTCTTTTTGACAAGTCCAAGGTTGAACTCTAAGGGCACTTGTGGGAATGTTGATGAAATACTGGCTGTGAAGCAAATCTTTGATCTCGTTTCTTTTCTATGTCTCCTCCGACTCTGTAGGGTTATGACAACACTGAGAGTAGCGTGCGGAAGGCCAGTGTGTTTTGCTTAGTAGCAATTTATTCCGTAATCGGAGAAGAGCTGAAACCTCACCTTGCACAGCTCACGGGGAGCAAGGTATGTATCGTGTTTCGTGAACAGATGTGCACACCTGGGCCCTGCCAGCTTGTCAGAAATTCGCTATTTGCAGCTCTGAACTCCAGACAGGCTTTGCTCATTATGTGTGTTGTAGTTGGGCCGCCTTTCTCTAAAAGTATTTTCCTAAAGATAAAAATGACCAACTATGTAGTGAAGTCACTTTAAGTTACAGCGTGGTCTGTTGTAACTCCTGTTTTTGAAATACCTTTGAGCTTCTAGTTTATTCCCAAAGGGAAGATGACTTTGTTTAGAAGCCAGCTCATCGTCTTTCACAGAAACACTAAGGAAATCTACCTGCTAGCTTAACAGGTTGCTGAGTGGGATCTGGGTTCCTAATGGGCATCTGTAGTACTGATGGCTGACTCTCGCCTTGTGCCCGACAAGTCCTGCCCTCCGTGTTTGTCGACTCATTTATTCATGACAACATCCCTGTGGGATAAGGACAGATCCTGCATTTAACCTGCCCAAGAGCACACAGTGATCTTAACTCCAGAAGCCAGGATTTAACTTACTAGCTGCCTCTCACGTTTCTTTAACAGTATTTTATAATCAGACAGAAAATAGAAAAAAAAGACTGTTGGCTCATTGAAAATGAAATTGCCTAGAGTGCTTATTGGTTTAAAAATAATCTCCGATCTGATGAAGTTGCCACGTGAGAGCAGGTAGAAACCTCCAGGCTCCGGTAGGAGAGGCAAGAGTGGGAGACCGGGTGTGCCTTGGAGACCTCCGTGGAGAAGAGCCTATTCCCGGACTGCCTGTGGGGAAGTGCCCTGTCAGTGGTGTGATTTAAAGAGCATGAAGCTAGAAGCATCTGGCCTTGCTCCTTATGAAAGAAAGAATCAGCAACTGACGCCCCATTTATTTTCAAATTGCACTGTTCCTTTGACACAGTTGGGAGCATCACAGCATGAGTCTTGCTCTCTCAGAGTTCTGGGCAAAGCTGGCTCTGACCGCCTTTGTCCAGAGCATGGCTTGTGGGACCCTCAGCACTGTTGACACTTCAGACCATGTGTGGAGGCGGGGGGGGGGGTCCTGTGCGTTGTAGGAAATTTATCAGTGTCCCTGACTGCCACCCCACTCCTCACTTGTGACTCACTACAGTCTCCACACACGGCCAGGTATCCCATAGGGGACAAATAGCCCCTGGTTGAGACCCACTATCCTTGCAAACAAATGGGCATTGGGGTTGGAGATGTGAGGGAGGCAGATGTGGATGAGTGGTTTGGAGACTGCTGCTCCTGCTTCCATTCCAGTTTCTCCGTTCCCCTCTGCTCCTGCGAAGCCTCCTCACTGATCCTTTCCTGACCACCTGGAAAGTACTGGGCCGAGAGTCCCAGCAGTGTGCTGGGCCAGGAGCCTTCCAAAACTCTCCTTGCTTCTATCAGGGGTCTGTAGGTGGCTCCTGGTTGACTGATCTAGAAGACATGTTCACAAAGGGAGTTGGATTTATAAAACAGAAAACTCATCCCCAGTTAATATTAGACCTTGGTTTTGTCTGGTACTTCCTGCCTTCCTGAGTAAGGGAGCTGTCCCTCATCTCATTTGGCCCGTCTAATAAGGAGCTGAGGAAATGCAGGTGTTCTCATCCCTGTCCTGCAGTCGCCCCTGCTGCCGCCCCTCAGTGGTGGCCTTGGGCCAGGGGCCCACGTCCTGAGCGGGAGCCAGTATTTCCCCTCCCCCAGCTACAGCTTCAGTCAGAGGGCTTAGGGGCTGGGCTTAACACCCTTCTGGTTTGGTAGCCAGTTCATCTAGTCTTCACAATTTTTAGATGTGATAACTCTGGTATGTTAATATAAACTTTGTAGACTCAAATACACATCTCGTAAAACAAAGAAACAACCCCCCTTCAGAAAAAGTGTAGCGGAGAGAACATGGTACAGTCATCTCCTAGACCAGAAACAGAATCGAGTCTTGGCTTTCTGTTTCCTTGTGGACCCGGGCCTCCCGGAACCGCCTGCCTAACTGGCCTTAATGCTGTCAGGTTCTGTAGCAGAAGGCCTGATGCAAGGACCAGGAAGGACCCTGTGGGTACATTTTGTGAAGTGTCCCACTGCTGTGGCAGCCTGCCTTCTGGTCTCTGCCCCCAACTCACTAGCTGTATGACCCTGAGCAAGCTTTCTTTTCTCTTTTTCTCAATTTTTTTAAACCGTGATAAAATATACATAACATAAAACTTTCTTAGCCATTTCAAGTGCGCAGCTCACTAAGTGCATTCATGTTGTTGGGCAGCCATCACCACCATCCACCTTCAGAACTCTGAAGTTCTACCCATTAACTAGTAACTCCCCATCCGTCCCCGCCTCTGCACCCCCAGCCCCTGGGAACCACCATTCTACTTTCTGTGTCTATGAATTTGACTACTCAGGTGCCTCATAAAAGTGGAATCATACAGTGTCTGTCTTTTTGTGACTGGCTTAGGTTGAAGCATGTGTCAGAATTTCCTTCTTAAGGCTGAATAATATCCAGTTTGTTGTAAATAACCAAATAACAACATTTTGGTTATTTCTTGGTAATTCACATTTGATTGGTTTACACCTTTGGCAATTGTGAATAATACTGCTATGAACATAGGTGTACAGATATTTCTTTGACACCCTGTTTTCAATTCTTCTGAGTATATACCCAGGAGTGGAATTACTAGATCATATAATAACTGCCAAACCGTTTCTCCAGTGGCTACACCATTTGACATTCCCACCCAGAGTGAACAAGGGTTCCAGTTTCTCCACATCCTAGCTGACACTTGTTATTCTCTTTTTGATAGTAGCTTTCCTAACAACTGGTGTGAGGTGGTGTATCGTTATTTTGATTTGCATTTTCTTAATGATTGGTGAGTTGACAATCTTTTTATATGCTTGCTGGCCAGTTGTCTATTTTCTTTGGAGAAATGTCTATTCTATTCAATTCCTTCGCCCTTTTTTGAATTGGATTGTTTGGTTTTTGTTATTGTTGAGTTTTAGAAGTTCTCTATATATTCTGGATATAATTCCATGTCTTTTTATGTACAAAGTTTCTAAATTTTCATGAAGTTTAATTTTTCTGTTACTGTTTTTGTTGGTGTTCTTTTGGTGTCATATCCAAGAAATCATTCCAAATCCAGTGTTTTGAAGCTTTTGCCCTATGTTTTCTTCTAAGAGTTTTATAATTTTAGCTCTTACACACAGGTCTCTGATCCATTTTGAGTTAATTCTTGTGTAGGTGTTAGGTAAGGGTCTAACTTCATTCTTTTGCCTGTGGATATTCAGTTTTCTCAATACCATTTGTTGAAAAGACTACCCTTTTTTCATTGAATGATCTTGGCACCCTTGTCAAAAATCATCTGACCACATATGTGAGGGTTTATTTCTGGGCTCTCTGTTCTGTTCCATTGGTCTATATGTCTGTCTTTATGACAGTAGCACTCTGTGTGTTTTGATTACTGTAGCTTTGTAGTAAGTTTTGAAATCAGAAGGGTGAGTCCTTCAGCTTTGTTCTTTTTCTAGATCATTTATTTGGGTTTGGGGTTTATTGAGATTCCCCAATTTAGGGTTGATTTTTCATTTCTGCAAAAACCTCATTGGGATTTTGATAGGGATTTTATTGATTCTAGATAGCTTTGGGGGGTCCTATTGACATCATAACAATATTGTCTTCCAATTCATGAACATTGGGTGTCTTTTTTATTTATATGTCTTTAATTACTTTTAGCAACATTTTACAGGTCTTTTCACTTTCTAGGTTTAGTTAATTCATAAGTATTTTATTCTTTTTGATGTTTTTGGAAATGGAAATATTTTAATTTTCCATTCATTGTTAGTGTATAGAAATGCAACTGGTTTTTGCTCATTGATTTTTTTTTGTATCCTGCTACTTTGCTGAATTTGTTTGTTAGTCTTAACTTTTTTGTGTAGAATCTTTTGGATTATCTACATATAAGATCATCTGCAAACAAAGATAATTTTACTTCTTCCTTTCCAATGTGAATGCCTTTCATCTCTTTTCCTGCCTAATTGCTCTAGCTGGAACTTACAGTTCTGTAGTGAGTAGAATTGGTAAAAGCAGGCATTCTTGCCTAGTTCCCAGTCTCAGAGGAAAGGCTTTGTCTTTCACCATTAAGCATAATGTTCACTGTGGGCTTTTCATATATTGCTTTGGATATGTTGAGGTAGTTTCCTTCTCTTTCTAGTGTGTTGAGTATTTTTATCATGAAAATGTATTGAATTTTGTCAAATACTTTTTCTGCATCAATTAAGATAATCGTGTGGGGGGTTTTTTTCTTTCTGTTAATGTGATATACAATATTTATCAATTTTTATATGTTGGACCATCCTTGCATTTCAGGAATGTATCCCACTCGGTTATGTTGTATAACCTTTTTTTTTTTTTTTTTATTAACATATCTTTATTGATTTCAGAGAGAGTAAAGGAGGAGAGAGAGAGAAACACCAATGATGAGAGTCATTGATCGGCTGCCTCCTGCATGCCCCCCACTGAGGATCAAGCCCGGAACTCGGGCATGTACTCTGACCGGGAATCGGACCGGGATCTCCTGGATCCTAGGTGGATGCTCAACCCTTGAGCCACACCCAGCGAAGCTGTATAACCTTTTTAATATGCTGCCGAATACTGTTTGTTAGTCTTTTCTTGAAGATTTTTGCATCAGTGTTCATAAGGGATGCTGTAGTATTCTTGTAATGTCTTTGTCTGGCTTTGGTACCAGAACAGTGTTGACCTCATAACATGAGTTTGAAGGTGTTTTTTTCTCTTTCATTTTCTGGAAATGTTTGAAGAGGATTGTGTTAGTTTTCTAAATGTTTGGTAGAACATTTGAAGTGAAGCCATCTGGTCTTTTCTTTGTCAGGAGATTTTTTTATTGCAATTTAATCTCCTTACTAGTTACAGGTCCGTTCAATTTCTCTCCATGTTTCTGTCTTAGTAGGTTTTGTGTTTCCAGGAAATTGTCCGTTTTATCTACTTATCTTAATTTGATGGTGTACATTATTTTATAGCATTCTCTTGTAATCATTTTGGTTTGGGTAGAATCAGTAGTAATGTACACCCATTCATTTCTGACTTTAATAATTCAAATCATCTCTCTTTTTTTTAATGAGCTTAGCTAAAGGTTTGTCAATTTCGTTTATTTTTTTTTTTTAAGAATCAACTTTTGGTTTCATTGATTTTTCTCTATTTTTGTTACATTTCTTTCTGCTCTAATCTTTATTATTTCCTTCATTCTACTAGCTTTGGGTTTAGTTTATTCTTTTTCTAGTTCCTTAAGATGTAAAGTTATGTTGTTGTTATGAGATCTTTTTTAATACAAGCATTTATAGTGGTAAATATCCCTCTTTGCACTGCTTTTGGTGTGTCTCATAAGTTTTGATATGTTGTGTTTTCATTTCATTGTTTCAAGGTATTTTTTAATTTCCTTTGTGATTTCTTCTTTGATCTTTAGTGGTTTAAAAGTGTGTTCAGTCTTAGCCAGTTTGGCTCAGTGGTTAGAGCATTGGTCTACAGACTGAAGGGTCCCGAATTCGATTCCAGCTAATGTCATGTACGTTGGTTATAGGCTTGATCCCTGGCCCTGGTCCTGGGCCCATGCAGGAGGCAACCAATTGATGTGTCTCTCTCACATCAATGTTTCTCTCTCTCTCTCCCCCTCTCCCCCTTCCACTCTCTCAGAGAAGCAATGGAAAAAATATCTACAGATTTGGAGGAGAGGGGGTTGGTTTTCTTTTTGTTATTGATTTCTAGCTTCATTCATTGTGTCCAGAGAAGACACTTTGAATGAAACGTATGTTTTAAAATCTGTTAAGGCCCTATCTCAGTAGGTTAGTTGGTTAGTGCATCATCCCAATACACCAAGGTTGTGGATCCGATCCCCAGTCAGGGCACATAAAAGAATCAGTCAATGAATACATAAATAAGTGGAACAACAAATCGATGTTTTCTATCTCCTCCCCCCCCACCCGTCTCTCTTCCCTCCCCCTTTCCCCTCTAGTTCTCAAAAAAAAAAAAAAAAATCAATAAGTAAAATCTCTTAAGAGTGAGTTTGTGTCATAACATATAGTCTGTCCTGGAGAATGTTCCATGTGCATTTGAAAAGAATGTATATTCTGTTGTTGTTGGGTAGGATGTTCTGTATAGATATAATTGGCTCATTGCATTGTTTAAGTCTTTTATTTTCTTTCTGGTTCTTTCCATTATTAAGAGTGGGGTATTAAAGTCTCCAACTATTATTGTAAAACTGTTTCTCCCTTCAGTTCTGTCCATTTTTACTTTATATTTGATATCATGTTATTAGATGCATAAGTGTTCATAATTATGTTTTTGCTGTATTGATTTTTTTAAAAAAAAATATATCTTTATTGATTTCAGAAAGAGGAAAGGAGAGGGAGAGACAGAAACATCAATGATGAGGGAGTTATTGATCAAGCCCACAATTGGGCATGTGCCCTGACTGGGAATCGAACCCCGATCGCCTGGATCCCAGGTCGACGCTCAACCGCTGAGCCACTCCCGGCCGGGCTGTATTGATCTTTTATTAATATATAATGTCCTTCTTTGTCTCTTGTAACTTTTTTTTATTTAAAGTCTATTTCATCTGATATTAGTATAGCTACCCTGTGCTCTTGGTTACTGTTTGCATGGAATATCTTTTCCATCCTTTCACTTTCAACCTGTTTGTGTCCTTGAATCTAAAGTAAGGGTTTTTTTGTAGACAGCAGAGTTGAATCATGTTTTTCTGTCCACTCTGCCAGTCTCTGTCCTTTGATTGGAGAGTTTAACCCATTTACATATAAGTAACTACTGACAAAGGAGACAGACTTCTAGCATTTTAGTATTTGTTTTCTATATGCCTTAAAGCTTTTATTGTCCCTCATTTTCTGCATTACTGTCTTCTTTTGTGTCTGTTTGCTTTTTGTACTAAAATATTTTAATTCCCTTCTTTTAATTCCCTTCTCATTTCCTTCTGTGTATATTCTATAGGTGTTTTCATTACAGTTACTCTGGGGATTGCGTTTGACATTCTAAAGTTATAACAGTATAATTTGAATTTATACCAGCTAATGAGCAAGCTTTCTGAACCTCGGCTTTTTCATTTTTAAAATAGGAGAACCTGTTCTGCCTACCTCGAAGGGTTTTTGCAAGGCTCCAACATGATAATCAGTGTAAAGCTCCTGCAGACTGTGAAACATGTACATGTCATTAACTCTGTTGTCACCTTTCCCTTGTACTTACAGTTGTATTCTACACTCACTGGGTGGTACACTAGTGGTCTGAGTTGCAAAGAAGTATAACAGTTTTTAGTAACTCGTTTTTAACTGGCATTACATAGAAATATCTTCTAGATACTTTTTTATGTTTTAAAAACTCAGTCAGCACGTTTGTGTTGGGAACCTGCTTTCTTCACTACATGATGCCAAGGCATGTGAGAAAGGCAAAACCTATCTGCCCTGAAGCAGCATAACGTGCAGCTGAGGCACAGGGTTGGCACACGGGGAAACGTACATAGCAGCCCGGGGGTGACGGGCCTGTGGGAAATGCTGGGACAGGCTCTGATTGCTGCGTCCTGGGCCCATCGGAGCAGGAGGAAAGGGAGAGACCTCTTGGAGGAAGTGGGACCAGGCTGGGCTGGGCAGGGTGGGGGTGAGCTGCATGGGGGGGGGCAGGCACCAGGAGGACAGCGTGAAATAGGAGAGGGGTGTTCAGAGGACACGTTTTCTGAAAAAGGAGCGACAGAAGGCACCTTGGCAGTGTTGCTCTCTTCATTTTGCAGGTGGAGGCTTTGAGGCTTAGAAAATGCTTTGCCTGAGCTCATATAGCTAGTTAGTGTGAAGCTGGGTCTAGAATTGGCTGAATCTGGGGAGCCTCTGGCCAGCGTTGTCTAGTGTCCCAGGCTTTCCCTTGAGCCCGGCTGGCCCCGGAGGTGTCACACTGAGCTTCAGAGCATTCGGATCCTGAGTAAAGTGATAGCACTTTCATTGTAGCACTGACATATTAAAAGTTTTAAGATTTTAAAAGGTGGGGAATGAAAAGTAAACTGATAGGGAGTGTGAGTTAACTTGACCTAGTCTGCTGCCGATGAGAAGAGGAAGACAGCACTGTGGGTACTGGCGTGGGAGGCACCGGAGACGGACTGTGAACACGAGCAGCCTGCTCCAGGATGCTGGCCGCAGGGCGTTCAGCCTCTGCGTGTCCGTGACAGAGCACCTTGGCTGGGGCCGGGAGGCTCGCCTCTGCTGGGAGCTCTGTAGCTACTCTTCCTGTTCCCACTGGTCATCAGAGGGCCCTTCTCTTGCACCGCACCACACACCACCCCAAGTACCTCTTCATGGGCCCTGGAGGTCAGCTCTTCCTTCCCTGGGCTGCCTGACAGTTGTCTTACTTCACAGTGTGTTTAGAGCAAGGCAGGTAAAAGGCTGTGGGTAGTAAATATTTCATAATTCCCTTAATCTTACAAGCTCTGTGTTACATAGATTTTCATGGGCATCTGCTTCTGCAAAAGCTGTAAATTCTTAATATGATTTGGCAGATTATCGGCATAACTTAGTGGCATTCAGTAAGTATTTAAGAACTTGCTGTGTTGCATGTTCTTTTTCTTATCTTGAGGGTTCAAGGGGACTTCTGTTAAAGCAGGTGAGGACTCAGCTGTGAAAGCCCTCTCATTGTAATGCTCCGTACCCATGGGAGGGGCTGTTGTTTAGTGACACAGGGTCTGGTGTCAGGGAGGTCTGACTGCGCCGAAAGCAGCGAGGAGTCCACTGCTACCTGCCGCAGGAGGCGGCATGTGCCAGGTTGCAGGAGGGGTGAGAGTGCCACGGAGTGGAAAGGAAGGGCTGCGCTTCCAAGAGAGCAGACGGGAAACCGCCATGTGGAGTTGGCCTTCAAGATAGGTCTCTGATGCCCCGAGCTTCCGTGGGTTTCAGTCTGCCAAAGTGGGGGTGGAAGGAACAGCTAGGGTACAGACTTGACCACTCACCTTGGCTTAGCTGCTTTCTCCCTGTGGAGCATGGATTCTGCCCTGCTTTTCCTCAAGCTTAGACAGAGCCATTGGCTGCAGTCACCCCTGAAATGTATGTGCCTTCTCCAGGGGAGCCCTTTGGTGATAATCTATGGCATTCTCTCTCCTGCGGACTTGGCCTCCTTCCTGTCTCTGTGGCCCTGGTAGTGTGTGGGGTGAGGGGTACACAGTAAATTTTTGTATAATGAATTTCTCCGGGGACATGCTGTTTTCTTATTGTCACCTGGGCTTTTCCTCTTTTCTACTTCTGGATTGCCTCACCCCTGCTAACCCAGTTGTCTCCTTTCTTTGCAGATGAAGCTACTAAACTTATATATAAAGAGGGCCCAGACCACGAACAGCAACAGCAGCTCCTCCTCCGACGTCTCCACACACAGCTAATGGCAGCGCCAGTCTCTGGATCCCCAGAATGGCCGGCGATGCCTCTCAGAGACCTTCCCCCCTCGCAGGCTCCCGGCCAGGGCGAGGAGGCCACAATATTTATTACAATCAGTATTTTGGTCCCTTCCAGCTTTTGTGTAGAATCTTACTGGCATTGAATGTAAAGGAAGCAAGGCCTGTTTGCAGTCTTCATACAAAACTAAAGGAGTCAGAAGAGCCATAGAGTCTCCTGCAGCCTGCTGAGGTCAGAACCTTGGGTGTGCGCAGTTTCAGACCCTGAGCCTCTAGCCAGCACTTGACAGGAAGTAGCATTTTCTCAGCTGGGGACAGAGGTGTGGGTGTGTCGATTGTGTTTCTCTTTCATTTTTGCGTTCTTCGTTCTGGATGTGGCCCATATGGGGCAGACTACCCCCTCCCCCTCACAGCTGACACCACCCAAGGGTTGGTTGTATGTCTTTAAATTGTATTTTGAGACCTACTAAGAATGGGAATCATATCTTGGCAAGAAATGGAGGAAAACCTGAAGATGGCCTTCTAACAAACACCTGGAATTTTGTTTTTAGTACCTAGACTGGCAGCTGACTGCCCTCATATAGTGCATTAGAAAGGCATCCTTGCAGTCTCCTCCAGGACACGCACCAGCCCCGAGTACTGCCCCGATGCTATCCCACCACCACGGCATTTCACAGAGCACAGAAGATCTGAGGGGACACGCTCTTCACAGGGCTTCTCACAACCGTGGTCCTTGGTTATTCTGATGTGACACCATCTGTCCTCTCCTCCATCTAAGCTGCTCAATTCTAAAATGTTTTCACTTAATCTGGTAAATGCCAACTGTACCGTCTCAGTTTTCACTCTGTTTAATTTGGGATTAAGGTCAAAGAAACGTCTAGAGAGACCAGGTATCAATCAGAATTATTATGATTTTAAAATATGTTTTATTGATTTTAGAGAGAGGAAGAGAGAGAGAGTAACATCGATGCATCAACATTGATTGGCTGCCTCCTGCACGCCCCCTGCTGAGGATTGAGCCTGCAACCCGGGCGTGTGTCCTGATGGGCAATCGAACAGGTGACCTCTTGGTGCATGGGACGGCCCTCAACCACTGAGCCACACTGGCCAGGCTAGAATTACTGTTTCTAATTTTATGGACTGAAGTACTTGATCATCTGTTGAAATAGTCATTGTTTAAGGAAAAAAGTAATTATGGTGAGTGGCAAATTGCTAAAAAACAGGATTTAGAACAATTTTAGAATCTGTTTCCTTAGGTAAGAAATTCCCAGAATAACCACCCATTTTAAAAAGTTTCCTGAGGGTTTGATTGCTTCAAAGTAATTATTAACTTAAAGTCTGGTGAAAGAAGTTTTGAGTAAAATTCTTAAAGCCAAATGGAAATTCTTGATGCAATCATGAAGATTTCTGTTGTCTATGTTGTGTGTTTTAGAGCCTCTAGCTTGTACTGATCTTTATTTACATAAGGAAGATGCCTGTTCTGATGTTTGTTTTAATGAGGCGTGTGCTGATCCACAGAACCAGGCTGCTCAGCGGCTGGCGTGAGAGCAGAGGTTTCATGTTCTTACCTCTGACCTGCACAGACCCTCCTCTCTTCCCTGACCCTCCAGCTTCGCTGTCGGAAGTTAGGAAAGACTCTGTAGCAGACAGCTCATTTTCATTCAGATTTTAGATACTTTATTTGGAAATAGGCACTGAGAATGAAGGTGCAGGAACAGTGAGGCAGGGCGCCTTGACGTGTGTGTGTGTGTGTGGTGTGTGTGTGTGTGTGTGTGTGTGTGTGTGTGTGTGTACACGCGCATGTGTGCTTGCAGGGGGTACTTCGCACTCCAGGGAGTGCTGTGGTTGAATATTACTGGCTTATTTTTGGCTCAGCACCTAGCAGGACCGGGACGTACTTTCATTGATAAATGCTGTTTGTTAATATTTCACTAACGGGAATTTTTCACACTTGGTGAGTAAGTCAGAGCAGAGCAGAGCGTCCTGATCACTCTTCTGCTGTGCACACGTGGGTTCTGGCTGGATTGAGTTTTCTGCCTAATGCATTTGGAAAGACTTTCCTCCTTCAACTCTGGCTCAGAGGTCACCACAGCCTCTGCCTGGATTTGAGAAGAATCGTGAACATTGCCTGATGTCCTCATAGAAACACAAAGGGCTCGCCTTGAATGTCACCCGCCCGGTCTTCAGCCCCTGACAGAGAGAGGTGCAGCCGTCCACAGGTGTGTCAGCCTCGGTCAGACCGCGCATGCCGCCGCCACCTCGCAGGGACCTGCACCTGCCCCCGAGTCCTGGCAGCCGCAGCTGCCCAGCCGCTGCCCTGCAGGGCTCCCGTCCCGCTGAGACGACACAAGAGCAAAGCACCCACGCTGGGTTTGCCTCCCTGTTTACCTGTCTGTCTAGGGCCCCCAAACCCACCTGACCCCACTGCTGGGGCCGGATCGTCTGGCTCCTGCTTTCCTTCCAGCTGCTGCCGTCCTGAGGCCGCGGTGCGTCCCGCAGCTGAGGGTGAAGCGCGTGGCTCCTCGAGGACACTGCTCCTGGACCAGGCCACAGCCACGGCCGCTCTGGGCCCAGCACTCGCTTATCAACACCCTCTGCAGCTAATGCAACAGATTTTTGTCTCACCTTTTTCTTTCCCTGCCACCCTTTATTTATCAAGCATAATACACATCGAAGAACAGCAAATAAAAACTTTGTAGACTCCCGCAGGACTTTGCTAACAATGATATTCGGAAATGAAAAAAGAAATGCTCTGAAAATATCAGCCACCAAAATGGTTTGTCAGCACTGTTCACGCGCATGGGTCCACACCCCCAGGTGGGCTTCTGTTTTTTGTTTTGGTTCTATTGGGGGCGCTTTTTCACATTACATCCCTGTCTGTATTTATATCTTTGTTCCACTCTCAAGTGTATCATGGCAAATGTACAGACTTTTGTTAATAATGTGCTAGGATTTGCTAAAAGAGAAAATAAAAGAGCCCTTTTGAGTTTGCCCTAGAATAAACGACACTCGGTTTCCTGCATTGGAGTGTCATCACCGTGCTCTGTAGACAGCCTCTCCTTCTCCCTGACATCAGAATGTGGCCACGGCTATGAGAAAGCAGAGGGGACTCCGTCGGGAGCCCCTTCTCCAAACAGAAACAGGCCCCTGCCGGGGCCGGGTGCTGGGGTGTGCAGTGTGGGTGCAAAGGTTGAGCGGGAAGACACCCAGTGAACTGCAGGAACGGGCCTCCCGGTCTGGCGCTCCCCTCGTCTGAGCCCGAGCGGGAGAACTTAGCTTCCAGAGTGTCAGGCCAGCCTGCATGCTGCTGGGGGGGCCTTCCCTTGGGGAGGGGCTGACAGCCGGCAGGGGCATGGTCCTAGGAGGAACACGTACCACCAAGGGCACCAATGCCTTTCTTTGAAGGTTTACTTTTATTTAAATACTGAGTTTTCCATGTTCTGTGATTCATTTCAAGTATCACTACGCCACGGCTGTGATCCTCCTTCCTCCTGTGGCCACTGCTTCCTACCCGTGTGACACATGACCTTAGAGTGAGCTGGGTCACATTCCTGGGTTCAAATCCCAGCTCCCCTTTCTCCCTGGGCAGGCCATGTCACTCTGCCTCAGCCTTTCATTTATAAGCGGACTAACCTACCGCAAGAAGGTGCAGGGAGGGTCAGTAGAGGAGGTGTGGGTGAAGCGGCTGGTGGTGGGTGCTGCTGAGGCCCAGCCCTGTGTCCTGCAGGAGGGACGGTGCGCAGGAAGGTGAGGTCACCCCCACCCCCGCCTGTGTGTGCAGCGAGTCATTAATCATTAGCAAAGATGGAAACCCCCAGGGATGGGCCGACCAGTCGGGCAAGGCGGGCAGCGCCGCTATGTTGGGATCTAACCCCCTGCCACTGCCCCCTTCCCCAGGGCTGCCAGGAAGCCCTTCCCGTCTCGGCGCGGGCCAGGGTTGGGGGGGGTATAGAGGCTGCTTCAGCCAGTGGATCTTCGAGGGATCTCAGCGACCTCGGGGATCTTCCGCTCATGGTTTTGCACTTCCTTGTATGTTACCTGCCGTTGAGGGGGCTCTGACTCCCGGCCACGGTGACGGTGGCACCCGCAGTGTCCCGCCCTCCCCAGCCCCCTCAGCTCTGCGGGCTCGGCCTGCGCTGCTGCTGTGGGCCCGTGTCAGCTTGCTGGTCCTCTTCCCCTGCCAACTGTTTCCCAACATCACTGTCTTTTGTAAAGAGCCTTCTGACATCCCTGAGGTGGGGCGGCCAGTTCTCTCACTTTTGCCTCCGGTGGTGCTTCAGGCTTAGTTTGCTCTTGGACCCGCCCGTTCACCTTCCCGCGGCCCAGGTGTGCGCAGAGCTCTCCCGCACCGTAGCTCACGGGGTCAGCGGTGCTCCTGGCGGCTTCCCCCGCATCCGCAGTAGCTGCCGGAATATGTGCGTGGACGGTCGTAGCCTTGGTCTCCAGTGACACCTTTGCTCTTGGTGATCTTTCCTAATCCTCCCATTGCTGCCCTTCCGAGGCCCAGCCTTCTCTAGATTTCTTGGCTGCAGCCTCCATTCGAATTGATGACTGAACCAAGGTAAGCAAGTCAACAATTTCAACATCTTCATTGTCTGTTAAAGTTGCATTTCTTCTGCAGCCAAGGTTTTTGTCTTCTTGATGCTTAAATGCAGCCTGTTTGGCACTTTTCTTCTTTCAGTTTCATCGACGTCATTTCAGGTCACTGTGACTGCCGGGAGATGGGGTCATCTACGTAGTTTAAGTTACCGATCCTTCCTCCAGTTTTCATTCAATCGTAGGAGGTCGCAGAACATTCTTGGATGGTTGATGGGAGGGGCGGTTAACAGGCAGCACTGGTGAGGCTCCCAGACTTGAAGAATTCTCACCTGTAGCATCTCAGTGATTTACAGACAAGGGATGCGCTGTCATGTTCAGTTTCCAGGCGAGGAAACAGGCACAAGGAAATTCCCCAGCTAGTGGCGCATGGAGTTGGGCCCAGAGCCCAGGCTCCTGCCTGTGTTTAGCAGCTGTCTTCCCTGCCTCTTCATGCCTCCCGCCCCTCACACGCCTTCCCTGAAGTCACAGCGGGCACCTCAGAATCTTCTGGGGAGTGTTGCTGATGCTGCGGGGCTAAGGTGGGCCTGGGAACGTGCACTTCTGACAAGTTTCGGGTGATGCTGATGCTGCTGGTCTGTGGCCACAGAACCATTGCAGAGCATTTTCCTTAGGACAGGGCACGTGGTCCCAGGCTCTGGGACCATCCCTGAAAACAGCTCTGGGCTTCGGGAATGTCCTCCAAGTCGTCATGGGCATTGCAGGGATATCGGTGGTGACTTAGCATCTAGACAGGGATTGTGAAAGGGCAATGGGGTGCTGTTGGCAGAGGGAAAGCAGGAGTGTCCCAGGAAAACAGGACATACAGCTCCCCGGGGTATAAAGCTCCCGCTCAGGGGCAAGCTCTTCCGCCAGCTCAGCCCAACCTCCGCCTGGCCTGCCCATTTCCTCCAGTATTTATTAACTCACACTCCAGTGGCTCCAGGCAAGAACGGACAAAGGTCATGTGAATGAGCATCTAATCTTAGATTATGTATTTAAAAAACATTAAAATGCTTCCACACCAGTGCCCTCCTCGGACCCTGGGCCTGCTGCCAGCCCTAGAGCCTTCGAGGTTGACTCCGCTGGGCTCCGGGCCACTCTGGGCACAGCGTCCCTGGGGAAATTCCTGAGGGCTCGGCTCGGAGCTGACCCTGCCTCCCTCGGCGCCCTGCCAGGGCAGGTGCATGTGGGCAGGAAGGGCCCGCAGCCTCAGACAGCTCAAGGCACACATTTCTGGAGCACCCAGGTACTGCCCACTGGGCCTGGCAAGGGAAAGGCCCTGCCTGGGTTTAGGTAGTCTGGGTCTTGACCCAACTCGGAGCGTTTCAGGGTCTATGACTTTAGCCAAATGACTTCAGCTTAAGATGACCTCAGGTGGTTCTTCTGTGAAAGCTGAAGGGCGAGGAGCTGAGGTGTTGGTGTGGGAGAGCGTGAGGATTAGCACACTGTGCAAAGCTCCTGACAGTTCCTGGGCCCCTCAGCAGACCTCAGCTCTTACAGTCCTTATACTGTTACTAAACTTGCTATTATTGACGACCTGCCCCAGTTTCTGACACGCATGATGCTCAATAAGTGTTTGGATAAACAAATGAAAGAATGCATGTCTCAGCCCCTCAAAACCCAGCTTTCAAGCCCAAAACTGATAGGACCCTCAGCAGCATGACTTGCACAGTGAATGGCTTCTAACGTGCCAGTGAGGACACTGTTCAACCTTCGCAGTGATTGGTTGTCACGGTGGGAGTTTCCGGGCGGCAGGGCTTGGTGAAGGGGGGTGATCTCATCCCAGTTTAGGAAGATCACTTATTATTTTATGATTATCAGAGGCATTTACAAGAAAGAACCTAAACTGTTCTCTTCTGTTCATGAAGTGAGAGGTTGAGTTTGGCTGACAGGGCTTGAACTTCTGTTTGCACCGGGAGTTCCCACGTCCAGTCATGCGGTGACGTTCTGGGTCACAGCTTGGCCGGTGGGCTCGTGGGTGTTTGTTTTATTTTCATAGCTCATAACTAACGTACATGCTACACAGCAGGTCCTCGAATAACACCTTCCGTTCAACATTGTTTTGTTCTAATGGCTGAGATGCTGTAGGAAACTAGCTCTTGTTTATATCAATCAGCCTGTGGTTAAATTGGTTTTGTTTTACATTGTTTTGCTTAAAGTTGCAGAACCTACTGACAGTGTTAAGGGAGGACTTCCTGTATTTGGTTTTTGGTTGGGTTTTTTTTTTTTTTCATTATCAAAAATAATTTAACAAAAAATTTGTGGAATCTCATGTTCTTTGGATGATCATATACATAGAACCACGCCCCCCCCCAATTTAAAGTTTTTGTAGGAAATTTGTGGACCCCTGAGAATACATCTGTGGACTCGCACTCAAGGAAAGACGTGCTACGTGCCCAGTGTCCTAACAGGCCTGGGTTCGAGGGGAGTCCTCAAATGCAGGACACCATGGCCGTTTACAGAACTCCCGCGACGGCAGCGGGCGAGGGGAGAGCATGCAGCGTCTCCTTTCCAGCTTCTCGCGGCCCCTCTGCTCCTAAGCGTTCGGGAGGCTTTGTCCCCTTGGCTCCTGTCCCTGCTCGGTCCACTCCTCTCCAACACTTAGGAGGCCTAGTTTTGCCTCCTACTACAGTCGGGAAGGACAGACGGTTCTGGTGTTGTTCCAGCGGCTACTGATCGGAGGATCGTGCTTTTCCGGCCGAGCCCGAGGCCTCTCACACTCTGTGCGGACATTCCCCAAGGGGATGGCGAGAGAGGCACCCCCAGGGGGAGTGCAAGGAGGGACAGCCACCCTTGGAAACAGCAGGTCACAGTGGGAGATGCCATCGAGGAGGAGGCTTGCCCACTCTCCCAGCTCCGCTGCGGTGCCTTCCTCGCTGCGGGGCCAAATCCCGGCCTCGGCGCCTGGTGCCGCGGGTGGCTGGCTCCCGCCTGGGAGGCCACTGGGCCTGGTGGGAAACGGCTTTTGCTGAGGACATGGTGGTGATGCTGGTTCTTGGGGGACAGCTCAGGTGTAGGTTCTAGCCTGTCCCCAGGGTCATGGCTGCCAAGCAGCAGGTGAACCACCAAGGTGTGCCCGCTACCTGGGGAGGAGCCCTTCCCGCCTGCTGCCCCCGGGGCGGCCCGCGCCTGGCCCCGGCGCTCCGGGAGGTCCCCAGGCTGCCCGCGCTGAGGGGCCCCTTCCGCTTAGACGGACTGGGGGCCCCGTCGGAGCAGCGACACCGCTCAAAACACCCAACTGCCTGCCCGGCCGCTGTGGCTCCGTCGGCTGGACCAAAAGTCAATAAATGATTCTTTTTTTAGAAAACCACAGAAACATCCAGCTGGAGATAAAACAGCTAAATAAAGGGTGGCTTAGCCTTTTGATGAAGCACCATCTGGCCACGTAAAAGTGTTAGAAAAATTCCCAAAGACACAGGGAATGCTCACAAATAATGTTAAGTGAAAAACAAAAAGGATTTTCTCTCCTGATAGTCACATACTAGATAATTTGGGGCAAACCCTCCTACAGACGGTAACTGATAACCCTGGGCAAAGTATTTTGAAAATGTTATTGGAGCGTCGGAGTTCACAGGGAGCGGAACCACTGGGCGCTCCTGGGAACTGGCCCGGGGTCGGAGTCTGAGGAGGTGGGCCTGGCACCCAGGGCGGCGTGGGCTCGGGGGTGTTTGCTACTCCAGAAGGGAAACTGAGTCAGCTGAGATGCGGACCAAGGCTTTGGGCTGCCTCACCCCCCGAGGTAGAAGGGACCCGGCCCAAATAGCCTGTTTCCCAAGTTGCTGGCAGAAACAAACACCGCCCAGACCGCAAAGACACTCACCTGGTGTTTTAAGTGCGCGCTCGGCGCACGGTAAGTAGAAACCAGCCACACGAGGGGACAAGACAACTCGAGCGGAGGCCAACAGCTGACAGACGATGGGTAAAGGTCCTCAAGGGCCCAGCTACTGGAGATGCCACACACAGAACTTAAATAACTTTATTTAACATATTCATAGAGGTATGAGATTGAGAATTACTGGAGAGGATTGGAAGCTTTTAAAAATCTGTCATGTCATATTTTAAATTTTTTTAAATTGATTTCAGAGAGAGGAAGGGAGAGGGCTAGAAACAAAACATCGATGAGAGAGAAACATCAATCGGCTGCGTCCTGCACGCCCCCGACTGGGGGCCGAGCCTGCAACCCGGGCATGTGCCCTGACCGGGAATCGAGCCAACAACCTCCTGGTGCCCAACCAACTGAGCCACATTGGCCAGGCTGCCATGCCATATTTTAAAAAATAATTTGGTCAAATAAAAAAAACCTCTAGAATTGAAAAATAGAATAACTGCAATGAAGAATTCGAGGTGTACATTTAACCGCAGGTTAGACACGGCTGAGAAGGTGGCTTGGGAACTGAAAGGAAGGCCCGAGGACAGTAGTGAGGATGAAACGCTGAGAAACACGGATGGAAAATACAGAAGCAACGGGAGGAAGCGCAGAAGCCGTAAGAGATGCAAAATCCATGTGGGCCTCCCAGAGGGGAGGAGAGAGAATGGAGCAGAACGTCGCTTTTTGCAATATGTTCAAAGGTAATGGCCGAGGATTTATCACAATGACTAAAGACACCAAACTGTAAGTGAAAAAGTGCAATGAGCTCCCAGAAGCAGGGCCAGGAGGGAGGTCACTTGCCCGGCTCTGAGACCGAGGGCGTCTTGCACTGTGTGCTCAGAGCAATTCCTTGTCCCCCTCTAGTCCTGATCTTGCCAGTGAGGGTGAGCACAGTGTCCAAACGCAGGTATATCATAATACAGCTTCGTAAAAACAAGAGAAAATTTGAAAGCAGCTAGAGAAAAACAAAAATTACTTTCAAAGAAGCAATGATGAGCCCATCAGCTGATTTTTGAGCAGAAACAACAGAAAACATCCTGTCAGGTGGGCATAAAGTAAATAAAATTCCAGGCAAGTAAAAAACAATGACGTTCTTCATAAGCAGACCTGCATTGGAAAGCCTTAAAGGGGACTCTCCCGGCAGAGCGTATTGCAGGAAGGAATTGCAATGGTAATTACGAAGGCAAATCTAAGTCATTCTGACTGTAAAACAGTAATAATGTCCTGGGGGGATTAAAATGTGTATGGAATTGCCTGGCCGGCGTGGCTCAGGAGTTGAGCGTTGACCTAGGATCCAGGAGACCGGGGTTTGATTCCCGGTCAGGGCACATGCCCAGGTTGCGGGCTCCATCCCCAGTTGGGGCAGCCAATCAGTGACTCTCTCATCATTGATGTTTCTCTCTCTCTCTCCCTCTCCCTTCCTCTCTCTGAAATCAATATATATATAGATATATATATTTAAATGCATGGAATTAAAATCCATGACAACAACGGCATAGAAATAAATGGTAAGTAAAAGAGGTGAATGAAGTTCAAGTTTCCAAGGAAGAGAATGGAAGGTCTTGAAAAGTCAAGGATGCATTTAAACTCTAGGGAAAACTTAAAATTAAAACAGAGAGGGTGTAACTTCCAAACTAATAAAAAGGGAGAAACTATAATAAAAATAACCTAAAAGAAGACAAAAACTAGAAAAAGAAATATTGCAGATGGGACAAATAGAAAGCACACAGTAAGATTTTAGATTTAAGCCAACCAATATGCAAAGGTCTAATGCATATAAACGATTTCATTAGATACAAATAAACATAAAGCTCCAATGAAATAAAAAATGTTAGACTGGATTGAAAACAACAACTGTATGCTGTTTCCAAGACACATATCTATACATAAGGACTTAGGTGAGCTGAAAACAGGTTGGAAAAAGATAAACTACACACACATATTTTCAAATACACTTCTAAATAACCCAATGGACAAAGAAGGAATTACAATTGAAATGAGAAAATATCTCTAACTGAATAATAGTTAAAATATTACATATCGAAATTTGTGGAATGCAGCTAAAGCCAAGCTTAGAGGGAAATTTTAGCCCTGGATGCATACGTTAGATTAAAGGAAAAACTGAACATTTATAACAACCATTTATCTCAAGAAGTTATAAAAAGAATATTAAGATAACACAAAATAGAAAAATGGAAATAATATGCAGAAATCAAATAAAAAAGCATGTAATAAGGATAAATAATGCTTTTGCTGATTATTTGGAAACACTAGCACACTGCAAATAACGCTTAAAATCAATAAACCCGTGGCAAGATTGAGATAAAAGGAAAACACACGAATTGTCAATACCAGAATGAAAAGAGGAACATCTTCAGAGATCCTATAGATGTTAAAAAGATAGGAGCAATTGGAAAACATATGCAAAAAATAAATTTGGATCCCTACCTCACATCACATACAAAAATTAACACAAAATGGATCAAAGAGCTAAATGTGAGAGCTAAAACTATAAACTCTTAGAAGAAAACATGTTAAATCTTCGTGACCTTGTATTAGGCAATATTAACACCAAAAGCACAAGCAACAAAAGAAAAAATAGACAAATTGGACTTCACCAAAATTAAAAACTTAAATTTTTTATGCTTCGAAAAACATCAAGAGAGAAACAACCACCCACAGGATGAGAGAAAATATTTGCAAAATTGTGTATCTGATCAGGGACTTATATTCAAGATGTATAAAGAACTCTTACAAGTCAGCAATAAAGGACAAATAACCCAATTTAAAAATGGGCGAAGAATCTGAATAGACGTTTCTCAAAAATAGGATCTACGAAAGGCCAACAATCACGTGTAAAATGATCCCCTCGTTACGATACCGTTGTAATAACCTGGTTATTAGTTAACAGGAAAGGAGTGAAAGGGGAGACCAAAAGGTACAGGCCTGTCATTTATATCGCTTTGCCAAAAAGTTGCCTTTAACATTCTCTAAGTCCCTTCTGCTGATTGACGGGGGAAGGCACCAGACAAAGGCAATTAGACCCAAGCCCAGAGACGTGGGAGGCTAACTGCCCATCAGTCACACCTGGAAATGAATCAGTGGCCAGGATAGGGGTGGCCACTAGACAGAAGAGCCACCCTCTCTGCTCTCTCGGGACTCCTGTTGCAGGGGGATGTGCTCCCCTGCCCCCACCTGACTCACGGCCATGTGGGCCCCACAGATGGACTAATGGACTTTAATTAGCTTGGACATTAAACTTCACCCGGCTGCAACATGAAACGGAAACTCTGGACACTGGCCCTGTTTCTGGCTCTGCTGAACTCCCAGCTGCCCCTCTTCCAGGGCGGCTTAGGGGAGATGGGACAGTGAAACCAAAGAAATGTAATTCCATGCAAATTAAACCTTCTTCCACATTCCACACCCCAAGCGAGTCTTAGAAAATTCATTTTCTGAAGATACCGCATGAATATCACTCCCACTGGTGTCTGGGAAATCTGGCCTTTTAATTTCTCCGGCATCAATTAGTGATTAAAGAAATGCAAATCAAAACCACAATGAGGTACCATTTCACACTCGCTAGAGTGGCTAAAGTAAAAAAGTCAAACAATAACAATTTTGGCAAATATTTGGAGAAATTGGAACCCTCATATATTGTTGGTGGGAATGTAAAGTAGCAGTCACTTTGGAAAACAGTCTGTGCCTCAAACAGTTAAACACAGAGTTACCTATGACCCAGCAATTTCAAACCTAGATACTGACCCAAAAGAAGTGAGAATATATGTCCACACAATAACTTATAAAAGTGATAGCAACATTATTCATAATATCCCCAAAGTGGAAACACAAAGGTCCATCAGCTGATGAACAGATAAACTGTAGTATTGCTCCTGAAAAGGGGACCTGGCCCTTGGCGGGTCTGCCAAGGGCCCACCTGTAGTGTGTAGGTTCTTGACTTTGTGCAGGAAAAATTTCACAGCACAAGTCCAGGTGACTATGAGGGAACGTTTATTAGTGCCGGGGACAGTAAAACAAGAAAGGCCTTAGCATAGGAGAAGCAACAGGAGAGCCTAGGCTGGGCTACCCTGGATCCCTGGGAAGTCAGAGAAAAGGGGACCTGGGGACAGGTTGAGGGGATTGGCCTGGGATTAGCCTGGGATGAGCTGTCAATGCCCATTGCTCCCTTGGTTGCAAGTCTCCTGTGTCTCCTAGAGTTTAGGAGATGCCTGTGGGGGAAGAAGAGGGGAAAGGGAATGGCGGGGCCTGCTCCCCAGAGGGAGAGCATGAGCTGGGTCCTTTGTCTTAAGGATTCATTTCTTTCTCAGAGGCAGGAATCTTAGGGGAGGTCTCAGGGGAGGGTTTCAGCAGAATATTCATCAGCTTTCTAGGTGTGTTCCTCCAGGGCCGTGGTCTCCACCAACTGGTCAGTGTCCTGGCAGGGGGTCTTTAGTCATGGCAGCTGGTCCTGGCAAGCCCACCTGGTTTTGCTGCTTTTCTGGGTCTGAGGTGAAATACAACAGAGGCCTAGATGTTAGTTCTAGGGAGGCGACCTGTATCTGCTGTAAATGGCTCTGCCAGTTTGTTCAGCTCTCTGTCTCAGTTTCCTGGTTCCACTTGTCCTGGCTGACTGGCCTGTCTCAATATATCCATACAATGAAATCTTATTTGGCCATAAAAAGGAATGAAATACTAATATATATCACAACACAAATAAACCTTAAAAACATGCTAAGTGAAAGAGTTGGTCACAAAGGGCTACACATTGTTTGATTCCATTTATATGAAGTGTCCAGAATAGGGAAATCCATAGAGACGGAAAGTAGATTGCTAGTTGCCAGGGGCTGGGGGAGCAGGAGAGTGGGAACGACTGCTAATGGGCGTGGAGTTTTGAGGGGATAATTGGCATATTCTGGAATTACATAGTGGTGAAGATTGTGCAACTATGTGTATATATGAAAAACCACTGTTTTATACACCTAAAAATAAAAATTAAAAACATAACCTACAACATAACAATGTTATGCTAAAATGGAGGCAAAATGCACAAATTGTAGAAAAATATGACAATTCAAAACTGACACAAGAAAAAAAATTATAATTTATAGCTATTAAAAAATTGAATCTGTAATTTTAAACCTTCACACAAAGAAACCTCCAAGCCCAGACGGCTGCACTTGTGTATTTCCCCAGACGTGTAGGGAAGAAAAAAAATGCCAGTCGCACAATAGCGAAAACTACCTGACCAGGTCAGAATAACCTTGTACCCAACCTGATAAGATGTTACGGGAAAGGAAAATTACAGGCCCATCTCACTCATTAACATAGATGTGAATATCCTAAATTATTAGCAAACCAATCTTATGATATATAGTGATCCAGTAGTGTTTACTCCAGGGTTGGTTTAACATTAGAAAATCAATTAATGAAATTCATCACATGAACGGAGTATAGAGGAAAAATCACGATCATCTTAGAAGACACAGAAACAGCATTTGATAAAACTCAGCATCCATACATCCATTCATGATTTTAAACATACTTTTGAAAACTCAGAACAGAGAGAAACTGTCTTAATCTGATAAATTTGGCCTATAAAAACCCCAGAGCAAATATCATAGTTAATGACAAGATGTTGAAAGCTTTCCCTCTGAGATTTGGAACAAAGCAAGGATGTGGGTTACTGCTCCCTCTGCTACAAGTTACACCTCACCCTGCAAAGATCTAAGTGTAGAAGGGCAAGAAAAAAAGAGAAATTCACAAGGATTAGAAAGAAAGAAATGAAAATGTCATGATTTGTGGATGAAATGACTTTGTAAAAAGGAAATCCAAAGAATTTATGGATAAATTATTGGAATCAATAATGAGTTTGGCAAAGTTGCTGATAAAATTCAGTGAAAACAACCACCCTGTATTTCTGTATGTCAGCAACAAATAGAAAATGAAAATTTTAAATAGATACTTTTTAAAACAGAATAAAAATTTCTAATACCTAGAGATGAATCTAATAAAAAAAATGGACAAGGCTTCTTTGAAGAAAACTATACATATATTCATGAGAGAAAACGAATATTAAATTAAATGGAGAGGTATGTTCATTGGAAGACGTTCTTCTCCAAGTAATCTATATATTTAATACAATTCTAAAAAAATCCAAGTGTTTTTATGTATTTTGAAAGGCTGATTTTCAACTGTATATGAAAATACAAAGGGACAAAAATAGCCAAGATACAAAAAGGAGGAGGGGGAGGGGGAGGGGGAGGGAGGAGAGGAGGGGAAGGGGGAGAGGAGGGGGGAGGGGGGGGGAAACAAGGTAGAATGATTTGTTCTACCAGAAATCAAGAATTTTTACAAAGCTCACAATAATGATGGCCGTGTGGTATTCTGCAATAATAGACAAACAGATGAAGAGAACAAAGGAAGACCCAGAAATATTCCCATACATATTTGAACGTTTGATTTATGACAAAGAGAGAGAGTTCAGCTCTCACCCACCAGAATGACTAAAAATAAAAGGCTGAGCCATACTGAGAATGGAGCAATGGGCATTCTATGTGAACAGTTTGGAAACCCAGACATCACTTCCAAAGTTGAACAGGTATATCCTACAAAGCACAGCAGTGGGAAAAGAAATTTTCAATAAGGAGATTGGGTCAACTAGATATAAGTATGAGGGGGGGACTTGACCCCTACCTCACACCCTGCACAAAAATGAATTCCAGGGAAATTGTAGTCTTAGACATAAAAGGAGAAACAATGTATCTTTGAGAAGATAATTGAGAATATATTTATGACCTCAAAATAGGGAAGATTTCTTAAACAGGACACAAAGACAATATTTATAAAGGAATGAGTTGATAAATTAACTCATTAAAGTAATGACTCTAGTCATCCAAACAGTCATTAAGAGAGTGACAAGGTAAGCTAGAGAGTATGAAAATATCTTTGCAATATATTTAACCAACAAAGGGCTAAATATCAAAATATGTAAAAGAAAAACTCTTGCCTGGCCAGGCGTGGCTCAGCAGTTGAACATCAACCTAGGATCCAGGAGATCGCAGTTGGATTACCAGTCAGGGCACATGCCCAGGTTGTGGACTCGATCCCCAGTTGGAGGCGTGCAGGAGGCAGCTGATCAATGACTCTCATCACTGATGAGAGTTTCTTTCTCTCTCTTTCCCTCTCCCTTCCTGTCTCTGAAATCAATAAAGATATATATTTTTTTTAAAAAGAAAGAAAAGAAAAACTCTTGTAAATCAATAAGAAAAAAACACTCTAGAAGACCAGGGGCAATAGGCTAACTGTTTGCAAAACTAGATATCCAAAGGAAAGTTAAGAAAAGGCACTCAGCCCCAACATGACCAGGGAAATGCAAACTGAAACCACAGGGAGATACTTCAGCTCTCATCCACCAGGAGGACTAAAAATAAAAGAATGAGCCTTACCGAGAGTGGAGCGATGGGCATTCTATGTGAACAGTTTGGAAACCCAGACAGGGCTTTGGAAATTGAACAAGGTATATCCTATAATGCAGCAATGTCACTCCACCTATACACCCAACAGAAAAGTGTCAGGGCATTAGGAGACAATGTCACAGAAGCATTATTTATAATATTCCCCTCCCCTCTCGGAACCCGGCCCAACCCTGTAAACAATCGAAATGTCTATTAGCAGCACAGTGGATAAATAAATTGCAGTGTATTCATGCAATACTTCACAGCAACACAAATAAACTGCATCTATTAAACGTAATGTCCACCAAAGAAAACAGATACAAATAAATACAAATGGTATAATAATTATATTTAAAGTTCAGAAAGAGATGGAAGTAACCTATAGTGTTTATTGATGAAAACTTAGTCAGTGAAAATATAAAGAAAAGCAAGGGAGAAAACAAATCAAGAGAACATATAAAGAGCCCATCATCCACACATATATCTGCTATGAATATTATTAGCAATAAAATTTTACCCTGACTTGCCTTTACTTACTATGATGTAATGCAGTTGATGTTGTGGTGATCTAACACACACACAAACATATGGAATCTCAAACAAGCAGCCTGTACCTCTCCTTAAGTGGCCCAGGCCCAGCTGGTTTTGGTTTGCATCTTGGCCTCTCCTGAGTACTTCCAAGCCCAGCACAAGTAGCAGCCTTCTACAGATCACTTTGTAACTCATGCTGGGTGGTCCTGGGCAGAACAAAGGGAGAGACTGACCTTAGCCTGCACCTCAGGGAGGCCCAAGAGCAAGCACACTCAGTGGGCAGCTTCATCTAACCTCCTCCACATGTGAGACATTCAAAGGGTAGACCCAGATGGCATCAGATCCCCACTAAAGTAAGTCCTGCTCCATGGGGTGGGCACCTGCACAGCTGATGCCCCACAGTGGTCTCAGCTAGTCCTTGCAGCCAACTGACCTGGGGGTAAATCCCTCCCGTTGATGTGCCAACCACAATCAAGGCTCAACTACAATGGGAGGGTGTACACAGCCCACATGGGGGGGCCCACCTGAAGTGCTCAGCTCAGGTGATCAGGAAGGCTGTGCCACAGGGCACCTACTACATAAGACCACTCTACCAAGCTTGGGAGATGTAGCAGCTCTACCTAATACATAGAAATAAACACTGGGAGGCAGCCAAAATGAGTAGACAAATCTGTCCCAAATGAAAGAACAGAATAAAACTCCAGAAAAAAATAAACAAAATGGAGACAAGCAATTTACTAGATGCAGAGTTCAAAACACTGGTTGTAAGGATGCTCAGGGGAAGAGTAGATGAACTTAGAGACAATTTCATCAGCATAAAAAATGATATGAAACCCATAAAAAAGAACCAATCAGAAAGGAAGGCTACACTAACAGAAATGAAGAATAACTTATAGGGAATCAATAGTAGAGTAGGTGAAGCTGAGAATCAAAATAGTGATTTGGAATATCAGGAAGCAAAAAAAACAGAACAGCAAAAAGGAGCCCGGCCAGGTGTGGCTCAGCGGTTGAGCATCGACCTAAGATCCAGGTGATCGCAGTTTGATTCCTGGTCAGGACACATGCCCGGGTTGCGGGTTTCATCCCCAGTCGGGGGCGTGCAGGGGGCAGCTGATCCATGACTCTCTCATCATTGATGTTTCCATCTCTCTCCCTCTCCTTTCCTTCCTCTAAAATCAATAAAGATATATTTAAAACAAACAAACAAAACAGCAAAAAGCAAAAGTAAATCCAAACAAGTGAGGATAATGTAAGGAGCCTCTGGGACAACTTCAAGCATATCAACATTCACATCATGGGGGTAATGGAAGGAGAAGGGAAGGAGCAAGAAATTGAAAACCTATGTGAAAAAACAATGACAGAAAGTTTCCCTTACCTGGTGAAGGAAATAGACACACAAATAATGCACTGAAGGCTCTGCGCACGTGAGCCTCTCTCCTCACCCGGGAAAAGAGTGGGGACCTGTGGCCCCAGTCCTGAGACATCTATTGTCAAAAATAACCTTCCCTGATGCAGCCAGGAGGGTCCAACCACACTGGCGGCTGATTAGAGATCTGAGCATTCTGGGCGTGGGGTTTAGTTTGCTTCATCCTCCTGCTGGGCCTGGCAGGTGATAAAAGTGCTGGGCAATGGCTGTTGGATTCAAGAGGAGTGTTGTTGGACAAGAGAGTGGGTTCCACAGAGGAACCCTCTGGAAACAAACACCAGAGGCCACGAGGAGCCACTCACCAGGTCCTCACAGAATGTCCACAAGGGCCTTTTTGCTGGTGATCTCCAGTTTTCCGGATAAAGCCACCATCTGACCATCAGAAGTCTGGAGACCAGATGAATAAGAGTGTTGATAAGCCCTCAGCCCTTTGAAGGACGGCCTTCTAAGGTGGAACAGGGAACCCCTTCCTGAGTTTCACACCATGGGAAGCACTAGACATATGTGGCTCTTCTGCTTCCCTTTGGACCTGGTGCCTGTGTTTTGTTCTCCAAGGCTGGGGTCACAGCAGCATCAGAGAGCGTGAGGCTGGGGCCTGCCTCCCTGGTGGGCGGCTGGAGTCCCCAGGATGCAGCGCTGGCCCAGCCATCAGTGGTCTCCCAGAGGACTCCATGCTCCTGCCCTCGCCCACCCCCACCCCTGCTCCTAGGCGCCATCTTCAGCCAGTTCCTAAGTACCTGTCCTGTGCTGGCCACTGGGCAGAGACCAGTACGAGACAGGTCAAAAGCTCCAGTTCTCTGGGAGGACACAGCGTGGCCATGGCCATGCAGCACTGGGAGGCGAGGCAGAGGGTCTCAGGGCCTGCGGAAGCCCGGAAGGAGGAGCTCCACCCAGCTAGGACGTGAGGAGGGGGAGGGAGGCGGGGGCAGAGCTTCCTAGACGTACTATTTGAGCTGAATTCTGAAACATGCGCAGAGCACTCTAGGCAGAGGGAGCGGCCCCGCTAAGGCCCAGCAGAGCATGAGCAGGTGGGAGTCTGGGGGGGGGGGGGACGTGCAGTGGAGGTGGGTGTGAGGAGCGGAGAGAGGGGTGATGGCCTCCTCCCCTTCCCAGGTCTTCTTATTCTCACCCCAAATGTTTCTTTACCCAACGAGGTGACCAAACTTCATTCCTGAGGGACCTGAGCTCCTAGAGCCCCTGCTCGTGGTGGACTACCTGGTTTTCCCTTAGTTTTACCACTGGACACAGCCATACCAGGGACAGTCCCTGAGGACCCTGCCCCACGTGAAGCAACAACTCTATCTCCTCCTAAAAATGAAGGTCAGTCACACTAACCAACATTAAACTCCCCTTTCCCTTGTTTGTTCAGTGGCATGAGGAGCCTCAAATGGCCAGGTGACAGTTTCATCTTCTGATTTAATTTAATTCTTCTAGTGGATACATTCCTTCCTTGAGTTACCAAGACTATGTACATAGTAGAGCCCCAAATTGTGGGGATATAAAGACAAATGTGTTGTGAGTGGCCATTAGTTGTAACATGAAGGAGGTGACTAGCCCTTCAACTCTTGGGCCCGTGTGCTCCGGCTAAGAGGGGGAAACAGGGCCAGATGTGGATGAGTGACTCAGGACACGCACTGTGTTGTGTAGACTAGGAAGTCAGTTTTGTGCGGTGTTGTGTCTCATGTGGTGCCATGAAGTGAGTCCTTAACAGGCCACCCCACTGTCCTGTAAGCCCGGCTGCTTTGGAGTGACCAGATGCGTGGTGAAACCCATGAATCCCATGCGTGTTATTAGCCCACGTCTTACTTTTCTTTGTGATGTGAAATAAGTTTCTTGATCAGTAGCAATGTTGAGTGACTAAGGCCTCCAGTAAGCTCATTGATGGTGCTGCCAGCAGAGGCATGGCCGATAGGGAAGGAAAATCCATTTGCAGAATTAATGTCTGTCCCAATGAGGAAAATCCCTGCCGCTTCCACCGGGGAGGAAGCTCAATGCAACCAACCTCCACCAGGGGGCAGACTCCCCCCCCCAGCTATGGTGCCATTGAGGGCACTTGCAGGTGACAGTTTCAGAGTGGTCACTTTCATGCTGTTGAGCCAATATGTAACCTCCGCCCCTGCCGCTTCCCACTTTGTCAGTGGGGAAGTGTCGGCTGGGAAAGAGTTTGATCATTAAAAACCTCCTTTGCAATGAGTGTGAGTGGGGAGCACTCACCCGAGGCGAAATGTCCTCACTTGTGGGCCATTCCCTTCCTCTGCCCAACTTGCTCTCAGTCTCCAGTCTTGTTCCTCCCACTTCCTAGCCACTGCGCTTAGCTCCCACCCGACGTCAGGAGGATCCTCACCCCCGCCGCCTCTCCTCTGGCAGCGAGGACCCTGGGCTGATGCGCCTGCCGTGGGAGCTCCAAGCTTCGGGGGTTGCCCGTCTCCACGGTCCCTCGGCGCATCGCTGAGCAGGGCTGCAGCCCCACAGCAGGAGCAAGGGACCCGCTCCTGCCGCGTGCTTGTGCCCCTCAGACTTGCACGAGCCTGATCCCACCCATTTGACGGTGGAGTGATCAGACCGCCTCAGGGTCATGTTGGGTGGCTCAGTGTCATGGTCAAGGTCATCTGGTACCTACTTCGTGGATATTCATTATCAACCACAGCAAACTGTTTCTCAAGAGAATAGTCGGAGAAGAGGGTATGACTTTGCTCCAAATTTGCCGCCGACACACTGAGCACCACTGCACCTCAGGGGCTGGGTGTCCAGTGGGATGGCCCGGCGGATGGGAGATGATCCAGTCCCTGGGTTCTCGGTTACGGCGCAGAAATGGGAGCGTTGGCAGAGTTGCGAGGCACGAGGCTCAAGACGTGCTCAGCTTTCGTCAGGTGCAATACGGTCCTTCTGGATCCTGGGGATCGTGAAAGGTCCTGGAATTAGGTAATGGTGATGGCTGCCCAACTTTGAGAACGACGAAAACCCACTACCTCTTATACTCTAAAAGTAAATTTTATGGTATGTAAATTGTATTATGTACATTTAAAAGAAATCTTCTGGAGTTGCCTGTTTTTGTTTCCCCCCCAGACCAATAGCTGAGGACCAGGCATCGGATCTAAACTTTCCAGGCCCAGAGTGAGCTACCACCTTGCCTGCAGGCTAAATATGGGAGCTGCGCAAGCTGTGGCCGTGGTGACTGTCAAGAATCCATGTATCACCCAGCCGGGCGTGGCTCAGCGGCTGAGCGTCGACCTAGGATCTAGGCGATCAGGGTTCGATTCCCGGTCAGGGCACATGCCCGGGTTGCGGGTTCGATCAATGACTCTCTCATCATTGATGTTTCTATCTCTCTCTCTCCCCCCTCCTTTCCTCTCTCTGAAATCAATAAAGATATATTTAAAAAAAAAGAATCTGTGTGTCTTGGATGGAGGTTCGCTAGCAACTGCTGCAGCTCTGAGTGAATTACTCCCACAGGGAGGAAGGCCGGGGAGGTTTCCTTTAGCTCTTGGTACCTGACAGCACTCACTCCTCTGGTCACAGAGCCCCGTGGGAATTCTGAGAGTTGTTAAGGGACAAAGGATGTGTCTACAGACCCATTGGTCACATGAGATGCCCTTGGGCCCAAACTCTATTTATCACCTGACGCCCATAAACCCCGATTTTGACCAGTGCACTCAGTAACATTTTCTGTTTCTGGGCATTTTCATGTGCTCAGAGACTGTGTCCTACGCACAATTACTCTGGTAAATGGCCACGAGTACAGGGGGGGGGAGCTGACAGTTCATCCCCGAGTGCTCCAGCCTCAGGGACTCTCGGGTATGGGACCTGGGCGGCTGAGGATGCTGATTCGTGCTGTCCTGGGTCACACCTCTATTCTCAACACCTAGAGTCGCTCAGTTTCATAGATCACATAGCAGCTCAGTGGACAACCCCTTGGGTTCAGCCCCAGGGACCCCCTGCTCAGAGGGCTGTTGCCCAGTTGGCTTCCCTGCATCTGGAAGACAGGCTATGTGGCCTCCGCCCCCCAGCACCCTTCATCCCACTGGAAGCGTTCTCGCTGCCTTCACCACAGGCTCCCGGGGACCCTGCGCTTGCTCAGGGGCGCTGTTCTCAGCATCCAGGTGGAGGGTGTGCTGTGGTCCCCTTAGGGAACCAGGCCGGGGGTGAGTACAGGATCACATACGCCGACTTCCCTCCCTCAGCCTGTCCCTAAGCCCTCTGATTCCTTTTTCTAACTGCTGCCAAGGAGTCTCCGCATCCTGGCTCCACTAACCTGGGCCACTGCCACAGACAGAACCACGCTCAGCCAGCCTGGTGCTGCATCGAGTCCAGACTGACTCAGCCGTTTCGCAGATTTACTGAGCACCTAGTGTGTGCCAGGCACTCTCCCAGCGCAGGAATTCAGCAGTGAGCAAAACAGAAAGAGCTTTCTCCCTCCCCAGCCTAGAAACTAGTGAACAGCAGGATGCATGCATGTCAGACAGCAGGAAGGGCTCGGGAGAAAATGAACCCGGGAGCGGGCTTAGGAGGTGCTGGTGGGGCGGGTGACAGTGAAGCGAGGTGTCAGGGAGGGCCTCGCTGGTAGCTGGCATTTAAACAGAGGCTGCGAGGAGCGAGGGGTGAGGAGCGTGGACGCCGAGGAGTGTCCTTGCAGAGGCAGGTCCCGGGGGGCACTGGAGGACAGCAGGAGACCTGAGACCTGGGCAGTGAGCTGGGGGGAGGGGGTGACAGCACAGGAGGCCTGGCGACAGCCTGCGGGCCGCGTGGGTCATGGCGAGGGTTCCATCGCCCTCTGAGGTGAGAGGTGCGGCAGAGGCTCACCCGCTTGCCGTCTGCCTTTCCCCCTGGACACGCGGACTACCTTTTCAAGCTCTCCTGGCCACTTGGTGTGGCCATGGGATGGGGTTGTTGCCAGTCGATGCGGGTGAAGGTGGTCTGGCCCCAGCAGGCTGGGTCTATGAAAATCTCCCGTGTTCTCCACATTCTCTCACCCCACCTGCTGGCCGGCTGCTGACCCCCCGGAGGCCTCGGGGGCACGGGCCGAGGGCCGTGGGCCCCTCTTCATGCTGCGCGGAGCAGCCGAGCCCCCACCGAGCGGGCTTTGCTTGAGTGAGAAGTGAACTTCCCCGTGGGAGGCCACGGGAAGCTTCGGGTTGTTCCTTAGCCCTCTCAGCGAGTCCTCCCTTCCGCAGATTGCTGGAGGCTTCGGGTGGAGCCATGGAATGACCTGACCTATGTCCCCACAGGCCGCTGGACCTGAAGCAGGCCCTGCAGGGAGCCAGGGATCCCCCTGCAGCGAGTGGGCGGGAGCCGGGAGGGGCTGCTGCAGGGATCCCCCTGCAGGGCGTGGGCGTGAGCGGGAGCCGGGAGGGGCTGCTGCAGGGATCCCCCTGCAGGGCGTGGGCGTGAGCGGGAGCCGGGAGGGGGCTGCTGCAGGGATCCCCCTGCAGCGAGTGGGCGGGAGCCGGGAGGGGCTGCTGCAGGGATCCCCCTGCAGGGCGTGGGTGTGAGCGGGAGCCGGGAGGGGGCTGCTGCAGGGATCCCCCTGCAGCGAGTGGGCGGGAGCCGGGAGGGGCTGCTGCAGGGATCCCCCTGCAGGGAGTGGGCGTGAGCGGGAGCCGGGAGGGGCTGCTGCAGGGATCCCCCTGCAGCGAGTGGGCGGGAGCCGGGAGGGGCTGCTGCAGGGATCCCCCTGCAGGGCGTGGGTGTGAGCGGGAGCCGGGAGGGGCTGCTGCAGGGATCCCCCTGCAGGGCGTGGGCGTGAGCGGGAGCCGGGAGGGGGCTGCTGCAGGGATCCCCCTGCAGGGCGTGGGTGTGAGCGGGAGCCGGGAGGGGCTGCTGCAGGGATCCCCCTGCAGGGCGTGGGTGTGAGCGGGAGCCGGGAGGGGGCTGCTGCAGGGATCCCCCTGCAGGGCGTGGGTGTGAGCGGGAGCCGGGAGGGGCTGCTGCAGGGATCCCCCTGCAGGGCGTGGGTGTGAGCGGGAGCCGGGAGGGGGCTGCTGCAGGGATCCCCCTGCAGGGAGTGGGTGTGAGCGGGAGCCGGGAGGGGCTGCTGCAGGGATCCCCCTGCAGGGCGTGGGTGTGAGCGGGAGCCGGGAGGGGGCTGCTGCAGGGATCCCCCTGCAGGGCGTGGGTGTGAGCGGGAGCCGGGAGGGGGCTGCTGCAGGGATCCCCCTGCAGGGCGTGGGTGTGAGCGGGAGCCGGGAGGGGCTGCTGCAGGGATCCCCCTGCAGGGAGTGGGCGTGAGCGGGAGCCGGGAGGGGGCTGCTGCAGGGATCCCCCTGCAGGGCGTGGGTGTGAGCGGGAGCCGGGAGGGGCTGCTGCAGGGATCCCCCTGCAGGGAGTGGGCGTGAGCGGGAGCCGGGAGGGGCTGCTGCAGGGATCCCCCTGCAGGGCGTGGGTGTGAGCGGGAGCCGGGAGGGGCCGCTGCAGGGATCCCCCTGCAGGGAGTGGGCGTGAGCGGGAGCCGGGAGGGGCCGCTGCAGGGATCCCCCTGCAGGGCGTGGGTGTGAGCGGGAGCCGGGAGGGGCCGCTGCAGGGATCCCCCTGCAGGGCGTGGGTGTGAGCGGGAGCCGGGAGGGGCCGCTGCAGGGATCCCCCTGCAGGGCGTGGGTGTGAGCGGGAGCCGGGAGGGGCTGCTGCAGGGATCCCATGTGTAGGAGTCGGCTTGGATTGCAGTGCTGGAGGCAGGCATGGGCAGGAGTGGGCGGGGTCCCAGTAGATTTCTGTGGTACATCACACAGGTTTTGGTGATGCTGGGGTGGGTTTGTAATGGTAAGAGGAGAAAAAGAAAAGTTTAGGATGATTCCAGAATTTTTACATTGAATTTATTGGGGCGACACTGGTTACTAGGACCCTGTAGGTGTCAAGTGTGCATTTCTATGACACGTGGTCTATATATTGCACAGTGTACCCACCACCCACAGTCAAACCAGCTTCCAGACTTTGGCCCGAGTGCTTGAGGTTCAATCCCAGCCGAGGCGATTACTGAGGTGGGAGGGTTGCAGGAAGAGCAGGTTTGGGGCATACAATCGAGAGTTTAGTTTGGAAATTCCAAAATCTTATTTTCAAAATTCACTCAGTTCTGTAATTTTGTTCCTCCCACCCTTACCTATCCCCTCAGACTTCGCTCCCATGCTACTTCTTGAATATTTTTTTTTGGATATAATATATCAAATTGTTACTATTATTGCAGAGTGTAAGCGCCTCCTCCCAGGGTTTACTTTGTAGGATCATCCTAAAGTAGGCTGGGATCCATTCTGCTTATAGTCTGGGGGAGACCGGGCCTCATGAGGGTGGAGCATGGGGGAAATGTCAGGCCCCTGGGACAGGCCTCCGGCCTGGGGGGAGTGAATACTGCCACTGGCAGGGGAGCGAGGCCCTTAGGGCACTTGCATCCTTGAATTCCTCTGAGTGTCCTTTTCTGACACCAGAAGCCTGCTTTTCCCTTTCCGATGACTTGTCAAAAATGTGACCCAGTGAGGCTAAAAATCCCACCTCCCTGTGACTCAGCAGCCTCTGAGCCAGGCCGGCTCGGTGTCGAACTGCCTCCGCCCCACTGATGTAAGAGGCAGGTTCTCAGTGCTTCTCCACTGGAGGCTTGAAATATGAGTGGTATTTTTCATTGTCAAAAACTACTGTCCCCCAGCTGGGTGGGTCAGTTGGTAGGGGCATCGTTCTGTGTGCCACAAAGGTGGCAGGTTCAATTTCCAGCCAGGGCACATACCCAGGTTGTGCGAGTTCAGGAGGCAACCAGTTGGTGTTTCTCTCTCACATTTATGTTTCTCTCTCTTTCTCCCTTCCCCTCTCTCAAAAAAAAAAAAAAAATCAATAAAAAACATCCTTGGTTGAGGATTAAAAATAATACTGCTGTAGGATTTTGGAAAACAGTTTTTCATAGATCTAACCAGAGATGATCATATGACCCAGCAATTGCAGTCTTGGGCATTTATTCCTGAGAAACTGAGGTCCACACAAATACCTGCACAATAAGCTGTGACACATCCACACCCTGGATTGCTGCTCAGCAATCAAAAGGAACGCACTATTGATACAGGCAACATCTTGAATGAATCTCCAGGAAATTATACTGAATGTAAAAAGCCCAAACCCAAAAGATTACATACTATGTGATTCCGTTTATGTAACATCTGGAAATGACAAACTTCTAGAAATAGAGAACAGATTTGTGGTTGGCAGAGGTTAAGGACGTGGAGATGAGAGAGGAAGGAAGGTGGGTGTGGTTATAAAAGAGCAATACAAGGGATCCTTGTGGGGATGGAATTGTTAAGTATCTTGACAAAGGTGGTGACTATTTGAGTCTACACAGGTGATGAAATTGCATGAAACTAAACACACACATACACACACACTAAGTTCAAGTAAAACCGGAAAAATCTGGATAAGATTGGTGGATTATATCAATGTCAATATCCTGGATGTGATATTGTATTATAGTTTTGCAAAATGTTACCATTGAGGGAAAATGTCTACAATGTGAGATCTCTCTGTATTATTTGCAAGCCAATCTACAATTATCTCAATAATTTCTTTCAATTAGAATGCCTAATACGTTACATCATATAGAAAAATTAACTCAAAATGGATTAAAAATCTGAAAATAAGTCACAAAACTATAAAACTCCTAGAAGAAAACCTAGGGAAAAAATATCAGGACATTGGATTTGGCAATAATTTCTTGGATAGGACCAAAGGCATGAGCAATGAAAGAAAAAGTAAACAAATAAAACTACATTAAATTAAAAACTTCTGTACATCAAAGGACACAATCAGTGAGTGAAAAGGCAACTTGTGGAATGGGAGAAAATACTTTTGGATCATCTATCTGATAGAATTCAATTGGAAAAAAAAAATACCCAATTAAGAAATGGGCAAAGAACTTGAATAGATGTTTCTCCAAAGATGATATACAAATGGTCAACAAGCATATTAAAATATACTCAACATCCCTAAATACCAGAGAAATGCGAATGAAAACCACACAAAAACCTCTCACCTGTTAGGATGGCTACTATTTTAAGAATTAGAGAATAATAGGTGTTGGCAAGGATGTGTAGAAATTGTAACCCTTGTGCTTTCTGGTGGGAATTCTGGTAAAATGGTTCAGCTGCTGTGTAAAATAGTAGGGCAGTTCCTTAAAAAGATCAAAACCAGAATTCCCATGATTCAGCAATCCCACTTACGGGTTTATATCCAAAAGGATGAACGCAAGATCTTGAAGAGATTTGTACACCTATAGCAGCACTATTTACAATAGCCAAGAAATAAAAGCAATTCAAATGGTCATTGATGGTAAATGGATGAACAAAACATGGCATATACATACAACATTATTATTCAGCCTGAAACAAGAAGGAAATTCTGACACAGTCTACACTTTAAGGACATTATGCTAAATGAAATAAATCAGCCACAAAAAGACAAATACTGTATGATTTCACTTACATGAGGTACCTAGAGTAGTCAAACTCATAGGAACAGAAAGTAGAATGGTGGCTGCCAGGGGATGGAGGGAAGGTGGAAATGGGGAGTTGTTTAATGGGTATAGAGTTTCATTTTACAGAGGAACACATATCTATCAATAATTACTTTAAAGCAAATGAATTAAATGCTCCAATCAAAAGACATACAGTGATTGAATGGGTAACAAAACAAGACCCTTACATGTCTAAAAGAGACTCACTTCAGATCAAAAGACACAGATTGCAAGTAAAGGGATGGAAAAAGATATTTCATGACAATGGAAACAAAACAAAATGCTGGGGTGGTAGCAATTCTTATACCAGACAAAATACTTTAAAACAAAGGCTGTAACAAGAGACAAAGACAAACCCAGCAATTCCAGTTCTGGGTATTTGTCTGAAGAAAACCAAAATAGTATATAGAAAAGACATACATCCATATGCAGCATTATTTACAATGGCCAAGATATGGAAGCAACCTAAGTGTCCGTCAATAGATGAATGGATAAAGAAGAGGTGGAGCACATATACAATTGAATATGTTTCAGCCATAAAAATGAACGAATCTCACCATCTGCAACAACATGGATGGACCTAGAGGCTATTGTGCTGAGTGAAATAAGTCAGGCAGAGAAAGACAAATGCCAGATGATTTCACTTATATGTGAATCTAAAAAACAAACAAACAACCAAATAAACAAGCAGAACAGAAACAGACTAATAGATACAGAAAACATTTTGATAGTTGCCAGAGGTAAGGGGTTTTGTGGGGATGGGTGAAAAAAGTGAAGGGATTAAGAAGTACAAATTGGTAGTTATGGAACAGTCACGGGGATGGAAAGTACAGCACAGGGAATATAGTCAATAATACTGTAATAACTATGTATGGGTACTAGGTTTATTGGGGAGATCACTTCTTAAGTTATATAAATGCCTAATCATGGGGTTATACACCTAAAACTAATATATTATGTACGTCAACTCTAATTTAAAAATTAACAAAAAAGAGGACATTAGTATTTATTGAATTATAAATATGGGTTTTCCCAAAGACAGGCATTATTCACCTCTCAACTTTATTGAGGAATAATTGACAAATATAATTGTAAGGGCACAATGTGATGATATGGTATATACACACACATTGTGGCATGGTTACCAAGATCAAGATAATTAGTACACCCATTACCTCACCTAGTTAAGGACATTAATTACTATCCAATGACAAGTCATGCTAATACAAAATAAACCCCAAATTAGTGGTCAGGTGACTCAAAATTTACCAACAAATAAGGCAAAGCAATAAACTGAGGGTCTAGGCTGTCAGATATTTCCTGCAGTAACATTATTTACAGAAGCACTTGGCCAATTTGTACCCAGCAGCTCCTGCTACAGCTGACAAGTGTTCAGGCACAATCCACTAGGGACACCAAGTGAAAGAGCATCCTCCCTTGCCTGTGGGGTTATCACTGGAGAGCAGGAGACCTGAGGTTCCACACTGATTGTCTTATCCTATCCCAACATGCATTTCAGGGTGTGATTTGTTTTGATGCCACTATTCTCAAATATGTGCTCTATGGACACAATTAACAATAATAAACGAAACTGTAGCTTTGAGGAGCTGATCTACACCACCCCATCTGAGGGACAGCACCTCGCGGAACATACTGAGGTCAGTGCACCTTCTGAGGAATTTCCCATAAGCTTCACCTACCAACTTCTACTTACAGCTCATTGGCCAGAACTTAGTCATGTGGTTAGGCCTCTCTTTAAGGGAGCCTGGGAAATGTAGTTCTTTTGAGCTGGGCACAAATTGTTAAGCCTCAACAAAATTAGGATTTTGTTAACAGGGAAGGAAAGAAATGACAGCCTGGATAGGCATTTCCAGCTAACTGGAGCAGAAAGGAATTCATCTCCTGCAGAATTGTCAGAAGGGCTGAAGAAGCAAGTCAAGGCGATGTTTCCAGAAACAGCCTACTGACGGGGTCTGCTGAACCTCAGAGACACTTTCCTGAAGCCACCATGCCAGCAAAATGAATGACTTCTGCCCCGTCTGTTTCCTCATTTTACTTCCAAATCAGAGACGTCAGTGAATGAATGCATCTTATTGGTGGAAACTAGGTCACAGGTCTGCAAGGGAGGCTGGGAAATGCAGTTTTAAAAACTCAGCCTTAAGAAGGTGGGAGTCGCAGTTGTGATGAGCCAGCATATTTCACTGATTCTAAGACATGCAATGTTTTCTATTTTCATGCCTCTAAAATCAGAATGCTTCTGACAGTTGGTGATGGTTCTTGGCCATTTGGCAGTTTTATGATGGAGTTGACATTGTCTGCATGGAATTTCCTTATAAGGTCAAGAAAGTGTCTTCACCAAAAGGGGACAGGTGGGGTACCAGTCAGTGGCTTGGAATAGAATTGTGGAGCCAACAGTGGGGCACTCTGCTCATAAATTCTGTGAGACTGATGTTCCCGATGCCCCAAAAAACAGCACAGGGTACAGAACCTGCAAGAGACACAACTCTGAGTTTCAAAGGGATCCAGAAGAGTTGTCCACCAGACAGAAAGCACTTCTACAGAAAATTTAATGGATTCATGTTTGCTTCTCTTTTCCTTTTCTAAGTATTCACAAGAGACATCGTCTCAATAAATATAAAGGAGATCTTTCAATATGATCACAAAGCAAATTCTAAGTGATAAGAAAACATTGTCATAGTTTCAGAGATTGTTTTCTCTTATTGATCTATAAAATAATGGCGCATCTTACAATTGATGGCATTTTAAGTTTGATGAAATGTTCTGTGAAAGCATGAAGAGGGATTCAAAGGGTCCTCGGTGACCATGGGGATGTCTGCTGTGAAACAGAGCGGTGAGGAGATGCTCCCTGCTCCTGGCCGCTGGGGGCGGCGCGTAGGAGCAGAGGAAACGCTGGTAAGTGGGAGGGCCCTGGACATGCGGGGTGTGCCTGGTTTCCCTGGGTCAGCTCTCAGGACACCCAGACCACACAGGGCAGGGCAGGGAGCTGCCCACTGGACCAGGACTGACTCCGGAGTGAGTCCAAGGACCAGGAGGGAAGCATGGCTCCCTGGGAAACCCAGGGTCCTGCTGGCAGCGAGACGAGAGCAAGGTGGTGACTGCTGGGTGCAGAATCCTGCTCATTCCTTGGGCTTTGCAGGCTCTGGAGCCTCCCACGCCCCCTGCCTCCTTGAGTCCTCACAATCCACCCCACCGTGGCTGTGTGTGTGCTCTTCCCGCACCAGACCCTCAGCAATGTGAGAATGGGGACTGTGTCTGTGTGGTTGCCAACACATAGTGGAACTCCACAAATACTCGTTAAATGAATGAATTAATAAGCGAATGAGTGTAGGGATGGAATGGGGACAGCGACACTTAGAGAAACCATTTGCCCCAGGTCAAGGAAGGCCTCAGCCAATTCCATGGCAGCTCTGGAGCTGGGAGGCCCTGCAGAGTTGTCCCAAATCAGGGCATGGGAGTCAGGCCTTCACACCCTATGCCAACTGTTACTGGGTGTGGACTGTACCAGGAAAGGGGACACGACAGCCAAGGGGCTGTGCAGAGAGGGGCTCAGCTGCACAGTGTCAGCAGCCAGTATTCTCACATGTGAGAATTGTGTGGTCCTGGAGGGTATATTGGGCAGCGTCCACAACACATACAGAAGTTGTCATCTCAAGATGGAAAAAAATCATTCTGGGGTGGGTGCGAGCCCATGGATGTCTGAGCTGGCCCCGATCTCACTGGGGGCACGAGCTCTGCTTACCCGATATCTGATCATACTTGGTAGCAACAGACACTCAATCCGTGTTTGTTGCATTGGGCTGAACTGAGGGGAGGGGACAGTCATGACCTGAGCACCTATCATGTGTTAGGCACTTGTGCTGGGCACATTACACACAATACCTCTTTAATCCTCAAAACTTTCCTGGGAAACAGCTATCCTTTCCCGTGTGAAAGGCTAGTGAGGTTAGATGCTGACCAAGGGCCCACAGGTAAATAGCAGTGAAGGCAGGACTGAAGGCGGGCGTGTCTCACTCCAAAGCTCAAACACTCTTCCTGGGGGCCTGGCCCTGGCCGAGGCTGGGCTTGGGGCCAGGGAGCTGTCCTGAGCCTGATGGGGAGCTTAGGGTGGAGGACAAGGGCGTCTGGCCTGCTCTGTGGGGAGGGGGAAGGCTTCCGGGAGGAGACAGCGAGTGAAGGCTCATGATTTGCAAGGTCAAATAGGGCCGGGGAGGAGGGTATTGGGCAGCGTGTTCTAGGAAGTGGGAGCAGCAGGGGGGCAGAGAGCTGAGGTGCAGAATAGGCCCCGATAGCCTGTGTGGCTCCAAGCGGACACACCCTGGGCACTTGGACTGATGAGCAAATGGTGTCCCCTCCTCTGGGAGGCAGCAACCCCATGCTGGGTGCCTGGCTTGGCAAGAGGAGCCTGGGCTGGATTTCGGTTCCTCCAGCCCCTGGGTCTGCTGCAGGCAGAGCTCAGACTGTGCCACCTTCGCTGCAGCCTTGGGGAAGTGCGTGCTCTGTGATCATTCATGAGGACTGGCCCGAAGGACTTGGCCACCATCCCTCTGCCCCTAAGTGCTGGCTCAGGGATGGCTAGTGCCAGCACTGAGAGATTTCTTAAAGTGTCCTCTCTGGGTAATCTCTATTTCTTTCTCGTTGATTCCCACTCCCCCCCTCCCCGCCCCCATGCCCGTGTTTGCCTGTTTTGGTCTCCACCTTTTATGTTGGAACCCTTGCTCACATGCTAAGTGGTCCATGGTTATCTGCTCATATTAAGATGGGCTAAACAGCTGGTTGGTGGCTCAGAATGTATGGAGGGGCTTGCCTGTCACTGCAGGCTGATCTGGCCTGGCACTATCCCTGGGCAGTGAGTCCCCAGAGTCAAATTCTTCAAGAAAATTCTTCCAACATTCTGCGTCAAGGGTGAAGGTTGCAGAGCTGGCTGCAGAGCTGGGGCTCTAGGAATGGAACTGGGTGGGGTGCGAGCAGGGAAGGACAGAGTTAACTGGGATTATGAGTCAGAAACTTAAACACCTTGACTGGCCCCTTAGATGGGGCTCCCTGCAGTCTCAGTCCTTGCTTCCCCCATTTCTCTGGGGTGGCAGCCCCCTGGGAAAGAGGTGCCACGTGTACTCGCTGCAGAGGCTGGTGCTTGTAACTGGGCTAGTTTGCAGGAGGCACGAAGATACCAGGGCTCTTGTTCGGTCCCTGGAGGGGAGGCACGTGACCAAGTGCATGTGGCTGACACCCAGGGCCATTCACTGTGACTGCTGAATGGGGAGTGGGGCAGTTCTCGTCAGAATGAGGATACTTGACTGCCCAAAAGACCCATGGGAGAATCTCGGGGAGAGAGAAGAGACTTGGTGGAGGGCAGTAGTGGGATCTTCGGAGTGGGAGGAACTGGGGTTCAAATGCCAATTCCTCCACTTGCTAGTCATGTGCCCCTGGGAAGGTTGCCTGACCTCTGGGCCTCCTTGGACCTCCACAGCCTTATCTGTGAAATGAGCACATGAGCCGCTCATAGGGCCACTGTAAGAACTGGATGAGCTAGTAAACATGAAGTTCACATGCATCGCTTGGACATGCTAAGAGCTGGATGTACAGTAGTTATTTGCTGGAATATGTCCACCCTGTCTGGGCTCTTCGGTGAATGACTAATGCTGAGAATGCAGGTGAGCTTTGCTTTAGGACCCCAAACCACCCACACCCAGTTGTACTCATTTGACTATTTGGATTCTGAAGAAACATTAAAAAAACATATTTTTATTTTGGAATAATTTTAGTATTGCAGGAAAGTTGCCACTATAATGCAGAGAATCTCCATATACTCACCCAGTTTCCTCCACTGACATCTCAGGTTACTGTGAGCATTTGTCAAAACTAAGGAACCGAGATTGTCCAGCACTATCACGTGAACTCCAGACTGATCTGAATCTGAAGGAACAGCTTTGAGAAATCACTGTCTCCCTCTTGAGAGAGCAAGTGAAGTTATTGATGGAAAAACCGCATCATAGTGTTGGAGGTGACCAATATGGACCCCTGGCCAAGGGGATTCAAAGAATAAAGCTGTGATTTAGCCATGCTTGCAGGGGAGCTAGGCGATGACGGGACGACTGTGAGTCAGGAGGCTGCTCGCACGCTTGAGTCTGCCATTTCCCCTGAGTCTTGGCAAGTCCCCTCACCCGTGTACCTCTGTTTCTTTATCTGTAAAATGGGAATAATATTCCTTGCCTAGTGCCCCTGGCAAATTATGGCAGATACTAGTCCCCCTTCAGATCCATTCTCCTATCTTTCTCTGTAAGAAAACCCTGAGTTTTAGCTGGGCATGTGCCACTGCAATAAGGACTACATTTCCCAGCTTCCCGGCCACTAAGGTGACCAGGTTCCAAGCAACGGGAAGTAAGCAGAAGCGGTGTGTACTCTTCCTTGAGGAGAGAAGGTGCGCTTAGGCCCCCTTCTTTGTGACTGGCTGGAATGCTGCCACAATGGCTGGAGCCCCAGCAGCCATTTTAGACTGTGCTGTGACATTGCAAATGGAAGGGACACCTGGCAAAGAAACAAGATCTGAGAAGTCTGGGTTTCTGATGCTGTAGAATACCAAGCAGGAACTAAACTAGGCTGTTCGACCTAAGCCCTAGTAACATTTTGTGCCAGATAATCCTTTGTTGTGGGGGCTGTCCCATGCCTTGTAAGATGTTTATCAGCATTCCTGGCCTCTGCCCAGTAGATGACAGAAGCCTCTGACCCCACAAGTTGTGACAAACAAAAATGTTTCTGGAGAGTGCCATGTGTCCTCTGGGGGACAAAGTCACACTTGCTTGAGAACCATGCTTTACACCAGTTCTGTCCAATAGGAATATATTGCAAGCTATGGGTACAAGGCACATGTTTACGTTTGAATTTTCTTCCAGTCATATTTCAAAAAGTAAAATAAACAGGTGAAATTAATTTCAATAATATACATAAGACATTTAACTAAATAGGTTGAAAATATTGTCATTTATCATGGGATCAGTATAAAATTTGGCAGGCTAATTTTATTCTTTTTCATACAAAATATTTGAAATTGGTGTGTACTTTGCACTCATAACACATCTTGATTAAGACCAGCCGTATTTCGGTGCTCAGTGGCCTCATGTGGCCCATGGGCGCTGTATCGGGGGGCATTAACCATAGACTTTAGAACTTCAGGGAGAAATAAGCCTCTACCTCATTTCAGCCACTTTATGTGGGAGTTTCTGTTACTTGCAGCAGAACGTAATCCTAACTAGCACCTGGGGTTTTGATCCACACAGTTCTGAACATTTGAGAAGTAATTAAAAATGATTGATGGGCAGCTGAGAAACTGGAAGTGTGTTAGAGAAGGGAGGGGAGGCCCTGCGCACCCTGGGCGTTGTCTCCCTTAGACTCCCAACAGCTTCAAGAGGCAGGCTTGCCCGGCCGGGCGGGGCTCAGCCGCTGAGCGTAGACCTGGGATCCAGGCGATCAGGGTTCGATTCCCGGTCAGGGCACATGCCTGGGTTGCGGGCTTGATCAATGACTCTCTCATCATTGATGTTTCTATCTCTCTCTCTCCCTCTCCTTTCCTCTCTCTGAAATCAATAAAGATAAAAAAAAAAAAAAAAAAGGCAGGCGTTGTCTTCATTCCACAGATGGACTCAGCTCAAAGAGCAAAGCATGGTGGGTGCTGTCATGCCCGGACCAGGTGTCCCCTCCTGGGCCGAGGTGCCCAGGCCCCTGCTGCAGGGAGTGTTGTCAGGTGATACCACTGACTGGGTCCCTCTCCAGGACCTGCTCCCAGCTGAGCAGTGTTGCTCAAAGTCATGTCCCCCCCCTCCCCAAGGCAACCTTTCTCTGACCATCACTGGTCGGTGTGGGTATATAAAGGCCTGACTCCCTTGCCCACATTCTTTACAATTTCAAGGGCCATCCTTGCCCCAGAGATCCTAGAGGATCCACTGAGGTCTCACAGCTTAACTTGCCCTCCTATGCACTCCTTCCCTCACTCCCAGCACCTGCTGATCCCAAGAGCACTCCTCAATAAATGTCCATTGCACAGTTGCAACAAGAGGCTAAGTGATACGCCCAAGGTGACACAGCCAGTCTACTCCCCACCAGTCCGCTCCCCAGAAGACAGAGGTCCCTGGGGCTTATAGCGGGGCTTGGCCCCTCCTTACTCCAGGGCTGCCCATGGCCCCCATTATTGTAACCCTGGAGAACCTCACTCTTTCTTCCCTCTGTACCTTTGTACATGCTGTTCCACATTCTGTTCCTCATGCTGGGCCAAACCCCTTTTCTCTTTCAAGTAAAGAAAGCCTCCCTCCCTTGGGGCTCAGGTCAAATTACCCCTACCCTCCTCCCTCAGGAAGCCTGCCTGGGTTACACAGCTCTAAGATCTCTGCATAGTTCTAGCACCCCCAGTGTGCCTCCTGCAGTCTCCTTGTGCTCGTGCGCCCAGCTCGGGAGGAACCCATGGGAAGTTCTGAACACTGAAAAGTTGGATGAGGGGAGAAAGAGGGTGCTGAGATTTTTCTTTTTGAGTATGACTCCTTTTAATTTTGTGCATATTTCTAAGTTATTCCCAGAGAATTGGTTAATTATGTAAGGAGGGCGGGGGCATAAATGGTGATGGAAGGAGGCTTGACTTGGGGTGGTGAACACAATACAATATACAGATGATGTGTTATAGAACTGCACACCTGGAACCTATATAATTTTATTAACCAATGTCACCCCAATAAATTCAATAAAAAATAAATTAAAAAAATTATGTCATGGACTTGCTAGTGATTTTCCTATTTGGAGCATCTGCCACAGTGTTTCACATCAGTCCACACCAGTCGAATCAAACAAGCAGCATCAAGTAGCCTCTCTGTGATGACCCTGTGACATGCTGGGGACACATTTCACAGAAGGACAGGACCCTGCCTGGGAGAGTACAGAGCTGGTGGGGCAGAGACTAAGGAAGCTATCCGTCTTCCCAGTGGGGCCTCAGAGACCCTGGCCTCCCCAGCTGTCTACAGGTTGGGCCAGAGCTCTGTGCATGGCTGGCTCCTCACCTGCCCTGGCCTAGGTTGGGGTCGGGAAGCTGCGCCACAGCAGGGGACTGAGCCCGGAGGTCCTGAGTCATGTGGCCTGGGTTTAAATCCTGGATCTTAGCCACCCTGCCTTAGGCAAGTCACTGCAGCATCGGAGCCTCAGTTTTCCCTCCTTGGGTCATCACACTGAGCTGTAGGTGTCATGGGGATGGAGTGCGCTGGTCAAATCAGTGCCTGTGCAGAGCCAGCCCAGTAGATGGGAGCTTCCTTCCTGTCCCCTGCCCGAGGCCCTGCGACTCCATGAAGTCAGGGGCTGAGATGCTGAAAAGAGGGCTGGCAGGCAGGAGACCAGGCCTCGGAGGGCTCCCTCGGCCAGTCCTGGATCTGTCCCATTGTCCTGCCTGGCTAGCATACACAGCAGTAGGAGTGGCCGTGCCTCCATCCTACGGCAAGCCTGTCGGTGCAACAGGAGAGGCTCTTCCCAGCCCAGATCCCTGCCCAGGGGTTCTGCAGGGGCGCCCTGCCGGTGGGGTGGCCAGGAGAAAGTGCCAGGGGGCAGGTGGGGCCTTCCCAGAGGGAAGCCTGCTCCGAGTACCGTGTCTGTCACTTCCTAGCCACACAGGCAGGAGCCCTGGGACAATTCGTGCTATTGTTCTGCACGTTTCTGCGCCTTATCATAAAGCAGTATCACTCAGTGTGTACCCTACAGCTTGCTCTTCTTTGCTCAGCCTTGTCCGTGAGTTCAGCCAAGCAGCTCTAACGCATTTTCATGCCTGCAGAGACTTTCATCGAGACTAGACCACAGCTGACGTATCCAGCCTACTGCTGATGGACATTTACGTCGTCTCCAGTTTTTGCTGTTATAAACGATACTGTGATAAACATATTTATACATGCTTTTTCCACTGGCTGGAATCTCCCCTTCCCCACTTTGGCCGTCCTTAGACTCCTGTTCATCCATCAAAACCATCCTCTCTACTCTGTGCCTGGGGCCAAGGGCTCAGTGACAGCGGGTCCCCGGCTGCCCCAGGTGCAGGTGGCAGCCGGGCGGGCGGACGCATGGCCTCGGTGGGGCTGTGGCGCTGGGGTCCGGAGGACAGCGAGGACCAGGAGGAGGAGCGCGAGGGGGGCACTGCGGGCAGGAGTCCAGACCGCTCCCCTCCAGCGCCTCGAGCTCATCGAATGGAGGGTGCAGAAGGAAAAGACCAAGGGACTGGGCAAAGGGGACACGGGTAAGCAGCAGAGGCGACGCCTGAAGAATTGGCAGCTGTCTTCATTTTGTCATGACATCTTAAGTCCCAGCAAAGATCCTCAAAGCAGCGCACCCTCAGAAAAAGGCGGCAGCGCCGAAGGCCCACCGCCAGCCCTCCTTTGAAGGAAACCTTGCCCCACACTGCAAGTGAGCCACTACCTTGCTGAACGAAGATCCACCCATGACGCCGACAAGCTTATAACTTATCCTTACCACAGGCTGATGTATTAAAAAGGAATAATAACAAAAGGAAATCAGACCTAAAAACAAAAAAAAACCATCCAACCAACCGAACAAACAAACCCATCAGGCGTCAGGCACCAGAGTCTTCACTGTGACCTCCCCTGAGAGCAGCCGGAACCCCCCGTGGAGCTGCCAATAGCGTGTTGCCTCCTGAGGACCCTGTGGGGCCTGGGTTGCTCCTTGGAGCAGACACACATCTGACCACAGGACATTTATCCAGCCTTGTGCAGAGAAAGGATGCAGGGCCTCAGGACATGAATTGATAGCAGCCAAAGAGCACAGACCCTGAGCTCTCAGAACTAGCCTCAAAACCCACAGCCTGTTTTCCCATCAATAAGATGGGGTGATGTGCCTGCTTCTCAGCATCGGGAAATTCCACTGTGTGGCCAAGGACTGTGGCATAGAGTAAAAGTCAATATTCCAGTGTAAGTGAATGGTGGATACTTACGAAATAAAAAGGGGGACTGGCAGGCCATCGCCTGGATACCTGTCTCCTCCTCACTGCACTGGAAGCCCCTGCGGTCCAGGCTGGGACTAACTGTGCCAGGCACCATCAAGGAGTCAAAGGTGCGACTCAGATGCAGTCTCTGTGGGCACTGTTAAATCCTACCCTCAAGATGGTCAAATCTAGGAAAAAAGAAAAGGTTTGCAGTCACTTGAAATATAGTCAAACTTTCCTGAGAGGCTGCACTAACCTGACCCTGAGCTTCATCACAGCCCTGAAACAAAGGTCTATTACCCCCACTTTACCAAAAGGCCTGGGATATCATTTCTCCATTGGTATAAACAAACCATCCCAAAACTTAGTAGCTTAAAGCCACCAGGCTTGCTGGCACATCTTAATCTGTCCCATGTGACCTCGGCGGCAGCAGATCCATTGGCTCATCCAAGATGATCTCTGCTGTAGGTGGCGTGGCTGGGGGCTGGTTGGGTCTTGCTCTCTGTCCACTGAGGCAGTTAGATTCTACAGGGTGTCCAAAACTTCAGGAGAATGGAGGCGGCCATTTCCTGGCCTCCTAGGGGGCCAGCCTGGGACAGGGATATCATTTCTGCTGCACTCTGGTCAAAGCAAGTCACAGGGCCAGCCCAGATGGGAGCAGGGAGGAAGGGGAATAGATGCCATCTCTTGATGGGAGACTAGCATGCAGCCAATTTACCCATCCTCACAGAGCCCGCTGGGAAACCAGGTCTGAGCATTGTAATCTCTGTTTTGAAAGTTTGGTGCCCTTCCTCCGGGTACATGCCGCGTGCTCAGCTGGAGATCATCCTCTAACTGCCACTTCACAGTTGGCCTAACTCCCACCTACCCATTCACCCCGAGACGTCACTTTACCCGGGAGAGTTATCCAGAGCCCCAGAGGCCTCCTTCGTGTACCCAGAGCAGCCCCTACTTCCATGATCTCACTGCGCTGCAATTGCTGCTACCCACCGGCCTCCTCAGTTAGGATGCAGGCTTGCACCCAGAGCCCAGTGCCATGCCTGGCACGTGGCAGGTGCTCTGGGGGAAGGAATCCAGTAAAGGGCATGCTCTTTCCACACCACCCCAGAGTTTAAATGCTGTGCTTGTCACGGACCCTGGGACAAAGATTAGTGTTCAGGATATTTATTAGGAAGTTTCCTTGAGATTAACACCTGCACAAGGGATGAAAGAAAACAGGAGCGACTGAAGGAGCCCCCTCCCCCCCATCCCACTCCTGAACAGCTTCAACTGGTCCATGAGGAGTCCTGGAGCTGGAACGGCGTATCAGCAGAGAGGGCCGGACTCTTGTCCTATGGTCTCAGTGGTGGCTCTCCCAAGCAGAGGCAGTCCTTGCGGTGGCTGGCTGCTTAGTGCTCCCTGTGACTAGTGTTACAAGTCCTTCCTTGAAGGCGGACCTGAGTGGCACATTTCCATTTTTCTCTTGGGGCAGAAGAGCAGCAGGTGGAGGGCGGGGGGTGGGGGTGGGGGTGGGGGTTGGGGTGGTGGGGGTGGTGGTGGAGTAAGTAGTTCTTGAGAGCTGCTCAGGGTGTCTTGCCAGTTGTGGCTGGAAGGAGGGGAGCTGAGAGAACAGAGCGGGGAGCTGGAATTCTGGAGCCCAGGTCTCCGTGGGACTTCATTTGATTAACACTAAGGGACAGAACCTGGGTGTTATGGCTGTTTGACCTCCACTCCCTCCTAACTGAACCCCACTAGGACCCACTGTTCACAGTCCTTCCAGATCCATCTTCCCCAAGGGAAGAGCAGATACGCAACTCCTCTGCTTAGGACACACGGGATATAACCCCAGCTCCTTGCAGGGTCTGCTGGGCCCCCATGGTCTGTCCTGCCTACCTCTCCCACCTCCCCCACTAAGCTCTCCCTCTGGTGAGCCAGCCCCAGCCGTGCCTAAGCAGGTCTGTCCCTCAGGGCCTTGGTCATTACTGTTGCCTCGGCCTGGAACCGATTTCACTCCAGATGTTCATAGAGATGCCTCCTCAGCTGAATGTCACCTCCTCTGGGTGACTCTGATCACTCACCTGATGCATTCCTTTTTTTTTTTTTTTTAAATATATCTTTATTGATTTCAGAGAGAGGAAGGGAGAGGGTGAGAGAAAAACATCAACATGAGAGTCACTGATCCGCTGCCTGCTGCAGCCTCCTGCAGTCCCCGACTGGGGAACTAGCCCACGACGGAGGCATGTGCCCTGGGGATGGAACCCCATCTCCTGGATCCTAGGCCGATGCTCCCCCGCGGAGCCACGCCGGGCTGCACCCCCTTTCTCACACTTATCAACAAACACGGAGCACTTACCGGGTCCCAAGCGCGTTTCTAGGCTGTGGGGATAGGGGGTGAGCTGAGTCCAGGCCTTGCCCTCGTGGGGCTCACATTCGGGCAGGAAAGACAACACGCAAGTAAGAATAAAAGCCCAGGTTTCGGAGAGCGTGGGGCGCTGTGACTAAGGGGCGCCCGGCGAGGAGCGGAGGGCTGTGGCTCTGCGCCCCGAAGCCCAGCCCAGGGCGGCCTCCTGGCCCCGTGCGGCTCTGGGGCGAGCCCCGCGCCTGGAGCGGCGGGCGGGGCGGGCGCGGGGCTCCACCAGGGCCGCCCGGGGGTGCGGGTCGGCCAGGTGCGCGGGCGGGGCGGGCTGGCGGGCGCGGGGCTCCGCGAGGGTCCCCGGGCCGCGTCCTGGGAGCCGGGCCGCACCGCCCCCTCCGGGAGGGCGCGGGGGTGCGGGTCGCCAGGTGCGCGGGCGGCGGGGGGCGGGCCGGGGGCGGGCTCGCGCAGCCCCGCCCCGGGCCGTCCATAAAGGCGCCGGGCCGCCGCCCGCGTCGCGGGTGCGCGGCGGAGGTGCGGGAGGCGCGGCGGCGTGGGCTCGGCGGGGCGGCGGGCGCGGAGCTCCAGCCATGCTGTTCTGGCACACGCAGCCCGAGCACTACAACCAGCACAGCTCCAGCAGCTACCTGCGGTGAGGGCCGGGCCGGGCCGGGGCGGGCCGGGCCGGGGCGGGCGGCGGGGGGGCGGCCGGGCGGCGGCGGAGCGTTGGGGCCCCGGGGCCTCCGGGCCCTCCCCGCGCTCCGTTCCCCGCGCTCTGCCCATTGCGGACGGACAGAGACCTCAGCCCAGAGCCCCGCCTGGGGACGGGCCGACGGACGCCGGCGGGGCCCGCCGCGCGGTGTTGGGGGCCCGGCTTGCGGAGCCCGGTGCCCGGGCGGGCGCGGGGCGCACACCTGCGGGCCGCGCCAACTCCGTGCGCCCGGCCCCCCCTCCCCGTCTCTCTCCCTCTGGCGTTGGAGGGTTGCCTGCCCCCGGACGTCGAGTCCCCCGGTCTTTGCCCCTCTGCCGGTCCCTCCGAGCCTCTCGCCCGCCGCCGTGTCCTTAGTCCGCCGAGGGGCGAGCGCGTGGGAGCGCCGACCGCGCACCTGGCCCCGCGGGCCCGGGGGGGGCTCGGGAGGGGCTCTTCGGCCCCTCGCTCCGGGTCTGGTGCATCGTGGCCCGCGGCTGGCCCCTGCCTCGCCCCTGACGGAGGGCTCGCTTCTGCAGGGATCTGACTCGCGCTCCTCCAAGGGAGGAGTGAGCGCCGCCCGTGCGCGAAGCTCTCGCCCCTCCCTGAAGGAGGCGGCCCGCGGCCCCGAGGGCCCCCGCCGGCGGGCTGCACGGTCGTTTCCCTTCCCGAGCTCGCCCCGACGGCCCTAGCCAGCCTTCATTCCCGTCCTAGGCACAGTTTATGAAATGTGCCCAACTTAAGCCAAACGGCATTGGTGCAGGCCCGGGGGTGGGCCGCGAGGCTGAGGGCGCCTCTGCCCGACAGCCCCACGCTGAGAGCCAGCGGGAGCCGCTTTTTCTCTCCAAGAAGTGTCCACCCAGATTTGACAGCACAGGTTATTTGGAAAGCCTGGTTTCTGACAGATGTTTGTCCAGTAGTCCTCTTGACGACACCCCCCTCCCAGCAGGTAAAGGAATGACTGAGTTGATGTGTCTGCTGTTTCCATTCGCGGCCGGAGTAAAGGGGGACGGCCGAGTCTAGGGTCTTAACTAAGGACCCATGGCCTGCCTCCTGCAGACCTTGGTGGTGTCACCCAGGGAAGCTGCTGGGGGATGTCAGAAGCCCACCAGGCAGGTGGTAACCCCCGGCGGAAGACGAATCATCCATTCACTTACACAAAATGCTCCAACACCTTTATTACACTGCGTGATGCCGTTTTAGGTGTAGTTTTGCATAAGTTTTAGTTTGTGGCCATTAAGTGTGTGCCATACCTTAAAAATGATTTTGAAGGTGACCTTGAATGGAGGGTGAGTGTATTTATAACTTCCTGGATACCTAAAATGCCATCCCTTTAGAGACTAATTCCCCCCTTGCATGGGAGGTGCCTCTGCTGCTGAGATGGAAATTTGTCTGGAACACCTGAGGTACCTTTTAGGATTTTGGTATTGCATTGGGCAGGGGCATGGGGGGCGGGTTGGGGCGAAAGGTGCCATAGACTCATAGTGGTTTCTGGGGTCATTTTGGGTCCGTGGATAAAGAAGCATTTGGTCCATGCCCTTTTTAAATTTCACTTCTTGGAAGCTGGGGTTCTCACCTTGTAAAAGTCGACCTCAATGACCGCCAGGGCAGGGGTTGGTGAGTATGTCCCCACCCCCTCACCTCTAGCGTGAGGGTCTGTCCCCCTCGGCTGTATATTTTATGTTTGGTTGTCTCCCCGCTGCAGAGCTCCCGTGAGCTGTTTGACCTCACCAGGATAGTGGCCTTTACTTTTCTGTTCGGTGTTCTCGTGACTTTTATCCCTGGGCAAATAAGGCTGCCAGGCTTGAAACAAGCTACTGTTGAGTGATGGTTCTTACCCCCTAACCCTCCACCCCCCCCCCCCTTTTTTTTATTTAAAGGCAGCAGCCCGTGGATTATTAACTTACATGGTTTGGGCAAACATGAAATTATGTGGTCCCCAGGTGAGCAGGCCTACCGCCTTCCTCTGTTCCTAGATAACCACTTGGGCTGCGAGTGTGCCCCAGCCTGGTCAAGAAAGGGGCAGCGTGCGGAGAGCCAAGACGGCCCCCCGCTCTGGTGTCTGGGCCACAGACCAGGGCAGGGGAGGTGCCCCCAGGGAGGTGTGCTCCAAGCCTGACTTTTCCTCCTGAGAATTGTTAGACATTGTTGGGGTGTGTGCTGGGTTGTTTTAGAGGCGTTCGTTTATTGTGTTAGATGAGGAACAGATTGTACCAGTGACTGCTGTTTATACAGCGAAGCCGGCTCAGTGAATCCAATTCATAACCCCGCGCAGGGAGGAGGGCCATCAAGATAAGGGCACTGGCGCTTTTCTGGCACCTGTTTTCGTGCTGCTCATAATGTCGAGGTCTTGAGCAAGCCTCTGCCCACAGGTCATTCATGCTCTCAAGGGTTTCTTGTTAGTTTGCAAGGGCATTTCAGAACACATCTAGAAACAAGTTCTCCAGGCGTAGGATGACATGAGGCTGATTTTTTTTTTGGATATGGTGGGGAGTTTTGTTCCAAGGTAGAGGAAAAGAATCTTTGAGGATCTTACCACTTTCTACTTGGATAAGAAAACAGAATTGAAACCAAGGTCCTTCTTGTTTTGCATGTAGGAGATATTGGTATGACCCTTAACATAGGGGTCATGGGTCAGCTGTCCTTCTTATTTTTAAAGGGTGGGGGGATGTCTCCACCTGGGTGAGTGAAGCAAACAGTTTCTGTATTTGTGTAGCTTACAGAGCCCCAAGGACAGGGCTGTATTATTCTGAGAAGTGGCTAATATATAGAATAGTTTATTTAAGCAATTAAAATATTTGTTCAGAGTCTTATTCTAAAAGCAAGATGTTATAATGCCTTTTTTATGTGTGGAAACCGTATGGCATCTAAGGTTCACTTCATTGCTGTGAGTCCCATTGTCACAGAGAAGATTTCTATAATTTGTAGGTATTAAATGACTTTGCATTTTTACCTTATTAATGGTTTGATTGAATAAATCCCTTGAGGGTCATCGGGAGAAAGAATCATCACGTTGGTTTGCTCTGTCTGAAGTATCTGTGAGGTGAGGTGTGGGAAGCTGACCCAGCACAGGGCCCTGTACTTTGCTGGGCTGCCCTTGAGGACGGGGTCTGCACCCGCCTCGCCCAGTGCGGCTCTGTCTTTGCAGCCGGGCTCTGGCCTCTGCTCCTGACCGCTCCCTCTGTGTGTTGCAGTGATGTGCTCGCTCTGCCCATCTTCAAGCAGGAGGAGCCCCAGCTGTCCCCTGAGAACGAGACCCGCCTGCCACCCCTGCAGTACGTCCTGTGTGCTGCCACATCCCCAGCCGTGAAGCTGCATGAAGAGACACTGACCTACCTCAACCAAGGTAGTGGCCAGAGCACTGGGCCAGGGCAGAGCCCCGGGCTGGGCAGGCCATCTGGAGGAAGGGGGAGTTGACCTAAACCACCTATTTGGGTTTCATTATCTCATCACAGTAGGAGAGGTGGGGGTTAGGAAGGAGGCTGTGGTATCAGTTCAATTCCATTTCCTAGCTTTGAGACTTCGCTGAGCCTCAGTGTTTTCATCTGAAAAATGGACACATCAACTCTGTTGTTACTCAGGCCAAATATGGGTAACATTGCTTGCACAGGCCCTCCACAAGACAGATGCTCAGTGATTGCGGCATTGTCATAATTACTGTTTACTGTGACCTCGGCTGATGTCCAGGCTGATGTTCTTTCCTGGATGTAGATTAAACACGTTGGTGTACTAGGTGTGTCGCTGTTCGTTGTTCTGGAGCTGTGCCTGGCAGTGGCAGGAAGACTGCCTTGTCCTAAGGCAGTATTGGGGCCAATTCCACATGGGCCAGACAGAAGTCCCTGTGGCCACGGGAACAGGACATCTCACTGTGTCCTGGGCTCCAGAGTGTAATTCCAACTCTAGCATTTCCAAGCTCTGTGACTTTGAGCTGCCTTTTCTTTTTCTCTGAGCCTCGCTGTTTTCATGTGTAAAATGGGAAGTTTTAATTTTGTGACACTTAAAAGAATGAAGACATGTGAAGTGCCTGATAGGATGGTGTTTTAATTTCTGACTCCCTTTATCAGGGCCCGTGGATCAGTGTTCTCACTAGTGGCATTTCTGTGGTTTCTGTGTGATTATGTGAATGTGTTTATTGCCCTTCCTTCCTGAGTCACCTAAGTGATTAATTGCCGCTCACTGTTACTTGGGTAGAGCAGAAGGGAGGGGACACATGGATTTTGTGGGGGTCATGCTGGGTTGCAGGGGAGCTGCAGAGGGCAGGGGACACAGAGTTCTGTGGGTTACGCCTGGTTGCAGGGAGATGGGGTGTGCTAGTGGCTGTTTTACACAGGCTGTTCCTTTCTGTAGAACTTGGACTCCTCAGTTTGGGAAGCAGCCGGGGGTGGAAGTCCAGCCTGATCACCAAGCTCTCCCCTGACTGCCGAACTTCTAGCTTCTGGCCCGGGAGCCAGCTCAGAATTAGCAGGTGCCTCTGCGTGGAAAGAGCCTTCTCCCATTGCTGACATGATCAGTGGGAGGGCATGCGGTGGTAGCCCTGTGGGTAGCTCTGTGGCCTCTGAGTCCCCAAGCCCAGCTCAGCCAGTGGTGGGGCATCTGCCTCTGGCCCTGAGATTTGCACTCTCTCTGTTGATACCGGTGGCCATAGATAGTGGGCGATGAGGCCACAGCAAGATACTCTGCATCTGTACTTATTTTTGGAATGGCTTCGGCATTTTCCTTTCTCTTTCGCAGATGGTCACGGCTTGTTGTGTGTCTTTGAGCAGTTGCTTCTCTCTCCTGCCTGAGTGTAACAGAAGTTGGATGTTGTTTGCAGGGCACTGCACTCTGAGGCGGTTCTCATTCTTGCGCCTTTCTGTGGTGCTGAGGAGTGAGTGGGCTGAGGCCCTGCTGGGGGCATCCTCCTCCCTGTCCGTCCTGTCTGTCCTGTCCATCTGTCAGGCCTTTGATTGCTTTCCCACCTTTTCTCCACCCCCTCCCGCCTTTAATCAGTCAACTTTGGACAGTCAGCATGCTAGGTCTTTTTTAAGAGTTTATCCTTTGCTCACTATGGATAAGTTAAAGGAGAGGGAAGAAGAGTTGTCCCCCGGTCTTACCATCTTGTGTTAATTTGGTGCATTTACTTTAGATATTTTTAAGTGATATTTTCCTGATTATTAATATAATACATGTTCATTAAATTTTTTTGATTTAGAAAAGCATAAGGAGGAAAATAAAAGAAAAATGAAACTGAAATCTCTAATTGTACCTGAGCACCACTGCTCACCTTGTGTCTACATATTTGTATAAACATCTTTTACAATTATGATTGTGCTATAGACATAGACCCTGTTTTCTTCGTTTACTCTGTGAACTTTTCTTCTTTTTAAGTTCTTACCTGAGGATATGTTTTTATTGATTTCAGAGAGAGACAGAGAGAGAGAGAGAGAGATGTTAGAGAGAAACATCAATCTGTTGCTTCCTGTTTGCGCCGGGACCTGGGATCGAACCGTTAATCTGGGTGCGTGTCCTGACCAGGAATTGAACCTGCAGCCTTTGGTACACGAGACGATGCTCAGCTAGCTGAGCCACCCGGCCAGGGCTATTTGTGAAATTTTCTCAGGTCATCAGACATGCTTTGAGAACTTAAGTTTTTGTACTGGCTGCACAGTAATGCGTTTTACAGTTGTTACTTATCCAGCTTCTTAACGTGGACACTTAGTTCTCAGTCGTTGTTTTTGTGTGAAACGTTGATTATTTATTTTTAGACACATACCTTACAAGTAGAATTAGAATTATGGAATCTAAGCGTTTGAATAAGGCTTTTGATACAGTTACCAAGTTGCCTTCTCAACAGAGTGTTCCCATCTCCACGCTGGGTACATTTCATCGGCTCTTTCCCAGTGTTGGACGTTGTCATTTTTCATCTGATTAGTGAAACATAGAATTCAACTTTTTTTTTAAAAATATATCTTTATTGATTTCAGAGAGAGGAAAGGAGAGAGACAGACAGACAGACAGAAACATCAATGATGAGAGAGTCATTGGGGATGGAGCCCGCAACCCGGGCATGTGCCCTGACCGGGAATCGAACCCCGATCGCCTGGATCCTAGGTCGACGCTCAACCGCTGAGCCACGCCTGGCCGGGCTGGAATTCAATTTTAAACTAGCATTTCTATCGCTAATATGGTTGACTATTTTAAAATATACTTATTTTTTATTTCTCCATCAATTTTGTTCGTGTCCTTTGCACGTTTTCCTATCAGGATGTTTATATCTTGGCAATTGTAGGACACACCATGTATGCAGATACCAACCTTTTAGCTGCGGCACATTGCAAGTGTGTTTCCCTGTTGGTTGCTGGTCACTGGACTATTTTACTGTGTGATAACTCTATTTACGGTGTGGATACATGTCATGATTTTTTTTTCTGTGTAGAAATTTATTTTAGATATGTACTGTTGCTCAGTGGTTAGCGCGTCGGCCCAAGGACTGAAGAGTCCCGGGTTCAACTCTGGCCAAGGGCACGTACCTCAGTTGTAGGCTAAGTCCTTAGCTCCGGTTGGGGCACGTGTGGGAGGCAGTCAGTCAGTGTGTCTCTCACATCAGTATTTCTCTCTCCCTTCCACCCTCTGAAAAGCAATGGAAAAAATGTACTTAAATAAATAAGTACTGTCAACTTTTTGTCTTTTAAAATGGTTTTTGTTTTATACGTAAAATGCCTGCCTACCCGAAATCAGTTTAGTAGTTTTCTAAATTTCATTTAATGGCTTTTAAGTTTTAACATTGAAATGCATTTGGAATTGTTTTGAAAACTTAATAATTTGTCATTTAATGACATTTTGAATTACTACTCCATAAAATATATGTATTTTTTTCAGCTTTACCAGTGAGATTTATATTATTATGCTGCATTTGGAATTTATGATGTGATGTAAAGGTCTAAGTTTGTTCATTTTTCTAAATACATAAGCTGCTAGTTATTACCTAGTTTACCCTTTTCTGACTGGTTTAAATGCTACTTTTGAAACATTTAAAAAACCGTATTCTAAAGTATTAGTTTAGAAACAGACCCTTGTACAGGTATTTGTCCTGTACCCGTGAGGTCAGTTAATTGATTCTCACCCCACTTCTCGTTAAACTATTTATTGTAGCTTGGAAATAAATATTTCCCTATTGGGGAGTAGAAATTCCTGTCAAAATTTTTCTTAGCCACTCAATTATTATAGATGGGTTTTACAACCACTCACTTTTCCTCCTATACCTTTTTTAAAATTTATGAGATCATGTGCTTCATAAAATTGTTTCTTGCTTTTAAGTACTATTCTTGAACTAACATTTTCTTGCATTATTAAAGCATCTTAAACATCATTTACTATGTCTTACATTATTTTACTATTTCCTTGTGTTATTTATGGCAGAATATTGTCATAACTGCTGGAAGAAAATATACAGTGTGAATACTTTAGTGCCTGTCTCCCTAATAGAATGGAAGCTCTGTGAGGGCAGAGCCATATATATAGAGCCATATATATAGCCATAAAGTAGCCTATACTTCTATGTCATATGACATAGGCATTGATTCAGTTAAAAAATAGTTTTGAGCCCGGCCGGTGTGGCTCAGCTGTTGAGTGCCGACCTATGATCCAGGAGGTCTGGGTTTGATTTCAGGTCAGGGCACATGCCCGGGTTGTGGGCTTGATCCCCATTAGGGGCGTGCAGGAGGCAGCCGATTGATGACTCTTTCATCATTGATGTTTCTATCTCTCCCTGTCTCTTCCTCTCTCTGAAATCAATAAAAACATACTTAAAAAAATAGTTTTGACACATCAGTCACCACTTTTTCGGTTACTTGAATAGTTTGCTATTGAGGATTTAACGTTTGCTGCATTGGCTCTGTGATTTGCACTCTTCCCATGAGACAATCCCACGCCACCTTCCTGGTAGTGACGTGCTTGAAGTTCTTTGAAAACACGGGAAGGATGTTGTATGTATCGATCAAAAAGTCATTTCAGCTGCTGTGAACCCTGACCTCACGGGGCTGGGGCAAGGGGTATTAGATACGGATTTCCTACCGCCAGCCCAGGGGCTCATTTTGGATGGGGTGAAAATGGCTTGAAAAACAAAGTATGTCTTCTCCCTTTGAAATGGAGTCCAAAAGAAAAGCTGCTGAATGTGGGTGTGAAAACTTCCAGATCAGCTTCGGTCAGTGGCCGAAGGTCACAGTGGACAGACCTTTCCTGAAGGCAGGCTGGGGCCAGAGGGAAGGGGTGAAGTAGGTGGTGAGGGAGGGGTCCAGGAAAACAGGAAAGGGAACCCCAGGCAATCTAGTAAATTCTGACTTAGAGATAAGACCACTTTGCAAGAATGGCTTGTTTTGGAGAAAGCTTTGGCATTTCCTACCAGGGCAACTCGTTTTTTTTTTGGTAATCCTCACCTGAGGATATTTTTTCCATTGCTTTTCAGAGAGTGTAAGGGAAGGAGGGAGGGAATGAGAGAGAGAGAGAGAAATTGAGAGAGAAACGTTTATGTGAGAGACACAGAGAGGTGAGAGAGACAATGATTGTCTACCTTCTGAATATGCCCCGACCCGGGCTGGGGATCCAGCCTGCAACTGACTTACGTGCCCTTGGCCGAAACCGAACCCAAGACCCTTCAGTCCACGAGACGATGCTCTAACCACTGAACCAAAACAGCTGGGGCCACAGCTACTCTTGAATCTTAAACATAGTCATGAATTTCTATAGGACTCTTACTTTCATTTATTCATGGAAGAAAACTTCCTGTTCATTGGACGGAGTGCGTGGTTCAGTGGGTTGCGGGGTGCAGTTAAGCACACCGTCTCTCCAGAGAACCCCAAGTAGTTCGGGATGACTAGGGTTTGGAACACAAGGGAGAGTGAAGGACATGGGTGGAGAGGTAGACCAGATGGCCAAGATCTCCACCTGCCCTCTGGGGCTGTTGGGCAGCCACTTAACCTCTCTGTTTCTCCAGTTCCTGGCCAGTAAAACAGAGGAAAGAAAATTCCTGCAAAGTAGGTGCTCCTGTGTGTATAAAATGAGTAACTACATGTAGGACGCCCCAAACGGTGTCGGGCGCGTAGTAAGAGTTTGCGTTTGCCCCAGTCCTGTTTTGGAAGTTAACAAGCCGTCACATGGGGACCTTGAAATGTCTCAGTGTTTTTATCCTTTTGCTAACTCAAAGTGAACACAGGGTTGCTTCTAGAACTTGGAACTGCACCTCTTCGAACTGAAAGGCCGGAGCTTTTGGACACGTTAAAGGCAGGAAGGCCTGTGGAGCTTTTCTGTTCTTCACTCACTGTCCAAGGTGATGGACACAACCTGGAGGGGACCCATCCTGCGCGGGGTGTTAAAATACCTCTTTAAAGGTGTGATTACAAGAGCAGTGACCCCTAGGTGATGTGCCCTTCAGTGCCCAGGATTACTTTATGGGGGGGCAGCTCAGCCAAGGAAAGCTTTCCTTGGGACCACACAGCCTTTGGGGTGATGCTTTTTGTTTAGTGCTTCAGAATTTACAAAACACTTTCTGATATTCTTTACGTTTTTGTCCCAAAATGTATCACGCGTTCCCATTTACAGGTGGCAGGGCAGGAGGTGAAATCAGGTTCCCTTTCCCAGATCATGTAACCCCGCAAGCCTGGGGAGTAGTTGAGCTGTGATGGGGGAGTTCTGGAAGCTCCCCAGTCTTCTGGTCAGTTTTTTTAGGACTTTCTACTGGCAGGATTCTAGGGCCAGGCACTTCCCTGGGTGGTGCAGCTCTGAGGCGATGTGTGAGGAGCTTGCAGGGGAGAAAATGCCTCCTTGAAAAACGCGTAATCAACTGTTCCTACCCCACTCCCACCCCAGCCTCTCCCTGGGGGAGTGGCCAGGGAGATAAGAGATCTAGGCAGGGAAATGGTCTTCCCTGACAGAACCCAGACAGAATGGCAGCTTTATTTTTTTTCCACCAGCTACTGCTCTGGGGAAATCACTTAATCTCCATTTTTCTGGAGCTTCCATTTTTCTGGAAGTGGGCCGATTGCATTTTTGTGCTGCATTGAGAATTCAGTGAATAATGAATGTCTGGCAAATAGTACATAGCTATATTTTGCCTTCCCCCCAATTATATGGTGACTTTGGATTTGTGGAACGAGGCAAAGGATGAGTTACATTATCTTTCCTCCGTAGCTGAAGTTTTCTTTCCAGATTAATTTTTAGCCTGAAGTTTGGGATATAATCTGAGTAAACCAAGTGACCCTTAAAAATACATTACTTTTAAAAAATGCTTTCTCCCTTATTGGTTTTTTCCAGAGTTATAAAAATAGCACATACTTATTATAAAACAGAATACTTGTAGCCAAATAGTACACAAATTTGTACTTCAGAAAACTTCTCGTAACCTCACTTCCGAGCTTTTTCTTAGTCATACATTAACCCATGTATGTCTAATTGTATAGTCATACATTAACCTACATGCATCTAATTTTATATAGACACACATACGTAGATGCTTGTAGAAATGTGTGTGCCTCTTTTTAAGAGAAATGGGATCTATTATATATACCGTTTAGCAACTTGCTTCTTTTTGGCCCAACAAAATATCCTCAGAGTACAAAAATCAACGAAGGCTGAGCCTCACTGGTCACGTTATGAGCCACTGAGTGGATGTTGCATAGCTTGTCCTCCTGAGGAGCACTAGGCTTGTTTCCACCTTTTCAGAATCTCTCCCGCACTCCAGTGAGCATCTTTGTGCCACATCTTTGCACTTAAGCAGGTGTGAAAATCTCTGTAGGATAAATATCTAGGAATAGAATTGCCAGCACAGCATGTTGATGGGTGCTGCCGTATTGCCCTGTATGTAAAAAGTTGTACTGATTTGTGCTTTTACGAACAATAGCCATCTGAATAATTGTTTATTTCCTCCCCCCTTTACCACACCTGGAATATAAACTTCTTTTTCTGTTTTTAGGCCTCACCTGAGGACATAGTTTTTTAAAATTGATTTTTAGAAAGAGGAGAGGGAAACATCAATCAGTTTTCTCCTGTATGCACCCTGCCTGGGGTGGAACCTGGCACCTCGGCACCTAGGCACGGGCCCTGACTGGGAATCCAGGCCGCAGCCTTTTTGGTGCGCAGGACGGTGCTCCAAGCGACCCACCAGCTAGCGCTGGGATATAAATTTCTTGAAGGCGATGCCGTGAGCATCTTACTCACCGCCAGTCCTCGCTCAGTGCTGGCACCTGTAGCTTTTTGAATGAAGGAAGAATGCTATTTTTCTATACCTTTGCCAATACTCTTTATCTTTGGTCATTAGTGGGGAAAATATAAAGTATTCCTGTTTTAATATTTTATTTCCTCAGTTTTGTTGACTATATTTTATATTTTATTTGGTTATTTCTGTTCCTTTTGCCTTCCATTGGCTTGCCCATTTTTCAAATGGGGTTTTCATCCTTTACTTATTTTTAAGAGCTCTTCACAATTCGGGCCACTATGTTAGAAATATTTTTCCACTTTTTCATTTACTTCATTCATTTTTTTGTTTGCTTGTTCTTTCATTTACGTAGTAAAAGTTTTAATAAGTTTCTATGTGATCAGGTTTATTGGATTTTTACCTTGATTTTCTGTGTCACATGAACCACTTAGGAAAGCCTTCACTTGAAGATTTTAGTAATATTCACCTGTGTTCGTTTTTTTTGTGTTTTTTAAAAATTTTTTAAATTAATTTCAGAGAGAGGAAGGGAGAGGGAGAGAGAGAAACATCAGTGATGAGAGAGTCATTGATCGGCTGCCTCCTGCGCGCCCCCCACTGGGGATCGAGCCCGCAACCCGGGCATCGAACCATGACCTCCTGGTTCATAGGTCGACGTGCAACCACTGAGCAACGCTGTCCGGGCTTCACCTGTTTTTGAAAGAATTTTTTTCTCCAGTTTTTGACACTTTGGCCTTCATTTTGGTGTGTAAGGAATGAGGTAGGAATCCAACTCTCTTGCTTTCCACGTCGTCCCACAATAACTTACTGAATGTAGAGCAGGGGTGGGGAAACTTTTTTCTGCCAAGGGCCATTTCGATATTTATAACATCATTTGTGGGCCATACAAAATTGTCAACTTAAAAATTAGCTATGAAAAAATTTCCTAGATTTATTGGATTTAGATTCCCCCCCGCAGTTGCCGTGGCAGGTCCAGATCAAATGATTTGGCCTGTGGGCTGGACAGCCCCCACCCCTGATGTAGAGCCTTCACATAGTATAATACTGTGCAGCCATAAGAGGCATGAGGTGGATCCTCATGTACACCCATGAAAGATCCAGCCTGTGTTGTTAATTTTTAAAAAATCTTTTGGATTTGGAAACACCCAGGTTCCAGTTTTGGCTCCCTGTTCCTTCCCAAGTTACTGAACCTGTAAATAACTTCTAAAATAGACTTAACACCCACTTGAGCTCTTGTCTTGAGAATTAAATGGGATATTTGTGGTGTTTGGTTTGTTTATGCCATGCAAAGATATTTTATTTTGGCTACATAAAATTTAGAGATGTTTACTCAGCAAAGAATTTTATAAACCATCTCACAAAGGTTAAAAGGAAAACAAAAAAGGGATAGATGCTTCCCCAAATGTCAGGTCTTCATAATTAATCTGTGAGTTAGTAAACTAATAAAAATACTGTCAATGTAGCTGGGGTGTGGTTGTCATTGATTGGGTTGTTTTTGGATTCTTTGTTGTTTTTTAAAACCAATCAACATCTATTGAAATAAATGTGAGGTCACTTGTACACACTGCTTATTACAGTTCATAGAATGCAGAACTGAGTTTTAGTGTTTCAGAGGTCTCTTCCTGGTCATGGCAAATTTCAATTATGTTTTAATAGTGGACCAGTTAATTCAGTTAAAATACAATACTTAGAATTCCAGATGGTACAATGAACTAGGAATGATATATTCTTAAGAATTATGTTAAAACCATCTTTAATCTGGAAATAGTATGTTAGAAATTATAATTATTAAAACTTGAATGGGAGCAAATGCAGCATCAATTAAGTGACATGTAAAATATAACTCTTGATAATTAATTTGAAGAGAAGACATATCAGACGTCCTTCTGTGCTGGTACATGTTTAGAGGTTGGCTTCTGAGAATCTTAATGAAACCTGCCCATCACCCTGTGTCCCTGAGCCCTCACAGCTTCCCCCTGCTACCCTGGGGACCTGGCGATGCAGGGGCCTGACTTGTTTTCTATGTAGGTTTCGTTATTTTTCAGGTATTGTGAGGCCAACACAGGGACACGATTACCACTGAACAGATAGTTTGTTACAGTTCCCCAGTGGAGGGGGTGCACCATACAATGCAGACCACATAGAGAAACACCAGGGTCAGTCAGCAGGCAGAGGGATTGAGGGAAACATGGGCTAGGCCCTTATGGTATCCAGGAGAAGCAATGGGTGAGGCAGAGTAAGCAGGTTTGAGTGACTCTAGCTGTCCGATACCTGGCTCTGGAGTGATCAGTGCTGGGGATAGTAGCCTGGAGGGGGGCAGTTCTGTGGAAGCCTGTGAAGGGGGTGATTGGAAGGCGCCTCTGCACTGCTTGGTTTGCATATGAAATGGTTTGCATTTGAAAGGCTAGTCTTACTGTCTCTAAGACTGAATTGGCTAGCCCTGGAAGGGACAGCCTGCCCAAGGTCAGGAAGGCCCCCCCCACGTCAAAGCATCCCAAACTGATGGCTAATTTAATACATGCCCTGGGGGCTGCCCTGGGCTGTGAGTGGAATAGGTGAGAAGGAGCCACTTGGAAAAAGCTGAAATTTCAAACTCTAATACAGCCATTTTTACTTGTGAGCATTTTTTTTTTTTTTAACATTACTGAGCTTTCTGAGTCTGTAAAACCACCAGCCAGCTTTCCCGAGCTGCCTTCTGAAGGGAACCGATTCGCCTCTGGCCCACCTTTGCTTCCCCCAGGTTTTGGTCATCCTTCCCTAGGCGTCAAGGGTTGAGGTACAAGCTTGATATTTTCACACACTTTGAGAAGCTTCTCTGTTTCTAAGCAGTAAGTTCCCTCCTCCATTGGTTTGCTACAAAGTTGCATTTCGCGCTCTGCTGTAATTCAGGCTGTAGAGTTTCCGCTGCAGCCTTTGAATCTCCCGCCACTGGGGAGGCCGCTCTGGGTACGGGCTTTGGTTTGAAAGGCACGTGTCATGCATTTGATTCTTCATGTAACTTTTAAAATACTCTTTGTATTTCTCTCTAAAGTTTCTGGAAGCATCTAAATTAACGGCACCGTTGAGTGTCTTGAGATCGACCTCTGACTGACCATCGTGGTCTCTGTTTTGTGATTCACTTATGCCAGTGGCTGTCATTCGTGTCATCTTCTCCCAAAGAGAGCAGGCGGGTTGGTCATCTTAGAGCAGCTTCTGCCAGAGTCTAACCGGCTCCCTTTATCCACCCCTCTCCCTTTGCGGGTGGAAGTTTCCAAGCCCTTCTGTTCCGCGGCTCCTCCGCTCTTTTCCTTCCCGTTAGTTACCGTCGTCTTGGGAGGCAGCTGTGGGCTTTCCTGAAGCTCACTGTTGGCACCAAAACCATCCGCTCTTTCCATCGGAGGGCGTTCTGCATTCTTCTGAGATGCCTTTCAGATGTTTTTGGCCTCAATCTCGGGACTGGAAGGACTTTAATGCTTTGAGTGACCAGGTCTGTCCTTCCAGACGGGCCATCATTGCTCCATGAAGTGAAATTTTAGAGGAGGCCCCGTTTGCATCGTTACTAAGTGCTGCAAACACTGAGTTTCTAAAGACCGAGGGCTGGTCCCCACTTTTAGGGGGTCAGGCGCTTTGATGGCTTCTGTGATGCATCCCGTCTGCTCACAGATGTTACAGACTCTTCAGTCTGGGCGGAAACTCTAAGCTAGCTTGATTTTCCGCAAAGTACCTTGGCTTTTTAACTGTAAAAATACTCTAAGTGAAATAAGCCAGTCAGAGAAAGACAAATATCACATGATCTCACTTATGCTTGGAATTTAATGAACAAAATAAACTGATGAACAAAATAGGTCCAGAGGCATGGAAGCATGGAACAGACTGACAGATCTCAGAGGGAAGGGGGGTGAGGGGACAGGAGGAGATTAACCAAAGAATTTATGTGCATAACCCACGGACACAGACAGCAGTGTGGGGAAGGCCCGGGGGGAGCGGGGTCTGGGGGGAGGGGGGAAAAGGGAGGAAAATGGGCGACGTCTGCAATACTGTCAACAATGAAAAATAAATAAATTTTAAAAAGCAGTGTACTTCCAAAATTTTGGGAAACTTGGAAGACTTGAGCCTTGTGCCTGTTCAGCCAGCCTCCCTGGAGCACTGCTCAGCTGCCACGGGACCAGCAGCATGGACTTCTCTGTGGCTGTCAGTGTGCCCTCCCTCGTCCCAAATGACACTGGTGCTGTCCCTGACCGGCAGCTTGTGGGCTACAGCCGATGACCGGAGCCTTGTCATTGCCCTACCCCTAGACCAACAAGTTCCTGGCATCAAGGGTAGACCATCAGTGGGGCTGGAGGACCAGGCACCAGGTTTAATCAACGTTGCTTTGGTCACTGACATGGAGAAAGGGTTATAATTTGTTTGGTGCATTGTGGGAAGATAATTGTATTTAATGGCAGGTATATCAATGGGTCTTAATAAATGTTATTTCTCTTCAGCTGTTAAGTTTGGCTGTTTTCCGTGGAAGAAGGTCAGGGGTCGGAAGAACCACTTGACTCTGTGTCAGTGGACCTGAGTCAGGTTTTTGGGGCCAGTGAACTGTGGCAGAATCACTACTGAGAAGACGGTATGCAGATCCTCTGCTCTGAGTAGGAAGGTGCCTTTTGTCTTTTGTTATGTGTTAAAGTAGTCACTTGACACAGGTAGGTGCCATGTTTGTTCCACCCCCTTGGTTTCATGAGAGAAGGGAGGAAGCCCAGAGTGAAGATGGAGTGTTTCTGGGTCCCTGGACCTGCTGAGGCAGGGCCGGGTGTGGGCCCAGGTATGCACAGCTTTGGCGTCTGGAGCCACAGGGAGGACAGGGGCTTCCTTGTGGGAATAGGAACTGGTGCTCCTACCTCGTTTCTCTCAGGACTGTGTCCCTCTCACAGGCCCCATGGGACGATCTTCCTTTCAGAGCTATCTGCCAAGGACACCCAGTGTGTGGGTGGGTCGGTGTGTCTTGGTTGGAGGCCAGAGGTGGACAGCTGGCCTCCCTTACTATCTTCTACTTCGCCCCTCGCCTTCTCTTACACAAGAACACCCTTTGGGTACCTGGAGGGGTATCTTATCCATCCACTTATTGATGGGAAAACTGAGGTCCGGAGGGTAGAGTTGACCTGTCTGCGTGTGTGGTGGATGCCTGGCAGTCTTGTGGAGTGCAGTCCCATCTTCTTTCGAGTGGCTGTAGAGCTGTATTTGTTTGGCTTGAACCAAATGCAGGTGGATCAGCATCTCCTGAGGCATGTGGTTCCTGCTGTGTGAGGACTGGGAGGGGCAGGACTCTGTTTTCACTGAGCACCCAGTGATCAGATGCTCGGGTGGGCTCGGATTTGGCGGCCACAGCGCTGAGGGTACTGCTGTTCTCTTCTTTCCAGAGGAGGGGACTGGACCTTGCAGAGAAACTGGGCCCTGCCTCACTCATGGCTCTGTGCTCTGCAGACCACCTCTCGTGTGCACAGCCAGGGGCTCTGTGCTCAGTAGATTGGGGAGGTTCCTGACCTTCCTTTACCAATGACCATGCCCTGGAAGCTTCGACCTGGGTGGTTAGAGGACCCCGGGAATTCACAGAGGTGGACAAGGGTAGGTTCCTTAAGTATCGGAGCTAGAGGGGGCCTAAGATATCTCTGATACCTTGACACTGAAAATGTGGTCCATGGACCAGCATTACCTGAAAGCTTGTTAGAAACTCAGCATCTCAGGTCTGTTGAAGGACAACTGCATGAGAACTACATTTTAACAAGTTACCGGTGATTCATGAACATAATGAAGTTTGAGAAGCACTGATCTAGCCTCTGCACCCCCCACCCCACTCCTCTGGTGGGTAAACTGAGGCCCAGCAAGGCTGTGTGACTTGCCCCAGGTCACAGAGTGGTACTTTGATCTGATCTCTCTCTCTCTCTTTTTTTTTTTTTTTTAAACCAGTTCTATTGGGATACAATTCACATACCGTACAATCCACTCATTTAAAGTATACAATTCGTGTTTTTTAGTACAGATATTGAACTATCACCACAGCTAATTTTAGAACATTTTTGTCCCTCCTGAAATTAACTCTGCATCCATTAGTAGTCAATCCCCATTCTCCCCACCCCCAGCCCTAGGGAACCACTAGTCCGCTTCTTATCTATCAATTTGCCTATTCTAGAAATTCCATGTAGGTGGTGTCGCACAGATGGTGGTCTTTTGTGCCTGGCTTCTTTCACTTAGCACGTTCTGCAGGCCACCGCTCCGTGGCCGGCATCAGGACCTCAGCCCTTGCCTTGCCCGCAGCGCTCTGTTAGGTGGGCGTGCCTCGCTGTATTCGTTTACTCTTCAGTTGGAGGACGTTTGGGTTGTCACTGAACATTCATGGATACGTTTTCGTGTGGACCTACGTTTTTGTTTCTTGTGCAATTTCTGGGTCACGTGGTAACTGTCTAATGTTTCGAGGCCCTGCCAGACTTTTCTGAAGTGGCCGTAGCATTTTACATTCCCACCGGCGCGTGCGGGTTTGTCCACGCCCAGCGCTGGTCACTGTCCATCTTTTTGAGGGAGTAAGGACGGAGTGATGGAGACCTCTTCTGCTGGCCACGCGGGCCGCCCCGGGCAGCCCGCAGAGCAGGCCTCAGGGCGGGGCTGCAGCGGGGCCTGCGGAGCCCAGGAGGGCCTGACGCCCGCCTCTGCCCTCCCTGGGGTCAGCCTTACGCTCTCTCCCCACCGGCTTCCCTGCCCCTGCGCCCAGAGGGCTGGCAGTGAGGCAGCCACAGCCGCGCCTGGAGAGGGGCGCTCTCATCCCCTGCTTCCAGTTCCACACTCCCGGGAGGGACCCTTGGCCTGGCTAGGTGGCATGCTAACCTGGCGGGGACCTGGGCCGGTGTGGCCGGAGAGCAGGCCCTAAGTGTGGCTGCTCCCACCCCTCCTTTCTCCACTGCAGGCAGAGGCTGGTGCTGGAGCAGTTCCCTGAGGTGCTCCACCGGCGTCACTCTTCTCGAAGGCCTGGGGGTGAGGGGAGCAGGAGGCTGTGGTGTCTCAGGGCTGCACTGACAAGCCCTGTTTACCCCCATGGTGACTGCCCCAGAGAGTCCTTTATCTATCTCCCCAGAGGCTAAGACAGAAAGTGGGGCTCCCTGGGGCCAGACGCTGGTGGCTGGGATGTGAGCAACCAGGCCATCTGGCTCCCACCTCTAAGATCTGGCCGATCAAGGGCATGGGAATGCCCGCAGCCCCAGCACGGACATGGTTCCAGGGCTCGGAGGGAGGTGCCTGAGTGAGTCACAGTCCTGACCTTATCTTAGACTTGGTTTTCTACTCTTTACTGTCCTTTGTCCAGGCAACTTCTTTTATACCTCACCACCTGTGCAGGGCGGCACCTGTCTCTCCACATCATCGCCTGCACTCTGCCTTGGCAGCCTTTTGAATCTTTTCTAATATGCACGGAAAATTAGCACTTTATTTTCATTTTCATGCACTTAATTTTTAATAACTGTTAGGAGTGAAATTGAGCGTCCTCTCATGTTTACATGCATTTCTTTTATCTGTCACTTAATTTTCTGTTGCCCTTTTGCGTTTTGACCTGTGAGAACCATCACAGCAGGTGGAACTTAAACCACGGCTGACAGGCTGCGGTTTCATAGGCTTTAGTACAGCAGCGTAAGCCCCACATGGAAAATTAGTGAATTTCTTAGGAACCAGCAACAATCATGTATAAAATAAAATAGGAAAGAGATACCACTAGCGGTACCAAGAGCAAATCAAACAATTTTTGAAAAGGCAGATCAAGTGTCCGGGGGTCCAGAGGCTCCTGCAGAACCAGCCAGCAGTGCTCTTGAGTGTGCTGACTCCTGGTCCCACCCAGGCTTACTCTCCACACTTCTGGGTGGTGCTTGGGAATCCGGGGCATTTAGGGGAAGAAAAAGGGAATAATTTTAGACTGAAAGAAAAGTGTCAAAAATAGTACCGAGAATTCCTGTATACCTTTTACCCAGCTGCCCGTCATGTTAGCATGTAACCGTGGCACAGTTTTTGAAACCAGGCAGATACACTGGTGTGGTTCTGTTAACTCTACTACAGTCTTTATTTGAATTTTACCAGTTCCCCCGCTCCTACCCCTTTCTGTCCCAGGTTTCTGTCCAGGTTCTCAATGGCCCTTCATTGCCATGTTTCCTCAGTCTCCAATCGGCGACAGTCCCTTAGTCCTTCCCTGTCTTCCATGGACTTCACACTTCCAGAGGGCTTACTGGTCAGTTTTGCACATCCCCTCAGTTTGGGTTCTGCTGTTGTTTCTTAATGATGAGACTGAGGCTGTGCACTTTTGACAAGGATGCCGCAGAGGCGACCTTGAGCCCTTGCCAGTGCATCGTATCCGGTGATCATGACGCTGAGCTGCCTTACTGAGCTGGTGGTAGTAACCATGATGATTTCCTAGTGTCTACTAGGTTTCTCTGCTGTAAAGTTATTATTTTCCCCTTTGTAATTAATAAATATCTCAAGGGAGATACCGGGAGACTAGGCAGGTATTGTGATTATCCTTCAACTTGTACCCACTGATTGTACCATCCACGGTGGGTCTTGTCTGCACTGATTTTCATTTATTTTCCTTTTCTTCCTGCATTCAGCAGTTGGAATGCTACTGTAAGAAAGAGCTTTCTCTTCTCTACCATGAGTTTATTTATATACTTATTATGTTGGTATAGACTCATGGATATTTATTTTATACTGTGGCTTAAAATTCAACACTATGGTTCTCCAGTTCTTTGCTCAAGGTGTGCCAGCTGTGGCCAATGGGCGCTCCTGCAGCCTGCTCCTGTGTCGCTCTGCCTCGCCTCCACCCTTTTTCTGAGCATTTCCTCACTGATGCTACGAGGTGCTTAAGACGAGAGGTGCTTGTATTTTCTCTGCCCAGCCCTGAAAACAGTCCTTCTCTGAAATGGTCTGTGCACACTTCCTCACCATCTGCCGAGTGTTTATGGGAGATCCACTGTGTGCCAGGCATGTGCCTGGTCCCTGCCATCTGTGTTTGTGAGAAGGTAAGCGCCTTACCAAGGTGACCCGTGGTAGGCCCTCAGGCCTGGGTTGGGTCTGTGGTGGCAGAGCCTTTTCCCTGAAGCCTGCCTGTGTGCAATGCTCTGTGTCCACAAACTTGCGTAAAGCCACACGTAAGCAGGTGACTAGACAAACCGCACGTGCTAGGCACACTGAGGGTAGCGTTATGCTCTGTCTGCCATGAGTGCGGGACTGTTGGTGCCCGGCCCTCCTTTCTCTAGGGCAGTGATGGCCTCCATTATGTTTTATGTGGCATTAATTATACAAAGCAGTAACTGTTGGAAAGTAAACAACCTGTAAATCTTGGCTGACCAGGGCAATTGCCTCCTGTTCTTGGGAACATCGTGATCTGGGCAGGAGGCCCTGCCCTGGGTTCCGCTTGCTGGGCAGAGGCACTCTGCGGGAGAGCCTGGTGGGCAGGGCCCAGGGGAGGCAGGCAGGGGTGGGCCTGCGGGGGCAGGGCCTGCATCACAGCAGCGGTATGGGCTGTCCCCCAGACAGTCGGGAAGAAACTTACATAGCCGTGAAGCCCACAGGCCTACCCCCCAGACCCCTTCTGGTGAAGCCACCCCTGCCTGGGGGCATGTCCCTGTTTGGCTGCCTCCTGGCCGTGTGACCTTGGGTGGCCTTGGGCAGCGGTTCATTCAGTGCGTAGAGCTGTTGTGATGGCTGGAGTACAGTGGCCTGGGCATGGGCGGGGCTCAGTGCAGGAGGGAGCATTTCAGGCTTGTGGTTTGGAAGTGGCAGTCGTGGCTGGTACTTGAGTACTTATTACATGCCAGGCTGGAACTTTATCTCATCTAATCCTCACAGCCGTCTGCAAGGAATATTTTGTAGATGTAGAGGGGGGATGCAGAGAGGTTCATGAACTTGCCAGGACTTGGAGGGGTCTGGCTCAACTCCATGTGTCTAACCTGACTTCAGATCCTCTCTCCTCTCTTGTCCTGGACCAGGCCACAGGCAGGCTTCGCCACTAACTTGGGCACGTCAGTACCACTTAGGGCCTTGGTTTCCTCACCTCTGAAATGGGCACAGTGATACTGTACTTGTGGGTTTCCAGTGGTCTCCCAGATGGAGGCTGGGTGGAAGGACCTCTGCATGTCTGACCTCAGGTGCATGCGTTCAGTGTTCTGTTCATTAGATACAGACTGTTTTCCCCAAGCGCCCACCTGTATGAGGGCTCTAGGGTACCAGCCTGGCACTGGAACAGAAATACAGTCATCGTCCTTGTGGACGTCTCTTACGTGCTTGGACCGGGATGAGCACTCCCTGCTTTTTGTTTTGTATTTTTTTCAAATTCATATGTAATATAGTCCTAGTTTTAAAAAGTTGATGCTGAAGATGTATATAATTTATTTATTTATTTAAAAATGTATCTTTATTGTTGAAAGTATTACAGATGTCCCCCTTTCACCCCCCACTCACTCCCTCCACCCCACTCCCGCCCACAAAATGTATTTAATTTAAAAGGGAAGTGTTCTTCTCTACCACTGTTAGATGCATATATTAGACTCACAAATACAAGGGTATGTGTATAACATTTTAATATAAAAGTACAATCTCACTGTGTACATATTACTCAGCAGTTTTTTAAAAAATGTATAACATTATTGATTTCAGAGAGAGGAAGGGAGAGAGAGAGAGAGATAGAAACATCAATGATGAGAGTCATTGATCAGCTGCCTCCTGCACGCCCCCCACTGGGGATCGAGCCTGCAACCGGGGCTCTGTGCCCTGACCTGGAATCGAACGGGGATCTCCTGGATCCTAGGTCAGTGATCAACTGCTGAGCCGTGCCGGCTGGCACTCAGCACTTTTTTGATGGGATAGTTAGGTCACAGGCTGTCTGTATTTGCAATATTGATGGTATTGTCAGAATGTCCAGTGGGCAGTGACATATCTCCCACCTCCGGTGTGTGAGGCCATTCCCCACCTTTTGTCCTGGTGGGAGGTTAGCAGTCTGTTGAACTTGGGCAAGCTGACAGCCGAAACTGGCCTCGCATTGTTTGCATTTGGCATTTCTTTGACCACTAGGGAGGTGGAGCATCTTTTCATGCTCTTCTTGGTTTGGCGAACTGGTTCCAGCTCTTGTTTGCTTTAGGGAATTTATATCACATTCAGCCACCGTCAGTTACAGGCCTGTCCCAGGCGGTGCTTCACGGGGCTGGTGTGTGTGTGTGTGGGAGTGCACATTGCTCCGGGTAAGCTGGCACGCTGACCTCCAGAGCGCCTGGTCCAGCTGGGGAGCTACGACTTAGCCATGATGCAGGACAGCCAAGGGGCAAACTTGCAAAGCACCCTTAGACGCTGGCGGGAAGGAAGAGGTCAGCAGGGAGATTGAACGTCCTGGAAAAATTCAAGCAAAGTTCTGTTTTTGCTTAACCCTCACCCTAGGATATTTTCGCCCTGATTTTGTTATTTATTTATTTATTTAATCCTCCCCCAAGGAGTGAGGATATTTTCCCACTGATTTTAGGGAGAGTGGAAGGGAGGGGGAGGGGGTGCGGTGGGGGGGAGAGAAGCATCGATATGGGAGAGACTCATCAATTGGTTGCCTATGACACGCTCCCGAAGTGGGTGCCAGGATTGGAACTGCAACCCAGGCATGTGCCCTTGACCAGGAATCAAACTGCGACCCCTCGGTCCATGGGCCAGTGCTCCAACCACTGAGCCACGCTGGCCAGGGCTCAAATAAAGTTTTATCGGAACACAGCCATGCCCATTCACTCACACACTGTCTGTGGCTGCTTCCTTGTTACAGTGGTGGAGCTGAGTGGTTGTGACAGAGAGCTATGGCCCACAGGGTGAAAATAGTTACTGTCTGGCCCTTTAGGGGAAACTTTGCTGATGCCGGGCCAGAGGAAGGTAGATGCTGTGGGTTGTATGAAGGAAGGGGGAGGGAACAAAGGTTCATTGAGCACCTGCCTAGGCCAGGCACAGTGTAGGGTGCTGTACCTGTGTGTTTCATTTCGTTTTCCTTGGAAAAGCTTTCTCTGCCATCCCTTATTCTCATTGCCCTCCTTCCCCTGTTTCTGTGTGGGGTGGAGGTAAGGAAGGGCAAAGAGGTGGAGGCTCAGCACAGTCCTAGGGCTGGGGTGGAGGGAAACTTCCAAACCCTTGTGAATGGCTCCAGGATTCAGCCTTTCTTCCCAGGTGGTGGCTGAGGCTCGCACTGAGCCTGTGTCCAGCTGAGGAGCTCTCACCTCTCCCTGTGGGCTAAAGCTGGAGTGCTAAACTGGGAGGCGTCTCCAGGGCTCAGCTGGCCACTGCTGATGGGAGTGGGGAGGTGGGGTAAAGCGTGTGACCACCCCTCTTCCAACTTCTGTCTCTGGCACTGGGCTCCTCTGGGCTGGGCTGGTGGCCACCTGTGGAGGGCTAGTTTACACCAGGTGCTGATCCAGGGCTCCTTCCCTGCTTTAGAAGGCCTTTAACATCTACAAAGTAGAGGGTGGGGCCAGAGATATTGGATGGAATTGTCTTGAAAGCTTTGAGATTGTGGAAAGGCCCTCCACCAGCTGGTGGGGCTTCCTGCACAGTCTACCAGCGCTCTCACTTCAGGGAGGTGTTGAGGTCCAGCCAAAGACTTCCTGTGCGCCAGCTGTGCTGGATGTGCCTTCAGTACTCACAGCCCTCTGTGTTTAAGTACCGATATTGTCCACTTTCTGGAGATGGGGAAACTGATGCTCACAAATGTAGCTACCCACCCAGTAGTAAGTGGTGGGCACAGATGTGAGCCCAGGCTCCACACCCGGGTGCTGACCAGGTTCCACGGTAATTTTAGGGGCATGTGGGAGAACATTTGGTTGTTGCATATCTATATAATTTTTACAAATACTGTTTATTTATGGCATATAATTTTGATTTTGCATATGCAGGTATGACATACACTTTTAAAAAATTAAGTTTAAAAAGTGAGTTGATTACTGCCATTTGACCCAGTGATCCCACTTCTAGGAATATATCCTAAGAAACTCCAAACACCAATCGGAAAGAATTTTTGCACCCCTATGGTCATAGCAGTTCAATTTACAATAGCTAAGATCTGGAAACAGCCCAAGTGCCCATCAGTAGATGAGTGGATAAAAAAGCTGTGGGACATTTATAACATGGAATACTATGCAGCTGTAGAGAAGAAGGATCTCATACCCTTTGGGACAGCATGTATGAAACTGGAGAGATAAGCTAGTCAGAGAAAGACAAGTATCACGTAATCTCACTCATATGTGGAATCTAATGAACAAAATAAACTGATGAACAAAATAGATCCAGAGACATCGAAGCATGGAACAGACTTGAGGGATCTTGGAGGGAGCAGGGAGTGGGAGGGGAGAGATTAACCAAAGAACTTGTATGCATATATGCATAACCCAAGGACACAGATAATAGTGTGGAGAAAGCTTGGGGTTGGGCAGGGGCATGTTCAAGGTGCAGGGGATCAATGGGGAGCAGAAAAGGGGACATCTGTAATACTTTCAACAATAAAGATAAATTAAAAAAAACAATATTTTTAAAAAAGTGAGCTGATTAAATAAAATAGGCTCTTCATTTTGCAGGCTGGTTTTAATTTCAGTGGCAAAATTGTGGGGTGGCATGTGACTAGTGGGATGAATACAGTATGGTAGTATCTTGGGGTGTCCTGCACCCAGCGTGTCACTGGCACAGTGGCTAGTGGTGAGGGTGTTCAGTGACTGCTGAGCAGTGAACCCAAGGCACCCTACCTCTAAGGGGGACTGGAGAGGCAGAACACCGCCAGAATGCAGTGCACAATGACAGCTGGCTCCAGCATTCTTCCCCCCACTCAATTTTGTGCCTGTGACGGAAATTTTTAAATTTCCGATCAATTGAATACTACAGAGATAAGACAACAAATAGTCATGTTCAACACAGTTTTTTCAACTTTGCCAAATTTGCTTCTGATTTTTCCTTTTTTTCTAATTCTGTTGCCTTTCCTCCTCCCCAGAAGAAAAACCAGTTTGTGAAGTTGGTGTTGGTTTGAGTCTCAGTGCACATTCTTAAGTTTTTACTCTTTGCATAGTCAGCCCTAAAAATAAACAGTATTGTTTTGCATGTCTTCAGACTTTACACAAGTAGTTTTATATATATCACCAGGTACCTTTTGTGTTTAATACTATTTTTGTGAGATTTCTTCATGTTGATATGTGTCTCTAGAGTGTTTCTTTTAAGTGCCATGTGCTATTCCATTCTAAGTCAAATAATAGAATTAACATCTCTCTTTTCTTACTGCTGGATCTGTAGGTTGTTGATAGTTTCTCCCTGAAATGAGCAATTTTCCCCCCGTTTCCCCAGGGCACATCAAGGATATGCTTCTTTAGGATATGCTTCTAGAACTGGAATGAATTTATTATATATGGTGTGAGGTAGGGATTTATTTTTCCATGTGGATAACCAGTCATCCTGCACCCTTGAAAAGCTATCTTTTTTCTCATTGTCATAGATCAAGTTTCCAAGTATCTAAAAGTGTATTTGTGGACTCTCTGTTCTTTTCCATCGGTCTGTTTGTCCCCGTGCCAAAAATGACATGGTTTTGGTTACTGTAACCTTCAGAGCATTGTAAATGGGTTAGGAACATGTGTTTCATGGAGACGAGTTTGCCAGGGGGAAACGAATATCAAACCTTATGAGAACTGAGGTCATGGGGCATAAGGATTTGAGCCTTAAAGGAAGGGGAGGGTTTAGGTGTGTGGAAGAGGGTAATGAAATGAAATGAACGTCAAATTCAGGAGGAGTGAAATAGATAGACTCCTTGAATATTAAAACCAGACGGGCCCTTTGAAGCAATAAGACATTGTGCGGAGTAGTTTGGCTAAGTTTAGTCCTTGGAGTCAGAGAGACCCAGGTTTGATCTTCAATAAGGTACTTAACCTGTCTGGATCTTACTTTCTTCATCTATAAAATGGGTTTGCCCTGGCTGGGTGCTCAGTCAGTGAGAGCGTCATCGTGTGCACCAAAGGCTGCAGGTTCGATATCCGGTCAGGGTACATACCTAGGTTGTGGGTTCAATCCCAGTTCAGGGTGCATACGGGAGGCAACAGATTAATGTCTCTCACATCGATATTTCTCTCTCTTCTTTTCTCTCTCTCTCAAATCAATAAAAACAAACACATCCTCGGGTGAGGATTTGAAACAAGGGGTAAATAATGGGTTTTCCTTATGGGTTGCTGAGAGGACTGAATGAAATAACGCATGTCAGTGGCTTAGCAGTGTCCCCACACGTAAGCTGAACAGCAAGGAACTGGTAGTTATTTGCTACCCTGTTTCCTTGATTCTGAGACCAGCTTTGATTTTCCTTTTCTACTTTTCACAATTCTGAAGTTAGAACAGGCGTGATTGTGATTTCCTCTAGCGATTTGCGTTTGCTCTCAGGTCGCACTGTTGAGAGTGCAGGGACAGCACTGCACAGATGAGAGAGTGGAGTCAGCGTGCTTTACCGAAGGTCATCCGGGACTGGTCTTTATTGCTAGTCGTAAAGGAAGAAGGAAGGAGGGAAAGCCATCTTGGGATGAGACCATAGGAGTGCTTTTAATGCCACAGGATGCTGCAGGCAGTAGAGGAAGGTCAAGGGTGTAAATGGTGATGGAAGGAGTCTTGACTTGGGTGGTGAACACACAGTACAGTGTACGGATGATGTCTTATAGAATCGTACACCTGAAACCTTATACAACTTTATTAACCCATGTCACCCCAGTAAACCCAACAAGAAAAAAAAGATGCTGTAGGCATCTTCACTGTGTAAAGAAATAACTTCCAGCAAGGAGAAGTTGAGGGTCATGTAGAACTACATGTGTCTTCGAACAGCACATGACACCCACCATGTAGGGTGTGGCAAAGAGTATGGCAGGTCCTGGAAACATTTAGTTTCTGCTCCTGGCTCTGCCACTTGCTAGCTGTGCAGGCTTGTGCAAGTGGCACCCTCTCTGAGCCTCTGCTTCCTCTGTGAGTGGGGCTCATCCTAACTGCCCCCATTGATGTGTTCTGAGAGTGCTGTGACCTGAGCAGACTTCCCACTGGGTAAGCACCCAGTGGGTGGAAGCTGTTCGTGTTGCTCCCTAGAGGCGCACCTCTCCCCTGCATCTCTCCCCTGCACCTCTCCCCTGCACCTCTCCCCTGCACCCCTCCCCTGCATCCCTCCCCTACACCTCTCCCCTGCACCCCTCCCCTGCACCTCTCCTCTCGCACCTCCTTGCTGCAGGATTACTTTCTGATTCTTGCCGTCAGCTCTGGACATCCTGCCCACTCTTCAGTCTCTCTCTAATGTTATCTCCTTGCTCAGACCTTTTCCACCATCCCTCCTCCCCCTCCCCACTCTGTGTGAGTGTTGCCTCCTTCTAGAGGGTTTTTAAAATTCCGCCTTATAGCCCGGCCGGGCGTGGCTCAGCGGTTGAGCGTTGACCTAGGATCCAGGCGATCGGGGTTCGATTCCCAGTCAGGGCACATGCCTGGGTTGTGGGCTTGATCAATGACTCTCTCATCATTGATGTTTCTATCTCTCTCTCTCTCCCTCTCCCTTCCTCTCTCTGAAATCAATAAAGATATATTTTAAAAAAATAAAATAAAATTCCGCCTTATATTAGTGCTTTTCCTGTGCTGTTTAATGTACCCCAGACAATTGGTAACCCTTTGCGGCAGGAGCGTGTCTTACTTTGCACACCCTGTAATTCCAGCCCAGGGTGGCATAGGAAAGAACAGGAAATAATCGCGGTCGAGCTTTTGCCAAGTGGCTGCTATGCATCTGTCGGCACAGCGGTGAGCCAAGCCTGTGTCTTCATTTTCCAGGGCCCCACCCATGCCCAAGGTGACCCGCCAACCTGTGCACTTCAGGTTGAGTTCACTTTCACCTGGTTCACCAGCTGGCGGGTGACCATGCACAGAGGCTTCTGGATGGCGCTGTGCTGGGTGGGAGCGGGGCCCGGGGAGGCCACATGTTGGCACTGAGGCAGGTGTGGGGAGGGAGGCTGGACGGATGTCTGAGTCTGGCTGAGGCCTGAGCCGGGAGGTGCCGTGTGCTGGGAGGGCCTGGAGGGCCCCTGCAAGAGGAAGGGTTGGAGGGGTTCTGGGGAAGCGCACGCTCAGGCCTCTGCTGCCGGGGGAGCCGGGACCGGGGCCTGGAGCCCGCTTGCCAGGACTGCTCTGCATGGGACAGCGTAAGCTGAGGTTGCTGCAGAGCATGGCTCAGTATTAACAGCCCTGGAGCCACCTGCAAGCCGAAGTAATGACCACTTTTGCCTTGGGCCTCATGCCAGATACATTCTTCCTTGGGGAAGGTGGGGGACAGTGGAAAAACCAGTGAGGGTGTGAGAGGCTCCATTTTATGCTGCTGGCAGGGGAGCGTGGACTCAGGAGCCTGGAAATGCATGTTAAAAATCTGACTTTTTCAGAAAGTTGGAAGTGTTGGTTAGGTCAGCAGGCCCCTTCTGTAAGCTGTGGCCTCTGAACTGGCAAGTGGGTGGGACAAGAGTTTGGGGTGGGCGGCTTCCCTCTGGCGTGATGTGCCCAGTGCGTTGCCCTGTGTGGGGCTGTGGTGTGTTCATTGTGTCCCCTGGGCCTGTAAGACGGGCTGGGAGGCTGAGTGGAGGGGCCCATTTTCCTGAGAAGAAAGGTTTGCCAAGCGGGCGTTTCTGGGCTCTGTGAGCATCATTCTGAGCCTGGCGGGAGCTGTGGTGCTGAGCTCATTCTGCGTCTCTTGTGGCACATAGTTGTTGCTCAACAAATATGTGAAATGAATGGTTTAATTTCATATTCTTTGTCCATTCAGTTATTCATTATGTGTGTGGTATGCTAGTTGCCTGTGACTGCTTTAACAAATTCCTGCAAACATGTTAACTTAAAGCAATAGAAGTTTATTCTCTAGCAGTTCTGGAGGCTGGAAGCTGGAAATCCGCAGGGCCATGCTCCTCGGGGGCTTTAGGGGTGAATCTGCTCTTTGCCTCTCCCAGCTGGTGGTGGCTCCAGGCAGGCTTGGCTTGTGGCCACATCGCTCGCGTCTCTGCTCCCATATTCTCACGGTTCCTCTTCCTTCTGTCTCCTCTGTGTGTCTCTTATAAGTACACTTGTCCCTGGACTTAAGATTCTTAACTTAATTGCATCTGCAAAGACCCTGTTTCCAGACACAAGGTAACACTCACAGGTCTTGGAGATTAGGGTATGGACTTATTGGGGGGGGGGGCGTCATTCAGCCCACATAAGGGGCCTTAGTATTTTTCTAATCATTCTCTTTTAGTTATTTTAAGACTGTTAGCCACTGGGTTTGTGTTGTTCCTAGTTTGTCTGCATTTAATTTATAGATACAGGTATATTTTAATATAGCTCGATTTCACTTTCCCCCACAATTTTAGGTTTAGAAAGTCCTTCCCCGCTGACTGTCTGATAAGTAGTCATTCATGTTGAAATAAAACCTTTAGGAAATTAACTTTTAAATCCAATGGTAACTCGTTTTGATATCTACTGTGAGGTGAGGGTCTGCACTTTAAAAAAAAAAAAGCTAATCTTTACATGTGAGAAAATGTAATAGACCTATACACATAAACACACAGAGAGAGAGAAAACCTGCAAAACCCAGAGCAGTCTGAGTGAGGCCTCAGGACCTTTCCATTTTGTAGTTTCTTGTGAATCTATCATTATTTAAAAAACATCTTTTAAAACAGTGAATCAGATTTACCAATACCAATTATTAAATCACTTATTCTATTATTTGTAAATCTTCCTTTATTAAGTTGTGACATATGCTACGGTGTTGTATAGAGTTGTGGTTAAACTTATTTAACTTGGCAGAAATTGACATTATATGATATATGGTTTTTCCATCTAGAAACAGTGCACGCTCCATTTATTCAGACTATATTTTATCTTCCAATAAAATGTGTGTAGTTTATTATAGATACTGTTCAGTTTTTTGTTGTTATTGTGGATGAATCTTCTTTCCATTTATACTCTTTAACTGGCTTGTGCTGGTTATATGTCACCAAATAGAATGCCCACAGCCTTTCAAATACATGAAATTCTTTTAATGGGAAAATGCTTTTCATTCTGCAATTAGAGACAATGTTTAACAGGCTTTTTAATTCATTTTGTTAAACCTGCTCTCAGGAGGGGATGGTCAGTGGTTTTCTCTGATGTGGATTTTAGTAGCTGTGTTCTCCATCTGAGTGTATGTGGGCGACATTCTTTATAAAACAATATGAGCTTGTGTTCCACAAATTTAATGCTAACCATATTTTGTTGGATTCTATTTCTTTGAAAATTATAGAGGTGCTGGTCCTCAAGGCGTCATGTGGTGTGTTACTTGGGGTGCCCTTGGCCCATCCGGGCCAGGTGGACAGACGGGGCTATGCAGCCCAGGGGCGGTCGCAGCTGGCACGGGCTTTCTTCTCTGCTCTACTCCTCGGCTGTGAGGCCTGGGTGGCACTGAGGAGTTGAGAGGGCCTCTAGCTGGGTGAGTCCCAAATTTGTAAAAACTCAGAAATGGGGAAATGTACTCTTAACCCTCCTCCAGGTCAGTCTTATGAAATTCGACTGCTGGAGAATCGGAAGCTGGGAGACTTTCAAGATCTGAACACAAAGTACGTCAAGGTGAGTCTGTGGGGCCCCCTTCCTCCCTGTGGGGTGGGTGGAGGTCTCAGCGTCTGGGTTGCTGTGGGGGATCAGGAGTGGCAGGGGGTTCAGGAAAGGTGCCAGAGGGAGAGTGGGTCCCTGTTCCCCCAGCGTGCTTCCTGACGGGCCTAGGACAGGCTGCAGCTGAGAGCTGGTGCACCAGCGTGGGCCCAAGCCTTGCCAGTTCCTGCACTTCTCTGAGCTTCTGTTTGCTCATCTGCACAGGATTTATAAGTCCGCCCTGTGTGTAAAGTGCTCAGTAATCCCGGACAGAGGGCAGGCATCATTACTCTTGCTGCTCATGTTGGGGTTCGTGTTGGGGTTCTGCAGAGGGAGTAGAGCAGCTCCCTGGGCGGAAGGCTGCGGGCAGAGCGGCCTTGAAGGGCGGGGGTGTGCCCTGGCTCAGAGGCGGCAGGTGGGCTCCTCTGGCTTCCTCTTGGCGCCACACTCAGCTGCCTCCTGCCTGCCTCCTGCCCTAGAGCATCATCCGCGTAGTTTTCCACGACCGTCGACTGCAGTACACAGAACACCAGCAGCTGGAGGGCTGGCGGTGGAGCCGGCCTGGGGACCGGATCCTGGACATCGGTGAGTCTCCTGGGCCAGGACGAGCCCAAGATGCTCCATCCAGCGCGCTGGGTTCTTCCTGGATGCCATCTGGACTGGGCAGGGCATCTCAGTGCACTCCTGTCTGGTGTGAAACCCCGTGGGAGCTGGCAGAGGCGACCGTGCTGCCAGGCTGCTGGCAGGGAGCGCCAGGGAAGGCTCTGCGGGAGGATCACGCACTAAAGGATTTTGATAAGTGATGAAGGAAAGGATGGGCATCACAGCGAGGCAGTGGAGATGGAGTCCTGGGGGCCTAGGCAGTGGTCCACATCCTTCATCCACAGCCTTGGAGGCCAGATGGGTTTTGGAATTCGGAAGTTGGAGTGACAGTAGGCTGTGGAAGTGCCTCCCGCAGGCGGTCAAGCACAGCCATCTTTCTGGAGCAAGAGGGAACCACTGTCCACGCAAAATGGCATGAGGACTAAACAGCCTCGTGGCAATCCAAGTGAGGCTTTCTGCCAGGGGAGCTTACAGAACTTAGTCAGAGCTTTTGGCATCTCCAGAGTGGTGAGAGAACTGGCCCTGCCACGGGCCCCTCCTCGCATTGGGAGTGGCTGACGGTTGCGCTTTGTGTGTGTGTGCGCAGATATTCCACTGTCTGTTGGTATCTTGGACCCCAGGGCCAGCCCAACCCAGCTGAACGCAGTCGAGTTTTTGTGGGACCCTTCGAAGAGAGCGTCTGCGTTCATTCAGGTACGCCCGAGGGAGGCTGCCTGCGTGGGGAGCGGAGCTTTGGAGTCCATGGTGCAGTTTCTCAGGCCACCCCTGCGGGCCCTGCTGGGCCCTGTTCTCTGTTGTGGGGCAGGAGCCCGAGGGGGAGGCGTGCTGCATATCAGAGCTGGCTGGGCGTGGGGCTGGGAAAAGGACTGGGATGTTCTAGGATCCTGTGTGGGGTTTGCTTATGAATATGTAAGCTTTTTATAAAGTAAACTATTTCCTAGCATAAATAATTTGAGGTAAAACATTTTCCATAATAGTTTGTTATTAAATTAGTTAACACTCAAGCCCAGGCTTGGGTCCGGCCTCGTGGTAAACAGGACGGAAGACTGAGCTGGGAGCTGGCTGAGGGCTTGGCCGCGCTGGGCTGGGGGTCCCTGGCTCTCCCTCCCGGAGCATCTCTTTTGTGAGCCTCTTATCCATCAGATAATGAACATAAAACCATAGCTACAGTGCCCAGTTCATAATAATTGCTCAGTAGAATTCAATGACCTTTTTTCATAATTACTATTCTTCTAGTATTTTAAAATTATTATTACATTATTATTGTTATTATAATATGTATTGTGTTATTAAAACAAACAGTATTATAACCATAAATATATATCAAGTACCCCCTGTGTCGCAAGTACTTGCAGAAACACAGAAATGGTTCCAGCCTTCTGGTCATCTTCTGGCCTGGCCCACGTAATCTGGTCACCAGGCTGTAGGGACTAAGTTGTTCCTCTCTGCAGCCTGTAGCTTTTACCAAGGGAGGTCTCTGGGTGAGGAATGAGGGTGGGCTACTGGGGTCAGCGGGCAGGGAGCAATGGCAAGGACTCAGCTGGTCAGGCAGGGCCTCTGGGGTCAAGGGACAAAGGTGGGAGGGCATGTCCTTATGGACAGGGCGATGGGGAGACTGCCCAGCGGAGAGGATGGTGCTGGGAAGAGTAGGGTGGTTGAGTTGGGTGTGCACCTGACCCTGCGGGATGGGGGCCTCCGCCTGAGAGGAGCCCCTGGGGAGCGCAGGCCCGCCCTCGGCCCTTCTCTGACCAGTCCATTGGCTCCCCTCCCAGGTGCACTGCATCAGCACGGAGTTCACCCCGAGGAAGCATGGCGGCGAGAAGGGCGTGCCTTTCCGTGTGCAGATCGACACGTTCAAGCAGAGCGAGAACGGGGAGTACACTGAGCACCTGCACTCGGCCAGCTGCCAGATCAAGGTGTTCAAGGTAGGGGCCGCCTCGTGCGGTGTGCGCCCACGGGTGCGCCTCCAGACAGTGATACCAAACCTCACAGCTCACGGGGAGGCCCAGTGAGGAGCTCGGTGTGCCTTCGCCTGGGCTTCTGCCTGCGCCCCACGTGTCCTGCGGTGACGGGCCTGCCTCCGAGGCCTCCTCAGCTTTTATCATCACACAGGTGTTTGCACATAGCGGGCAGAGTCCAGCCGAACTGTCTATCACTCCCACCCTCGTCACCCCAGTTCCCAGGAATCCCTGGCTTCTTGCGTCATACCCTGGGGCTCTGGATGGTATCAGAGCCTCTGAAAGGGAAGATAGGGCCCCTCTGACCAGCAGCTCCCCGTAGGTGTCACTGGGCTGCGTACGGTCTCCACACGCAAGCACGGTGGCAGTAATGCCACCTTGCTCTGTCTTCAGGGCATCGTCTCGGGAACAGGCCTGGAGGTGGAGCAGGTAATGGGGGTTTGGCGGCCACATGCCTACTCTCCCACTGAACACTGGATCTGTCATTTATGCCCCCATATGACCCCCAGCAAACCTGCCTCTGTCCAGCATGGCATCTGAACACTGTTTCCTAAAATTCCTGAGCTGGGAGTCAAAGGCTGTACCTGAGGAAGGTGCACACAGGATGAAAATCCTCAGACATGCCATTGAGCTTGAGAATGAATTTTGCTCACTGACTGCCCACCATGTGCAGTCTGCTGTGTGCATAGTAATACTCAGTCTTGGGGCTGCTAGTTTTGGTATCCGAACTCACCAAGCCCACTGTGAGCTCCTAGGAGGTGAGAGTCCAGAGGTTTCCATCAGCGGCCTGCTAGGGCAGCCCAGTGGTGGACATACCTGGCTCTCGCTTCTGGATTTTGACCTGGTCAGCACTCAGTTCCTCACCTGCCAATGAGGGGAATAATAGTGCCTGTGAGGTGTGGACGCCTATAAGTTTCTCAAGTTTGCTGGCACCCTGGACAGGCTCTGTCAGGGCGAAGACCTCACCCGCATGTGGAGTGTGGGCCGTAAGTGCCAGAGTCCTGGGATGAGGGGCGTGGAGGCCTTCCTGATGTGTCTGGGAGCCCACAGCCTGCAAGTGTGGGCCAAACCCCAACCAGCAGCCCCCAGCTCTTTTTTCCCCTCACTCTCCATGGGTAACCCAGGAGTGCATTGGGATTTGTCATGGCTCCTAGGGTTCCTTTCTGTAAGCAAGTGACCGTTGGTGAAGATCTTTCCCAGGCTTTTCCCATGAGCAGCCTAGTGGCAGGACTGCAGCAGGCGAGTTCCCTTGGGGCGGGGAAGGGCTCCAGGCAGGAGGGCTGTGTGCTTGATGTCTGGGAAGTGAGAGATGCTGTCTTGTCCTGTCCGCAAGACCCTGCCTAGGCTTTTGCAGGCCTTGGGGGCCACTGCTCCGCCCTGGGTCCTCCACTGATAGCTATCTCTGCCTGCTTTGGACTAATCGGACCCCTGTGCTCTGCATTTGTAGCCAAAGGGAGCAGACCGGAAACAGAAGACTGACCGGGAGAAGATGGAGAAGAGAACCGCCCAAGAGAAGGAGAAGTACCAGCCGTCCTATGAAACCACCATCCTCACTGAGGTGAGCCTCCAGGGCCTCTGCCAGGAGCAGGCCAGTGGCACTGCGGGTTAGGGTCTCGGGCGATCCCCACCTTGGTAAATGCTTGTTTTGCGATCACCCATTAGGTGATGGTGTGTTCTCAGGTTTGGAGCTGTGTTCATTGGATAAGGCCCAGAGCCAGGAAGGTGTTTCAGAAATAACTTCTAGCTCTTCGCTCCCGTGTGCACTTTTAAAATCAGAGAATTACTTTTTAAATAGGTAATAGGTCCAAAATTCAAAAGGTGTAAGAGAATATGCATTAGAAATATCTCTCCCTCCACTGCTCCAGCTCAAGGTTTCTCTCCCTGGGCAGCCAGCATCTCTGTATCTGGCCCGACTTGCTCTGCCACTGAACCCAATATGTACATGGTTTTTACACCAATAGTGCACACAGACATCCTCTCCTGCAGCTTGCTTTTTGTGTGTAATAGCATATCTTGGAGTCTGTTCATAAAGAGCTTTCTAGGTCTTTACCCAGCTGCATTGCCTTTGTTGGTGGTGAGCTTTTTTGGCTGTTTCCCGGCTCCTGCCTTTTGGGACAGTGCCGTGAGTAGCCCGGGGCGTGAATGGTTTTGCAGTGGGAACTATGCCCGCAGGCTTCGCTTTCAGGGCAGGACTGTGGCTCGGGCTGTGAGCCCTTTGCCACTTTGGTGTTTGTAGGTATTAGAATGTGTTTCCTCTTAACCCCGGTGCCAGTACCAGCCTCTCCGACATCCTCTGTCCGGGGTACTTCTGAGATGCTCACTGTCACAGGCCCTTTTCCTCCGGTCACAGGTCTCTGCTGTGCCACCATTCTTATTACCACCGCGCTCTGTTTTTTAAAACGACAGTTCCCTGCTTTTTGCTGTAGTCAGGCCAGTTAATAGGTGTTGATGTTTGTTTGCTGAGTAACTTGACTTACTCAGAAGGTCCCCACAGATGCGCAAGGCCCAGCAGTGGCCATGGTGGGCTAAGGCTGTGTTGAGGGTGAGGCCCAGGCACAGAGCATCTCCCAGGACTGGCCGATGAGCTGTGTGAGGGTGTGCATGTGCGTGTGCGTGCGTGCGTGCGTGCACCTGTGGTAAACCACATGCAGAAGGGTATCTGCAGTGAGACGGCATAGAAGCTAATCGGTGGCAGAGACAGAGGTGTACTGGTGTTTATCTGAGGATAACAGTGGCCAGGAAATCCTGCCCCCCTTCCCCCAGCAGCAGAGCTGTGGGGTAGAGCTCAGACCAGTGAGTGATTCCCAGGCCTGGTTCCCGCCTGTGCTGCCGCTGACGCCTCCCGTTGTCCTCTGTGCTGTCCTGTCTTACAGGCTGAGCCTTGCTCGGCCGCTGCACCCCGACGCTCCTGTGGCTTCCTTGTGGTGGGGAGGTGTGTGTGCATCATGCAGTGGCCGTCCACGCCCTGCCACAGCGTGGTGTGGTTGGTCAAAACACCCACCTGGCCTGTGCCCTTGTGAGGTGACGGCTCCTCTTGTATCTCTCATCAGCTTTGTTCCTCTGAGATTTACACCAACAAATTCCAGCCCATGCTGACAGCAGAGGTAAATATTTACCAGCCCTATGTGGTGGGTGACAGTAAATCTTTAGGAATGCTTTAAATGGGCCCTCTCCAGAGACGTCACAGAGGCAGGAAGTAAACACTGTGTCCCGGCCTCCCCAGCAGGCCGACCCATGCGTCTGCTTTCTCTGGGACTCACATGTGCTCATCTTGGCTTCTGCACAAGTTCCCTGAGGTCACGGATGCATCCTTGCGCTCTGTGTCCCTGAGCTCATGGAGGTGCCTGCAGTGCACTAACACGCAGGACGGTGCTGAAGAGTGGCCGTTCTTGGTGATGGAAAGAAGGCCTGTCAGCAGGGTCTGTGTTCAAACACCGCAGGTTTTAATGCTGGACTTCGCTGCTGATTTCTTGTTTGGAAGTTGTCTGTGGTCCAGAGCCCCCTGCTTCATGCATTCATACCCATTTGCCTGCCCTGGGAAAACCTTCTTGTGCGCCCAGCAATCATGTGACCAGTGCTGTTTCCCTCTTCCGTTTGGCTCCTAGGAAGCTCACAGAGACACATGTCCACTTTGCTTGTCGAGTGTTTGGTCTCTGCTGTTGTGTTTGATTCTTGGCTCACGTGGCCACTGGGTACATGCAGTTGGGTATTGAGGGGTCTGTGGTTTTACATGTCAGCTTCCGTGATGCTGGCTTGGTGCTGCCCAAGACGCCCAGCCAGCCCCACAGCACACCCAGCTCCTCCTGAGTGCCGCTGCCCTCAGCTCACCGCTCTTGCACTCTCTTCCCTAGTGCTCTCCGTGGCCCGACGTGGCCTATCAGGTGAACAGCGCCCCGTCCCCAAGCTACAACGGCTCTCCAAACAGCTTCAGCCTCGGCGAAGGGTAGGTGTCACTTCTTCCCCTTGGACTCTGGAGCGGTGGCAAGGGTGGGTTCCTCCTGCTCTTCCTCCTCGTATCTTCTCTCCTTCGTATCCTGGCATCGATTTGGGCTTCAGGGTGGCTAGCAGATGTTGCATTCACACCTGTGTTTAGCATTTGTCCAAGTTTTTGTGCTTAGACAGCTTCTATAAATGTTGTTTCGTAGGGCAGGAGCCTAGCACCTACCCTAACCCGTTCTCCAGTACAGGTAGAGGCTGGCCTGCCGGGCGCTGGGTCAGTGTCGTGGGATGGCTTGCCAGGCACCTCTGGGCAAATGACCTGCCCCCTAGACAGGTGGGGCCTTGGGAGGCAGGTGTTGGGGTGGCCCATGGCTGCGAGGGCCTCCTTGGCTCTCTGCAGCCCTGTGCACATTTGCCGGGTGATGTGGGCAGCTTGGGGCCCTGGGTCCTCAATTCGGGTTTCAGGGCTTGTAACGCAGAGGAGACCTCACTGCTGGTCACCCGCCTCTGCGACCCCACAGGCTGAGCTGTCTCCAAGGCGGCAGGAGGGCAGGGCAGGCGGGAAGCTGTCCAGCCCGCCCCAGGCCATGCGGCACAGGGCCAACAGCATCCTGGGGTGGCCCTGCATGTCCTGCTCATGGGGGTGGGTGCGCAGAACGCCAGATGGGTTTATCAGGTGAGTGCGTGGGCTCCTCGAAGCCTGTGCTTGGCAGACCGAGAGCTTGGCTGATGGGAAAGCAAGCCATACCCTGGATTTCCTGGGTGGGGAGAGTCCTCCCTGAGAGGCGGTGATGGAAGAGGTGTGTGTTTAGATTCAGGCAGACCTGGCCTTAGATCTGTACCTTTCGGGGGAAGTTCCTCTGCCATCTCGGCCTCGGTCTCCCTACTGTGAGGGTGTGAGCATTCCACGCAGGGTCAGTGGAATGTTCCCCAGACCCCGAGGAGGCGCACCTGTGCACTTTGAGGCCCTGCTTTCTTACTGTGGTAAAGTAGACACAACATAAAATTACCGCCGTGACGTTTGAAGTGTGTAGTTTGGCGACGTGAAGTGCATTCTGGTTGTGCCATCACCACTGTCATCTTTAAATACGTCTTCCTCTCAATTTATAGCCCAGGTGCTCAGGTCCGTGCCCCCCTTGAGTGAGCCCCAAGGATGGTCAGGAGTCAGGATGGTGGGTCTCCTGCGCACCCACCCCCATGAGAAAATTTTCCTCACAGACGCCAAACTGGGGGTGCTTGGTCACTGCACAGCGACCCAGAGGCCTCCTCTGCCCTCTCCTGTCCCTGCCCCTCGTCTGACTGCTGCCCAGCACTGTCACTGTGGGTGCTGCTTGGGCGTCCGGGTCCGCTGCCCACCTCGGGCTCAGGCTGGGCTGGGAACTCCGAGGGGGAGGGAATTCTGACCAAATGAACCCAGAGCCTGGTGTCCACACCAGAGTTGATAGGGATTTGGAGGAGTTGGATGGGGACTCCTGCTCTCATTCCTCTGACTTGTTTAAAACCTCCGAGCTGAGGGGGGTAAAGAGCAGGCAGGTGAGGGGATCTGTGCCAGCCCCGCTGGCACTCCTGCTCACCGCCTCTTTGCTTCCTTTGCAGCAACAGCTCGCCAACCCACCCCCACCCAGTGGAGGCCCTGCCGATGGGCAGTGACGTAAGTGTCTGTGTGGTGTGTGGCCCTGTGGCGTCCTGTCCCTGTGCAGGCCGAGTGGTCACGTCAGGGCCCCTCTCTCCTGCAGCACCTGCTCCCGTCGGCCTCCATCCAGGACGCCCAGCAGTGGCTGCACCGCAACAGGTTCTCGCAGTTTTGCCGGCTTTTCGCCAGCTTCTCAGGTGAGCATCTCTGGGCCCACAGGGATCTTGGAAACACTTAGCAAGGCCACTTACCTTCCAGGACATGCCCTCAGTGCCTGTGGGGCCGCGGTTTTGTCCTGGCGACCCACAGAAGTCTGAGTCACTCACTCACACTTGTTGACTAGGCCAAGTGCTCAGAGTTGAGGTCCTGCCCCTGGAGGTTTCCAGTTGAGTGTGACTTCAAGGGAGCGTCACTGGCACCTTTACCAGGATCCCCTCACCTGTGGGTGGGCTCTCGTCTGTCTGGGTAGGGCCTGAGCCAAGCAGGCCAGTGCTCACTTGACAAGCCTCCCTCGCACCTGTCTCCCCAAATGCTGCTCATCACGTTGTGAGCCATGGCTGGGAAGGTGGAGGTGAAGCCCAGGAGAGGAGGGAAAGCTGGTTCTTCCTCTTTAAAAGGTGTTTGAAGCCCTTGTGATGCCCTGAGCTAGGGGCTGTGGGTTGCGAGGTAACCGGCACTGAGCCTCCCACCAGGCTTCCAGTCCCGAGGGACAGGGACCAGAGTGAGGAGAGTGGCTCTCAGCGACTCAGCCATTCCAAGAACTTCCTTTGTGTTCGGGGGAGGTGTGAGGAGGGCCAGACAGGGATCCTGTCCTCAAGGAGGCCACACAGACACATAAACCACACATTTCAATGTGGTGTGACCCATCTCGTGGGAGGGCTCAGAGGAGGGACCTGACCTGTCCCGGTGGGGGAGGGGGGGCAGCTGTGGTCTTGAGTAGGGTGGTCATCGTAGGCCTTACTGAGAAGGCGTCTTGAGCAAAGGCTATAGTGAGGCAAGGGAGCGAGCCAGGTGGGTACTGGGGAGTGGGGTGGGGGTTAGCTTTCCACGCAGAGGGAAAGTCCAAGGCTGGCGAGGCCATGGAGCAGAGGACCTAGTGACTGGGGCAGAGCGGACGGGGTGGGGGTGGGGTCAGAGAGGCATTGAGGGGCCCTGGGGGGACACCGGAAGGACTTCGGCTTTTATTCCCAATGGAAAGGGAGCCATTGTGCCTGCAGAACTGTGCCTAAAATAATGTATTGACTGTGGCAGGAAAAAGGGTGGTTCTGTGGCTCTAGGCCATGTGGCCATCGGCAGGCTTTCAGCAGGAAGCTGACACCATGCTTGTGCCTTTGGGACAGTCTGTGTGGTCACAGGCTTTAGGGGACTCCTTGGCCTTTGAGGCAGGGGCTCCATCCACAAAAAAAGTTCATAGAGACTTATTCACAATAGCCATGCCGGGAGCACCTGTGCCCATGGCAGAGAGTGGTACATTCATGCAGTGACTGGTACCCAGTAATGGGCGTGGATGGTCTATAACTGCATGTAACAGCAAGAAGCCCTTAAACAGAACTTGGAAGGCAGGAGCCAGGCACAAAAGAGTATATACTGTTCAATTCCATTTACATGTTTCAAAAAACAAGCAAAATTCATCTACACTGTAAGGAGTCAGGACAGTGGTTCCCTAGAGCTGGGGGAGTGGCTGGTGCGAGGGGCTGTGGGATGCTGGGGACATCGGCGTGCTGATAGCACGGCGCATTCAGGATGGCAGCAGCCGTGAGCGTGTATTCTGCACACGGACCAGTGTACATGTGATCAGAGCCACATGCCCATAGAAATCACATGTATTATGTGCGTATAATACAAAGTACCGAGGGAGGGGCAGGCAGGCACCTTTGTGTTCTGCATTTTATGAACACCAGTCATTTAGCTTCTGACATCTTTTGGGCTGTGACCTGATGTCGTTAGGCTCTTTGCTGCTTCTTTCTCCATGGAATGTCTGGTGTTCCGAGGATGAGGCTGGCTCCCTGTCCCCTCTCCCCTACCCCTAGAATAGGGTCTAGGTGCTTGGGGATGGAGCCTTTCTATGTGTACACTTACTTGCCTAGGTGCTGACTTGCTGAAGATGTCTCGAGATGATTTGGTCCAGATCTGTGGCCCCGCAGATGGGATCCGGCTCTTCAACGCCATCAAAGGCAGGTGGGTGTCAGTTTCCAGCTGGAGGCAGGGTGCGGCAGGAGACTGACAACAGGTCCGCTGGGCCTGTGCAGGAGGCGGTGGTGGGAGCGAGAGGCTGACCAGCAGCGGGCTTCAGCCCACCCTGCAGGAAGGCCGCTACCTCTTGGTTTGCTGGGACCCTTGGCCTCTGGCTCTGGGTCCTTTAGCCACAGGCCAACAAATGCCTGGGTGGTCTGGGCTTCAGGCTGTTTCCTCCTGGAGGCTGCTCCGCCCGGGCAGTGGTTTTAGGGAGGATTGTGGAGCAGTGCTGTGTCCTGGGGAACTTCCTGCCATAACAGCAGTGTCCTGTGCACACTGTCCAGTACAGTAGCCCTGCCACACGTGGCAGTGCAGCACCTTATCTGAAGCCAATGTGACTGGCAAATGGAGTTTTAAGTTTTAACTAACGAATTTAAATTCTAATAGCTACACACCGGTAGCACAGCTTTAGAGTGAGTGAGAGCCTCAGTTTGAAGCCCAGATCTTCCTCTTGAGAGCTTTGCAACTGAGCGAAAGCCCTTAACCGCCGTGAGCCTCCCTTTCCTCATCAGTAGAGTAAGGATGATGTCCTTGCTCCCTCGTAGGTGGTGTGAGGAGGAATGAGTTATGCATGTAAAGGTCTAGAATGGTTGCCTGGTGCAGAATCAGCTAGGCAAGTGTTTGCTCTTATGACCCTGAAAAATGCCTGGTTCCTGAGGCCTGTGTTCTGGGCAGAGCCCCCTCAGCAGGCGGCTTGGCTGGGCTTCTGCCCCATCCCTACTGTGAAAGGAAGTCTGCATCCCACAGCCTTCTTTCTGTCTCCCGGAGTCCTTCCCAGGGCTGTGTCTGCCCTGTGTTCTGGAACATTCTGGAACAACAGAGCGTGGTCTCCCATACGTGCTATTTATTGCCTTTCTTCCTGCCAGGAATGTGAGGCCAAAGATGACCATTTATGTCTGTCAGGAGGTGGAACAGAACCGGGCACCCCTGCAGCAGAAGCGGGACGGTGGCGGGGACAGCAGCCTGTGTGGTGAGTAGTGGGGAGCTTGTCCTACACGGTTAGTTCCAGGGTGGCAACGGAAGGGAAGAAATTACCCAGGCTTCTTTCTCACTGGGAATGTTTCCCCCGATCCACCTTACTTTGGTTTCTTACAGGATAAGTTTTCGCTGAAATTCATCCTGGGGTTGAAGTGTTTAAGGTGGAAGGCATCCCCCGGATATTGTCCGACTGGCTCATTTTACACCCTGGGAAACAGAGGCCCAGAGGGGGGGTGTGCCCCCAAAGCCACTGAGCTACTCCTGGTAGAATTGGGAGCCGGGCCTTCTGGCCCCCAGACGGGTGACAGGTGGTGCTCAGTGACTGTGATTCCAGGAGCTCCTTCTCCAGTGACTTCCCCTGAATACCAGTGCTGGCCATGCCACCTGGTGGTGTTGTGTCCTTGGGCAGGTGCCAGGGCCTGTGCTTCACGCGTATAAAATGAAGGTAGCAACACTAACCTGTGGTGTGGGAGGTTTCAGTGAGACGAGCATAGAGAGCGCCCTGCTGCTGAGCACCTGTGGTGCTGAGTCTGCGAGCTCCAGTCTCTACCTGCGCAGTCAGGGCTCCGCATCACCTGCGGAGAGAGCCCTGTCTGCCTCTGCAGGCCCCTCCATGTCAGTGAGAATGCTCCACTCCCTGTCTTACGGGCTTCCCATGTGTTCACTTATTTGCTTCTCATAGTAGGAACTGTTGCTAACATTGTTTCACTGTGGGGGAAACTGAGGCACAGTTGATAACAGTGTTGTAAGTGGCAGAGCCAGGATCCAAACACTTGGACCCTGGCCCTGGCTTCTGAGCCCTCAGTGTGGCCTTTGCACATTTCTGGTGAAGTTCTCGGTGCTCCCCCTGCTCTCTAGCCTGGTTAGCCTGTGAGGCCAGAGCCTGAGTGCCATGTGTATACATGTGCATGCGTGCATGTGTGTACATGTGTGTGCATGCATACATCGGTGTCAGTGTGCATACATGTGTGTGCACATGTCTACATGTATGTGTGCGTTTGCATGTGTGCATGCTTGTACAGTTAGGCTCCTGATCAGATGTTTTTGATCTTAGGGTTCCTTAGTTGAGGGACGAGTTTGGGAGCCTCTGGTTTAATCTAGCTGTTGTAGTTTTGAGGAACTCGAGGCCCCGAACATGGAGTAACCCACCCAAGTCTCCATGGAATTTGTTCCTGCCTGGCTGGCTTGGGTTTGCTATAAGGAGCTGCTCCAGCCTCAGGGTCACTGTGACTTTCCAGCAGGCTGATGACCCCCTTCTCCCACTGTCACTGTGCTGTGGAGAAGGGCAAGGACGAGACCCTCTCTCTGCTCTTCAGTAGCAGTTATCTTTAAATCTCTCTGCCACCCGAAGCCATTGACCCCTTTAAACAGTGGACAGGAAGGAAAGGGGCACAGGGCTTCCTCTTTAGTCCTGCAGGGAACTGTATGCCGGGCTGCACGTTGAGTCACTGGAAGCTTGTTAGAAATAGATTTCTGCAAGCCTTTCTTCCTCCAGCCTCCATCCCTAAAGGAATGTCACGGTCTGGGGTGGATCCAGGAATTCTGTATTTTATATAAGTCCCCCAGGAGAGACTGAAACAGGAAGAAAGGGCCACACAGCCTGGCACCTTTTCACCTGTCAGTGGGCCACCTGGAGGCTGTGTGGCTTCCAGGCATGCACCCACTGCAGCCCAGGCCCACAAACCCGCCTGGGCATGAGCATTCTCATGAGCACGTGACTGATTCCTTTGGGGGGGCGGGGCAGGTGTGGGGGTGGGGGATAGGCATGCTCCTTAAAGCAGGCGCCTGCTCTATAGAAGTACCCGTTTGCCCTCCTCCAGTGTACCATGCCATCTTCCTGGAAGAGCTGACCACCCTGGAGTTGGTTGAGAAGATCGCCAACCTGTACAGCATCTCCCCGCAGCACATCCACCGCGTCTACCGGCAGGGGCCCACGGGCATCCATGTGGTGGTCAGCAATGAGGTGAGCTTGCGCCTGCCCTGCCCTGCTGGCCGGGGCTTTGTGCTCCAGGGAGGAGCAGTGGAACCTGAGCCTGTAATACACCCACTGGGGCCTGGGGATGGCTTTAGCCTGAAGATGGCAAACAGGCTTCATTGGCGGCTTGCCACTTGCTTACAGCTCAGCGGCTGCCTGGAGTGCTGGGAGGGAGAGAGTTCCAAGGCCACGACTAGCTCGGAATAGCTGTCCAGCATCCACTCCGTACCTCACCCTCGGCCAGGAGCACAGCCTGCACCCCTGCCCTCAGGGTGCTTACAGTAGGGCTTCGAGGAGTCAGGAGAAGGGTACTCACCCAGGGCAGGTGGCAGGCCCCAGCGAGGGGTGAAATGGCCTGGGGACTGGATGAAGGAAACGATGTGGCTCCCCGGAGAGGAGAGTGGAGGTCTCCTCTGCTGAATGGTGAAGGTGCCACAGCATTCCTGGGCCTGTCACTGGCCGCCCAGACCTGTGCAGGGCACAAGCAGCCACTGGCAGAGGGCACAGGCTCTGAATAGGGCCTCCTGGAGCTGTGTCCTCAAGTGATCTGATTCCACTGCCAGGTGTGCTGACACAGGCAGGTGTGCCTGCGAGTTGTGAGCTGTAGAACAGAGGCTGCTAAGCTTGTTCTGTCCCAGACCTTTCCTCAATACTAGTAGTAAGGGGTGCCAGCACTATAGAGTGCTGATTGTTCCACAGCTGCCCCAAGTCCACACACAGTGCCTCATTTAATTCTGGTAGCCTCCCTAAGAGGTGAGGTAGGTGCTATGGTGATCCCATTTCACAGGTAGGAAGCTAAGACACAAAGAGGCAAGTGCCCAGCTTACATAGCTGGTAAGGGCTAGACCTGTGGTGGGAACCCTGGTAGTCCAGCTGCAGAGCCCAAGCTCTGAGCCAGCAGGCTATCTAACCCCTCCTGAAATGAACCCTTTAAAGAAACCGATGGGCTGATGGGAGCAGGGCTGGGAGCCTGAACCCCCTGCTCAGCCCCTGCAGACCCTGGGCCAGTGCGGGAACTCTGAGTGCCTCTGTTTAGAGGATTATAGAGGAAACAGTGCAGGAGTGGTGGCTGTGGACATAGAGAAAAAGCGGCATCTGGAATTGGACTGGTGTCCCCACTTGGAGCTGGCTCCTAGTAGCTGAGCAACCTTGGGCAAATTTACATAACGTCTTGGAGCCTCAGTTTCCACATCTGTAAAATGGGGGTAATTGTACCTATTGAACAGGTAAGGCTAAAATGAGAAAACTGTGTTAGGTACCAGGAGACGCTAAACAAGCAGCAGATGTAATTGACAGCGCTAGGCACTTGTTATTTTGGGGAGCAAGTGATGGACAGATCTTTAAATTAGACAGTGTATAAAATGTAAGGCTTTTAATGGTCTGTGTATTTATTTCATAAATTGTCATTATTAGTAATAGTCCTATGCTCCTTCTCATTCCAATTGCCAAGCCCCAGAAATGAGAGTCTCAGTCACGGGCATCTCATCCTGGAGGTCCATGAGGTGCTGTTTCTTTTTATTTAAAAAGTAATCCACAGAGTAAACAGTCAAGCAGCCTAGAGCAGCAGAAGGCACACGTGAAGGCCTGTCTTCCCCCTTTTTCCTGGAGGAGGTTACATTAGGTGTGATGAGATGCTACCAGATAGTTTTGTGGCAGTGTCTGCTGTGTGCCCAAGTGGGTGTGCATGTGGGTTTTTCAAACGCCCAACACACATCCGCTGTACTTACCTCTGTGACTTGCTATTTGCATCACCAGGTCAGAATTCCTTCCATGTCATTATGTTCAAATAATGCAGCTATTTTTTACTCCCATTTCACAGGTAAATAAAATGAAGCCCAGAGTCTCTGACCTGAGAACTTAACTTTAGCTTAGCCAGGAAGGTTATAGTGCCCCGAGCAATGGGTGTTGTTGTGGATGGAAAACTTGTCACTTTGCAATTCAGAATGAACTTCTGTGAAGACAAGAGCCAAGAATGTATGGAACCCTTGCAATTTCATGGGTGCCTGAAGGAAGGTCCTTCCCCAGCTTGCCCTGTGCCCCAGAGAATTGGCAGTTAAGCAAGTGAAGCAGAGGCCAGAACTCAAATGCCGCCTCAGCTAAGTCAGCGATGCCTATTTCCCGAAATCGCCTTGCCTCTTAACCCCGAATCAATTGGAAACCTTTGGCTCTTAATTGCTCAGAGCTCTGGAGGCAGCCTGGCCAGTGGAGCGGCCCCTAGGGTGCAAGGGCACTTAATTAAACGAGGGAGTTACTGATTAAGCCCGTGTGGGCTCTGCCTAGGGCTTTGCATGCCCAAGTGGCTGGGCTGCCAAGGGTCCTGGAGGGAGCCGGCCAGCAGTACAGAATAAATGTGCTTCACGCATCATTAGGCCCTACAGGGTGGGGCAGGGGTCCACTAGACGAGTTTGCAGGATTTGGGGCAATAATCCAGAGCAGGCAATAAAATGTGGTTGCGTTTGTGACATTGAAAAGAGGTTTTGCTGTCAGATTGGCTACTGTGCGAGTGTGGTGTGCGTGCTTCTGTATAGTGTGTATTTTTAGAATTCTTTCCATTTATGTTGTGAAATGCAACATACATATGCCAAGAGTATATAAAGCGTGCATGTACAGTCTCAAGAATAACCGAAGTACCCGGTGCCTGCCCGGGGTTAACACAGAGGTACTTTAGTAGCCCCTTTGTGAGCTCATTTCATGTTCCTCTCCCCCCCTCTGCCTGCTCGTCTCAGCTTTGTATCAATCACTCCCTTGTTCCTCCTCAGTGTGTTGTTTAATTTTGCCTATTTAAACATTTCATGTAAGTGGAGTAGTAGTGGTGCTTCTGTGACTTTCTCCTTTCGTTCCACCTGATGTCTCTGAGACTCACGCGCGTGGCGATGTGCTGATGCAGGTGGCTGGCTCCGCTGGTGGCCTGGTGTGATGGTTTGTTCACGTGTCTAGTGCTGATTGCAGTTGTTTTTACTGCCTGTGTAAGAAACATCCAAACCTCTAAGAATTTTTTATGAGTTTCTTTGAGCCAAACTGATGACACATGCCGGGAAGCAGAATCTCAAAGTTCTGAGAAAATGCTCTGGGGAATGGCAGGTTTATACCTTATTTTATACATTAGAGTCAAAGGAGAAGGTATAAGTGGGTTCCATGAAGTCCTCTGGTGGCAGGTTAGGGAGGCGGGAGAAAGCAAAGGGGGGAACCCCAGGGACTGGATAAAAAGTAAAACGATAAACACATACTTTTTTTATATAGATGGGTACGGGATAGTTAACAGCCCGCAGTGAACACAATAGCAATGGGGGGATTTGTGGTCTCTGCTCTGCTTTGAGGGGCCTGGAAAAAAGGAAGTTACTTTGATATTCCAAAGGCATGTTATCAGGTATGTTATCAGGTATGTTATAGATGCAAAAACAGACAAGGACAGGCTCAGTTAAGGTGATGACTGTTAGGTGACCTTTGTTAGGGAGAAATACTGCCCCAGGACATGACTACCCGCCATGAACTGCTTTTAGTTAGAAAGTTTTCCTTTCAGACCATCCTATGTGGTTCCCGTGGTCTCTGAGTTTGTAAGACTGCCACACAGGCCTCCCCTGAGCTTGTCAGGGTCAGTGTGTGGCTCCTTTTTCATTCACATCATGGAAAAGACACGCAGCTTATGATTATTATAGTAGCTTTAACTCTGTGTTTCGCGTACTCACAGCTGTAAACCTACTTTTGCCCACCTGAACCTGCTAATTACCCAGGTTTTTAAAGCATGTTAGTTTTTTTCGGTTGCTGCTGTATACACACAGGCTTCTATACTGTGTCTGTTACAGAGGCTGGAAGACCCAGTAACCAGGAAAGCGCAAACAAAAATTCAGTCCCATATTAAATGTTAATAACATCTTGGTTCCCTTCCAGGCTTCTTTTTGCCTTTTATGTTCAATTTTTTGTTACTTAAAATTGTGAGCATTTTGTACATTTCTTTTATATCGTGTTTTCCTGGTGAAGGTTAAGCATCACCGTTGGCCTGTGCTCATTCGTGTACACACGGCGACTGTTGTTTCTGCCGCCGCGTGGCCGGGCTCAGTATCGCTGAGGCTGTTCATACCATGAGCTTCTTGTTGAAGGGACATGGTCTCTCTCTTGCCTTTCAGATGGTGCAGAATTTCCAGGATGAGTCCTGTTTTGTCCTCAGCACCTTAAAAGGTAAAGGCCCCCCTTTCTTGTTTAGTTGAAGTATAGTGAGGCGAGTGGGTCCCGCTGTGCACTGTCCCCCAGAGAATGTTACCCGGGAACATGTTGGGGAAGGGAAAGCACAAACTTCCTGTGAACCCAGTCCTGGAATGCGAGAGCTCCTGGCTGGCCCCAGAGTCACTTCTGAAGGGGAGTCCTGGCCAGACGGTGTTCTCCTTGAGCTTCGTGCCAAGTGACATAAGATGCATTTGAGGTTTCCTAAGCTGTGGGCTCCGGGAAGAGAGCACCGAATATAGCAGCTGCTGGGGCTGGTGGATTGGGGGACCCCAGCTGGGGGTGGGCATATGAAGGGCCCTCCTGAGGAAGGAGCCTGAGATTGGGGGACCCTGGCTTGGGGGGCTATGAAGGGCCCTCCTGAGGGAGGAGCCTGAGAGAGAACTCGTGGGCCAGGAGAGGGAAAAACCCGCTGGGACCTTCCTTCGGGCCAGGGCAGGTGAGTGCGTGGTCTGTCGGGATGAAGGTCTCTGACCGGCTTATAGATGCTGCGTTGTGACGGCCCCTGAGGCCGCAACACCCCGAGAAGCAGTCTGTCCAGAGCCTCCTTGGATGTGGGTCTTTGGGTCCGTGGGCCTGGAGCTGTGGGGAAAGGCCCACTGTCAGGAAGAAGCTCACAGCGACGTGAGGGCGTGTGTTGCCCTCCCCGCCCCTGTCAGCGCGCTTTGCCGTGCGCAGCCTCGTCTTGGTGGTCTCTGCGAGCGTTCACGGGGGGCTCTGAGCTCCCCTGCCCCATGCCTCCATGCAGCCCCGTGCCAGGCGCACGCCTCCTTCCTGGGAAATGCCCAGTGTTTCCCTCTTGCAGCTGAGAGCAGCGATGGCTACCACATCATCCTGAAGTGCGGCCTCTGAGCGGCCTCCGCCTCCCGCCCGTGGGCCCCTTGGATGCAGAAACTGCACCGCTGGAAGCTGCGGCCTCCCTGGCCCGCTGCGGCTGGAAGGGACTTTGCCCGGGGTGAAACCACGGCCCAGCAACCAGCGGAACCCACGGACGCAGAGTCTCTGGCATGCAGAACGCCGTGGCTCCTCTCCCTTCCTCTTGGCCTTTTTTCCAGACCTGCCACTCTAAAAAGGCAAACAGTGGGGCGTCTGCTCCGAAACCCCTCGCTCTCTTAGTTGGAGGCTGGTTCACCGGCTCTCTTGGTGCCGATGTATTGGTTCCTTCTGACCCTCTCCTGCCTCCAGAGAAAGCTCTGCCTCACCCCAGCCTTCGCCTTCTTCTCTGGTAACTGGCTCCATGACCAAACTGCTGACTAGATGGGGGCGATTTGCCACCACATCTGTCTTCTTGCTGGTTTCTGTTCTCGATGACCCTGGTGAGCATCTGTCTGTCCTGCTTTTGGATGGATTGATGGGAGTGGGGTTTATTCTGTGCCTTCTTCTTTCACTTTACCTTGTTTCTGAGGATCTGCTACTACAAAGCTCAGAGATGGGCTCACCTCTCTGCGTTGGTGTGGTGGGTACCACAGTATGCGTGTGGGACCTGCCACACAGACCTAAACCTGGGGGGGTGGTGTGGAAAGGCTATCTTTAGGCACATTCTCATGAGTATAAAGGGATAAAACAAAAATGATTCCTCTTGAGCTCCTTCGGTATAATTTTATTTCCCAGCTGTCATGGGTAAGGACTGGGAAATGGTCGTCCCACTGTGTGATCAGACGACCTTGACTATCCCGATGCCTGGCCCTCTTAGTTGGACTCACCAAATCCCATTTAAAGAAGACTTGGTTACCTACTGTCAAACCTGCCGAGTTTCCTAGGGACATTGTATTTTCTGTGAGGGCCCCATTTAAATGCTGATTTTTTTTCATTTGTAGGGGATGTGGTTAGAGCATTCTGACTGCATTGGCACTGTTGGACCACCTTTCTTAGTAGCCTGTGAGGAAATTCGAATATCAGTAACTGGTAGACTAAGGAATTACTCTATGTCTTGCCTCCGTTTCCTGGGACCGGGTGACATACTAGCCCAGGGCTTCAACTCTTTGCTAATTTAGGTTCATCTTCCAGAGCATGGTGAACCTTACGACCAACTGCACAGGATTTTACAGCTTATAAAGTAGAGCTTTTGGGGAGTGTAGTGCTAGGGTCAGAGAGATCAGAACTGGGTAGACCTTGTTTTACAGATGGGGACACTGAAGCCCAGAGGAGCAAAGCCACTGCCTGATAACACATAGTGATAGGTAATGACATACATTATTACACAAACCAGGCAGTTGTGAGAGGGAACGGGCTCTATTAGTAATTATGTTGGGACAACAGGTGTGTTTTTCCCACAGAGTAAAGACCGGTTCCTGATTCCTTTTCTGTTTTTGGAGGGGAAGGAGGAGCCAGTGACAGATTTATTGAGAGATGATTCACTTACCATACAGTTTACCCATTTATAGTGTACAATTCAGTGGTTTGTAGTAAATTCACAGAATGACCATAATTAATTTTAGAACATTTTCATCAGTCCCCCAGAGAAGCCCTGTACCCTTTAGCAGTCACTCTCCCACTTTCCCCTACCTCCCCCTCGTCCTCAGCAACCATGAATCTGCTTTTTATATAGCTTTGCCTATTTTGGACATTTTATATATATGGCATCCAATATGTGGTCTTTTTGTGACTAGTTTCTTTGACTTAGCATAATGTTTTCTAGGGTCATCCATACTGAACATATATCAAAACTTCAGTTCTTTTTATAGCCGAGTAATAATAGTCCATTCTATGGATATACCACATTTTGTTTATTCATTCATCACGTGATGGACATTTGAGTTGTTTCTACTTTCTGGCTATTATGAATAATGCTGCTATAAACATATTTGTACAAGTTCTTGTGTACACGTATGTTTTTATTTCTCTTGGGAATATACATAGGAGTGGGAATTCTGGGCGATATAGAAACTCTATGTTTAACTTCTTGAGTAACTGCCGGACTGTTTTCCAGTTTTCTATTCCCATCGGCAATGGATGAGGGTTCCGGTTTCTCCACATCCTCACCAACACTTGCTATTATCTATCTTTTTGATTACATCATCCTAGTGGGTGTGAAGTGATCTCATTGTGGTTTTGATTTCATTTCCCTGATGGTTAATGATGTTGAGCATTTTTTTTTTTTTTCATGTGCTTATTGGCTATTGGTGTATCTTCTTCAGAGAAATGTTTATCCTTTCCCCATTTTTAATTGGGTTATTTTTCTTTTTATTATTGAGTTATATGAGTTCTTTGTATATTCTAGATACAGGTCCTTTATCAGATACATGATTTGTAAAATTTTTCTCCCATCAAGGGGTTGTCTTCACTTTCTTGATATTAATCCTTTGAAGCACAAAAATTTTCAATTTGATGAAATGCAAGACTACCCATTTTTTCTTTTTTCTTTTAAAATTGATTTTAGAGAGAGAGAGGAATAGACAGAGAGAGAAACATTGATTGTTGTTCCACTTGTTTATGCACTTATTTGTTGTTTCTTGTATGTGCCCTGACTGGGGATCAAACCTGCAACCTTGGCATATGGGGACGATGCTGTAACCAATTGAACTATCTGGGCAGGGCCTACCCATTTTTTTCTTTTGTTACTTGGGCTTTTGGTGTCAAATCTAAGAAACAATTGCCTAATCCAAGGTCAAGAAAATTTATGCCTATGTTTTCTTCTAAGAATTTACATTGTTTAGCTCTCATAATGGTCTTTGATTCACTTTGAGTTAATTTTTGTACAGGCATACCTAGTTTTAGTGTGCTTCACAGATGTTACAGTTTTTACAAATTGAAGGCAAAACCCTCCACCAGCAAAAGGATTATGACTTGCTTTACTGTGATATTAGCTTTATTGCAGTGGTCTGGAACCCCACAATATCTCTGAGGTATGCCTATATACGGTGTGAGGTAGGGGTCTAACTTTGTTCTTTTGTGTGTGGCTATCCAGTTGTCTAGCACCAGTTGTAGAAAAGACTACTAGAATCCCCATGGAGTTAATTGCCTTGGCACGCTTGCTAACAGGCCCCTGACACTTACCTGATCTTTTATTTTAGGACATGGGGCTGTCACTGGAAAGCTCACCTTCTCTTTTTACAACTGGCTTTCTGTTCTCTTTCTGCTTTCTCCCCTTTTACCTGTATTGACAACACTGGGTCAGATCACTCTCTGATGTTCTGCAATCTTTCTTGTTCTGCAATCTTTCTTGGTGCACTTTCTAGCTTCATACACTCTTCCTCAGAAAGGGTCAACACCAGCCGTTTTCTTTTTTGAGGAAACTGAGTCACATAGAAGTGGAGTGACTTGCCCACATTTACACAGAACCAGAACTAGGCCTTTGGTCTTCTGACTTCCAGCCTTCCAAAGTGTCTTCAGTCACTTTACCTAAGTGGTGTGGCTTCCCAGGCCAAAGGGATGGCGGACTACATTTTAATTCTAAAAATATGGCAGGCTAATATTTTTACTTCTTAATTTCAAAGGAGGGCCTAATAAAGATCTGTTACCTTAAGTTTGCTGTTAGTAGAATCTTTCATTCTCTGAAACACCCACTGCTGTGTGTTCTCCTTACCTTCCTCTAATGGTTATAGCTAAATCTTGTAGCTTACAAGGAAGTAGAAAATAATAAATACCAAAAGAGAATACACATGGTAATTTGGTATCAACTGTTTTAGCTGCCTAATTCAGCAGCTTGCCACTTCCACTAGAGTCAGATGAGCTAAAGCTGTAGGTTTTATTGTTTTTATTTATTAAGGACAGAAAAGCTGTAACACTTTCTACTCCTGGGCACTGTTTTTACTGTGAGCTCAGAGTTCAGAGTCTGGGCCTGCTGGGCCTGCAGCCTCCCAGGGCTGCACCCTCTGCCCCACGTGTTCCAGGCTGCGGCTTCTCCTCAGCAGGGCAGTTTTGAAAAGTGATCCCCAAAGGGAAAAAGGATATCTGTGTGCTCAGGCCACCAACTCAACTAGGACCCCAAAGCTATGTTCTTTATTTCCATGCCATCTGGTGTCTTTGCTGTTCAGATAGTATCTTTGAGGTTGTGGTAACCTTTCCCTGTTTACCAGGTTATACCTTGAAATAAAGACCAGAGGCTTTTGAATGGGGACAGTGGGATTTGCTGGGGGAAGGGGCTTTGTGCTGTTGGAAAAAGCTGGATGGGTGGGGAATCTGAAGTCCCAGCCTAGGTCAGACCCTAAGCAAAGGTCAGACATTGCCCTGATGACCTCCTGCCGGGCAGCCTCAGGCCCCTTAGAAAAAGCTGTTAATCTGGGGGCGGAGGCTATACTGGGAGCAGATTGGAGTTGGCTGAGCCCTGTGTCACAAGTTTCCAAGTCCAGTGTGACTTCGGGCTGGGCTGAGTCACCTAAGGTTGGAAAATCATTAACGAACTGGTGAAAAACATGGAAAAGCCTGTTTTCTGCTGTCAGTGGAGCAGAGGGAGGGAGCCCAGGGCCCTCTGAGAAGGTGGGAAAGCAGAGGAGAGGGGGGTGAGGTGGGGTGGAGAGTTGGAAAGGACAGGACTGAGTTGGGTCCTAGGCCCTAAGACCTGCTTCTGTGAGTCTCTTTGCCTCTCTGTGTTCTCTGTGTCTGCCCCTTAAAATAAAGGCTCAATCACTTGGTGATTCGAGGGACAGTGGGCCTTTCCCATTTCCCTCCGTCAGCGTCATGCTGGGAGCAGGTGATGAGTGTGGCATCCTGCTTGTACATGGCACCACTGACCCTCACTCGGGCTGCCGTGGGCACTGCCAGGCTGCCTGCGCCTCCGCCTGAGGCACAGGGCCTCGGTCGTGCCTTTAAGAATCGAGTCCTGCTTACGAGTGAGCTGACTCCTCTGGCCGGCACTGAGAGTGGCCGGCAGGTGTCCCCTGCATCCTGAGCTGGACAGTGTGGGCCTGCTCTGCAGCTCCCTTCCAGATATTTCTATACACACATGCGTTGCTTTCCCCGCTCCGGTGTCTGGCACAAATGACATGAGCTTAGCTGGTGGCGATGGCTGCTGTCCCCTTTAGATATTATGTGACACTCCTGGTTTGGGCTCTGTTGCTGAAGCTGATTAAGGTAATGTTGCCTGACCTGGGGAATCCACAGCCCAGTCCAACTCTTCTGGGGAGCCAGCGCTGGCTTCGGACCAGCCCCAAGAGCAAGGCCCATGGAGCCTGTCTCCACAGCTGCCTCAGGTCCATCTCTTCTCCTCAGTTTCATACTCTGGGTGTGACAGCAGGCAGGCTGCTGGCAGGAAATGTTTGTACATCCTTTCTGATTACCTCCCAGCCCCCTGCCCTTTACCCTGTGGGAAGAGGGCAGGGAGGCCTTTCAGGTGACCCCAGCCTGGAGATGTGGGTGTGGCTGTGATGCCTTCGGTGGGCCTGGGGCATTGAGAGGCTGGTCAGGGCACCTGGCCCCCTTCCAGGGACCCACCAGGGGCACCCAGAGAGCGCTTCAGACCTCCGCAGAGGCTGCTTGGGCTTTGGTCCAGCATGCCGTGGGTAACAAGAAAGCCCAGAGGCAAAAGGCAGTAGCTCTGAATGGTGGCTCTCTTGCCAATGGCCCAGGGCTGGAACTGCCACCCCCCCTTGCCATGAAGAGACTGAGAGGTATTGTCCCCACAAGTAGCTCTGAGGTTGGATTTTCTGCTCTGTGCAGGGCTGCTGATGGGATGAGGTGGGGAGGGTGGTCACTGCCTGCATCTTGGGCTGACCAGCCCTGCCATTTCAGGCAGCCAGACCTGGCCCTCTCCAAAAGGACAGTGTGTGAGCCTCTCCTCACACCATCCTAAGAGCCCCAGGGGTGGGCTGCAGGGAGCCCGCAGAGGACAGGGAAGCCTTTTATCATGGAAAAGTTTTCAAACCTTCGTCCAAGAGAAAACAATATAATTAACCGCAGCATCCAGAGCACACGCTCTCATCTCAGATACACCAGTGAACTGGCGTGGTACTGGCTTTCCGGCACACTTCATCCCTGCCCGGCTCCCCTGCGCACTTCATCCCTGCCCGGCTCCCCTGCGCACTTCATCCCTGCCCGGCTCCCCTGCGCACTTCATCCCTGCCCGGCTCCCCTGCGCACTTCATCCCTGCCCGGCTCCCCTGCGCACTTCATCCCTGCCCGGCTCCCCTGCGCACTTCATCCCTGCCTGGCTCCCCTGCGCACTTCATCCCTGCCTGGTTCCCCTGCGCACTTCATCCCTGCCCGGCTCCCCTGCAGACTTCATCCCTGCCCGGCTCCCCTGCACACTTCATCCCTGCCCGGCTCCCCTGCGCACTTCATCCCTGCCTGGCTCCCCTGCAGACTTCATCCCTGCCCGGCTCCCCTGCACACTTCATCCCTGCCCGGCTCCCCTGCACACTTCATCCCTGCCTGGTTCCCCTGCACACTTCATCCCTACCTGGCTCCCCTGCACACTTCATCCCTGCCTGGTTCCCCTGCACACTTCATCCCTGCCTGGCTCCCCTGCACACTTCATCCCTGCCTGGTTCCCCTGCGCACTTCATCCCTGCCTGGCTCCCCTGCGCACTTCATCCCTGCCTGGCTCCCCTGCACACTTCATCCCTGCCTGGCTCCCCTGCACACTTCATCCCTGCAGACTTTATCATGGGGCTTGGGGCACCTGGTGGGGAAACGGTGGGGCTTGTTATAGATGGAGGAGAAGGGATTGTTTTGTGTGCCCGTCCCTTGTTGGGTAAAAACTTGGTTACTGTGTCCTCCAGTGTTCGTGTTTTTAAAGTGATTTATTTCTTAAAATGTAACTTCCCAACCTTTTTCCAGCTTGGGTGTCTTTTCTAAAGGTGGTCGGGGTCTCTTGGATGGTGTGGCCCTGGGAGGGTGAGGCGGGTGTGGTGGTCAAGGAGAGGTGGGCATTAAGACAGAAGTCGTCACATGGCCATGTTGTTTTTGTACCTGAAATAAAGCCTGTTTGCACCTGTCATTGTACCACTGTGCCAGTGAGAGCCTGTACGTGGGCCGTGCTTGGGTCAGAGTGCAAATAAAACTCGTTCATAAGAAACCGTGTGGCTCAGACCTCCAGCTTTTTATTTTTTTTAATTGTGGTAAAATACATATAATGAGAAATGTACCATCTTAATCAGTTTTAGGTGTATCAAGTACATTCACATTGTATAACCATCACTGCCATCGATCTTCAGAACTCATCTTCCCCAGCTGGAACTCTGTCCCCATTGAACACTGAGTGCCCATTCCCCTCCCCAGCCCCTGGCAGCCACCGTGCTCCTGTCCTCAGTGAATGTGACTGTGGGTCCCCCGTGTAAGTGGAGTCATACAGTACTTTTCCTTTTGTGACTGGCTTCTCTCAGCCTAATGTCCTCCAGGTTCATCCATGTGCAGCATGTGTCAGAATTAATTTCCTTCTTAAGGCTGAATAACATTCCATTACCTGTATATAGTACTACATTTTGTTCATTCATGGACACTTGGGTCGCTTCCATCTTCTGGCTGTTGTGAACGCTGCTGCTGAGAGTGTGGTCTACAAACCTCTGCTGGAGTCTGCCTTCTCTCGGGTGTATACGCAGAAGGGGGACTGCTGGGTGTATACCCAGAAGTGGGATTGCTGGGTCATAAGCTAACACTTTTCCACAGCGGCTGCCCCATTTTACATTCCCACCAGTGGTGCACAAGGGTTCTGGTTTACCCACATCCTCGCCAACTCTCTCTCTCCCCTCCCCGCCCCCCCCATAGTAGCCGTGCTTATGGGTGTCCTTAGATCTTTGAAGCCTGATCATTGGGAGAGCTGTGTTGAACCCTGTGGTGGGCATGTTTGCAGTGCCACCACCCCAGACCCTTGTCATCACCTAAGTCCAAAGCTGCAGTCTCACAAGCCACCCACTGGCCTCCTTAAAACAGCTGTGCTCTCTTGAGTACCGTGGACCTCTTGGCTCTGCTCAGAAACCTTCTTACCCAGACCACACTTTTTCCAAGCTTCTCTGCCCCCAGTGCTCCATGCCAGTCAGATGTATGTGCTGTGCCCGGGCTGCCACTCCTCTGTGTCCTGCCATGTTCTCCCTATACTAAGCCTGGTGGATCCCGCTCCCCACAGCACTGGTAAAGTGCCCCTCTCCCCTCCACTTGCCTGTGCTCCATGAGAGAGGAGAGGGAGTGCACAGGGCCGAGGGCCAGGTGTTAGGTTGGACTCTGGCCCCAGTGGATTTAGAGCAAGCTGCTTAACCTGAGCCTGTCTTCTCACCTGTGAAGTAGGACTGCCAGCTGCCTTGCAGTTGTGAGGCTGACAGCACACGTGGGGGGCAGTGAGCTTAGCTGGGCACAGGAGCTGCTTGCATGGGGCTCTGAGATGGGAGACAGCTCAGCGTTTTCCAGGATCCACAAGAGGGACACCCTGGGGGGTCGGAGTAGACAGCTGGGGGGTGGGTGAGATAACACAGTGAGTCTCAGTTTTCAATGTTAAACAGTACACACATACTAACAAGAGTTTCACAGAACTCTGCTTGACCTGCCAGGTCGACTTCCTGGCCAACCGGTAAGCTGTGCCCTGTGTGTTGACCACACTGACACGTGGGCTCAGACCATGGTGGGATGGGGTTTGGATTTGCTTCCTAATTGCAGTGGGAAGTGGCAGTGGAGGTCCTGAAACTAAGAAGGGACAAGATAGGATTGGGTTTGAGAGCTCAGAGTTGAACTAGGGAGCTGGTCAGGGCCACAGAGCTGTTAGGGGCTGGAGCCTGGGAGCTAGGCTGCATCCCTCACTGGCTACCCACCCGCCTGTGTGGCCTGTGCCCCAGCAGGGAGCTCAGCTGTGAGCAGGACACACAAGCCCAGAGGTGTGTACACAGAGGTGTTTACCAGAAGTGCTCTCCGCCTGGTGGGCTGGCCTCCCGTCAGTGGCCACAGCAGCTTCTTCCCCAGGAGAGCCACCCCTGGCAGGTGAGCCCCACTGAGGCAGGCCTAGGGCCACAGTGCAAGAAAGTTGTCAGCTGGTGTTGATGCCACTGGTGTAGGGACCACACTCTGAGAACCCTGGTCTAGAGATGACTGTGCCTTGGTCCACACTCAGCTTCTAGCTCTGGGACCTGGGCAGGGTGACTTCACTTTTCTGTGCCCAGCTTGCCTCATCCATGGGGACTAACATGTATCCTGCTCCTAGGATGTTGTAAATTTACTTAGAGTGTTGTGTGGCCCAATGTGCAGCAGGCCAGTGGGCGAGAGGTGTCCGGTCACGGTGTGTGGGTCATGGGGAAGAGGTGACCTTGTAGCCCTGCCGAAAGCCAGTGTCCTGGAGCCTCTCCCGGGGGCTGGTGGAACTCAGGCCGCCCGCGGAGTCGTCCATCAATAGTGGCCGAGAATGGGCATTCCTAATGGGTTCCCCCTTGCAGCTTGCTGGTGGGACCACACTTTGAGAGGCACTGGCCTGGAGGAGTGCCTGCTCCTTCTAGAAGAAGCACACAGGCAGGAAACGAGTCCCTCAAGATGCAGACCTGGGTGTGAGCTGAGGCCGGGGTCGCGGCACCGATGACGTATGCTAGTTTAGGGTCAGCTGGCGCGAAGGTCACCCAGCCCTGAGGAGTGGGTCATAGCTATGGGATCTGTCTATGCTCGCTAGGGGAAGCTGTGCTGCCCCCAACAGTTTCAGTGGTAAAACCTGTTTATGGGGCCTCCCCGGTGCAGGCACGGAGGCCACCAGCTCTCTACCCCGTGTCTGCTCTGGGTCAGGCACAGCAGCCACTCTCGGCACTTCTCCTAAGTCCTGGATGTCCTGGGCCCCAGCGGCTCCCAGCGACTGACAGTCCACGTGGAAGTCACCTGTGGTGGAGGCAGCAGTGGTGTGGGGACAGTCTGGGCCTCTGCCCTGCAGGCTCCCTTATCTGGAGAGAGCTTGTTGGGCAAGAGCAGCTATTGGACTACCTGATCACCGGAGGTGAGATGGGGGGGCGCGAAACCTTCCCAGGGGAGAGGAGAACAGGATGGAGGGACACCAGCTAACTTCCTCCCTCCCTCCCTCCCTCCCTCCCTCCCTCCCTCCCTCCTCCCCCCTCCCTCCCTCTCCCCTCCTCCCTCCCTCCCTCCTCCCTCCGTCCCTCTCCCCTCCTCCCTCCCTCCCTCCCTCCCTCCCTCCCTCCCTCCCTCCCTCCTCCCCCCTCCCTCCCTCTCCCCTCCTCCCTCCCTCCCTCCTCCCTCCGTCCCTCTCCCCTCCTCCCTCCCTCCCTCCCTCCCTCCCCCCCTCCCCCCCTCCCTCCCTCCCCCCTCCCTCCGTCCCTCTCCCCTCCTCCCTCCCTCCCTCCCTCCCTCCCTCCCTCTCCCCTCCCTCCCTCTCCCCTCCTCCCTCCCCCCTCCTTCCTCCCTCCCTCCCTCTCCCGTCCTCCCTCCCTCCCCCCTCCCTCCCTCCCTCTCCCCTCCCCCCTCCCTCCCTCTCCCCTCCTCCCTCCCTCCCCCCTCCCTCCGTCCCTCTCCCCTCCTCCCTCCCCCCTCCTTCCTCCCTCCCTCCCTCTCCCGTCCTCCCTCCCTCCCTCCCTCCCTCCCTCCCTCCCTCCCTCCCTCCCTCTCCCCTCCTCCCTCCCTCCCTCCCTCTCCCCTCCTCCCTCCCTCCCTCCCTCCCTCTCCCCTCCTCCCTCCCTCCCTCCCTCCCTCCCTCCCTCCCTCCCTCTCCCCTCCTCCCTCCCTCCCTCCCTCCCTCCCTCCCTCCCTCCCTCCCTCCCTCCTCCCTCCCTCCCTCCCTTCTCCACTCCCTTCATTCCCTTTATGGATGCAGTTCTTTCTCAACCCGACAGTTGCAGAGCCTGCCAGCCCCGCTCTTCCTCTGAGTTCCCACTTCTCCTGCACATAGGCTGAACTGTCCGTTTGTCTGTCTGCCTCTGGAACTGGGCAGAGCTCCTAGAGAATGGGGGCTGGTCGGCCTGACCGCTCACTCTGGAGTCCGGCCCAGGGCCTGGCAGGGAGCAGCCTCTCCCGTGGTGTTTGTCGAATGAGTGAATGTCAGCAATATGGTGATTAGCAAACGGGGACTGGCCCTAAGGCCCTAGTGAAAGACACCTGTACTGGGCGGAAGCAGCTGCTGTGCCTAACAGGGGAGCTTAGCCTCCAGCACCCAGGACATGGCTCCAGGGGACAGGCAGATTCGGAGGGGGTAGGGATTTGGGAAAATGACCAAGCACGGGGCACAGGACGGGGGCAGGTCAGCGTGGAGAGGGCCCGGGAAGGGTGCCCGTGCCCCACCCCGTCAGGACCTGCCCTGTGCCGAGGCCTTGCAGACCCCGGAGACCGGGAGTGGAGCACTGGGCGGCGCGCTTGGCCTGGCCCCGAACTCCTCTTACCAGCCTAAAGCAGAGCCGCCCTCAAGAATTCCGCTGCTGTAATTCCTCTGCCCTGGAGTTTCGCAACCAGGGAAGACTGATTCCTATCACCAGAGGAGACAAGAAGGCGACATCAGGACAAGAAATCACCTCACAGACATTGTCACAAACTGTCATCTGTCTGTTCTCCTGGGGGCAGCTTATCTTTCCTGGACATCCCTTGTTTTCCCACGAGTGCCTTTCTCCCCTCCGCTTCCCGTTAAGATGGTGCATATTGTTAACTCCCAAATTCTCACCACCTCGAGTCATGTTTTTCTGTGAACCTCTGTGCACATAGGTGAATAAAAATCTGCCTTTTCTCCTGCTAACCTGTCTCTGTCAGTTTAATTCTCTGGCCCCTAGAAAGTGAACATGAAGCTTGGAGGATTTTTCTTCCTGACGTTTCATGATCTCACCCAGTATGTGAAGCACCTTTTGAAGCAGGCGTTGAAGTCTCAACATTGCCCGTGAGGAGACTGAGGCTCAGAGAGGCTGGGTGACCTATTCATGGTGCAGAGCTGGCCTTCTGCCTTGGGTCTGTCAGTTCCAAGGCCTGCCATGGACTCCAGGGACCGTGCCCTGCGGCTCTGAGGAGGGGACTAGGGTGAGCAGTGCGGCAAATGCATCCTGGCTGAGGTGCGGCTGGAGCGGGGAAGGAGGATCAGGATGGTCTGGGGAGGTTGCAGGATCCCCCTCCTCCAGTTCTTTGCAGCCTCAGGGTGGTGTGCCTTCGGGACAGGCTACATACCATGATCATCCCCTCCCCATGTCAGTCATGTCCCAACTGTGCCCTTGGGGCCATGCAAAGGGGCGAGCCAGGACCACCTCCTCCTGCCCAGCACAGCACTAAAGTCCCCACTTGCCATTTGCCTCCCTGTAAGAGGAAAGGCGGTGGCAGGGGTAGGGGTTCAGCCAGGGGGCTAGCTTCGTAAGTCTCCAGTTTGGAGCCCAGCCCCAGCCAGGGAACCCTGGAGTCCTCAGACCCACTCGTGGTCATTGAGTGGGATCTTCCCCACAGCTGAAAATGTCCTTGTGCTGCCCTCTGGGATGTGTGCCCAGGAAAGGAAGCCCATCCCAGGTCCCTGCAGGTGCAGTTCTTCCTCTGGGCCCCTCAGGGCTCCGCCAGACTTACCTCAGCACCCCACCTGCCCCAGGTGTCTCTCGCAGCCCTGGTTGGGGGTCCTGGGAGATGCCACTTGTGCCGACTCAGCTCAGTGTTCACATGAACTGGTAGGCATTGACGAGCGTGTGCGTCTGGCCACCTGGAAACCGGGGTTGGGAGCGTTTGGGCCTGCCATGGCCCCCAGTGCCAGCATCACTCTGGCCAACCAGTGCTGGTCCGCTGGAGATGAGCTTCGGGGAGAATTGCCTTTTCCTTTAGGCTGTAAGAGTGTCCCAGCCGTGTCATAACCAAGGGAGTGGAGCCCCTACATTCCTCTCTGGGGGCCCAGAGCTCTGCAAGGGGCTCTGCAGGCTCCATCTGACTCCTGGCCCTCCAGCTGTGACTGAAGTGTCCCTTTGAAAGTTTGCTGCTCCCTGTGCCCTGCTGCCCCTGATGGCAGTGGCCTCTGCTCTGAAATTAATCTGATTCTAGAAGAGAGGTCCCGAGGGCCCTGGGCAGAGCCAGGTGGTCCAGGTCGTGCTTTGGGTACCACTTTTTTGTTGCTGTGGTGACTTAAGAGTTTGAAGAATGGGCCTGTAGACCAACTAAACTTTTGTAATGCATCTAGAAGGTAACGTTAAAAAGACGACTCTCCAGAATGTAAAACAGCACCACTATGCTAATAATTATGAGAAAAAAATATTAAGTAGGAAATACCCTAAGAAGAATGAATTCAAATAGTCTCACATTATGCCCCTATTGGGCAACGCTAGGTACTGTAAACTTCAGTGTCTCACCACAGTAAACGGTATTTCTCCTCCGTGTCTCAGGTTGACCTGGGCTGCAGTCCACATGGTTACTCAGGGACCCAGGTTCCCTCCATCGAGCGCTTCTCTAGGGCCTCAGAACTTGGCCCTTTGCTGTAGGCAGAGGAGGAGATGAGGGAGGACCTGGAGGACAGAAAAAGAGCTTCAGGGACCAGGCCTGAAAGTGGCACCCATCAGTCCCCTCTCCCGTGACAGAGGGCAGATGGCAGTCACCGGGCCCCACCCGGCAGCTCAGTTGGGTGGTTGGCAAATGCAGTCGAGTGTAGGTCCAGCATTTGCTGCCGGCATGGCACTGAATAAATATTTAACCAACAGGTGAATGAAGAGAAATCGCCAACATACATGTTGTCAGCCTGTGCCGGGCTCTGTTTGGAGTCTGTAGATATCAGTGCTCCTGGCAGCCCTGTTGGAGCTCCGTCATGAACCCTGTTTTAGGAAAGGGGGGCTTCAGTAACTTGCCCAAGAAAGGATTTGCACCTGGCTGTTTTGGCTCAAGCCTGTGCACTAAATCACCACTCAAATCTTTCTTAACAGAGACAAAAGGTAAAAAAAAAAAAAGGGTCCAAAGTGGGCTGATCTTTAGGGGCCCTGCAGGGGGACCCCTAGTGTAGGTAGTCGGGGAGATGCCAGAGTTAAGAGAGTGACTGTAGATTCCCCCCACCCCCGACTCCTCCAGTGGCCTCTATGTGCCTCCTGCCTCCCACACCTGAGTGTGCACTGGTGTCTTTAAGAAAAAAAATGCACTGTTGTTGGAAAGACAAGATCAGCCTGCAAGTTCCCAATGCCCCCAAATAGGTGTTTGTGTACAAAACAGAGGCCGGGCTTGGGGGTGGAGGGCTGGGCAGGGGCACACTGGGCGCACTGTGAGGCCCAGCTTGTTTTATTTCAGAACGTTTCTGGCACAGGTGATAGAGGAGACGTGGGAGGGGGGCACTGCTATAGTGTGAGTTGGCTGCGGCACCACGGGGCCGAGTTTCAGTCAGAGCCCGTAAAACACAGGCCCCAAGTCAGTACTGCAGGGACCCTGGACATCGCCCAGGCCATACGTCTTCACATGAGTCCCCCCAAGCCCTTCGTTAAAGGAAGCAACATACGGCAATGCATTCCAACCCATAAGCCAACCGAGGGACCAGATCCTGGTGGGGGAGCCAGGGACTTACGAGAGGGCTCAGAGGACACCCGGGGCTGGGTGGGGCAGGATGTGGAAACTCTAAGCTCCTCTTAATTCTTTTGCTGCTGCTGGGGAAACTGAGGCCCCCAGAAAAACAGTAACATGCGAGACCTCCTGGTGCGTTGTGGCCCGTTCGGGCTGAGGAGGAGCCCAGGTGCAGGTCCTCAGCAAGGCTCTGCCCTCAAACCCAGGCTCTTCCCTCACCAGAGACACCAGGGCTGCTCCTGGGAGTGGGTGGCCCCTGGGATGGAGGGGCTGCTGAGGGTGCTGCGCTGGCATGGGTGTGGGTGGGCACTGGACCAGGTGGCTGCCTTCCAGATGCAGGGGTGCTGGAAGAAGCGGGGGGATATAGACAGTGGCAGCTGAACATCCCGGGTGCCCCTAGACGGCCGGTGCCCCTGCCCAGAGGATGGTGGCTGACGCATGTGGACGCAGGCTGTCTTGTTGGGAGGGCCAGGCTCCCATTCCCTCCTACAGGTGGCAGCTGAACCTCTATCCCCTCTGAGGGACAATAGGATCACTGGGGTTGGGATAGTCTGTGCTGCAGACATTTGTCACCATGACTCACTGGAGCACACATCGTGGGTTCAGGCGGGGACTCGGTAGACATGGGCCACTGAACCCTGTTCCCCAAGGAAAGCCTCAGGCTAAAGGAGAACAGTGACTCGCTTGGGGGAAGATGCTGGCTCAGCCAGACAGCGTGGGCCGACGCCCCGAACGCGGCTTCCTGGCTGCACGGCCAGGGCTCCCACCTTTCATGTCTTCCCTCCCATCGGGGACACCACCTGCACTCAAGCCCAGCGGCCCGGTCAGCTGTGTGGTGACCAGTGAGTGACTCGGGTGGAAAAGCTGCCACAGAGGTTAGTTTTCACCGACTGGGGCTGTGCTGCTTGTCTTCAGTTTAAGGAAAGTTATCCGACCCGTCTTTCTCAGCCCACCCCCTTCGGGGCCCAAGAGGGACAGTTGGGGACCTGAGTGTGACTTTCATTTCTCTAAGTTAGGGGGCCATCTTCATCCATGGGTGAAACTGCAGACAGACAGCAATACCATTATGGAGCATTCCTGTGTAAATCAGTATGTTGTTTCATTTTGCTTATTTAATTTTTTGTGCCACTGTCCTCTGTATTTTAAAATTGATCTCCACTTGGCCAAGACTCTGGACACTTCGATGTCAAAGGGACATCATGGCCAGGGCAGCCTGGGAAGCAAGACCGGGCCAGGAGGAGGGGAAGCAGCCATCCCAGGAGCCTGGCATCTGGGTCAGGAGGGGCCTTGGTCTCGGCAGCATGACCGGGTGGGCACGGGCTGCCACCTGGAGGAAGCCTGAGATGGCTCAGGGGCTCTGCCCCGCACCCGCCCGCCAGCTGGGCCCGCAAGCCCTGGTGTGCCAGCCCTACCTGGAGATGGCACTTTTTGTCTGCCATTTTTGGTAACACTGGGCATTTGCTTACCGAGAGATGCCCTCCCTGATCCCGCTGGGATGGTCTGAAACGGCAGAACTCGTGGAACGTAGTTTCTCATGTTTTCAGGGGACAGCCTGCGCTCTGGGTAGGAAAATCCAGGGGGAAGGGCAAACTCTGGGGGCCCGGAGGCTCCTGTTGGTACAGGATGTGGGTGTCTGCTGGGGTCCAGGGCCCCCGGGCAGCAGGCCTCTTCCTTCCCGTCTCCTTCCAGCGCAGCGAACGGGCCGGGGCAGGAGCCCTCGCAGGGGCGTCCTCCGACTGGCGCCGCCCTCCGACTGGCGCCGCACTGGCGCCTCCTGGGTCTCCTGGATGCCGCGCTTGGAGCATGAAGGAGAGAGGTGCCCCTTGCTCTGTAAGGAACCGACGGGGCACAGCGGTGGGCGGTGCTGGCGCTCACAGGAACGCCGCCTTCTCCCAAACATCGCCACCCTCCCACCCTGCGAGGTGCGTGTCGCGGCCACCGCACGGGGAGAGCGCGAAGGCTCAGAGAAGGAGTGGTTTTCAGGCCACTCGAAGGTGGAGAAGCCTGATTTAAACTCAGCCTGGAAACCCTCAGCTGGGTGGCATGCTCCCAGGCCAGGGTACCGGGGAGACCTCGGTGTGTCCCTGAAGTTCACAGACAGGTGCGGAGAGGTGACAACCTGCTCGCTCGGGGCCCGCAGTGCGGACGAGGTGGGACGGGAACCGGACTCAGGCCAGTGGGCCCCAGGGACGAGGCCTGAGCAGAGCTCTGGATGTGAAGGTCACTAAGTGACCAGCACCAGTGGGCGTGTCTCTGATGTGACCGTGAGTGAAGGAACCAGGAAGAAGGCGAGCGGCCGACGCCCCAGCCTGACCGAGCTGGCGCTCCGCAGTGGCTTAGGGACCCTTGGCGGTAAAGGTTCCCAGCCAGGCAGGGGGGTGCTTACCCTGGAGGCCAGGCGCGTGGGTAGCTTTGGAGGGAAGGGAGAGGCCCTGGGGAGGATTCTAGGTGGGGGAGGTTCTGGGGAGGAGCCGTTCCATGTCCTGCCTGAGGAGGTGACTTAGTGAGTGTTGGCTTTGTGATAAGCCATTGAGCTGCGTGTCTGTTTTGTGCCCTCTTCTGTTTTTGTGTTCATTTCACAATAAAATTTGCTTTAAAAAGAGAGTAAGTGAAAAGTGTCATTCTGCAAAATGAACACCCAGCCCCGGAGTGACACCAGGAGGAGTGGGTAGCTCCCGTGGATCCGAGAGCCCCCTTTATGCGCCTGCTTTCCTCCAGTTCCGTGTCGGGTCTGCATTCCTGGGGCGTGAGCAGGAGGTGCAGCGCCCTCCCTGCAGGGCCCACCTGGGGTGGGGGGCAAGCCCATCGCCACCCCCAGCTCTGCTAATCACACCAGGCTAAGGCCGACGTGGTTCTCCACGTCCTTCCCTGTCCAAAGAAAGAGGAGCCTTACAGTGGGTGGGAGCAGAGGGGCCCTTTGCCTTCCCTGTCACCTGCTGTCACCTGTGTCAGAAGCCAGCCCTCAGGAGCAAGTGCTCAGCTCCACCACAAAGCACTTCAGCCACACCTGGCCGGCTGGAGTGTGGAAGGGCTCAGGAGGAGCCACCCCAACCGCCGCTCTGGGCTTTGGCTTCTGGGTTCGTAAAGATTGTCACACCTCCCTCCCAAGGCCAGTCCGTTGCTTGGTCTCAATGCGATGACATGGGGAAAGTGTACGGCATTTGCTTTCATGGAGAAGGTGCCACCACATGGCTTCCTGGTCCAGGACTGCCTTGCCTTCCTAGGGGCCCAGTGAGTTAAAGGCAACGAACCAGCTGTCCAGGGCATCCTCAATCCCCAGCTCAATGTCTTTCCGCCTGCAGAGGCATCTGGATGCAGCTCACTCCAGCAGTAGCCTCTCGGAGGTGAAATGGCATGCCGGTCAGTTAGGTGCTGGTTCAAGTGCCCCAGAAAATCGTTCAGGAAGGCCTGTGATGAGGTAGAGCTTCGGGAGAGTACAGGGTGAGTTGTGATACAACAAAGGCTGCCCAATATTTTTCTTATATAAATTTAGATTTTGGACCTTGGAGCCTGGGTTCCCCAGGAAGCAAACTCTGGTCAGTGATTAGTGTGCCGGATATTTTATAGAGTTCTTGAGGTCAACAGGGAAGGGGAGGCAGGAAGCAGGAGAGGCAGATGGGCAGAGTTAGGTGGGCTTCCCTGGAAACTGCCCCATGCAAGTTCTAACTTGCAGACCAGCAAGTGGTCCATAGGGACAGCCATTCAACAGACCCCAGGCCTTTAAACTGTGCCAGGAGCAGAGCTTGGCACTGGGGCTGGGAAAGCAAGGTGTCCCCTGGCTGAGGGGCTCTGGGGCTAGCGGAAGATAACAATGGAAAACCAACAACTGCAAGTGACTGCAACAAAGGTCGTGAAAATGAAGTGGCTGCCCTCTGTCCAGAGGCCCCCGAAGTGGGCACCAGGTGAGGTACTCAGAGTCGTTACGGTGCATGCTCACCAGTGACCCTGCCAAATACACCTGTTATGGAGGAGGTGACTAAGTTCTAAGGTTGCTCGAGGCCACCTGTGGTGAGGTTCAGGATTAGAGCATAGGTCTCTGACTCGCTTCTTTCATCCAGCTCTGGACCCTAATCCTCAGATGATGGTCCCTTGAAGTGACTGTGCCAATGCCAGGCAGGATGGGAGGCCAGAATCCATGGAGGGAAGCACCTGGCCTATAACTGACCTTGGCTATGTCCTTGGGGAAGACCAGAGGTCTCGTGTTGAGGGGAGTGATTGGGAGAAGATGATGGTCCTGGCTGGACAGGGGTGGTAAAGGAGCTGAGGCTGAGGTCTACTCTCACAGCTGAGGTCACCCTTGGCCTTTAACCCAGGCCACTGGAATGTCAAATCAGACTGGGCGCAGAAGGCAGTGTGACTTCCCTCCTGATAAGGGGGAGCTTTGAAAAGGAGTCCAGGGAGGGTGTCCCCGCACCAGCTCCCTGAAGGCAACTCGAGAACAGGGTCTGTCCCAGTGTCCCAGCTGGAGGCTGTTGTTCCTCCCTCTGCTCAGCCAGCGTCTTAGGGCCGCACTGGCACCTTCAGCTGCTCCCTGGAGCTCCCTAATCAGAGTCATTTTCTCTTTGCTGTGGGGCCCACAGAGTGTTCCCCAGCCACATTCTTCTTTCGGCCATTCCTTTTGCCCGGAGCACACTCCTCTTTCATGCCATCTGTCCTGCAGGGCCCAGACCTGGGCCACCTTTGTCATGAAGTGGTCTTTGAAACTCTGGTCCAGCTACCCCTTCTTTAAACTTTGCACCCTGTCTTAGGCTATTTGCAAAGTCCATCACTGGTGAGCACTCACTCAGAGCAGCTCTAGAAATGCAGGTACTTGTACCCCTGCAGAGCAGGGTCACTCACATGGACAGGGACCAGTTCTCTGGGTGCCAGGTGCTTGCCCAGGCCTGGAAGCACAATGATGGAAACACCCTTTTCCTGGCTTCATGCAGCTGACATTCCAGAGCTTGGAGCTAGGGATGAGAAAGGGTGAGAACGGGTCCGCTTGCCTCTTTCTCACTTTTTTTTCTGCACCCCAAATCTGGCCACTTCCTGCTCAGGCAGACTCTCCACTGGGCATGAGGAGCACAGTGCCGAGGCCTACATTTGTTTAGGGGCCCACAAAAAAAAAAAAAAAAAAATATCCTTATTGATTTCAGAGAGAGGAAAGGAGAGGGAGAGAGGGAAATAGAAACATCAATGATGAGAGAGTCATTGATCAGCTGCAGCCCGCAACCCGGGCATGTGCCCTGACCGGGAATCGAACCCTGATCGCCTAGATCCTGGGTCGACGCTCAACTGCTGAGCCATGCCTGGCCGGGCAACACACAAAAATGGTTTAATTTTAATTTCTTCTGAAATAAGCAGAAAAATGAATATAATAATAATAACTAATATATATATAATATATTTTTACATCAAAGTAAGTTGTAAAATATAATTTAAAAAAAATTTTTAAGGAGGAAGGGCCCACGAAGCCAAAAATACCTCAGGCCTATAGGAGTCACAATGTGGTGAGGACCACAGCGTCATCTCTCCCTGGCTTGCTGCAGTCACCAACTCATGGGGCGCCCTGCCTTTGCCCTGGCCCTGCTCCTCTCCCACTATAGTCTACCCTCCATGAAGCAGCCAGAACAATCCTTTGAAAATATAAGTATGATCATGTTACTAAAAATCCTCCGAGAGCTCCCAGTCTCACATCACTCATGGTCTCTCTGATCTCAGCACCCTCCCCTTCTGCCCCATTTACTTATTCCAGCTACACTGGCCTGCTCACTGTTTCTGAAATGCTCTAGTTGTGCCCTGCCTCAGGGCCTTTGCACTTGCTGTTCTCAGCCTGGGAAGATCTTCCCCCTCTGCACAGCTCCTCCCTATTCCCTTCCGTACCCACAGCCATTGGGAATGGTGCCCCCTGCAGGTCGTTGAGCAAGGAGGGCTTCTCCATCACTTCCCCCCTCCTATCCCTCATTCTCTCTGCTTTAGTTTGCTTTATAGTACCAAAGAGGACCAGATATGACACAGACCTCATGGTTGTCGGGATTGACTGTCTCCTGCAGCAGGGCGTCAGCTCCATAGGAGGTGGACTTTGTTGTGTTCTCTGAACCTGGAGCAGATCCAGACAAGGAGGGACTCAGTGAAGAGCCAGGACTGTGAGAAAGGGTGACAAGGCTGGGCCTCTTCACATGTCCCCGGCACTAGCCTCTTGTGTCACATGCACTGACAGTGACTCCACCTTACAGAGACCCTGGGCCTGGCCCCGAGCCTCCCACCTTCAGCCCTTCGCCTTCAGCTCCCTGGCCTTTCCTCTCTGCATGTTTCCTTCCAAATTCCCCAAAGGGGCATCAGGCCTTCAAAATCTTGGTCCCAGATTCATGAGAGTCAGCTGCCAGTTGGTGTGGTGGCAGGGGAAGGTGTCTGGGTGGCTCAGGATGTGGCCTTGGCCAGGGCAAGCACCGGCAGCCATGTGGTGTGTTCACACTGCTCAGGGGCTCATGACTCAACGCACTCTCCTCTCCTTTTCCCAGCTGTATGAGCTCCTGAAGATGGGGTGCCATCCTATCTTCCTGAAGATGGGGTGCCATCCTATCTTCCTGAAGATGGGGTGCCGACTCACCTTGCTGTCATATTTTCAGGGCCCGGTGCCCAGAGCTGGAGACACACACATTTGGATCACAGATTTGAATGAGACTCCATCTGTATACTCCAGGCACTCCCTGACTAAGGTGGGAAACAGGTCATTGAAATGAAGTGTGCAGCCCAGCTGGGCGTGGCTCAGTGGTTGAGCGTTGACCTAAGATCCAGGCGATCGGGGTTCGATTCCCGGTCAGGGCACATGCCTGGGTTGTGGGCTGCAACCGATCAATGACTCTCTCATCATTGATGTTTCTCTCTCCCTCTCTCTCCCTCTCCTTTCCTCCCTTTGAAGTCAATAAAGATATATTTAAAAAAAAAAAAATGAAATGAAGTGTGCAGGAGATGAAGGTGGGGGAGGGACTGGGGCTTGGTGGCGCCTGGGCGGGGCCACATACCCAGCCACTAGGGTTAGGGTGTTTTCTGGAAATGAGGCTCGAGGTTATTGGACTTTGAAACTTATTTCTTCTCCCTTGTTTTCTGCATTTTTAAAAAGAAATTATTTCAAACTTAGAGGAAAGTTGCAAAAATAGTACAAAGAATTTCTAATATTCTTAACTCAGTTTCCTTAAAATGTTAACATTTTTCCACATTTGCTGTTTTCTCTTCTCTTTCCCCATCTCTGTCTATCTATCCATTTATTTATCTACCTACCTACCTAGCAATAATTTTTTTCTTAAGTGTTTCAGAGCGAGTTGCAAAGATGTCTTTTCACCTCTAAATACGTAAGTGGTATTTTCTTAAAGCAAGGAAATACTTTGACACAACACAGCACCTGATTAGCACTAGGAAGCTGGGGAGAAGTGGGCAGGCCCAGGCTGTGTATGGACAGGTGCTGCACAGGCCCAGGGATGTATGTGGACACCTGTGCAGTGCAGGCTGGGATATGTATTGACATCTGTGCGGAGCAGGCCGGGGATGTGTATGGACACCCGTGCAGGGCAGGTGGGGATGTGTATGGACACCTGTGCAGTCAGGCCGGGGATGTGTATGGACACCTGTGCAGGGCAGGTGGGAATGTGTATGGACACCCGTGCAGGGCAGGCCGGGGATGTGTATGGACACCTGTGCAGTCAGGCCGGGGATGTGTATGGACACCTGTGCAGTCAGGCTGGGGATGTGTATGGACACCTGTGCAGTCAGGCCGGGGATGTGTATGGACACCTGTGCAGGGCAGGTGGGGATGTGTATGGACACCCGTGCCGTGCCGGGCAGGCCGGGGATGTGTATGGACACCTGTGCAGGGCAGGAGGGGGATGTGTATGGACACCTGTGCAGTCAGGCCGGGGATGTGTAAGGACGCCCGTGCAGGGCAGGTGGGGATGTGTATGGACACCTGTGCAGTCAGGCCGGGGATGTGTATGGACACCCGTGCAGGGCAGGAGGGGGATGTGTATGGACACCTGTGCAGGGCAGGTGCTGATGTGTATGGACACCTGTGCAGGGCAGGTGCTGATGTGTATGGACACCTGTGCAGTCAGGCCGGGGATGTGTATGGACACCTGTGCAGTCAGGCCGGGGGTGTGTATGGACACCCGTGCAGGGCAGGCGGGGGATGTGTATGGACACCTGTGCAGCGCTTCTGTGCTATGCGTCTGGGAGGCTTAGCAGACACCAGGCTTCAGAGCAGGCAGCCCTGATCGATGGAACAGGCCTGGGGCTAAGTGGAGGGTTGCACTTGACCTAGAAAGCAATGGGACAACCCGCAGACTTGCAGGTTGGACAGGGACTCTGGCATGCCCTTTAGCCCGTCTCTCTTAACCAGGCATGGCGGCCCAGTGCCCTCAGTCCACAGAATGGAGTTGCCCTGCTCAATAAGAAGTTCAGTAAGAACAGAATGTACTCAAGGAACCCAAGGAACAGGGAGTGGAAGGCATGGAAGAAATGAAAAAAAAGTGTCTGGCATGAGCCAGGTCTGTTTTGTAACCTGTGACACTGGCTCCTGATGAGCCACTGCCTTCCCAGAGGACGTGCTCTCTCCTTGTCCACCGACAGGCTTCATTTCCTGCTCCAACCACTGGCGCTGTCCCATCTCAGGTCGCTGTGCACATGGACTTGGAATTACTCAGAACCAGGTTCAAATCCCTGTTGCTGCTGTGTGAGCTCGGACTTTCGTGACCTTTCTGAGCCTTGGTTTCTTTCTCTTCGCTAGAGTGGGAATGGCAGTCCGCATTTTTGGGCTGTGGTGGGAGTTCGGGGGACAGTAAGTGTTTTGCACTAAGCAGGCTTCCATGCAAGCCTGGCTCCATCTCTTTGTGGGTGAGGCCCCATGGCTTCAGGAGCCCCCACACTCCCTGTGCCACCCCACTCCTCACTTGCCTATGAGTACCTTGAGAGCAGGCTGCTTCAGACTCACCTGGACACTTGCCAGTGCATGGCACTTAGTAGGTGTTCAATAAATGTTTGTGGCAGCCATGAGAGAGATATACCCAGAAATAGCACCTAGCATGTGCAGGTTCTTGGGAAGTATGAGTTGTCTTATGTGAGGCCTTTAAGCCTCCGCAGTTATGACCCACGGCATCTGCTCAGAGGCAGGTAAATTGGTCAACGAGCCCACTGTGTGAGGTTGATCGGTGCTCAGGGCAGAGCAGGCTGTGCCAGCCTCCTCTCCTGAGTGTGTGCTCCCTTTGGGTGGAGAAGACCCCTGCATGTGGAATAATAGAGGCTGAGGAGAGAGGTGGGAGCTGCAGTCAGGGCACCTATTTGGGGTGCTGCAGGGGCTGGTAGACAGGACCGCAGAGGCTGCCACGCTGGACACTGTGCACCCAGATGTGGGGCCCCAGGGGCAATGCACCGCAGGGGGAGAATGCAGGCACGCTGCTGGGAGGGCTCGGGCTGCAGCCTCAGTCCTGCTGGGGCCTCTCCTCTGCCCCCACCCCCTGGTAACGCAACACCTGGCTGTCCTCCTGCAGGCCTGCACACCTCCCGCCTCTCTTGGCTGCTCCTGGAGGCTTGAAGGTGTTGCAAATTGCTCTATGATGTTCTGGAGCCAAACCATGTCCCTGGACCGTGGCCCAGCCCCCAGGGCTTGGCATCGACAGCATTGTCCCTGGAAGACACTTTGCCTCTGAGGCTTCGGAGTTTTGAGGGATTTGGTTTGGAGGCCAGGTCAGCAGCACCTCCACCTAACTGGTACTGGGGTGGTGCCTGTCTGAGGGCCGAGCAGAGTCAAGGCGGTCAGAGAACACGGCCTTGGGCTGCTCCCGGCCAGGCCTGGCCACCTGAAGGTGCTTCTGTGATGAGCAGTGTAGAGTTAGGAAGGAACATGTGCTCCGGGGCCAGACGGTCCGGGTGCTACCCACTCGCTGTGTGACCTCGGATATGCAGGCCTCTCTGTGTCTCAGTTTTCTCATCTGTGAAAGGGGGATGGTGTGAAGGTTAATGAGCTCAAACAGGCACACGGCTCAGAGCAGCCCCAGCTTGTTGTGAGAACTGTATAAACTCGAGCCATTCCAACCAGGATGTTAAACCCTGCAGGTCCCTTCCTGGGTGTGGAGCGAGGCCGGCCTTCCCCGCCTGGCCCGCAGCCCTGTGATCTGGCCCCGTCCAGCATGCAGCCTCACCTCTACACTCCCCTCCCTGCACTGCAGCCACCCCAGGTCGCCTCCTCTGCCTCAGCAGCGTTGCCCACCTAGTCGGGCCACCCCCACCCCGTTCCCTCACCTCTCAGCTCAGCCTCCCTCTTCCAGGAAGCCTCCCCTTTACACCGTGACATGCCAACCTCACCAAAGCCTGCAGGTAAAGAAGCCGAGGCCTGAGCGGGGGCCACCTGCCCAGGGGGAGGCTGCAGGAGTGGACAGCTGGGACCCGGCTTCAGGCTTGGCCAGCTCCAGAGCCTGTGCCCTTCCCTCTCACCTCCCTGCTCCTCACCATCAGGGTTTGTGGGGGACGCTGGCAGGAGCCACCTGGGTCCTGCATCAAGACCGAGGGGCTCAGTCCCTGGCTGCTGGGAAGTGGCCTGCCAACCTCTCCTGGCATTGCTTTGGCTGAGGAGATCCCCCACGCTGCCTGTGGGATTGGCTGAGGCTCCATGGAGACTGGTCACAGGCCAACTTCTCCCTTTGCCCAATCCAGCTTTCTTCCCTCCTCCACCCCATACTGATCCCCAAAGGGCTTCCTGATATATGTCCTGCATCTAATTCCGACCCAGAGCTGCAGCAGGTGCTTGGTGGCAAGCACCTAAATCCCAATTAGGGGACGAGGGACTTCCCAGAGCCCTGGAGGGTCAGGCTTGTGGCTACACGGCAGGAAGCCCTGCCAGGCCACCAGGGCTGGTGCAGATGAATTCCCCTCCCCACTGTAGCTGGGCCCGAGGCTGGACACCAGAGCTTTGCCACGCTGTCCCCAGACCAGTGGGATGACTTCAGCTCAGGGAATTGGTGAAGGATGGGCTAAATCAGGAATGACAGAGGGAGAAGGGGGTGGCTTGAATTAGGGACTTGAAGTTTCCTTTGCAAAAACCATGCCTTGTATACTTAACACCAGGGAGAGAATCTCTTAGGTCAACTAACCATAACATTCCTGAGGGCATTTCTGTCTCCAGGGCCTGGCACTGGGTTGGGACTTAACACGCACTAAATGAGTAAATGAATAAAAGAAAGAGGCATTAGTTCTGTCCCACTGAAATGTAAGCTCCATGAGAGCAGGGCCATGTGTGCCCTGTTCATCGCCCCATCCAGTGCCCAGCAAAGGATCTGGCACATTTGTTGGATGAACAACTGAATGAATGAGTTTTCCAAACTGTAGTTTACAGATATCCTTAGAATTTTACAGTCGGTGTCCAGATAAGTTTGGGAAACGCTGCACACGGTAGCTTCCTGTCAGAGAGAGGCTAGCCACCAAGAACCTGATGCAGGTTACTCCACACTACTGCTCATTAAAGGCTCTGAGAAGGTCTGCAGTGAAGAGACTCACCTTGTTCTATCCAACATTTCCCATATTAATTTCCTGCCCTTTGACAGCCCATGGCCACCAGTGTACCATGGGTGACATTTGGGGAATTGCTCCTTTAATCTGAGAATCTGAGTTAGAGGCCGCGTGATCAAGGTCAGGCGTCTGCCTAGGGAGAGGAGAGGGAACCAGCTCTGGCACGGAGATGGAGAGAGCTGCTCTGCAGGGTTTAGACTGTCTTTTGGACCTGGGAGGTCACTCTGGGGGCAGGAATGCCCAACAGGAGCTCCTGTGAGGTGTGATGGGGGAAGAGGGACAAACTGCTATAGGAGGGACTAGGGACAGGAAACTAAGGAAACTTCAAGTCCCCTAATTCAAGCCACCCCCTACAAAGCCTTCTTGATCACAGGGAGATACCCCAACCAACTTTTCTACCGGCCCCATGCTGTCCCTCTTCCTCCTGGTGACTTTGCCGTATCCTTGTGGCTTCCTTGAATGCTTCACCCCGTCTACTGTGCTCTGGGTTAACACACGTGTAGGCAGGATTTCAGGTTGATAAGAGAAGAATGGAAGGAAAGAGAGGGGACTGATCCCACCTGGCCTTGGGCAGCGCTCCTGGTCCCTTGGGGTTGTCAGCAGGGCGTAGCTGTGGTCATCCAGGCTGAGAGATGGCTGGCCCTGCACTGTGGTGTCATAGGTGGGGCCTCCTGGGGACCAGAGAGAGAAGAGAAAGTCTGAAGATTCGGGCTGACTTTTAGACATCACTCTGAGGTGGGGACACAGGCTGCATGGGCACAGGCACTGGGAGCTGGTCAGGGGCAGTGTTGTCAGGCTTGGTCTGTCCCAAGGGAGATGTTGAAAGAAACACCAGCTGCAGTGCAGGTGACATATGGGGAAGGAACAGTCAACTGCGGGCCTTGAGTTCTGCCCGTAACTCGCAGTCTGCCTGGGGAGTCCTGTGAGAGTGAGACTCAGGGTGGTGGAGGCCCATGGGCTGTGTATCTTTTGAGAAGGGTGGAGCTGGGAGGGATCGTGAGAAGCAGTTTGAAGAAGAGAGGGAGCATCCTAGAAGGCTTCATGGAGGAGGTGGGCCTGGGTGAGTAGAGAAGGATGGGTGCATGTGCCCAGGCAGGGCAAGAGCAGGCCCATTGCAGACTGACACCAAAGGCCGGCATTCAGACCAGAAGCACCCATTCCTGGAGAGCTCTGGGAGGGCGGAGACTGTGACCTGCAGAGGAGAGGTCTGAAGCACATGCGATCCATAGTGAGGTTCCCCCAGCAAAGACCAGCCTCTGAGCACTTAAACCAAGGTCAACAGCACTGACTAGAGAGGAGAGCACAATGCCTTAAAGAGCACGCGCAGCTCCCAGCCCAGCCGCGTGATGCTGCACCCTGACCAAAAGTTACAACTAGTCCATGACGGACACTGCGGGCTGCTTGGCCAGCCTCTGCCCACTACCGCTTCTCCTTGCCCTTCTCAACTACAGAGGCCAGAAAATGAAATTACTTGATTCTGCAATATCCCTTTCTGCTAGGAGTGCATATGACAGGACTCTAGACACCAGCATGTAGGTAAAAGTCCCTAGGAAAGAGCAAAGTTTTGCCAAGAAGAAATCTTTTGGCCCCTTTGCCCTTTCCCTTTTCCTCTCTGGCTGGAATGTCGTTGTAAGGCTCTTGAGGGGTAGCAGCCGTCTTGTCACCATGAGTCAATAACCATAAAGGAAAGGGCTCTCAAAGTATTTTTATCTGCGATAGCATCTTAAGAAGGAATGTTGCCCGGCCGGGCGTGGCTCAGCGGTTGAGCATCGACCTAGGATCCAGGAGATCGGGGTTCGATTCCCGGTCAGGGCACATGCCCGGGTTGCGGGCTGCAGCCGATCAATGACTCTCTCATCATTGATGTTTCTATCTCTCTCTCTCTTCCTCTCTCTGAAATCAATAAAGATATATTTAAAAAAGAAAAAAAAGAAGAAGGAATGTTTCTGTCCATTCACCCAGAAGGGGCACGTCACAAAGGCAAACACTGGCAGTGCCCAGGCCAGCAGTGCTCATGAGAGCGGGGCTCTTTAGTCACTGCGTTCTCAGAATTCTGGACGCATTGGCAGTGTTGCTCGGCTTCTCCAGCTCTCTCTGTTCCACAGGAATGCTCTCTGAGCAACTCATGAATGGCTGCTGCTTTTCTGATGAAGGCCTACCTTGGGGGAGAAGGTGTCAGTCACAGGCCAGCACTGTTCATTAGAAGCAAACTCATTGGCCTGAAGGTTTACAGATAAGTTCACCCCGAGAGACAGAGCTACACTTGAGCGTCCTGTAAATCAGATTTCCAAACCCTGGACTGTGGCACACCTAGCCCGTGAGCTTGGGGACTCCAGATGTGCAATACCTGCTGAACTCAGGCGGGAATGCACCTTGCCTCCCCCATGGGCACTGGGTTCCTGGGGGCAAGGTCTGCATGTGCTCCAGCCCCGAGTGCCCTATATAGGGCCTGGCACTTGCAGGAGGTCCCAAAGCACACGTGAGGACCAGCGGCTGGGGGAAGGTGGACAGTGAGGCTTACAAGGCAGGGAGGAGGCACCTGGGGGACAGGAGTGCAGCTATTCTTGCTCTCTGCTCCCAGACATGTTAACTGACCCCAGGTGCCTGGGGGGACCCTCAGCCCATTTCCAGAGGCCCTGGAGGGATGTGTCTTTCCCAGACCCTTGAATCTCTGGCACAGGCCTGGGGCTGCGGTCAGGGATGCTCATGGACCTTCTACACTGAGGCTGCTCTTTGAATCTGCTTTGCCTTTGCCAGACTTTCTCTTAGGGGTCTCTGAGTTCAGTTTGGTTACTTGTCATACGAGGGTTTCTCGAACCCTCCATGTGGGTAAAGATTGAGGGTCCAGATCTCACCTCAGGGAGGTTTGGGTCCAGGTTCAGGTCAGGGTCAGATCTGTCTTCCTGGCTCAGGCTGAGATTTAGATTCAGGTTAATATCAGAGCCAGGGCTGGAGGGTCAGCTACAGAGTTTGGGTCATGTTTCTGTCCATCTCATGGGTTGTGGAGCTTAGAGTCAGTTTCACGGGACTGGTGTGCTCGCCACAGAGCAGCTCCTATGTGATGCTATCTGACCCCTCTCACCTGTCCCCTCTCCCCTCTGCACCCACTGCACCTGCTCAGTAGCGACTGAGCCACTCCCAGACGTATCTGGTCTGCTCTGTGATTGCACCAACTTCCTGCGAGCAGGGCCTGGCCTCCCCTGACTGGCTTTCCTTCTGTGGGCCCATAGGAAGCTTGTGGTAAGGGCTGACTGCAGGAATAAAGGGAACGAAGGCAGCTTCCAAGGGCAAAGTTCTTCCTCTTGTGGGAATTTTTCTATTCAGTTTTATCTATTTTAAAAGTTTTAATTGATTGTGGAGGATGTTAGGAAATTTGGGATTTTTTTTGCTGCTTACAGGTATCCGTCATTCATCCATCCGTTCACCCAACCACGCCGCGTCCATCCATCCGTCCGTCCATCCATCCATCCGTCCGTCTGTCTGTCCATCCACCCATCCATCCATCCATCCATCCATCTCATACATACTTTTTGACATCTACTGTGATGTGGGACTTCACAGGAGGTGAAGGAGACATTGAGACTGTCTTCAAAGAACTGGCCAATAATGGAACCAGAGCATGAGCAGCCGACAGAAGGAGCCCAAGTTCTGCAGGGTGGGAGGAAGACCCCGGCCCAGCTTGGAGGCATCGGGGAGGTTTCCTGCGGAGGAAGCCTGAGTCTTGAAAGGTGAGCCGGTGTGAAAGAAAAGAAGAGCCAGGTGGGGGGAGAGCCAGAGGGCTGGGCCCACGCAGGCTGAGCAGGACCGTGGCTGCCTCAGGCAGCTGCCTGGCGAGCGGCCCCAGAGGGCTGTGCTCAGCGGACCTGCCGCTTCAGGCGGGAGCGGTGCTGCTTCGTGGCCTGGCTGCGCCCCTGCCTGCTGTTGAGTAGGCCAGCGGTCCCTGGTTTTCCTTGGCTGCCAGCCTGCCACCCTCCCAGCCCTGCCCTGACTTGCAGAGCAGCCACAGAGGAATGGGGATGCTGTCAGAGGTCCTGTCAGAGCCAAGTCCCCGGGGCGATGTGACCCCAGGTTAGAAGCTGGCTAGTGGAGCAGTGGAGGCGCTGGGGGCAGTGCCCTCTGGCTCCGCATGCTGCCGTGTTGGAAAGGGCCTCTGCTTGCACTCCCTTTGTTCAGGAGGGTGTCCGAGGCAGCTGAGGGAAAACTGAGGGCAGAGGGGTGACCAGAGAAGCCTGAGGGCTGGGCTCTGGGTTTCTCCCCTTTTTTGGGAAGAGGGAACATGTTGTACGTGCATGACCTCAACTAGGAAACCTGAAGCTTGTTGATCTTGAGTGCCTGCGGAATCTTGGCCCCAGTTCTGGGCTGACTCCCAGGGCGTGCGGCATCCAGCCTGCAAACGCTGGATCCTGGGGCTGGCGCAGGAGGTGACAAGGTTGCAGTGCGCGTGGGACTCGGGGTGGCGTGAGTTCCTCTGCCATGATGGCTGGCCGATGAGGCAGGGCCCCTGAGGGACAGCTCAAACTTCCCAGGGGCTCCACCCCCAGCCGTGCTTCTCTGCGCTCTGTTCCAGTCCAGGGCTGCTTTTTTTGGTCTATTTTGATCACTAAGCACCTACTGGACCCCAGCCTTGCGCAGGGTGCAGGATATGTACAGTTCCATCTCATTCTCGGAGCAGGTTGGAGGGGTTCTGCCCATTTTACAGAGGAAGGAGCGAAGGGTCAGTGAGATTCCACCACCCAGCAAGTAAAGGAGGCAGGGTGGAACCATGTGTGAGAGGAGTGAGACCTAGACCTTGGCATTGTCTCTGAGAAGGATCCCTTTCCTGTGTCACGAAGGGAGGCCGAGAAGTTCTCACACCTATTGTCTTGACCTGGGTTCATCCAAGCAGAGCCCGAGGCCCTCTCAGGGAGTATGAGCCCAGCAATGAGCGATGGGGGGAGTGAAAGGAAAGGGACAGAGCTGAGGTCAGGGCGAGGCTGATGGCAGACCCTGAGCCCTGGCTCTGAGGAGTCGCCCGAACTCGGCCTGGAGGAGAAAGGAGGAGAGTCTGTCCTGCGCTCCTGGCTCCCACCCTTTCAGGTGGCCACCGTGTGGCCCCCAGGCCGGGCGTGCTGGGTGGGCAGGAACACAGAGCTGGTCCCCGCACAGGGACAGAGATAGCAGAACAGGAGGCAGTGAGGTCCAGGGGGTCGCTGCGGCGCAAAGTGGCTGATGCTTCCAGTCTCCTCGTCACACCGCTGGGGACACTGAGTCACAGAGAGGGGAGGTGAAAGGTTATGCACTGGTGGCTGACCAGGACCTGCTTGAGGTCACCTGACTCCCAGGCCACTGAGGTGGTTGCAGAGGTGAGCAGCAGGAGGTGGCCTGGCCCTGTATTTACATGTATAGTCCGTGTGTGTGTGTGTGTGTGAGAGAGAGACAGAGAGAGACAGAGAGAGACAGAGAGACAGAGAGAGAGAGAGAGAATCTGGAGTGACACGTAGGTGGCTAGGAAATGAGCATGAACACAGGATTCTCTAGCAAGCTCCCGGGCGTGTGTGCCTCAGGATGCAGAAGGGCATGCCCTCACTCTCACCTCTAGCAGAGTGTCCAGGCCCCTGCCTCAGTCTTCAGAGGTGTGCTAGGCCAGCCTGGCCCCCAGCCAGTGCAGGACACTGGTCACTGCCAGGAGAGGCGCAGGTGGGGCAGCACATGCCCTGGGCTGTGGGGCTCTTCCCTCTGGGCCTCGGGCAGCCCAGGGGCCCAAGCGCAGCAAGGACAATAGTAACTGGGCTTGGCATCCAGTCACACCCACCCCAAGTCCCAGACCAAGCGGCCCCTCGCCTGCCAGGTGCAGTCGCCAGAATAATCAATGCCCATTGTTCTCTAGACAAACGTTCCCTCCGCGCTTTCCACCACTCTGTTCCGGAGGATGGCCGGGTGCCCGCTCACAGCACGTGGACTGACACAGCCTAATGGGATCTGTTCCCCAAGTTGCTCCACCCCACAGGGTCACAGGGATAAAGGCAGCTACTGGCTGGATCAGGGCGGAGAGCTGACCCTGGCCCAAGCAGACTCCAGGCCTTGAAAACTGGCTGACCTTGGCCTTGGGTTCCTCAGCTACTTGAGGGGAAATCTTAGGGCTGGCAGGAAGGAGATGAACGTTCCTGGGGAAACCACCCAGCAGGAGTGAAGTGCGAAGTGTTCCTGCTGCTTCTCCATCCCATGGCGAGGAGTCACTGGCCTGGGTTCCCACACTGGCTTCCCTGTACTAGGCATGTCTGTCTCAGTTTCCTCATCTGTAAAATGGAGCCAGTGAACCTAGCCTGTGAGACTGGGCTGGCAGGTGTGCATGGCTAGCTCTCAGCACAATAGCCACGGGAATTGTGACATTGGCACAGCAACACAGGCGCTGGTGGCTCTTGGAGGACCACCTGTGAGGCAGCTGACCGAGTCAGGCCAGACAGAACATTGTGGACAGAACAGGGGCCACATCCTCTATGTGCTTAAAGGCCAATGTCAAGACACACCTCTTCCACGAAGCCCTCTTGCAGTCCCTTCTCTAGGCTTGTAGATCCCATGTATTCCCCGAGGGGCTGCCCAGCACGCTTACCGTTCCTTTATGTGAGTATTGGCAGGAGATAAGCCACCCGCTGTGGAAGCTCAAAGGGCCAGAAGTTCTCTCACCCAGATCCTGGGCAAATGGGCCCAGGCTTGGCCAAAAGGACACTCCATCAAGGGTTCGGGATCTTCAGTGGGAGCATCATGCAAAGGGAGAGTCGAACTCCATGCCGCAGGGCAGTGTCCACAGGCGACAGCGGCAGTCTCCGGGTCCAGCACTGGGGCTGGGCCTTCCCCAGAGGACCGGGCCGTGTGGCGTGGCTATGCGTTTTCTCTCAGCCTCCTTCGGCTCCTGCTCATTTCCTGTGCTGCTTCTCCCTGTAGATCCTGAGCTCCCTGGCAGCCAGAACTGGTTTGCTGGCATTTGCACTCAACACACACATGTGCCTTTGCATAATGCCAACTGTTCCAGGCAAGCAGATAATCTTTCCCCAACTGCACACCCCCAAGGGGCAGGAGTGCTGCCTCACATTCTGGTATAAATCCCACCAAATGCCTCCTGCTGCAGACTGCCTGTGTGTGTGTATGTGTGTGTGCTAAGTGTCCTAAATGCATTATATCATTTAACTTTTATAAAACTTTTAGGAGATAGGTGTTTTTCTAAACCTGATTTTATAAAAGTGGAATTTGAGGCTTAGGGACCTGCCCAAGGTCAGGTAGCAAGTAAATGGAGTTAGGATTTGAACCCAGGTGCATCTGATTCCCAAATCCATGGCCTTAACCACTACTTTGTGCTGTTTTGATAGAGATACACTCTGGGTGCTATGGAAACCTAGAGGAGGGGCAGGACACTTAAATTGGCTTGAGAAGTCAAGGAAGGCTTCCTGGAAGTGGTATTGTTTGAATTAAAAACATTTTTTAACCCAACTTTTTAATGGGCATTTTTAAAACAACCACAAGAATAAACAAAATAGTAACTAAATCTTTAAAGAATGAAGCAGGGTGGAGGGAGTGATGCCTGGCGGAGCCTGGGGTTGTCAAGCCATGTGGTGCTTTGGGGCACCCACAGGGCAAGGGCCTTGCAGAGTATAAGGTGTGGGCAGGGGTAGTGTGGGGAGAGGTGGGGCTGGAGTGATGGATGCCCCGTGGGAGCTGAGTCATTTAAGACAGAAAACGATTTTTCCCTACCTTTGGATTCCCACCCCCATGATTTGGGGCAAAATGGAAATACCCAGACATGACAGATGAAGGAACGTGGTGTTTGGATTCCCCAGCAGCAGGTAGTAAACGATTATTTTCAGTTTGGCGGAGCTGAAATCAAGAGTGAGGACTTGGGTCTTTCAGCACTGCTAGTTCTAGTCAAGAGAGGGAATCTGAGTCGTTCCTATAAAGTCTCAGTGCTCGGCAAACCAGAGGACCTCACAGGGGCTGGGGCAGGTGGCAGAACTGAGCAGAGCTGGGTGCAGCCCTGGGTTTCACAGCCAGGGTCCTGGGCAAGCACTTTCCTTCCTGGCACGTATATACAACAGACATGGTTATTGCTTGGATTTAAAACCTGTTTTATGGTTGGTTATAATTTCTGATGTTGGAAATGTTCCATGTGTCACAGAGCAGTCAAACTTCCTGAAGAGCAGAAGAGAAAATTGCCCGCAACGTCCATAACAATGGAAGTTGTCACTATGCCAGGCCACAGTCACCAACACCATGGACTTGGACCCTGGACAATTTTGCAATGTCTAGACTAATTGTCCATTCATTCACTCACCCACTTATTTGTTCTACTCTCTTGCTTCTGATTTATGAGACTGTTTATCTTCTATTTATCTTGTTCTGGTCATTCTTCTGCCCTGATGTCCAGGTCAACCCAAATGAAGAGAACAGATGAGTGGCCAAGATGGAAAGCTCTCTGACACGCATTCGTTTCCTTACCAGCTTGTCTTTCTCAGGACGGGCTTTAAATGTTGGTAAACAAGGAAATGCAAAGACAAAGAATATCTGAGTCTCGCTGGGACATGCAGTAAAATCGTTCCTAGTCTCCTGTGGACTAGGTGGAGAGAGAAGATGTCAGGTGCGTGGGTGCTGCCACTTACTCAGTGCCGATGGCCTTCCCTTTCCACAGCCTGTCGAGCAAGGATAAAACTGCTGTGTAGGACTCGTCCCCTGCCAGAGCCTGCGGTAGGCACACTGCATGTGTGACCTGACTGTCTCACCACAGCCACTTGAGGTTAGCATGGCCAGTGCCCTCCTTTCATGGAGGAGGCCCTGGGAACCTAGACAGGTATGTGTTCCCGGTCACAGGGCTTGGTGACGGTCTAACCTGACTTGAACCTAGGTGGTCTGATTTCAGAGGCTGTTCTTAAACACTTAATTCTGCTTCCAGGTCACAGGAGGGGGGATCAGATTGATGGTGTGAAGTGAGCGGCGTGGTGCTCAGCTCCTTGTAGGTGCTCAGCACGTGTTAGTTGAGAGCTTTGTGATTGGTATTTGGTGGAGACATAACCGATTCGTGGCCTCACTCAGGCGAGACTGACCGATGGCCTGGGGGCAGACCTGAGGGCCGTGTATGGGACACTTGTGCTTGGTCGTTGCCTCCTTCCTGCCCATTATATTTCCTGACTAAGGTGAGTTATTCTCTGCGCACATGAGCTCTGTGTGTGTCACAAAGCTGGTTGGCACTAGGAACATAAAATGGATGATAGAAAGTAAATTCAATAAAATCTCAACAGGCAGTAATGAAGAACCAAATCTAACAAGATTAAATTTAATAAGAGTAAGTTATGATCCTGCCCTTCCAGTTGAATTCAGTTTCATAAGTATTCATGTAGCAGCTACTATATACCATATTCTGTATAAAATCCTGGGGTGAGAGGGTGGATAAGAGGCAGTCCCTACTCTTAAAGACCTTCCTGCCCTTTAAAAGCGACTGCGCCAGTAAAAGATGTGTCCTTGGCCATCAACCTCTCCACAGAGACCCTCCTTGCACACTATGGGACCAGTGGGCAGGGCCTGTTTCCTGCCAGTCTCCCCACCACATCGGACTGGAGATGCTGGCTTAGCAGCACTGGCAGGAAACACACCAGAAAGGCCCAGCTTCCCCCTCAGTTCCCCACAGCGCCTCCTCTTGGCTGCCGGGACCCGACACAGTGACAGTTTCCTCTCCCACCTTTGTGAGCTCAGCCCTGAATGCCTCCCCTTTAGTTCCCATCAGACCCTCAACAGCAGGGGTGGGGTAGCCACCACTCAACAGGGACATCTGTCGTGGAGTCGAACAGCAGACCTCTGTTAGGAAAACTGAGGTTGATGTCTTTCCCAGCAGAGCCCACGCTCAGGAGGCTGTTGGCCTCAGCTGGCGTTGCTGCCTGGGTCGTGGGTGGAGGAGCCCAGCAGGCTGCACTGGGAATCACTCGCTTCTCGCAGACCCGCCAGTGGAACCCTCCTTATAGCTATTTTAAATGGGATTTAAATTCTATTATATCTTCTTATTGCTTTGTGTATGTGTGTATTATCAATTTTTATATGTTTATTTTATTTTTTTACTTAATAATTATTTTTTAATTACAGTTTACATTCAATATTATTTTTTTTTAGTTTTAGATGTACAGCATAGTAGTTAGACAATCATATACTTTACAAAGTAGTGTCCCAATATTTCCAGTACCCACCTGGCACCATACATACATAGTTATTACAATATTATTGACTATATTCCCTATGCTACACTTTACATTTCCATGACTATTTTGTAACTACTAATTTGTACTTCTTAATCCCTTCACCTTTTCTCGCAGCCCCCCAAACTCCCTTCCCTCTGGAAACCTTCAAAGTGTTCTCTGTATCTATGAATCTGTTTCTGTTTTTTTCCCCTTTATTTTGTTCTTTAAATTCCACACATAAGTGAAATCACATTGGTATTTGTCTTTCTCTTTCTGATTTATTTCACTTATAATACCCTCTAGGTCCATCCATGTTGTCCCCAGTGGTAAGATTTCATTCTTTTTTATGGCCGAGTATATTCCATTGTATATATCGCTTCTTCTTTACCCATTTGTCTACTGATGGGCACTCAGGTTGCTTCCACAGTCTTGGCTGTTGTAAATAATGCTGCAGTGACCGTATGGGTGCATATGTCTTTCCAAATGAGTGTTTTGAGTTTCTTAGGATAAATACCCAGAAGTGGAATTGCTGGGTCCTCCTTTGTCTCTTGTTATAGCCTTTGTTTTAAAGTCTATTTTGTCTGGTGCAAGTATTGCTACCCCAGCTTTTTTTTTAAATTTTTAATTTCCATTTTCATGAAATATCTTTTTCTATCCCTTTACTTTCAGTCTGTGTGTCTTTCAATCTGAGGTGAATCTCTAAACAGGGTATGTATTGGCCCTATTTTCCTATCCATTCAGCTGCCTGTGTCTTTTGACTGAAATATTTAATCCATTTGTATTTAAAGTAATTATTGATAAGTATGTATTTATTGCCATTTTATTATTCATATTTTTTATCTTTTCTCCTCTTCCTCCTCCTCCTCCTCTTCCTCCTCCTCTTCCCCTTCCTCCTCCTCCTCCTCCTCCTCCTCCTCCTCCTCCTCCTCCTCCTCCTCCTCCTCCTCCTCCTCCTCCTCTTCTTCTTCTTCTTCTTCTTCTTCTTCTTCTTCTTCTTCTTCTTCTTCTTCTTCTTCTTCTTCTTCTTCTCCAATACCTTTTAACATTTCTTATAATACTGGTTTACAGGTGGTGAACTCCTTTAGCTTTTTCGTGTGTGTCTGGGAAGCTGTTTATCTGTCCTTTGATTCTAAATGAGAGCTTTGCTGGGTAGAGTAATCTTGGTGGCAGTCCTTGCTTTTCATCACTTTGAATATTTCTTGCCACTCCCTTCTGGCCTGCAAAGTTTCTGTTGAGAACTCAGCTGACAGTCTTATGGGAGCTTCCTTGTAGGTAACTAACTGCCCTTGTCTTGCTACTTTTAAGATTCTCTCTTTGTCCTTAACCTTTGGCATTTTAATGATGCTGTGTCTTGCTGTGGGCCTCTTTGGGTTCATCTTGTTTGTAACTCTCTGCATTTCCTAGACTTGTATGTCTGTTTCCTTCATCAAGTTAGGAAACTTTTCTGTCATTATTCATTTTTTCAAATGGGTTTTTATTTCCTTGCTCTTTCTCTTCTCCTTCCAGTAGCCCCACAATACGAATGCTGGTATGTTTGATGTTGTCCCAGAGACCCCTTAGATTATCTTTATTTTTTTTAGATTCTTTTTTCTTTTTGCTGTTCTGATTGGGTGTTTTCTGCTGCCTTACCTTCTAAATCACTTATTCAGTCGTCTGCTCCATCCAGTCTCATGCTGATTCCTTTTAGTGTCGTCTTCATTTCAGTTACTGTGGTCTTCATTTCTGCCTGGTCCTTATGTTTTATATTTCCCACTCTCTTTGTTGAAGTTCTCACTGAGCTGACCTACTCTTCCTCTCAGCTCATCGAGCATCCTATAATGAGTGTTTTGAACCCTGCATCTGGTAGATTGCTCATCTCCATTTTGTTTGGTTCTGTTTCTGGACTTTTGTCCTATTTTTTTCTTTAGAGATATGTTTCCTTGTCCCTTCCTTTTGCCCGCCTCCCTGTGCTCATTTCTATGTATTAGATAGGGCTTCAGTCACAGTAGAGTGGCCTTATGTAGTAGGCCCAGTGGTGCAGCCTCCCCTGTTACCCAAGTGGGGTGCTCCAGTGCAGCCCCCCTTATGGTTGTGAGTACCCTTCTGTTTTAGTTGACCCTTGGTTTCTGTTGGCACATCTATGGGAGGAATTGACCCCCAAGCTGATTGGCTGCAAGAATCCCATGTCTGCAGCAGTATAGCTGCTATGCAGGGGTCCACCCACAGAGCAGGACTCACTTAACAGGACTCTCCTGCCTGCTGAGTCTGCTCCTTGAGTGTGTCACTTGTGGAGGTTGTTGGGTTGTGCTCCAATGTAGTCTGAAGCTGTCCACTGGGTGTGCTGACTCTGGGGCCTCCTGGGAGATGCAGGTCAAGGTCAGCTGCTGCCTGTGGTTTATTATTCAGCAAGACTTCAGGTGGTTCTCAATGATGGTTGCTCTGTAGTTTAGTTGTAATCTTGATGTAGTCATGGGAGGATGTGAGTACTGTATTTATTATTCCATCATCTTAACTGAAAACCTGTATGATTATTTTATAACCTGCTACTTTACTAATTTTTTAATTGTTTGTAGTAGTTTTCAGTTGATTTTTGGGAAGTTTTCCTAGATATAATTTGCAATTAAGATCCCCCCCCCCCCCATTCTTTATTTCTCTACTGCTTTGTCTTATCTAATTGGATTGGATTGGGACAAATTTAAGTGTTATTCCATTAAGTAATATGTTGGTACTTGGGTTAAGGTATACATATACATATACATATACATATACATATACATATACACATACACATACACATACACATATACATATACATATACATACACACATATATCTAAGGAAGTATCCCTCAATTCCTCAATATTAATGTTGTCTGTGAAACCATGTATGCTTTATCTCTCTATTATTTGTGTCTTCTTTCATTTCTTTCAGTAAAGTTTTATAGGTTTAAGTGTATAGTCATGTATCTTTTGCCATATTTATCCCTAAATATTTCATGTTTTTGTTGCTGTTGTAAATAGTATTGTTTTTAAGATTCAGTTTTTAAATGTTCATTCTTAGTATATTGACACACAATCCATTTTTGTTGATCATGTATCGTGCAACCTTGCTAATTTACTTATTTGTCTTAATAGTTTTTTTTGGCAGGTTCCTCAGAATGTTCTACAATCAGGAGTGGGGAACCTTTTTTCTGCCAAGGACCATTTGGATATTTGTAACATCATCTACGGGTCATACAAAATTATCAACTTAAAAATTAGCTATGAAAAAGCTCTTCGATTTATTGAATTATGAGCCCGGCCTGGAGTTGCCTTGGCAGTGCCAAACCAAATGATTTTGAGGGCCTGTATACAGTCTATATACAGACGTTCCCCATCCCTGCTACATAGATAATCATGTTGTTTAATGAGATACAGTTTTTCCTTTTTGGTCTTTCAGTATGTTATTTTAAATTGATTTTAAACCAATCTTGCATTCCTGAGGTAAATCCCACTTGGTTATGCTATATTGTTCTTTTTATACATATAACTTCAATTTGTTAAAATTTTGTTAAGGATATTTGCTTTTTTGTTAATAAGGGATATTGGTCTGAAGTTTTCCTGTGATTTTGTTGGTTTTGGTATCAATGTTTGGTGTCAGTGAATTGAAAAGTGTTCCTCTTTAATACTTTGTAAAACTTTGTGGGGAACTAGTGTTAACTCCTCATTAAATGTTTTAGAGAATTTGTCAGTTAAGCCATCTAAGTCTGAAGTTTTCTTTGTGGGAAGATTTTAAACTACAAATTCAATTTCTTTAATAGACATAGGGCTTTGGTAATTTGCATCTTTCAATGAATTTGTCCATTTCGTGTAAGCTGCTTAATTTATTGGCATAGAGTTGTTCATAATTTCTTTTATTATCTTTTTAATATATTTGGAGTCTATAGTATGCCATCTCTTTTACACCTGATATTATTTTGTGTCTTCTATCTTTTTTCTTCATCAATCTACCTGAAAGTTTATCAGTTTTATTGATTTTGTCAAGAACCAGCTTTGATTTCATTATTTTCTCTGTTGCTTTTCTGTTATCTATTTCCTTGAATTCTGCTCTGATCTTTATTATTTCTTGCCCTTTCTTACTTTAAGTTTAACTTGCTATTTATTTTCTGGTTTCTCAAGTTAGAAGATCATTGATTTGCAACCTTGTTTTCTAATATAGGCATTTAGAGCTATAATTTCCTTCCAACCATTATTTTAGCTGTATCCCACAAATTTCAATATTCTGTGTTTTCATTTTCATTCAGTTTAAAATACTTTCTAATTCAAACTGTGATCTTTGCCCATGGGTTGAAAATTGTGTTGTTTAACTGCTAAATATTTGAAAAATTTCTAGAAAACTTTCTGTGAAAGATTCCTAATTTAATTAAATTCTTAATTTATTGTGATCAAAGCACATATCTTGTTTGATCTGAAAGCTTATTAATTTATTGAGACTTTTTCATGGATCAGAATATGATTTATTTTGGTAAATTTTTCTTGTGTACTTGTAAAAACAAGGTATATTCTGTTGTTGGGTAGTGTACAATTAGGTGAAGTCATCTGTATACTTACTGATTTTCTATCTACTTGTTCTACCAATTGTTGAGAGAGAGGGGGGTCTTGAAGTACCCAACTATAATTGTGGATTTGCCTATTTATTCTTTCAATTATATCAGTTTTTGCTCAGTGTATTTTAAAGTTCTGCTACTAGGTGCATAAACACTTAGAATTATAATGTCATCTTGATGTACTGGACGCTTTATCATTAATGAGTGGCTTTCTTTATTCCTGATAATATGATTTGCTTTGAAATCTATTTTGTCTGGTAATATATATAGCATTCTAGCTTTCTTTTGAATACTGTTAGCGTTGTATATTTTCTCCCATGATTTGACCTCTAACCTATGTGTGTCTTTATGTTTAGAGAGTAATGTTTAGGATATGTGTTTGTTTTTTTATAGCAAAATGCACAGAACATAAAAGTTACCATTTTAACCACTTAAAGCGTACAATTCAGTAACATTTAGTACATGTGCATATCTACAACTGGAAGAGGACCCTCAGCAGTGCTCTCTCTTTGGAATTTTCACCTTGTTGGTACTCCCCTTTGCTAACTTTAGCCACCTTGGCCTGTCTGAACTCTCAACTTTCTCTTCAGTTCATGCAGAAATCTCACTTTATTGCTTCCAGTCTCTTGGGGATCAGTGTCCTATACTGTCTGTTGTCCAATGTCTGAAAACCACAGCTGTATACATTTTATTTTGTATTTGGTTGTTTAAGGTGGAAGAATAAATTCCCCCATTATTCCATCATGGCTTTCCAGTCTTTTTGGAGAGCTTGCTCTTTATATGGCCCCTCAGGAGAGTCTGTGGAACAATATTCTCTGAGTTGTTATGTTCATAGCAATATGTCTATGGCCTTTATACATGGAAGTCAATTTAGCTTGATATAAAATCTGTGACTCACATTTTTTGAATATGTTAAATATGTTACTCCATTGTTGTTTGGCATAAAGTGTTGCTATCAAAAAGCTTCCTTCCCAGTAACTAGGTTGTTTTGTTGTTGTTTTGTTTTGGCCAGGATGCCTCAAATATTTTTTTTTATAAAGCCTAATAATTTTACTAGGCTGAATCTTGATATTGGCCATATGGATTACCTTTTCCCTAGGATTGTGGTATGTTCTTTCACTTTGTAGTTACAAGTTCTTTTAGCTCAAGAATGCTTTCTTAAATTATACAGCTTAGAATTTGTACTTTTTGCTTTCATAAGCTTTTTGAAAAATCTCTTATTATACATATGTTCCATCTTCTTTGCCTATCATTTATATCTATCTTTTTAAAAATCCCTCTTTTATCTCTTTTTAAATATCTAAAAAACATGTTTTTCTTTTCACTTTCTATTTATCTTAAGGCATTGTTGCATTTTTTCTTTCTTTTGTTTCTCTATTATAGCCTTCATTTCTAAAATAAATTTTATTTTTTTTCTTACTATATCCTGACTTCTGTAATTTCTCTTTGCAAATATTCCTGTTCTCCAATCACCTCATTTATAAGATTTTATAATTTTTAAAAATTTATCTTTATTGTTAGAAGTATTACAGGTGTCCCATTTTCCCCCCTCATTGACCCCCTCCACCTCATTCCCACCCCCTCCTCGGGCCTTCATCCCATTATTGTCTGTGCCCATGGGTTAAGCATATATGCATATAACTTCTTAGGTTAATCTCTTTTCATCCCCATCCCCCTTCCCTCTTCCCTCTGAGATATGACAGTCTGTTGCATGCTTCAATGTCTCTGGGTCTATTTTGTTTGTCAGTTTCTTTTGTTCATTAGCTTCTTCTTAAAGAAGACCCTTCAACATTTCATGTAGTACTGGTTTGGTGGTGACAAACTCCTTTAGCTTTTTCTTATTTGTGAAGTTCTTTATTTGACCTTCAATTTTAAATGATAGCTTTGCTGAGTAGAGTAATCTTGGTTGTAGGTTCTTGCTTTTCATCACTTTGAATATTTCTTGCCACTTCCTGCAGAATTTCTGTTGAGAAATCAGCTGACAGTCATATGGATGCTCCCTTGTAGGTAACTAACTACTTTTCTTTGGCCGCTTTTAAGATTCTCTCTTTGTCTTTAACCTTTGGCATCTTAATTATGATGTGTCTTGCTGTGGGCCTCTTTGGGTTCCTCTTGTTTGGGACTCTCTGTGCTCCTTGGACTTGTAAGTCTATTTCTTTCACCAGGTAGGGGAAGTTTTCTGTCATTATTTTTTCAAATAAGTACTCAATTTTTTGCTATCTTTCTTCTCCTTCTGGCACCCTGATAATGCAAATGTTGGGCAGCTTGAAGTTGTCCCAGAGACTCCTTACATTATCTTCATATTTCTATACTCTTTTTTCTTTTTGCTCTTCTGGTTGGGTGTATTTTGCTTCCTCATATTCCAAATTGCTGATTTGATTGTCAGGTCCTCTACTCTACTGTTGATTCCCTGTAAATTATTCTTCCTTTCAGTTTTTGTAAACTTCATTTCTGACTGGTCCTTTATTATGTCATTGGTGATGTCACTAGTTTCTTTCATAGTCTTACTAAGATCCTTGAGCATCCTTATAACCATTGTTTTGTATCTAGTAGCTTGTTTGGCTGTTCTTTCCTTTGTGACATGTTTCTTTGCCTCCACATTTTGTCCGCTTCCTGGTGTTTGTTTCTATGTATTAGGTAGAGCTGCTATGTCTCCTGGAATTTGTAGAGCGGCTCTGTATAGTAGGTGTCCTGTAGGGCCCAGTGGCTCAGTTTCCCCAGTCACCTGACCTAGACCTTCCAGATGCTCCCCTGTGTCTTCTGTGTGCACTGGCCTGTTATAATTGAGCCTTGGTTGCTATTGGTGTCACTGGGAGGAATTGACCCCCAGGCCAATAGGCTGTGAGGACCCACTGCAACTACAGCCAAACAGCTGCTGTGCTAGAGACACCCCTATGGAGCAGGGTTTACTTCATGGAGCTTTGGTGTTCACCAAGTGTGCCCCTTGGGTGTGTCACTCATGGAAGTGTCAGGGTTGTAATCCAGTGTGGTTGAAGCTGACCACCAGCTGCACTGTCTCTGAGGTCTCCCAGGAGGCGCAAAGTCAGCCTCTGCCTGTGCCCTGCCCAGGGCCACCCAGCATGAGCCACACAGCAAACTGTAGATCGCTACTACTTGTGCTGGGCTTGGAGGTGTCCAGGAGAGGCCAAGCTAGAACCAATGCAGGCTGCTGCTAATGTCAGGCCTGGGGCCACTTATCGAGAAGTATGGGGCACACTGAGGCCAGCTGCTGCTTGTTTGAAAGATTTTAGGAAAGTCCTAAGCATGAGGCTAGAGAGGCCACTTGCATAGAAAAGCCACTGGAAATGGCTTGGATGAGCCTGCAAGTAGGGAGGGGAGGGGCCTCCGGGAATCACCAGGGCAGGGTGAAAAACGTGAGTCAGGTTGATGGACTCAAGGGAGGGCTTGTCAAAGGAGCAATGGTCTCTGTCAGCACTTCTGTCTGGTAGAAAGCTGCCCCTCCAGCTCTCACTCGCCATGATTCCAGGCAAGTTAGTTCCTCCCTGAATGTTCCAGGTTCCTTTCAAGCTGCTGCCCAGCACTGGAGCTCAGAGGGAGTGTGTCTGAGTAAGTCCATGTGCTGGCCCTTTAAGGAGAAAGGCTGGGACTCCCACAGCGTCTGCATCACTCAGCCAAAATTCCTACTGGTTTTTACAGCCAAAGGTTGTGGGGACTTCCCTTCCTGCACTGGAACCCTGAGCTGGGGGGTCCTGATGTGGGGCTGGGACCCCTTGCTCCTCCTGGAAACCTCCACAGCGAGATATCCTTTCTGGGCTTAAACCGAAGCACCAGGTGTGGGACCAGCCTGTTTCAAAATTCCGCCTAAATTCTGCCCCACGTCTCTGCCCCTCTGCCCATCCTACCAGTCTGGATGCACTTCTTCAGTTCCCTTGTTGTAGGACTTCCATCTAGCTAGATTTCAGGAGGTTCTGTGTGATGGTTGTTCTGTATTTTAGGTGTAACTTTGATGTGGTTGTGGGAGGTGGCAGGTACCAAGGTTACCTACGCTGCCATCTTGTTGTCTCTAAGGTTTTATAATTTTAATTTACATTGTTTAATAATTTTTATCATTTTTATAACACATTTTGACTTGCTATTAATATTAGATTATTATTTCTCTGTCTTTCACAGATTTGTTTCTGGTGTGGTTTATTGTCTGTTGAGATATTTATTCTCTGATCTATATACGTTATTATTTATAATACCCCTTATTCTCTCTTTTCTCAGAATAAGCTTCCTCTGGGATTTGGCTGGTTCTTTTCTACTGCTTGCTTTTTAATGCAATGATTTTTTTCTTGTTTTTAGCATGTAAATATGTGCTAGAATAGCTTTTTTAGCTTCATTTATATTGCGCTTACTCTTATTTTATTTTCACAAAGTGATTAAAAACATGGCCTCCTACTTTTGGGTATCTGCCTACTCTGTTCCCCTCTTCTACCTTTATCCTGACCTTTGTTTTCCTTTGCTTCTGTTGTTACTGTCCTGCTCACTTTGTATCTACTCTTATTTGTTTCTTCTTTGTGTGGATCTTCATTTTAGAAAAGGTCTTTGATTTGTTAAATTTCATGAGTTTACGGCTCTACTGTATCATGGTCTCATTGCATTTACCTTCATATTGGATCTTTTGAAGCCTTTCCACTTTTAATTGCTCTTCTCAGATTGGCCCACAGTGCTTCCCAGTTCAATCCAGTGACCTTGGGTCATTCTGTCCTTATGGGCATCAGAAGCCCAGCGACCTCCTTATGCTTCCTTCTGCACAGATGTAGATACCATGCAGTTCTTGTAGTGGTCAGTGGGTTGTTCCCACCCTGTTAGGAGAGTCTTGGTTTTGTTGTAGATGGCGCCTATGGGTCTTTTATTTTGTTATCTTGGTTGCTCTATTTATGTCGAACAATTTGGGAAGAATGAAAACACCACTACTATCTTCCAGGAATGACTGTGTGCATTTACTATTTTTTATTTGCATAATTCAGCTAGAGATATTTTCTGTTGCTCACAAGTAAGGACCTGGGCTGACATAGAAGTTTTAATTGACTGGAAGTGCGAAGGGAACAGGCATGGCTCACAAATAAAGTGGTTACAAGAGTGTGATTTTAGCCCCCATTAAAGAGAGCGGAGCATTTTGACCATTGGAGGTGACGATCCTGCCCTCTCTGCTCTGGTCAGCCCTTGAGTGCAGCATTGTATCTGCTCTGGGCACCAGGGTTTTAACAGACATTCATCTGTGAAGTGTGTTGAGGAAGGAGAAGCATGTTGGAATCATGCTATCCAAGTAATAGCTGAGGGAACTACCAAGAACATTTAACTGGGAGAAGAGATTTAGGGGCAATATGACTATCATCTTCAGACACTTGATCATTAGATAAAAGGAATAGACTTATTTGTGTGATCCCAAAAGATACAGCTTCTGTCAAGGGGTGGACATTATAGGGAGAGAGATATTCAGCTCCACTTAAAGAGGAACACTTTTCCTTTCTGAAGCTGTATACACATTTGGTGGGTTACATTGTAAGGATGGTGCAGTAGCTACCAGAGTTCCACTAATCACCTCAAATCTCTTTGCAACCCTATGATGAGCTTGGGGCTTCTTCCAACCCTAAATGCCTGTAATACTACTTATTAAGGCACTACGGGAAATATGTGCCTTGTACTGTAATGGGTATTACTGAGGCTTAAGGTTGGTCTGGGATCATAGAAAACTAAGTGACAGGCCTTAGTCTCAAGTAAGTGATAATTTGGTTGATAAGATTTGATTGATGTATCCATGGAAAAATAAACAAATAAAAGAACTAACAGGTATAATTTGCTGGGTGCTGCCATATGCCAGACACTGTCTACAAACATAATCCTTGCAGCAGCCCTATGAGAGGAGTGACGTTATAATTTCTACTTCATAGATGAGGCTTTGAGAGGTGAAGGAAGCTGTCCAAGGTCATACAGCTAGTACGGAGCAGAGCTGGGACTCAAGCACAGCTTAATTCATCTCCAAACCTGTACTCTTAAACATTTCAGTAGGAAATAATTTTAAGATTTCTGAAAATAAGTTGCCACCATAGGGCTCTAAGAGTGTTCCAGAGGCAAGGGCCAGATTAGCATGAATTGAAGACTTATATTGCAGGCACCATGTGAACACCATCTAATCTCATCCTCCAAAAGTAATAAGCAGCACAGTTCATTAGCCTGAAGTATCAGCCGGAACCCTGTCAGGAGATAGAATATATCCCATTATTTTCACAAAGAGGAATTAATATAAAAAGTGTTACCAGGTTATAAAGTTGTTAATTAGGTAGCTGAAAAGGCAAGAAGAAAACTAAGTTACTGTGGAGGTAATAATTGCTGGAAGCATCTACTGCCCCAGGGCTGGGGGAACAGGACAGAGTTGAGAATTATTAACACTTAGGAGTTTGGAGTAGAGGCCCCGTGGAGTTGAAGCTCAGACTCCGGGGCGCAGGGGGAGGCACTGCTCCTCCAGGACTGGTCCTGAGATGCAGGCCGAGGGGAGGCTGGTTTGCGAAAGTTGGAACTAGAGCTGCTGGAGGGATGCTGACAGGAAGGACGGCCAGTGGGGAGAAACGGGTCCTGTCTTCCTCCTCCGGCCCTGCAGCCTCTCTCTGGTGGCCCCCTTTTGGTTGAATCTGATATAGAGCCAGCTGGCAACACAGAAAGCTGGATGCTGGCTCAGCCCCAGCATCACAAGGCAGAGGAGACAAGGGTGGTGTTTTGTTCTTGAGGAAATGGAGGCTCAGAGAGCTGAAGACACCGGCCTCAAGTCTCAGGGATGGTAAACCATGTACACCCCACCCAGCCACCCCACCTTTTACACGCCCTGGCTGCTTTGAAGACCACTTTGCTCATTTCTGAGGTGGCATTGGGGCCGATCTAACCTCCTACGTCATTTCCCTGCCCTGGGAAGGAGTTCTCACCAGGATGGGCAGCACAGCCTGGCGTGTGGCCCTGGAGCCCCGCCCGCTCCCAGGAGCCCCAGAGCGCGCCCTGTGCCCCCACCTCTGGAATCTCTCCTGACTCGTTCCCTGGCGTGGCCCTGGCCCCCGTTCTGGCAGGCCTGGCCTGGCTGGTGACAACAGAACATCTGCTCAGCCCGTCTTGATGCTGAGAACAAAGAGACCAGCTTCCCAAGCTGTCACCTCCCCTCAAAGGCCTCAGGCACCATTGCCAGGCAAGTCCCCGTGGCAGCTTCCCAGAAAACAGCTCTGGCGGGGGGTTCAGACATGCCGGCCCATGTTCGGAGGGAAGGGGTACTTTCCAAAGGACAAAGATCTGCTCTGGGTGGTGGGCTTGCGGAGGAGGGAGCCCATTGCTGTCTGTCTGTTCCGTGCCGCCATCTCCCCAAAACATTTGCTGGGCGCACACTGCGTGGCAGGCACAGCTTGCTCTGGAAACAGCGGCTGCGAAGGGAGCAGCTTCCTGCCCTCGCGGGGTGCGCGGTCACGTGCAGGATACAGGCCAGCTGAGCGAGGCGACCAGAAGGGCAGGGATTTCACACTCAGTCCCAGGCGTGCAAACAATGTACCTTTACTTTTATAGAACTCACATTAATTTCTATTTTGAAACTTCATTTTATTGGGAGAGCAAATCCTTGGTGGATCGTCGTGAGCTGGGTTCCTTTTTGTTTTCTAGGCTCATGTCTGGTTCCCGGAGGCTTACGCGGCCCCGTGGACAGGCTGTGCCGCGGGTCCCCGGTGCGGCCCCTGCCCGCAGTCCCAGCCGCTCTCCGGGCGCTGTTCAGTGCCCCCTCCTTGGTCTGTGCCTCAGCTCTGTCCGGCGGGCGGGGCAGGAGGCCCGCTCCCCGAGGCTTCCCCAGGAGCCTACATTCAGGGGGGATTGGGAAGCACCAACCCGTTTCCTTACTCAGATTCAAAAGAGTTACATCCAGGGGTGCCGGAGGGTGACTCCACACCCCTCCCAGGGCAGGGTCTCTCTGTAGGGGGTTCATAGGAAAGCGGGCGGTGGGTAGAGGCAGGGGCCCCCCAAAAGGACAGTGCATGCCGGAGGCGGCAGAGGCACGGCCCTGGGCCACCGCGGTTCCTCGGGTGGCTTTCCGTTTCTGGGTCGCCAGCCAGCCTGAGGCCACCGAGGGTTAGGGCTCCAACATTTACTTCGCAGTCGCCTTTGCTGCCGGAGCCTTACTGCAGCTCAGTGAGTCCCCTACAGCAGCCCAGGGGACAGTCCCTCAAAGCAAGTGAATCCCTACCCACGAATTATGTCAGAGCCCCGAGGGGGAGGAAGACAGCCCTTTGGTGGGGAGGGAGGAACCAGGAAGTCCTCTCTGAGGAGGTGACATTGGAACCAAGACCTAAAAAAGCCCTAGAAAGACCTGGAAGGATCAAGTGGGCAGAGGACACAAGAGCCTGCGTGAAGGCTCTGAGGTGGAGCGAGCGCCCTGCTCCCGAGGGCCGGGCCGGTGGCGTGGGGTCCATGGGGGCTCATGCCACCAGCAGCTCTGTCCCAGGTGGCGCTGGCCCCCTGGGGAGCAGATGTGTGCTCTGGGCCATCCTGTGGTTGCTCACGCCAGAGAAGTACTAGGAGCTTAGCAAGCAATTCACGGTTTACACACAGCTTCAGGCCATATGCAGGCGCTAACTTTTCTGACTCTGGGGTAGGGTCTTCTCCCCTCCTGACCACTCCCCTAAGGAAAAAGGTCCCAGGTTCCCCCCCTACTTGAGTGCTACCCTGAGAGGCCAGCCCGGCTTGTCTCCTGCTCCCCAACCCATCTTACCTTGGACCTCTCCTTCCCTGACCCCAACCCTGACATGTCCCCTGTCCACCTCCACTTTCATCACTCTTAGGGTGATAAAACAATTAAAACCAGCAAAAACTTTCACACTAAAGCTGAGGGACTTGGTTTGTTACCACTTCCAAGAACGTTTGCATTTGAAAAGATTGTTTAAGTCAGAACACAAAAGAATGGCAGAATCTGGGACATTACATTAGGCAGAAAAGAAGCCTTTAATTTGCATCCGAGGGTGGGCCCTGTGCACACTCAGGTACACACACACTGTCTCCTCACCCCCGCTCTAGCGGCCCCCAGCTCCCTACTGCCCCTGGAAGCCCTCCCCCACGAGCAGAGACGCGGCTGAGTGGACCCAGGACCCAGGACCCAGGTCACATCCAGAGTGTGTTCTGCAAAGGCAGACACAGAACGGACACCGGGCAAGAGGCAGCCAGGCAGCAGACAGGAGCCCAGGCACTTGAGATGTTTTCCTTCAATCCTTACCAAGGCCCATTAAAGGAAGGATCTTATTACCCCTATTTTAAAGATCAGGAAATTGGGGTTCAGAGGGGTTAGGGGTTCATTCGTCTCAGCACAGTGAGAACTTTGTCAGACCCCAAACCCCTCTTCTCACGGCCACACCCTGTGTTGCTGTGTGTCCTGAGGCCCCGGAGGGTCCAGACCGGGGGAGGGTGTGACAGAAGGCTCCATGTTGTTCTTGGGACAATCTATGAGTGGTTGTCCGGGCCTGGGCTCGTCTATCCTAACCCCTTCACCCTTGGAGCAGGGGTCAGGAATTTCGGCAGGAAGCATCCAGTACCAAGGGTGATGCATTATCTCAGCTCCCCAGGCGTTCAGAGACAGCTGGTGGAGCCAAGGAGCTTGGAGAGCAGGCCCCTAGCCAAGGCGCCCAACCACTGGGAGATGGAAAGGACTCAAGTCTGCGGTTTTCCTGTTGCGTGAACAGGCAGGGCCGGGGAGGTAAGCAGCGCCTGGGCGGAGTCCACCTGACCCTCAGGGGAGGGGTGGCGGCTCTTCCTCCTTCCTACCCACTCTGTGGCCTTGGGACTCACTTCTGTCCCCACCACGGAGGGCAAAGCTAAGAGTGGCTAAACCCTGCCTCAGTTCCTGCAGACCTAATGCTTAAGGATTGAGGAGAACTGGACTGTGAACACAGGGCGCAGTCTCAGGTCTTGTATGCATGGTTTGATAGCATATGTAATAAAATTTAAAAAGCATGATATGTGTGTGTCTTTAAATGAATTTATACTTCTTCACTAAAATATCATTCGGCTACTTTGGTTGGAAAAATGAGCATTGAGTGATGCATGTGATATTATTTATTCAGAACAGAGACGGTTCTTGGAGCAAATATGAACTCACAGGTCATTTGCAATTCCCCTCCACTATGAGAGCCTCCCCTGGTGTTATGGGGTGTCCCCTTACACCCTCCCAGGTCCATGGTCCACAGACAGGAGTGTAATGACATCCTCCCTGAGCTTCTGTGAGGCCTCAGGTAAGCGACTCCACTCCCCTAGGCCGCAGTTTCTCTTCCTTACCTGTTCACGGGGCGCAGGGACAGTGGCCATGAAGCACGTGACTGGGACGACACAAGCCCGTGGCCTCAGAAGCTATTCCTCACTTATGTTCCAGGTGGGAACAAATAAAATGTCCCTTTTTTTTTTTTTTTTTCTGTCATTATTAAACCTTCAGACTTGGAAGGGAGGGAGGAAAGCAAAGGCCACTTCACAGAGGAGACTTGGTGGCCAGGATGTTTCTACTTCACTTTTCCCTGGAGAACTTTATCAGGGAGGAAGCCAGTCAAGGACTTGGTCACTCTCCTGGAACTAGAGACCAGTTTTCCCTTCTTCCTTACAGAGGGCTGGATGGAATTCCGGGGACCCAGATTAAACAGATGAGTCGCTCAGAGCCACGGGCAATGGATGGAGCTGGAGGAGGAAGCAGGAGCCCAGAGGAGCCTCTCTCGCGTATTTCTCCATTCATCCCATTGCCAAGCTACCCGGTAAATCTCTCCTGCTGCGTGTCCTGGGCTGGCTACCTGCGAGGTGTGGAGGCTGCAAAGTGTTTGAAGACCCGTTCCTGTTGTCAGTTTTCTATCTAGGTGGGAACCCAGATATTCCCACAGCTTATTATAACACAGTGCGTAAGTGCTCCGACCAAGCGAGGCACAGGAGCTGCGGGGGCAGAGGCGGAGGGCACCTCTCCAGCTTTAGGTCAGAGAGGGCTCCCTGGTGGAAGTGACAGTGGAGCTCACCATATGGTTCAAGGTGTGGGTACAGAAGAGCATGCTGTGTAAGCAGCTGGCGGGAGGACTTTGGGTCTGGCCTTGGTTTCACATGGCAGATACCACCCAAGTTAAAACCCAAGTTTAGAGCCTGCAGAAATCCCAGTTCCTGCGCTTACAGCAAGCGGGCCACGGCCCCTTGTAATTTGCTTCCTCAGAAGCACAGGTGGGAGGATACCAGTGGGAGCGGAATGACTTTCAAACAGGTTATGACCCTGGGGCCTCCCCTCCTTCCTAATGTGTGCTGCTCTGCTCTCCTACAAAGTCACCAGTTGGAATTTTTTCAAAGGTTGCACTTCTCATGTTAATCTTTTGCTCGAGAGGAAGGTTTGGGGCACTTTTGTCCCTGGCTGAGAGGAAGAAAGAAGAGCCAGATTGACCAAATCTACCAGTATAAGTCACCCTATTAACAAACTTAGAAAAAATATAGCAACTTAAACAGGTGCAGTGAAAATATTTGGGAAAGTCCACCATCTATTTCTGATTTAAACCATTTTAGCAAACTAGGAATAGAAAGACATTTCCTCAACCTGGTAAAGGACACTTGAAAAAACCTAAAACTACCTTAAGCTTAATTATGAGAGACTGAATGTTTTCACCCTAAAATCAGGACCAAGAAAGGGATATCTACTCTCACCACATTTTTTCAACTGCAGAGTCTAACTAGTGCCATAAGGCTAATGAATAAATAAATAGATGCCAGCCATATTGGAAAACAAGAAGTAAAATGTCTTTATTTATTTATTTCCACTTGACACAATCATCTATATAGAAAATGTGATGGAATCTATGAAAGAATGACTAGAACTAATAAGTGAGTTTGGTAAGGTTGCAAGATCAGTATATATGAATCAACTATATTTCTATATGCCACCAACAATTAAAAATTGAAATTAAGCCCAGCCGGGCATGGCTCAGCGGTTGAGCATCGACCCAGGATCCAGGTAATTGGGGTTTGATTCCCGGTCTGGGCACATGCCCGGGTTGGGGGCCCAGTCCCCAGTTGGGGGGGTGCAGGAGGCAACCGATCAATGACTCTCTCATCATTGATGTTTCTGTCTGTTTCTCCCTCTCCTTTCCTCTCTCTGAAATCAATAAAGATATATTTTTTAAAAAATTGAAATTAAAAGATATGCAAGACCTATACACTGAAAACTACAAAATATTACTGAGAGAAATTATAGAAGACCTAAATAAATGAAGCGATATAACTTGTTCATGGGTTGGAAAATTCACTAATGTTAGGATGTCAGTTCTTTCCTAAATTGACCTATGGATTCAAGTTAATAAAAATCAAAACCCCAGAGGCTTTTTGTAGGAATCGATAAGCTGATTCTAAAATTCATATGGTAATACAAAGGACCCCGAATAGCCAAAATAACTTTTAAAAATAAAAATAAAAAGAGTACTAACACTACTATAATAAAGAGACAATACTCCTTTTATTCTTATGGGGTGTCTCTGTTTCAATGAAACTTTATGTACAGAATAAGCAGCTGGCCCGTGGGCTGTATTTATAGACCTCTGATCGAGACAATGTGGCATTGCTGTCAGGACAGACAAACAGATAAATGGAATAGAAGATACATTAATATGCCCACACACATATGGGCAACTGATTTTTGACCAATGTGCAAAAGCAGCAGTGCAGAAAGGATAGCTTTTTATCAAATGGCACTGCAACAATTAGATATTCATATGTGAAAAAATAAACTTTGACTCATACCTCACACTATACATAAAAATTAACTCAGGATGAGTCTTAAACAATATTTAAAATTAACTTAAGATAGACCTAAATGTAAAATTGTTAAAACTATAAAACCTCTAGAAGAAATAAAACAAAATCTTTGCGACATTGAGTTAAACAAATATTTCATGGATCACACCAAAATTATGATCCATGAAAAACCAAATTAATATATTGAACTTCAGTAGAATTAAAAAGTTCTCTTTGTAAGGCACAGAATAAAGAAATTGTACCTAGAATATAGAAAAACTATCTATTGGAAAATATATAACTATATTGAGACCTAATAAGAAAACAAGCAACCCAATTAAAAAAGACAGGCAAAAGATTTAAATAGACACTTCGCCAAAAAAGATATATGCATGGCAAATAATCATGTGAAAAGATATTTAATATCCTTTGTCATTAGGGGAGTGCAAATTAAAACCACAGTGAGATGCCATCTATTCAAATGGCTAAGCTTTGAAAAAACTGACGATATCAATGTTGGCGAGGAGGTAGCAGAATCCAACGTGTGCACACTCCTGGGGGATGTCAAGTCACAGATTGGAAAGCAGGCTGGCCGCTGATAAAAAGTTAAGTGTTGTGCACAACCGCATGCTGCTCAGCCATTTGCCGTCTGCAACAACTTGGTTGGATCTTGAGAATATCACACTAAGTGAAATAAGTCAGACAGAAAAAGTTAAGAACCATATAATTTCACTCACATGTGGGATATAAAACTAAAAGCAACCAATGAACAAACAAGACAAACGAATAAAAACTCATGGACACAGAACAGCACCGTGGCCGCCGGAGGGGCAGAGGGGCGGGGCCGCAGGAAAGGGTAAAGGGGTCAAATGTGTGGGACAAAGGGAGACCTGACTCTGGGTGGTGAACACACAACGTAATACACAGGTGATGCATTATAGAATTGTGCCCTTGAAACCCACATGATTTTACTAACCAATGTCACCCCAATAAATTTAATTTGAAAAAGTTAAATATACACCTACGATATGATCTAGCTACTCCACTCCTAGGTCTTTACTAAAGGGGAAAAAACATATTCATACAAAGGTTTTCATAGCAGTTTTATTTCCAGCCGAACACTGGAAAGAAGTCCTATGTTCTCTAAAAGGTGAACAGAGAGAGACCTGGATGGGAGGGCCTGCAAGAAGATCAGTATGCCTTTGGCTAGAGGGTTACTACCTCCATCCTTGAAAGAGGAACAAAGAAACCATGAAAAGAAATGGCTCCTTCCAAGTTCAAATTCCTGGTTTAGGCTGTAAGACGCGCAGCCAAGCGCAAGCCGTGGCTCCCTTTGTGCGGGCCGGAGGGGGCCGGGCTCACAGGGGGCGCCCATTCAGAGGAAGCAACACATGGCCCACGGGACTTTCTGAATCTGTGCCTGCCCCGGAGGGCCTTGTCAGCTCAGTAATTCTCTTTCATCTGCCAAGAAAATGTAATTGTGTTTAGTTTTGTAAGGTATACAACAGTGATCTCCTCTTTTGATGTCATTTTTCAATACAGTTTTGATTACTGGTAAAAAAGATAAATAAATGTGCTATCAATATAATGAAATTCTACTCAGTAAAAAAAGAATGAACTATTGATAGCATGCTGCAACACATGAATCTCAAATAATTGTGCTGAATGAAAGGAGCAGAAAAATGCAAACATACCATGACATAATTACTTCCAGATAAAACAAAAAAATGCAAACTAAGCTACAGTGACAGGCAGCAAATCAGTGGTTGCCATGGAAGGAAAGGGGCAAAAAGAGGGATTGCAAGGGAGCAGATGGAAACTTCTATGGGTGATGGATAAGTCCATTTACTTTTGGTGGTGGTGTCTGGGTATATACTATGTCAAAACTTGTATTTTTCATTTTAAATATGTGCAGTTTATTTATGTTGATTAGTCCTCAAACAACTGTTTTTTAACAAAAATTGTGTGTGCTCCCACTGTCCTTAGACAAAGTGCGCTCTCCTCACCTAACCCGGCTCCACTTCCCAGAACTCACTTGTTTAAGGAGTGGAAAGGCCAGGTTACAGTTCGGGACTGAAAGCAAAAGAGTTCACCTGAAGTTTGGGGCGGAAGTTTTCTTGGGGGATAAATAACACTGCTTGGAAGTAACATACCCAGAGATATCTTTCTGTGCAGCTCAGAGTTTGATCACTAAAGATTAAGGGTCAACAGGCAGCAGGTCAGGGAGGAAGGAACGAGTTCACTCTGTATCCAGGAATTTGCTTATTGAGAAATTGTTTTCAAACACCAGTTACATATTTATATTCTTTTCATTAATGCGACTGAAAGTGAGAGCCATGGAGAATTGTAAATTTTGGACTATTCTCCAACCATAGAATCCTTTTTTTCTATTCTAATTATGAGTGGAAAGGAGAAAGAAAGAAAGAAAGAAAGAAAGAAAGAAAGAAAGAAAGAAAGAAAGAAAGAAAGGAGGGAGGGAGGGAGGGAGGGAGGGAGGGAGGGAGGGAGGGAGGGAGGGAGGGAGGGAGGGAGGGAGGGAGGGAGGGAGGGAGGAAGAACGGTTCTTTTGAAGAAGCTGGGAGAGATTGAAAAAGCATCTTTGAGTTAAATGGGGTTTTTCAAATGACACCTCTCATCAGCAAATTGTTGCGATTTGGACACCAAAGGAGTTGTAAAACTGCAACCAAAATAGGCAGAGCCCACCGTAGTCCACTGCAGACAAGCCCAAGGCAAGAATGAGTGGAGAAGTATAGTTTTGTTCTTCATCAAAGAAAGACACATACAAAATTCATAGATAGAGAAGTTGATAACAGTTTAGGTGAACTGAATGGTGCTGGGGGTGGTGCTACATTTCTTTAAGACTTGCTCTATAATTTTATCTTTTTCTTATTGGCATCAGTTCCTCAATGGTTATGTTACATTTAAAAAATTGCTTTTATGAATAACAAGTTAGATATTAGATATTTTTACTGTTTTCACTGGATTATATGTTTACAGGAAAAACAATTCTGGCAAAAAGATAGTTCTATTTGCAGAGGTGAGGGCAGTTAGTCACAATACAGTGTCAGAGCCTCTCGCGCGGGGGTGGGCAGGCTCCGGCCAAATCCAGCATTAGGTCTGTTTCTGCACTGCCCGCAGTTTAGAATGGGCTTCACATTTTTAAATGAATATTTTTTAAAAAGAATGAAAAGGAAGAAAAAGAGGGGGAGGAGGAGGGATATGTGACAGAGATTGCATTTCCCCGATAAACCTGAATTTTTACTCTGCTACTTGGCCTTAGACGGAGAGCTTGCCAGCCCCCGGCTGTGCGCGCTTCGCGCTCCCTCACTTTCAGCCGCTGCAGACGCGGCTCATCAATGCTGCTCTTCCCTTAGCTAGGCCTGGGCCAGGCCACAGAATCTCTCGGTCAGCTTCCCCAGCGGCCACTCCGAATCAATGGGAATTGGCGTGTGGGATAAAACCTACTTGCCATCCCTAGACTTGTGGTTATTCCTACACAATTCATCCTTTGTAAGGCTAAATGACATAGGCTCCAAGGGCTCGTGACAGTTAAAAACTCAGTTGAACTGTTTAGTCAGAATGGCAACACCCAGGAATCCTGCGGCTCGCCTAAGAAGAATGAATGGAAAACGTGACATTAATATGATCATAAAGACAAAGAAGTCTTATTTCCATGCTAATCCTCCCCCCCGGTAATCCATGATTAGTTAAGAACTGTGCTCCATTAATGCTTACCCTTAGCTTGAAGAAGTCCTTTCAACACGCCCCTGTGTCTCTGCGCTTGGCTATGAGCTGGAGATTAGAATGTTCCCTTGGCATAGGAAATTTTAAGCATCTTAAATATGTAATGTGGAAAAAACAAGGACACTATAACTTTGTCACTCAATTGCTGGCTCAAGGTTTTATGGAGGGTGGAGGGGGGAGTAATAGCTGAGGGATAAGGTTTACTTGAAGTTAGTAGCTGTATGCAAGATGTACCTCAAGTCTCCCCAACTGGAAAATATAAACACACACACACACACACACATTTCTCATGGCATCTAAAATATTTACACTAGAGGCCTATCATTTGTATTGGAGTTCTTTAACCATGATAATAAAAACTGACATGTGTCAAATGGAAATCACATGCCAGAAACTTTCAATACCATTTTTATTCCTTACAATTCCATAAGTTATCTTCTATTATTCTCATTTTGTAGAGGAAGTAACAGAGGTTTAGAGTTTAGGAAATGTGGCTAAAGTAGCATTAGGTAGTAAACGCCAAGTGAGGTTGTATACCCAGACCAGCGTGGGGCCAAAGAGAGATCTGCCTCCCTCAAACCAGAGCAAGCTGAGACAAGGAGTGGGGAACAGAGAGGGATCTGAGCAGACCCCAACACTCTACTCTGAAGATTGCCCTCTGGACCAGCTGGAGTTCAGAAGCTAAACAGGGGACATGCGCATCAAAGGTATCACTTCTCCATGCCAGACAATCTGAAGGCCTCTGAAGATTGACTGGGCCAAAGACTTGGCTGAGTGTGCTCGAGTAAATCTTTTCATTGCCTATTTTCTTCAAGATTTAATTACACCATCAAGTGTTTCTGCATAGCCTCCCACTTCAAGTAGGACACTGTTTTTTGGATTTGCATAGTAGAGCCTTGGACAAACAGAAGATGACCAGTAGATTTTTGAGGCAAAAACAAATGTGTGTCATGGAGCCAACACTCATGTGGATCTGGGATTCGTTTTCTCTAAGAGAACTTGGTGTCACTGATAGGCTGAGGTGTTTGGGTGCAGGTACCAATTTTTTTCCTTAAAAACAAACTGCAAACAAATCCTCCCTGTCCTTGCCTTCTACCATCAACTTCTCTGAGGACTGGTGGGGTGAGAAATGTGTCAAAATGCAGGGTGAGAAAGGGAACTGGAAAACATTTAATTATATAGAATGGCTAGCATGGGGCAAGAGAGATATTGTCTTGCATGTAGAATACATCCCCAGTTAGGCATTTCTTCCTACTTCTCCCACTAAGTATAGCTAAAAACACTGGTTATTATACATAAAATAAACTTAAGAAGCCTATGAAAGGTGGAGAGAAAAGGGGAGACTGGCTAGGGATCTTGGACCCAAAGATGTCACTGATGAGTCCCTGGGTTTGTTGTTTGTTTGTTTGCCTAAAGTCCTGACTGGGTGCTGACAGAGCCGGCAACCCAAAGTGCCAAGAAGCACAGATACAAAAGCCCCCCAAAAGCCTGCTCTCTCTAATCCAAGACCAGAAAAGGGGCAACTTAGCAAGAGAGAAAACTTTTAGACAATAATCACCCAACTTCAGTCAAACACCAGAGAAAAACTGTGGCCCCCCTCTCTATTCCCTTCAGCAAAGGCCAAGTAGGAGCTGAGATTTTCATCCAGACTGTCATGAGATATCCCAACACCCTACTGTATGGTGTCAGAGAAGGCCAGTGGGAAGCTGAGACTTTCAACCCTTCTTGGCAGTGTGGACGTCCTCCCTACAGTGTCCCTGCAGACCATGAGGGGAGTAGTAATGATTTGCTCCTACGCACCCAGCCAAGGCGGTGTCAGAGGGAGCTAAATGGGAAGACTGAGCTTCCACCCCATCTAGAGTAGCATGGCACTCTTCCTCTCCAGGGTGTCAATGAAGGCTAAGTGGGAAAGCTGGATTTCCAACAGTACCTGGCAATAGTGAGGTGGCACACCTCCCCCAACCTTTTTTTCCATGGAAGCAGCATCATAGGTCTGCTAAAAAAGAGAATTTAAATAAGAACCAGTCCCATAGTAGAATGCCCCAAATGCTGAGGATAGAATAAAACATCACTTGTTATCCAAAATCCAGGGAAAATATCTCATATTGAATGAGAAAAGGTGATCAACAAACACCAAAATTGAGATGACAGAGATGTTGAAATTATCTGAAGAGGATTTTAAACACAGCCATCTTAAAATGCTTCAACAAGTAATGATAAACACATTTGAAACAAATAAAAGTAGTCTCAGCAAAATAATAGAAACACTTTAGCATAGAAATAAGAGAGATAAAGAAGAACCAAATGGCAATTATGGAAGTAAAAAATAAAATAACGGAAATAAAAAACTTACTGGATAGAACAATAGAATAGAAAAGACAGAGAAAAGAACCAGTGAACCTGAAGACAGAGCAACAGAAATCGCTTGATTTTAAACAAGAGAGAAAATAAACTAAAAATAAAAAAAAAAGAACAAAGTCTCAGGGACTTCTAATACTATAACAAGAGACTTGCCGTTCATGTGATCAGAGTTCTAGAGGTGCGGAGAAAAAGTGTGCTGACAAAATAATACAAATAAAAGCGGCTGAAATTCTCCCACATTTGGTAAAATACATAAATCTGCAAATTCAGGAAGCTAAATCAATCCAAAGAAGATAAATTTTTTAAAAAGTTCATGCCTAGACACATCATGGTCAAGCTCCAGAAAGCTAAAGAAAAGAATAAAATCACTTCCTCTCTCTCTAAAAATCAATAAAAAAATCTTAAAAAAAAACAAAAATAGAGTAAGAGGACTCTAACTTCCTTATTTCACAATTTAACTACGAGGCAGTGGTAATCAAGGTATTGTGGTACTGGCACAAGGAGGGACAGATCAATAGAACAGAACTGAGAGTTTAGAAATGTAGCTACACATCTATTGTCAACGGATTTTCATCACTGGTGCTATGACAATCCAATGGAGGAAAGAATAATCTTTTCAATGGGACAAATGATATCCACATGCAAAAGAATAAAGTTGGACCTCAACCTTACACCATATACAAAAAGGAACTCTAAGAGGATGAAAGAACTAAATGTAAGAGCTAAAACTATAAAAACTCCTAGAAGACAACATGAGTAAAATATTTCAGAACCTTGTATTTGGCAAAAGATTGAGTGTGACACCAAAGGCACAAGCAATAAAATAAAAAGGTAAACAGATTGCACTTCATTAAAACTAAAAACTTTTGTGTTTCAAAAGACATAATTAAAACTCTGCAAAGACAAAGTTTGGGGTTTTGTTTGGTGGCCCCAGGCCATTCTCCCACCTCCTTGCCATCAGAACCTGGACTTTGTTTGGGGCTTTCTCCGTTCCCAGACGCCCTCCCCCGTGAGTGGCCAGTGACCTCAGCCTGGCCGTGGGAAGTGGAGGTGAGCTGGGGCAGGGACATCTGGGGAAACTCCTGTCTTCCTGGCCCGAAGGACAGTGCTGGCTGGTGCACACACATTCATTCCTCAGCCCTCCCCTCCTGTCCCGTGTGGAGCAGGTGCCAGGCCTGGAGGCGGAGCAGCCATCTGTGGGCAGGAGGGAGAAAGCCCGTGCCAAGGAGGGCAGTGCCTGGACCCCTGGTGGCTGGGTCACCATGCTGGCCCTGACTGCCGCCGCTGGGCTGCTGCTGTGTGAGGAAAAGTAGGCCCCGTTCAGCTAAGCCCCCAGCCGGGTTCCTGCTCCACACAGCAGAGCTCGACTCACGTCCTGTGTTCCAGGCCTGAGGCGGGCACCCTGGCCCACCATTTTCCATGCCCTGCAGCTTTCCTGCCAGGGCCACATCTCAGCCCCACTTGATCGATGATGAAGCCAAGGCTCAGAGAGGTGCCCTCGTAATTCTTCAGGTAACAAGTGCTAGCGGTGGGTTTGAACACAGAGCTGTCGGATCCCAAATGCTGCCCAGGCCACCCCGCACTGTAACTCTCACCCTTAATAGCATAGTCTCAGGACTTACTGTGGGTCTGAATCCTGCCTGGCCACTGGACAGCTGTATGACCTGAGGAAGTTATTCAGGGCTCAGGCCTCAGTTTCCGCCTCTGGAATGGGGATGCCAACAGCACCTCTTCCTGGGGGGCAGTGAGGGCGGCTGGTTGCCTGGCACCGAGCAGGCACCCGCTCCATAGGCCCTGTGGCTTACTCTGGCTTCATGGCGGTTGCTGCCGAGCGAGGGGCCTCAGCCCTCCCTGACTCTCCCCTTAGCCCCTCTGAGGAGGCGTCACACCCTCTCTTTCCAGACGAGGAAACTGAGGCTCTGACCCTCAGTCTTTCTGCAAAATGGGAGTGAGAATGGAACCTGCCTCATACACTTGTTGGATTAAATGAGAGAGCGTGCAGCCCCAGCACAGGGTAGGCCCTCACTCAGTGTAGCCGGTGCTGTAACTTGTTACTATTACAAAGCTTTGCAAGGCCACGTCGAATGCCTGCTTCACCACTCAGGGCATTCCCAGGGTAAAAACCCTGCCCACCTGCAGGCTGGGCAGCCCTCCGCCACGCTCAGCCTCCGCCTGGCTCTGCTGAGATGAGTTCGAAACGCCGAAGGCTGGCCAGGGCCAGGCTGGGGTCAAGCTCATCGAAGCTCAACTGCGCCCATGGGGGGCGGCCACAGTTCCCACCGCAGCTGTTAGTTCTGGGAGGCTGAAGACTGTCCACTCACACGGAGGCCCTCCTCACAGACGCTCGGGACAGATGAAGAGCCTGCTCTGTCGGGTCCCACTGCTGGGGTACCCCTGATTCATGGAGAAATCCTGCCCTGTGGGTGCATCCTTGCCCCGTTCCCTGCTGGTGTCTGCTGGGGCAGCCCATGGCAGGGCCCCTGACTGTCAGGTCACCTTTCTTTGGAGTGGGGAGGTAGGCCAAGATGCACAAACACACACTCACATGCACTGAAGTGTTCAGGGCCCTGCCTTCTCTCTCTGTTGGTTCCCAGTACCTGCCACAATGTTTGGCACATAGTGGGGCATTTCTGCATGTGTTCTGGTGAACAGATGGATGGATGGATGAAGGGATACAAGAATAGCTGAGTGTGTGTTCACCCATGCATTGCTCAGCCTCTGTTTATTGAGCACCTGTTGTATGCAGGCTCTGCTCCAGGCTCCAGCGGTGAAGTGGAGAGAAAGGCTACACGGCGCCCGCTCGCAAAGGTCTAGCAGTGCAGCTCATGGACAATTGAGCAGAGGGAGGGAGGGTCTCGGCTGCCCCACCTCTATTTCCCTGGGGAAAGCCCTGGTCTCCCAGGAACCAAACCAGAGTGAATGACTGTGGCCAATGGTGCATCTCCTTGTTCTGGTCCCATTGCAGGGCAGGACTAGGGACAGACAAATGGAGTTGACCGGGCCCTCACGTGAACTGGGGAGTGGGTGCCTCCCTAAAAGTTGTGTCCAGGGCCTGGCCCTGCAGCCTCTGGAGAAGGCACCAGGGCCCAGGGCCGTGAGGAGCTGTGGGTGCTGCCCTGGGAGCTTCTGCCTGGGTGTGGGACAGAGCAGGCCCATCGAGCAGTGAGAGGCAGGGGACGCTCCTGGGAGTGACATTTACACATGGTGACGTGGTGACGTGGTGCTGTGCCTGGGCTGCACCAGACCACCTGACCACCTGTGGGCTCCTCGCGCTGCTTCATGGTGACGGCAGGTCCCCGGTCCTCAGATGAAGGAACCCAGGCTAAGAGAGGTCCTGCAGCAGGGAACAGACGGCCAGGATCTGAGCCCTCTCTGCTGCCTGCAGGATGTGGAGCCCTGCACAGAGCTACAGGATGGGAATGGCCAGCAGGGCCTCGGCTGGCTCTCTGAGAAAGGGAGGGCAGAGGTAAGCCTTGGGACATGTGCTCCTCTGAGCTGAAGGCAAGGAGGTTGGAGAGAGGCATTTTAGGTGAGGCCACCACCCGCCCCGGGGTGTGGGTTGGGCTGAGCCGGGCAGGTGCAGGACAGTGACCTCAGGAGGTGGCAGCTGACTGAGGTTACATCACTTGGCCCTCGCTGCACACAGCCTGTGAGATGAGGCCCAGGGAGGAAAGCACGTTGCTTAAGGCCGCACGGCACAGTGATGGCAGAGCCAGGGCCAGACCAATGTTCTCACACCAGGAACCACGGCAAACCAAACCAAACCAAACCCAAACAAAGGAACAGCCCAAAGCAATATTCGGTCCACCAGGTAGGGCAGTTAAAGCATAAATCACCCACCCCAGTCATCTGGGGTCTTGTAGGCAAAACAAGTGGCCACTTGACTTCACCCTTCTCTGTGCACCCGACCAGTCCCACCTGGCCCCGGCTCCATCTCCGCCCTCCCCCATCCTGCCACACCCAAGACCCAGGGGAACAAAGTGCTGGGGAAAAACCTGGGCCACTTCGTTCCTGAAGCTGAAAGTCAAGTTGCCAAAACAAACTTCTATTGTCTTTCTTCATTTTTCCGTGTTTTAATAATAATAATCTGAGAATGGAGCCATTGTGTCTACCTGCAGGCCTGCCAGCATCACCCCCTGGAGTGCTGAGTGAGTGTCTGTGGGAGGCAGCTGCCTGGGGGCTCATCTCACTGGGGCTCCTCCCGGACTGGCCCCCACTCTGCTGTTACCTGTCATTTTTTCCCATATCTTGTCCCCCTGGTCTCCTGTTCTCTCAGGGTCCATTTCTCGGCTAACAGAATGAGCTGACTGTCCCCAAGGCATTGCCAGTCCTTGGTGGCGCCAACCCTGTAAGACAGTTGCCTTTTAGAGAAAGGTGCAGCATGGGAGGTGGGATTCCCCAGCCTTCCCAAGCCATGGAATTGGGTCCTGGGTAGCAGGTGGTAGAGGATTTTTTACAGAGGGAAAGTATGTGGAGCCCTAGTCACACAGGTGCTCTCCCTGCCTCACCCCTGCCCTGCTGTCCTCCCTCTTCCAGGGCAGGCGGGACAGGCGTCCTTGCTGGGAGGCCCTCAGGAGCAGGACTGTCCGGTCAGCTCCCACTGCCTTCTCTACTCAGCGGTGGTGTCCTGGGCGGTCGCTAGCAATCTGACTCCTCCCTCCAGCCCTTGAGGGCAGCCCAGGAGCCTGGTACACAGTAGGTGCTCTATGGTGCTCACAGAACTGAAAAAGGAACACCTGAGCGCTCCCTGCTCCAGCCTTCGCTCTGTGAATGAAAAAGGGACCACATATTAAAACTGACAGCTGGGAGGCCTGTGTGGCGGCCTTACAGACTCAGAGACCAAGGGGACCTCATAAGATGGTCTGAAAGGAAAACTTTTTAACTAAAAGCAGTTCATGGTGAGTAGTCATGTCCTGGGGCAGTATTTCTCCCTAACAAAGGTCAATCTTCACCTTAACTGAGCCTGTCCTTTTTTTTTGCACCTCTAACATACCTGATAACATGCCTTTGCAATTACAGAGTAATTTCCTTTCTTCCAGGCCCCTTAAAGCACAACCACCCTGGACCAGAGACCACAAACCCCCTCGTGTTATCGCTGTCCTGTTGGTGACGGCTCACGGTCCTGTTACCCACCTCTGTCAAAGAAAGTATGTGTTTATCATTTAATTTTTACCGAATCCCAGAGGTTTCCCTGCTTTGCTTTCTCCCGCCTCCCTAATCTACGACCAGTGGGTTTCACGTAACCCACTTATACCCTCTCCTTCGACTCTAATGTATAAACCGCCATTCTCCGGAGCGTGTTCTCAGGCCATCGCTTCCCAGCAATTGTCGTCAGTTTGGCTCAAATCTGACAGGCCTGGATGTTTCTTTATTGACGGCTCTCAAGCCTCTTCCTTCCCACGCACCTCTGATGCTTCCTGGGGAGCCAGAGAGGCGGTGCTGGGGGTGGGAATCACACAGCCTCGTGGCTGGGGGCCACGCGGCTTATCTCTCTGAGCTTCCAGCTCCTCATCAGCCTGGCAGAGGCAATGTCACCTCTCAGGGCACAGGGAGCATTCAGGGAGATGCCGTGCTCAGCAGGAGTCCAGCTGCCAGCAGGGCTTTGCTAATGGAAGGTGTCCCACTGTATTTATTATCTTAAAGGCAGCCCGAGCTGAGTTGCTGAGCCTGTGCCATGTGCTAGACCCTGGGGCGCTATGCGGTAGGAACCTTGACTGTCCCCATCCTGAGCCTTGGCTACCCCCATCCTACAGAAGAGAAAACTAAGCCTCAGTAAGTGGCCGGCTGGACTGGGCCCAGGACTATCTTTCACATGCTGGAGTCTTTAAAGACCCTAAGCTCTTGCCTGCTGGGCAGGGCTGGCAGCATATGCCCTTCCCACACGTCAGCTCACACCGGGAGCAAGGGGAGGGTGTCCTTGGCCTCCACAGCCTCAGCCCAGGATAACATGGGCACACAGGACACACGTGTGAACACACATGCCCACGTGCACACATACATGCACACAGAAACACATACACATGCCTACATGTGTGAACGCACACACGCACACATTCACACACACACACGTGCACATGCTTGAATAAGGTAAAGGCCGTTACAGAAGCGGGGCTCCCTGGGCTCTCACACAGGCAGAAGCTGACGCTATCTGGGCAGGGCGGAGAGGGTCACTGTCCTCGCCATCAGCTGCCCATCTGTGGCTGGGAGGGAGCAGGAGGGTCCCACATGGGTGATGTCAAGCAGCCGGGGCATATAGCTGCCTTTGGAGGGTGGGGGCTCAGCTGGCCATGCGGCCTCAGGGACGCTGAGCTCCGCAAACAAGAGGCCCAGTCCAGCCCTGCTTGGCTGGAGCCTGGGGGGCCTGAGCCAGTGGCCTCAATGTCTTGGGCCTGAAAGTGCGGTGCAGGGACTGGCCAGGGATGTCTCAGAGCAAGGGTCTCAGTTCATCCAGGGGTCCTCCTTTCATCTTATCAGAGAACATTCCTCTCAACTCTCACAGCAAATCCTCAAGATGTGAAAGAAAAATGTTAATGAACTGCAATTAAAATTCCTTCCCAGGCTTGTCAGTCTGGGCCGCGGCCCCTGGGCCGCACAGGAAAGCCTGCTGGTCTGAGAGGGTGGCTTCCACAGGGCCCGGGGGGGCCTGAAGAACACAGGACGGAGCTGAGGGGCCCAGGTCAGGTCCCACACCAGGGACTCAGCCAGGCTTCCGCCCCGGACTCACGTGCAGTCTCCTGTGCTTTGTGAGAAACTCCGTCTCTCCAGTGCCCCGTGCCCAGTGCCCCCCACCTTGTCGCCTGCTCTCTGTGCCTCCTGGCCAAGCTGCACAGCAAGAATGTTATCAGTTTGCATTCTACAGAGGAAGAGATTCAAGTTCAAAGTGGTGATGCAACGTGCCCAAGCCACAGAGTTGCAGTGCCAGGGTTCACTCCCAGGCCTGCTGGACTCCCAGACCCGAGCTTTCACCACTTTAGGCTGTCTGGTCAACGGCCAAAGTTCCCCAGGGTCAGTGACCATGACAGACACCTGCCAGACACAAGACATAGCATCATCATCAAAGAAACTTTTTTAAAGAAAGAAACACAATAGAGCCTTCTGATCCAAATGCACGCTGCCCTCCTAGTCTTCTCCTCCGGGAGGGGTAGGACAAGACCATCGCCAGCAGCGCCTGTCAGCAGCTGCCTCGGGCTTCTTTGAGGATGAACTTCTGCATCCGTCTCTGAGCTTCTTCCCTCATCACCACACCTTGTTTGTGACAAACCAGTATTGCCCAGACTGCCCCCATCCTGGATGGGAGGGTTTGCTGAATTGCATTTTGGTGGGATGCTGGCTGGGTGCCTCGAGGATGCTATTCACAAAGGAGCTGCAAAGCTCACTGCTGTAGGGATGTCGTCAGGGCGTTGTTCCCTCACCCGGTGAAACCACCTTTATTTGAAACCACAAGAGAAATTGCCTTCAGATTTCCAATTCAGGGGAGTCAGCTTGTTTGTTTCTTGTGGAATCTGAGCACCTTGCATCTGACCGTTTTCCCTCTTTGCTTTGGCCACCAGGAAGCTCGGGATCACATTTGTAGCCACTTCTAGCACTTTAGTGCATAATTTCTATGTAGTGACTATGTCTTGTTTCATCTTAAGCTTTCATTTCTCCTTTTCCCCATTTACATGCTTTAAATTTTCTTGTTCACACACCTTTTAAAAATCACCTCCAATCCATCTGCAATGAAAACAGGGTAAAAATGAACAGCAAGCTATGATCAATTGTCCATGTCATTTACCATACGAGGCTCTGGATGTTTCTAGTTATTTCCAAAAGTCAGTTCCTCTCTCAACCTGAAAGTCTGGATCTTGAATATGTGCTCTGCTGGCCATGTGGCGAGTGGGAAGGAAACACACACTTGGGTGTAGGATTTCTTAGGACTTTGCTGAAAAACCACATACTTAGTTTAACAGTTGAATCTTGTACACAGGGTTGGATTGAGCGGTAGAACAAGTCAGGACACTGGGTTTATCGCCTTCAGCTGGTGTCAGCCAGCTATGTGACATGGGGGAGATTGCTTCACCTCTCTGAGCTTTGTACCAGTGACGTGGGAATGCAAACATGATCCCAAACCCTATTTAAACCGCTTGCATGGGATATCTAAAAATTACCCTTGATGGTGTGGGAGGGCTGGAAGGAGACACAAACTGCAGGCTGTTTGCCTAGCCTGAGACCTTGGGGTTTGAATTAGACCATGGGGTCAGAGTTATACCTCTTGGTCAGGATCTGAGTGATGTAACCTACCCTTACCCAACAGCAAGTCACAAAATTGTGGAGTTTTGTTTCCTCCCACAGGGCCTGTGGTGGCTTTGCCCCCCTACCCAAGTATCCCACACTCACCAGGGTGGTAGTAATTCTTGACAGACTCGCATGGTGCATCAGTGGGTGACCAGCCCTGCAGGGCACTGCAAGCACCAAGAGGCTAAACTTGTTTAGTTAGAAAGCTAAAACCTGCCACCAGGGAAAACTCTTAACAGGGCCAGGAAGCTTCCTCCTTTCTGAAAATCAGGAATATGTTGAGTCACATCTCCATTCCCCCTGGGCTGCCAGAAGCTCAGACCCAAATACGAGTTTCAACCATGACGATTGTATAGAGCAGCCTGGATTTTCACGCTCCTGTTCCTTCCCCCCACAGCTCTGCCTTCCTACTCTTACTTATATTTTCCTGGTTTTGATTCATGTTTCTAGTTCATGCTTTTAAATTATACAAATAGTACCTGAATACATTCTACTTGTAAAAGTGGAAGTGGTACAAGAAAATCACCTTGCTGGTCCTTAGATCGCCGGCCCGATCCCACTCCCCTAGCTGGGGTCACCACTGTTTCACACACACACACACACACACACACACACACACACACACACACACACACACACCCCTGAGAAAGCGTGTTGCATTGTCATCATGGGTAACTGGATGCTTTCACAGCGGGGTCACAAGACAGCTATCACCATGCGACTTGGGACTTGTTTTAAAGTTTTTTTGCAAATATTGTCTCCCATTCTATGGGTTGTCTTTTCACTTTCTTGATAGTGTCCTCTGATGAACCAAAGTTTTGAGATTTATTTTTTAAATATTATAGACAAAACCCTTGAGGGATGTAGTAGGATGAAAGCAAATGTTGGAGAATATACAAAGAAATAAAGAATGCCGGGCCGTGCAGGACAAGTCCAGTGAGCAGTTCTCAGCGGGATCTATAGAAGCTCAGAGCATGGCAGGATCTGGCTGAGCGAGCTGAGGAAACCTCTGTGAGGCAGGGACTGATCTGGGCTGCAATCAGGTGCTTGCGCTCCGGGAATCTGTTGCTAATTCACCGACGTCACTTGGCAGAGCCTCTTGTCTGGAGCTGGCCTGGTGGCAGGTGTGGGCAGTGGGCCTGTGGCGGCAGGGACAAGAGGTCAGGGTTACATGCCCTGGTAGATAGGACAGGGAGGCGATGGGGAGGCCTCGCCTGAGAACTGCAGGATCCGGAGCTGGTTGCTGAGAACAGAAGGAGGGCAAGTGTGAGGGCAGAAAAGCAGCTCCAGCTCCATGTACAAAAGGCCGGGTGGCAGAAAGGATCTGGAATGTTCTAGCCAGAGCCTGGGCTGAGGGAAGGGGCGCGGGCGAAGTGAGATCTTGAGCTTGAGAGGTGAAAAGGATGGTCTATAAAAGGCTTGTCTGCCAGTATGTGGGGCGCCAGGCTTCTGTGGGCCGACGAGCCCGTGGAGAACACTGAGGCAGAAGAAAGACATAATCAGACATGCATTTTGTGACATTCACTCCGGGTGCAGAATAGGGGCTGGGAGCCTGGAGACCTGGGGCCATTGGGTGCTGGGAGCAGCCCCAGGTCAGGGAAGGGATGCTGGCTGGACAGATGTGATTCTATACACTTCTCTAGGGTTTCATTTATTATTTTTCTCTTAATACTGGAGAGATACGTGGTCATTTCTGAGAACAGAAAATATCACCTACAAACAGCATGAAATGGCCACAGCTGTAGCTGTGCAGAGAAATTACTCTTCCCGCCTGTGCCCATGAGCGTGTGCGCCATCCCCCCAAACACCCTCCATGCTGGTGAGACTCAGGCTAATTAGACCAAATCCATATTGCTGGGCATTTTTGTTTTGAACTTAATTACAGCTGAGACTAGGAATAACTGGCTGAAAGTGAATCAACTAAAAAGAAAAGCAGTTTCTAAATCTGACCTGATGCTGACACGTCCACAAAGTTGAAAGGCCGGCGGTGCCCCAAACTCACCATCATGAACCATCGGGGGGCACAGCCTGCAGCTCTGAACCTGCTTCCTCTGTTCAGCTAGCGAAGTCCCAGATGAGCGGGCCCCACAGCGTCCCAAACAGAGCCAACTGGCCACCGCCGCCTTGGTTTCTGGCACCCAGGCCAAGGTAGGGCTGCCCTGGGCTGCCCTCCAGATGGCCCTGACCCCACAGTATGGTCGCAGTCTGTAGGTCTGGCCTGGTCCGTGGCCTGGAGCCTTGTTGGAACTCAGCGGACGTGCATTCAGTGAACAGATCAGAGATAAGTGCCTTTACCAGGTAAGGATGGGAGGAAAGCAGCCAAGTGGAACGTGCTAGATCCCTGCCCTCGGAGAGTCCACGGTCAAGGGCAGTGAGGGTAGTGACGTGAAAGTATGGACCAGAACCGTGTCACTGATTTTGTGGGAGTTGCTCCAATAGCTGGAGCCTATCAAGGAAGCCTCCCTGAGGAGGTGGCATGGCCACGGAGACATGATGCTGTAGAGCGAGGGGAGGGTGATCCTGAGGGGAAGCCCTCAGCACAGGGCCGGAGGCAAGCGGATGCACAGTGTGGCACGGCTGTGACTGTTTCAGATGACAGACCATGAGGGAGGTAGTGGCAGGACCCAGGGCAAGGTGCTGGGGCCACCCTGAAGGCCATCAAGAAGTGTGGGGGACTTCTTCCAATGGGGTACAGCCTTAAGCTCCGCTCCCTCATCTGCGAACTGAGCCAGCGCTGCTGCTCGTCCAGGTGGTGGCATGTGCCCAGCTCAGGCTAGGCCTTCAGTAACAAGATAGTCCCGTGTCTGCCCTCCCAGCCAGGGCAAAAGTACGGTGCCTCATGGCCAGGCCTTATGGGCACCACCTGCCACCGGCTCCTGCTCTGGAGCCCTCTGTGGTGGGTCAGGTGATGAAACCAGAGAAGCAGGACGACATGCCTCCCTGCCGCCCTCCCCAGACACAGGCTGTGGCTCTGACACCTGGCTCACCTCCATGGCACCTAAACCTTGAGGCTGGGCCAAGGCCGCTGGGCAGGGCTGGGCCAGGTGGCCTGCAGGGTGGCAGGGCTCACAGGGGCTGGGGTTCCCGGGACTGGTGCCCACTGGTGGGAAGGAACCGGAGAGACCGGGAGGCGCCATGGTACCTGTCTGGTCACCCCCTCCTCCCAAGGAACAGGTGACCCATCCTCCCTTCCCCCTCTTGCCAGAACCCCAACCTCCCTCTCCCCTCCCTGCTCAATGCTCTCAGCATCTCTTGCCCCAACTGCTTGGTTTGCAAATTTGTACTTTGAACATTTTAATACAAACTGTTTTTCTGATTACACAAACAATACATGTTCATTTTAGAAACCTTGGAAAACACAGGCGAATAAAAGAAGGAAACAAAAATTACCAGTCCCTCGTCCAGAGACAAACGAAACTGAAAGGCGACACAAAGCATGTCGGTGTTTTATTTTGGAAAAGTCCAAATGCAGGCGCAGGTGGAGAGAATCGCACCGGGAGCCTGTGTGCCCCCACCAGCGTCGCCTTTACCAATAGCCTGCTGGCTCCACCGAGGCCTCTTCCCATCAACTTTTTTGTCCCCAGGCCATAGATCCGGCTTCTCCCCACCGCTGCCCCTTGGCTTGGGCAGCAAGAGCTGTCCCCAGCCTCACCCAGCCACTGCCTGTTGAATTTTTTAAATGTTTAAAATTTTATAGAAGTATTATATAAACATGTTCTCTTTGTAAAAAAAATCAAGCATGGTAGAAGGATACAAAACACAGAGTAAAAGCTCCCTTCCCCACCCGACTTGCACACACAAGCTTCGTCCAGAGGTGAGCATGGCTCCCACCAGACAGCTGCCCTCTCCTTACACCTGGGCGCGCACGGCGCCCTCAGACAGACGGGCTCACGCTCGCTCCTGTTCGGCAGACTCTGAGCTGCTGCATGTCGATCCAGCTCGTTAATTTAACGACGAATGAACATTTCTTGCAAGATATATACACCATTATTTATTATTATGGCATATAATTAGGTTTATGGAACATTTTATGTATCTATTTATGGATATTTTGGTTATTTCCAATTTTTCAGCGAAGCAAAGCTGCAGTGCATATACCTGCGCCCAGATCTTTACTGCATATGAGACTATTTCCACATGCTAGGTATCTTGGACTAAACATGCCTGGTCAAGGGTATTTGCCTTGCATGTGGATAAGCCCCGGTAAATGGCTCTCCTGAAACCAATGCCCCTCTTATCACTCGAGAGAGCGCCCATTTCTCCGTGCCCCCGTCAACACTTGATAGCACCTGCATTTTTCACCTTTGTCAGTTAAAAACCCTTTATTGTCTGATGTGCATTTCTCTGCTCCTGTGCAGCTGAGCATCTTTTCGGGGCTACTGGCATTTGTATCCACTCAGCTGCCAGTTGCCTCGTTCTATCCTCACTTAGTCCTCCACGAGGCTAATTACCTCTGACTTACTCATGCGTGGGTTTTGCCTCCTTTTTAAAAAGGCGTAAATGTACATGATTTTAAAAGTTCAAATGAAACAAAAGGTGTAGAGGAAATGGAGGTCTCCCTCCCACACTTGACCCAGCCTCCTGCCCAGAGCCCAAGGCCAACAGCTCCACTGGGCACACAGCCCAGCACATGCGGCCTTGAGGAGTACAAGGCCCCCTCCGAAATGTTTCATTCTCATTTCTTTTATAATCAGGAAAAATGCATAGAGTAATAAAATGAACATATAATAAGGCATCCAGCCTGGCTCATATTTATACTAAGGCAATTATAATACACAATACAATTTTAAATATTCTTAAAAGAGGCAAAAGTGCCTATAGCCCACAAATGTCATACTGGATGCAGACCTGCAGTGACAGCCACTTACTAGATTCTTGGACGTCATTCTAAAAATATTTTATGCATGTAAGTTTTAAATATTTACTTATAAATGGTTTTTAATTTTATTATGAAACATTTTAAGCATATAGAAAAAAAATCAAGGAAATAATATAACAAACACTCAAGCATTCAATACCCAGAATAAATAGTAAGCACGATTTTAACCGTATTTGCTTCCCAGCTTTTTTTTGTTTGGTAAAAGAAGTGGAATGTGGTGTGTAAAGCTCGCCTCCCCCCCAGGGTTTTCCGTCCCTTTCACTACCCTAAGTGGCTACGGCGGTGGCTCCCAAGCACGCTAGTGTGTAGACCAGAAACATGCTAAGTTCCGTGGTGGTGGACTTGTGGCACTTGGCGGGTGGGCCACCCCCCGCCCTGAAATACTGCCTCCTCTCACTCCCAGGACACCGCCTGCTTTCCTGGCGGCCTCCCTGCGGTCCCCTTTACTCGGTGCTCCGCTCCTTCCCCACCGCCTGGGATCGGAGGGCCCAGGGCTACACCCTCTCAGTGCCTCCAGCCACGGGGCTTCAATACTATTTATATGCTGAGTGACACCCAAATTAATATCTCCAGCCCCATGTTTTTCCCTAATTCTACACCCATACCCCCCATGACTTATCAGACACACCCCTTGGGTGTCTGGTGAGCATCTCCAACCCAAGGACCAGGAGCAAACTCATGAGCTTTCTCCCTCCTTCCCCTCCCCACGTCTCCCCCCCTTAGCACACGAGCCCCCCATTCTTCTAGCATCTGAGCCCTAACCTGTGGCCATCCCAGCTTCCTCTCTCCCACAAGCTGCACATTAAGGCCCCTGAGCAAACCCTGCAGGGCTGCCTTCAGGATTTACCCAGACTCTGGCCACGCACCTCCCCGCTGCTCTCCCGGCCAGCCGCACCTGTCACCACGGGCTGCCGCAGGAAAGTGCCCATTCCCTGTAGTTCGTCTCCCCCGCCAGAACCTGAGTTCCAAAGGACAAGGACATTGCCTTTTGGTTTCTTCTCTTGTTACCTGCCTGGGGGAAAGCGCTGGCACATAATAGGTATTTAATACATCTTTTTTGGGTGAATAAATATTTTACTGATCAGGTTTATTTCTGTACTTTATTCTGTTTCATTGAACGATATGTCTGTTTGTGCACCGATGCCTCAATATTTTAGTTACGTAACTTTAAAGTAGGTTTGCTAAGTGGTAGTTTGTATACCTCCTGATTACTATGCTTTCAAAACTGACTTTGTTATCCTCAGGCACTCCTAATTCAGATGAACTTTAAAAGAGCAATCTAGTCAAGAGTCATCAAAAATCCTGTTGGTGTTTTGACTGGAATTATAAGTCTACGGGCTTATAGACTGACTTGGGAAGAAATGGCGTTTTTACCCAATCAGTCTTCCTGTCCTGGAGCATTTAATGCCTCTCCATTTACTGAGGACTTTCACATCCTTCGGTCTGGTTTTGAGTCTCCTCTGTAGCTATCTTACACATTCCTTGCATTTTTGAGAAAAATTCTATTGGTCATCATGCATTTTTTTAAAAACTCACTAGTGCATCACTGTGCTAATATATGATTTAAAACATATGCATGTCAGGATTATAAAAAGAGGCAGGAAGACCTTTACTTCTGTTAAGTTGTGAAGTAGTTTGTGTTACACAGAAATTGTACCTTCCTTGAAAGTTTGGTAAAACTTGACTGTAAGATTGATGGGGCCTGCTGTCTTTTGAGGATAAATCTTTGACTACCTTTTTAATTGTTTTTTAGTTCTACATATATTAATAGACTTTGTTTTTTAGAGCAGCTTTAGGATCATAGAAAAAGTGAGCAGAAAGTAAAGATACCTTTTATATACCCCCAAACACATGCGCACCCTCTCCCACCCCCAACACCCGGCACCGCAGTGGTGCCCTGGTTACAGTGAGTGGGCCTCCACTGGCATGCCACTGTTAGCTCAGCGCCGTGGCTGACTGAGAGTCACCCTCGGTGTGCCTGCTCTGTGGGTTTTGAGGAATGGCACGTGTCCACCCCGCAGTATCACACAGGGTGGCTGCACTTGCTCAGCAGTCGGCTGTGCTCTGCCCGGTCACTCCTTCCCCCTCTAAGCGCCGGGCACTAGTGAGCTTTTTACCGTCGCCATAGCTTGGCTTTCCCACGCTACCATGTCATCGAAGCCACACAGCCTTTTTAGATGGGCTTCTTTCATCTAGTAATATGCTTTTAAAGTCCCCCTCATTTCTCCCGCCTTGAGATCTCATTTCTTTTTAGTCCTGAAGGACACTGCCTTGTCTGGGTGTGGCACAGTGTATTCACCCATCGCCCGCTGAGGAGCGCCTCGTCGCCCCGAGTTGTGGCGATTACGAATGCAGCTGCTGTGAATATCCACGCGTAGGCTTTGTGTGGATGTGAGTTTTCAACTCATTTGAGTAAAACTAAGGAGTGTGATTGCTGGATCATATAGTAAAAGTGGTTTTGTTTTCAAAAAAATCGCCAAACTGCCTTTTCAAGTGGCTGTGCCGTTTTGCATTCCCACCAGCAATGGGCGAGAGTCCCTGTCGCTCCGCACCCTCTCCAGCCTCTGGCGAAGTCACTGTTCTGGGTTTTGGCCGTTCTAACAGGTGTGCAGTGGTGCCTCACTGCTGCTCTAACCTGCACCTCCCTGATGACATGTGACGTGTGGCATCTCTTCACATGCTTATTCGCCACCTGTGTATCTCCTTCGATGACATGTCTGCTACAGTCTTTGGCCCACTTTTTAGTTGGGTTGTTCATTTTCTTATTGCTGAGTTTGAAGAGTTCTTTGTATATTTTGGTTAACAGCTCTTTATCAGGTATATCTTTTGCAAATAATTTCCCCACCTTGGCTTGTCTTTTCATTCTCTTGAATAATTTATATTTTCCTAGAAAATAATTTCAATTCTTTTGGTAAAAGTATTTTCTCACCTCCTCCGTCTGCACTAAATCCACCTTCTTGAGCATCTGCTCTACACATACCTGTGTGTGGACTGCTGTTGGTTGAGTGCCCAGGTTATTTCCCAAAACGTGCACATTTTCCTTCGGGGAGCTAGCTTTCACCACGAGGCAACAGCTCTACGCTTTGGGTGGGATTCACACACATTCAGAATCTAGAAGGGCCGGGACTGGACTAACCCAGGCAGTGTGGCTTGTTCCCTGCCTGAAGTTTGCGGCCTGTAGTCCTGCTGCTGGCAGCCCTTGGGATCACGAGGAAAGCTGCCTGGGGATAAAGTCAGAGAAGCACAGGCTGAGAGCACAGCAGAGAAGTGAGCCCGAGCCTGAACCCACCACGCCCGATTCTGTGAGACTCGGGAATTCTTAGTTTCACCAGCTATTGATTTAATTTTATTTCATTTCACTTTTTTGCTAATTTATTTGTTAATTTTGAAAGTCTCAGACCTTCATAAAATTTGCAAGAACAATACGGAGAGCTCCTTCATCCTGGGTCGCACTGTCAGCACGCTATCGCACAGCTTTCTCTCTCTCTCAGTCTCCTCCACAAACCCCGAACACTCCAGGGCGTGGCTCCGCCGGTAAAGACAGCCTCCTGCTGGAAGGGTCCCTCCAGTCAGGAGGTTAACGTGGCTGCAGATCCCCCATCCAATCCACGGCTTGTCTTCAGGTTGCATCAGCTCTCCCAGAATGTGTTTTTCTCTTCTGGCCCAGGATCCAATTCAAGATCACACACTGTGTGCCCTGCCCTCAGTCCCCTTCGCCTGGAACAGTTGCCGGCCTCCCAGGTCTTGGTTTCACTGGGTGATCCTCACCTCAGTAACAGAGTCGTCATCTTTCCCTGTGCATTTGATTAGCATTTTGGGGACAGGCTGTTATGCGAATATTCTGGTCCTTTTACTGGCCAACCTTCGGTCCACTTACACCTCCTGCCTCTGAGGAGGACCCGCCTGCTGCTCCCACCCCTGGGATGCTTGGCAGGCGGTGATTTTTTTCTGTCAGCTCTTCTCCTTTCAGTAGTTACATTATTTTATAAGGAATACCTTTCCTTCCCCCCATTTATTCTTGGAGGGATTCACTTGTTTGCATCAGTACGGAATCACGGACTCTTTATTTCACAGGTTGTACCCTAAGGTTGCCTGCGGAGTGTGCTCCTGGCTGCTCGGTTCGCTAAGTGAACACACGCAGGCGTCAGTGATTTTCAACCTCTTGCATCTCATGGCACATAAACTAAAATTCTGTGGCACACCAAAAAGTTTATTTTTTGCCGATCTGACAAAAAATAGGTATAATTTTGGTTCAGTCACACAGGACAGCTGTTGTGTTGACTGTTGTCATTTTTTTATTTGACAATCTAAGGGAAAAGGGGTCAGTGTCCCTGACTAAATAGTCAGGTACTGCATGTTTTAAAAATTCTTACCACACAGCATTTGCAAATCGCTGGCATACATCACTATACACATATATCTACAACTATTTCTATATTTACGTGGCTAAATGTGTTTAGAAGCCCAGGGGGTCATGTGAAACTTCCAATTCTATTCCAACCTTCAGGGTCATTCTTAGTCTTTCTATGTTTATTTGTCTAAATCCTTCCTCAGATAGTGAGAAAACTGGTTCCCATTATCTTCAATATGTTGACTTACTTGCTCAATCAACTGTTTGCTCACTGCTACTTACCTGGCCACCCAGCTACCTCTGCAGCCAGCCACCTCTGTCCCAGGTCCTGGGGGCCAATGCCGGTGCCCCTCAAGGCCCCCCCTCCCCATTCTGCTTCCTGGGTGCCGAGGTCTCCACGCTGGGAGGGGGAGCTAGGGGAAGATAGGAAAGAATGGCAGGAAGGGAAACTGCCTTTTTAAAAAGCAGTTCAGGGCGGGTCCTCGGTTACAGGAAACACCCTCCTATCTGACACTCGGCGGTTAGTGATTGGACCATTTTGGAAAAGTTGGTTCAAGTAGAAACCTATAAAACATGTTTCAAAAACTACAGATGTATGTGTATTTCTTAAACCTTTTATTTCCTTTCCAAACACAGATGCACCTTTATTTTCCAGTATTTTGATGTAAGGTCTTTTCTTCAACATGAGTCATCTCTCATAACAAACCCCACCTATAGGATACTGTCCACCTTATGCAGATTCAACGTCCTTATGACCCTCAAAGATGTTCATAAAACTCTGAATGCAAAACTACTCTAGATTTTGTTTTGTTTTAATTTATCTTTATTGTTGAAAGTATTACAGATACACAGATATCCCCCTTTAATTCCCCCATTGATCCCCTCCACTCCGCATCTGCCCCCCCCCCCGGCCTTTACCACACTATTGTCTGTGTCCATGGGTTATGCATATATGCATATAAGTTCTGTGATTAATCTCTCCCCACCCACTCACACACTCATCCCCGCCTCTCCTCTGAAATTCCTCAGTCTGTTCCCTGCATCTATGTCTCTGGATCTATTTTGTTCATTAGATGCCACATATGACTGAGACCATGTAAAACTGAATCAGGAAGAATCAGAAAACCTGAATAGGCCAATAGTAACTGATGAAGTCAAAGCAGCAATAAAAAAACTCCTAGCAAACAAAAGCAGTGGTCCAGACAGCTTCACAGGGGAGCTTTCTAATTCTTTAAGTTGTAGAGTTAGAGAGTTTACTAAAAATTTTTCTTGCATTTTGAGGTAGGCCTGCAGTGCTATGAACTTTCCTCTCAGGACTGCTTTTGCTGTGTTCCGTAGATTTTGGATTATGGTGTGTTCATTTTCATTTGTTTCCAGGAAGTTTTTGATTTCTTTCTTGATCTTATTGGTAATCTATTCAGTGTTTAATAACATGCTATTTAGCCTCCATGTGTTTGAATGGTTTTGAGTGTTTTTACTGTAGTTGATTTCTAATTTCATGCCCTTGTGATCTGAGATGCTTGATATGATTTCAATCTTCTTAAACTTGTAGAGACTTGTTTTCTGTCCTAACATGTGGTCTATCTTTGACAATGACCCATGTGCACTTGAGAGGAATGTATATTTTGCAGCTTTGGGGTGAAATGTTCTGTAAATATCAATTAAATCCATCTGATCTAGTGTGCCATTTAGAGTCACTGTTTCTGTGTTGACTTTCTGTCTGGAAGATCTATCCAGTGAAGTCAGTGGGGTGTTGAAGTCCATGACTATGACTGTATTGCTGTTGATCTCTCCCTTAAAGTCCTTAAGGTTATTATTGATAGGTCCTTATTTATTGCTATTTCAATTCTTTATGCCTATGTTTCTCTCTCTATTTCTTCTTATTATTACAGCAGTCCCTTCAACATTTCCTGCAATGCTAGTTTGGTGGTGATAAACTCCTTTAGCCTTTTTTTTTTTTAAATCTGGGAAGCTCTTTATTTCACCATCTAGTTTGAATGGTAGCCTTGATGGATAGAGTAGTCTTGGTTTCAGATCCTTATTTTGCATTACCTTGAATACTTCATGCCATTCCCTTCTGGCCTGTAGAGTTTCTGATGAGAAGTCTTCTGACAGCCTTATGGGGGCTCCTTATAGGTAACAGATTGCTTTTCTCTTGCTGCCTTTAAGATTCTCTCTTTGTCTTGAAATTTTGGCATTTTAATTATGATGTGTCTGGGCATGGGCCTCTTTGGATTCTTCTTGCTTGGGCCTCTTTGTGCCTCCTGAACTTGTGTGACTTTTTCCTTGACCAGATTAGGGAAGTTTTCTGCCATTATTTCTTCAAACAGTTTCTCTAACCCTTGATTACTTTTGACCTCCTCTGGCACTCCTATGATGCAAATATGGTTATGTTTCATGTCCCACAGCTCCCTTAGATTGTCCTGTTTATTAATTGTTTTTTCTTTTTGGTTCTCTGATTGAGTGATTTTTTTCTACCCTGTCTTCTAATTCCCTAATCCAATTCTCAGCTTCCTCTAATCTGCTGTTTATTCCTTCCAATTGATTTTTTATTTCTGCTATATCATTCTTCATTTCTGACTGGTCACTTTTCATAGTTTCCATATCTTTTTTCATGCTTTGAGCATCCTTACAATCAATATTCTGAACTCTACATCTGATAGATTGCTTATCTCCATTTCATTTAGCTCTTTTTCTGGAGACGTCTCTTGTTCTTTCATTTGGGGCTTGTTTTTTGGTCTCCCCATTTTGGCTGACTATTTGGGTTTATTTCTACATATTAGGTAGGCCTGCTAGCATTCTCAGTCTTTTTGGAAGGTCTCTGGTGCAGGCCAATGTCAGATGCTATTTGTGACTAGCCTTAAGTACCCTGTTTGGAGCTATCAACAACCCATGGCTTGAGGTCCCCTCTGTTGGGGCTGGGTGCATTTGGATAGGACCAACGTGCACACCAAAGTCTGCTTTTCCAAGGCCTGGGTCCAGAAGCAGATCAGGCAAAGACTCAAAGCACTCTGAAGTCTGCCTACAGGCTGATTAATCTGGTTCTTTTAATGAGCCTCAGGCTGTAGAAACTCTACGGGGTAGGGTGAGAGGTTTTCCAGCAGAGTGGGGCAATTTATTTTCCCTCAGGCAAAAACTGCTTGGAAGGTAAATGTCCACCTGTGAAAGATGTCCTCTGCAGTCTGGGGGAATGACTCAGCACAGGAATCCAGAGGGGTGACCTCTGAGCTCTATCTCCAGAGCCCACAACCCTATACTCTCCTCACACAGCTCCAGGCCACTCTGACCTCCCTCTGCTGGAGCCCAAGGTGAATGGCTGCACAGGAAACTTTGTGCATTGGGTCTTTAAGAGGGTGCCTGCAGTTCCAGCTGCCTCTTCCTGGCAGACAGAAACCTGGCTGCTTTTCACAGCCAGATGTTGTGTGGGCACCTTTCTCAGTTCTGGTGCTCTGGGCTGGGAAGCCCAGCCTGGAGTTGAGGCTCCAGAGTCCTCAGTGGGACCCCCCACAGCTGAGATCTCCCTCTGGACCTTCAGCTGCTGCCTGTGGGAGCCCAGCCAGCCCTCCCCCACCTCCGTACTTCCTACCAGTCTCACTGTGGTCTCTCCTTTTCCTCCTAGGGTGCTCTCTAGCTTGTCTTCAGTTGCAGTGGATTATTCACGATGGCTTTTCTATAGTTTAGATGTCATTCCAGTTTGGTCCCGGGAGAGAGTCAGTGTAGCTTCCACTCAGCCGGCTGCCGTCTTTAATCCTCCCAAACCACTCTGGGTTTTTACAATGCCACCAGCTCTGCTTTATATGATGCCCTTGCCCATAGTTGATACAGTAGCAATTGTTTTCAGTGACTTGTGTTTACTGGGTCTTTCCAAGGCATTTAACCTAATTTTCATAGAAACAACACTTTCTTTTCACACTCCTATTTCACTGATCTATACAGTGATTAAGTTACATACTTACAACAATAAATACAACTGACACACATAGGTTTGGAACCAGATACAACTGATTGGCAAACATACAACCCGGTTGGCAGGATCCGAGTTCCCTGCTGCTCTGGGGTAGACCAGGGAACTTCTGTAAGGGTCATGGAGTAAATATTTTCAGCTTTCTCAGGCCATGTGGTCTCTGTAATAATTCCTGGTCTCTGCCATTGTAGTGAGAAACAGCCTTAGGCCACACGTAAATAGAGGGCCTGGTTGTATTCCAAGAAACCTTTATCTAGGACACCAGGTGGCTGGTCAAATTTGCCTTCGGGCCACCGTTTGCTAACCCCTGGTTAGCCTTCTAGCTGTGAGCCTTCAGTGGAAAGTGGCCATTGTCTGCATGTTTTGTGGGGAATGGAGAGCACTGGTGGTTAAGTGGACAGAAATTAGGAGAACTTTCAGTGCCTCGAACCAGAAATCATCCTGACGCTGCCTGGATCAGCCTCCCCTACTGCTGGGGTGCAGACCTTCCTTCTCCCAAAATAGAGTCCACTCCTCGGCATTTTCCTAAAGACAGGGCATCTTTAATTATATTTTAAGAAAAAATTTTATTATGGAAATTTTCAAACATATAGAAAGTAGAGGGAATGGTAATGAACTTGTAATCATCACTCCTTGGCAGCAGTTATTAATATCCAGCCAGTTTTCATCTGTATGCAGAGAGGAATCTCCTCTGCTTTCCAGAGACCTTTGCTAGGTTGGAGCATTGTCCAGGGACAGTGGAGCCACACAGAGTCCCTCGCTGTGGGGGAGAAGCATGGGCCTGAGCTCAGGAACCTGGCCCTAAAGAGCTCAGGGCCTACTGAGCTGCTGTGTTCATCCTGTTTGGGAAGGGCTGTCCTCTGCCTTCCAATGGCTCTCTTACTGGGGAATCAAAAGCTGAACTTTCCAGGTGAATCCTTGAGACCTCCATCAATTTTCTTTCCCCAAATTCTTTTCTGTCTTCCTTCTTTTTACTCTCTGCAAACATAAAGGCACAGGCACACATCTTGGCCCCCAGAGGAGGTTTCTGGAGAGGCATAGAGAGCAGTGGTCAAGAGGCCCCTCTGGAAGCGGGTCTGCCCCGCCTGAGTCCCAGCTCTCCTGCTGCAACTGTGGGGAGTCACTACACCTCTCTGAACCTCTGTATCTGCATCTGAGAAGTGGCCATGGTAATAATATCTGCCTCACAGGACATTTGAAAGAGTTAAAGGGGTTAGATAATAAATGTGAATTACTTAGAAGACTCGCTAGCACATATTAAACACTTAATAACATTTCTAAATTGATATAATGATACAGAAAGACTCTATACACTAGCAGCTGGTAGTAAGGATATCTGGGTATAAATATATACTAACTACTGTCTGTAGAAAGTGGACTATACAAGGGACAAGACCTGGCTCCTGGCCATACTCTTACTTAGCTTTGTGCCCATTGGTTGGTCACTGTCCCTTCTAGGGCCTCCTAGTTTACATCTATAACAGAAGGTCCTTGAATAAACCATACCTTTTTATTACTTTAGTCTGAAGCTTGGACTCTCTGTAGCAAGAAGTTTCCACCCCATTACAGTTTCCTTAGGCCCTTGGGCTTGTTTTTAATTAACCAAACATCAGGAATGCACCTGCTTACAGATCAGACACCGTGATGGGCAGTGGCTCCCCTCCAGTGCCCCAGCCACACTCTCCCTCCCTGTGCAGGTGGCGGGCGCCCCGACTACCACCGGCAGTCCCCTGGCCCAGCTGACGGAGGTGGGACAGCCGCCCCTGCAGTTCAGCAGACTGTTGGCTGGACAGTTCCCAGGGCACTTGCCAGGCTTGGAAAAGCCACCGGCAGCTAAGAGGAGGGAGGGGCACATCATCTCCAGTAAAGGCTCAGGGTGGGACACCCCCATCAAGGAGCACCTCCTTTCACTTAAAATTTTTCCCTCCCTGCAGTCTCCAGAGTCAGTCTGCAGCCCTCGTCCTGAATAACCTGGGTCTCCTCGAAGCCTCCGTTGATGGAAGTCCTCTGTCTGGGCAGATGCTTGACCTTAGCTCTCACCTCATGAAATGAAAAGATGGTGATGACCACAACGCAAGGGCTTGGCTAACGGAGTAGAAGGTCACCTGCCAGGAATGAAAAAAGCTGGACTTCTTCCTTCTCTGGCCAGCCGGGCATGAGCAGAGGGTGACCGTTGTAGGCACAGCTTCCTCAAGGGGCTGGCATCTCTAAGGTCCATGCCGGCTGTCCCAGAGGCCATGATCTGCAGTGGAGTGAGGCACAGAGACCAGAGCATGCTGAGATGGACCAGCCCCTCATCTTCCCATCCACCAGCCCCTGCTCGGTATCTCAGCACATCCTGTCTGCACAATGCCGCTTTCAAAACCTGTGGTGTGCTCAGGAGAGTTGGGCAGAACTCACTCGGTCCTGTGTACATGATCACGGTGATCAGGAGGCACCTGGGGCCCACAGAACCTGTGTTACCCCAGGCTATGGGAATGACTTTGGGGTGGGGCTCAGCCTTCCCTGAGCAAAGAGCAGCTCAGGGTCAACCTCACCATGAGACCCTGAGAAGGTCAGCCCAGCTGAACCCGGGAGGGTCTCCCTGAATAGAAATCCAAAGACTGTTCTAGAAACACACACTCACCTAGAAGCCCTGAACCGGGCTCTCCCCACACCGCCGTGGTTAGTGACCCGGTCATCCCAGGTGCCAGGGCTCAAGGTTAGAAAGGTCAGTCAGCAGCTGCAACTTGCTGAGCACTCAGTATCCACCTCTCTCCCAAGGTCTCTGCCATGAAACCTGCGTGGTTCCAATTTCACCTTTACCGTTGCTTCTCCAGCCAACCAGTATAAGCCTCTTAAGCAAACATGCGCCATACTTGCCTTTGGGCACATTAATTGACATCCTAGCACAGACACCCACTCTTTGCCTCACTCTTCCTACCCCAGAGATGCACCACCCAACAGTTGTCAGTCAAATTCCATGGTATGACTTTGGACTAATTACATAAACCTTTCAAAAGCCTCAGTTTCCTTATCTATAAAATGAGAACAGTACTAGCGTCTCTCTTACATGGTTACTATGACCAAAACAGATAAGATATTTGCACAGTGCCTGGATCAATACATTTTTTTATTAGTATTTATACTTATTACTTCTCTTGTATCCATCCAAGTAATGAAGTAAATAGAACAGTTTAAGTTATGCTTTTGGTAGCTTATATTTGCAGAATGATCTATTTTGTAAGTTACATATTAATTCAAGGCTCCATTAAGTAGCTCAGTGCCTTGGGCAACAGATTACTTATAAATAGTATAATATTTAGTGGCTCCTTAGTTTTGCAGTCAGACATTATTAATGGTCCATGACTTAGAATCAGGAGGGAGCTAAACACATGCACACACCCACTTGTACCCCCCCACGCGCGCGCACACACACACACACACACGAATGATGGGGGAAGAGAGCCCAAAGCTGGGGCTATGAGTTATTATCTTATAGTGATTTTAGAGAAGACAATCAAAATGAAAGGGGAACAAGATCAAAGTTTGCTTTCATCAAACAATGCAAAAGAACATATTCCAAGTGTTGATTAATGGGTTCATCGTCATTTATCCCTAATCTCTACAAAGCATCACTTCAGGGTAGATTCCCTTTTGCAAGTTTTGTTCGCCCCCATAGATAATTTGCTGAGTCTTTCACTTGGCAAAGGAATTAATAAACTTCCCATAGCTAATTTAATCACTGGGATAATTTTGGTGGAAAGGAGATGACAGTGATTTAGAACATTCAACTCACCCAATGAGTGGACAATTCAGGCCTTCGTGTTTTTTGGTGTGTGTGCATGCATTTGCAGTGGACAGGCTTCGGGGGGACAGGGGTGGTAGAAGAGACAGTCAGAGAGAGGTTGTCCACACCACCTTATGAAGAATACCTGGCACAGTGGAAGCCTCAGGAGCACATGTGGACGCGCTGGCTGGAGGCTGGGCTGGGGAGGAGAGGCTGTCCCACAGCCAGCACCTGCACCCCATGGCCCTGCACCCCAGGGCTCTGCTCCCGCCCAGCATTGGTTGTCACAACCTCCTCAGGAGAGCTCCTGCCATGCACAGTCCCAGCGAGGAGCTTCGGACCCATCTGGTGAGCATTTTGCAGGCTGGGCTCAATGAGCCGAGCCCTCTCCGGGGTGAGCAGGGGCCTCAGTGGCAAGCGAGGGCACTGCCCGCGTGGCAGGGCCGGCAGGGTGCGGCGAGCTGTGTGAATGGGGGGCTGGAGGGGACGCAGCCTCGCCGGTCTGTCGGGGAGGCCTTGCTGCGTGAGATGGGGTACGGGGTGGCTCTGAGAGTAAGGGAGGTTAGGGCTGAGAGAGGAGATCTGGCGGTGTTAGAAGTTAGACACAGCAGCCTGAAGAGAGACAGAGCAGGCGGGGTGCTGGACCAGTGCAGGGACAAGGAGGGTGCCAGCTTCAGAGTCACACTTCCTGGGCTTAGAGCAGTGTGACCATGGACCACCAACTCAACCTCTCTGAGCCTCACTTATTCCACTGTAAAATGGAACTATAAGTGTTGTCACAGCAAAAGTAAGTGACATAAATGTCTGAAGGTGCTTAGTACGCAGTTGAGGCTCCGTAAACGCCTGTTCCCCTCTGGTCGAGCACAGGAGCCCTGACCGTCACCGGTTCTCACAGTGACTGGGAAACGGTGGGTGTTCCTGCCAAGGCCAGTCCGTCTCCCAGCAGAGCCCAGACTGGTCTGCGCTGTGCTGCACGTGGCTCGTTGCAGGCCCCGGCTGGAAACCGCTCAGCCCAGGGTGGAATGTTCCAGCCTCCAACTAGATTTTCACTCACTTCCCTCTGGACAGGAGCCTCCGTCTAGACAGCCTGGCCAGTCCCTAGTCAGCCGGGGGTGGGGGTGGAGAGGCAAGGGCCGTGCTGATGAATACATGGATACAGGACACTGAGTTGGCAGGAGGAAGGGGCACGCCCCGCCCGTGCCACATGGCCTGCCCCCAGTATGCGCATTTCTGCAAACCACGGTAAGATGCTTTGAGAGAGTTCATGGAGAGAAGCCAGGGGAGACTGAGGGACCGCGTGTAGGGACAGGGCAGGACCCCTGCTCTGGCGGTCAGATGTGGTAGGAGTCAGCAGAGTCTAGATCCCTATATCTTCCCCAGTTAGCCACCTCAGGCTCTGTCCAGGGTAGGGACAGCTGGGCAATGCCCCAGTCCCTGTAGTCAAGCTGTGGGAAACGTCCTTGCGTCCTAGACTGCCCGCCAGCGGCCTCCTTCCTGTCGAGGCCAGCAGAGGGTGCTCACTTAGCTCACTCTCATCTGTCCCACGCCTCAGTGACGACCCCAGCCAGTTTCACCTGTAGGCGGAACAGGGGGCCACCTGGTGTAATTACCACCCATTTTACAGATGGGGCAATGAAGACTCAGAGAGAGAGGGGCTTGCTTGAAGTCACACAGGTAGGAAGGCCTGTGGCTTCTGAGCTGCTGCTCTGACCTCTCCTCCAGGCGGGGCAGGAGCCACAGTGAGAGCACCTTCTTCCAACTAGGTCGTTGTATTAGTTTCCTGTGGTGGCTGCAACAAATTACCACAAACCTACTGGCTTAAAATGACACACATTTACTACCTTACAGTTCTGTAGATCGGAGGTGGGCTGCCTCCTCCGGGAGGCTCTAGGGAAGACTCCATTTCTGTGCACTGTCAGCTTTTAGAGGCTGCACACATTTCCTGGCTCATGGCTCCTTCCTCCATCTCAAAGCCAGCTCTTCATCCCCCTCCCTCCTTCCCTCTCCCTCCCTCCCCCAGTCTCTCTCCTTCTTTCTCTCTCTCTCTGATTCTGACCCTCTTGCCTCCCTCTTTCAAAGACCTTTGTGGTTACATTGGGCCCACCCACAGAATCCAGGATAATGCTCCCTCTCAAGACCCTCGATCAAATCACACCCAAAGTGCCTTTTGCCATGTGAGGTAACACTCCAGGTTCTGGGGACTAGGACATGGACTCTTGGGGGGCATTATTCTGCCCTTTGGGTCAGAAAAGAGCCCTGGGCAAGTACCCTGATCATTGTGGTCAGCAGTGCCCACAGAGTTGGGCAAGCTTTGGTCTCCCCCCAGGTGGAGGGAAAGGTGGACAGTGGGCACGTCCAGAGGCAGGGGGAGCCCTGGGACTGCGATTGGCTGGTTGTTCACCAGCACCCACTTCCTTCTCTCCTGGGCTCTCTCTCAGGCCTCGTTCCCAGTCTCTCTAGTTGAGGTCACCCCGAAAGCCAGCTCCCCTCTCCTGGCTCTATGTGGAGTGTCCTAATTCCTGGGGCCTGCTGGACACACTGACACCCAGCCCTGCCCTGGAGTGTGAGTCTCAGCCCAGCTGGGAAAAGGCCCTGGAAAGGACCGTTTCACAAGCTCCCACAGATCCTGACGAGGACCTGCCTTTGGGGGACCTGCATCAGAGCACAGGGTCGCTGCATGATCCCTTGAGGGGGTGGGGTGGGAATCCTTAAGAAGGCCATGGAGGAGATGTGCCTCCTCCCCTCTGTGGGGTCTGGCCTTGAGCTCCCTCTGGGGCTCCCCGGGAAAGAACGGGCGTGTCTCTGTGACAGGGGCGTGTGCCCTGAGCAGCTCATTCCCCCCTTACTCAAGAGACCCCCCTTGGGCAGGTGAAGGCAAAGGCGGACGTCACATATGTAGCTCCAGAGCCAGGGCATGGACTGTGGAGGCTGCCGGGGGCCTGAGGACCCTTCAGAGAAAACGTTAAACATTAACAAGCCTCCCAATAGGATGGGCGGAGTTCACAACCATTGGACTGATCTCCCCGGAAACAAGGGTAGAGAGTTTGCCAGCCTCGGGCTGTTCCCTGGCCAAGGGCGCTTCCCCCCCCACCCTGCCCCTGTGCTCCACCCTCCACCCTGTGAGCTGAGGTCCAGGGGTGACTCAGACTCTTTCCACCTCAGCGTGGGTCCCCACAATGTCCCCCAACCCCCACGTCCCCAGGTGTAGCCCAGGAAAGTTACAAAATACCCCTAAGATCTCCTTTCATCCTCAAAATGACTGACTCTCAAGTCAAGCAGGACACGCCCTGTGGCCCCTCCTACAGCTTGGCTATACCAGTCTGGGCCCTGGCTTTCATGCTCCACCTCCAAGAGTTGAAGGTCAGAGCCACAAGGGCGTGGGTAGAGATCCCACGCCCAGCTGCCTCTGGTGCGGGCGGTCCCTGTCCCAGGGAAACAGCGCAGGCCCACTCTGAAGAAGCCAGGCCTCCAGTGAATCCTGCAGGCTCACTCATGCTCAGCCCTGCACTGCCACCTACTGGCCAGGCGGCTGGGCCTCTCGGAGTAAGGGGGCAACGGACTCCAGGTGCAAGCAGCAGCCGGGCTGTGGAACACTCCCCTTCCAACCTCGCTTCTCCTGCAACACAGCTCCCGGCCAGACCCTCCTTCTCGAGGTGTGACTGACCCACCGCATTTCCCCTCCTTCCCGTGGTCAAATCAATATCAGAAGACATGGTTTTGTTTAAAAGAATCTGCTAAAATAACTCACACTGAAGGGTTATGATTGACGCTGGCTTTGTTATCTATCCCTTCCCCAGCCCACTGGAGAACTTTTTTTTTTTTTAATGGAATCTAAGTGGAGCAATGTTTACCTCCAAAGCAATGACTCTCTAATGGCTAACTTCTCTGCGGACAGGCAGAAGCCAACATCCCTTGACCTCTGACTACCCTGAGTATAGAGGCCTAGTTAGTTGGACACATCTAGAGTCCATGATCTCAGGATGTCATGAAGTAATAGAATATTAGAGTTGTCAGGGCCTTAGAAACCTGGTCAATATGCAGATAAATCCAAGAAGGGTAAGTGGTTTGCCTATATGGAACAGACTGGAAACAGAATTTCTTCCCAAAAGGCTTAGGTTTGGTTAATTCCTGGGTAATAGGTATGTGTAGGATTTGAAGGGACAGTGTGAGGCTTACATCACAGAGACCAGTCTTACCCCTCCCCCAAATTATCTCCTTCCCTCTCCAAGATGGCTTAGGGGCTGGCAGAGGTGGCCTCCATGGGCCAGGGGGCCCTTCCCCCTTCTCCACCATAGTGTCTGTCTGTCCATACTTGCATGTTTCACATAACCCAGCTCCCAGCTTTCTTCAGGTGAGGCCTAGAGGAATTTCTCCATCTCTTTCTGCGCTGCATTATGAGCAACTCCTTCAACCCCCGCCCACCTCCAATTCACTAATTCTTCTGCAGATGTGCCTATTCTGATGTTTAAGCCAAAATATTTGGCTTCTTTGCACAAAGCTGAGGCAGGACATACAAGTTTTCTTGTTGGTTCTTTTATCTCCCCCACCTCTCCCTGGGGCCACAGCTCTGCAAGGATTCTAGCGTTGTCCAGGGTCCCATCCTGACGCTCCACCCAGCCCAGGGCCCGAGCCTGGCCTTCTCTTCTGTATGGTTGTTCAGAGCAGTGACTGTGGCTTCCAGGTATTTCCAGATGCTTCCAGGACAGACCACAGCTTCGGGGACCACTTGCCACTCTGCTTGCAGCCCCCTCTTAGCTTCTGGTCCCTGAGGCTGCCGCCACTGTTGTACCTTTCAGGCAGGCATTTAAACGACACTTGTTTTGCCCGGCCAGGTATGGCTCAGCGGTTGAGAGTTGACCTAGGATCCAGGCGATTGGGGTTCGATTCCCGGTCAGGGCACATGCCTGGGTTGTGGGCTCGATCAAGGACTCTCTCATCATTGATGTTTCTATCTCTCTCTCCCTCTCCTTTCTTCTCTCTGAAATCAATAAAGATATATTTAAAAAAGAGAGAGAGAGAAGTACAAAAGTAACCAAGACTCAAAAATAATTTTAAATAAATAAATAAATAAATAAATAAATAAATAAATAAACGACACTTGTTTTATTCTAACCAGTGTGTCTAGGTATTTGTACTGGAATTTTTGCCCTGAATGTCTAGTCTAAAAGTGAAGCCCTAGGGCTGTTCTTAAGGGTTTAATGTTTGCCACCTGCGAAGTTACCCAGTGACAACAACTGTGAAGGTGAGGGATCACAGTCCACTGAGGCACCTTCGCTTCTGACACCAATCACAAGCGTGGGGGGTGTTCCCCCAAACCACCATCAGGTCTGAAAATTTGCTAGAAAGACCCACGGAACTCCTGGGAAGCTATTCCCTCGGGTTCCATCCATGGACACGTGAGCACCAGCCAAGGGAAGAACAGCTCGGCAGAGCTGGGGGAACCACACACGGGCTCTTGCTGTCCCCTCCTTGTGCTTCCTGGGCGTCTTGACATGTGACAATATGCAGGAGTATGGACAAGTCAGGCAGCTCCCCAGCTCCCCAGCTTCGGAGTCCAGGTTGTCCTGGGGCTCCATTATGTAGGAAAGATGGATCGCCTCATGGCCGATCTCAGTCTCTAGCCCCCCAGGACACCCCCAGCAAGATCACCCTGCTGGTCTTCCGGTAGGTCAGCCCCCACCTAAGACTATCAGGTGTGACCATTCCCTCCTGAAATCACACAGTTAGACTACCCAGGGTGGCCCAAGGCTCCCAGGCAAAGACATTCCTCTCAGGCCTCGCATTCTGGCTCAGGGCAGAAGTCCAAGTCCCTGGGCCAAAGTTAAATTCTTTGCTACACAGCACAGCATTTCCATCACGCTCCTCTAGTCTGGAATTCTTCATTTTGATTCATCTGTTGATGGCAGAATTTTTAATCCAGACGTTTCTCCTGTACAAGGGGCCTCCTGGGTGTCACAGTCCCCAGATCTGCAGAATCTGCCCGTCCTTTATAGCGGAAGGACGGGGGGCCTGAGTGATCCCATTTCCCTGTCGGAACTCCAGGCCCTGAACGCTGCTCTGGGAGTCACCGCCCCGCTGTGAGGAGCCGGGTCCCACCTCAGCACACTCAGGAACATTTTTTGATGCTCAGTAAGGTTTTCTGGACACGTCTTGAGGTCGACTGCTATAATTTTTACTGGGACTTAATGTAACCTTTTTTGTTATGTAAATTTCAACCTTTCCATATTTCAGGGAGGTTTTCTTCTATGAACGTTTTATTGGTTTTAAGACTCATTTATTCTGTTTTCTCTTTCAGGAGAACCCTTCTTTAGTATTTGGGGTCTTCCCGTAATCACCCTATTTCACTGGTTTTCTCCACTTTGTCTTACATGATCCCCCTTCATAGCTTCCAGTGTGGCTTTGATCTCTGTAACAATTTTCTTTTTCTTTTCTATCTCTTTCCGGAGCTCCTGGTTCACTTTTCTCCCTTTCTGGTGTAATTTTACATTTCTGCTCCGACCTCTTTCATTTCTACTTGAAGCCTGTTTTTCTAAGAAACCGTGTTATGTTTAATTTTTTATATGAAGGACTGCTCGTCCGATTCCTCGTGACTGCTCCCCGGGGCGCCCTGGGTGGGATTCCTCTCCTGATACAGATTTCCATGTCTTCAGCTTAGGCTCCTGTCTTCTGGTTACTTTTCATTTTCAAACAGAAAGTTGTTTGTGCCTTTTTCGCCCTTCAGTGTGACTAGTTTTTTCCTCCAAATTTTTTTTTATTGTGGTAAAATACACACAACACAAAATTTACCATCTCAACCATCTTTAAGTGTACAGTTCAGTGGAGTTAAATACATTCATAACGTGCAACGGTCCCTGCCATCCAGCTTCATCACTCTTTTCATCTCTAAAACTGAAACTCTACCTACTAAACACCAGCTCCCCACCCCCTCCCTGCAGCCTCCGGCAGCCACCAGTCCACCTCTGTGTCTATCAATGTGACCCCTCTAAGTACCTCATATAAGTGGAACCCCACAGTACTTGTCCTTCGTTTCTGGCTTATTTCACTTATGTCCTCGAGGCTCATCCCTGTTGTAGCATGTGTCAGAATGCCCTTCCTTTTTAAGGCCGAGTAATATTCCACTGCAGATCTACACCGCTTTGCTTACCCATTCATCCGCGATGGGCTCTTGGGTTGCTTCCGCCTCGCTGTTGTGACTGATGCCGCTATAAACACGGTTACAGATATCTCTTCCAGGCCCTGCCTTCAGTTCTTTTGGGTTGTGTGCCCAGAAGTGGAATCCTGGGTCATATGGTGATTCTATTTTCAGTTTTGGGGGGAACCATCATACTGTTTCCCATGGTGACTGTACCATTTTACATTTCTCCCAACGCCTACAAGGATTCCAATTTAACCATATCGTCGCTGACATGCGTTACTTTCTGTTAGTTTGTTTTTTGATAGCAGCCTCCTAATAGTCTGAGGAGGTATCTCACTGTGGTTTTGATTTACATTTCCCTAAAGATTAGTGATGTTGAGCATCTTCCCATGAGCTTATTGTCTGTTTGTATATCTTCTTTGGAGAAATGTCTATTCAAGTCTTTTGCCCATTTCTTATTTTATTTTATTTTGTATGTGGTGGTCTTTGAGTTTTACTAGTTTTCTGTATGTTCAGGATGTTAACCCTTTATCAGGTACCTGATTTACAGATATTTTCTCACATTCTGTGTATGTCTTTTTATTCTGTTGATACTGTCTTTTGATGAACAAAATATTCTGATTTTCATGAAGTCCAGTTGTCTGTTTTTTCTCTTGCGTAGCGTGCCTTTGGTGTCATATCCAAGAAGTCATTCTCAAGTCCAATGCTGTGAAGTTTTGCTCTAGTTGCAGGTCTCACATTTACATCTCTGATCCACTTTGAGCTAGTTTTTGTATGTGGTGTTAGAGAAGGATCCACCCTCATTCTTTCCCATGTGGTTCTTGTCGCTCTCTATGACACTTTAGAGAGGGGAGAGGGGTCAGCTGGGAGTGGCCCGGGCACAGATTTACTCTGCCTCTCCCCTCTCCCCTCAGTGTTCTCACCTGTGAGCACTGCCCCCGTTCTCACCTAACCTGTGAGCACTGCCCCCCCCCCCGTGTTCTCACCTCACCTGTGAGCACTGCCCCTCCCCTCTGTGTTCTCCTCTCACCCCTGAGCACTGCCCCCCTGTTCTCACCTCACCCATGAGCACTGCCCCTCCCCTCTGTGTTCTCCCCTGCGAGCATTGACCCCTCGCCCACCCACCCACCTGATTCATCGACCTTGAGCCGGGGCGGGTCAGGGTGATGAACAGGGGCCACAGCGCCCTCACAGACCCTGCACCTTCTCTCGGGTGCTCCTCTGGGCTCCTTCGCAGCTTCTGCCAGGGTGCTGCCCTCCTCAGTGAGCTGGCTGCGCTCCCGTGTCCTTCCCCCTCCTCTCTCAGCTCCCTTCCCCTCCTTCCTGTCCCTCTCTCTCCTCCTCTGTGAATTCTCCTGGGGTCGGTAGAGGCCATGGGGGGTGCTTGGGTCGGGAGTGCACACAGCTGGTGAGACCCTGGCTCTGCCACTGACAAGCTGTTTGCTGTGAAGCTGAGGAGCCTCCCATTGACTCAGTTTCCCCCTCACAGGGTGATCAACAAGACTCAAGGAGAGGGAGCACGCAGGGTCCTAATCCCACGGCCTGGCGCATGGCAACTATTACTACTGCTGATCCTTTATTGGCTGTTGGATCACCGATTTCTCACCAGCGGGTTTGTTCTGTCCCCAGCTTTTGCCTGGACATCAGCCTGTGAAGGGTGATGACCCTGCCTCACTCACTCAGTGCATCTCCATGCCACCCAGAGGCTCCCCCTGGGGCTGGCACAGACCCTCCCCGCCAGAGCCTGCACCGCAGGGCCCTGCTCCTGTTGCCCGGCAGCGGGCGGCTGTCTGCTTGCTCAGGCCTCACTGTGGACCTGGCAGACACCCCTCCCTGCTTAGCCTCCATCCCCACCTGCCTCCCCTCCCGCCCCCAGCATCACTGCCCAGGCTCCAGGATTCTGGTGAGGGACAGAGGACTCCTGGCCTGTGCCGGAGGATCCCAGGTGTGCTGGATCCCAGAGCCTGGCCTGCCTGGACCAAGGGCCAGTCCCTGCGGAGGCAGCACTCAAGCCCCGCCTCAGCCTCTCCCATAGGCCTGACCGAGGGCCCAGCCTGGGCAGCCCGAGAGCCTGTGTCGCTGGGCAGCAAGATGAATGAAGGCCCAGCAGCCTGAAATCTGGCTGAGGACTGGGTCGACTCCTGGGAGCCCCTGGGGGCTCTTGAGGGCTGGCCAGGCAGGACAGCAGCTGCCAGACATCTGGGGAAGGCACAGCCACTGCCGACGACAGGTTTAGAGAGGTGGTGGGTGGGGCGTGATAGGCCCCCGGTGTGCACCTATCCACCTGCCAGGACTCCCTCCTTCACCTCAGCTCGCAGGGCAAAGGATTTTCTCACCATCAGTCCACGTTCCTCCTCCGCTGGGGAGTGAGGAGAGGTTCCAGAACGTGAGGAGCCTGCCTGTGTACCAGGCTGTGGCCCTGTCCTCAGCCCCTCCTGCCAGGCCCACCCTAGTCTGCCTGGCAGCCACAATGAACCGTGTTTCACAGAATCAGAGGCTCAGAGAGGATAGGAAATGACCACCAGGAAGCTCTCAAGGGGTGATGGGGCTGCGCCTGGTCTCCAGGGCTCCGTGGTGGCCTCCTGGGCCCATGACAGTCATGATGCAACCCCTGTCTGGATGCCCAAGTCGGGCTGAGCCCTTCAGCACTGCGGAACGCTCCTCTCTCAGCCCCACTGCCCCGGCCTCAGACCAGGGTTGGTGATACCCGGGTTCCCTGGGCTGTGAGGTCCACCCTGGCAGCTCCCACCCTGGGAAGAAGTAGTTCAGGTTCTGGTGGGATGCAGTTCAGGTTGTCTAATGAACCTTCCCTGCCTGGGAGGGGGTGGTGGTGCTGAGAGAGGTTCCTAACAGGAGTCCTAGCCGGGCTTTAGGATGGTCTGGGGTGGGCTGTACCCACCAAGGATCAATTTGCATAAAGGACTGAGGACTTTTCTGCAGGAACTGACCCTATAGGGAGAGAATTTCACACGCTTGCTTGGTTGAGGACAACGGGCTGGGCAAGGAGGAAAGGAGAGGTGGGAGGCAGTGGCTCTCTGCCCCCTCACCGTGTCACTCTCCTGGTCTGCCCATCCTGTGTGCTGCTCACTTGAGAGTGGCCAGCAGTGGCCCCTGACACAGGGACCTTGGTGGACCTCGGGCATCGATTATGCCTGCACGTGCTGCGTGGCATGGAGCATGGCCCCCATGTGGCCTTGGAGACTGGCATCCCTCTGAGATGCCGTGTGGACACTAATGTGTTGGAAGATAAGGTGCCCTCATTAGGAGTGGTCCCGGCTCTGGCCAGGAGAATAGCCTACTGGGGGCTTCCCGTGGGAGGGGCCAGGACAGAGGAGCCGTCCAGCTTCTCCTGCACCAGCGCTTTCACCTCTATCCCAGACCTGCCTCATCAAAGAGCCATCAGGGCACATGGTGAATTCAGGGGCCCAGGCCCATCCCAGATAGCTGAGGGGAGGGCCAGGCCTGCATTGTTGGCCAGCGTCCCCACAAGTCTGGGAAATCCTGCTCTTTGCCACCTTCTCCTTGCTCCCCAACCCTCTGGGACAAGTGCACTATGGCTCCCATCTTTTTGATGAGGACACTGCTCCCCAGGTAGATGAAGTGCTGTGTCCAGAGGCCACAACTGGCTCCAGGCAGTTGAGGATGTGACCAGGTCTGGCCAGTTCTGGAATCTGTGCCGTCATCAGGTCCAGGTCCCCAAAGAGCTGCTATGCCCGGGAGAGGGGAAGGCATGGCAGTGGGGGCTGGGCCATCCTGGGGGCTGCCCCTCCCAGGGGTCCCACGGATGAAAGAGGCTGTGGCCTGTCCTGTGCACAAGCCGGGGCCTCAGATCCTGATGTGACCCCCACCTTGGGGGAGAGGTGATCAGCACAGGCCAGAGCCCAACACAGGGCCAGCCAGAGCAGGTCCCTGAGTGGTGGCTGTTGTCACACCAGGGATGGAAACCGCTTTCCCTTTCCAGCCCCTCTCCTCCCTTCTCATGTCACCTCCTTCCCTTCCTCCCACCCCCTTCCCTGTGTCACCTTTGCTCTGGAAGGGGGGCTCTTACCCAGAGCACAGCACCTTCCCCAGCTCCTCCTATCCCCTCCCCTGCCTCTCACCCCAGGTCCCGGTCAGGCAGGCTCAGCGGCAGGGATGGAGCTTCTTTTAACAGAAACCGGGGCCCACAGGAATTCCTTTCCAAGGCCTCTTAGAATTCCCTTTGTCCTGGCGTCATTTCCTTATTTTAAGGAGGAAACTATGGCCTACTCTTGTCTCAGCCCCATGGACAGGAGGTTTGGCCTTGGCCCTTTGATGAGGTGAAGGCAGAGCTAGGTGAGGGACCCTGCACAGTCTCCACCGCCAGCTGCCCCCACACAGCCATCCACCATGGTGGTCCCCGCGCAGCCATCCGCCTGGAGTGGCCCCCACAGCGGCGCGGTCAGCAGAGCCCTGGCCGCTCTGCTGCGGAGATGGGGCGCTGCGTCCGCTCTCCCGCTCTCGGCTCGGCTCGGTGCTGCTTTGGCTCTTACTTTCCTCAGGGATCCCGCTGATGCTGTGAGCTGGGCCCTGGGGGGGCTGGGGATGGGGGGGGTGAAACACAGTTGCACCAAATTATGGGGGAAGAAGACCGCATTTCAGAAAGACCGGGGTGCAGAGATCTTCGTATTGGCTTTGACCACGGGGCAGAGTGCCCTCTGTGGTGAAGAGCTCCAGCTTTAGAGGTGGGAGATCTGGGTTCAAATCCCAGCTCTGTCAGTTACTGGTTGAAGACCTACTGCAAACTTCTTGATTTTCCTGAGCCTCAAAACGCCTTCCTCATAGGCTTACAAGGACGCTTAAATGAGATACTGGAGCTCCCAGTGCACAGAAGGACAACCGCTGCCGTCCTGGTTGGTCATCAAGATGCTACCGCCCTCTTGGTCTCCTTCAAAAATCCCCCAAGCAGCCTGCCACCACACTAAGGACAGAAAGCCCAGGCTTGAGGGCTGAAACTGTGCCGTGGCAGGGCACAGCACCACAAACCGTCGGAGCGAGGAGGGGCAGTTCACAGCCTCCCCAGGTTTCTGAACAATTAATTGCACGTGTATCAAAAAGCCATGATTTCTTCCTGGGGTTAAGAATACTGTATACTATATAAAAAATAAAGTTTTACTCTGAAACACTATTTTATTTTATTTTTAAAAAACTTTAAAATATATGTTTGTATTGATTTTTAGGGACGAAGGGAGAGGGATAGAAAGATAGAAATATCGATGAAAGAGAAACATCATCGATCGGCTGCCTCCTGCACTCCCCCTACTAGGGATCGAGCCTGCAACCCAGGCATGTGCCCTGAACCAGTGACCTCTTGGTTCCTTGGTTGACACTAAACCACTGAGCCACACCCGCTGGGCTGAAAACTATTTTAAAAACATTTGCAATACATGCACACGGACAAGTTCTTAAAGTCGACTTTTCCCCCCGAGTAGTTTCCTGTAAAATTGGTGTGCTGCTATACCCTAACGCTTGTTACATACTGGAAAGCCCTGCAATTTTCCTACCATATAGAGCCAATATAGCGCCTTGGTTAAGTTACTTCGTCTCGAGGGGACCAAGCAATGAGGCTGTCATCAGTCAAAAGGAGGGGCGAGGCTCTGACACCAGGCTCTCCATCTGCTGATCTGCCCACACAGGTGCCACCTTTTGAAAAGTCTGTTTTGGGCCATGACCAAGTGCTGAAGCAGCAGCAACTCTCCAGGGCACGGCTGCCACGTCTGGTCATAGCTCAGGCTCCCTGCCTGCTTCTCGCCAGGATTTAGAGCCCACTCATCATCTGGCTGAAGGGTCAAGGATTTCCTCTCCTGGAGGAAATTAACTTGCATTTTGCACTTCACACCCCTAGAAATTTAATCATCTGCCACCCCCTTCTGACTCGCATGACAGAGAGATGGCTGTGGCCTCAACACTCTGTAAAATATACCTTCCCTCTGGACCCAGGGGCCTGGGAGAGCGGCTGTGAGCATCCAGGAGAGCAGGTCCTTCTAAACAGGGCTCTGTGTGCAAGCCTGGGGAGATGGTTTGTTGATGGAAACTCGTGGGTGGCCAGAGCGATGAAGGGAAAAGAAGGCTAGGAGCCTGTGCTGAAGGGCCCCAGGCAACCCAGGTGGCCCCAAGCATCCCTCCCTCTTCACCTCAGTAGACTAGAGGGATCTGGCGCTGAAGGCAAGCTTGTGGGTTTGATCCTTGAACCTCACTAGCTGGGTGACTTTGGGCAAGTGGATTAATCTCCGTGCTTCTGATATGACAATATGGAGTGTTGAAAGCATTAAATGAGTTGATACATTGAGCACAGGAAGCCCTTAATGACTGTCATCTTTCCCAGACAGATGCTGCACCTGCAGGCTGGCCCCACCTCCAGCCTCCTTGCTTATCCCTTTCTTACCTGGCAACCAGGACGCCTTCTGAGGAACAACCTGAGGGTGTCCCACCCCACTGCCTCCAGAGTCTGTCCCCCTCGGCTTGGCCCTGCCTCCCTCCAGCAGCACCTCCAGTCTCTCACCTCCCTGCATCTCACACGCAGGTCTCTCCAAATGCCCAGCTGCTCTGCGGGGTGACCCCGAGTCAGTCTCTGCCTGCGCCGTTCACTCCCTGGACTTCTCTCTGACTCACACACACGTGCTGCGCTATAGCTTCTCCGGTGGGGGAGCATCTCCCTTGACATGTCCCCAAGTCTCAGCCCATCTCTTCCACTAAACTCGTATGCCTTGTGTGACCCTGTCACTGCCCAAATCACACTGTGGGGCAGTCCCTGCTTGCAGGTCCTGTCTCCTCTTAGCCAGTAAGCTCTCTGGAGACAAGACCAAGGCTGGCCTTTCCCCTGGAGGATGGTGGCCCAGGTTCTGCCCAGGAGAGGTGCTTGGAGAGTGGCACTCTTGTCACATGAGCCACACCTGGAGCCACAGGTTCTGAACTCAGTGAACACAGATACTCTGACAGCACAGGAGTGGACACTGACTCTTGGGCAGTCCTAAATTTGGGAGAATTGTTGGGCCTCTCCAAGATCCCTTTCCAACGCAGCGACTGCGTGGCGCCTGTCTTTCATGACAGCTGTGTGGCGTGTGAGCACGCGCAGGTGTGTGGTAAGCAGTGCCCTTGTCATGGACTGCCTTTAAAATGCCATTTTCCTTGTTCAACAAACGTGAATTGCACACCAGGTGCTGCTCTGTGTGTGGGTCACGGTGGTGCATGCAGACACTTCCTGCCCGCTGAGGGGGTGACCCTGCGCTTGCAGACCTAGAGCCTGCTTGCCGCCCTCCTCCCCGCACAGACTTGCTCAGCACCTGAGGTCCCAGGCCCTGAGAGGGGAGAGGAGACCTGGGGTAGGCTGGGACTCCCCGATCCGCACCCCGGCTTGCTTGCTGTAATGTGGAGGAAGGTACAATAGGTGGCGACATTGGGCCACAGTCAGCTTTGCATTACTGCTGCTCTGCATTTCAGAATCCCACCTTCAAGCACTTTCAGAGCCTCAGACTTCCCAGCATGCCACAGATTACCTGAGATCCCAGAGCCCCAACCCCCAGACACCTCTAGATTCCATATCCCAGAATCCCAGTCTCCCAGACCCTCACATCCCTGAATTCTAGACCCCTCCGACTCTCCAGACGCTAGATTCCCAAATCTCAAACTTTCCAAGAGCCCCAGACCCTCAGGACTCTGACTCTCAGACAGCCCAGGCTCCGTAACTTCCAAACTCCCCCAAACACCAGACCCAGGTCCCAAGCACCTCCAGCATCTAGAAACCCCAATCCTCAGACCCCCAGACTCTATAAACCCTTCAATGCCCCCCTCCCCCGCTCCTGCCTTCAGACCCTTCTAGACTTAGACCCAAGATTCCTCAGAACCATGAGATCTCCCAGGCCCCATCCCCCTGTCTCCTAGACCCAGACCTCTGGACCTCCATACCACTGCAAAACACCCCTCGCCCCAGTTTCCAATCCTCCCCAAACCTATCAGGTCCACCAGGCTCCCACACCAAGACCCAGGAGTCCTGGCTGTCCCCACTCCCGGCAGAAGCTCTCTGGGGGAGCTCTGTGCTGGGGCAGTTGGTGCTGTCCACCCCTTGATCTCCCCCTCACTGGTGGGCCGTGACACCCAGGCTCATGAATTCCACAGCTGTGAGGGATTCGACTTGCAAAGCTGAGCAGATAGTGGCCAAGAAGAGACTTGCTCAAAGGCCCCCAGGGTGTGAGTAGCTGGAAGTCAGGCCCTGACTCCTGATTTGTGCAGAGCCTGGCACTGAGTAAGTGTTCAATAAATGGTGGCCATTATGAATACTATTATTAATCACTCCCATCCCGGCCCAGCCCAGGCTGACCTCTCTAAGGCCCACCGTGGGACCATTCTGTCTTCCTAGGACTGACTGAACAATCAGGACACTTCCCAATTTAGCAACATCTGCAAATTTAATTAGCAAGCTGTTTATCTTCCTGGCCCAGTAATTAATAAAGGTGTCAGGCAGAACAAGGTCCCCACACAGCTCCCTGCAAGGCCTGGAAAATACCTCTCCCTCTGCACCAGGGGCCTGGCTACTTATCAGAGGGATGGTGCTGGATGTGATTGCAAAGACCAGAGGAGCTGAGAAGAAGAGAGGGGAGACAAAGCCGGGAGTCACACGGAATTGCCACCCAGACGCCCTGACCTTGTTCAGCCCTGTGTGCCCTGCACTGGGCTGCACCAACATTCAACAGACAGCACCCGGGTAATCTCCCGCCAGAGCTGCAAGCAGCAGGGGACCCCCACTGTGTGCAGCTTGAAGCTGTCGTTTCCAGTGTTGGAATTAATCAGACAAACTGCCCACCAAGCAGGGCCACTGGCCCCCTCCCCAGGAGAGTAAGCTGTCGCCTGGCGGAAGTGCTGCCCTTGGAGCTGGGCAAGCTTTCCAGCGAGGGTTCGAGGCAGCCGCCTCCGCTCCTGGTGGTGCCTTCTCTTCTCTCCTTAGATGAGCGTCCAGGTCATGCTTTTCGCGTGGCCCATGGACTGATGGGTCCCACATTTATGCCTCTAGCCTGGCAGCTCCCTGAATGACATTGGTAAATATGCATCCTATGTCACTCCTCTTGGAGGTTTATATAAGTCCCTCAGGTTTAATAGGGTCCTCAAACAAACTCTCTTTGACCCCACCCAAGTCAGCTTGCTCTCTCCTATCCCTGTCTGCTGGGGTGGCCGGCTCCACATGGCTCTGGCCACCTCTACACAAGTACGACTGGACACTACCTTGTCTCGGGTCCACATGGGGTAGAGGGTGTGGGTGGAAACCACTCAGCACCCAGGCCTGAGTACCTGGTAGTGGGGGAAGTTAGCACCCTTGTTCGGTGGGAGCAGGAGTGGCTGGGAAACCCTCCCCCCATGAGATGCAGCTCATGACACTCAGTCTTCATGTTTCTCAGGCTCCAGTGCTAGTCACCTCGTGTGGCCATGATGGTGCCTCTCAGTGCTGGCCACCCTGCCTTCCCAGCTTCTTACCTCTCCCTGCATGAGCTGCTGTCTTGGGTTCTGCTCTCAGGGCTAAGACCCAGGGACAGAGCCCCCTTGGAGAAAGAAAGGACACTGCCCACCCGGGAGCAGCATGTTGAGCCTCCAGCCTCCAGCCGTCAGCTTTGTCAGCTTTTGAGCTGAAGTCATATTGTGCTGGGGTAGCCCCAGAAACACGTGAATGGGCCTGGTCCTGTCCCCAAGGCAGGTCTCCTGCAACAGGTGGGCGTTACTCATGTCCAGTGCCTGGGGCTGGGTGGGCGCAGGCTCTTTTGGGTCCGCATTATGCAGCATGGCCTGAGGCCCCTCTGCCCAGGCGAAACTTCTTACTTCTCCTTTCATAGGTGGTACTCCCCAATAAACTGTTGTACCCCAACTTCTCAACATCTGCTTCCCACACAATCCAATCTGAGACAGAGTTTGACAAAGAACTGAGCAGAGGGGGGTGAGAGAGTTCAGACTGGGGTTGGTGAAGGGAAGGGCTGAATGTCCTAATATTCTAAGGGGCACACGCTCAGCTGTGCCCAGCAAAGACGAAAGCCAGACTTTGAGCAGCTGGGATTCGGACGTGTTGAAGGGACACCAGGAGTGGGCAGGAGGCAGGCAGGGCTGCCCAGGAAGGACTGGGGAGGGCTGATCTGCACCTGCAGACAAGGCTCTGGGAGTGCAGTCAGTTTGCGAATCTTAGAGAAGCTGATACTGTGATGGCACTTGACCGATCAGGAGGGTGGGCCTGAGTGCAGGTCTGTCCAGGTGAAACATTGTGTGTCTTAGGTAAGGTGACTCCTGATTTTTTTGCGTCTGTATGTTTCCCCAGAACCTGTCCTACAGCAGCCAGTCATTGCTCTGCTGCATTCCTGTCACTGGGTAAAGGGAGCTCGAGGATCTCCCCGTGGCCCACCCCTCTCAATGCAAGCTTTGTGCCAGCAGAGGTGGGGCAGAAAGCAGCTCCCACACCAAGGAGGAATGACAAAAGCAGGAACACAGGTGGTTTGCCACACCAAAGATGGGTGCCCTACCCAGGGACCATGCAGGTGCCAAAGAGAAGACTTGAGAGGGCTTCCCTGAGGCGGTGAGTCCTGGGAAGCCAGGGGGAGGCAGCGGGGGTGCTGGATGAGGGCGTGGCATGTGGGGGCCCAGATGGGGTGGAGTGGGCTGGGGACACGACTGGGGGAGGAGTTCGGACTTGGTGGCTGGAGGGGGGGGGCGCAGAGGGTGACCTCAATCACTGCAAAGGCGAGAAGCTGGGAAGTGCTGTGTTTTGTCCCAGGGAGTCTCCTGCTGGCAGCTTGCAGAACGGAGCCGGTTTAACTGGGCAAGAGGCAGGCAGGCAGGCAGGAGGCAGCTGGACACCCAGACCCAGGCTGAAGCAGAAGGAAAGGAGTGGAGGGAAAGGAAGGGGCAGAGGTGCCCAGACATGGGGAGAGCTGGGTGGGAGCCACAGGGAGACAAGAGCCAGAGCTGGTGTCTGCGTCCTGGCTTGGGTCCCTCCAGACACGGAGTGTGGGAGACTTTTGTCTCCCTGTGCCTAATAAAAGGACAGCAGAGGGGAGCAAGCAAGACCGAGAGCCTCTCAGCTTCGGAATTAGCGGCTATCTTTTCTGGTTTAGCACTGCGGCGGCAAGTGGCTGGGAGAAGTGAGATTTAGCCTCGGAGTAGGCAGCAAGGAAGGAAGGGACCAGCAGCACTTCCACGGGCTCATTTGCATTTCAAACAGCCCGTTTGTTTTATCTCCTAATTAGCATACTCACCCTCTGCTGAAAACGAGTCCATTAACAGACTCGCTCCAGGCCTAGCTACTCCTTTAAATATTTTTAAAGCACATGATTAATACACTTGCCCAGCGCTGCCTGGGCTGTGCGGGGGTCAGGGGGCAGGTAAATGAAGGGAAATGGCTGCACTCGGCTGACTGGCTGATTAATCACGGCCCCTTTTGGATAAATCACGGCAGATGGCAGGGGCAGGCTCAGGCCCTCGTGGGGAATGAGGTGCTGCGGGCAGGATGCGTAGGGATTGGAGGAGTCCCGCGAACGAAGACCCAGTTTGTGTGTCACCGTTTGTGTCCCCGCAGACCTTGGCCTCCACCCCCTGCACTTGGAAGCCATTCCCAAGTTCAAGAAAGGCTGAGACTCCTGGGAAGACAGGACACTCATCTAACTCTGGGACTTTTCAGGATCGAATACCATAGCTTTTAGAAAGAGCCTGCTCTAGACGGGTTTGGGCACAGTGGAATGTTTGTGCATATACGGTCTTGCATTCGTCCAACAACCCCATTTTCCAGATGAGAATGTGAGGCTCACCAGTCAAGGGTCACATTGGGAGCCAGTTGTTCTCCCTGGCTGGTCCTGCATAAATATTCTCCCTGGCTTGTCCTGCTCCAAAGCCTGCCCATCACCCACCTCCTTTTTGCCCTCTTGAGGGGACTACCATCCAACCTGAGTCCCAGAAAAGAAGGTCCTGGGTGCCATCTTCCCTTCCCGTGCCTGTCCTGCTGGCTCCAAGTACCAGACACAGGAGCCACAGCTCCCTGAGGTGGGCAGCTTGTTCCCATACTCGCTGTGGAGGCTGAGAGCTAACAGTTTCAGAGCAAGGAAACGGCTAGTGCCAAGGCACTGGGGTAGGTGAACTTGATGTTTGTGAAAGGAGGCCAGATGGGTGAAGCAGAACCAGAGGAGGGAGACCTGTCAAAGGGGGCGCTAAGGAGGCAGGCAGGGCTAGATCTTGCAGAGCCATGTGGCCGTGGGGGGAAACGAAAGAAGGGACATAGCTGATGCACATCTTAGAGAACTGCCTCAGATGGCGGTCTATAAGAGGACAAGCAGGCAGGCAGATGGACCAGAAATGTCACTATAGCCATCTAGGCCAGAGTGGTGGTGGAACTGGGATGGAGGGGACTCAGGAGTGGGCAGAGAAGGACACAGCTTGGGGTAACATTAAGAGGTCTTGCTAGTGGTGCTGATGTGACAGACGAAGAGCTAGGCTAGGAAGACTCCAGTGTGTGGCTTGGTACCTGAGTGGGTACCTATGTTCCATCGATGGAGCTGGGGAGCTGGGATGAGGGGGACAGAAGTCACGGTAGAAAGTCAAGTTAGGTTCCAGATACAACCTGAAACGGCTGAATGGAGAGTTATCCACACAAAGGAAGGTATTTAAAGACCTCAGGATGGATGTGAGATTGACAGGAGGACAGGTGGCTGAGCCAGTGTGGTGGGGAACACATTTATGGTCAAGGAGACCAGAGGAACTGGTGAAGACTTGAAAGGAATGGCCAGCGAGGCAGGAGGGAGGTCAGAGCAGTGCTCGTGCCTCGTGTACAGGCTTTCTCTCTACCTGAAGGCCAGTGATCTGAAATAATATGAGTAAAGAGCAACTGTTAAAAACCTGAGGCCTAGGACCGTTCCCACCACCCCTACAGGACCAGAGTGGCTTACTGTGTCTAGACTGTTCATATAACAACGTGGTTTATGCCTAACACCTGCTCTCCCCTTTCTAGGGAGTCTGGGTATGTGCCCTCCAGAGGTGCCTCGTGACCAGTCACAGTAAAAACCCGGGGCCTTGAGTCTCTAAGGAGCTTCCCTGGTAGACAGCATTTCAAATGTCTGCCACAACTCATTGCTGGGGGACTTAAGCAAGTCCCATGTGGCTACACTGGGAGGAGCTCCAGGAAGCTCATGTCTGGTTTCCTCTTGACTCCACCCCATGTGCCTTTCCCTCCGATGATGTGCTCTGTAAGCTTATGCTGTAAAAAAATCTTAGCCATGGGGACAGCCGTATGCTGAGTTCTCCTGGCAAACCGTCTAATCTGGGGGTGGTCCTGGGAACCCCAACACGAATAGGTTAAGTAACATTTAAAACGAAAACAGAAAACCTGACTTAGTACTGACTCTCTGCAGAGCCACCACCTTTTCTAAAGCCCAAGAAAGAAATTTATTTTGCAGGCCTTCTTCTTGGTCCCCCACTAGAATATTCTCTGTGATCCTTTGCCGGGCTCTGGATGCTTCCAATTCTCCCAAGGGCAGATTAGTCACCTCCTCCAGGAAGCCCACTCTGGATGCTGTACTTGTCCAGCACCGGCACCAGCAGCAGGGGTTCTGTTTCATTCTTGGTTCCTCAGTCCGATTCCCAGGCCTTGGGAAGGGTTTGCCCTTGGGAAGCATCCTGTGACCTGGGACAAAACACCTTTCCTGCGGCACCCCCTTGCTCACATATGTGAGGTGCGAGGATGAAGGAACAACTGCAAATGGGTAGAGGGTTTGGATGCCTTTGGGCGGAAATCCAGGGCTGGAGTGGGGAAGCCCCGGGCGCTGGGGCTGGATCCCCTTGGTGGCCGACTGGCCTTGTGTCACAGGATCCAGGCAGCGGCACCACACCCCTTCTCTCGCCAGGGGGCGCTGCTGGCCTGGCTCCTGGCCCCCACTCCCACCCCTCTCAGGCCTGTGGGACACTTTTGGATTTAAAACCATTCCAGGATCCATTTGCAGACAGACTTTGAAACTGCTGCTTTGAGGAGTTCAGTGTAGCTTTACTATCGGGTTTCAGGACTCAGTGGGGAATCTGGGAAGGTTCCAGCCTGAGTCCTTCGGCAGCTGGCTGATGGGAAAGGCGTGGACCTCAGAGTGCCGTGGACTGGACCCTCCTGTGCACTGGAGGAAGGAATGAGCCTGTCCCCTGCCCTGTCCCGTGGGCTGGCCTTGAATCCCGGCAAAGCCATAACTGAAAGAGCACTTCTGGTAAAAGATTTAGTGAGCTTTGGGGACAAATTCGGCTGCTCTCGAGACTGTGGGCGCTCAGCGAGGTGTGAGGGCACCTTCCTCACCCACCCTTTCTTCTTGGTCTGGAGGGTGGCACAGCCGGGGATGGGTGGAGCAGGCCAAGCAGGGCTGGAGCCCCCCGGCAGCACGGCCCTGCCTCAGAATTCCCCGCACGGCACCCTGGCCTTTGAGCAGGGAAGTCGGAGCGTGTGGCCGAGCTCCACGGTCTGCCAACCCAGGCCCCGAGGGTAAGGCGCGCAGGGTCCCAGCTTTGGGCTGGCACCCGACAGCAAAACAGTCCTAACCAGAGTCAGACCGCCTGCAGACCAGGCCTTCCTCAGAGCTCCCTCATCAGAGCCCAACCTGGCACCCCCAGGGGCTTAGGGAGAGGAGGGGTGAAGCCGAGGAGCTCAGCATCTCTCGGAAGATGAGAGCAATTCACACCCTGGGGAGATTCCTCAGCTGAGAGGGAGATGGGAGCTGGGGGCTTGATGTCAAGGATGAGAGGAATTGGGGGTGCCGAGGGAGGGATCTCAGGAGACTGATGTTCCAGAGAGAGAGGTGGGTACTTGTGGCAGGAGTTGGGGGCATTAGCTTGCAGAGAAAGGGTCCTCGGGGTTATGAGAGGTCTGAAGCCAGAGTTTAGATTTGATGTGATAACAACAGGGAGCCGTGGCAGCTGCCGGCAGGGGATGGCAGCAGGGAGGGGTGCTGGGGTTGGGGTGCTCAGGAGAGGGAGAGGGAAGAGGGAGATGGGTTACTGATACAAGTCTCTGCACACACTCATGACAGATCTGTAACCCACTGAGCCCCTGGCTCCAGTTCATTTACTAAATTAACCTCAGAAGCTTCCATCAGAAATCACATTTCAAATGACAGGAGAAAGTGCCGCAGCGCGATGGTGAGTGAGGAACCAAGGAGCCTTCGAGAAAGTGCATTATGATCTCAGTTTTGTGAGAAAAGTGTGTGCGTGCGCGTGTGCATGTGCATGTGCGTGTGCGTGTGCGTGTGTGTGTGTGTTGGGACGTAACTGCTCAGGCTGTTTTACGATGAAGATGGATTTATGTTGCTTTTTCTTTCCTTTTTCTCTTTCTTTGCCAAACATCTTTCACCTCCTGGGAGGATTCTGCCTTAGCTTCCCCTGCTCCTGGGGTAAGAGGAGCTGGTTTCTGGTTACACATGATTTAGCCTCTGGATTTCGTAGCCTTCCAAGTTCATTGGGAAAGGACAGGAGGGGGGCATGTGGCAGGGAGAGGCAGAGGTTGGCGGGGCTTCCTCAAACAAGGGCGCATTCTCTGGGCCTGGGCTGGGCTGGTGTTGGCAGGGGGCCCGGAGGCCCCAGGGAAGGCCCCAGATGTCACAGAAGCCTGGAGGGCCTGCTCCACAGGTGCCAGTCTTCAAACTCTCTAAGATCCTTGAATCCAAGACAGATGCTCAGGGAGCCGCAGAGCCGGTCTCGCTCCAGGGTTCTCATGTGGACAATACAGGTGACAGGTGACCCATGGCCCCTCAGCAGCCCTCCCCACTCACATACTTTGGCTGTGTGAGCTCCAGAGCTGGGGCACCGTCCAGGAGTGGGGGTAGCTCAGAATATGTACTAAGCTGATTTACAGCCACAAGTGACATGCTGAATGTGCCCTGTACGTCCAAGTTGGTGGCCTGAGACGTCTCCTCATCAAACATGCTCAAGAAAAGAGAAGGGAAGGGAAGGGGAGGGGAGGGGAGGGTAAAGGAGTCTGGAGAGAACACACCAGCCCTTACCAGCAGCTCTTTCTGCAGGTGGGCTTATAGTGATTTTTCTTTCCTTCTTAATAGTGAGCTATGTTTTTCTAATTTTCTACAAGGAGCAGATGTGTATTTTAAAATTAGAACAAAAATAACCCAATCAAGCCCTGGGGAGGCCAGGCACAAGGGAGCAAGGACAGAGTGGTCTCGCTGGAGGGCTCTGCTCTCAGGGTGGCTTCTGCCCTGTCCCCAAAGCAAAGACACTGGAGGCACCTGTGCGGCATTTGAACCCCCGCCCTTCCTGACCAGCTGCCACCCCTCCCCTGCTGTCACTCACTCCTGGAGGCCAGATGGTGCTGCCACTGTGTTTCCAATTAGAGGTGCCCTCGTTACAGGCCAGCTGAGGGGACGTGGAAGCTGTTCAGTGCCCACCAGTCTACCCTAGAGCGGTTCATCAAAGTGTGCTTGGCGTCCAGGCCTCTTCAAGGCAGTAAGAACCGGCCTCTTTGGGGCCCCTCTCGCCCACCGCTTCCCCACCCTGCTTCTCCTTTCCAGCCCGCTGTTCCTACAATGGCACCAACATGTCCCAGTGTCCTGGCTACAGGACCCATTCCAATCTTTTTCTTTTTCAGTCCTGATAATCAACAAGCCAGAAGTCCTAAGGATTTGACCCCGAGATCTCTCTCCTTCCCATGCATCCTCCTGCTCCCTGCTCCCTGCTCCCTGCCGTTCTGTTCCTGACCGCCTCACGTCCGCTGTAGTGGCCTCCTCCGTGGGCCCCTGCCCTCCTCTGCCCACTGCTCACATGCCATGCCATGGGAGAGCACAACACTGGGATGCGCTTCTCTGCCCCGAATGACTTTGATGACACTGTCCTTCCCCTTGCCAACGCTATGGATAAAGTCCAAGTCCTTTTTTCTGCAGCTCAGAGCCCTCGGGATCAGTCCTGGGACGGCGGAGCCGCGTTGCTGCTCCCAGTCCCGCTCCCATGCAGACAGCGCTAATCGAGCACCGCACTCTCCCTCTGCTAACCCAGGGCACGGCTTCCAGTTGTCTTCAGGACAAGGTGTGGCAATTGGCCGCCTCCAATCCGCTCCTCACCCAGCCATCCCGGCTTCCCTCTGGTCCCCCACCCCATTCTCCTCCCGTCCAGCCACGTGCAGCGTATTGACCAGCCCACTCACTGGCATACTCACATGGGATAATCAGGGGTGGCGGGACTAGCCACACAGGTGTGACAGTTGAAGGGCAGCTCTAAGGGACAGTGAATTCGCCAGGGCCCTCTTGTCACCATCCCTCCGCCCAGAGGCATTGAATGATGAGCCCCCGTTGAGGGCCATAGTTAAACATAGCAGCCCCCAAACGGAGGAGCTGGGGTAAGCACCTTGGATGCTCTCCCGCCTCCCTCATCACATGCCCGGGCTCCCCACTGCTTGAAGTCAAATAAAGCCGAGGGCTGGAGGCCCCACTGCAGCTGACCCTACAGGGCAGAGAGGCCTTAGGGTGGATCTGGGGGTCACGGGAAGATTCCAGCCCCACAGAGAAGAGAGAAGGAGCTGGCATGGCTCCTGGGTGGGCCCTCGTGTGGGATTTGTCTCGAGCCCCCATGCTTTGCTCATGTGGTCCCATCTGCCAGGGTGACGTTCCCACCAGCTTCACCTGCTGACTCTTCTAGAGCAGGAGCTCAGTATTTTCCCTCCAGTCCCACCCCAGGCACAGCAGGAAAGGCAGAGCCATGGCCCCCATTTTCAGGACAAGGACCTAGAAGCTGAGAGGGCATTTCTGAGCCGGCATCCCCTACACAGAGCCTCAGCTCTGTCTTCATCCAAGTCTCTGAATTCATTTCTCTTCCTGTGTGGCCTCCCAACCATTTCTGCCCCAAAGGGGCAAAGGAGAGATAAACCATACTCATGTGCTTTGTTGGCCGAGTGAGGGAGTCAGGAGTGTGACATTACTTGGCTGTTTCAAACTTTATCTAAAAAATAGTCAAAATTTGCATTATATCCCATAACACATCTGTCTTTGTTTTAATATCAAGAGTGGTTTAATGCCTCCAGCTTCGCGTGGAACTAGTGCTTAGGAAATGGCGGGCTTTCTTTGGCATCTTCTTGTGCCTGGCTGGTGGGCAGACCTGCGCCCAGTCCCACTCCAAGTTCCCCCACTGTCACCCAGAGCCAATTCAGCAGAGCTGGTTTGAGAAGCAGCCTTGTTGGCCTGTGGTCAGCAGACTTGCAGCGAGCGGGGCCCCAGGATCCCTTGCCTTCTATTGCCTTTTCAGGACCTTGTCCCATCTGGTCAGTGATAAATCACAGAATGGCCTGCAGCCACACCTGGGGAATGGAGGTGGGCTGGCTGTGGGGCAGACAGACCCTGAAACCGAGGGCCTAGCCCTGGGCCTTGGTCTAGCGTGCTCACTTGGGCCTCTGACAGTCTGCCTGACCTTTAGTCTCTTCTTTTGCTCCGCCTCCCTGCCTCTGTCCCAACACCTGTCCTTGGACACCTGGCTATGCCAACGGAACATGAGTGCTCCCAGCTCGTGCTGACTCTACTCGATAAACATCTTGAGAATATGGTGTGTGACGTGGTCTGTCCCCGGCACTGTCAAGAGGACCAATCCCTGCTCTCTGGTCCCCACATCAGCTAGAGAGACTGGCATGTGACAAGTAAATGCCAAGAGTGAACTTAAAGTAGGTACACAGACAGAACAGGGGGGACAGGTGCTAATGTGTACATGTATCAGGGAAAGCTTCCTGTAGGAGGTGGGGGTAGAGCAGGGTTTTCAAGCGAAGATAGTGGCCTTATTCTACAGCTGCCTGAGTGTTCATTTAGGACAATAGCTTCTTTTCTTTGCATGTGCTGGGCTGGGCTGGGTGATGCCCTGTTCAGATCCAGGTCTGGGACTCAGCCGCATGGAGAAGAGAGAAGGTATTGGCAAAGTTCATAGATGGGGCTGGGCTCCACCGTGGTTACATTTGCATTCCACGTGGGAAGTCCAAGGAGGGTGTGGGAGCCCAGGGCCACCGTCCTCTGGCACTGCTGAGGGGGATGGCCCAAGAGTGGCATTGACCACCTTGCTCATTAGCAGGGTGGAAATTCCAACCAGCCTCCCCACATCACAGCCCTGATAATTATAATAAATTGTAGCATCTCAGAACCCAAAGCCCAGAGGTGTCTGGGGCACATTAACAAGCCCTCAGCCAGCAGCAATATGCTGCTACAAAATAAAAGTGCGGCCTAGAGCCAACCAGAGGCGCCCGGTGTATTTCCGGGCCTTACCTACGCCAACCTCATTAGTCTCACCCAAATGTGCTCCCCTAATGATGCTCCCGCAGAGGCGGGGCCGCCTCCTTATGGTCTGGGCAGCCGAGGCTCCTAATCAAGAGTAATAATAAGAATTAAAAACAGCCTATTGGGCTCCGTTCTCCCTGCCCCCCTGTCCGCACCCCGTCGCTCCAGCCGTGCGCACTGGCTCAGGACCAGGAGCGCCGGGCCCTGCAGCAACCCCGAGGTTTATTCCGAGTGTGCAGCCTGGCACATGGCGCCAGTCCTCCCGCCCCCGCCCGCTAACGAACATCTGCTCGTGGTTCCTGGAAGTTCAAGGACTTGGGGAGGCAGCTTGGAGGTGGTGTAATCAGAAACCAAACGCCGCTACTACTCGGAAAAGCCATGGATGAGCTGCCTTGGTGCCTTGGTCCGTGTTCTTCCTCAGGGAATACCCTTCCTTGCCGCACACCCATGCACCCCGCAGCCCCAGGCCCACTGGCCCCCGACACTCAGCTCTGTGCATCCTCATCTGGGGGCCTTTTCTAACAGCCCTGGGAGTGGGCAGGCCCCTCCCTGGACTCCCCATCAAGGCCTCTCATGGATTCCTTTCTCACCATCTGTTCCTTGTTTGCCTCTGAGGCCAAGCTTACCTCCAGGCATCCAGTCAGCCTTGTACATGTTTGTTGAATGAACCTATGTGAGGTACAGGAGGCTCGGAGAAGAAATTTCAGAAATAAACAGACCCTAACATCTTAACGTCTTCCCTTTGCTAAGTGTTCACAGGCTCTAAGTTCAGCTCCTAGGCCCAAGGGTGGTCACCGATGCTGGCCTTCCTGAGGACATCAGCCACATTCTGCCTTTACCCACAGGAGCGATCCAGCCAGGCTCAGCACCACCACCTGGCCACTGGCCAGGTTACCGCTTTGGCCAAAGGCTGGTGGTCTCCAGGCTGGGGGCAGCAGCAGAGTTGGGGTGGGACAGCGGGGCTCTCTGTAGAATTGCTGTGTCTGCAGGGTCTTTGAAGACGATCTGTGGACCTGATGACAGGAGGCTGTGGGCTGAGATTAAGAGCCCCCCCTTTCACTTGAGGGGTCTCAGTGAAAGAGGGGAAGGACTTAAATCTTCCTTTTCCTGACCAAGGGGATGGAGGTGGGAGGGACAATGGTGTTTTTAGTAGCCTGGCTGTGTGGTTGGCCCTGTGGGTGCCAGCAGCCAGGCCAGTCCCAGGAAACCAGAGGGCTCTCCCCATGGAATGCCAGCAGTCACAGGAAGCCTCACCCTGTCTCCCCCCACAGGACTGTTTATCCAGGGCAGGTGCCCAATTGCTTGCCCTCACCATTGCGTCTCGATGCAAGGGTCTCTCTCACACACACACACACACACACACTCAGCAAATCTCAGGAACTAAAACCATTGTGTACACTCAGTATTATTCTGTGGCCAAGCACTCGCCCTCCTGGAAGACAAGAAGTCCATGCACTCACTGGTCCAGCAGGCATTTTCTGAGCATTTGCCCCAGGCCAGGGGCCCACACAACTCCAAGCAAACTGTTCACTGTCTACCTTTAACAAACATACAAATCACAGTAAAATTACAAACCAGGACCAATGAAATGAAAAAGAAATGTCAGAGTTACAGGAAAGTTTGGGGGGCCTGGCCTCGTCTGAGTCTGGGAAGGCGTCCTTGGCAGAGTGACATTTGAAGTAAGGGCTGAAGGATGGGCAGTTACCTGGGTGAGGGTACTGGGAGGCAGAAGTGAGGTCCCGGGGAGAGGGAACTGTCTGAGCCAAGGCCCTGGGGCTGGAGACTGATGGGGTGGAGAAGGCCAGTGGGCTGGGAAGCGGGTGGGAGTGGAGGCCTGAGAGGGAGCAGGGTGGCAACAGGATGTGGGTGGTCATCATGGGGACAGTGATCCCATGTGCTGGCCATGGGGTGGAGAACCACAAGAAGGGCCAAGAGCAGTTGCAGAGGACAAGCTAGGACTCTCTCCACATGGTCCTGGTGAGAGGGGAGGGTGGTTTAAAGAAACTTGCTGACAGTGGTGTTGCCAGCAGTGACGTGGCCCGTGGTGCGTGGTGCGTTGGCGAGGGAGGCTCAAGGAAAGGTGGAGTCGGGGATGCCCCTCTGACTTCCACGAAGGGGTCTGGAGGGAGGCAGGACAGACCCAGGTCTCGGCAGAGGCTGGCTGAGCTTTCTCTAGGCAGGGGGCAGGGCTGCGGGCCCACCCGGAGTCTTCGGGTTTGAAGCAAGGAGTTGCAGGGGGGCCGGGAGGGTGATGTAGAGCCAGAGTCAGGGGCCGCTCCTCAGCCCGGCTGGGCTGCAGGAACACAGTCCCTGCTCTCCCTCCACCTGCCCCTTGCAACCATCCCTGCCTCCCGCGGACTCCCGGGAGGCAGCCGCGTGTACCCCACACCAGCTCTGGAAACAAGCAGTCCCGATTTAAACTCGTATATGAAAGACGATCCTCTTTTAGCTAAAATATGAGGGGTATTCAAAATAAGTATCAAATTATGAACATATACACAAAATGTGAAGCAGATGATCTCCCCCTACCCACCCCCGTGAGTGTAACGTCACGCAGGCTCCTGCTGGCCAAAGACTAAGTTCTGAGGCTTGTCCAGACTGGGCCCCCCAGGAGCTCTGGGTCCTCTCACAGGGCCTGCCCAGTGTGCTCCGTGATCACCTGGGACCTGTCAGCAATGGTCACTCGGCTGCATCAGAGTGTGGGTGGAGCCCAGCAAGCTCTGCGTGTGTGCTTTATTGAGGAGAAATTCACATAACATAAAATTAGCAATTGTAAAGTAAAACAATTCAGTGATATTTAGGGAACCATCAGTGTTTGCAACCACCTCCTCTAATTCCAAAATTCCATCACCCAGAAGGAAACCTGTACCCGAGCATTCACTCCCCACCCCTCTCCCAGCCCCTGGCAGCTACCTTCTGTCTCTGTGGATTTTTACACACATGGAATTCTGGATATTTTGTATAAATGGAATCGTACCCGGTGTGACCCTTCACCTCTGCTTCTTTCGCTCAGCACCGCGTCTCCGGAGCTCAGCCACGTTGCTGTGTGTATTGCCACTGGAGTCCTCTGCGTGGCTGAGTGATATTTGCTCCATGGATGGACCGCATCAATCTGTTTTAACAAGCCCTCCAGGTGATTCCGGTGCGCCCTCAAGTGGGAGAACCACCACCCAGCAGCACTGGGGACAGGGCCCCTGGGGCATTCTCTCCCCTGGGACTGCCCTGCCCACCCCACCCACACCCTGCAGACACCTGCCGGCGTGGGATCCCCATCTGCACGCGCACTCCCACACTCTGGCACTCCTGTGGGGCTGTGCTCACAAGCGTTTCGGATGGGTTCTGAGTTGAGCTTAAATGTAGTAAAAATGCATCCGTAGGAAATGTTCTCCTTGGTCAGACTGCTTGTGAGCTCAGCGTGGACACTGTCTTTGCCCCAAAACCAAGTGGGCATGGAGGGCCCAGGACAAGGCAGCCAGTGGGCACCCCCAGGCTCCTGCGCCGCTGCTCTGGGTTTGGGCCTGGTTCTGTCACTGACAGCTCTGGGGGACCGGCCAGCGCTCTCCCTCTCAGCCCTCGGAGGGCTGCGGGGAGGGTGAGTAAGGAGCACTGGAGCCAGGCTCAGTAAAGAGAAAGTGGTATTTGATGGACCCCCGTGAAACCACCATTTTTATAGCTTGAAAAAAGTTGCGGACAAACCCATGTGGGTTAAGGAGCTGGCATTTTATTCTGAATTCAATGCCAACCATTGGAGGGCTTTAGGCAAATAAGTGACAAGAGCTGATATGTTTTATTAAAAGACCTCTTTGGCATCTGTGGAGGTAGTAGGTCAGGGATGCTGTTCCCTTTTCCTCTGAGGGTCACTGGCAGCCCTCACCCCACAGCATCACTGGACCTCCCAAGAGTCTGGGTCTGGGGCACAACCCAACTGAGACCCTCATGGGACCTGCTCTCAGTGAACTGGCCACCAGCTCTGCGAGGTGGTGCTGCTCTTTTCCCCATTCTACAGATGAGAAGACTGAGGTCTCAAGGGACAGGGTCAAACCCATCTGCCTGCTGATGCCATGCACTTCCCTGCCAGCGTGCTGCCCTGGGCTGTGATGCTGGAAGATGGTACCAGCATCTCTGGTCTGGGCTTCCTGGTACCCAGACTCCGCCTTGAAAGTGGAGCAGCCTCACACTCCAGTGCCCCGGATCACCAGGTACCTGGTCACACATCAGAGGAAGATCTGGGAGCCCGTGGTCCCCTCAGGAACCTCAGTGGCAGTCTGTTAAACACTTCTGGTGTGAACCCTATTTTCACACACACCAGCTGTGTGACCTTGGCCAAGACATTTAACCTTTCTGAGCTCCAACTTCTTCACCTGCAAAGATGAAATAACAATGGCACCCGCTGGCCTGGCCGGTATGGCTCCGTCGGCAGGAGCATCTTCCCGTACACCAAAGAGCGGCAGGTTCCATTCCCGGTCAGGCAACATACCCAGGTTTTGGGTTCGATCCCCAGTCGAGGCACGTGGGGGAGGCAACTGATCGATGTTTCTCTATCTGTCTCTTTCCCCCTCTCTCTCAAAAAAAATCAATCAAAACATGTTAAAAACAATAATAGTGGCACCTACCCCTCGAGGTCATGGGGAAAATTAAACAAGACACCTTGTTTTCTGCTCCAGGAGCCTGGCCATGCACGGTCGCCCCCGCCCGCCCCCGCCCATCCCACTTCCTGGCCACTTCCAGGCTGACGCTTGTCACTGCTCTCGCCGCTAAGGTTGCTTCCCCGCGGGAGAGACAGACCTGGGCTGCAGGAGACCGCCTCCTGGCCCCAGCAGGTAGCCCTTTGCTCGGCAGCCAGGTGAAGGGCAGCCACCGATGTGAAGGGGAAATTGTCCTGCACACGGTCCTCGGAACCTCGAGGAAGCCGGTGACACACGGAGTGTGGACATTAATGCAATCGAAGGGTAATTCAATCACTTTATAGAAGTTGATCTGTCCTTTTTATTACAATTACTGTCGGCTGGGGTGTTTCATTCCATCATGGAGAATAAACATCATTTATCATACTTGTAAAGATTAGCCCCCGACAGCTACGGCTCTTGCTTTGCATAAATGTGTATTAATGTCGGGCCTGCCTGCGGTGTGGGGAGAGGTCTATATTTCACAAGACTGATTAGGCTCTGTCACCACTGCTTTAAGTAACGTCTTATCATGACTGATACACCCCGACTGCAAAACAGCAGCGGGAGTGGGGGCTGCTCCAGGCAATTGACAGAGGCACCGGAATGAAAAGCAGGCTGGGGAAGGTGGCATCTGCTTCCTCCAGGCCTGAGCCGTCCTGACGCCGGGACCCCCCTCATCCAGGGCTCTGCCCAGGAAGCAAAGGCTGCTGGGGGGTGGCAGGGCTGGCCCACTCACCACTTCTGAGCCCCAGCACCGGCGCCCAGCCCCGAGCGTCCCGCTCGGAGACCCCACTACCTCTCTCCTTTCCTCTACTTTGGGGCCACTCGTCCACCAAGCCTTTCTCTGTCAGGAGCCCCTTTGCATTGACTCCTGGAGGTCTCTCTTCTTTTCCCTGTGCCCCAGCTGGGGTCCTGCTGCCCCTGGCTGCCACTGCTGGTGCCCCCACTCATCTCCAGCCCAGGCCTCTCTCCTGGGCTCCACCTGGTGTCCATGGTCTCACACCCAGACTTCACCAGGGCCTAATCGCCTACCTCGTTAATCCATCTGCCCTCTGCATCGCAGCCAGTGAGGACCCCCCACAGAAATGGGGTCACCGCGTTCCGGGGACTCCACACTGCCCGTAGGACAATGCCCAAGCGTCGCGTAAGCCAGCTTCCAGGACGCTCAGGGACAGCCACTGCCTCTGCCCCTCCTCCCTCCGCCAGACCCGCCTGCCCAGCCGTGCCTGGCACGTCCCCACCCTGTGATCGCTCGCTCTCTCTCCGGACCGGGTTTGGTTCCTTCTCCCGGCATCCAGCCACTGAGCCCAGCTCCTGCTCACGGGGTGGCCTCCTCACCTCCCTGCCCCAGCCGGGAGAGGCAGGACCTGCGAGCCTCAGGCTCTGGCACCTCCTGGGCCTTCCTCCAGGTGACATCATGAAGCGGGATTTGGACAGAAATGTGGGGGAAGAGCTGACTTCGCAGGGCTCGCGCTCGGCAAGTCCAAGTGCAGGGGCAGAAAACACTGACACGTTGGCGGTGTTATTATTTCATTTGATTACATTTGTGACCTCATTTGGGTTCTATAGTTCCAAAAGAACTATGAGTATAAGGAGTGTATACCTAGTTTTATGTGTCCTTATTTAAGGAAAATTGTAATAAATATAATTAAGGTACTAGAATTTTCTAGCTGAGTCGGTTCATCGCTGAGAGGGCAGGGAGTTTCTTTGTCCCTTCCACCTGCACCCTGGCGGGTACTGCTGTGCCTGGCACGTAGTAGATGCTCAGCTCACTACACACCTGTGAAACGAGGGCATGAAATGGTGAAAAGAGGGTGTCTTTTTGGATGGGGGACCGGAATCTTGGAAGCACAAAGTGATACCATGTAGCTATTTGCTAAGTGAATGAATCATTGAATGAATGAGCAGCTGCATGACAAGTGAATGAATGAAGGACTGTTCGGGGCCACTGGGAGCATGAACTGAGGCCGGCAGGAGCAAGGCAAAGTCAGGGCCTACTCTCACCCAGATCTCACCAGCAACATGAGGCTGCAGCCTGCCTGGCTCCGCCTGGACCTGGCCACCCTCTAGGGTCTGCAGCTGCCTTGGTGTTCCCAGACCCCCAGACCCACCCGGCCTCTCCATGCCTCCACACCATTCTCTTCCCAGCCAAGGGGCCTCCTGTTCCTTCTCCTGCCGACTCCCAGGAAAGGCCTGGCTCTGTTCTCCAGCTGTTCTCCACCTCAGGGGAAGGCAGTGGGGAGGGGCTTATTGAGAGTCACACACCACACAGTTCGTCCACTTAAAGCGTATACTTCAATGCAGCGGGTTTTAGCAGTCACAGATGCGTACAACCACCTTAGAACATCTTAGAGCATCAATCTTAGAACATCTCCAGCCAATCTTAGAACATCTCATCACCTCAAAAAGAAACCCTATGCCTTTACTATCACCCCATCTCTCCCAGCCCCCTCCGCTAGCCCTTGACAACCACTAATATATTTTCTGTTTCTATAGATTGACCTGTTACACATTTTCATATAAATGGGATCTACCTCCCTCTCCCCTGCCTCTTCCTTCCCCACATTCTTCCCCTTCCCTCCTCCTCCTGTCTGTCTGCCTAGAACGTGGACCTGAGGCTGGAGGGGTAGCAGCCATTTGATGACCATGAGGCAGCCTCAGGATGAAAGCCACGCTCCAGGGATAGTGGGGAGGAAAGGTAGAAGGCACCTGCCTCATTTATAACATAGTAGAGCCTAAGGGCTAGAGCGGGACTTTCCGCCTGCAGATTCCATGTTATATGAAAAAACCCCAAACTAAACAAATAAGAAAAACCCTGTTTAGTTGGACCACTGCGGCCTGGTTTCTGCTACTTGCAAATAACTGTGAACCTGACTACAAACAAGCTGAGCTCTGATTAGGGGACTTCCCTGCTCAAGAGGCAGCACAGCGACTCCTACCTTCTGTCAAATGAAGCGAAAATTCATTAGCTTCAAACTCAGCATTTTGTGATCTGTCCCCATTTCCCTCTGTGTCCCCAGGTCAGAGGGTTTGGCTTGTTGCTGACCCCTCCATTCCCAGTTATACTTGGCATCTTCTCCCCTGCCCCCAGCCCCTCTATCCTTCCATCTCCTTGAAAATCCCCCCTCCTGCTCTGCTTTCCAGGCCAGCTCCGCCTGCTCCCAGCCCCCCCTCCCCCCCCACGGCTTTGTGCTGGGTACAGCAGTTATCTGTCTGCTCTCATTCCCTTCCCATCTGGTAAGATTCCTTCTTTTCTGCACCTACCAGCTCTGGGGCAGGACAACTGTGTGCATGTCATAGGTGCCCTACAAATGTTTTATGAATGAACTACCAGTGATTCTTTAATACTATACTTTATATGATATGGAAACATAAATGTAATAACAAGTGTTATTTATTGGCCATCTACTCTCTGCAAACACTGTATTAGGCACTTGATTTGAAAAAATAATAACGTTTGTTTTTTGTTTTGTATGCCAAAAAAGAAATGTTCTTTGTTGAATACAGAAAAATACATTCAATCATCCAAAGTTCTACCCAATTCCCCGCACTGGTAACATTCGAGTGGGTATCTTTTAAGGTCTATATGGTATAGTATGTATAGACAGGGGGGAGAGAGGGTAAAAGAGTCATGATTTAATGGACTTTTTTTGGTTAATTTTTCAAATTGCTGGTTATTCTTTTAAATTTATTTCTCAGCTTCACACAGATCCACATTGTCCACATTGGGAAACTGAGACTGAGAGAAGCAAATTCCTGCGCTCGAGGTCACGCAGCTGGGACAGCAGAAAGTGGGGCTGGCACAGGTCTGTGGAGCTCCACGCCCGTGTCCTCTCCGCTTCACTCAACATGCGCTACATACGAGGGAATCTTCCTCGAGACTTGCCTCCTGCATAAGCCACAGACACTGCGCACCATGTATTTTTGTTTTCTGTTTGTTTGTTTGTTAATCCTCTCTGGAGTCTATTTTTTCCATTGATTTGTAGAGAGAGTGGAAGGGAGGGAGGGGAGTGGGGGGAGAGAGAAAGGTATCGACTGGTTGCCTCCTACACACACTCCAAATGGGGCTGGGGATCGAACCCAGGTATGTGCCTTTGACCACAACCATTCCGTGTGTGAGTCAACGCTCTAACCACTGAACACACTGGCCAGGGCCACACCACACATTTTTAAAAAAATATTTTTAAATTAATTTCACAGAGAGGAAGGGAGAGGGAGAGAAAGGTGGAAACATCAATGATGAGAGTCATTGATTGGCTGCCTCCTGCATGCCCCCTGCTGGGGACTGAATCTGATACCCGGGCATGGGCCCTGACAGAGAATTGAACCATGGTCTCCTGGTTCATAGGTCGACACTCAACCACTGAACCATGCCAGCGGGGCCACACCACACATTTTATATGTGACTATATCTGTCACTATGTCACATACATCTGTATTCACACACCTGTTCCCCTTCACCTGGAGTCTTAATCTGGAGTCTGTGACCTTTAAAGAGGACATAGATGGGCGTCCGTGGCCAAAAAACCCTTTGAGGATTTGTTTTCAAAGTTTTCTGCATATGTCTGAATGTCAAGTTATATAAAGGAGAATTTTTAACTTCCATGAGATCCTTAAAAGGCCTGTGACCCACACAGGCCAGGAGCACTAAGGTACCGAATGCACGTGTCTGTGCCAGGCCATCCTCCGTGTAAACAAAGGCACTCCTGCATCTTCCAAGTGCCGCAGCTGAGCCAGCCTCTGAGCCCAGCCCACACCCTGTCCTCTCTGCAGTTCTGCTCTGAGAGTTCCAGGGGTGACTGACCCGGCTCCTGGTGGGTGTCTGCCCAGAAAGAGAAGCCCTAAAATGGGTTGTCAGGGAGCATTGGGGGACTGGTGACTGCCAGGAGAGGCCAGTGAGGTCTGGATGTGGGGGACAGGAAGAGGGCAGGCTTTGTCCACTAGGGAGACAGAGCTGCTGACTGAGGACAAATGCTACCCGGCCGGCGGAGGTTTTGCCTCCAGCTCTTGCTAGGTTGACCTGATCTTGGGCAACTCACTTCTGCTCTCCAGGTCTCAGTTTCCCTATATACAAAATTAAGAGCTTTGGTTGGAATCTGAGCATGATTAAAATATCAAACTGGTAGCTAAAGAGCCAGGGACTGTAGTCCCTGGTCCTAAATTACTAGTGACAATGGCCACTATTAGCTTGTTGATTTATTAACCCCAGGGCACTGAAAACTGCTACCCACCCTTCCCCCAGAGGGTGGAAGAAAGAGGCTGAGGGAAGACAGGAGGAAGGAAGCTCTGCGAGAGGAGGGGAAGCTGAGCAGCCTCTGAGTTTCTGGAAGACAGAATCGTGTGGCTTCCTTCTGCACTGAACCCCAGCTCCTAGATGGTGGCTGGGTGCAAAGCAGATTCTGTATGAGTTTGCCAGGGTTGCTGTAGCAAAGACCAAAATTAAATGGTTAAAACAACAGAAATGTATTGTCTTCCAGTTCCAGAGGCTGGAAGTCCAAAATCAAAGTGTCTGTAGGGCCATGTCTGAAATCTGCAGGGAGTCCTTCCTTGCCTCCCCCAGCTTCTGGTATTGCTGTCAATCTTTGGTGTCCTTGGCTTTCAGCTTCATCATTCCAGTTTCTGCCTCTGCTTCACACAGCATCTCCCTGTGTGTTTGTCTTCATGGCCATCTTCCTATAAGAACACTGGTCCTATAGGATTAAGGACCACCCTGTTCCAGTATCATCTCATCTTAACTAATTACATCTGCAATGAGGTCACATTCTCAGGTGTTGTGGGTTAGGACTTCAACATATCTTTTTTCAGAGGGTCACTATTCAATCCCCAACAGTAAATAAATATCTGGGGACTGAGTGGGCAGTGGCTCTTGGCAAGCTTACTATGAGGAGATTGCCAAGGGGACAAAAGTGAGCTTATCGGAACATGGTTTTCTAGTAATTGCTGCTCCTTGGAAGGAAACCACAGTTGACTGCACTGTAATTATTGAGTTTCAGATGGAGAGTAAAGCACATGTGAACCAAGGGGGGAAAAGCTATGGAGTATGAACAGGAGCGAATGAGATGTATGGACAGGTGAGTAGGACACTGTGTCAGAGGTGGCAAGGAGATGCATGAGACCACGGTGCCCACAGTCCTTTTGCTGTTTTTCCATCTAGATGAAAAATTTTTTTCTTACACTTCTGCAGAACAAAATAAGTGTGACTTGTTTTCACCATTTTATGTACTTTTGGAAGTTTAATCATGTTTTGGACGTAATATTTGACCTTATAACTCCACTGTTTTGAACCCAGCCTTAATAAAAACCTGCTGTTTTAGCCAGCTATGTTTGAAGTTGTCTAGAATACCTGAAGTCTGTATTCTGGGGTTCCAGAACTCTTAATAGCTGGGGTACAAAACCATTACATACAGTGAAGGCAGGTGTCAGGTATCCAGCTCTGCAGATGGTAACTGAGGTTGGGAATCGCTGCTTCCAAGACAAGTCATTTGAACCACGGACAACTTACATTTTAGAGATGCCCAGGCTCTGCTTTAGAATTTACCTGACCCAGCTGCTCTCTGACTTCTTGCCAAACTAGTCAGAGTTTGGTGCAGGGAACAAAAACCATGCTAGGTATTTTAAGCAGAAAGGATTTAATACAGGGAATTGAAGATTTACAAAGTCATTTGAAGAGGTAGAGGGATAGGTTCCAGCCCGAGTCTCCAGGAGTGACTACAAGGACACTGAAGAATAGGAATTAATTCCAGGAGCACACTGCCTTAGCTGAGGCCCAGGCACCAGGAAGCTGGGACCAGGGGCTGCTGCTGCCCTTACGGCCTGAACACTAGTCATGGAGACAGCTGCCTTGTGCGATGAGGCTGGTGGCTGGACATTGAAACAGTGAATCCAGCTGCTGCTGCAGCTGCCTTTCAACGCTATGAAGCAGGGGGCTGGACCTTGGTCTTTCCTGTTTGCCACCAGAGAACAGCCCCAAAGCTTTAGGGAGATGGCCTCACCTCCTGTCTGTCTTTTAACCTCATGTAGGTGCTTCTAATCAGCAAAACATTTAAAATCTAGGGCTTTAACTGCAAGGGACTCTAGGAAACAGAGTTTAAGCTTTTAGATCTGTGCAGCAGGAGAAGGTGCTCTAGATGGGGAAGACAGATGTTGAGGCCCACGGCCACATGTTGCATATTAAGATGTTTTTATCATGGGCCAGAAATATCCATTCTCTAGACAGGATGGAGGCAGAACATGCAAGTGCTCCAAGAAGAGAGAATACAGGACTAAAGCCTCCTCGCAGCAGGCATAAATGTAAATTAGCACTCCTTTTTCTAAGGCAGGCAGAGCTTTAGAGAAATTAAAGGGAAAGAACATCTTAGGGTAGGGCTGTCCAATGGAGTAATTTGCAATGATGGGCATTTTCATATCAGTGCTGTCCAACACAGTACCCACTAGCCCCGGTGCCCACTGAGCACTTGAAATGTGGCCAGTGTGACTGGGTAACTGAATTTTTACTTTTCGTTAATTTAGATTTAAATGCACATCCCCACATGAGGCAGTGGCTGCCATCCTGGATGGTGCATTCTCAGAGGTGCCTGGAAAGACCAAGCTCTGGACCCTGTTTCCCCACTCTGCTGAAGGCAGGATTGGTGGGGTTTGGGCAGGGTCCTAGATAGAGAACAGTGGTGGAGGGGACATGCCTGAGGAAGAGGCAAGAGGGCAGGAGGGCCTCTCTTTCCAGAGCCGCTGGTGTACTGCTCAAGAAAGCAGAAGCCAAGAAGTACCTCATTCAGGTTTCAAACAGGTAGGTCTCAGCCTGAAGAAGATTCTAAGGTCCAAAGGCCGGACAGCTGGGAGAAGAAATGAGGCAAGAGGGACTGGATGACCTAGATCAGTGTTGGGACAACCACAGCTGTGCTTGTGGGAAGCCAATGACCAGAGAGGAGGGAGGATTCACGTTAGGCACCCTGTTGACCCTACCTGGCCTGCACATGTGACAGGAGTATTTTAACTTTTAACCAAGACTATTAGTTTCCTGTTGCTGCTGTAACAAATTACCACAAACTAGGCAGCTTAAATACCACAATTCTATTATCTTACAGTTCTGTAGGTGAGATGTCCAACTTGGATCTCCCTGGGCTAAAATCACAGTGTCCACAGGGCTTCACTCCTTCTGGAAGCTCCAGGGGAGACTCTGTTTCCTGCCTTTTCCAGCTTCTATTGGCTGCCCACATTCCTTGGTTCTTGGTCCCTTTTTCCACCTTCGAAGTTCATCACTGTGACCTTTGGCCCTGTCATCATACCTCCACCCCTGACTTCGACCCTCCTGCCTCCCTCTTACAAGAACCCTTGTGTCTGCATTGGACTCACCCAGGTAGCCCTGTCTCAAAACCCTTAACCCAATCACATCTACAAAGACCCTTACCTTAGTCACATCTGCAAAGGCCCTGCTGCCTAAGGCAACATAGTCACAGGTGCCAGAGATTAAGACATGGACATCTTTGGGGGGCTGTTCTTTACCTACAACATTCTCTTTGCCTATTCCATCACATTCCCCACCCCACCTCACTGTCATCCTGGCCTTCCTCTCCCTCTCTTCCCCAGTCAGCTTGCATTTGTTGCTTCACATAAGGACAGCAGAACAGTTGAGAAATATGAGTCATTTTTTGCATTTTAAGTTTCAAAAGTCTAGCTGAATGGGGGTTGACAATAAGCCAGGGAGGGAAAACTGACAAGTAAGACTATAGGTTGACTTGAAAGGTCAAGAGCAGGGGAGACTTGTGTCTCTGTAGCAGGGAGGATAAGTAGGCTTTAAACAAACAACCCCTATCTCATTGGCTTAACAAATGAGGTTAATTTCTCACTGTTACTCTACATCCATTGTGGGTAGACTAGGAACCCCGTTCATATCTGTTCACTGTGGGGACATGAGCTGATGAAGCAGCCACCACCCAAAGCATCACTTTCGTCTCTACAGCAGAGGAAAATGAGTGTGACAAATTGCAGACTGGCTTTTAAAGCTCCTGCCAGAGATACCACTTGCCAGTTCTCACGTTTCATTGGCCAAAGAAAATCACAACTAACTTCAAGAGGGCAGAGAAGTACAACCCTGCCCAGTGCTTGGAATAAGAACTGGAAACATTTGCCCAACAGAGCTAAACACTATCAGGGTTCTTTCCCCAAGCAGAGCTCGAAGCAGATGGCAAGACACCAGGGAAGTGGCTACTTAGGAGGTCAGCACAGGAGCGGGGCTTGGCATGAGCCCACAGATGTGTCCTGAGCCCAGGTGACAAGGGAGCAGCGGTGTTTCCTGGTGTTGGAGAGGGACAGGCAGTAGCTGTGGAGAGAGGATTTGAAGAACCTGGAAACCCAACACCAGCCAGCATTACGATGTCCCTGCCAAGGTCAGAAAGGGCCCGTGGTGACTGTGCTCACAGGAAAGAGGCTTGGAGTTCTGAATGGACTGAATTCAAATTTACATTAGCAGTGGCATGGGGGCCCTAAATAGAAGTTAAGTTTAGATATAGGAATTATATTTCACTCACACTGTACCTAAATATAAACCAAAAGCTGACGTTATAGGATATTCAGGTAACTTGGGTCCATGTACCATGTGACATGCTGGTAATTCTTACAGTAAGGATTCACTTAATCACTTCTTTTTGCCATTTAAAAAACTACCCCTAGTGACTAAAAATTTTAGCAATGATTTAAGTCATCTAAAATTTTAACACACATGCTTGGCCAAAATGCAAACATTTTCATTTATGAGCCACTGAAACTGAGGGAAAGAACTGTCCCTTTTGGCCTCACTTTCACCGCTTTGGGGATTCTTGACCAGAGAAGAAGGTGAGATAAGGGGTTGTTGAGCTTCCAGAATGTGCCAGAGACTGTGCTGGGCACCTTGAGACCATATCCCATGTGAGCCTTTGAGGAACATGAGGCCAAGAGGTTCAGGAACTTGACCCTAGTCACTCACCTGCTGGGTCACTGCCAGGACTTCATGCAGCTGGGCTGGCTCCTCCTTAGCTTCTACGTACCCCTAGTGGCTCTGACCCCATTCCAGCCGCCACTTAGAACTTGGCTGGCCAAGGGCCCTTGGCCCCCAGGCTCCCCAGGGCCAGGGTTTGAGCAGAAGCCCTTCACAGAGCTGTCAGGGAGAGAACCCGGGGACGAGAGTCCAAGGACGAGGCTCTAAGTAGCCCCTACCTCCTGCTTACTCAGCCCTTTTTTCAGGTGGTGACTTGTGGTGCCCCCAGGGGATGCCAAGAAAGGATGTCCATAGTCAGAAACAGAACTTTTCAGTGGAGAATGTTGGATCCTAATTTAACTATTTGCAGAATGGTCTGTGGCTCCAGCACATGTGATTTTCAGGCAATCCTGTGCCAAGGGACCAGAGTGCCCCTACAAGGTGAAAATGGAAAGGCAGGAGGGAACTCTGTTCTGCACCTAAAATCACATATTCACTCTCTCAGCTGTCTTGCCAGGGTGTGGCTCACATGCTCAGGCACCGCCACTCTTGTCTAAAGAGGGAACCCAGCACCGGGAGTCAGATCCCTGGCCTGAGGGCTCCAGGTGATCCAGACCGCTGACCAGGGGGTAACTACAGCACGGGAAATCTTGTGACTGGAATGAATCTCAGATCCTTCATCTGGGAGTCCAGAGAGTCAACAACACACCACAAAGTTGACTTTCTTTTGGCTGGAAAGATGGATTTTGAAGCCATTCTGACATTCTGGGATGCAGTGGTCTTTCAAAACCCTCACAGTAGCACTGTCAGATGAGTTGAGCAGTTATTTATATATTTTCCAGTCCCCATTGTCCAAAGGTTAAATCCAGGCACAGAGTCAGCATCTGTGTAACAGAGATGGCTCTCAATGGAACTGGGTCTGTTACCATAGGCAGGTGTCAGTCAGAGTGTGGGCCTGGGTAGCCATTTTGGAGGGTTGGGCTGCATGGGGGCTGTGCAGAGGACAGGGGTGCACTGGGATCCATGGGTTCCCCACGGACTCCAACCAGCTCCCCCAGATGTGCGGATGTGAGAGTGCAGTTGTATTCAGGTTGGGAGGTGAGCTGAGGGCTATGGCATCTCCAGGCTTCCTGATGGCAGGCCCTACAGCCTCCCCCCAAACCCCCACTACCTTAGAGAGTCAGAGTACACGGGGGGAGTTTCCCCATTGGCCAAAGTGGCACAGGGTGAGGTTCTTCCACCAAGCACACCAAAAGCTAGAAAGATGAATGGATAGGACCTGAGCACACAGGAAAGCTGGCAAGATAATTGGAAAGAAAAAAAGCCCTCCCCTCCCTATCCCTATAAGAACCATGGCCTTAGCAGGAAGAGGGAGATAGTCTTTGAGTCAGGAGTCCACCATTCTCCCAGGTGCAGCACCTGAATAAAGCTCTTTCCTTTTGCACCAGCACCTGTCTCATGAGTTTGGCTTTCGTTGCTGCTTTTCAGTTACAGGCCCAGGCTGGTATTGCTGACTCCCTCTGGCTGCAGTGCTTTTCTATAAGCTTTAACAGAATATTTATGGAGCAGGAATCTTTTGCAGACAGAGGCCAGGCAGTAAAAGAGTCCCCACATCCCTAAGTGTCTCTTCCCTACCCATGGTACATTATTGTCTTGTTCAGGGCACACAGGGTCAGGGCTCTGTGGCCCTGTTTCCTCTTATGCATGGGTCCTCACTGACCAACACAGCAGGAGGAGCTCTCAGCTGGCTGGGCCCTGCAGCTCAGACATTTCCTGGGGGGTCGTCCCTAAGAGCAAAGAGGAAGCATACCTGGGGGGAACAGACCAGGTGGGCAACTGTCTTCTCAACAAGAGAGGAAAATAAAGGAATATTCCATCTTTCATCCTGGGAAAATCTAGCTCCAGTGCTACAAACCCTTCCCAAACAATCCAACAAGAAAACAACGATTTTTTTCCAGGCACTATTGTTTTCCAGACACCTTGGGACCTTTCACACTCATTGCGATCAATGCTCATGTGCCCAAATGTCATCTCCACCACCTCCTGTGTGGTCTGGGTGTCTATGCATGGTGCAGGGTTCCAGAGGGGCCTCTTTTTCTTGCCTTTTGAGTAGGATATCTAGCCTCCTGCAGGGGGTGAGGATCAGGCAATGGCTGAGTGGTTATCCTCCCTAAGGAGGGGCAGGTGCTGTCCTGCTCTGCCCTGGTTAGGGGTACCCCTCCTTTGCATATTCTGGGTGGTGTCTTGTGCATTTCCCTAAAGAAAATGCTCAGTGGTAAATCTGGATGTCTGAGCCAAAGCTGTTCCAAGCTCTGAAGTTTGCCTTTGGGCTGTATAAGTGTAGAAGCTGCTTTCCTAGAGCTTCCTGACTGGGCGTCGACTGGCCCTCAGAAACCTCCCTCTCCCAGCCCTGCCCCCTCTCTCTTCATGCCCTCACTTCCTTCCATTCTCTCTGTGCCTCTTCCCTTCTGGGCCTCCTTACCCTTCTTCCTCAGGCTCTCACTAGGTGGAGGGACAATCAAATCTGCTCCACTGAAGTCCAGTGTGCACCCTGCAGTTTGGGTGACCTTGCATGTCGACCACTGCTCTCTGCTATAGCACTAAGGCTAAGACTCTCTCTCTCTATCCAGTTACATACATCATGTATATTCCTAAAAACAAGAATGCTCTTTTGCATAATCACAGTACCATTATCAAAATTAGGAAATTAATATGGATAGAATATTATTATCTAGTCTATAGAGCTCATTCAGATTCTACCATTGTCCCAACAATGTCCCTTAAAGTACATGGAAACCCAGGATCATGTGTCCCATCCTTTAATCTACTTTAACCTGGGCCAGTTGTGCAGTCGCTTTTGCATTTCGTGACAGTGTCACCTCTGAAGAGCACAAGCCAGTCACTGTGTAGAGTGTTCTGTAACTTGGCCTTGTCTGATGCTCCCCATGGTTCAGCCCAGGCTCTGTATCTGTCAGGGGTCTCATAGGAGGAGCATCGAGTCCTCCTCAGCGCATTACATCAGGAGGCAAGTGATGTCAGTTTGTCCCATTGGTGGTGACTTTCATTTCAATAACTTGGTTAAGATGGTGTTCTCTAGGTGTATCCACTATAAAATTACTATTTTTCCCTTTGGAATTAATAAGTGTGTGTGAACACTAAAAAGACAGACAATATAATACATATTCCTATAACAAATTCAAATCATAAAGCAAAGGCACCTTCTCCAACCTGTGTCTCAATGGTAACCCTAACCTTTGGCTAAGAGTTGCACATCTCAAGAGATGCATTTGCATCCACATTTCCCCCAGGTTTTACAAATATGTGTCCATGTTTTTAAATAAATAAGAATAGCATGTTGCACAAATTGTTTTTGAAACTTAACCATTTTGCCTAACAACATAAAATCATATTATTATTATTTAAAAATATATATTTATTCATTTCAGAGAGAGATAGAAACATCAATGATGAGAGAGTCATTGATCGGCTGCCTCCTGAATGGCTCCTGCTAGGGACTGAGAGCCTGCAACAGGGGCATGTGCCCTGACCGGGAATTGAACCGCTACCTCCTAGATCATAGGTTGATGCTCAACCTCTGAGCCACACCAGCCGGGCAATTCATAGTATTATTTATTGTTCATCATTGTTTTAATTTGTTTTTAATTATGACTAGTGAGAGTGAAATTATTTACTATTAGTATTTCTTCTGTGAATACTCCGTTCATACTTCCAGTTTCTTCTGTAATTGGTCAGTTTGCCTTTTCTTCATCAAGTTTCCTCACTCTCTGTATAGTGCCAATAACTGAGTAGTCAAGGGCAAATAAAAGGAGTGCTTGGGGGCTTTTGAGGAACTGAGGGTGGCCAGCATGCTGGGGCTGGGAAGGGGACAGGAGGACAGGTCTGGTTTGCAGGCCAAGAGCTTGGACCTTGTTCTGCAAGAAGTGGAGGGCTCTGTGCGTGGACCTGCCCAGGAGGACCTGACTTCTAGAAAGATCTGTGTGCACCTGGGGAGAAGGGTGAGGCACAAAGTGGGCCTGGCGGGTGGAATGCTTGCAGGTGAGGTGCCTGGAGGCCAGCAGAAGCTTGTCAAAGCCCCGTTCGTTCAAGGAAAGTTTGAGATGGTGGTAAGTGGAGTTCTGGAGAACTCAGAAAACTAGCCACTGGAGACAGAACTGGACTCCTGCCCTAATGGGCGTCTTTCATTATCATTAATCCCCATCAGTGCTTTATTGTATTAGTTATAGCTAATTTACATTTTACCGAAGCATTGAAAACAGATTGCAGATATTTGGAAACAGATGTTATCCTAATGTTAAGGCAAAACCATGAATATTTATAATGATTATTGCTGGATCAAATTACCTCGACTAAACAGGGAAGCTTGTTCTAACAACTTCAGCCAGGAGCCTGGCGAGGAGAGACAGAAGAGTATTGACGAACTTTTGGGCACACGTCAACTTTCCTTCACGTGGGATACATTTTTGCTGCCTTCCCCTGGACCTGGGAACAGAGAGTGGTTGTTATGAAACCAATTTAGGGATTTTCCTGCTGCTCTTATTAATTGGCCAAGTCAGGATTTTCCATCTGGCTTTTTCCACCCTCTCCTTGGAGAAGGTCTGCCAAACTCTCTCTAACCTGAGCAGCAGTGGCGCCTTCCCAGACTGCAGGGGGAGGCCAGGCCTCTCAGCCCTTTTCCCCACCCACCTGCCAGGGTCTTCAGGGCCACGGGAAGCTAGGTGAGCCTCAGGGGCCAGCAGAGTGCACGATTGTCTCCCAGGGGTTTCGTGGGCTCCAGGCTGATTTGCTTCCCCATCAGGACTCACTCTTTCTCTGCTGGCCCCTGGCAGAAGCACTGGCAGGAGAGAATGCTGGTTACCAGAGGGGTGGGTGTGGGGGGAGGGCGAAATGAGTAAAGGGGGTCAAATATATGGTAACAAATAGACTTTTGGTGGTGAGCACATAATAGAATATACAGATGCTGAATTATAATGTTGTACATCTGAAATTTATATAATGTTATTAACCAATGAGATTGCAATAAAAAATAGATTTAAAAAAGGAGTGGAGCCTTTCCTTGAAGACTTCAGGAGACCCCTGCTGGAGTTCAGGGGTCAGGCGAAGTGTGAGGAACCCTTGCTGAGTGCAGCGGGTGGGTGGTGCCCAACCAGCCCCCTCCATGCCCTCTTACCTTTTGGGTGCCCTCCCTTGCCCGCCCCTGCCATGTGCTTTTGCGTTTACACCCAGCACCTGCAACTCTTCTTGGGAGGACTTCCTGTCCTCTGACCCGGAGTCTCTTGGCCCCAGTGCAGAAAATTAACGCACCTTCGAGCTAAACCTTCCCCTCCCCTCCCCTCCCCTCCCCTCCCCTCCCCTCCCCTCCCCTCCCCTCCCCTCCCCTCCCCTCCCCTCCCCTCCCCTCCCGCCCTTTACCAACCGCTGGAATGGGAGCCCAGCTCTGGCCTCAGGCACGGGCACTTCCGAGGCATAGCTTCCAGGTCAGAGTCCCCACGGGCCGGCTAATTCTCTAGGCTGGCCCAGCCCCCTCCCTGTCCTTCCTCTGTGCAGTGATGGAGATGAAGAAATGGTGCAAGGACAGATCTCATGCATGAGACGCTTATGGACAAATGGAAGAGACAAACGGGGGAGCAGACAACTTAGGGAGCTGGGAGGCAGGCAGGGGGAAGGGCATGTCCAGCCTTCAGTGGAGGCTAGTCGAGCAAGGGCCAAATGCCCACTACATGGCCTGTCATGCTTGAGTGCCCACCGTGGGCCACACACCAGGCCAGGGACTGTCCATCTCACTGATTCCTCATAGTGGCCCCTCAAGGTGGACGTCCTTAGCTCTATCAATCTCCTAAAAAACTGAATCTCAGAGACGTGAGTGACTCACTCAGGAACATTTATTTATTGAACAAACTTGTATCTGGAAGGGCCTCCTGGGGTGCCAGGGCCCGTACGGGGCACAGAGGATTGTGGGAGCCAGTAGACGCTGTCTCAGTCCTCACGACGAGACTTGATGTGGAAGCTCCTGCTAATAGATATAGTGCACATGGAAACAGGAAATAAATATGCAGTTCCAAGCCGTGGTGAATGAAGACATACAGGATGTACGAGAATCTGCCGTGGGAACGGCCTGAGGTGACACCCGGGCTAAGAGTGGAGGGGAGCCGATGCGCGGGTGAAGGCAGTGGGTGCGGGGCCCGCAGAGCGGCGGCCAGTGTAAGGCCGGGAGGGGGGCTCCGTGTCCCGGCTCTAAGCAGCACAGCGCCTGGAGGGGACTCGCGGTGAGACGCTAGAGAGGCGGGAGGGACCATGCAGGACCTTATTGTGAGGTTCGAGCGTGGCCTTGTAACCAAAATTAACTTTAGGCTGTAGCAACGAATAAAAGGCATTTGAGCAAAAAGGAGCTGCAGCCTGGGAGACACTGATTCAGGTACAACCTAAACTGTGTTCCACAGAGACAAGGGGAGGCCGTCCTTCCCAGAGAAAGCTCCCGCCCACGTTCGCAATTAGGTCCATTTAAGGTAAATGAGGTATCAAATTGTGCGGTTCTGATTAGATGGGGAGTTGGCGCCCTGCAGTGGTTGACCAGATGGCGTCAAAAGGCGGGCGCAGTGCTGCAGGCTGGGGTTCAGTTTGCGGTTCTTCCCGGTGGATGGAGTATGTGAGGAGCCCCCTCAGCAAATGGCCACGAGGCTCTTATTATTCACAAAACTTGTGCCCTCGGTTGACCAGGGGGCTGGCTAAGCATGTCCAAAATCCAGAGGCGTCCATCTCAGCAGATAAATTCCTTCTCAGTGTCCACATCAAATACATCTTTCTCCTTGGGGTCTACAGCCTTTCTCTGAGAACCATGGCACCGTCGATGGACCTGCTCACACAGGGTCAGATTTGAATGCCAGAGCCTGAGCTCTGTTACAGTTTTGCGCCTTTAAGGACAAGGCTGGGGGCTGACCCCTGGGCTGGTTCCCGGATCAGAAGAAGGGCCTAGAGTGCATCTGGCCGGAGTCCAGCTGGCTCGTTCCACCTTGTTCCACGTGGGCTCAGTGAGACTCTTTTCTCTGGGCACCTGAACAAAAATCAGCAGAGGGCAAAACACCCCAGGTTTCCCAAGAACAGTAGTTTCAAACGGTTTCTGGAACTGAGCAGAGAATCTGCACTTCTAGCAAGTTCCCAGATGGTGCTGGTGCCGTCCCTGGGATCCCAGGCTGAGCACCGCTGCCCTGGGCCCTCCCCCGCTGAGGCCCTGAGGACGGGCCCTGGAGTGTGAGAGCAGCAGCCCAAGGGAGGGCGGGGCCTTTGCTGGAGTATTTCAGGGACCAAGCAGCAGGAATGGATCTATATTAAGGGATTTATTACAGGGTGTCCGCTTTCTCCATGTGGGGCTGGCTAAGCATGTCCCAGATCCAGAGGCAGGCAGACAGGAGAGGCCGACGAGGAGCAGCTGGCCCCACAGACGCCGGCTGAAGCCTGTGGTCCCCGGCAGCGGGCAGGAGGGGCACCCAGGGGAAGGGAGAGCAACCGTAGCCCCCCTGCTGTTTGGAGCCTCTGGGCTCAGGGAGGCCTAAGTCCTCCCAGAGGGCCTCTAACTGATGACGTCGGGCTGCCCAGCAAAAGCTCCCCTTTGAGTAATTTGAGGTCAGCTGTCTTTGGTTTTCATCCCATCCGCAGAATTCCCTCACCGCAGCGCCTGGGAGAGCATGGTTGCGTTACTGGGGGGAGGTGTGTGTGCTGCGAATGGCCGCTGCCCCCTCCAGCACTGAGGAAATACCCCTTGTGGTCCAATGTAACCAGAAGCATGCCGGAAAGGGCCTTCTGGGGGCTGTAGCCCAGCCTGGCCACACGGCATGTCGCAGGGCCTGCAGAGCGAGGCCAGGTTTCCCAGCCCTCAAGAGACTCGGTGGGGCCTGCCGGGGCCCAGGCTCCAGTCCCTACGGCCCTGTGCCGCCACAGCTTTCACGGCTCCTTGTTCTTCGGGAGATGCCTACTGCCCTGGCCTGTGTCTTATGAAATAGCCTCCAAAGTGGCGAGACTTTGTCCCCAACAGGGGAGCCCAGGCTGCAAATGCCGGCTGGTGAGCTCGAGGCAGGGAGATGCCCAGGAAGGGTCAGGCTGGCCCAGAACTTGGGCTGGGAAGGGAGCCCCATCAATCCAGGCTTGGGCATGGGTGGCAAGTGTTCCTCCCTGGGCCCCAGCTTTCTCACCTGGACAAAGTAGGAAGCCATTATCCCTCAGGACAACTGAGAAGATTCTTGGAACATCTGGATTAAAGACCCGGTCAAACACCCGGCAGTGAGAATCACAGTGGACCAGGCTGCTCTGCGCAGCTCTGGATGCAGAAGAAAATGGAGCAGTGGCTTCAACCTTCGGGAGGAAATTTATTTTCGACTGAGAATTCTATACCTTCCCAAATGATCATTTAAATGTGAAGATAGAATAGAAGTATTGTTAACCCTAAAAACCTCGGAAAATTCTGTTCCCATCCACCTTTTCAAAGGAAACTACCAGGGGAGGTGCTTTAGCAAAAGAAGAGTCAGGACTGAGAGTGAGGAGGCTGTGGGCTCTATAAAACAAGGGGTGGGGATGGGGTGTCCTGGATAACAGCTGAGAAGACACCGGGGGATGCCCAGGTCAGGTAGAAGGGGCGTCCTGGATGGCAGCTGAGAGGACAACTGGTGGATGCCTGGGCCAGGTAGAAAGTCCCTGCTAAAACTGGGTTTGAGGCTTGAAAAAAAGTAGTAACTAACATGTGACAGGGTTGTGGGACATTTGAAAAAAGAAAACAGCAATAAGCCCATAGAAAATTAAACTGGTGAGAAAAAATGTCAATTATTAAAGAATAAAAGATGATGAAGAAAAGAAACAAAATCACTGCTCAGCAGCAAACAGTATTTACCTGATATAACAATGTAAATAGGTACTCTTGACCTACCAGGAATAATCTTTCTATATCAAGGAGATGGGGTGGGAAAGGATGCGGAAGGGAGCTAAAACCTCAGCTCTTCTCACAGGAGAGCGTCGAGTGATGCTAAAATGGAAGAGTCAGGAAACTAGATGAAGCACATTATTAACAACGAAGTTGTCAGCACCAGAGACACAGCTAAGGGAGTAAAAAATCAGAAGCAGTTGCCCTGACAGAGAAGGGGTGAGGGTTAAGAAACTGCTATGTAAGTCTTTTTAAAAAAACTGTATTGCCCAGCTGGCGTGACTCAGAGGTTGAGCATTAACCTATGATCCAGGTGATCGGGGTTCGATTCCCGGTCAGGGCACATGCCCAGTTTGAGGGCTTGATCCCCAGTCAGGGGCGTGCAGGAGGCAGCCGATCAATGACTCTCTCATCATTGATGTTTCTCTCTCTCTCTCTCCCTCTCCCTTCCTCTCTCTGAAATCAATAAAGATATATTTTAAAAACAAACAAACTGTAGGCATATAATTTTGTTAAAAGATAAAATAAATTTTAAAACAATGAAATTAATTTAAAAACTGGGGAAAATGAAAATTTGCGACCATCGTATTGTGGGAAGCCTGCTATGACAATATCGGACCATGCCAATCTCCCACTGCCGACCCCACACACCTCTCCCACCCGCCCTCCTGATGCCTGGGAAAGCAGGTGGACAGTGACCAGAGCTCTGTGGGGAGGAGAGTGCCAGCTTAGTCAAGGAAAACATTCTGATGTTTTGGGTAAACAGTCAATCTGAACAAAACACTTTTCAAGAGATAAATAAAGGCTTTGGTGGATGATCCCTTTCCAACACTTAACAATAATGGCCCTGGTTAAACAGTGCTGCTAGGGCCTCGGATGTGTGAGAAGAGCTGATAGCAGATGCTGGGTAAATAGCCCAACTTGTAAAGTAGCTCAGTGCGCGGCTTCCCCCTTGCTGTAGGCAGCTCTGTTTACAGATTACCACAGCTATGGGCTGCCTTCAGGAATTTCACATTAGGCAGGTACTAAATAGCCGGGCAAACACGGTGCCTTGTACTAAGCTATTTGTGTTAACACTGTAAACACGCGGCCAGCTGCTATAGTTACACAGCAAGTAACGGTTGCATGTTGATAGCTATGCAAACAGTTCCTGTGAGAGGCTGTTTGTCCAAGCTCCATATTTATCTAGCAAGCCCCTCTCTTGGTGGTAGGGATGTCTCTGAAATGTAAACGTAATCCGAGTGTACTTGAAGCCAGCACTGGGAGCTCTGCAAACACAGCCACTAATGGGTGTTTGCAGGGACAGTCGATCTCATTATTTGCAGATTCCGTATTTGTGAATTCAGCTACTTACTATAATTTATTAGAACCCCCGAGTTAGTATTCGCAGCTCTTTTGTGGTCATTTGCGGAAGTGTGGAGCAGGAAAACTTTGAGTCTCCCAATCTGCAAGCCCCCAGCTGAAGATGAACAGGCCACACCCTGCCTTCCCCTTCCAGCTCTCACACTGTGGACAGTGTCCTCTTCGTGGTCTGTTTAGTGCCACGTTTTCCACTTTTTTGTGCTTTTTGTTGGTGACCTTGCTGTTTTGCAATGGCTCCCCAGCGTAATGCTGACATGCTGCCTGGGTTCCTAAGTGTGAGAAGACCGTGAGCTGTGACATAGGGAAAATACATGTGTGGGGTAAGCTGTGTTCAGAATGGGTTGTCATGCGGTTGGCTGTGAGTTGAATGTTAATAAATTGACAGTACTTATTAAATAAGGTGTCTTTAAACAGAGATGCTCATAGAACAATGCTATGTATTGGTTGGTTGACAAAAATATTGTGACAGAGGCTCGCAGGTACTAGGCCTGTATATTCCCCTAGGAGCAGTGGTTCAGGGTTCCCTCATTGATCACTGTGACATTACAGACCCTAGCCACTGCAAAGAATGAGACACACCCTAGTTAGTTATATTTACTAATAGTTGTGGTTGCCTCCCCAACATCTACACCCCCCACCCCCTCTGTGGAGCAACCAACCCTAAAGTGTGGGTGGACCGGGTCCAGGCTTGGATTCAATTGGTCTGAGCAGACCCTTGCTCTCCCAGCCTTATTACAGCGATTGGTTCGGGAACAAGATCATGATCTGAGTCACTCCAACCAGAGTCAAGTTTGTCTTGTTAATTCCTCAGAAGTTGGGCTGCCAAGTACAGGACACCCAATTAAATATGAATTTCAGATAAATAAGCAACATTTTTTAGTGTAATAATGTCCCAAGTACTTCAAGGGCCACGCTTATACTACTAATTATTGGTTGTTTATGTGAAATTCAGATCTAACTGGGCTTCCATTTATTTTTATTTCACTTATTGATTAGTATCAATATTGATTTTGTTATTATTCACTGCATTTTCATTTGCCAAATCTGGCAACACTTCCAGACGCAGTCTCTGAAACAAGATTCCTGCGCAGGTGCCTCATCAGGGAAGCGCTGCCAGGGAGGAGCTGGCCCAGGGTGGGGTCCAGGCGAGGTCCTGCCGAGGTAGCTGGTTCCGCAGGGGAGCTCAGAAGTGACAGTTTACCTGAAGCCAGGTGTGGAGAGCGGAGTGAGCACCACTAACTCCATCTTAAGCTTTAACCTTATCATCTGAGCACACAGAAGTCTGGGCCAACAGCGAGGTCCTGGGCTGCCAGCCAAAGGGAGGCAACCACATGTGCGAGTGGTAGGGGTGACCAAGCATCTCCGCGGGCCTTGCCAAATATTCTGATTTAGAACCTCCAGGCTAATCTCGGGAGACCACAAGCTAATCTAACAAGTGCTGATGAAGGGAGACGCCTCCACCAGAAGGACAGAAGTGAAACTAAGAACAGTGACACTTGCTATTCCTGCGAATGAGCCGTGCTGACAGCTCGTGTGTCTGCCTTGGTGGCCTTTGATTATTCCCGGGCCTTGTTGTGTAGAGCTAGTCCAGCAGGCTTCCTCGCAAGATGTGGACCCTCCGGACACTGAGGCTTCTGTGACTCCAAGTGACCGGTAACCACTGCTCTGTGAATAGCCTGGACCGGAGGACATTTGAACTCTTGGTTCGTTAACACCCAATACTTGTGAGTGTGTTCTGATGTGTTTGCAGTTTGCATTAAACCTGCAAGTAATAAAAGCTAGGTTGACAGCATGGTCACCTGTGTTGGCTCACTGTTGTTACTTGGTGTTGAGAACCTAGAGGGCCAAGTGACCACCTAGGGTCCTGGCCTCAGTCAGGCACCCCTGATATTGTCTGGGGGTCAGGACATCAAATGACTTATAGGAAACACGATACTCACAGCCAGAGTGCTCGTGCCACAAGGAGCTGGGCTTTCCGCAGCTCACACTGGGCGCCTTTCCTGAAGACTGCCCCCGGGAATGGGAGCTCTCGGTACCTCCAGTTCTTCGCAAGAGCCTCTCCAGGGACCAAGGCAAGCTCTACAAAGTGTCAGGTGTGGGCAGTGAAACGTGAAGACCCCAGAATCAGGGAGGAGGACCTAGAAGTCTGTAGAGCACCCCAATATCCACCCCAGAGCTTTTGTTCAAGTTGGGAAAGAAACCTGCATGTCGGCCAGGACCCGGAACCCCATTTTCTATTAAAGCTGTCCATGTCTGAAAGGGCAGACACCTGAAGTGGGGTGAGCCGTGTCCCCAGAAGTTCCTGTCCACCCGAACTTCAGAATGTTGCTGGGAAATAGGACCTCTGTAGATGTACTACGTTGAGATGAGGTCACATGCGATCAGTGTGGGCCCTAAACCCAGTGTTACTGATGTCTTTAAAGAGGAGAACACACACGGACAGACGCACAGAGGAGGAACGGGGGCGAGACTGGAGAGACGCGGCCTTGCCAAGGAACAGCAAGGCTCCTGGGGGCCACCGGGGCTGACGAGGCAGGACGATCTTACCCAGGCCCGGAGGGAGCGTGGGCGCACGGCCTCCTTCACTGCGGATTCCTAGCCTCCAGAGTGTAGAGAGTAAGCCTTTGTTATTTTAAGCCACCTGGTTGAGGCCATTTGTTGCAGCATACTAAGAAATGGATCCAGCAACCAAGGACGAAGCTGCCACCACGAATGGCAAAGCGCCCTCATGGAAACACCTGGGCTCTCCATGCCGGGACCTCCCCGCGCCCACGGGGGCTTTTCAGTTAGAGGGGCCAGTGAGCTTCACTCGGGGGTTTCACCCGGGTTGGGTTGGCGATTCTCCTCCTGGGACCTGAAAGTATTCTAACTGCTGACACCGACTTCCCAAAGCTCTGTTTCTGGGGAAGGGACTGGAGCCAAGTACTGAGGCCGGTGCCAAGCTGCCCAGCATCAGCGACACTGACACGGTGGAGGCGGCTGCACCCTGGGGCCCCCACCTGCCCAGGCCTGGAACGTGGGGGCCAAACTCCCTTCTCCCCTCCCATGTGGGGGTCTGGGCTCACAAAACTGTTCTGGTGCTGCCATCCCAGGGGTGGGGTGGGGACACCTGTGAGGCCTAGTTTTATCACATGAAGTAGCTAATGCCATGAGAAACGGAAGAGGGATTTGTCATTTCATTGTTTGAAATCACAGCTCTTCCCTGCAGATCTGACCAAAGCTCTGGGTCTGGGTACCCCTGACAGGTACTGACCTGCAGAGTCCCCCAACCTGAGCCCCTGTTCCTTCCCCACGGTACTCATAGACCCTGGTGGGTCTGCAGCTTGAGCAGTGACAGTCCATTTAACAGAAGGGTGGCCAGGAGGCAGGCAGGGTCCTCCTCATGGCCCTGCCCAGGGCTCTCTGTCTCTGGCTCCTTTGGGCAACACAGCCTGGATTCTACTGCTTCTTCCCTCTCAAATTCACAAGGAACAGAGTCTGCTGTGCACGGCATCTCTAAGCACAGGCAGGAAGCGCCTTAGCAGGTAAGTAAAGCAGCGAGGTTCAGCCCCGATGGGCCTGCTACGCGTTGGCTGGCTTCCCAGGGGACAGAGCAGGAGGCCCAGATCAATCGCCTTTCCCTCTTCCTTCCACAGGCCCCACTGTCCTGAAATATTTATAGGACACCAGGAGCGGAAGACTTCGGGGAGGGAAGGCGAGGAGAGCTGGATTCCCGGTGTGCAGAAACTTGCCAGAACAATTGAGCGTTTGCCTGTCACCAGTTGAGGCCTTAGCGGAGCTGATCTATACACACAATTCTCTTTGAATCCACAGGATGCAATCAACAGATTTAAACTTTTGATTTTCTGAAAATTTCCCTCAGAAAATAGGTAGTTTAAAGAGGCCTGGGATGTTTGGGAAGGGCACATGGGATGGGTTTCATTTTGCCTCTGCCTCTGATGAGCTGCGTCACCCGGGCAGGTGAGTTACTTTCCCCGAGCTGGTCTGATCATCTGAAGTGAGAATGGTGATTCCGGACGTCCCTGGCACCACGACGACTGCCTGAGCTGATGAAGGAGCGCCACTGCCCTGCCGCGCCAACCCTGCTGTGGCTCAGGGTCCAGGGGGATTTTAATGTTTTCATACGTACAACTGGGTCCCAGGGTCTGGCCTTGGCTGTTATCCACACTTCTTCATTCTGGAGCTGCACGAGGACAGCAGCTCCGTGTACACAGCTGTGCATCTGAGTCAGAGAGAACCTCAGAAACCCTCTACCCAACCTCTGACTCAATGAGTTGTCTTTCTGCTTTGCAGCCCCTAGCACATGGAGGGCCACCCACCAGCAGTGGGAGTGCAGTGGCCAGGAACCTTTTTTTCTCAGCCTGAGCTGAAAACAGCCCATCATTGCCAACACCTCGATCCTCTCAGGGGGCAGCACCAAGCCCTCAGCCGCGTGCCAACCACTCAGTGCTCTGAGGACCGCCGCGGGCCCGGGGAGCGTTCCTTACCCTCCCAGGACCTGTGAAATGCAGTTCTAGGGGCTAACTTTGTGCTTACAGAGTCAAGTCTACAGAAGCCCATCTCTATTTTGGCATCACTTAATTTAATTTCTGATGCTGGGCCTTGTTTGGTGTGATGGATCCTGGTTACTGACACGTAAATCGAGTCAAAGTCAGTGATGTTTTAGACACTGCGGGCTTAAGACTCCATCCATTCAGAATCCCCCACCCTCTGGGATCTGGGTGAGTGGGTGGGATGTTAGCAAATGTCTTAAGGGAGGTGTTTCCACTTCTCCGTGGTCATCTGGATTGTACCTGTATAGGACCAAGGTATGCCAGGTGCTGCTCACCTAGGCCCAGGCCACCACCAGTACGCCTTGCCAGTTTGTGGAGTCCACCTGGAAGCCCCAGTATGGTCCTGGGATAGAGCCAGCCTTTACCGCATAAAGCCAGCCTTGTCCATGCACCTCAGTGCTGTTTCTGGACCCAAGACCCCTGGCAGGTCTCTCGGGCTGCTCTTTAGGTATCCTCAGTTCCCACTCCAGGCCCAGGAAAACGGTGGGACTCCTGCACCACTCTATCGCCAGGACATTCCCGGGGCCCCTCACACAACTCCACAGCCAAGACATTCCTGGGTGCTCAGACCATTCCACAGCCAGGACAGTCCCGGGGCCCCTCAGACCTGGCTGCTCTTTCCTACCTCCCACTGTCACCCTGGGATCTGGCTGCCCAGAGGGATCATTTCACTTTCCCTCTCAGTCCCCCAAACTCAGAGGACTGTCATGGTTTCTCTCCAAATGTGGCTTTGAGAGTCTTATCTGTATTGTAAAATTACTGTTGTTAACTTAAAAATAAAAAGGCCTTTCAAAGTGAGAGGCAAACAAGTGTTTGTTTGAGATCAATAAGAATAACTATTTTGGAATCAGTAACTCAGGCAGAGCCCAAATAATGATCTGATTAGAAGACAAAGACAATGGGAACTTATGGGAAAGGGGAGGGGGACAGCGACATCAGTAGAAGGAAGGCATTTTTATCGGTGCAAATAATGTAACACAGTGATGTTAATTCTAAACAATGTTTGTAATTTTCAGGCTAGTAGTCATCAGTCCAGTAGTCAGACCTACGTTTTTGTTATCCATGAAAACAGTTTTTTAAAGATTCAGTCCAAAGGACATTTTGCCCTGTTTTAACATTCTGAAGATTTGAATTACAAGACATGCAAGGCAGCTCCTCTGCTGGGCGGCTCCATCCTAAAGTGGCTCCACTTATATGAATGTTTACACTAGCCACCTTTTCTGTCACTGACAGAGCATGTAACGTGCACCAGGACTGGGCTGAGGTTCCATTCCCACTGTCCTTATCTCCACACGGCTCCTGCGAGTGTCAGGTCCACACTCAGACGACAGCACCGAGGCTCCGAGAGGCCGCGCAGTCCTCACGGGACGAGGCAAGGACACCGGGCCGCACCCAGGGAACACCGTATGGTGCTCGCTGTGAGTCTGGCACGAGACTAAGTTCACGGAGGCAGGAGCCTAGCCCTGAATCGGCTGGCACAGAGTGGAAGTCTGTCACAGTCTCCTGGCTTGTAAGAGGGGCACTGAGCAAATGTAGGGGCCAGCTCGGACTGCTAAGGACAGGAAACCCAGAGCTAAGGACAGGAAACCCAGAGCTAAGGACAGGAAACCCAGAGCAGCTGATGTACAGGGGAACTGCCCCAGGGAGTCAGGGCGAACACTCCCCCTCCTCACTGTCTGCCCCCCTCAGCAAGGTGACCGCTCCCCCTCCCTCACTGTCTGCCCCCCTCTGCAAGGTGACCGCTCCCCCTCCCTCACTGTCTGCTCCCCTCTGCAAGGTGACCGCTCCCCCTCCCTCACTGTCTGCCCCCCTCAGCAAGGTGACCGCTCCCCCTCCCTCACTGTCTGCCCCCCTCAGCAAGGTGACCGCTCCCCCTCCCTCACTGTCTGCCCCCCTCTGCAAGGTGACTGCTTCCCCCCCTCACTGTCTGCCCCCCTCTGCAAGGTGACTGCTCCCCCTCCCTCACTGTCTGCCCCCCTCTGCAAGGTGACTGCTTCCCCCCCTCACTGTCTGCCCCCCTCTGCAAGGTGACTGCTTCCCCCCCTCACTGTCTGCCCCCCTCTGCAAGGTGACTGCTTCCCCCCCTCACTGTCTGCCCCCCTCTGCAAGGTGACTGCTTCCCCCCCTCACTGTCTGCCCCCCTCTGCAAGGTGACTGCTCCCCCTCCCTCACTGTCTGCCCCCCTCTGCAAGGTGACCGCTCCCCCTCCCTCACTGTCTGCCCCCCTCTGCAAGGTGACTGCTCCCCCTCCCTCACTGTCTGCCCCCCTCTGTAAGGTGACTGCTCCCCCTCCCTCACTGTCTGCCCCCCTCTGCAAGGTGACTGCTCCCCCTCCCTCACTGTCTGCCCCCCTCTGCAAGGTGACTCTTCTCTTGGTGGACCGGCTTCCCCACAGCGTGCATGATGTTGACTCTGGCTGACTGTAGAAAGTGCTGTTCAAATCCCTCCACGGCACCTACACAGCCCAGCCATTCAGGGTCTCCATGCCCATCTGATTGGTCCACCTTCCACTCCTGGGGCAGCCAGCTGTGGCCTAGGGTCGGGGCCCCAGCAAGGGATGTGGGCAAACAAGGAGTAGTGGGCACCCCTACCACCCTGTTCAAAAAAGGACAGCTGTATGAATCCTGCATAAGGTCACTCACCAGGAACTAGTGGGTTGGGGACAAATGCCAACCCTCACACCTCCCCCTCAACACCAGGCAGCAGCTCTGTGTTGCTTTTGCTGTTTTCCAGGCAGATCAGCTCTGTTGGCAAATGGCCTGTCTAGTCTCCAAGCCCATTGGTGAGCAAGTCCACTCCTACCCGGTGTCCTCTGCGGGGACACTCCCCTCCAGGCCCAGGGATAAAGCCCCTTCCCGGTAAAAGTAGTTCATATGCAAATCGTCTTCTGTGAAATGGCCGAATGTCGCTTTCCAAGGGCTTCCAGAAAGGACAGTTCCTGGGGTTGAATGGCAGGTTAATTCTGATCTGCAAATTAATTTTGTCTCTTTGTATATCAAGGGTGTGTGAAACTTATTTAATTTGAAATAAATGTAATTATAGAAATGAATGAGCTATCACAATTTTAAGCATATGATCCATCAATATTGGCATGATGTGAGCGGCTGGTTATTAGAAATAAAGTGGGTCTTTGGCAATATGGAATTCAATTTCCCCACAGTGTGTCTCATTATGTCCTGACACCTGGGTTAATGCTAAATTACAATCCTTAATTTCCAAATCGGAGCTTAATTTCTAAATAGGAGGTTAACATAAATAACCTCTCCAGCTGTGGGGCTTCTGGGGGCTCTGAGGAGGAAAACTTCCAGGCAGAACAGTCTGCGGTTTTGCGTGATTATGCGCCCCTCTGAATTCCCTCCCACGAGTCAAACGCTGGACTCAGGGCGGCAGTAGGAATCGTGGTGGCAGCGCTCTGGTCACCAAAAGTTTCCATGGGCTCCACCTGTTTGGTGTGACTGCCCAAGACAGTGGAATGTCTCTACTGTCTGTGTGCCCAGGGCAGACACCGGGTGCCCTGTTCGTGGACCCACAGCAGCTGGTCATCCCGGGGGGATTTATACAGACTCACTGTCCATCAGACACAGTAGGGCAAGGGCTGCTCTTCCATCCTGCCACTGACCGTCACTGAAGGGGACACAGAGACTTCATAACCCACACCCAAGGTGAGCTGAGAAAAGCAGACTTCTATACGAGACCTGTGCAAAACGCTGCAGAGCCAGAGAAAGCCAAAATCCTTCGAATGGCTCAGAGGGAAAAGCTACTGAAAATGGTTCATTGCAAGAGTCAGAATGAAAATCTTTGCAAACTGTTTTGCAGTCTCAAGCAGGTAAGATGCAGCACCCCCCCCCCCCAACAGCCGGGAACCTGGAGGCGGGCAGAAGCTATGCCCAGGTCAGCGAGTTGGGGGGAGATGAAAGGGATGGGCAGGAGCCCACATGCGGCAGCGAAGAGCAGGGGGCTGGGGAAAATTGAACTGCAGTGTGGGGGACACACGACAGGCTCCCCCAGACTGCTGAGAAGAGGAAAAAGTCGATGCACATGAGAAACATTAATAAACTACATATTGAGGCCAGAGACCAGACCCAGTTTCATCATGAACCCCAATAGGTGTTCCTGAGAAGGAAGCGGTTTCCGCTGAAACTCCCCACATGTCAGACCTGCGCCCCACGGCCTGCGGCCCTGGGCGCTGTTTTAGCTTTCTGCGCCCCAGCCTGCTGCTGCCCAGCTCTTGCTTGGCTCTTTCCACTCGTCTATTGACTGTTTCCCTTACCAACCTGTAAACTGCCCAGGGCAGGAATGCTACCTCGTTCACGGCTATATTCCCGGTGCCTGCAACACAGGTTCTCAAGGAATACTTTTTGAATAAATGAAAGTGCAGAAGTAAGGTGAGATATACTGTGTTGTCAAAAACCACTTCCCAGCTGAAGAACTGCTTGTGTGGATCAAAAAGGATCATTCAAAAGCAAAAACCAGTCAAGAAAGATATTTCTACTCAGCTCGCAGGGCTTTTGGAGAAGTCCTTAAGCCACTAGGCAGACACGTATGAGTTGGATCTCAAGGAGCAAGAATTTGGCGACCCTCCGGGTTCTCTTCTGCTGCTTCGAATGCCAGCCGGCAACGGAGCCGCGGTTAAGCAATTTCCAAGGAGAAGGTTGACCGTCGGAGATGTTCCAGACAGATCGCCTGGCACAAGTGAAGACAACTTGACTACACCTTCTAATTCGCAAGAGCTCCCGACCTCCAGGCCAGGGCCGAGCTAGCCAGAGGCCCTCCAGGCCACTCCAAAGCAGCGAATGAGAGAGTTGTGTGACCAAACACCAGGTGTCCCCAGGTGGCTGGAGTGTTTAGCAGGCCCCACTGCGCACCAGGCACCCCCCCCCCCCCACTGTGGCCCGGAGAGCGTGGGGGGCTGCCGCCTGCCTCCACACTGCCTCCGGGTGAATGGTAAAGCTCGCAGTTTCGCTGTGAGGGTGAGAGTAATCATCATGGTGGACCAACTGCAACCAACTGTAAAATAATCCACTGGAAATCTCTCCTGGGGGCAGGTTTAATAACAACCTCAGATGTTCAATTAAAGATGATTGCGACTATGCAATAACAACAATAGTAACAGCAATAATCACGGTCGTAGCAGTAATAATAGCACCGAGGAGGAAACGGGGAGCAGCTAACGCTGAATGGGCCTCCAGTGTGCTAAGAGCTTTTTATTTCATTATCACCACAACCTTTTTAGATCAGTAAATCCTCATTTATTCCCAGTTTAAATTTGGAGCAACTGAGGCTCAGAGGAGTTATGTTATCTGCTTGGTCACATGGCGAGTGAGTAAGCAGACCGAGACTCGAGCCTGAGTATCCGCAGTTACATGCCCTTCCTAAGCGCATGTGAAAGGGTCACATGGATCCTCCAGTTTGCTAGACCATACAATTAACTCATTAATCCCAAAGATTGAAATCCTATAGGATATGTTTTCTGACAATAGAATTTAATTAGGAAGAAAAACAAAACAAACAAAAAACTCTAGAAAATCCCCCAAGCATTGGGTATTAACATATTTGTGAATCTCCAATAGTCTGTTGGTCAAAGAGAAAAATCATGAGAGAAATAAAAAAACTTTTAAACTGAACAATGAAAAAATAACATTAAAATTCCTGGGGTGGAGCTAAACCAGTACTTAAGGGCAAATCTCTATTAGAAATGTTAGAAACATATTTGAAAAGAAGAAAGGTTTAAATTCAGCGATCTAAACTTCCAGAAGCTAGGGAAAAAAGCTGATTCTTTGACCAGATAAATGAAATTGATAAGGCACTAACAAAAATGACCAAGAGAAGAAAGAGAACAAATAGAAATGACCAGTCTGAGAAATGAAAAAGGAAATAACACTGCATGTCCTATAGACATTAAATGTATAAAGAGGGAAATATTATGAACAACTTTGTGCCAATACATTTTACCAATCAGATGAAATGAATAAATTCCTTGAAAAACATGTCTTGCCAAAACTGACTCATTAAGGAATAGAAACTCTGAATAGCCCTGTATCTATTAAAGAAATTATATTCATAATTTAAAAATCACTCCACAAAGAAAATCCTGGTCCAGATGGTTTCACTGGTGAATTCTATCAAACAATTTAGGAAGATATAATACTGATTTGATGCAAACTTTTGCAGAAAATAGAGGAACAGGGAATACGTTCTGACTTATTTTATGAAGCCAGAATAACCCTGATACAAAACCTGACAAAGACATGAAAGGAAAAGGAAGATACGGACCAATATTCCTTATGAATGTAGACACAGAAATTCTTGTATTTGTTTCTTACAGCTGCTGTAACAAGTCACACAGATACGGTGGCTTAAACAACACACAGATGTTAGCTCACAGTTCTGAAACTGAGAAGTAAGAAATCAGTTTTGCTGAGCTGAGATCAAGGTGTCAGCAGGCCAAGCCTCTCCAGAGGCTCTAGGGAAGACGCTCTTTCCTCGCCTTCAGCTCCTGGAGCCGCCTTCCTCCCTCCCCAAGCCACCCAGCCCTGTAGGACCTCGCGTCAGTGCTCACACCACCTCTTCTTCCCAGTCAACTCTCCCTCGGCCTCCCTCTTAGAAGGACACTTGTGACTTCATTTGGGGCCCACCCAGATAACCCGGGATAATCTCCCCATCTCAAATCTTTAACTTAATCACATCTTCAGAGTCTTTTTTCCAGGAGGTAACATTCACAGGTTGCAGGGATTAGAACATGGGCATCTTTGGGGACCACTCTCCAGCCTACCACAACTCTTAATAAAAGTTAGCAAATCAAATTCCATATTATGTAAAAAAGTAGTAATCATGATTAGATTAAATGTATTTACCACAGGGATGGTTTAAGATTTGAAAATCAAACAATGTTCTGGAAGGTAAGACGAGGGAACTTTCCGGGTGGTGGGAACAGTAAACATCTTGACTGAGGTGCTGGTTACACAGGTGTGTGCATGTGTTAAAGTATAGCAGGTTTAACATTCATGTCTGTGTATTTTACTGTAAGTAAATTTACCAGAAAAACAGCAAAGCAAAACAACACAAACAGAACAAAAAAGTGCAGAGGCCAGAGAATCTTCCGTGAGTGGTGGCACAAGCAGCACTGAGGGAGCCGGGAGAGAGCCAGGCTGGGGGCCGAGCGGTCACTTTGGCGCCTGTTCTATTTGTGATGAGACAGGCAAGTAAAGACGTCAGCCAGGCGGTGGCAAGTGGGGAAATGAGCGGGGTTGGTGAGCTTGTGGTTGGATGTGGGGCCGGGAGCAGGAGGGGACAAGGGTGAGGCTAGGTTTGCAGCTTGGGTGACTGGGCAACTGATGGGGGCCTCCTTTGATGGGACCTCAGAAGGAAGGTGATGCTAGCTGACCACCTGCCGGCCTCTCTGGGCCCAGGGGAAGTACAGGCAAGGCTTAGGTGGGCTGCCCCATCCTTTATCGCTTCCACGGCTGCCTTCAGCAGAGATGTGGCTCTGGGTGGCCAGCTGGCCCGCTCCACCAGGAACCCCAGGGCCCAGGCGGTGCCCTGATCCTTCACCGCTCACCTGAGGCTCCTGAGCCACCCACCGTGTGGCTGCCATGGTGAACACTCTGCCTTTTCCCCCTGGCTGGCATCCCTGTGGAGTCTTCCCTGGCGCCACCACAGGCCTTTCCCTAACAAACGCCTCTCTGAACTTACAGCATGGACTGCTGACACTGATCGTATAGAAGATATCTGAATGGAACTGCTTGACACAGCCACTCTTTTCTTGAGCATTTTACTTGAAAATAATTTGAAACTTACAGAGAAGTTGCAAGAATAGTACATATGCCTGTGCCCTTAACCAGATTCACCTTTTATCACATTGTGCTCCCTTTGCTTTGTCACTTGTGTGCTTCCTTTCTCAATATACACATACACATACATACACACATATACACATACATACACACACATGCACATATGAATATACACATACACATGCATATACATACATATGCATATACATATACACATGTATGCACACATACACACAACCACATATACACACATATACATATATACGCATACACACATACACACATATGCACATACACATATGCACACACATATATGCACATATACACATAGATATATACATATGCACATAGATATATACACATACACATATATACGCACATACACATACATATATACACACATGCATACACATATATACATATGCATACCCATACATATATATATACACACATACTTATACATATATATACACACATAAATTTAGATGTATACCCATATGTAGTCGATTCTCATTCTACCTAGGAGTTCTGGTCTATAACATTTCTGAGAACACTGAATTAGTGAAAACTGATCCACTGCTCCTGGGAAAATAGAGGATTAGTTTCCTGTGACCCTCTGGTCACAACATTTTTATCAACTGGTCAACATATTATCTTGTTTTATGTGTGCTTCTGTTTAAAGACTCCCTATTTACTATATACTATTGATTCGATAACGTTGGACTCACAGCCAGCAGCGCCGTAACTCAGGACTGAATGAAGCGAACCTGACACCTGTTTTCCCTGCACGCCTTCTTGTGCTTAGGAACACGGGCCAGCAGCACAGATAGACCTGGGCAAGGACACTGCGGTGTAAGAGCTCAGCAAGGAAGCAGAGCCTCACCTCGTTTGACCTCAGCTGGGAGTGTGCCCATCAGGTGACTCGAACTCCCCCCACTCTTGTATGTCTGCAAATGACCGAAAAAGCACTGTATTGACTTGGGGTTAAAATAAATTTTAGTGAGTAGACCTATTTGCAAATACAGAATCATGAGTAATGAGGATTTACTCTGTGTGTGTGTATGAGTTTCCTAGGGCTGCTAAAACAAATTACTACACATTTAATGGCTTAATACAACACAGGTTTATTCTTTTACAGATCTGAAAGCCAGAAGTCCAAAATCAGCTTCAGTGGACTGAAGTCAAGGTGCCCGCAGGGCTAGTTGCTTCCGGAGGCTGCAGGAGAACATCTGTTTCTTCACCTTTTCCAGCTTCAGGAGGCTGTCTGCGTTCCTTGATTTGTGGCCCCTTCCTCACATTACAGCAATATCCCTTTTGATGACACTAGGGCCCACCCAGAGAACCCAGGACAGTGTCCCCATCTGAAGGTTCTTCACTTGATTACATTTGCAACGCCTTTTCTACATAGAAGATAGTGTTCACAGGTTTCAGGGATTAGGATGTGGACCCCTTTGGGGGATCATTATTCAGTCTACCATAGTGTGTGTGTGTGTTTGTGTGTGTGTACATATATATTCATAGATACACAGATTTTTTCTGAGCCATTTAAGAGTAAATTGCATATATCATGTCCCCTTACTCTTAAATACTTTCCCTTACATAACTATAGTAGCATTGCAACATCAGAAAATTTTAAATAAATATAATACTTTAATCTGCAGTCATAATCTAATTCTGTCCATGGATCCAGAAATATTCCTTATAGGTTTATATTTCCTTAGGAACGGGATCCATTCTAGGATCACATGTTGCATTTGGTTGTCATGTCTTCTTATCTCACTTAATCTGAAAGACGCTCTCAGCTCTTTATTTGCTTTTTATGTTGTTGACGTGTTTGGAAAACACAGGCCTTTTAAGAAAGAATGTGGCTCATTTCGGTCTTGCAGCCCCCGCTGGAGTACTACACAGTGACATGTTCTCAGGATGTCACATCTGGAGGCACGTGCTGTCCATCTGCCCCTCACGGTGACCTTGATTTTGATCACATTAATGTTAATAAAGATATGCCCCCAATTCTCTGCATTACATGGTAGTTTCCCCCTTGCAGTGGATATGCAGTCTATGGGAGGCTCTTTAGACCATGCAAACCCTCGTTCCTGCCAGTTCCCATGCCCTGGATTTGGCATCCCCTGGTGATTCTCACCTGGACTACTCTTTATGGTCATAGCTGCAAAATGATGGTCCCCCGCCCTAGGTGCACCCTCTACAGTGCCAGCCAGCGCTCAGTGGGCTGCTGTAAACACTAGGCCCGTCCTCCAGTATAAACCAGGCTTTCTCGAGCTGGGCGCAGTTGGTTTGTTGCAGACACTCTCTGCGGTGAGGCATCCTGGGCGCTGCATGGTGCTGAGCGGCATCCCTGGCCTCCTCCCGACAGATGCCAACAGCCTCCCAGTGTGATCACCAAAAATGTCTGTGGGCATTGCCGCAAGATATGCCAGGCTTAGCTTCTCCCTTCTTTCCCCAGCCCTGGCACCAGCCATTCCTCCAGGAGCCTGAGGACACAGTTGTCTTGACTCAGCTTTATTAACAGGGCTGCGGCCAAATGTGAAACCGAGACCTGTAAGCTGGGTCTGGTGCTGTTCCCATGCCCCTGCCCTCTGCTCCATTCCTGACTTCATTTCCCTCCTCGGCCTGCTCTGCAGCTGCCCAGGCCTGTCCAGCCTTGGCTTGCACCTTCCACTCCAGCCTCATGCCGTCTGTCTCCCAGTCGAGGCATTTTGGTGAGAATTTAATGTTTTTTTAGTGTTCTAAGGGTAAGGATCCATTTCACCACTCTCTAGTCTCCTAGCCCCCTGCAAGGAGAAATTGGTTCATCTAATGGGGCCCTGGCTGTCTCTGGCTGCTTCCAAGGCTCTCAGGGCCACTGTAGCCTGGACGCAGTGAGGAGCTTGTACCACGAGAAGACACCTCTGCCTGTGATCTCTCCCTCGGCGCTTTTCGGGGACTGTCACCTTCTCCGCCTCCTGGCCTAGTGGCTGACACAACAGAGCGAGCCCTTGGACGCTGCTATTCTGTATTCTGAGGCACGTGCGGTGTCACAAGTCATAAAGTAGCTGCTGTAGGAGGGGCTCCTGGCCCCCAGAGCATGTCCCCAAGGCTGAGTTTACTTGGGCAGGTAATTATAGAGCAAAACTCTACACTGCGTGTCTCTTGGGACAAGGACTCCATCTTTTTATTTCCCCACTTTTTATTATTAAGAATTACAAACATAGAAAACAAGGTGAAAGAATAGTACACCAGACACCTGCAAACCTTCCACTTAGATTCATGGTTGTTCCTTACGTGCCCTATTTGCTTGGCCAGCATATGCTCATAGGTCAATAGATTTGTTTTTCTGACCCTTTGCAGACATCATGACATTTCTTACTTAAATACGTTGGCATGTGTCTCCTAAGAAAAAGGACATTCCCCTATAAAACTATTATCACCCCCAAAATATCAGCAGTAAATCTCTAATAATAGCCAGTCCCTGTCCAGACTCCACCAAATGTGCCAGGGTTTCAGTTCTGAACCAGGATGTGGTCATGGCTGATGCTTCGTGGGGGATCTCCACGGGCTTTTTACATTAAGAATCACAGGATTAGAGACCTGAAACCGCAAAACTCCTAGAAGAAAACAGGCTGTGCGTCTGTAAGCTCCTTGACATCGGTCTTGGTGATGATTTGACACCAAAAGCAAAATCAACCAAGGTAAAATAAACAAATGGGACCACATCAAACTAAAACGTTCTGCGCAGCAGAGAAAACCATCAACAAAGGAAAGGCAACCTACCTAATGGGAGAAAAGCTTCGCAAATTATAATGTTATATGTCAATTATACCTTGATTAAAAGAATAAAAAAACCTAAAAAACAGAATCCCCAAATCTCCCCCTTTTCTTGTCCCATGGTGAAGGCTTCCCAGAGCCAGGTCAGTTGTCTGTGGGGGGAGAGACTGTTCCTGTCACCTGCGCTCTCATGCCCAGGGCAGAGCAGGACTGAGCAGCGAAGGGGCTGTGAGCTGGTGGGCAGCCCAGGGGCAGGGCTTCCCCTGAGCCCGGCTGGCAGGCAGGCTTGGCTGGGTGCAGCCAGGATTCTCAGTCCCACCTGCTTCGCCTTTGCACCCCCTAGTGAGTGTGTTGAGGGTTGAGTCTTCTTTGGGAGATTTAATCTGTTTTGTTGACTTTTTTTTTTTTTTTAATATATCTTCATTGATTTCAGAGAGAGGAAGGGAGAGGGGGAGAGAGAGAGAAACATCAATGATGAGAGAGTCATTGATCAGCTGCCTCCTGCACGCTCGCCCCAGGGGATGGAGCCCACAACCTAGGCATTGAACCCCGATCTCCTGGATCATAGGTTGATGCTCAACTGCTGAGCCACACTGGCCTGGCTGTTTTGTTGACTTTTAAGATTCTCAAATCAATACCCATAAAAGTATCCAGCAGAAATAAAATTCCACACCAGGTAATCTGCCAAACAGAGTTGATATTTAAACCTAGCTGGTTTCCCTTGAGGGCTTGGAATAGCCCGCGGAGTCTCACCAAGGGCAGTGCATGGTGGTGGCAGGTTCCAGGAGACAAGAGGGTGCCACGCTGCCCCTTCCCGGGGCCTCACCCAGGGGGCGGGCCAGGAGTACCACAGGAGAACTAACTGGCCTGCACTTGGTCTCAGGAGCCACGTCCAGTGGGCCCTGTACAAGTTAGTAAGCCTCTCTCCCTATAGTGTCCTCATCTGTAAAACGAGGGACTGTGGTAATAGGACCTCTCTGCATTACAGACATTGTGAGCCAGTGGCCCTTGGCCCCCAACCAGGGCAACTGCCCACCACAGTGGGTGGGCCAAGGAGAGACAACCAGGCTGAGGGGGCAGGGCCGCTGGGGGTGCCTGAGACAGAGGTCAGTCAGGCTGTGCAGGGGACACCAGTGGGCAGGTGAGCAGGCAGTGGACAAGGGCCAGAGAGGAGCGGGACAGGGAACTGACCAGTACACAGAAGGCTCCCAAAACTGTACTCCTGTGGGGTCCAGGTCCCTCGAGAACCTTGTCCACTTGTCCTCAGAGAACCTTCTACTCCTTGTGAGGGCCTCCTTGTTACCCTCTGAACCAAAGGGTGTTGCTTGGAGCCCTTCCTATGCAGTGCCTGCCTGGAGCTCGGCAAGTGAAGGGGTCCCACCCCCAGCCTCCCAGCCTCATGGCCTGCCTGGGAGTGGGGGTGAGCAACAGAGTTCACACCTGGAAAGACAGAGGGCAACCCCCAAGCCACGCAGGTGTTTGGCCATTTCGTGGCTCTCCCATCTTGTGGCTGTAGTCCCCTCATGGAGGACTGAGCACCCTCTCCCCTACCCCCCTCTAGGTCAGCACCCTATCAGACAGCACTGTTGGTGTCGGGTTCAGTCGGAACAGAGCCAGGTGCCAAGCACCTGCTGAGATGCACCTCGCGGTGACTCAGTGCTGAACAAGGACCCCGGTGGTGCCCAGCATGACCTTAGGTGCGGGGTGGCTGGGCCTTAGGTGCCCATGTTGCAGAGAAGGGCGAAGTCAGGCAGGTATCTTGCGGGCAAGGTGGAGTGATCTGCACCTTAAAACCAGGGCAGGCCTGTGGCTGAGCCGAGGGCCCCTGGGCCCTGAGAATGACTTGTTGGTGCTTCTAGAAAACCAGGCGGGGCCCTGCCTTCATCTCACGCCCTCAGCAGCGTAGGCATTAGGTGAGGCCCCTGGACCCGGGCGGGCAGTGGGTGGAGTCGCTCTGGGCACAGGCAGCACAGAAGTGCATGGTCTATGGAAAGTATAAAAACAATGATGAAACAGACTAAGATCTGGTTGCTTTCCACTGTCACCCTGCACCAGCCATTCTACCAACGTCAGCGATAACCCTTCCTCTGCAACAAAGTCTCTCATTGATTTCAGTTCTAAATAATCGCTCTGGTTGTTCTCATGACATATGTATAAGCTTCCAGTGAGCAGCTTTCATTACTCACCCTCCATAACGTTGGCTTCTGCATGGAGGACAATCTGAGGCCCCCTGTTGCACAGCCGGCCCCTGACAGCTCAGCCACAGGCGTTGCGGGGTTACGGTCACGCCACTCACCCCCCGCCGGGCACAGTGCACGCTCCCGGCTCCTATCGGAATGCGCTGCTCGCGCCCAGTCTTGGAAAAGAGAAAACCTCAGAACTTAAAGTGCTAATGAGCATTCAGAATTGAAAACAGCGAAACTGAAAACTACGAGGTGTAATGTTTTTGCCTGTTCATATATGAAATGTCTGGCAGAATTTAAATAGTACCTTTAAAATCTAAATTTATATCAGTCAATGTTCGTTAGTGACTTTAGAACGAAATAATAAATCAAGGAAATAAAACATTGCATCACTGCATGACTCATTAGTGGCCCAAACTGCACTCTTTGCAGATGTTTTTGCTTTATTAAAAGTCACTTATTAGTCACCAGACATTATTTATATAAAATGTTAATACCTCAGCTTGTAGCTGAAGGATCAAAGTTCAAACTGCTAGGTAGACACAAAAACTGTGGAATGAACAGTTGAATTTTCCCTTTGAAGTACTGTAATATTTTATTTCTTTTCTTTTCCTTTTAAGTTTCTCTTAGTTTTCTTTTCCTGAATGATTGTGAGTGTGTGTGTGTGTGTGTCGGGGGGGTTATAGATGACCTGCTCCCTGCACCCAAACACGGAAGCCTTCAGAAGCCAGCGCTCCTAGCACCCCGCTCTGCCAGCCAGGCTGTGCTCTCTGGGTGACCTTGAGCTTGGGCACCCCAGGGACCTTTTTGTGCCTTATGCTCTCTGTCTGGGAATGGAAATAACCACTCTCACAAGGCTGCTGGGAAACCCTGGAAATCTGTCTCCAAACCCAAGCTGGCTGAGGAGTTAAAGAAGCAGGAGTTCAGGCCGGACGGGGGACTGGGGCACCAAGGGCTGCACAGTCGTGTCTGGTTTTTTCACTTAGCCTAATGATTTCAAGGTTCATCTATGCTGGGCACCAATTGGTACTTCATTCTTTTTTATAGTGAATACTGTTCTGTTATATGCATATACCAATTTTTTATTCATTCATCAGTAGATGGATATTTGGGCTATTTCTACCTTTTGGCGCTTGTGAATAATACTGCTGGGAACATTCGTGTATACAATTTGTTTGTATACCTGTCTTCAGTTCTTTTGTGTATGTGCCTAGGAGTGGAATTGCTGGGTCATGTAATTCTCTGTTCAACTTCTTAAGGAGCCACCAAACTGTTTTCCACACTGGCTGCACCATTTTACGTTCCCACTGGCAATGCGCAAGGGCTCCACTTTCTCCACAACCGCACCAACACCTGCTATTGCCCATATTTTTTATTTTTGTCGTCATAGTGAGTATGCAATGGCATCTAATTGTGGTTTTGATGTACATTTTCCTAAAGACTAATAACACTGAATATCTTTTCATGTGCTTATTGGCCATTTGTATGTCCTCTTTGGAGAAATGTCTGTTCAGGTCATTTGCCCATTTAAAAAAAATGGGTTCTTGTCTTTTTGTTGTTGAGTTGTAGGAGCTCTTTATATATTTTGGATAATAGACTCTTACCAGATATACGATTTGCAAATACTTTTTCCCATTCTGTGGCTCATCTTTTCACTTTCTTAATAGTGTGATTTGAAACACTAAAGTTTTTAATTTTAATGAAGTTTAGCTTTTTCTTTGGTTGTGTGTGCTTTGGGTGTCATATCTAAGAATCCATTCACAAATCCAAGGTCATGATGATGCACTCTGTATTCTTCTAAGACTTATAGTTTTGACTCTCACATTTAAGTCTTTGACTAATTTTGAATCAAGTTTTATGTATGGTATGAGGTAGGGGTCTAGATTTCTTTTTTTGCATGTGTATAGCCAAGTGACCCACCAACATCTGTTAAAAAGACTACTATTTCCCTCATTGAACGGCATTGGCACCTTCGTCAAAAATCAATTGGCCATAGTTATATGGGTTTATTTTCAGATGCTTAATTCTAGTCCATTGGTCTATATGTCTATCCTTCCATCCTTATCAGTACAGAGTTTTGATGATTGCTGCTTTGTAATAATTTTCAATATCAGAAAATTTGAGTCCCCCAACTTTGTTTTTCTTTTTAAAGATTATTTTGGCTATTTGCGGACACCTGAAATTTCATGTGAATTTTAGAATCAGCTTTTCTGTTTCTTCCCACTTTCATTTGAATGTAAGTAATTTGGGTTTTCTCTCTTTTTTCCTGTTCTGTTTAACTAAAAGTTTTTTAACTTATTGATCTTTTCAAATAACCGACTTCTTATTTAATTAATTCTCTCCACTGTTTTACTACTTCTTATTTCATTTACATAGGCTCTAATCTTTATTCTTTCCTTCCTTTTAGTAGTTTTGAGTTTAGCTTGTCTTCTTTTTATAGTTCCTTAAAGTGTAAAGTTAGGTTTTTGATTTGTGATTTTTTTCTTTTTAAATGTATGCATTGCAGTTATAAACTTCCCTCATATCACTGCTTCCTGCATCCAATAGGTTTTGGTATGTGTTTTTTCATTTTCATTGATCTCACAGTGTTTTCTGATTTCACTTGTAATTTCTTCTTTGACTTATTGGTTGTTTAAGAGCATGGTATTTCATTTCCACATATTTGTGAACACCCCATTTTTCCTTCCTTTATTGGTTTCTACTTTCATTTCATTGTAGTCAGAGAAGATTCTTTATACAATTTCAATCTTTTAAACTTTCTTGAGACTTCTTTTGTGGCCTTACATTTGGTGCATCCTGGAGAATGTTCCAACCCCATTTGAGAAGACTATATATTCTGCTGTTGTTGGGTGGAATGTTCTGTTTTTACCTGTTGTCTAGTTGATTTACTGTGTTTGTTGTTTAAGTCCTTTATTTTCTTATTGATCTTCTGTCTAGTTTCCTAATCAATTTATTTCTCTCTTTCCTTATTGATCTTCTGTCGCCTATCCATTATTGAAAGTGGGGCATCAACGTCTGCAACTATTGTTGAACTATTTCTCCATTCGATTTTGTTAATTTTTGCTTCATATATTTTGAAGCTCTGTTTCTAGATTCAAATATATTTTTATTTGTTTTAGTAAAACAAATTTGTTTTGATGGATTGTTTTATCAATATATAATGTTTTTTATTGTCTCGTAACACTTTGTTCTTAAAGTCTATTTTGTCTGATATTAGTATAGCCACCCAATTCTCTTTTGGTCACTCTTTATATATATTCTTCCACCCTTTCGTTTTTAACTTATTTGTGTTTTTAGATCTGAAGTGAATCTCTTGTAGACATTACATACTTGGATCGTATTTTTATCCATCCTACAAATTTTTGCCTTTTGATTGGAGAGTTTAACCCATTTATATTTAAAGTAATTATCACTAGGGAAGGACTTACTTCTGTCGTTTTGCTAAGTGTTTTCTATGTGTCTCTTAACTTTTTTGTTCCTCAATTCTTCCATTACTGCCTCTATTGATTGATTTTTTTCCTAGTGTACCATTTTGATTCTCTTCGCATTTCTTTTTCTTTTTCTTTTTTTTTGTGTGTGTATACATATGTGTATATATACATATACATATATATTCTTAGTTTTTGTCCTTAGCAATTACACTGGGGAATACAATTAACATCTTAATTGTATAACAATTCAGTTTGAATTAATACCAATTTAGTTTTAGTAGTATACAAAAACTCTGATCTTCCACAGCACTGTCCTTCCCATGTTGCTATTGTCATAAATTTCATCTTTATGAATTGTGTGCCTGTTAACATAGATTTATAATTATTAATTTATGAATTTGACTTTTAAATCATATAGAGATGCAGATTAAAATGACAATGAGGTATCACTTTACACTTGTCAGAATGGCTGCCATCAACACATCAACAAACAAGTATTGGCAAGGATGTGGAGAAAAGGGAACCCTGGTACACTTCTGGTGGGAATGCAGACTGGTGCAGCCACTATGGAAAACAGTATGGTGTTTCCTTAAAAAATTAAAAATGTAACTGCCTTTTGACCCAGTGATCATACTTCTAGGAATATATCCTAAGAATTCCAAAACACCAATCAGAAAGAATATACGCACCCCTATGTTCATAGCAGTATTATTTACAATAGCTAAGATCTCGAAACACCCCAAGTGCCCACAGTAGATGAGTGGATAAAAAAGCTGTGGTACATTTACACAATGGAATATTATGCAGCTGTAAAAAAACATATCTTACCTTTTGAGACAGCATGGAGGAACCCAGAGAGTATTATGCTAAATGAAATAAGCTAGTCAGAGAGACAAATATCACATGATCTTACTCATATGTGGAATCTAATGAACAAAATAAACTGATGAACAAAATAGATCCAGAGCCATAAAAGAATGGAACAGACTGACAAATCTCAGAGAGAAGGGGGGAGGGAGGGTATAAAGAGATTAACCAAAGAACTTATATGTGTATATGCATAACCTATGGACACAGACAATAGTGTGGTGAAGGTCTGGGTGGGGATGTAATTGGGGGGTGGAAGGGGTCAATGGGGAGAAAAAGGGGACATCTGTAATACTTTCAATGATAAAAATAACTTTTAAAAAATTATATAGATAGGAAGTTAAAAACCACAATAGCAGTGTGATTAGATTTTATATATATCTATGAAGCTACCTTTACTGGTGTTCTTTATGTTTTCATATGGCTTTGAGTTAGTTACTGTATAGTGCCCTTTTATTTCAGCTTGGAGAAATCCCTTTAGCATTTCTTTTTTTTTAAAAAAAATATATTTTTATTGATATTCAGAGAGAGGAAGGGAGAGGGAGAGAAAGAGATAGAAACATCAATGATGAGAGAGTCATTGATTGTCTGCCTCCTGCATGCCCCCTATCAGGAATCAAGCTCACAACCCAGGCATGTGCCCTGACTGGGAACTGAACCATGATTTTCTGGATCTTCATGTCTTCTATCAAATTTTGGAAAGTTTTGGCCATAATTTATTCAAATATTCTTTCTTCCCCATTCTCTCTTTTCTCTCTTTGGGACTCCCATTATGCATACATTTGTATGACTGATAGTGCCCCACAGTTCTCCTAGGCTCTGTTCATTTTTCTTTATTCTTTTATTCTTTATGCTCCCCAGACTAGGTAATCTTAATTGACCTATCTTTAAGTTCACCAATTCTTTCTTCTGGGTGCTCAAATTTGCTTTTGAAGCTCTGTAGTGAATTTTTCATTTCAGTTACTGTACTTTTCAGCTCCTGAATTTCTATTTGATTTCTGTTGTGATTTCAATTTTGATATCTATATTTTCTACTTGGTGAGATGTTACTCTCCTGATTTCCTTTAGTTCTGTGTTCATGGTTTCTTTTAATTCTTTGAGCATTTCAAAGACAATTGACTTAAAATCTTTGTCTAGTAAGTTCAATGCCTGGGCCTCCTGATGGACAGTTTCTATTCATTTATTTATTTTTCGTGTGAATGCACTGTATTTCTTTGTTTTTGTATGCCTATAATTTTTTGTTGAAAAATGGACATTTGTTGGCAACTCTAGAAATATGGTCCCTATCCAGGGTTTGGTTTTGTTGCTTGTTAGTTTGCTGTTATGTGCTTGTTTAGTGTTCTGAACTATTTTTGTAGCATCTGTATTCTTTGTCACGTGTGAGAACTGAGGTCTGTGTTTTATTAGCTTAGTGGACAAATAATGTTTTGACAGTTTTAAAAAAAATGGCTGGAGCTCCACCAAAACAGAAAAGAAAGAAGAAAACACTACTCCCCCAGTCTTTGAAGACTGGCTCTGTATAAGGGCCATTTGCTGGTCTGTCTCAGCCTCCACATTCTGCTTTTATGGAACCTGCAGGTCAGCCAGAGGTGAAAGCTTAGGGTCTTATTGGGCCTTTTCTGAGTATGTATACAGCCCTGACCATGTGCGACCTTGTTGATACTCTGGAATGCGTGGGAGCTTTTAAAAGCCTGTATTTCCTCATGTACCTTCTTTCACAACCTCTTCCTTCCCAGGTTTTTTTGATCTGTCTATTGCTTGTCCCTACTGTTGTTCCTTGCCCCAGGCTATTGTACTAATACTTATGCCTTTAAATGCTATTGGCAAACACCACCCAGAAAGCCACTTCAGCCCTGGGAATGCTCTGAGTTGGTAAAAACAAAACCAAAGACAAACCCTTGCCCCAGTCCTTCAGAGAGCCACCAGACAGGTCAAAAAGCAACCATACTCTTTGAGAATAAGGTCCTCTTTGGCACTAGCAGCCTGCACCTGGAGTGAGGATTGCTGTCTTCATGGCCGCTGTCTATCTGGGGAGTGAGGGATGGTAAGTGGGCAATTTTAAATGCCATGATGCTCATTTACTGAAAAGCAGCAGCTTTTTTTTCCCTCCAAAACCTATCCCTGGCTGTTGTAAGTTTTTACTAGATTCCAGAGTTTTTCAAGAGTTGATTCTAACTGTTTTTGCCAGATGGCTAGTTGTGCTTGAAGAGGGATGGAGCCCTGGAATTTCTCACATTGTCATTTTCAGTGCTGTCACTCTTAGGTCAGTGTATTTTTAAATGATCCTCAGGTCATTCCTACCATCAGTGGGGCCTGGGAAACATATTCCATGGTACTCATCCCAAGCACCCCCACTTGCCTAGCTTCTCATGATCTCTTCCCCAGGACACATTCAATAATGTGGCTTCCAGATATCTGCTCCTCATGGTCAAGGTTCTCTTGATCTTAAAAAATTTTTAAATATCCTTCTTTATACATGCCCTGGAGTTTCCAGTAACACTCTGCTATGGCTTGGCCATAGAGCAGCTATTGCTACTTTGCCCCTTGTCAGGAAGCCCAAGGCAGTTGTAGTGTTCTCAGGTGATGATCCCCTTGGCTGGTCACCTTGCACAAGGCTCAGGGCTTTTTCATATGGATTTCTGAAATGGCAACTCCTCCCACCCTGTGGAATTGGCTTACTAAGGCCCAACATTTGGAACAGTTTGCTTTTCCCATCTTTCATCTGAGAGGTTAAAAATGCTGACCAAGGAAGGGCCAAGGTTAGTACTCTGAAGTACATGATGAGAGGATCCTCACCAAATGGCCATTCCTCTAGTAAAAGTCTTGGCTTGGGTTCCTCCAAAATCAGAGCTTGAGGCAAGAATATGGATGCAAGTAGCTTATGTAGGCAGCAATGCCAGGAAGCACAGTGAAGGGGAGGGAGGTGAGATGAGGAAGGGGGCAGGGCCAGTAGAAAGTATATTCATGAACTGGTCACAGCTATGGGCAACTGGGCCATTCCACTGGGACCTTGGTTTATTTGATACAACACACTTTAGAATTGCTCACAAGGTTTGAAGAAGCTGTCCATCACTGGCTGAGAGTCACTCCTGGGACACTAACTTCTGGCTTGCCCTAACATGAGCCAGAACACACTCATGGCCAGAGATTTCCTCAGGTAAACACAGGAAGCCATTGCTTTGTGCAGGACCTATCTGCCCAGGACATCCAGGATGGGCCAACAGGCCATGAGCGAGACCTGACAGTATCTGTTTCACTTCATAAACATTATGGACCCCTTTCTGTGTGTCAGGATAGAGATGCAGCAGTGCCTAAGACATAAAGTTTATCTTCTGGTGGGAACAAGGATGACAGGTGATAAAGTAAGCCAGCAAGCAAGTAAGCAAAATGACATTATGTAGTGATGAAGACTACAAAGAAAATAAAACAAGGTTATGAGATACAGTGACTGGGAGGACCGGAGCTGTGGCCACTTTACAATGGTGGTGGAACATTCTTTCTGAAGAGAGAAACATGAACTGAGAGCCCCAAGGAGGCAACAATGGGAAATTCTAAGAAAACTGCTTTGAAGAAGGAACAAGTGTTAATGACCCAGGCAGAAATAAGTTTGACTTGTTTGAAGAACAAAAAGAATTTATGCTTGTGAATAGGGTATGGTATATCCAGACAATGGAGTACTATGCAGCTGTAAAAAATGAGAATGATCTTTATAAACTGATGAGGAGTCATTTTCAGGATACTCTATTTCCAGAACACTCTTCGGATCTTAAGTATGATTGGCCACGTCAGGGCAATGCAGAAGAAAGTCTGTAGTAAGGCCCCCCTCACTGAAGAACAAAGATAAAGAAGAAAATACACAGGCATCTGCTTATTTGTGCAAAAGAAATGTAGGACAATAAGCCAAAATTAAAGAGGTTGATTGGGGTGAAAGGAAAGGGTTTGAGAATGGGCAGCAAGAAGAGTGAGATAGGAAAAGGGTATCAGGTACTGAGAAAGGTGACACTTTCTTGAGTATATCTTTTTTATTAGTTTTGACTCTTAGAGCCATAGTAATGTTTATATACCCTTCACATACCTCCAAAAAAATAAATAATTGAAACCAACTACGACAGAGGTTAACCTGAGATGAAATGCAAACAACATGACTTTAGCTATAATAAATGAATAGTGTAACCAAACCGTAGGATGTGGGGAAGAAAAGAAATAATCTTAGTAACTGTGGAAAGAGTATCTGATTGAATATTGTAAAGCTAAGGACAAAGTATACATAAATGTTGTGAACTAGTTATTAAGTGGGTTGCTTTCAAAGGTATGATTAACAATTCTGAAATTCTTTATGTATACACTAGAACAAATAAGTAAATAAATTATAGATAATGAAAGCTGGTTTCTCACTATTGAAAAAGTTACAAATAATAAAAGTAGGGAGGCACCCTGGCCTGTGTGGCTCAGTTGGTTGGGCATCTTCTTGTGCACCGAAAAGTTGCCGGTTTGATTCCTGGTTGGGGCACATGCCTGGGTTGTAGGATCTATCCTTGGTAGGGGGAATGCAGGAAGCAGCTGATTGATGTTTCGCTCTTACATTGATGTTTCTCTCTCTCTCTCCCTCTGTCTTCCTCTCTCTCTAAAAATCAATAAAAAATCTTTAAAAAAGAGAAGTGGGGAGGCTAAAGTAAACCCTCTAGTGTTGGATTAAAATATGAGATATCACCCTGGTTGGTTTGCTCAGTGGTTAGAGCATAAGCCTGAGGATTGAAGGGCACATACCCCGGTTGCAGGCTCAATACCTGGCCCCAGTCAGGACTTATGAAGGAGGCAACCAGTAGATATGTCTCTCTCACATTGATGTTTCTCTCTGTCTCTCTCTCTCCCTTCCTCTCTTTCTGAAAAGTAATGGAAAAAATATCCTTGGTGAGGATTTAAAAAAAATTTAAAAAAATAAATAAAATACTCATTATTTAATAAATAAATAAATAAATAAAATCTGAACTTATGGTATTTAATAAAAATACAAAAGAAAACATAAAGTGTCGGGGGGGGGATGATTATACATACATGTATTTCTTGGCTCTATCTGATAAGAGATCTAGAAGCAATGGCATCCAGGAGCAATGAGCACACCAAGTGCCAAGAGCTTGGCTTCTAAAACCATTCTCCAATTAAAGGGGCTAGGGACCCGTGGAGAAATGGTTGATTCCACAGTTGAGGCAGGAAAAATTCGAGGTGAGCCTGATGGTTCCAGGAAGTAAAGGAGCCTTCAAAACAAACGAGCAAAGCAAGGAGAAGGGCATCCGGAAAGAACATAGGCATCAACCTCCAGAGACTTCCGATGGTCAAAGCTAGAACAATTTGAGCAACAAAATAAACCATGGTATTCGATTTTAACTCAAAACATAAAATAAAGTCATGTGTCCATACTGATATAAACAAACAAACAACAAGTAAGGGAGAAGAGGCAGCTCTCCCTTACAGTGTAAGTCCACTAATAAATGTATATATCTGTATATATGTATATATGAAGTCACACGATCCGCAGTTGACAAGCTGGAGAGCCTGTAAAGCCAATGGTGCAGCTGCTGTCTGAGTTCAAGTTTGAAGGCAGGAGGTGACCAATGCCCCAGCTTGAATGCAGTCAGGCAGTCCTTCTAGTCAAACCTTTAATCGATTGGGTGAGGCCCATCACACTGGGGAGGGCAATGTGCTTTACTCAGTCTGCCAATTCTAATGTTAGTCTTTTTTTTTTTTTTTTTTAAATATATCTTTATTGATTTCAGAGAGAGGAAAGGAGAGAGAGAGACAGAAACATCAATGATGAGAGAGTCATTGATCAAGCCCACAACCCGGGCATGTGCCCTGACAGGGAATCGAACCCTGATCGCCTGGATCCCAGGTCAACGCTCAACCGCTGAGCCATGCCCGGCTGGGCTAATGTTAATCTTCAGAAACATGCCCACCCAGAATAATGTTTGACCAAATATCTGGGCGCCCTATGGCCTAGTCAGGTTGACACACAAAATGAACCATCTCAGCTGGCTTGTGAATTCTCTCTTGAGTCAACTGGTCTGGGTACAAAAATCAAATTAGAGATGTCTATGGGACCTGCAAGGGAATGTCAAACAGGCAGTTGACTATTGGAGTCTAGAGTTCATGAGTGAGGTACACATCTGCGAGTCCTCTGTACATAAAAGCCTTGAGCTGGGACAAGCACACCCAGCCAGAAAAAGTAGAGGAAAGGGCTGAGGACAGCCTGGGACCCCACTATTCAGAGGCCAGTGAGATGAGGAAGGGCCAGCAATGAGTCCAAAAAGGAATGGTCATAAGGCCACTCTCCTGTTCTCGTTTTCAATTCTGTCTGACATGGGGTGTAACAGTTGCAAATCCATTTAACTGGACAGCCATCTAACTCAGAGTTCTCAGGCTTGTTCCATCCATCCCAGTCCAGTACTCACTTCTGAGTGCCTCCCATGTGTCAGGGCCTGTGCTGACAAAGATGGGGCACCTGCCACAAGAGGCTTGCTATCTAACGGGGAGATGGCTTGGGGCAGGCCCTTCAGTGGCTGGGGAGACAACTTCCACTTGTTTCATGGCCGTTGATTGAACCTGTCCTATGGTGCCAGGTGCAATGAAGAGAACTGAGAATGCAGAGTCCAATGAGACATGGCCCTGCTGTCTAGGAGCTTATAGTCTGTGTCTAGTGGGAAGTCAGATCCAAAACAGACATTTCAGTAAAATATGGCAAATTCTCTCCTGGGAGACTTTATCATAATCCCTGCTGAAAGCTAGACCTATCTGGGGAGACAGGGATCCAGGTTGATTTGGCAAAACCCGACCATCGTCTGGTCACCTGCCTCTCTCCCAAAAACCTCACTGTCAGCGTGTGATGCAAAGGCTCTCTCCAGAGGAAATGAGTCATTTTATTTCATCTCATTTTATGGCCAACAGATGTAACAGAGCTGTTCCTGTTTCCAGTACCTGGTAGGTCAGGCAGACAGAACTGAGGGAAAACAGACATAGCTACACGTGTGTGTGCATACACCGTGCACACACACACACACGCTCTTCTCAAGCTTCCAAATTTCTTAAGTGTTAGGTCATTTTCCTCCCCAGCCAAATGGCTGTCTGCCGAGTGCTGGGGCGGCCCATAAATCGTCCGGCCCGTAATATAAAACATAGCCTTTATTGACAGCGGGTCTGCTCGTAGAAGCCGAGCTGCCAGCTCGTAAAGCAGGGCCGGTGTCACTCCCGCCGAGCGGAGGCAATAAAGGGCACAGGGGAATTACCTCGCGCTCGGCAGCTGGCTGCACTGCGGGGACGTGGCAGCCGGCCTAATGGGCTGCCCTGCCCCGCCACCTTGTAAAGCGTTACAGTTAAACGTAATCCCTCCTTCGCCCCAGAGCAATTTCTTTCAGGGAGGGAGGCAGCTCCCTGAAAGAGGCGCTGCCCCCAAACCCCAACCTGACATCAGAACTCACAATGTCCAAATAAGAGGGGCGTGACATCTTTGGGTCCTCGGCATCTCCCACAATGTATAGCTGGGGCTCATTTCCATAAGGCTGGCTGCTGCCACCAACATCCTTCCCTGAGCCCATCGCCAGACCTGCTGGGCAGTCCCCACGTGGGTGACCCCAGCTCAGCTGTCTCTCCAGAGCCCTGGGCAGCACAGCCCTGCAGGGCAGGCGATTTTCCCATCCAGTGGCGACTACCCACAGAGGGTCCTCAGGGACAACTTGCTCCCCAGTGACTATCCTGAACCTTTTCCACTTTCCTGAGCCTCTGACCACCCTCCTCCCCGCAGACCACAGTAACTGCCGGGGCAAGGCCAGCAACCCCTTCCTATTCCTGTGCCAGGCCTACAAGCCACCTCCACTTGCTGCTCTCCTGCTTCCTCCGTCTTGGTGGGACAGGGCCATCTGCCATCCCGCTGCCTGAGGCCAGCCCTCCCCACCCTGCCGGCCTCCCCACCCTGCCGGCCTCCCCACCCTGCCGGTCTCCCCTTCCCCATTCTGGCCCCACCATGCACTTTGGTTAGCCCCACTCCTGTCTTTTTGGCCTCTCCCTCTAAGCAACTCACACTTAAGTTTTTCCCATAAAAAAAAATCATAAACAAACCCTGTCCAGCTATTGTTCTCTCTTTTCTGTTCCCTCTTGCTGGCAAAATTCTTGAAAGACTTGTCCCTAATTGCTTTCTTCATTTCCCACCTCCCACTCTCCATGCCCTTCTCCTGCTGGCTTCTGCTCCCCACGCCAACACACCTCCTGCTCCTGTCGCTAACAAGTTCACTCAGAGAGTGAAAATGTCCCAGCGAGCTGGAAGCTCATTTGTGCTGTAGAGAAAAAAAATACAGCAGATAAGGAGATGGGGCTAAGGAGGAGGTTATAATTTTAAATAGGATGGTCAGGACATCAAAGCCCTAAGGAACAAGGCGTGACTCAGGTGTTTATCTGGGGAAGAACATTCCAGGCAGTGGGAACAGCCAGTGCAAAGGCCCTGAGGCAGAGGGTGCTGGGAGTATATATGGGACAATAAGGAGGCCACGGTGGGTGAGGCGGCGTGACGTGGGGAGGAAAAATGAGGTCTAAGAGAGCCTTTGGGCCTCAGGACTTGTGCTGGGTGGATCAGTGACGTGGGAGCAGAGCAAGGACATGATCCGAATGTCACTCCACGGAGAACAGGCTTTGGGAGGCAGGGAGGGAGCAGGTGGACCACTAAGAAGGCTGGGGTCAGGATGGGGATCCAGCGGTGGGGTGCAGCACTGGTAAGCCTGCTCTCCAGGAAGAGCAGGGAAAGCCCGGGCGTGATCACCATGGGGAAAGGCTCCCACCATGGCAGCCTTACCAGGCCGCGGTCTAACACCTGGCTGGCAGATTTCGTGTGAGCTGGTACTACTGGGCTCCAGCCCAGCACAGGGGCCCGGGGAGTTATGGTGAAAGTGAAGAGATTCTGGATAGTCTCTGAAGTTAGAGCCAAAAGGATTTCCTGACAAGTGGGATGTGGGACGTGAGAGAGGCCAGGGCCAAGGGTGGCTGCAAGGCCACGCAGTCTAAAGCTGGTCAGGGGATCTCACCACCATCGTCACCCCTCCTGGGGCTGCTCCTTCCCTAGATGCTGGGCACTCCCCTTTCTGCTGCGTCTCTTGCCATTCCCTCTACACTCGGGGCAGCCTCACCTCCAGGTTTGGCCCTCGATTGCTGGGATTTCTCAAGGCCCATTTCCAGGCCTTCCTCTCTCTGAGGCTCCACTGTGCCCAGGTGACCTCATGCTCAGCTCCCACGACCTCCCACGTGTAGCTGACTCATGAGCCGCCTTCAGGGCCCAGCTCTCTTCTGAGCTCCAGACCCACGAGCCCTAACTCTTCCCAGGCCTCTCTTCTTGCATGTCTAAAAACACTCCAAACTCAACACGTGCAAATCTGGACTCCTGACGCCCCACCCCGCCTCACACTGCACCCACCTGGCCACAATGGCCCTCACCCATTCCTGCACCTCAGAGTCAGGTGAGTTGGACACCTGGGACTCTCTGTAACTCCGCCTGCTCTTACTCCTCATGTGGAAGCCTTTGCCACGGCCTGTGGATTTCACCTCCTGGGCAGCTCTTGAAGCCAAACACCACTGTCCATTTCCAGCACCATCCTCCCTGGTCACCCCCAGTGGTCTTGTGCTGGGCTCCTGGCACTCACCTGCACATCCTGCAGCTGGACAGAGGTTTCCAAGATGCAGTCTTGTCGAGTTATTGCCTTGACAACCTCTCTGATACTTTCTGATGCTCTTAGGAAGGTCACCTGCTACCCCAGGTGCAAGGCCTGGAACTATGGGCCTCTTTCCTCAGGCCCACACTAAGTGCCCCCCGCCCGCCTCACCGGCCCACTCTGTTACGCTCTGTGCCCCCCTCCCACCTCAGGGCCTCCCTTGCTCTTCTTTGCTCAGAACACCTGTCACTACCCTTTGAGTCACTTCTCAGACCGAGGTTGTCACTGCTTCCTCAGAGACTCTTCCCAACCTTCCCAGCTTGTCGCTCTGCCTCTTACGCTGTCTCATTGCAGCATGCACTTTCCCTGGTGACCCTGACACCTGCAGCGTCCTTTTGTTTGTGTGATTATTTGGTTAATGCCAACTCTCCCCCACGTGTCTGGAAGCCTTATTTTTATTTTATAATCCTCACCCTAGGATATTTTTTCCATTGCTTTTCAGAGAGAGAGGGGGAGAGAGAGGGAGAGAGAAACATCGATGTGAGAGAGACACATCGATTGGTTACCCCCCAAACTCGTTCCCACTGGGGCCAGGGATGGATCCTGCAACCAAGGTATGTGTCCTTCACCGGAATGGAACCTGGGGCCCTTCCGTCCCTGCTCCGACGTTCTAACCACTGAGCCAAACCGGCCAGGGCGGTAAGCCTCATTTTGCTCACCACCTTCTCATCAAGGGGAAGTAGGCACTGGAGTTAGACCGTCTGAGCTTGAATGGTGACCCGCCATTAGTGGGAATGACCCTTGTGTGAGTCATTCCACTTAACTAGAGATGGTGCAGAACCTGACTTATAAGGTCACTGTGATGGTTATAGGACTCAAGTGATGCAAACTGTCTGTCACAGAGCAAACACCACTCGCGGTGGACAGAACCATTGGCTTCAGTTCTTCACCTTGCCCAGCACCCATGCCCTGGCCTTGGCCTCCCTGTGGGCAGAGTGAACTTCCTTGCTCCTTTGACTATGGGTCTGGCTATATGACTTGCTTTGGTCCATTAAATGGGATGAAAATGACAGTACTCCAATTCTGAATCTAGGCCTTAAGAGATCTTGCAAATTCTTGTCTGTCCTCTGGAGCTTCTGCCATTGCCACAGAAAGTCTTCCCAGGTCATTGCTGCCCCTTCAGCCTGGGCCACCCACATGCAACCACGTTTGGCACAGACCAGCCATCCCCAGCCCATTGTATTGGTGAGAATAAATGACCATTGTTTTTAGTTTATGAGTTTTGAGACAGTTTGCTCCCAGCCTTTTGTGGCAGATAATCTGCTTCAACAAATGCCATGTGCTTGGCGCAGTGAACACTATTATGCTAGCTTTCTGTCCACAGTAGCTGTGGCCTGTCCCCAGGCTGGCCCTTGAAGGATGCGCTGGGATTTCGGAGCTGTCAGGGCTCAACCTGAGATGCAGAACCACTATGATCCACAGATGGCAGACAGGCAGACAAGCAGACATAGAAACAAGTAGATATAGATATTGAGGGAGATGAGATAAATAGATTAATAGATACATATTGATATAAATAAGTAGATATAAATATAGGGAGAGCTATAGAGAGATGGCTAGATTGCTTGATGCCGATGGTAGGTAAGTAGATAGGTTGGTGATAGATGATAAATAGACACAGACAGACAGGCAGAGGTAAAAGTGGGTCTGTTATGGAGCTCTGGCCTCACCCAGTTGTGGGGGCTGGTCAGGCGGGCTGTGCAGGGACCTCGTCTCGTGTCAATACTGGAAGCCTGCAGGACAGGCGGTCAGGAAGGGAAGATGGGTATAAAGTGGGGAGAGCAAGGACAAGCTAGAGCCCATGAGGGCAAAGCTTGTGTAGGCTCTCGTTGCCTCTACCCTGGTGGTACCAGTATTTTTCAGAAGCCAGGGCCCTTCGTCATGGGACTGCACAGACCCGCCTGGCCCCGGATGGGGAAGGCCGGGGAGGATGGGGGAAGGTGGCCCAGCTGCTGCCCCGGGGTGCCTGGGCAAGCTGGCAGATCACAGGTCTGGTACCACGGCAGGCCTGTGCCACCACATGCCTGCTGCTCCCCCACCCCAAGCCCCCGAATCTCCCTGTGACCCACTAGACTCAAAAGCCAAGCTGACGCATTGACGCCACCACGGAGTACCCCTCACTGACAGAACTCACTGGCTAAACAAATTCTGGCCAAGGTGGGACAAAGTGTCACAGAGCTCATCAGCCCAACAGCTGTTTCTGTGAGGTGACATCCCCGGAGTGTGGAGAAGGGAAGGCTAGCTGAACACCCACTAAGGGTCGGGTGTTTTACATATTTGGTCTCATTTGCTCCTCGGAACAGTTTCTGCGGTGGGCAGTTGGTCCCACCTGTCTGACAGGTGAGGAAGTCGGGCTCCATGGCCCGCCCCCCACAAGTGGCTGGAGCCCAGGGAGTGCGGACCTCTCCTCAGTGACGGAGGAGCCCCCGCAGGGGTGAGTCGCAGGACACCTTCGCAGGGAGGAGGGGGCTGCGGTGCGGCTAGGAGGCAGCCCTGGCCCCGCAAAGCCGGGCTCTGCGAGAAGGGAAAGGGGTGAGGCGCCCGCAGGCAGGCAGCCTCCGCACCACTGACTCAGGTGGGCGCGAGAGCCCAGGCGCTTGTGGCTCTTTGGCTGAGTTGCCAGCTAGGGAATCAGAGGCCCCAGCGGCCCGAAGGCATCATTCGCCCTGCAAACCAGCAGCCCCGAGGCTGAGGGGGCGCGGGGAGGCGGCAGCCTGGGCCGGGCCAGCTCCTGGAGCGCTCTCCACCTGTGTGCTCCCATTGGGTATCACTCGGCTTGACGGGGCTGGAAGCCCTGGGCAGGCCCCCAGCTCATCCCACAGGGGACAAACCAAGGGAGGGACGCCTCCCGTCAGCCCCTCGAGGATAGATGTGTGCGCCTCCCAGCCCCGGAGGGTCTCGGACCCTGTTGGACACCCAGATGGGTTGCCAGGCTGCTTGTCTTGGTCACTGTTTGTGCACTGGCTTTCCCAGCGGGATGGATCGCCCTCTGCTACGAGGTCACCAGGGCTCTGAGGGTGGGGCTCTTCACTTACACCTTTATTTCCCTCCCTGGCTCTGTCACAACTTCCCTGTGCCATCTCCAAGACCGTAGCCTCCCAGCTGGCCTCTGGCTCCAGTTTAACCAGCCCCTTCAGATCTAGTCTAAGAATAGGATGTAAAGTAACGGTTCCCAACTTTTTCAAGAATGAACCAACCTTCCTTCTTCCCTCCCCCCCCCCCCGCTTCTCCCTCCCTCCCCCTGTCCCTCCCTCCCCATCTCCCTCTTTTTCTTTCTGGTGTATAGTTGTAAGAATTACATGAATTTTAACACCTGTGTATACTTGTGTGATCACCACCACAATCCAAACAGCTCCCTCATTTACAAATAAACAGCCCTTGCACCACATGTAATGGTACCACGCCCCACCCCAACCCCTGACAACCGCTGACCTGGTCTCCATCACGCTGGGCTTGTTCTTTCACGAATGTCATATAAAAGGAATCATTCGGTATGGAGCCCTCTGTGACTCAGCATGATGCCCTTGAGAGTCATTAGGTTTCAGTAGTTTTTACCTTTTTATTGTTGAGCAACTCCTTGTGTGAAAGGACCACAGTTTGTTTATCCACTCAGCTGCTGTGGACACTTGGGTTGTTTCCAGCTTTTGATGACTGTGAGCAGAGCTTCTGGAAATATCCATGTCCAGGGTTTTGGGTGAACATACAGTTTCACTTCTCTAGGGCAAATGCCTGAGTGGGCTCGCTGAGCCCTGTGGTAGCTCCATGCTTCACGTTATAAGAAACTGCCAAGCTGTTGTTGAGAGCGGCCGCCCCATTCTGCGTTCTGCGGCAGGGCATACGTTCCAGTTACGCCGAAGTTTTGCCAGCACTTGGCATTTTAAAATTCTAGCCATTCTAGTAGTTGTGTAACTGCACCTGGTTATGTTTAAATTTGTATTGTCCTAATGGTTAACGATGTTGAACATCTGTCCATAAGCTTAGTTACCATCTATATTTCCTATCAGCGAAGCATCTGTCTTCTGCCCGTTTTTAAATTGGATCGTTTGTTTTCTTACTGTTGAATTTTAGGAGCGCTTTATCTATTCTGGATGGAAGTCCTGTGTTAGATATGAAATGGAAACATAATTTCTCAAATCTGTGCCTTGTCTCTTCATTCTCTTAACAGAGCCTTTTGCAGAAAACACATTTTTCATGTTGATAAAGTCCTGTTTCTCACTTCTTTCCTTTAATGGGTTAGGTTTTTGATGCCATGTATAAGAACTCTGCTTAAACCCAGGTCACAAAATTTTTCTCCCGTGTTTCCTTCTAAAAGTTTTGGAGCTTTATACTTTATATTAGCTCTATGGTGTGTTTTGAGGTAAACTTTGCATGAGGTCTGAGGTTTAAGTGGAGGTTCCTCCCCCCACCCCATGGATATGCAGTTGTTCCAACACCACCGGTTGAAAAGACAACCCATCTCCATTGAATCGCCTTTGCACCTTTGTCAAAAATCCATTGGTCAGTCTTTTTCTGGGGTCTCTATTTCAAAAGTTGGCAAGCACTTTCTGTGATGGACCAAATAGTAAATACTTTAGGATTTGTGGGCTATATAGTCTCTGTCTCATAAATTTTTTTAAAAAAAAACAACACACCAAAAAAAACCCACTTTAAAATGTAAAAACTATTCATAGTTCGGCATCATACAAAAGCAGACCATGGGCCAGAGTTGGCCTTTGGCCCTGGCTGGCTGGCCCTGCTCTGCTCTGCCCACTGCTCCGTGTCTGTGCTCCCACCGCCACCCTGTCCCGAGTGGGGCAGCTTTATAGGAAGTCTTAAAGCCAGGTAAGATGAGTGCTCCAGCTTTTAACTGGTGCTTTCCGACCACTTTCATTTTATGTAGTTATTGATTTGCTTGGATTTGGGTCTACTGTCTTATCTTACTCTTTGTGGCTTTTGTTTGTTTGTTTGTCCCTGTTTTCCCTTTCCTTTGGGTTATCTGAGCTTTTTTTTTTAGTGTTTCATTTCGCCTCACCTCTTCTGTTTTTGCCTCCATCCTTGAGCAGTTTGTTTGTTTTCTGACTGCACTAGGGTTTAAATAAACGTGCTGTACTTTTCTCGGCCCACTTAGAGTCACTGCGTTGCTGCCTCAGTGGAGAACGTGGTTATCTAGCCCCACGTGGCCCCGGAACCCTCGCCCTCTGTCATCCTTGTCTTACGACACCTGCAGACATTGAAAGCCCCATCAGACAATGTTATACTTTCTGCTTTCAACTGTTAAACATATTTTAAAGAACTCAAGAAGGAAATCTGCTATATTTACCCAGATACTTGCCATTTCTGTAGTTCTTCCCCATTCCCGATGCTCCAAGTTTCCTTCTGGTACCATTTCCTTTCTGCCTGTAGAGCAGACCTGCTGGCAATGACTTCCCTCCATTCTCCTTCCTCTGAGAGTGTCTACTGAGGAGAGTGACTATTTTACCTTCACCACTGAGGGATATTTTCATGGATACAAACTTCTGGGTTGACAGTTCTTTCCTTTTAGCATTTAAAAAACATTCCACTTACTTCTGGCCTCCGTGGTTTCTCATGAGACATCTCCAATCCCTTCAGACAACCTCCTGCTCATCTTTAAAACCAGGGTCAGGTCTTATTTCCTTTTACAACTCTTCTAACCTACACGCCCCTTCCCGCCACTCTCCTGCCATGAGCCGATCGCTCCTTGCTGTGCATGACAACATCACACACATCACCGCATGCGGTGGTGATCCAGTCACACGCTGGCTCGCCCACTTGTTCTCTGTCATGTCCACCAACTGGGGGGGGGGGGAAGAGAGGAAGAGGGAGAGGGAGAGAGAGGAGGGGAGGAAGGGGAGAAGGAGGAGATTAAGAAGGAACAGCTGAAGACTGATAACCTTTCAGAAACCTCAGATGACCTCTGAGTTCAGAGAATGTGCCTGGAGTTGCAGTGAGTAGTAAATGAGGGCCCACAGATGGAAGGAAGTCAGTGTGCTACCACATTGGTGGGTCTTCCACACCCACTCAACTGTAGGAAATTCCCAGGGGGTTCAGGAAACAGTTGATGAGGGTTTGTGTTACCATGGACTCATTCACTCATTCATTAATTCACTTACTTATTCATTCATTCATTCATCCATTCACTCACTCAGCCATTCATTCATTCTTCAAGCTCAAGGTCCTGGGTAACATTGCATCATTTTCAGTGGACTTCAGTGTTTGCCCCCCAAAGAAACATGTTTTAATGATGCATTTTCTGGAACCACAGCAGAGGCCAGTGGAGTAGATTTTGAGGTTGGAAGGACCCATCAGGCCCTTAGCTCAGTGACAAGGCATCTGCTGGTTCCACCTGAAGGCTTTTGGTCTCAGCCCCAGCTGCCAAATCACAGCCTATTTCTCTTCCTCTTCTTCCTCTTTCTCTAAAAGCAAAAAGAAGCACCACCCAGTAACTCTCCAGGGCAGTCTCAAAGTTCTGTAGCTTCCTTTCTGTGTATAGAATGGCCTCCTGTTCAAATACATTCGGAAAGAGCCACGCACAAGATTCAATTTCTTTGTATCTCTCAAAGCTTTGTTCAAGTGCCCCTCTTCCAAGAAGCCTTCAGGAACCGCCTGATTTGGGGACAAACTGAGCAGAATTAATGAAAACTACAGATGGATTCCTAGGTGCTGGACCAGGTGAATCAGAGATAGCTCCTGCTCTCAAGGAGCTCACAGCCCAGCCGGGGCAGAAAAAGGACTGGATAGCTCAGGGGGGCTGTGCCCTGTGTCTACCACAGTGCTGGGGTGCAGGTTACCTTTGGGGTTCTGTAAAGAAGGATTCTAATTCTTTCACATGTACTCACAGATTTTCTATGTGTGTGCATCAATTGATTTGGTGTTGAACTAGATCAGCAATTTTCAACTGTTTCTACCTCATAACACACATAAACTAATTATTAAAATTCTTCACACCAAAAATATATTTTTTGTCACATTGACAAAAAACAATAGATATAGGATTCTGGTCAAGATGGTAGCATAGGTGAACACAGTACTTACCTCCTCCCACAACCACATCAAAACTACAACTAAACTACAGAACAACCATCATTCAGAAACACCTGAAATCTAGCTTAATGCAAGTCCTGCAACTAGAGAATTAAAGAAGAAGCCACATCAAGACTGGTAGGAGGGGCAGAGATGCAGGGCGGAATTGTAGAGCCGGCTGGTCCCACACCCAGGTACCACAGTTTAAAACAAGGATGGATATCTCAGCGGTGGAGGTTTCCCAGAGGAGGGAGGAGTCACAGCCTCACACCAGAACCCCCAGCCTGGGGTTCCAGTACCAGAAAGAGAAGTCCCCACATATTCTGGCTATAAAAACCAGCAGGCATCGGAGCTGAGTGACGCAGCGGCTGCTAGCCCCAGGCAGTTCCTCTTAAAGGGCCAGCACACAGATTTACTCAGATTCATACCCTCTGAGCTCCAGCCCTGGGAAGCAGCTGGAGAGGAACCTGGGACATTCTGGGAGGAACTAACTTGCCTGGAATCAGGGAGAGAGCTGGAGGGGCAACTTTCTCCCAGAGAGAAGTGCTGGCAGAGGCCTTTGTTCCTTTGCTAGACCTTCCCCTACAGGGCTGGCAGACAGGCACTATAATCTGAGTCTCAATCAACCTGGCTCACACTTTCCACCCCACCCTGGTGATTCCCTGAGACCCTGCCCCTCCATACCTGCAGGCTCATCCAAGTCATTTCCAGTGGCTTTTCCATAAGAATGACCTGTCTTGGTTCAGGCTTTGGACTTTCCTAAAATCCTTCAAACAAGCAGCTGCTGGCCTCTGTGTGCCCCATACCTCTCAGTAAGTGACCCTAGGCCCAGCACTAGCAGCAACCCACCTTGATTCATAGCTTGGCTTCTCCTGGGCACCTCCAAGCCCAACACAAGTAACAGCAATCCACAGATCTCCCTGCCCATGAGCCCTCTGCCCAGGGCCACTCATACTGGGTGGCCCTGGGCAGGGCACAGGCAGAGGCTTACTTTGCACCTCCCAGGAGGTCCCAGAGACAGTGCACACGGTGGTCAGCTTCAACCATGCCGCCAGATTACAAGCCTGCCACATCCACAAGTGACACCCTCAAGGGGCAGACTCAGTGAACACCAAAGCCCCACTGAAGCAAATCCTCCACAGGGTCATCTCCTGCACAGCAGCACTTCCGCTGTAGTTACAGCTGTTCCTCACAGCTGGTTCTCACAGCTAACTGCCGGCGGGGTCAATTCTTCCCAGTGATGCCAACAGCAATCAAAGCTCAACTACAGTATGACAATATACACAGCCCACATAGGGGAACACCTAGAGTGCCCAGCTCAGGTGACTGGGGAGGCTGTGCCACTGGACCCTATAGGACACTTACTACACTACCAATTCCAGGAGACATAGCAGCTCTACCTAATACATAGAAACAAACACAGGGAAGCAGCCAAAATGTGGAGATAAAGAAATGTGTCATAAATGAAAGAACAGAAGAACTCGCCAAAAAAATATCTAAATGAAATGGAAGAAAGCAAACTACTAGATAGAGTTAAAAACAATGGCTATAATGATGCTTGAGGAACTTAATGAGAATTTCAAGAAACTTAATGAGAATTCCAAGGAGCTTAGTGAGAATTTCAAGAATAATTAGTGAGAACATCAACAACATAAAAAAGGACCAGTCAGAAATGAAGACTACACTAACTGAAATGAAGAATAATTTACAAGGAATCAACCATAGAGTAGAGGACGCCGAGAATCAAATCAGCTATTTGGAATATGAGGAATCCAAAAACACCCAATCAGAAGAGCAAAAAGAAAAAAGAATCCAAAAATATGAAGATAGTGTAAGGGGCCTCTGGGACAACTTCAAGCAGATCAACATTCACATCATGGGTGTTACAGGAGGAGAAGAGAGGGAGCAAGAAATTGAAATTTCATTTGAAAAATAATGACAGAAAACTTCCCCTATGTGTTGGAAGAAATGGACTTACAAGTCCAGGAAGCACAGAGTCCCAAACAAGAGGAACCCAAAGAGGCCCACAGCAAGACACATCATAATTAAAATGCCAAAGGTTAAAGGCAAAGAGAGAATTTTAAAAGAAGCAAGAGGAAAGCAGTTAGTTACCTACAAGGGGTGACCCATACAACTGTCAGCTGATTTCTCACAGAAACCTTGCAGGCCAGAAGGGAGTGGCAAGAAATATTCAAAGTGATGAAAAGCAAGACCCTACAACCAAGATTGCTCTACCCAGCAAAGCTATCATTTAGAATTGAAGATCAGATAAAGAGCTTCTCAGATAAGGAAAAGCTAAAGGAGTTCATCACCACCAGACCAGCACTACAGGAAATGAAGGGTCTTCTTTAAGAAGAAGCTAATGAACAAAATAAACTGATGAACAAAATAGACCCAGAGGCATTGATTCATGCAACAGACAGGTGTATTTCAGAGGGAAGGGGGCATCGGTGGGAAGAGATTAACCAAAAAACTTATATGCATATATGCATAATCCATGGACACAGACAATAATGCTCTGCAGGCCCAGGGAGGGGGTGGGAGCAGGCTGGAGGGGGTCAATGGGGGAAAAAGAGGGATATCTGTAATCTTTCAACAAAAAAGATAAATTTAAAAAGAAAAAGAAAAAAGGTATAATTTTGATTCATTCATATTGGATGGCTATTGTGTTGGCTGTTGTCATTTTTTTATTTGACAATCCAAGGGAAAAGATGTCAGTGACCTTAACTAAGTAGTCAGGTATTGCATGTTTTAAAAATTCTTGTGGCACACTGGTTGAAAATTGCTGAACTAGATACTTGGTTTTCAAATTCCACTCGATATCTGTGCTGCTTCTGGTTGGGTGATCAGGGAGGGGAATAAAGAATGAGTGGGGGTTCTGAGTCTCCTACTCCCATCTTCAGCCAGATCAGCTCCGCTTTTAACTGTGTCCTTCAGATTATACAGCCAGTTTCATTTAAACAAACAAATGCATGAGTTTTAAAATTTGAAAGCCACTAGCTGTGCCCATGACACTCCAGACTCACAAAGTCTCCACAAAATACGTTGTGTGGACATATAAACTTGGAAAAGACCTCCAGGCATATCAGGCTATTGGCAACTTGCAGAATTTGAGTTGCTCTTAGGCACACAGGCAAATGATTAACAACAGGGTCTGTGCAGGTAAAGAGGGGGAATGCCCTGATTTGTAGTGTTTGCTGATTCCTGTGGTGTAAATTCTCCCAATGGCCAATGTCAAGTTATTAATGTGAAGTCTCTGGATGCAGAGTTTGGGAAGAGATGCACATAATAGGCACAGGAACTGGCTTTGGGACATCACTGGTGACAGGGCACCAATGAATGACCCCACTGTCTTCCCCCTTTGGGTCTAGAGCCAACTAAGATACAGAATCAGGAGACAGATGGAGACTACAATGTCAGTCTTATCAAAACTGGGTGAAAGGGTGTGCTAGATTGGATTACTGTTCAGGTATGTCTCCTTTAATTCTAGAGAGTGTGCGTCCCTCCTCCATTGATTTGGGGCTCAGTCATGTGGCTTGCTTTCTGTTCCAAGCCTAGGTCTGTGCTTCACTTATCTTTTTGTACTTGTGCCATCAAGCCCTTAGATGTTCAAACCCTGCTTGGGTCCCAGGGCACAAGGCACAGGAGAATGGAGCTGCCTCAGCACCCAGCCTACGCAAGGTCTCCAGCAGACTTATAGATTCCTGAGCTAAGTAAACGCTGGCTGTTGTCTACTTCAGGGCTGTTGTGGTTTTCGTTAAATGGCATTATTGGACCACAGTTAACTTATTCAGAAAGTGGCACCTGGCATGGGAGGCTGTTGTAACAAAGCCCTAAAACACGTAGCATAGGTTTGAAACTGGGCAGTGAGATTTAGAGAAAGTAAAGAGATGGCAGAAAAGTGGTGAGCTGTGCCATGCGGTGAAGATCTATTTGGTACAATTGTTGCCCGTGGTAATTTGGGAGGGAGGAAATGCACCTGTGACTTTATGGACTTGGCAGCCGGTTTCCGGGCACAACACTGTGACCATGAGCTTCTTCAAGCCATAAATGACAAGGTGCTACAAGTAAAAGATGAGTTCAGAAAGGAACTGGCCAGTTCCCATGCGGAATCTAGAAAATAAAATTATTTCTCATCTCCAGTCTCTCCAGCCATTGAAAGATCTTTAGATTAAGATTTGGCCTGAGGTGCGAAATCCCAACCTGGGCAGTGCAGGTGGAACGCAGCTTCTGCGCAGAGTCAGGGATGTGCCCCTTGATTGTAACAGCCTTTGTCTTAGGTCCCTGGAAGGAGCAAGGCGGCTCTAGAATATCCTCAGTGATAACAGGGTGCCTACGAACCTTCAGGGCCCCACACAGCCTGATGTGGGGGGCCAGTGTAGAGAGAGACATGTCACCAGAGGAACTGTGGGTGTGGCTTCTAGCACAGAGTGACGGGAACCATATTTGTAGAAAAGCCACAATGTCTGAGAGAGCTGAGTGGGCAAGTGCGTTGTAAGCGTGGAGTGCAGGGGAGTGGGGCTGTTTGAAACGGAAAGGACCTCAGGCTCCCGACTTCCCCCGGGCAGGAAGAGGTTGAGAGGTACTCCACCGCCCAAGGGGACACTTTCCAGGGCTCACTTCAGAAGTCGAGAGGATGATGGAGGAGGAAGACCCCTAGTGGTGGCAGCGGCAGAGCACAGTGGACTGGGGAGCCACTCAGGGCACACGTCTCCCAGAGAAGAGACACTGGCAACACTTGCCAGCAGGACTTCGGACGCCGTGAAGGCTGCTGCGATGGCAGTGATCTGAGCCTTGTCCCACTGCGTGCTGGGTGTGAGAGTGCGGGGGGTGGGGTGCTTCTTAGTTCCTAAGTGTCTAGGTCAAGAAGAGTCACATCCAGAAAGAATGCAGGCTGCGCAAGACCTTAGACTAAGAGACTGGTGACTGACTAGGTAACCTGGGCATCGTGGATAAATACATCCCACGATGGGGAGGGACGTGAATCCGTCTCTGTGGATCGCTGCTGAGAAATGCCCTCCCCCTCTTGCTTCCACGGAAGGCGTACACTTCCTCATCTCAGTGGTGATGGGTTTGGCCATGCGACTTGCTTTGGCCAAAAGAATGAGGTAAAACTGGTGGTGTACTGGTTCTGAACAGAGGCCTCAAGGGGACCTGCATTTTTCTGCTTCTGCTGTCGCCACAAGAAAGCGTCCCGGTCCTGGAGGATGTCATGTGGAGCAGATCCAAGCTGCCCAGCCAAAGCAGCTGGCTGAGCTGCCCCAGCTGCCCCGGCCCGGCCAGCATTCAGCCGACCTGCATTCCTGAGCTGAATCAGAGCTTCTCGTTCGCAGTGCCAAGGCCGCACGGACACTGTTAGGCAGCATGACTGTGGCCGCAGCTAACGGACACAGAGGATGTGGCTGACTTGAATGGCCACCCTGGGCTTCTTCATACCGTGGCTCACCCAGTCCCAGGCAGCACTGAACAACTTTGGTCCCCAAAACAGAGCAGAGCTGCTTCCAGAAGGTGCAGAGCCTGGGGATGAGCTGAAAGGCAGAGGAACGGGCGAGCCAGGGGTGCCAGTCCCCTCCCGAGTGTGCCAGCAGCGAGGCGAGTCCCCCCACGGGAGGAGCAAGGCCAGGAGTGGAACTCTGGCTGCAGTCTTTCCATCAGATTACTGCCAGAGAAGTGGGGGCTCCCTTGACACACAGCAGACTTTGGGACTCTCTGCAAAAGGCAATCTGCTAAATTCCAAATCTGTGGGTGTTTCCTACACTTATTTAGCAGAGAGCCCTTCCTCAGTCCGTTGGTTACATCCCACAGAATGAGTTTTAAGTTTAAACACCCTCCACGTGGCCTGCCTCCAAACGCTCCATGCTGGGTGCCAGTTTCCTCAGAGAGGAGGGAGTGGCGAAGGTGCCTCCTACCCCCTCTTGTCACCCTCTTCCCTGTTCTGCCTAGCTCCAGAATTCCCCCAGGCCTCACGCCCTCCTCGCTGGCCCCACTGTGGTGGCTGTTCCTGCCAGCGGTTGACTGATCTCTTACCAGACCTGAGCCCTCCCCGCGTGCCTGCCACAGCCGCCCCCGGGACTGAGGCCCTGCCCGTGGCTGCTCCCCACCGGCCCCGTGGCTGAACGCTGGCTGCCGGGTATCCTGCGGTCCAGCTTCCTGACTCTCCTTCTGCCCGCACCAGAGCAGAGGGTCTGTCTTCTCCCCAGCCCCACCCATCCCAACTCAAATGTGTCACCAGACTGGCCCTCGAGGAGGAGATTCAGACATGAGGAGTGCCTGGAACTACACCTGGAGTGGCTCTCAGCGTATCAGCGAAGATGTTCAGAGCAGCTCCTGGAAGAGCAGCCAGATATTGACTGTAAATTGCTGAACCCTCCCACCCCCCCACCTGCAGAGAGAAAACACACATAGCCAGTAAATACCTCTGCATTAAGCATTTCTGGGCAAATGTGGGACAGTCCATTTTGACACCAATGGGAAAAAAATACAGCCTAATTTCAGTTCAGATGCACCAAATTTACTGCTCAGGTTCTCATTAACTACTGTCAAGGAGGAAGCAGACAGACAAAATAAATTATGAAAAAATTACTTTTTAATGTACAAAAAGACTTATTTACAAGTTGAGCATGTCATCTCAATTCATAGCATGTAGAAAAAAGCTAGAAATGTTTTGGAGATATAAATTTGGCTGGATGACTCACCTACAGTATTTTCAGGGACAACTCTTCTGTACAGACTATGTACAGGGTGAGAATGGTAGTGAAATCCTAGCCCAGGGAACGAACGGCTACCACAGAGCCCAGACCCTGGACCTCTCCCAGGGCCGTTGCTTGGACTTGGCCTTTCTCTGGACCCTAACAAAGCACTGGATGTTCTGGGATGCAGAGGGCCCAGGTAGGTGTTGGGCCTCTCCTGCCTGGAGCCAGGGTCACAGTCAGTATCAAGCTCATAGTGGTGCAGTTGCTTTTGGCAAGGTTGCCACAAATTCAACATGGGGAAGGTGGGGGTGGTGGTGGTGTATGTGTGTTTTGGGGAGGACGCACCAATTCATCCTATAGTATACTCAGGAGTATCTTCTGACGCCAGTTCCACATTCCATCTGGGCCTAGGGCCTGGTCACACTGAACAGGAGAGCTCAGTGATGGTCCTCAGAGTCCCAGGAATCGGCTCCTTTACCCTCCTGCTCCCACCAAACACCATGCGTGCCATCACTCTCTGAACTGAACGATGGGGCAGAGGGAAGGGATCCAGCAGATACCTGGACTGCATGTGTGGCTTGGCACCGACCACTGGGCTGCTGGTGAGTGGACAGCATGGCTTGGAGGGACCTGGGCAGAGCTGCCTCAAGCCCTGGGGTAAAGTGGGTGGCCAGTGAATGGAGCGACAGGGCTGGGTAAACATGTGACTTCCTCTTCCTACTGGAGACCTCCAGGCAGGCCTGCGGCTGGGCCCGTGCACTCCCTTCCTAAAGGTCCCATCCCACACTTGATGCCCTCGGTCCATCCCTAGCCACAGCAGCTCCAGAAGCCCCGAGGTATTTAGAAATAAGCGTTCTTTTCAGGGAGGCTGCGTCTTACACACGTGAACACTGTAAACACGGTCTGGAGAGCCCAGGCGGCTTCTGGGCAGGCCCCGAGCTTGTGATTCTCTTTCCCTTTTCTGGAATACTTCCATCCTTTATTCATTAGTACACACTTGGACAGTCTGCCAGTTGCAAAGTTGGCTCTGCGGGATAGAGATGCCAGCTCTACCAACCCTGAAATCAGGATGTGCTTCCAGGTCATCTAGGTAAACTCTGTTTTTCCTCCGTGACAAGGGGCATTAGAGGCCTCATGAATCAAGCTTCGCAGAGGGATTCTGGTGGGCCAGCAACTCCTTTTCCTTGCAGTATTGGAATGAGAAGCTCATCTTTCCAGATTAGAATGTCCAGTATGGCTTTCAGATTCAACCCAACTGTAGCTCCTCTCCCCTTTTCCTTGTGTGCTTGGAGAGCCCGGCCAGTGGAATCCCTCATTAGCGAAATGATCGCAAAAGAGCTGGAGCAGAGTGTCCCCTAAACACCAGAGGTGGGAGCACTGTGTAAACGAGTCTTTGCTATTGAGATTTTTTTCAGTGTTCTGAAAAATAACCCCAAAGAAGACCAGACAGGATGCACGTAAACTTGCCTAAGCACTGTGGTCTGAGCCAGCCACTGGCACACCCCTCAGACCTAGTAATACTTTTTTGGAAAAAGACAAGATGGATGACAGCCCTGCTCTGGAAATGATGGTTCTGCTGGGTCCCTCAGCACCAGGGCTGGGGCCTTAGGTCATCATGTTCAGGAACTTGCTCTCCTCGGCCAGGCTGGTGAGCATGGAGCTCATGTCCCCAACAGCCATGTTGCTGATGCCCGTGGGGATGGAGGGCAGCGTCAGGGAGTTCCGGGGGGTAGTGAGGCGGGAGGAGTTCTGGGACAGATTGTGGAGGAAGCTGGGGCTCAGGGCCCCCGAGAGCAAGCTCGAGTGATCGCCGTCATCCATGATGGCATCAAAATCAATCTGGGGGGCTTCTAGTAGCTGGGAGTCCACAGTGCTGGACACCTGGTTGACCCCTGGTGAGGGCAAGGGCTGGGGCTGGACGCTCTCCGGGCAGGCCTGTGGCTGTGGTTGTTGGGGCCTCATGACCTGGCAGCCTACATGGTTCTCCAGGCCTCCATTCTGCTCATACATGTGGATCTGGCCATAATAGTAGAGCATGTTGTGGTCCTGGGCCCCACCTGTGTCCTGTGGGGGCAGCTGAGGAGGCAGAGACACCATAGTGCCCATTGCTCCCTTGGGCACAGACTCTGCCATCTCCTGGCTGGCTGACATAGCAGCCATGGCATGGCCAGTGGCCCTGGCATAGGCCAGCTGCTGCCCAGCACGTACTCCACGGTGGCGGCCAGCAGGGTTGGGCTCAGGGGGTGGCCGGGGTTGCACTACGCCAAAGCTTGATCCAACGAGCCCCACTGTGCCCTGCTGGAGCTCCATGAAGCCAGGCTGGTGGGAAGGCAGAAGGCTGGGGCCCTGGTGGTAGTTCTCCTGGCTCATGGGCATTGCCAGGTGATGGCTTTGCTGTGGGTAGCTCTGGGCTGCATGTGGTGGTGCCATCCCGGACAAGGTGGAATTGGGGGCCCCAAGTTCCCTTCGGCTACTGCTCATCATGGAGGGGTCAGGAGCAACTTCCATTTGCTGGGGGAGCCCCAGGTGGCCTGGCTTGGCTGTCAGGTTGCTGCAGGATGCAGGGAACTGGTTCAGGGCCCCGCCCATGGTACTGGAGCTCAGCTGGGAGTGGGCTTGGCCGTAGCTGGTGTGGGGGCTCACTGTGGTGGTCATGCTGGGACACTGGCCACCTGCTCCTGCCTGCCGAAGCTGCTGCATATAATTTATCCTGGGCACAGAGGGGGCTCCACTGCAGGGCTGCAGGTGTGGCTGTGTGCTGTCCAGACCCCGTGGGCTCGGCTGCAGGCCTTGTGCGTTGTAGCCCGGGTATTGGCCAAAGGCCTGCTTCTGCTGCACCACAGCCAGGTTGTCCTGCAGAACGGGTGGAGGCTTCACCTGGCTGGGCATGGCATCCATGGTGCCAGAGCTCACCTCATTCCACTGCACAGGCATGCTGTTTTTGTTCAGGCTAGAGGAGGCGCCATAGCCCAGCTGGCAGCCTCCCAGTACAGGAGGAGGGGGGCCCACGTTGGAGTCCGCAGCCGCCATCCTGCGCTGGCCGAGCAGCCCTGGGCTGGGCAGTTTGGGGTGTTCAGAGAAGCAGGTGCTCTCCGGGGGATACACCTGAGAGACGCTCTCATCCAGGGCGCCCCCTGCATGCGCCTTGATGTACTGCACCACGTCGTCGGGCAGCACCAGGTCGTCCTCGGGCAGCACCAAGTTGCCCTCAGGCCCCGCGCTGTCGGCCCCCGCGGCCAGCACCTCCATCATCGCGTTCTCGCTGATGCTGGGCGGTCGGGGAGAGTAGCTGCCGCGGGCCAGGGTGCCGTCAGCACTGGAGGGACCCTGCTGGCGGAGCCCGCGCCTCTCGGCGGCGCAGGGCGGCAGCCCTGGGCTCACGTCGTGGGCGCTGTGGAAGCGCTGCACCCGTGGCGGAGCCAGGGCGTCGGGCCGCCTCACGGGGTCGCTGGCCCGCCGCGCCCCGCTGCCGGGGACCTCGTGGGGGAAGGCGGGCGCGGGCCCCGCGTGGCCGTAGGCCGGCCCGCCGCTGCCCCGCCGGGGCCCCAGCGCGCGCTCGGACGCGTCCAGCAGGGCCAGCCGCGCGCGCAGGCTCCCGCGCTCCAGGCCGGGCAGCGGCGTGGGGGGCGGCCCGCCCGTGGCCGCCGCGTACCGGGCGCGCAGGCTGTAGCGCTGCGCGGGCGTCAGGCTGAGCGGCCCCGCGCCCGCGCCGCTGCCCTGGCTGGCCTCGCTGGAGCGCCGCGACGCGTCCGTGGAGATGGGGTCGTAGGAGTCGGCGGGGCTGGCGTGGTGCGGGCGGCCGGCGCCCAGCGGCGAGGCCTCGCTGGAGCGGCGGCTGGAGAAGTAGGGGGAGATGCCGGAGGAGCGGCGGCTCACGGTGTAGGCGGAGCTGACCGTGCTGGTGGCGCTGTCGCGGCGCTCCTGCAGGTGGCTCAGCATGGTCATCTCGCCGGCCGACAGCTCGGACAGCCGCGGGTTGGGCAGCAGCCCCGCCGGCCGGCCGGCCCCGCCGCCCCCGAGGTTTTCCAGGATGGAGCCTGTGGGGAAGGAGAGGGGTCAGCTCGCGGCGGGGGGGGGGGTGGCGCGGCGGTCCGGCGCTGGACGCGCGGAGGCTGCAGCTGGAGGCCGGCCCGGCCCGGCCCGGCAGGGAGGCGCTCGGCCGGTGCCTTCCGCGGGGAGGCGGCAAGGGGCGGGAAGTGGGCCAAGGGTGGCACCGCTGCCCCGGCGGCAGCGGTCAGGGCCGGGTCCCTGTGCGCCCCGCCCCGAATCCTGTCCACCGGGTGCTCTTCATTCCCAGCTGCGATCCCACGGCCTCGCCACAGGACTGAGTTACTCAGAAAAGCCCGGAGGGTCCTGGCCACAGCCTCCCAGCACCCTCACCCTCCAATAATGGGCGCTGCCGGTCGGGCTCCCCGGGGCTGGGTTTACTGAGCAGGCTGCCAGGAGACCCATGTCCACGGGAGGGAGCAAAGCAGGGAGAGAAATGAGCAGTGACAGGCCCAACAGCAGCCTTGGCTGCTTCGAGGGAGCTCGGCCTGGAACAGCCATTACACTTTGCAGTGATCAGCAGTGGACAGAGGCCACCCCAGGAAGGGGAGACCTTGGGTGAGGCAGCTGTCCGCTGCCCAGGCGATCTCTAGGAGGCAGAGTTGAAGACCATCTGCTAGCAGTTCCCTCTACAGCTGAGCCAAGTCCTCCCTTCAGGGAAGAGCTGGGTGGCACATCCCAGTGTTCACGTCTCAGTAACCTAGTCCTATGGTCCACACTGTCAGTCCCTGGAGGGCAGCCCAGTGTGCCCGGTGCACTGCCCGGCACAGGGGCAGCACCCGAGAAATGCTTGGTGAAACTGCTTTCCATCTCAAAGCTTGGGCAACACCTCTTGAGGCTGAACACAGGGCTGCCTCCTACATGCAGTCCTCCCTGCCCTTCCCCAGTGGACATGCTTTCTCCCTCCTCCGCACAGCTCTACCTCAGTGCTCTTTGGCTAACTCTGAGGGTGACTGGCCTTCTCACTGTATGCTCCTTCTAACCACGGGGACCATGGGATGCTATCACTCCTGCCCAGAGCCTTTGCTTCGGTGCTCACAGCAGGTGCCTAATAAGTGACTGAATGACTCGTGAGGAAGGGGATGATGTGAGAAGGGTGTGCTTGTTTTTAGGGGGTTACAGGGTGCAGCATGGTGTAGTTGAAAGAGCGTGGGCTTTGCAGCCACTCAGGCCTGGGCTAAAAAGTCTCAGCTCTGCCATTGCTTTAAGTGAGGCGTTTTCACCTCTCTTAGCCTCAGTTTCCTAGTCTGCAATGGTGGATAAGATTCATCCTACTGTGGTCATCCAGTGAGTGGGCACATGGTGCTGCCCCAGGCTCAGTCCCTCCCTAGCCCACACACCAGCACCTGCACTCACCATTTCCCGGGAGGGGAGGCAGCTTGGTGTTCCGGGTGTGTGGAGCTGGCCCAGTCCACGAGCAGGAATCTTTAAGTGACTTGAGCTTCTCCTTCTTGAGCTGCTCTAACCGGTGCATGGCGGTCATGTGTTGGCGCAGCTGCAGGCCGCCAGCAGAAGGGGCAGCCAGGGCTGAGGTGTCAGCCCCTGGGGGCGTGTCATCCAGAGCTGTCAGATCTCCCAAGCTTCCAGGCCCTGTCCCCGGCATGTCCACACCACTGTCATTGTTGGGGGCACTGCCCAAGGGAGAGGGCTCACTGCTGCAGGACGACTGGGCCCCGGGGCTGGATTGACACAGCTGTAGAGATGTGGTGAAAAGGTCAGACTCAGAGGTGTGAGCATCCACCTGGCCCCGCACCCATGCCTGCACCCACAACACACCCTTGCACACCCAGGGGAGGAAGGAGGCTGCCCTGTGGAGGAGCCTTGGCTTCTCCCAACTATAAGATGGACCTGAACTGCCTTCAGGGCAGAGTTAGTGGATGGGCAGAATGGGTGGTCAGCATGTAGAAGACACCCAGCAACTGTCAGCCCCCTTGACCCCACCCTGTGCTCTAAGCTCTCCCAACCAGTGTCCAGGTCGGAGTCCTGCCTGGTGAGCTTTCAACATGTGGACACTTCAAAGCTGTGCCCCATGGAAGCTGCCCAAGCCACAGGAAGTTGACATGAAAGAGGTACTTAAGCATTCGCAACAACTGCCATGAAGCCAAGAACTGAATGCTGCTGACTCCTGCCTTCCCGACAGGCCAGAGGGAGGGTGTTAGAAAGGGGAAGGACAGGGAGGTGGAACTGCTGATCAAACCAGTCCTGGCTCTGGGTTGGGGCAGAGGGGCTGGGAGCTCATGGCACGTGTGTGCCGTGCAGAACCCCATGGAACCTGGACTCTGAGCCCCAATGAGGCTCACCCTAAATGTGGCACCTTTGGGCTCATTTATAGGCTGATTGCTCCCAAATTCTGGACCTTTTTTTCAGAAGCTGCAAAGCTCCATCCTGTCCATGACAGCACTCATGTTCCTTACTCTGGCACTCAACACCTTCTGTACGTCTGTCCTCTGCAGCCCTAACCCACACCTCCACTCTGCCCTATCCCTTCTGCGGGCTTGGTCCCCACCGCTTGCTTCTGCACCTGGTTAGCTTGACTCTTGCTGCCAGCTGTGGCCTGTTCTGCAGTGCCACCTGCAGTGCCTGCCATCTACCCATCCAAACCCACCTTCCTGTGTCCTGGACAGGCACCCAGCCCACCCTCACTCATGCCAGCCCGCCCACACCCCCACCGGCTTCTCTGCTCACCTCAGTAACGTCTATCCTTAGGGGAGGTACAGTCGGGAAAAGAGGTAGAGACAAAGAACAGGTGGTTAGCACAAAAGGAGTAGAGGTCAGAGGGGTGAGGGTGCAGACAGGACAGAGGGGAGGGAGCCTGATGCGGCTCTGGTGTTGGTTAGAAAGGTGGACATCAGGAACCACCCCTGCCCCCTTGCAGACTGGCCTTGAAGGGGCAGGCACTCCCTGTGCCCACAGCCTGCCCAGCAGAACAGGACCTGCCACAAGAGAGCTTCTGAGAGGCCCATGGGGCGAAGGGAAGAAAGTCCAGCTGGAGAAAGGAGGGACAATGTGGCATGCCTGGGGAGGGGCCCAGGGGAGGGCCACAGCTGCAGTGGAGGCTCTGGACCACAGTAGCACTACGGAATGGCCTGGCCCGCTGGGCTTGGCTTCCTGGGGGCCCGGGCCGCCCCTGCCCCTCTCTGCTTACCCCGGAGCTCTCGGTCTTGATGGCCGTGACGTGCAGGCAGTCCTCTGCGGCCTGGCTGGTGCTGCTGGCCTCGGGGCGCTCCTCAGAGCCCTGGCCGCCCGGCTCCGTGTTGGCCTCACTGTCCCCATCCCCCTTGAGCAATGGGGCCCGGAGGTGCAGGTCGTGGCGCTGCTTCTTGGTGACGTGGGCATCCGGGCCGTGCACTGTTTTCACGTGCTTCCGGAGAGAGCTGGGGTCCGTGTACCGCTTGGTGCAGCCTGGGATCTTGCATATATAAGGTTTCTGGGAAGAAGAGCAGGCGGCCTTATGGATGGGCCACGAAGGCAAACTCGGGACGGGTGCCCTCCCACGCTTCTGAAGCCACGCCACCTGCTTTGCAGACCCTGCCTGGCACAGTTGGAAGGTGCTCCCCGTTTGCAGTCATGCCCTCTGGGTGGAAGGGGCCTGCCCTGCCAGCCTGTCTGCCACCATTTCTGGCAGGTAAGCACGTGGTTAAGGGAGCCCCCGCCACAAGCTGGGGACAGATGAGAGACTGTGGCGGGAGGGAGGACACAGAGCCTGGTGTGATCATAATGCTGCCTCCCCCGTGACCAGGGCGCTGGGTTTTGACATCAGTAGTGAGTGTTACACCTGTGAGGCAGCGCAGCACCCCCAGCTCTCTAATGAGGAAAAGGCAGGTTCAGAGTGGCAAAGACACTGCTCAGAATCACCCAGGAACAGGATGTAAACCCAGGGTTTCTAAAGCTCAGTCCTGAGCTTCATGTACATACACCCCCCACACCCACACATGTACATGCACATTCACATGTGTACACATACATCTACATACAGACATATACCCAATGCATACAGGCATGCAGATGCACACACGCACATGAGTATACATGTTTACACACGTGTCTACATGCAGATATATACCCCATGCATATAGGCACACACATACACAAGTATGCATGCTTACATGTGCATGTAAACACATACAAACATGCAGAGCCACATGTGTACATGTTTATAAATTCACATGCATATTTCTCCCCACACATAATACATACACATGTACATCCACACCCACATGCATAACATATTAACACATACACATACACAGCCCCCCCCTTCAAGGTCAGCTTGTCTGTAGAGACTGAAGGGTTCAGATGCCTTTGGGAATCCCTCTAACTTTTTATAAGCATTGGAGCAAGTCCCTTTGGGGTCCAAAATTTACCTAAGCTTTTAGAAATGCTCTTTCCCGAGTCTCCCCGAGTGACAGTATTTGATGGGCTGGGCAGGGACTAGGAGGTGGGTACAGCGGACACCATGGGCTCCCGCCGACTTCCCCACGTGGGCGTTCTCAGCCTCACCGGGGCTCTGCTACGGAGCAGGACCGCAGCACTAGCGGGTGGAGCGTGTCCTCCCCGCAGCCAGGCCGTGGTGGGGGCTGCTGCCCTGTGCTGAGCTGCCACGGGTCAGCGGTGGGGAGGGCACCTGGCATCCAGTCGCCTAGAAGCCATGGGGCGATGCATTTACACATGGGGCCCACTTGCGCGCCTGCGGGTACCTCGTTGGAGTGCGTGCGGTTCTGGTGCTTGGCACGGTCCGAGGCGTTGGAGAAGGCCTTGTTGCAGCCCTCGTGCTCACACACGTACGGCTTCTCCCCGGTGTGCGACCGCAGGTGTGTCTTCAGGTTCTCCAGGCGAGAGTAAGCCTTCGAGCAGCCTTCAAACTGGGAGGAGGCGGGTGTGGTCAGTGAGGGTGCCCTGGACCCAGTGCAGGAGCCTGGCCTTGGGCCACACGGCTTCCTCCCCAGCCCTTGTCTGCTCCACCTGCCAGGGCCGCCAGGAGTGCGCACTTCAACAGTAACATTTTCCTTCCTTTCTGATTAGAAAATTGACACATGGCATTTCTGGAAAATTTGGAAAGGACTGAGAAGTGGAGAGGGAAATGACAGCCACGGCCTGCCCAGGGACAGCCACCGCTGGCATCCAGCTAAGTCTCATTCTGCTGACGCTGCAATTCATCTCCACACATTCTTTTTAAAACCGTAATTGGGAACACAGCAATTATTCAGTTATGTTTTTCTGCTTGTTAAAATCAAGAGCACATTGTGAGGACATCATTACAAACTCTTTGGAAATGTTATTTTTAACTATTTCGCAATGCCCCTCCCTGGTTAGAACTTTCTGTGTATCTAAATGTGCTAAGAATAAAATCGAGTTCTCCGTGGCCTTGAGTGAGCCAGTCACGCTCACCCTCACTCTGGCCACCCCGATGTCTATTCCTTGACCCCACTGAATTCTTCCAGGCCGGGGCCTTTGCACACACAGTCTCCTTTGACCAGACCCTTTCCCCTGCCCCCACCCACCTTGGCATTGGAGTAGCTCACTCCTTCTCAATCTTTAAGTCGTCTCCTCTGAGAGCATTTCTCTGATATTCTTAATCACAATAACTACCCTTCCCCCTTAATTCTCCCTAGCACAATTTATAATGATCTCAATCGTTCTGTTACATGGCCTTCCCATTAGGATACAAGCTCAATGAGAGCAGGTACCTTTTAGGTCTTGTTCATTTCTGCGTTCCTAGTGTTCAGTGCCAGATGAAAAGGAGCATTTTGGGGAAGGAAGGAGCAAGAGAGAGCAGCAGGGAGGGAGGGAGGGAGGACCACTGCAGGAGGCTCTGCACCAAGAGTGTGCACTTAGAGACCCCGCAGTGGCATCCTATGTACCTGTGAGAACTGACCTCAGAACGACAGGTAAACCCCACAGGAACCGTCTCATTCCCTGCATCTGCCCCTTTATTTCTGACCAGTCTGAGCACACGTGGCTCCAAATGCCTGTGATCTGTTTCTGCAACTCATGGCTCATGTCAAAGGAAGACGGTTTGCTACACTTAAAATGTTAAGAAAATAACTTCCTGCAAAGGACACAGGAGCCAACACAATCTTATAAAAGGAGGCCTAATTTGGAGGACTGACACCTCCCAATTTCAAAACTTACTATAAAACTGTGACAGTGAAGACGGTGTAGTACTGGCATAAGGACACAGAGATCAATGGAACAGAAGTGAAAGTTCAGAAATGAGCTCATACATTTAGGGCCAGCAGAATTTCAGCAAGGGTGCCAAGGCCGGCCAAGGGGAAAGAACAGTCTCTTCAACAAATGGGATTAGGACACCTGCATATCCACATGCAAAAGAATGAAGTTGGACCCTCACCTCACACCATGTACAAAAATGAAATAAAAATGGATTAAAGACCTAAATGGAAGAGCTACCCTATAACACTACATACAGGGTGGGACAAAGCAGGTTTACAGTTGTTCGTACGGAAAATAACACAGTAATGAATAAATAATAATACAAGAATAAACTTTCGTGTATTCACAACTGTAAACCTACTTTTGCCCCACCCCATATAAACATATATAATGTTTATATTTATATAAATCAAACTATACATTTATAAACTATAAACCTCAAAGAAGAAAACATAGGGGTGAGTCTTTGTGACCTTGAATTAGGCAATGGTTTCTCAAATATGACACTAAAAGCACAAGCAATTAAAACACTGGACTTTGTCAAAATTAAAAACTTTGTGCTTCAAAGGAAACTATCAGGAAAATGAAAAGAAAACCCACAGGATGGGAGAAAATATTAGCTAATCATGTATCTGATAAAGGTCTAGAGAACAATTCAGCAATAAAAAGAAAAATAATTTTAAAATGGGCAAAATATTTGAGTAGACATTTCTCCAAAAAAGATATATTAAGAGGCCAGTAAGCACATGAGAAGACACTCAACATCGTCAGTCATTAGGGAAATGCTAATCAAAATTGTAACGGGATGTCACTGCACATCCACTGTGATGACTGTAATCAAGACAGGTAGCAGTGGTGACAAGGACATGGAGAAATCAGAACCTCATGCATTGCTGGTGGGAATGTAAACAGTGCAGCAGCCTTTGTGGAAATCAGTCTGGCTGGTCCTCGAGAAGTTAAACATAAGAGTTACCATGTGACCCAGCAGTTCTACTCCAGGCATATACACAAGAGAACTGAAAACAAGTCCATACAAAAACTTGTAACAAATGCTCATAGCAGCATATTCATAATAGCCGAGAAGAAAAAACAATGAAAGTATCCATCAACTGATGAGTTAAAAAACTAGTATCTATCCATACAATGGAATATCATTTAGCCATGATATAAAGAAATGAAGTACTGACACATGCTACAACACGGATGAACCTAAAAAACAGATAAGTGAACAAAGCCAGACACAAAGGCTACACATGGTTTGATTTCATTTCTATTAGCTGCCTGGAGAAGGCAAACTCAGGGATAGGAAGCAGATTAGTGGCTGTCAGGAAGGGGGGGAGGACAGGAAGCGACTGCAAACAGGTCTGGGGCTTTGATCTGGGGTGATGAAAACGCTCTGGAATTAGTGTGATTCACAACTTGTGAATACACTAAAAATCACTGAATTGGACATTTAAAAAAAATGGTAAACTTTATAGTATGTGCATTTTATTTCAATTAAAAACATAACTCGCCAACAAAGGTAACATATTTCATTGAACCCTGGACACCACCAATCTTAAGACAGCCTGATTCCAGAAGTATTAAAATGAGAATACAGTGTATGCCTCGGAATCTATGGAATGGGGCAAATCACGGAGAGGAGCTCCCAGAGGTTCCAGCTGTAGACACATCAGGGCCTCACTGGCCCAACTCCCCTCTTAAAGAGGGGGTGATTTCTGTGTGTTAAAAAAAAGTCTCACCAATTATAGATCCTGTTCACTCCATAAGGGAGGCTGTCTAAAAGGTCTTATATTTGTGTTCACTTAAAAAAACAACAAAAAACAGAGAGATTTTTAACCCCTCATTGCTCACGCTGTGACTCGCCAGTGAGGCCTTTCTTTGTGCCAGGGAGCAGCTGCAGGTGGCTGCCAAGCCAGCCCCTCTGTCCGGGGTCACCAGACCCGGGAACTGGGGGGGTACAGCTGTGCTTTGAGGTTTGCAGTCACACAGAAATAGTAACCACAGAGACACCAGCACACTCCTACTGCAAGTACACACCCTGAGAGAGAGAATCAAAGTTCTGGGACTACAGGTAGGTGGGGGGCTTCAGGGACCAAGACAGACAGAGGCCCAGGGCAGGAGCAGAGAGGGTGGCCCGTGGGCCTGGGCTGCTGTGGCCCGTTGTCCCCAGGTTCCCTGTGCTCAGCCGCATCTAACACAGCCCGCGCCCCTGGGTGCCGGGTGGCCTGCAGATGGGCACTCACCGTGCACTTGTGGGGCTTCTCGCCCGTGTGCCGGCGCATGTGCACCACCAGCATGTACTGTGCCTTGAAGGGCTTCTGCTCCCGCGTGCAGGCCTGCCAGCGGCACACGAACTCCTTCTTCTCCCCGTGGATGTGCTCGTTGTTGATGTGCTGCCGGAACAAGCCCACAGAGGGGGTGAGCCCGGCCACCCGCTCCAGACCCCACCTGGTGCATGCAGACCACCCCAAAGACCGTCACCCGCTCGTGCAGGTCACCCGCCCAGCCGCGCCTCCTCTGGAGTTGTCATTAGTGGCCGCTAAGCGAAAATCTACTGTGCCAATGTCTGGGCTGCATTTTCCAATTAGTCATCAAAGGGACCGTCTAAGATGGTCAAAGGTGTCCCGCCCACCCCGGGCTGGGCTCCAGACTCCGGTCTATGGAGAACTGGCGGTTACGACGATGCTCCCGGGCTGCAAACAGTAGGCACTAATTAACTGCCGTGAGGCGGACATGCACATAGGGGCCACACGAGAAGCCTCACCCGAGCTTGTCCCTATTGTTCCAGATTTTTAAATTAATTTTTTATTGTAATGGAAACGTAAATGCATCCTAGTCTCTATTTTTGATAATAACCCGCAAGATGATGGCTTTGTCCCCTTTTCACAAAGGCCCAGCTTGTTAAGTGGCTGCAGTAAGTGTGGCCTGGCAGTAAGTAGGGGAAGAGTGAGATTCTGACCCTGCCGGAGGGTTCAGTGTGACACTGCCCCTGGGACAAAACAGCCCAGGAGAGTGAGCAGAGCAGCTGAAGGGAACAGGGTTGACCCGGCTGCATTGCCCGGGGAGCCCAGCTGCCAGCAGGCTGCCAGCACACGGGCCCATCTCGGGTGAATCGGGTAGTGCGTGGCACACAGCCTCCCCTGGAGGGGCCCTTGGGTGTCTTAGCCAGCACTGCCCTGGACAGGAACAGGGGCTAACTTTAACTTTTCTCTTTCTCCCAGTCCCTGCACCCATACCTGGCCTCTGCCCTGGCCTCATCGCCTGGATGACTCCCAGAGTAGTTTCTGCTGCGATGTGGGAGCCACAGGCCACCGAGGCTTTCTGTACAGGTAACACAGCAAGCGGGCCTGCGCAGAGCCTTGGGAGTTTAGTCACTTGCTTTGACTATTTAACTGCAGGCTGCAGTCCTCATTGAAGCAGGGGTATTACTACCTCTGAGATTGGGATGTGCTATGTGTGTGGGGCCTCCGGGATTTTTAAGTCCCTAATCTTTTGAGTTGCTTATTTACCTGGGGAGTACAGACAGGTGGTATCAGTGCCTCACATGGTAGTAAAGAATACACTGGTTCTCCTGCTTCCCTCACACTGGGGCTGCTCTCTAAAGGCCACCAGGGAGCCCCCGTAGGTCCCATCAAGGCCTCATCCTTCCCCTTCCATCTCCCTCTCAGTTAAAGGTCGTGTCCTGCTGTATGGGAGTCAGGCTGGGCCTACGTCCCCTCGAGGAGAGGGGGAGGGTGGAACGTCAGGTCTTGGAGGCCCCTTCTCTCCAGCCCCAGCCCCTTTCTTCTCTCGGTTCTCAGCTCAGCTAGCTTTCACTCACCCCACCCCCCCACAGCCTCTAGACCTGCACCGCCCAGTGCAGCAGCCACTCGCCACGTGTGCTTTCAGCCCTTGAAATGTGGCTGCTCCCAGCTAGGATGGGCTGGAAGTGTGAACACACCTGTTTCAAACACTCAGAATGAAAAAATAAGGGATGGAAAGTGTTTCAATAATTTTGTTTTATATGGATTACATGTTGAAATGGTAACATTTTAGATATACTGGGTTAAATAAAATACATCATTAAAATTAATTTCACCTGTTTCCTTTCACTCTCTATTACATGTGCTCCTACATAAGTAAAGTGAAATGAGTGGCTGGCATCTGTGGCCTGCAGTGTCTTTTTACTGGGCAATGCCGCTGTGGGTCTTCGCAACCTGCAAGGCTGTCTGAGAGCTGGACGGAGGCACTGCAGCCCCTCACTCTGAAGGCAGGGTTACTCGTGCCTGAGCAACAGGCCCAGCGGTCACGCAGGCAGACACCAGCGCTGCTGCCAGTGAACCTACAGAGCTTTGAACGTCCAGGGAAACCTTATCATATTAGCCCCACTTTCCATTTTTAAAGCCTTTCAAATGATAGAAATGCATCCTGACAATGCCTTTCATTTTTTCTTATTGGTTTACTTAGCAACAAATTGTTCATAATCGACTGGGGGCTCCAGCTCGCCCGTGTGCCTGCTGCCATCCATCTTCCTGGGAAGCGGAGACAGAGCTGGGCAGAGGACCCGGCTGCCCTCTTCCAGGAGCCTGCTCTTCCCAGGGCCAGCTGGAGGCGACCACCTCCAGCCACAGGGACCGTCCTGGTACAGGTAGGAACCTGCAGCTGAAGCCCTCCTTCCCACACCTAGTGCCTTCATTTGAGGAATCCCTCCTTGCCCTTCGGGGCCGACCCACCTGGTACTGAGTGCACCTTTTCAGTGCTGGTCTCCACCCTCCGCCCAGGCCCTCTGCCAGGCCGGGACGCTGCCCCCTCTTCCTCTAATCGAGTCTGACCTGTCCTATAACGCACAGCTCCCATGCCCTTTCTCCAGCTCGGACTCACTGACCCAGAGGGGGATTAGATAAGACTCTGCCACAGGCTCTGTGTCAGCTGTGATAACGTTTGCTGGGAAATTTGTCTCCTGGCTGAGAATGTGGGAAGCAAAACCCAAAAAGAAGAGAAACCTACAGTATTTGAGGGCAAGTGGCACAGATGGAGGAAGCGGAGGGAGTGGACGGTGCTCTGATGCTGAACACACGGTGCTGGGGGGAGGAAACTCAGGACGGCTCCGGCCGAGCAGTGCGCACGTGCGTGTGCGGGCCTGTGTGCGGGCCCGTGTGCGGCTCCCCAGCACCGCTCCCCGCTCAGAGCGTGCTCATCTTTACAGACACTCGTTCACCGAGCGTGCGCTGGGACAGGTGTGAGGGGGGCTTGCTCTTGAATTTAAGTTCTTTTCTGGATGAAGGAGAGAAGTGCTCGGGGCTGGTGAGGAACAGCGAGGGGCAGAGGAGCAGCCAGGCAGGGAAAGCTGCTCTCTGCTGAGTGCTTACGCTGGGATCACACTCGGCCTCCACGGCGCTGTGGAGCAGGGCTCACCCCCTACACAGGAGGACGAGCTGAGGCCCACGGAGGCTGAGTCACTTGTCCAGAACTCGGCCGGCTGTGGTGGAGCCAGGATGGGAGCCAGTGCCTCTGACTCTGAGCTCGCTCCTGCTCCTCCCACTGCACAGACTTCCCCGAAAGCCACCACAGCAATGCCCCCATCGAAGAGTTCACGGTGGGGACCAAGGCAAGGGGCATACCCTGACGGGCACATCCGCTCCCATGGCCTTCTCTGGCCTCCTGATCTGTCAGTACCCAGGCATGTTTAAGCAGCTCCCTCTCTGATCTGGGTGGAAACACCCATCTCACCTGTGGCTACCGGGTCTCTATGAATGGTGTCCAAGAGGAAATTACCAACTCCTTCCTCCAGGGAGAAACCTCCTTCAGGTTTCAGGGTCAGGTTTGTTATTATCCTGTGCGTACAGGCTGGTTTAACTAATCTTATTTCCCTCTTTGCATTGGTTGCTAGGAATCTCAGAAAAAAGATTTACATGTGAACTGTAGCTGAGAGGACTTGGTTTGGCACACTAACTTGGCTCCTGACTTCATTTTATTCTTCACTTCCCCGTAATCGTCTTGTTTTCTTATTTTTCTTCTAATCTCTTGTACTACGTATGTATTTGTAAGCCCTCTTTTAGAAACAGGGCATAGAAAAATAATCATGCTTCCCACTTGCAGAGGATATGGGCCAGGCATCTCTGGGGGTCTCCCCTCCAGCTCCTTCTCTCCATCGGAGGGCCTGGAAGGCTGGGGGCTCCGTGACCTAGGCTCTGCCCATTGGGCAGGCCACTGGGGCTCGGAGGCTTACATGCACCAGCTGCTCCTGCGTGTCATACTCCTTGGTGCAGTCTTCCCAGTGGCAGTTGGTCTCGTAGACGACCACCTCGGCCTCCTGCTTACAGTCATCCCTGTCCAGGTCCTCCTTGAGGTCAGCCAGCTGCTCCTGGGGAAGGAGCAGACACTCACTGAGCCTTGTCCAGCAAAGGCTGCTGTTAGCTCTGGGCAGCCTGTGCCAACGACCCTGGGCTGTACAGGTGCACACACACACACACACACACACACACACACATGCACACACACGCTCATCAGCTTTCTCAGCCCCTTTCCTGAGCTGGCTCCTACCCATCACTCTCCCATCACTCAGCCGTTCTGAGGCCCCTCCCTTCTCTCTAATGCCAGTTGTCACCACCAAAGTATCTCATCACATCCTGAGTCAAATGACCTGGCAAGGAGAACAGGAGAGAGCAGGCAGTGACTTTGGCTATTTGATTTCCCCTGGGGGGAGCGGGTGGGCCCCACAGGCTCAGGGTGGGGCATTTTTAGTGATAGGATCTGTTCCTCATGGAGGTGAGAGGAACCCAACAGGCATCTGGCCTGGACCTGCAGACCTCTCACTCTAGTATTGTCCCCTTCTCCCAGGGCACACAGCACACTTGGGTTCACACCCAGCACGGTGCTCTGCTGGGTGAAAGTGCCTGGCATATCCTCCCAGCAGCAGCCTTCTGTGTAACAGCCCTGCAATGTGGCGCTTGTAGTCTTCTAAAAAAAAATGTTTTTATTGATTTTAGAGAGAGGAAAGGAGAGGGAGAGAGATAGAAACATCAGTGAGAGAGAAACATTGATAGGCAGCCTCCTGCAGGCCCCTACTGGGGCTGAGCCTGAAACTCGGGCATGTGCCCTGACTGGGAATCGAACCAGCCACCTCTTGGTGCACACAGGTTGATACGCAACCGAGCCACAGTGGCCGGGCGGGCGCTTGTATTTCTGAAGTACAGCTAGAAAAGCAGACTCAGGGCGGGGCTGACTGATCTTCCCCAGGACACACAGTGAGCGTGTGGAGGCCTAGGCTGGACTCCAGTCTCCTGAGCACGAAGAACCCACATGTGCCCATTTCAGGGTGCAAAGGAAAGGCCCCTGAGACAGACCTCCACCTGATCACAGATGCTTGATTCAAAAGGACAAAACTTTTTACTCCAAAACCAGCAACAGACTGAGAATACACCAGGGCCACCTCACCCCAGCTAATGCTGACTCAGAGCTGGCCAGGGGAAGCCTCCGAGCAGGGAACCTGGGGACAGGTTGGGAGGAAACAGGCGCTGGCGAAGGTTGGGAGGAAGGCCCAGGAGGACCTCCAGAGGATGTGGAGAACCCCAATATTCCACGGGCCTGCTAGGCAGGCTCAGAGCAGAGCCAGGCAAAGAAGCAGATGTCTGAATGACTCGTTTTACATTTCAGACTACCTACAAGTGGCACAAATGTCCTGTCTTTCGAAATAGCCTCTGGGGTAACATTTATAGCTCAGGCTAAGGGAGGCAACTCTTCCCACAGCCACGAGCCCCCACAGGCTCCAGACACTCGGTAAAGCGGGGCTGCAGCTCCTAGGTCAGCCCCACTCCTGACACATCCGTTTCTAGGGTCGGCGTCAGCGTCTGCACCATGACCCCCCGTGCCGGCTGGACCAGCCCTCCTGACTGACTTTCCGTGGAGCTGGAAGGGCTCCTGCAAGAGAAGCCTCCAGTTGTTTGTGGATGCACCTTTCAATTAATGCACGTGTTCTGAAAAGGAAAGCAACATGCTGTGGAAGAAGTCCCCAGGCAGCACTGGGGCACATTAAACCAAGTTGCACAAATGCCCCTGCCCAATTCCTTAGAGATGGGAGGGCTGGGCAGGGCTTCCTGACACCCACTCTGCACTCACAGGAAAACTGCACATGGGCTTATTTCCATAAGCTTCATGCCCTATTGATTCCAGAGACCCGGAGAGGCTACAGACAGACACACGTGTGCAGGACTGTGCAGGGTGGCGGGTGCGCAGGCCTCCGGATCTAGCTGGGTGTCTTCCTAGCCCACAAGGTTAGGGCTCAGGCAGGGAAGGGCGTCACTGAGTTGCATTTTCTGCCAAGGGAGAGCATGCCCACCCACCTGGGAGGAGTCAGGTTACTGAATCAGGACAGAGTGACACGGTGACAGTCTCCTCATGATAAATGGCTTTCCTTCCCCTGACACAAATGAGGAGCCCAGCTGGGCAGGAAAGAAGGCTTTGTGGGGCCCTGGCTGGAAGGGGCTGGACAGGGGGCTCCCTGTGCTGTGTGGCCTCCGCCCATCCTCTCTGCCCCTGCCTTTTCATCCCCCTGGGATGTGCGTCGCCCTCATCAATTTCCACAGCCCCGATGAGGGCCGGCCCCGTGGAAACCACGCATCATGCTGAGAGGCTTTGGCGTCAGCGAGGGGAGAAGAATTTGTCACCAGCCCCTCTGTTTGCCTGACAGTAAGAGAATCCAATATTTCATAAAAATCAAGTGCCCAGAGCCTGCCCGATGGTTTACAGGTCTCATGAAGTATGGTGTGACATGCAGGGGAGACAGGGACAGGAAGCCCTGAGCATCGCTGGTGTCAGAGCTGGTGACAGTATAGTAACAGATGGAGGCCAGGCCACCGTGAGAGGCCTGGGGGCAGGAGGCTTGTCTGCAAGGTCAGCACTCACACTGAGCCCTTCCCACCAAAGCCTCTGCTACGAAGCTGGGGCTGTCTGCGTGTCGTCTCAGAGTATCGGAATAAGGGGCAGAATCTCCCCAGGGACCTGCACAAGGGTCTCAACCCACAACAGGCCGTCCTGGGTTGTGGACTGCTCCGTTCCTCACCTTCCTATGAAGAATCCTCTTCCCTTCCTTCCCCTCACCACACCACTCATTTCCTCAAATGCGCATCGAGTCCTCAGAAAATATGATTTCCCAGTTACCGTGCACCAGGCCCAGGGCAAACCCTAGTGTAAACCCTGGTGACATGGAACTGAACCACTTCTCCCAAAGTACCATCTCTCCAAGCTCACAGAACAGTGTGGGGGGCAGACAACGCGATCCAGAGGCTAGGATGGGCATCTGAGCAGCTGCAAGTCCCATTATCTGGGAAGGTCAGGAAGGGACAGATTGGGAGACAGAATTCCAGGAGGAGGGAGCAACTGGACAGGAGTCTGAGCCATTCAGGGGACATGAGAAACTCAGTTTGACTGGGGCTTGTGCTTTATGAGGGCGAGATGTGTGTGGTGGGGGGAGAGACAGCTGCAGCTCCAGATGTACATTCATTCACTCACTCACTCATTCTTAGGACATGTTAGGGACGGGGGGAGAGAGAGTTGTCTCCCATATGCACCCCGAGATGACCAAGGATGGAACCCGAAACCCAGGTATGTGCCCTGACCAGGAACCAAACCAGCAACCTTTCGGCGCAACCAACTAAGGCACTCGGGCCAGGCTGTTCAGTATGTGTTTGATGACTATGTAATGTGCAGGGTGCTGGAGACACGGCCCTGGTCCCCCCCAAGCTCATGATCCATCCATCACCCCCCCACTGGTTCACTTATTTGCTCATTCGTTCACGCAGGCAGCATCTGTCCATCCATTCACCAGCAGGGCCTCAGTCCCAAGTTAGCTGACCCGCCTGAAGATGTGAGGATGGCGGCAGTTACCTGTGTCAGGGTCAACGGGGAGGCTGGTCGCAAGCCCTCGGCCTCCGTCTTGACCTTGCTGCGCTTATGAATGACGATGGGGTTGACGGTGCTGCTCACAGCCGACTCGCTGCTCTGCTTGTTCTGAGGAGGGAGCAAGGAGAGCCTGTCACTAGGGGGCGGGGCAGGGACACCTCAAACCTCTGGGACCCTCCCCACACAGACTACCTGGGCCAACCCTTGTGCTGAAGTTTGAGAAACCGAGTCCTCCAGCCAGGGGCAGGGCCAGGAGAGAGCCCAGAGCTCAGCCTGTTAGCACCTTCCCCACCACCATCCACAAGAACGGAACAGACGCCTCTTTGGGAAAGGCTGGGCACTCTCCCTCCTGGCCCGGCAGCTTCAACTCCTCAGCCCCCAGAGCAGCGGCTCTGGGTCTGAGAACAGGGCCTGGCAGCCCAGGGAGCAAGAGAAGGGCTGGGGCCTCAGGACGCGGGAGCTGGAGCTGCGGCATCAGGTGGTGTGGCTAAAACCCACGATCCTGTCCGGGGGACCCACTCGGTGGTGGCGTGGAGCCCTGGGGTAGAGAAGGAGGACATCCCGGAAGAAAGTTGTGTCTGGTCTCCCTCCCTAGCACTTGGTCACACCTAGGCTCTGCCGGGCGGGTGCCTGGCCAGTCACTTCACCTCAAGAACTGTCACTGTAAGTGCTAACCAGGACCCGGGTCTACACAGGGCTCTGCACACATGGGCTCGTGTACACACAGTGACCCAATGTGAGGGGCAGGCCCCACTCTGCAGATGCGTCAGCTCAGGCCGCAAAAGGTTTCAGGCAAGTCAGGGCCCAAAGCACGTCTGACTGATGCCAAAGCCCGTGCCCTCTCCATGATCGGACGCTGTCCCTACCCCTCCATTTCCTCATCTGCAAAACAGGACTTCCTTCCTTCACTAAACACTAGTGGCACCTGCTGTGTGCCAGGCACGTGTGAACACGCCCAGGCGTGTCAAACGCCCACCGGAAAGGTCAAATAAGATGGCCTTGGGGGAACAAAATAAATGAACAAACAAAACTGAGAGACTCATAGCATAGAGAATAGACTGATGGTTGCCAGAGGGGACTGGGAGAAAACGGGGAAGGGATTGAGAAGTTACAAAATAGTCACTGGGATGTAAAGTACAGCATAGAAGTAGAGTCAGTAATATTGTAGCAACTATGTATGGTGCCAGGTGGGTACTGGAAATATTCGGGGGACCCTTTGTAAGTATATGATTTTCTAACCACTCTGCTGTACACCTAAAACTAATACAAAATAATATTGAATATAAACAGTAATTTAAAAATAAATTTAAAAAATTATTTTAAAAGATGGCCTTTGGTGAATCCATGCTCTAAAACTAAAATGCACATTCATTACTGTCCATTAATCCATCCATACGCTGGGCATGGAGCACCTACACTGCGCCAGACTCTGAATTCTAGGATTTCTCCATCTACTTACTGTGTTTACTGGGCAGGTGACTGCAGAACTGAGGCTGGGTGCTTGTCCACATGCCTGGGGTGGTGTTAGGACCAACCTAGGTGTCCCAACCAACCTGGCATCCAGCCCAAGGCCCTGCCAGTCATGTGGCCGCTGCTCAGAAGGCACCCCACCAGCCAGACCTGCACCCAGAGTCCTCCCACAGTTCCCAGTGTGAGAGGGCAATCATCAGCCCTCATGGGGTCCAGGAGAACACCAGGTGGCCAGCCCCCTGCTCCCTGCACACACCTACCTGGCTGGCATCACTCAGACAGTTGCTGCTACTGCTGAGCTGGGTGGGCGTGGTGTTGATGGAGGTGAGGGCCATGGGTTGCTGGGCCAGGAAGGTGGGTGAGGGCTGGATCAGGGGTGGTGTATGTCCGAAGGCTGATCCCAGGCCTCTTTGCTGGCTCAGGATCTGCTGGTAGGCCACGGGGTTGATGGGATGGGGGAAGGTGAAGGCTGGGCTGCAAAGAAGAGCAGATAAGGTGGTGGAGTGGGGTTGGGGGGAGGGGGACCAGGGCTCTGTTAGGTTGACGCTTCCTGGGCAGAGACCTTGCCCAGGGATTGGGATGGGCATGTACTAACCTCACCATCACCATGGTTTTACCTCACTCAAGGACCACTAGTGGCTCCCTACTGCCTCCAGCTCAGGCCTCACCGTCCGTGCTTAGCCCCCAGGCCCTGCCCGAGGATGCAGCCTTCACCCTGGCAGGTTGGACTCGGGAGGTGCCAGATTCCATCTCATCCCCACCCTGGCCCTTCACTGCCCTGACTCTTAAGAAGCGCCCCCTGCGTCACTGCTCTGTATTTGAGCCCCATTTGGCCTCTAAAGCCTGTTCTAGGGCCCCCTCACCCAGGACTGTCCTGCCACTCGCATCTGAGCCACTCTTTCCAGAGCAGGACGCTGAAGAAAGAATGATGCCCCGAGGCTGAGCTATAGAGGGTGCTGTGGCTACCCCCTTGCTCCCTCAGATCACGCTCCGATGGTGGGGGAGGGGGGCGGGCTGCCCTGCGTGAGGGGCTCCTGCCCACAGCCACGGGGTGGTCTCAGAAATGCAGCCCAAGGCCCAGCAGTCTTCAGGTGACTACAGCCAGGGCTGGCATCGTGACGGCAGCTTCAGGGGGACCCAACGCCAAGGCAGTCTCACTTTCCTGACCCTCAGAGACGGTGAGATGATAAATGTCTGTTGTTTTAAACTGCTCAGTTTAGAAGTAATTTGTTATGCAGCAAAAGATAAATAATATACCTGTTATCACTATTTCTGGGTCCTTGGGCAGAGCTCTCCTGACATCCTAACACCTCTGGCCTCTCTCGGGACACTCGGGAAGCACATGGGTTCCAGTCAAGTGGGCTGGGGTCTGAGTCTTCAGAACAGTCAAGGGCGGCACAGAGGGACCAGGGCTAATGGCGTTGATTAGGTTTCGGTGTGCCATGTGGTGGCCACGTGGAGGCCTGCCAGGCAGTGACTCTCATGGCCCAGGTCGGTGTCACTCACGCTTTGTGTGGCCCCAGGCTGGTCAGCGACACGGCAGCTACATGACACTGGCTGAAATACTAGGAGGGTCACCTTTGATTTCATGACGGAACCTTTCATGACAGGCCTCCCTTAACTTCCACACTGGAAATTGTTTGGAGCATGAGGTCCTGTCTCTCTTCTTGGGTTGAAAGCGCTGACCCTCCCTACTTGGCCCCCAGTCCAGCGCCCGACTCTCGGCCCTGCGCCTGCAGGCTGGGCTCACCTGAGGGTGCCGGCCGACAGGTGCCCGTAGGAGCCGCTGGCCGCCGAGCTGCTGCGCGAGTTGTTGATGTAGGCCACCAGGGAGTTGGGGGACGTGCGGATCATCCGCTGCAGGTCCAGGCTGGCATCCGACAGCGGGGAGATGGACAGCGCCCGCTTACGGCTCAGGCGGGGCGTCACCCGTGGGCTGGAGAAACGCGACACTGTGGGACAGCCAACCCGAGGCACATCAGCAAAACGGTTTGGGGGTGTGGAGGGGGCAAGGCAGACTGGCAGGTGGGGACAGGAAGAGCCTGTGAGGATGATCTATAGGGACCTGCGGCTCTGCCATTCTCCAGTTGTGGCCTCTTGTGAGCCTTTCTCAGCCTCAGTTTGCTCATCTATAAAATGGTCTGACCCACACATGGTGTGGTGAGAATTTAAGAAGCACACAAGCACCAGTCAGGCGCTAAGTGAGTGAACTGGAGCACTGATATATGTAGCACCCTTCCTAACGGGAGTGCAGGGACCAGAGCTGGATCCAGCAGTGCCTGCAGCATGGCAGCAAGGTGCCCAGTGTCGCGAGCCCACCCATGAGGCAGCACCAGGTCAAGACAGGGCCTGGCCCGGCTCGTGGCTCAGTTGGTTGAGTGTCGTCCCATGCACTGGAAGGGTGCCGGTTCGATTCCCGGTCAGGGCACACACTTAGGTTGTGGGTTCAATTCCCAGTTGGGGCACGTGGGAAAGGCAACCGATTCATGTTTCTCTCTCTCTCTCTCTAAGCATGTCCCCAGGTGAGGATTTAAAAAAAGAAGCAGGGCCTGGCCAGTGCCCAGAAGACCCTCTGTCCATCGGGACCCGCCCTAAGGGCAGCCACTATCCTGGCTTCTAACAGGCACTTAGTCTGCTTATTTTCGAGTAGTTACCTATTTCTATAAATGAAATTATAAATGCGTTTTGGTCTAGCTTCATCCAACATTACAGTTTGTGAGGTTTCTCCATGCTGCCGTGTGTAGCACTATCTGGCTCTTTTTAATTGCTGTAGAGAATTCCACTGGACGACTCTGGCCAGGGTAGCCTGTGGTCTCCCCAGAGGAGGGTCCTATGGGGTCTGAGCTGGTCTGAGCAAGCAGAAGGGAGATCGGCGCCATCAGAGCCCAGGCACAGCGAGCACAGGCATGGAGGTGGCTGGGCCAGGCCACGTGGGGCACAGGGTGTGTTCAGGCAGCCACTGAAGTTGTTTACAGGCCACCCCTCCTGCCCAAAGGGAACCCGGAGGCCACTGACAGGAGGACAGGTGGGCAGGGGCCAGCAGGGCAGAGAGAGGCCGTTCCACGCAGGTATGTGAAATGCAGGGCACGGCTGGCAGAGAATGAACATGTCCCTGCTGTGTGCCAGGCGTTCCTCAGCTCCCCTTATTTTCCTCACCATAGCCCTGCCATCCGCACTGGCAGACCCCTTTACAGAGTAAACTGGGATCGGAGAGGGTCTGGACAGGGCGGAAGCCTTGGTGGGTGGCGACTTGTGCAGTGATGTTGTCAGACCATTTCTAGGCCACTGTTCTGTCCAGAGGAGACCCAGAGCCCTGACTGGGGTGGGGGGCTGTGGGAGGAGCTGCCTGAAGCCATGGCTGAGCCCGAGGGTGCAGGGAGCGCCCATCTGGGGCAGGTCCTCCTCCCTTCCCGCAGTTACGTGTGAATAGTAGTCTCTCCTTACTCCCGGGACATACATTCCAAGACCCCAGTGGATGCCTGAAACCGCAGGTAGCAAACCTTACATACACTATGGCTTTTCCTATGTGCACTAACCTCTCATGTCAGTGTTTACTGAATGCCTTGTAGGTGCTAGGTACTGTTAAAGTATTAAGTAGTTTAATCTTCATAGGTGTCCCATAAGGAAGGGGCTATTATTAGCCTCATTGTACAAATGACAAAACATTTGTACCAGGCAGCCTTGGTAGAGAAATGGATTGGAAGGCAGGCAGATGGCCACCGAACCCACCCACCTCCCAGCTTCTGCTGAGGGTGGGGAAGAGAGGTATCTTGGGGAGGGTGCTCCTGGCTAGGCGGGTGGACACACTCACCTTGTGGGGGCCCATAGCCTGCACCAGCCAGCCACACACCCTGATGCTTAGTGGCTGCCCTGGTGTCTGTTACTAGCCACCCTAAGCCTCTATTTGCCCAGCTGTGGCAATGTGGGGGCAGTGTGGCTGGGCTCACAAGGTTGTTTCAAGGACACATGAAGAGTGTGAAGGACAGTGCCTAGAACCCAGCAGAGCTCCCGGGGGGAGCTATAAGTTGATACAGCTTCTCCAGGGGCTGGGAGGGCTGATGGGCAGGGTGAGCCCAGAGCTAATACTGGAGTAAAGGACAAGTCTAGAAAAGACGACCGGGCCACACTGCAGCACACCTGTCACTAAACACTTGCTCACCTGTCCATCTGGGCACCCTCCAAGCCAGGGCTGGGGAGTAGCCAGCCCGCAGGCTGTGTATGGCCCCCGAAATCATTTGGTCTGGCCCTGCCAAGGCCTCGCCAAAGAGAAGCAGTTCCAGCCATCCCATTAGGGGTGAGTTAATTAAATGTTTGACCAAATGTAGCAGGCTAATTTTTAAGTTGATAATTTTTCAAGGCCCATGAGTGATGTTATAAATATCCAAATGGCCCTTGGCAGAAAAAAGGTTCCCCGCCCCTGTAAGCCTTGTTCTTATTTCCTGAGTTCACACCTTGCCAATCCTGACTTTAAAGGGAACTCACAGTAAGATGCAAAAGTGAATCTTCCAAAAGACTCCTGTTATACTGGCTTACGAGCTGCATGGCAAATGGGGAGATGTGGGGCAGGGGGAAGGTTGAACATCAAGTAAAGTCAGAAATACAGGCATCTTTGTGATACAAATTTACAAAAAGATTTTGCTAATATTTGGATTCCCATCCTCTCTTGCACCTTTAACAAGAGGAAACAGGCCAAATCTGACAGTGATATTCATCTCTGTTATTCCCACCCCTCCAGGGAAATATGTTTATTAATGTGCCTCTTCCCCTGATAAATTACTAAATAGAAAGAAAAGCCTGGCACTCATTTCCTGTAGCTTCTCCTGTGATTTATGACCGGGATTGGCGGAGCCACCGCATCCATTCATCTGTGGATGCCTGTTCTGAGGTCCCACAGCCTCCGGGCGACAGGCACCAGCCTCCTTACCCAGCCAGGTGTCCGCTGACACGGCCCATTCCTGCCGCCACTTGTACCTAGACCCTTTCACCACTAGTTCTTTCTCTCGCTCATTCGCTTGTTCATCTGCTACCAGACCCTTGTGCCGCGTTGGCAGTACCCTGGGCACTGGCTGGAGGCTGCAGGGACTGCATGCAAGGAGGACCCTCGGACCTGTACTCCTGGAGCTCCCCTTCCAGGTGAGAGATGGAAATGGTGGCCACCACGCCAGCAGGATTCATTAGGCGCCACCTCTGCTGCATTAGCCTAGGTGATCCCGAGTGCTCGGGGGGTGGCTGCTTTCCTTGGGATAGCTGGGAAGGGCAGGAGATGTGAGAAAGGCCCCAGACCTGACCCAGGTTTGGATGTGGCCCGACAGTTCTAAACTGGGTGGCTCTGGGTGAGTGGCTGAAGCTCTCTGAGCTGGTTCCTCACCTGCAAGACGGGCCAACAGAACCCACCTCCGGGAGGCCATGGGCTACTGATCAGCATATCCAGAGCACTGGATGGACCTCCTGTGGATCAGGAACCTGGACTGAAGGCAGGCAGAGGGATGCCGGGAACCTGGTTCGGAAGAACCTCCCAGGAGGAGCCATTTCTGTGCCAGATGTTACTGTCGTCAGCATGGGGCTGGGACACCCCTCCTTGGGACACAACTTTGTGGCCAGGCTCATGGACCCTGACTTCTTAGCGGTTAGGGAGCCCTCCTGCACAGCTCGACCCCTCACCCAGGTATTTCCTGAACTCACTGAGGAGATGCTCTAAGGGCATCCAGCCCGAAGACCTTGCCCTGCCCACACTTAGCCATCCACAGCCACCCACACCCCCTCTTATGGGCTGTACAGGGGGCCTGGGCTTTGGAGCCCAGAAGCTCGGATCGAGGCTGACCAGCCCCGTTTCCTGCTTCTGTGATGGGGAGAAAGATACTCAGGGCTCCGGCTCAGCTGCCTCACCTGTAAAGTGACTTCACGAAGCTTTCTCACGGGACTGTTTGTGCAGGTTCACCAGATGCCCGGCACGCACCACTAGCTGTGCCTGCGCACAGCAGCCCACCCTCTGGGACCTGCAGCCAGGTGGCCCTGCCTCGGTCCCTCCTCCTGCGGCAGCTGAGCAGGACTCCCTGCCTGCCCGGGCCCCTGGCTGCCCCTCCATCAGCACCTCCTGCCTCTCAGCGGTGTGATCAATGTAATTGGTTTCTGAAACCCCCCGTGGACCCACAGGCTGCATAAAGAACCGGCGTCAGGACGGAGGTGACATCTGAGTCAAATTAGTGTCAATATGACAATAAAATATACAGCTTGGAGGAAATATGGGCTGTAAACAGACAACATTTCTATCGGAAACGTTTCAATCTTCTCAATGTGGTAGGAGTGGGAGGGAGGGTGGTGGCGGCGGTTCCGCTGTTAAATCACCAATATTCAACGCACAACACAAGGAAATTCCATTTTAAGGCCCTGGTGACAACCAGAGAGTCCCCCGCTCTCCAGAGAACCACTAGGCAGAATGATAACCTTGATTCCCTGACTGGTATCTATTACCTTCCGATGCAGCATCACCCTCACTCTCCCCGCTATAAATCAGCTTCTTTAAGAACGAGAGGCGGGGCGCCCAGCAGCAGGGACGGGCGTGCCCCGAGGTGCCCTCTGCCCAGCCCTGGGAGCCTGCGGGGCTGCGCTTCCAATGCGACAGGAGCCCCGTCAGAGGCTTCCCACCTTCCCGCCACCACCGCGGTGTTTGCCCAACGGAGGTCGGAGCCATGACCCAGACGAGACTATTTTAGGCTCAATGGAGGCAGAGACAGGGACATCTTCCTCAGATATTATCAAGTTTCCCATTTCAGGAAACAGACAAAGTTCCATTTTAGCATCCATTTCTTTAACCCCAAAAGGTGAGTCTATTAAAATATGGTATTAAATTAAGAACGGTGCAGATGGCACTTGTCTAAGGTGAAACTGCTGGTGGTTTGCCGGTGAGTGGACTGGGACATGCTCTGCTGGACGGGGACCCAGGTAGCTGTCCTACACCCTTCTCCAGGCCGCCTTTGCCAAGAGGCCCCGTCTCCACAGCCAGCTGGACAGTCAAAACCTCTGGAGAGTTCTCTCTGCCCCACAGTCCTGCCTCCTCTTGGAAAGTGAAAGCGAGGTGCTGAGAGGGGGCTGGGTGGGCGCAGTGGCCTCAGGACAGTATTCTTTGTCCTGCCAGGAGCTCACACAGGGCAGCACCATGAGGGCAGGACTCGGCAGGCAGTGCGTTGCTGTGTCCCTGGCACCTAGAGCTGTGCCTGGCACATAGCAGGTGCCCAATAAATACCCTCGAATGAACGATACAGAGACACACACACAAACACACAGACAGAGGGAAGGCCCCGTCCCCCTGACTTTCCACAGCTCTCGACGCCCCCCGCACCTGCAGAACTTACATGTCACGGTCATATTTATGGATAGCTCCTAACGTGAACACACACGTCCTCAGAGAGTCTCGGGCCCTTCCACAGGCTGTTAGTCTGCTGAGTTCTGCTGCCCAGGCTGCAGGCCTGCACAAGTTTCTCTGGGAGAGTCTGTGCAGAAAGGAACTTGATGGGAAGGTCCACTCCCACCTTCACTGAGGGGTCGGAAGCTTCCAGGAGGTCTCTCCCCAGACCTGTGCAACTGGGACCAGCAGGGGACGCTGGAGCGGGAGAGCTTTCCCTGCTCTCACAGTCACGGAAGGGGCGAAGCCGGGGACACCCCGAAGCAGGTCTGGGCTCAGCTGGGCCTGGGCCTGGGCTAGGAGACTCGAGTTTCTGAGGGCTCCACGTGAGCAGCACATCCACATGGAAGGGGAACAGAAACGCCTAAACCATTTTAAAAAGCAGAAACCAAGGTTCCGGATCTAGTATCACCTGGTCTGAAAAAAACTGTTAAGTAATGACAAGTTCAGATCACTCTAAACTACTCTGATTCCTTGGATTGTAACTAGGAACAAAGGAAAAAATTCGTCTGTAACTGAAAGGTCATCGGGGTTCAGACCCCCAGCCCCCGGGTGTCTCACTCAGCCTGAGAAGCTGATATGTCGCTCGGGCCAGCGCGGGGCGGGAGATGCCTCCCGCTGCACCCTGAAGCCAGCGGCGGTCTCAAAGCTGAGGTGCGGAAAGACTGGCAGCGGTGTGATGAGTTATCAGGGGCAGCCCACATGAGCTGGTGCTCTCGTGCCCGCTGGGGAACTCACCTCTCACTCCCCTGCCTTCCCTACTCAGGTGCTCGGCCCCCACGTGTAAGTAAAGGCTGAGTTTCCTGGGACACAGAGCTGCCCTGTCCCCAGCCCCTTCCAGGTGCCCTACAAGCCGACAGCTGCTGGCCCCGCACAGTCTCTCCCCTGATGAGTTCGCACCTTTCTATCCCAGGTGTCTGACTGCCACGCACGCACGCGCTCACCCACAAACACGAGGCTGCTCTGTGGCGGCGATGCTCAGACCTAGATTCAGATGTGGAAGTGGCAGCCAGTGCTGTCTGAGCTCCTTGGGTTCCAAAGGTGGACAAGGAGGGAGGCGCAGGAGCGGGAGAGGAGCAGCTGGGGGGGCAGGACCGGAGATGTGTCTCAGGAGAGGTGCCGAGGCCACAGTGCAGCACTGAACCCGGCCAGCCTGCAAGGAAGGGCGCTGCAGGCAGGAGCGGGGGGAGCTGTCTGGCGGGATCTACGGATGCAGCGGGTGGTGGGAGTGCTGTGTGCAAGTGGGGAAAGATGAGGCTGGAGGAGAAGGCCACTTGAACACTGTTACACAGTTTCAATTTTACCCTGAGGGAGATAGGTGACCCAGAATGCGACCACAGAATTTCCAAGGGGTCAAGTGATCAATGAGAGGCAGCAACGAGCCTGAGCTGAGGGGCAGTGCTGGGACAGTGGCGAATAACTGGGGGGCCAGGAGGGAGGGTCGACAAGGCAGATTTGGAGACCCTGGGGGTGGGATGGATGGGATGGATGGGGCAGAGCCCAGGAGGACTTTGGTACTAGGTGGAGAATGGTGCCGACAATTGAGACAAAATCCTGCAGGAAGTGGTAGATTGGAAAGACAGAAAAAGATACTGGCAGAAAGAAATTTAAACTAGCATTAACTGAGCACGTACTGCCTGCCAGGCACTGAGCCAAGTTCACACATGAGATCTTCAGTGTGTTTAGTTCACACAGCACACAGGGCTGGGTGTCACAGTCTAGACCCTGCTCAGTCCCACCACCACCTCTGGCCCAGCTATTATAGCGAGGACACACCACCGGCAGGCCCACAGCTCACTGCACAACCTCTCTGCCTGCAGCCACCTCGACAAGCACCCCGGCTTGGGCCCAGCCCTCTGGGCGGCGCTGGAACACATTTGGTCTAGCAGGCCCTCCCTAAAGCCACGGCTCACTGAGCTGGTCAGATGTGCTGGGCTGCCTGGAGGTGGTGTGCCGAGGGAAAGGGCCAACAGTGCTAGTAACAAACAAAGTTGGGCTTGGAACTCTGACTCGCAACCTAGGCAAGTCACCTGATGTTGGGAAGCGTAGTTTGCTCATCTGAAAGAGGGGATAGTGATTCCAGCCTTAGGAGGTGGCTGAGGAGAGTCCCATGGGGGGAATGTGCATAAAGGCAATTCTATTCTCACACAGCTGGTGCTCCTGTTTGCTGATTCGACCTCTCTTGCACTCTGGGGACACCCCCTTGGCCAGAGTTTCTGTGTCTGCTCACTGTCCAGCTGGCCCAGTGACATCCACCCTGGGAGGTGGGACCCATTCGGGGTTCTCTGACATGGCTGTTGGAACACTATGTGGACTTCTGCACTGCATTGTGGTTGTCTGGCTTCTAGGTTTGACAGGTCACGTGTACACAGCCTCACTACCTGCTGACACCCCTCCTGCTCCCTAGGCAGCACCCACAGGGCTGAGAGGAGGAGAGAAGGGGAGCATGTGGATGTATGCGTGCTCAGGCGCCAACAGGCCACATTTCACACTCTATACCGTGTGCCTGGTGCTGGACTAAACACCACCCTGGGGAAGGCATGGGGAGGGGGGGAGGGGGTGGGAGTGGGGAGCCCAGACCCAGGGAGCAAATTCTGGTCACATCCTTCAGGGTGCATGTGGAGTGATGTGGAACAGTACCCACGAGAGCTGCACTGGGAGGACTGTAGTGCTCTTCCCAACAGCACTCTCATGGGGGGAACAAGGACCGCTCAGGGCCCAGGAACCGCACACGATGGCTCCTGTAAGTGTGCACTGGATGGGGTAGAGAGAGAGAAGCAAAAGCCAGTGGAAGAGGGTGAGAAGGCATCTGAAGAGACTTCCTGGGGGAGGCGAGATCTCAAGCACGCCTTAGGAAGTGAGGGGTTCAGCTTTGCCCCCAGCCAATAAGACAGAACTGCAGTGGCTGGTGTGGCAGGAAGTCCAGGGCACAGTACTGGGGGAGGGGAGGCACTGAGGGGTACAGGGGCCCACCTTGGCCCCATAAGACTGCCTGCAGCCCAGCAGGTACCAGGTCTTCCTGTGGGGCAGGTCTTCCTGCAGGTTTCTGTCTGTGCCCTGTCACCAGGGAGTGAAAACGCCATCCCGGGCAGGGGTTAAGGAGAGCAAGTCTGCCTGCCTGGATCCAGGGTATCTTTGGGCTGGGCTCCAGGACCAGAAGGTAGAGTGGCACTGACTGGTGGATGCTTAGCTGACTCCCGAACAGGGGCTCCATGCTGACCCCAGGGGTTCATGGCCAAGGGACTGAAGGTGTCCCTGTGGAAGCAGCTGTGAGGGTGGCATTTGGTGGGAGGGAAGGACTTGGTATCCAATAGGCACCAAGAACTTCACCTATGAAGTTCTGCTGCCTGCTAAGTCTGCCTGCCCACAGTCCCTGGTTCAGTGACTGACCCTCTGTCCCCCAGTGCTCAGGCCGAAGACCTCGGGGTTGTCCTCTCTGCCTTTCTTTCTCCCTAACTCCACATCCCCGATCTGGCAGTAAATCCTCTGCCTCCACCTTCAAACTCTGTCTGAAACATGGCCACTTCCCCCCTTCTACTAACAGGACCCCTGCTTCCACATGGCTCCTAAATCCATTCTCAGATCAGCAGTCAGAGTGGGATTTCTTTTAAAAATAAGTCAGACCTCATTACTCCTCTATCCAACCCCTCCCCCAAGGCCCCATCCTATTCTCTACGAAAGCCAAAGTCTTACCAAGCCCTGACCAGCCTGCAGAACAGCCCCAGAACTCTGGCACCCACTCCTGCCCTGACTCACTGGGTGCCGGGCACACCGGCCTACTGGACGTTTCCTGAGTTCAGCAGGCAACACTGCCTCAGGCCCTTTGTACTTGCTGTTTACCCTAACAAGGCCACTCTTCCGGCTTATTCTGGGCAGCCCATTTCTTTCAGTTCTTTGTTCAAATATCATCTTCCCCATGGGATTTCTCGAGTCCTTCATTTAAGATTGCACCTGCAGTGCTCCCTTCCACTCCCGGTCCTCCCCAGCTGTCCTCAGTGTGCCCCCAACTCCAAGAAGGCAGAGGCAACTGCGTTTTGTTTCCTGCAGCGTCTAAGACACTCACTGAACATTTGTGTGTGTGGTCCAGGCTTGGCCTTGTGGACAGCAGTCCTGGCAGGGATTGTGGTAAATCCAGACTCCTTCTTAGGATTCTTCACCCCCAAAGGAGCAAGAAGCACCTGCCTCAGCCCCTAGGGGTACCACCAGCCCCAGCCCCATCCTGCTCCCTGCCACCGCCTGGCCCAGCACTCACCGTCCACTGGATTGAGGTAGTCGTGGAGATGGGGTGTGCCAGTGGCACCCCCAGTCTGCATGAGCAGGTCCCCGTATGGCGTGGGGTGGCCCGCCATGAGGGTCATCTGGTGGTAATAGTCCGAGGGGTTGGCGCCTGCCGGGGGGAGGCCAAAGAGTCCCCTCTCCTTAAGGTGCTCATGGACCACTGCGGCAAAAAGGAGGGAGAAAGACAGAAGCCATCAAAATCTGGCCAAAAAAACAAAAGAGAAACACAACCTGGCCTAGGGAGTGCCCCTCAGTGCCCTCAGGTCCATCCTCTGCCCCATGAGCCCCTATGACCCCCTCCCCGGCTCCATGTCCGCACTGAGCAGACCTGGTGGCAGGTGTGTTTCTGCCGATGGGGGGCCCCCGCTCCACGGTCCTCCATTTCGTCAGAGCCGTAACCCCACCCTCTCCTCCCCTCCAAGCCAGGGAGAAGCCCACAGCTCCCAGCCGACCAGGGCCGTGGTCCAGCCGAGACTGCAGAGTAAAACGATGCAAATGGCGGTGCCAGGGCAGCAGCCAGGTGGGCCCTGGTGGCCTTGAACGTCAGAGGTGCGCGAGCAGCTGCACGTTAGCCCGGCCTGTCCCGGCCAAGGCCCTCGCCTGACGCGGTCCACCAGCTCCCGGCCTGCAGCTGCAGGGCCAACTGTCTGCCTCCAACCCTGGCTCAGCCCTACCGGGCCCTAGCAGAGGCAGGTGGGACAATCGTTAGCTCTCGAGGCCTAGCCCTCAGGGCTATGGTGCCAGGGAAAGAACGGGGAGCTTGGAAACCACACACCCTTGGACACACCTGGCCTTTGCCAGGTATGCAAAACTGGGAAGGTGCCACCGCTCTGAGCTGGCTGTCTTCCATCTGTAAAATGGGGCGTTAGTGCCCACCACTCAAATTATTCTTACAAATGACAGTAGCAGCCAGCGTTGTAAGGAGCACTTGCTGGGTCTGTGTAGGCACAGTGCTGAGGGGATCTGTCATTCTCTAATTTCATTATCACAACAACACTGTGGGCTGGGGGCACCACCGCCCTCCCCTTGCAGACGAGGACCCTGCACTTAGAGCAAAAGAGATCTTGCCAAGGTCACACAGCAGGTGGTTTCAGGCTAGAAGTTCCTAACCACTGCACTCCACGGCCTCTGCCATTAGTCCTGCAAATACCACGGGAGAGCACCTGTGGCTGCACAGAGAAGTCGGTCAGCAGAAGAGGTTCCTCCTCTCCCCTCTCCTGCTGTCTCCTGCTGTGTCCCCTAGAGAGAGCCCTGGCCTCGGATCACTGATGAACTTTCCAGACCTCGTGTGAGCAGGTGCTGGGGCTGGACAGCTGACAATGCTGCCCTATGAGCCTGGTAGGCTACCTCTAGTGACCTGGGAGTTAGGGTCAGGGCCAGTGGGGCCTCAGGGCATCTGGTCCACCCCATGAGGGGACAGGGTCATGCAAATTAGCCACATCCTCTCTGATACTGAACCCATTCCTGCTGTCTCCTGGGTTTGAGGCCGGGATAAGTGGGTGTGGTAGGAGCCACATTAATGTGTACATCAAAATCAGGCATAAAATCAGTGCCCGGTCAACTCAAGTTTCCTTCAAGGGCAGCCTTGTCTCGCCACTTAGCTCTTCACGGGCTACACGGCTGTCAGCTGAGACTAGTGTCCTTGGTCCACAAGACCTCTGGGAGAGCGCTCTGTTCTTGTCCTTCTGACAGACATCCGCAGGGCCCACTCTGGCCCAGGCCCAGGGAACAGCTGGGCTCTGACTACTCCAAAAACTAGTGTATAAGCTTCCTACAGTTGCTATAACAAGTTAGCACAGCCTTGGTGCTGTTGTTAACACAACAGAATTTTACTCCCTCATGGTTCGGAAGCCAGAAGTCCACAATCAAGGTGCTGGCAGGGCCACACTCCCTCCAGAGGCTTTAGGGAAGAATCCGTTCCTTGCTGCTTCCAGCTTCTGGGGGCTGCTGGCTTCCTTCGTTTGTGGCCACATCATTCCCATATTTGTGCTGTTTTCTCATCTGTGTGTGTGATAAGGACACTTGTTCTTGGGTTTAAGGCCCAAGTGGACAATCCAGGATGATTTCATCTTAAAGTTCCTAGTGTAATCACATTCACAAAGGCATTTTTCCAAAGCAGGCAGTGCTCTCAGGTTCAGGGATAAGACACAGACATATCCTCTTGGGCACCATTCAGCCCACCACGCCGGTGCGACCTTCAGGGCAGGGCAGCATTCAGAACCCGGCTGCATGCTCGTGCTCCAGCCAGCCTGCCGCGGGCTGGGGTATCAGGAGAGGCGTGGGGAAGCAGGGACACTCTCCAGGAGATGGCTCTCGATGTGGAGGCAGCACAGCCCTCAGGACACCTCAGCTAGGTCAAGGCCACCAGGGGACGCACGCAGAGTCCTTGAGGGGCTGTTTCAGAATAGCCAGCTGTTTCCAGGTCCCATGGCTTCAGCCATTTGCCTTGTCCGGTTTCTCTTTGGTGAAGATCAGGCAAAGTGCAAACCTCACGGCCAGGGGTTGAGCCCAATGCTTCAGGGAGCCTCTCTGGACACTTGGAAGCAGAAATCCTTTTCATTGTGAAACTCCAGCCTCAGCCTTCTCAGGTCTGGAGCTCAGCTTCAGCTCACGGTCACATGCAGGAGCTGGGAGAGGACACACTCCTCTTGGCGAGGGTGCAGGTGCCGAGGGATCCATGGGGACCATGCTTCCAGGAGCATCTGCCTACGGGCTCACAAGTGTGGGCAGCAATGTTCTCTGCCTGGCACTGACACTGGGCCAAGACGGGTTTCCGTGGGCAAATTTTGAGAAGATTCACCTGGCAGCTTTTTAAAACTTTTTTAAAATTTCCAATTACAGTTGACATACAGTATTATATTAGTTTCAGGTGTACAACTTAATGATTAGACAGTTATATAATTTAGGAAGTGATCTCCCCGACAAGTCTACTACCCACCTGACACCACACATGGTTATTACTCACCGTCAGCAGGGCTGAGACCCCTGGCTGCAGAGATCGTGGGGAGCGTGGGGCTGCTGTGCACGGCACGGAGGTAATGCTCCATGTGGGGGTTCATGTACGGGTGGGGGGCGTTGAAAGGGGACTCTCCGGGGCCAGCAGGGTGTGGGGAAAGCCGGATCAATGAGATGTCAGAGATGACAGGGCTGCCACTCAGAACAGGAGGCCTAGAGAGACAAAGAGGAGCTTTGTAAGAGGGCATGGCCTGTGGAGGACATGCAGGGAGCCCCGCCAGCAGCAGGGCCAAACGGGCAACCTGCACTTGTTACTCTGTATGCCAGCATCCTGGTCACCCCTCACATGGAGTCTGAGCTCTCACATCAGCTGTGAGTGCAGGGGGTGCTGGCAAGGCTGCCCACCCCCACCCTTGTGTTGGGGATGGAATTCCCTGCACACATGCTTCCCGGGTGCCTGCTCAGGGCTGCACACATAGTGGTAACATATCAGTCTTTGCTGAATGAATGAATGTATTCTGCAAATGTGTGAAAAACAGAACATGAAAACACTAATGCCAGGGGGTAAGAGGCAAAGAGCTCACATCCTAACAAAATGAGAAAAGGAGGGATCAGGAGATGCCCCAAAGGAGGAGAGTTTTGGCTTCAGTTGGACAGTCGCTGGCGTGAAGCACTCAGCCACGGATCAGCTGTGAAGGAAAAGATCGGGATTCAGAAGAGCTTTGAAATGGCGAGCTGCAGCTGAAAGTTTAGAAAATCATCTTAGCTTCCCTTACATGGAGTTCCTTCTAATGCTAACAGGGCCTTCCTTCTCGGATGCCCACCACTGTCAGGCGTGAGCCTGCGTTGGTCCCTCTGGTCCAGGCTGGTGTGGCCACGACCCATCTCCATGCCCCCTGGCGGCCCTGGAGGGAGTGCCAGCTCGGCTCAACACGAGGACGGGACTTTACACAAGACCTGCTCACTGGGGCCCCCAAGCAGCTCCCAGCATGTTAGTGGCAGCGGTGCTGAGAGGTCATCTACTCCAAAATGCGCCCATTAAAGAAAAATCACAGCTAAGTCCCTGGGAATGACATTTACCAAAATGTAATTTTCAAATGTTTTCAGAAAATAGGGTCTCTACAACTTGGCAGAGTGTAAAGGAAAGAATGTGTTAGAATCAGACCAACCTGGACTAGAATCTCAGTCTTTGAGCCTGGCCGGGCGTGGCTCAGCGGTTGAGCATCGACCTGGGATCCAGGAGATCGGGGTCGATTCCCGGTCAGGGCACATGCCCGGGTTGCGGGCTGCAGCCAATCAATGACTCTCTCATCATTGATGTTTCTCTCTCTCTCCCTCTCTCTTTCTCTCTCTGAAATCAATAAAGATATATTAAAAAAAGAAAAGAATCTCAGCCTTTGAAAGCTCAAACTAAGCAATTAATTTAACCTCTCCAAGCCTCAGTTTCCTCATCTGTAAAATGGGGATAACAGTATCCATTTCATAGGGTTGCCAGGAGGATGAAAGTCCCCAACATGGTGATGCAGCTGTCAGCCTGCTATTACAGCATCAGTACCACACTTTGAGGGGAAACCCAGACGTGCCCAGGGGCCCTCACAGTCTCCATATGGGGCCGATGCTGGATGTAGAAAGTTAGCACTGTGAGAACCGTTCACTTCAGAGAGGGCACAAGCGGTCTGCTGGCTGGGGGAAAGCGGAGATTACAGATCGTGTTCAACAGTGCATGGAAACTGTGCTTACAACACAGTGAAACCAGGACCCAAACAGGTGACATGCAGATGGCTGAACACCTGGGCTCACAAACATTACCCTCGGAGGCAGCTCCCCGGCTTCGATGCAAGCATTCTGCTACTTTATTTTCTAGCTTTTGCAGATGCGATTACAACAGATGTGCAGATTTAATGAACCTGCGAGGTCAATTCCACTTCTTGGTCTCGGACGCCGTCCTGCACCCTCTACCTGGTCGGGCTAATTCTTTGTCCTTCCTGAAAGCCCAGGTCAGGGATCCCCTCAGGGACGTCCTCCCCGAAGCGCCTTCCCCGGGCACCAGCTCTGCTCCCTTCTCCCTGCTGCTCCAGGGTGTACCCCTCCGGTCCTGGTGGGTGGGTCCTCCTTCCAGTTCTGCCTGGGAGCAGGGCATGTCTGAGGCACCTCTGAGTGCTGGCACCTGGCATCCTACAGGAGCATTTTTGAAACTAGTGACAGCTGCGTGTCTGTGAGCCAGGCTCTGCTTGGTAGAAGGGAGCCTTTGGGATAAATCATAAGTTGTAGCCTCAAGCTATTCTTGTTCCCGGGCTGCCTTCAAGAGGGAACTGCGTTAAGTGTGAGGGGCTTAGGAGATGGTTCGCTCTGGGCAGGGGCTGTCATGTGTCCTAGGGGAGAAATGGAACCCAACTAATTCATTCTCCCCAAAGGCAGGTCCTGCTGGCTCAGGCACGCGACTGTGGCAGGGTGGGCACTCACATTCCCACCACAGGACAGGTAAGTTTTGTGAACACAGGACACAGGGAGAACATCACCTGTGGGGCAGGGCAGGAGCCTCCGGATGACTCTTGGGACAGACCTGGGGCTGAAAGGTAAATACTCTGAGTATAAAGGCAGGTGTCCAGCTGGCCTGGAGAATAGCTGAGGCGCTTCCTGTTCTTAGACCCCTGTTCAGGGCCCACAGGAGGCTGGTTGGGGTTGTGTCAGAGCAGCCTGTGGTCACTGGGGTTGGGGGGTCCTAAGTAGCCTGCCAAGGCCTCCATGACACTGGGGTTGCCCTCTGGAGCCAATTGACCACAGCTGAGACCCCACAAGACAAGCTGTTGACTACACGGGGATTTAAAGGAACACGTTCAGGTCATAGGGCAACCTGGGTGTTGGTCTGAGCTGACCCCATTTCACTGGCCAGGGCAGCCTCTCCCAAGTAGGAGACTGAATTGAGGTGTCACTTCGGCAGTGTGCACACCACAGCGGGGCCGCCCTGGCAGGGCTGGAACCAGTCCAGCCTCAGAAGGTGGGCTCGAAGGTAGCAGGTGGGGCCCGAGTCCCCACATGGAGCAGCTGGGACTTCTGTCTCCACAGCTCAGTTGCCACCCTTTGGGGGAGAGTAACTTCTAACCTACTTTCCACCACATGCCATCGCAAGGAAACAGGGAGTTTGTTTCTTCTAGCTCCTCCGGGCTCAGGCCTGGGATCAGTGGGGAGGCCCAGGAGCTCCTTACAGGGGGTCTGATGACCTCGGACCAGCAGTCCATGGAGGAAGCACAGCTGCCCAGCCATCAGGAGGTGTGAATACTCCAGCACCAGCCAGGAGGACTCAAGGTCCAGAGGGGAAGTCACCCCTCCAAGTGGTACAGCCAGAGTGACGCAAACCAGGATCCAACCCAATCTGCCTCACTCCCAGGAGGTGCTGCCCTCATCCCAGGGCCCACCCTCCAACCAGGGAATGCACTGAGGTCTCCCTGCTTCCCGCTGTGACAGGGCAGGAAGCTCAGGGGGGCCACTGCTGTACCCAGGACAGGTTAGACAGGGGACGAGGTGAGACAGGTCGGCTCACACGGTTGATGAAGGTACAGAGACGACCCCTTGCTTTTCACAGTGCCGGGCGGCTGCTGGCGCTGGGTGTGGGTGGGGTGGCATCTAGGCTGGCAGCGCCTCCCTGGGGAGGCAGGACTACATGCTCCTCTGCAGTGCCAAGTGGGACTGGGTGCCGGAGGGTGTTCTAGGGAACCCAGGGCCTGGATGTGGGGGCAGGAGCCTGCACGGGACAGTGCCTGCCTCTTCCAGAGCTCTGATTTCCTTGCTAAGCCTGACCCTTCCCACTAAGCTGGGTGGCCATGGCCAGGACACTGTCCCTCTCTGGCACCTCACCAGGGTGGCACAAAAAGACCAGTCCTGGGCAGATCAGGGGTCAACAATCATTGACTCCCATCCCTCCCCTTCTCAGCAACAAGTCAACTGGGGGTGGAGTATTACTGACCTGGGTGTTCCGTACCCAAGACAACAGGCCTATCCACCAGCAGTCAGGATGCCTGTCCAGACACCTCCTAAAGGAGACCTCCCAAGATGGCCCCTCAGCACAGCCCCACTCAGCTGTGTGCCCTCAGATAATCTGACCTGGCATCTCCTCAGGATAGGCTGACTGGGTGCCAGCATCAGGGGCCACACTCATGCATTTCCTTCTAATTCAAATAAAAAATTCATTCCCAAAGTAGGTGTTTTATGTCCATTTACATATGGGAACATGGCCAGAAAGGCTGGGCCCATTGCCTAAGGTCACTCAGATAGCAGGTAGTGGAACCGCAGCCAGTCCAGGTGGGCCTGGGCCTGAGCCCAGCCCTCAGTGGCATAACGGGTGCTCCTGGTGAGTGGGGTTCTTTGTGAGCTGGGCTTAGGGGGACCATGATCAAGAGGGGCAGCCCTGAGAGCGGGGCAGCTTCTTCCCACCCTGTTTCAACTCCCTCTTTGTCTTTATCCCCACTCCCCCCATCACCACACACACTCCAATCCAGTCCTCAGGAGTGACTTGGACCCCTCCCTCACACTGTGTTGTGAATGACTGATCAGGATCCAGGGGCACAATGCTCCAAGGGATATCATTTTGATGGACCAAATAAAGCCAAAGGAATACATTTCAAATGGCAGAATTCCAAGAATTATTAATGCATTTGGAGGTTCAGGGGTTTCCCAGCAACCCCGAAATCACACCAAAATTGCCCACCTACAAAGCAGGTCCTTCAGAGACCGAGCTTCTTTTCATCTTGGTCCCCTCCCAGGAACTCACTTAGATCCCCAGGCGGGCTGGGTGCTGCCAATCCTGGTGAACTGAGGACCATGCCATGGGGCCTCACCAGGAAAGACACCTGTGGTGAAATCTGAGCCACTGCTTTAGGCCACCTCCAGCTGAAATCTCTTCTATTTCCACGGCTTACTGTGGGGTCCCGACCCTAGTCTCATTTGTGGTCTATCCAGGCCTTGAATTCTGGCAACTGAGCAGAGACTCAAGGAGGTGGCCTTGAGGATGGGAGATGGGCCAGCTGTGTGAGCTCATTTTGAAAGGGTCACAGCTTCCTATGATGCAGATGCGCATGCATGTACACACTCACAGCTGCAGGCCGCAGTAGATAGCACTGACAGAGCCTGTCTTTCTGCGCGCTGTGCAGCTTGGACACTGCTCTTTGCATTGCCTTCTTCCCTCATTCCAGCTCTGAGTTCATCTGAGCCTGATTCCACCAGTTGTTTCTTCATATATTTGCTCATATTCCCAACAAAATTGTGCCAAGCACCTGCTCTGTGCCCAGGGAACTGTAGGGAGCTCAGAGCCCAAGTGGGAAAGGCAGACCTGCAAATCAAGTAAGCGGTGGGAAGTTTGATAAAGGCTCCAGCAGAGGAAAAAATTCCTTAAGTGTCTGTGTGACGAAAGGCTTCTCAGAGAAGGTGAAATTTGGGCTGGGTTCTGAGGCATGAATAGGAGTTTATGAGGAAGCAGCATATGCAAAAAAAGGATGGAGTGTGACGCTGTGTGTGTGAAGGTTATGCCTGGGGGTTGGAGCACAGCCCACAGAGCGCTTTGGGCTGGATCTGTATGGGATCCACATCCCTTTTTTGCTAAGGAGTGGGGTGGTGGTGGCACGTGACCCGAGACCATCCCTTATCCCCCGGCACCTAAGACAGCAGCTCTGGCTGCACCCTCTGAGAAGGAAGTGCTCTCTGTGCACAGGGTTGTTAGCGAGCAGGATGTAAGCACAGAGCTGCTGAGGTCCTTGAGGGGAGAGGCAGGACTGAAGACAACTCAAAGATCATCAGAGCTGAGCCGCAGAGCCAGCTTCCTGAACCGAGCCCCTGGGTACGGATGCGGCTTCACCAGAAGCTGGTACCCTCGGCCTTTCAGTATCTGAGCCTATACTTCTGTTGTTTGTTTAAACCAGTTTAAGCTGAGTTTTCCTGTCTTAGGCAACTGCAGGCTGTGGCTAATATGGCCTCCCCTTCCCAGAGTGATCCTGGGCCCAACATCCTACAAGGCAGACTGAAGCCGTAGTTCCCCGGCCTGCCCACCCTGCCACCTGCGGGACGTCCTGCCCACAGCTGCTGAGGCCGGTGAGGGCAGCTGTGCTGGCTACCTTGTGTGGACATGAAGCACAAGGGGGGGGGCTCTGGGTAAGAAAGACAGCCACCGCCTCCCCACCTCCGTGTGTGTGTGTGTTGGTGACGGCCCAGCCTCACCGGGCTGGTTCTGTCGCCGTAGAGGACTCTTTCATTCCCCCAATGAGGGCGCTGGCCTGCCGGCCGGGCCTGGCTCCTCCACCCAAAGGCTGGCCCTTAACATCTTTCTTCTCCCCTCTTTCCCTTGTTCCTTGGTGGGAGGAAGGAAAAGTCCCTGGACAAGACCCAGGCCCAGGCCCAAAGGCCGAGGTGATGGCCAGCTGAAGAAAGAAGGACAGACAGGGGAGGCTGGACAAAACAAGTGGAGACCTAGCTGGGTGGCGGCTGTTCTGGCCGAACCAGACGCTGTCGCGGGGAAGCAGCCACCGCTAACCTGCAAACATTCCCCGGACAGTGACTGCGTGCAAAACACCCCACGACGCTGCAAGACAGGTTTATTATCTCCACTTTAGAGAGGGAAACTGAGGCTCAGGACAGTAATGAGAACTGCCCCGGTGGCAGAGCTGGGATGGACACTGGCCTTTCTGACTGTGAAGTTGGCCTCGGTACTGTGGCATCTCTAACAGTCCCCGGGGAGCCCAGCTCTGCCTCAGCTGCCCACCCTAGAGAAGTTCAGCTCACATCCCTTTCCAGACACCACCTCAGCTGGTCCCATGCCGAGCCTGGGGTAGGTGCAGGCTTAGGGGAGCCCCCACACATGCAAGTAAAGCTGGGCTTTTAGGCTCTGAACTCCGGCTCTGCCACTCAGCGTGGCCTTGGTGGTGTCCTCTGCCGAGCCTGTGCCCGAGCCTGCAGGATGGAGCAGTGGGGCCTGCTGAGGGCAGCAGTGAGATGGGCTGAACTCAACGTGGCAAGTGTGCAGTGTGGTCCTGGGAGGTGGCAGGTGCTCAGCCAGCCTCGCCATCCCTTTTCTGAGATTTAACAGGTGAGTAAATGGAAGTTCAGAGGCTGGAGGAGTGGACCCAGCTTACATCTCTCATCATCAAGTCCTAGGCCCCTTCACCATGTGCTGGCCCAAGATTTCTGCAAGGAGATGCAAGGAGAAGCCTAAGCGATGAGAGGCCTACGCGACCACCTGTAACTCTAAGGGCCACACTGGCTGGGCCAAGTGCGCATGCCTAGATGCTGGGAGACAGGCGCCATCCCCAGAGCTGGGACGATGGGGACGTGCTGCTAGAGGACGTGTGGCTTCCTCAGGGCCGAGGAGTAGAGTAAGACTGCTTGGTAGGAGGAGGAAGGAGGGTGTTGGACCCATAGCACAGCCAGAACCCAGGCACAGGGACAGGAACCAACGTGCTCTTTAATACAATGAGAGGAGGGTACGGAAGTGCAGGGATGGGGCCCTGGTCCCCACCCATGAGCCTGTTTGGAGAGGCAGACAATGCAGAGCTGAGGGGTGCTGACTCACCCAGACTCAGCATGGGCTGCTGGGGGCAGGCTCTGCCCGTCGGGGATGGGGAGCTGGAGGAAGGACCCTGGTTATTCGGAGATGCCCCTCCTGATGGCTTTGTGCAAAGACCTCCTGTGCAGGTTAGCAGGGCCTGAAACAGGCAGCAGTGGGCTCTCTGTGTCCCATTTTGGCCCAGTGACACTGATTTTAGATTCCTAACCAACAGAGCTGTGAGAGAATAATTGTCTTGTTTAAGCCACCGGGTCTGCGGTGACCCACCAGGAATCACTGCGGTACGTAAGCCTATGGTCTGGGGTGCAACAGGTCCTGGGGAGGCTCGGACATCGCCATCATTGTTACTGTCACCTTTCTTCCAACACTGTCGGCTCTTAGAGAGCAGGGCATGTGTGTCATTTCCTGGGATAGCCCAGCCCCCATTGGTGCCCCATCAGCGGCAAGGAAGGAAAACTCCCCTCGCTGCAGAAGGGCATCCGAGCACTGTGCTCCCACCTCCTATGCACACAGGGCTCTGGAACGTGCCTTCCTGCCCGCCGCCTGGATTACACGGTCACTGACTCCCCATAGTTGAATGCACCCTGCAAACAGGCCTGACACGCCAACCCTCCTGCCCCAAGGACGGCTTGCTCGCACGCACCGGTTCTGCCTTCGGGCTGAGATACTACCACCCACCACGAAGACAGGGCCATGGAAGAGGCCAGTGGGCACAGAGTGGGCAGGCTGCAACCCCTCTGCTGTTGCCAAGCTGCTTGGGGCCGGGCACCCACTTTCTTAGAAACACCGGCAGGTGGCCTCAGGCCCGCTGATCTGCTGGAAGGAACAGAGTCCCTAAAGCTGGCCTGGCCATGCTGAGCTCGCTCATCTCAAAATCGGGGCTCTTAGTGCCAGGGCTGGGTGGGTACGGCAGGTGGGTGTCTGTTCCCGGCAGGGCATCCCTGCAGCGCAGGCCAGTGCCTGCTGCCTTAGACCTACCAACAGACACACAGCTCTGCTGAGCTCCCCTGGGTGGAATTCAAGCTCTTTTCTGAGGGTTTTGGTTTTGTTGTTTTGGGGGTTTTGTTTGATATGTGAAACTGTACATTTGCAAGCTTGCTTCCATGTTTTCCACAGATTAATTTTAGAAGTTCCAGAAATCAAGTCCTTTTCAAAATATACTCCAGGGGTTTACAATTGCAAGATGCACAGTGAATTCTTTTGGAAAGCACTGGAACTGCTCCCACCCAAACTGGAGCTCAGTTCACGTGTTGTGTCAATCTCTACGTTGCTCTGTGTCTGGCTGTCCCTGTCCATGGGGGAGGCTCTCTGATCAGCAAGCAGGACGCTGTGAAGAGGGCTAGGGCTACCGTGTCCCATTCACACTGTGCATGTGTTCCTGCATTGCTCCCTCCACCAGCCAGCACTGAGCATGGGTCTCTGCCAGCGCTGGGTGGCAAGCTGGGGTCCCAGGAAGACTCAGCCAGTACCCCACACTCAGGCAGCTGGTCACAAACCTGACTGACAAGCGCAGCACCAGGTGTGGTCAGACCCGACATTCCCAGGGTCCACCCTGAAGCTACACGTGCACAGATCTCAGCAGAGTGCATGAGTGTCCATGAGGCTGTGGCGATGACAAGCTGCCAGGGTGATGCTGCTGAGCAGGGAGCCCCAGGTCCAGCCATGAGCTCAGGAAATTACAGCACCCCCCTAAGCCTATAGTTCACACGGTGCCTTGACAACAATCACCACGCTGGGGCCTGAGGGGTTATGAAGAGAGTGTGTATACTGACTGCAGCCTGCAAACAGAACACAGGATGCTGGAACAGAGTGAAGGGTGAGAAGGGAAGAATTCATCCACTCTGCTGGGGCAATCTGAGAAGGCTTCCTGTAGGAGGTGGCATCTGAGCTGGGCCTAAACTCTTACAGGAGAATAGAAAGAAGGCATGAATAGTGCAGGCCTGGTGCTCTGAGACAGGAGAATAGCTGAACAAAGGGCAGGTCATACTGGGGTATAGCTAACACAGTCCAGGGCCTGAAGCACTGACCGGACAGCTGGCTGGGAGGAGAATGTGTGGAGAAAATCCTAAAGGAAACGTTGATGACATGAGCTACGTTACAACTGGGACTTCTCTGCATCCCGGGAGCGAAGAGCCCAGGCAGAGGTTATTTTAACACGTATAACCGATCATGGAGTGAGTAGCCTTACAAGACACAATGCTCATTCAAATCGCTGGGAAAATGACAAGTCCATGGGAAAATGGGCAAAACTGCTGAACAGGTATTTCATAAGAAGGAAATGTTACCGGCCAGGAAGTAAAGGATGCTGAGCTCCATTAGTAATATGGGAAACAAAAAATTACAGTCACGGGGAGATGCCACTTTGGCAAAAACACAAATGTTGATGACATGATTCTGGTAACAAGGGGGTGGATGGAGCTGAGCCCTCGGCCCTGCCAGAGGGGCAAGGGCGGCAAAACCACCCAGCAAAAGCCTGGCACACATAGGAGGGTTCAAAGGTGCCCACCCTCTGACTTGGCAGCCTCATTCCCAGACACACACTCACTGCAAGGATGGGCCGCACCCGGGCCAGAGGAGGGGAAAGCACCCACCGCAGTACCGTTCAGACCGCAAGGCCCGATGCACCCAGATGCCCGCCCGCACAGCAGCGAGCTGAAGAACCGGGCCCCGCGCTCAGGGCCACCTGCAGGAGCCGTGCGGTGTGACGAGCAGGAACACACCTGCAATGACCCCACTCACACGGCGCACGCGGCGAAACTGGACAATGCACTGTGGGGGCCTCACCTACAGGCAGACACTGCAGCTGTCAGGGGGCGACGAGCTCCAAACCCCGGAGGCCGTGGGGCAGAGAGGCAGGGGCTGGACAGTGGAGGGACACACGAGACCTCGGAGATGCTGTGCATCCCTCAGCCTCGGGCTGGGAAGGCAAGGGGATGCCTGTCTGTATATTTTAATCAGGCTTTTGCTACTCTTTTGTATGTCTTTGATATTTAATAAGACAACATTTTTAAAAAAGCATAACCAGGTGGAGGCCGGCTTTGGGTTAGCAGTTGGTGGAGTGGGTGGAGTTCTTGGGTGGGGAGTGGAGCGGCCGCAGGGCTGGCCGTGAACTTGTGTGGGCTCCTGGAAAGCGTGTGAGGGTTCAGTGGTGTCTCCCTGGTCACCCAGTGGGCTCAGCTTGGCCGCTCCATCTGTCTGCCACCAAGGCTTCCTCTAGCTAGCCCCCACCGCCAGACATGCCTGCTCTGTGACCGACACACATCTGTATACACATGCAGTCCCTTCGACCACCTTCTCGCCCTGTTCCCGTCACACTCTGCACACTTGCCAGACCGAGCCGAGGGCCAGCTTTCAGCTGTCGCTCCCCACGCAGAGCAGCAATAAAGAAATCACTGTTTTCCGTTGACAAAGAACAGATTTCTTACTAAGTAAACACTGATGTTTTGGTAGGGAAATTAGGTTATAAAATTGCGCCTACAAAGGAGGCCATACAGATGGACTTGGTTAAGATCTAGCCACACAGGCAACAGGGGTTAATTCAATCGCCCATCCTTTATCACATTTTCCCCCCTCGGAGCAGGAAGATAGGAGGTTATCAGCTTTTCAAACATAAAAACCAGAAAGCATAAAGACAAGAGGAAAATATCAAGGAGCCTTTTCCCTAGGAAAGTGGTGACTGGTACAGAGCTGGGGTGGGAGGAGGCCTTGGACTTGATGCACATGTGGGGGGGAGGGAGAAGAACACAGCTGGCCCTGGGGAAGGGCTCTGGGGGACCGGCCTGCATTAGCCCTTTGCAGGTGACCTGTGGCATGGGTTAACCTCCAGGTATGAGGGGCCTTTGTCTGTAAGAGCAGCCCTTACTTGAGCAGAAACTTCCAGAAAGACACAGTTTACTGGGGCCTGTCATATCACAGGACAGATATGAGGGGGTGGAAGGGGAGTCCTGGGTAGCAGTGAGTCACGGGGTTGGGGATTAGAGGGAGTCTTTAGTAAAAGGAGCCGTTTCATTAGCCATCACTAGGGGCCTGGGTCTAAGCAGTGAGCAGAGGCCTGGGGGGAAGGAGGGATACACATGGGCACACTCCCCGCACTGAGAATTCCTCAGCTCGGCCTGGCCTGCCAAAGTGGTATGTGGAATTTCCTTTCCTGGACTCCTGTCAAAGCTAGACGGATAATCCCAAATAGTTTAGATAAACGTCTTCTTAGAGGTGGGTGTGCTGCCGTTTTTTACCCAGCTTTGAGTCCATTAGCGTGTGCTTTGAAAAGGTCCCTCTTTCCTACTGGCATGGGTGTGGAGGGCGGCTCATTGGAACGGGGCGGCTCCACAAAGGCAGGGGAGCCCCTTGTGGCTGTAGGAGGGATGGGGAGAGACAGGCCCCCCAAGCATTTCTGCTGATGAATGCTGTCCATTCTTGGTTTCCAGGTGCTCTGGGTTCCCCCTGGTCCCCTTTCCAGTATGCCACCCTGTAACTACCCAATTTCTCCCAGTTCCTCTCCCAGACCAGGAGGTCTATGTGGACAGCAAGACTGTGCCCCCATGGGCCTGTATCCCCAACACCTGGCACAGGCTGGCACACATAGGCATTGGGTAGGTACGGCCAAAGGAACTCCCCCCATGAGTTAAGCAACAGGCCAAATTCACATTTCAGAAACGCAGCTCCTGAAAGGAGAGGGTGAAGGAGGGGCTCCCACTGTGCCCAACATATTTCTCCTCCATGGGCGTCAGGACACACTATCCACACAGCGATGCTGGCTGCAGGCATGGGGGCTTGCAGGGTGGCAGCAGCAGGATCACGTGAGCAGGGTGCTGAGCCTGCATTCCCGCAACAAATGTTGGCTCAGGCTGGCAGGAGTGACCCTGAGTGACAGCACTTGGGACACAGATCAACCCAGCAACAATGACTTAGGCAAATAAATTAGTGCACTCTGGGCACTGGCATCAGCTTCTCTCTTGAGTGGACACCTGGACATATGCAGGGGGAGAGAACCCCCACCTCAAATGGCAACCTACCCCCCCAACACCTGTAATTTTACTGTCAGTGACTCATTCCTTTGGGTGAATTACTGTTCCGTTTCCATGCTTTCTGCAGGGATAAGACACTGTGGCTGTAAGACATGCACTGAGATGCCCCTTCCTCTCCGACGATGATCGTGACATAGAGGAGAGTCAAGCATAGGGGTCTGAACTCGCTGAATTGCTGAGGATCGTAGGAAGCTCTTCAGTTCTGGGAACCTCCAGGTTTCTCCTCTATGACTTGGGGAGAATATTGCCCACCTTACAGAGTGTTGGGAGGACTGGATATAATACCATCCACCCCAGACCCAACAGGATGCCTGAAATGAAGTGAGGTTTCCTGTTTGTGTCCACACAAGAGGGAGGAAAGCATGTGATTGTCCAGAGCTCACCCTCTGCCAGACTGTTCTGTGTTCCTGCAACAAATGTTGGCTCAGGCTGGCAGGAGTGACCCTTGGACACTCATCTAAGCCTCACATTCACCCATGGGGTGCTGCTGCACCCTCATTTTAGAGATGAGGACACTGAGTCTCACGGAGGTTACACAGCCAGCCCAGGGACAAAAGGGACTCGAGAGGCACCGGTAGGATTCTGCCCACCTTGTTCTTCCCACATCCACGGGGCATGAGATGGGAAATGGCCAAGGTGATGGGGGCCCAGCAGGACAGGAGATGGTCCAGCGGATCACCTCCAATCTTGCAGGAATGTTCCACAGGGCAGCTGCTCCCACGCCAGCCCTGCACACCATCCCAGCCTCAGACCTGACTCACGTCTGCACCTCAAGATGTGCTTTCCTCCCAGGCCCCTCCTGCCCTCAGCTGGCCACACAAGCTCTCTCCAAAGCCCGAGCCAGATAGCTCCTCTTCTGCGAGGGGCCAGCATTCATCCAAGATCAAAGAGCAGGCCGCCTTATCAGACACGCTCCTCATTAAACTTTTACCGGCCAGGCTCCATTATAAATGAGCTGTCTGTGCAGCACCATGGAGGACCTTCCTGGAGCTGAGACTCCCAGGCTCTCGGAGCCAGAAGAGTCTTCAGCAGAGAGCTCAAGGGGACAGTGGGCCTCTGGGTCAGGTTGCCTGGGTTCAAATCCCAGCTGTGACACTTACTAGGAGACTGTCACTGGAGAAAGCGGCCACCCTCACTGTGCCTCGGTTTCCCTACTTAACAAGCGGGAGTGACAACGCTGCCTTCCCTGTAGGGTGCTGATGAGGGTTAGGTGATATAACCCAGGAGGCTGGACCCAGGCTGCTGGGCCTGCTCCGAGAGGAAGGGCCCTGCCTGGAGGAGTCTCCAAGGGCCACTCACATCCCTGTGAGCCAAGGCTCCACATGTGTTTGTCACGCGGTCCTCAGACAGCCATGGAGGTTGGCACACTGGCCCTACAAACAACCTGGTCCCAGGGTTTTCTGGGCTCCATTTACCTGCTGTCTGTTGCTCTGAAGAAGTGGTCAGCCACAGTGGGTTTTACAGAGCGCTCCCTGGAGACAGAAGGAGAGCGAGGAGCCCAGTGGAGGGGGGTGGGGAGGACAAGGCCCTTGGTGGGCGACTCCAGGCCCACGCAACCTCTTAGCCCAGGAACCAGGCAGACTTGCTCTTTGGAAATCTCATCTTTACATAAGTTTCTGAAAAACACATATTTGCCGAGGAATGAGAACACAAAGTCAGTCCTCTATGAACCATGAACCTGGTGTGTTGTGCCAAGAATCAAGAGGAAAATATCCACATGTCTTCCTTGGTGACTGGCTGAGGACAGAGCGGTTGGGGCCCAGGACAATGCAGGTGAGCTGCAGGTGGAACAGACGTGTTTATTCATCTCACGACGAGGGAGCAGTCTTTATGGAACACTGACCTTGGAAAAAGCCATCTTCAAGTCCCCCAGGACTAGGAGATTCCTGAGTTCAGCCAGCAATAACAAAGAAACCCCTTTCTTAAGTGAAGCACACCAGCAGAGGCTAAACATCCCCATTACCATGCGGTTGCCGGGATGGAGTTGGGATCAGGCATCTGAACAGCTCTCCCAGGGGGCTCTGGGTAATTTGCACGTGTGACAAAGTGTGCAGATGATGGGAGGTGGGAGCGAGCACCCACCAGCTGGCATCCCCTCTCTTTCCTTAAAGGACCTGAGCCAGCCTGTTGACTTTACATGAATCGACAGCTAAGCCCCAGAGCCATCTGCCCCTAACAAGAATCCCCTCCTCTCCGCTCTGTGCAGGATGGCCGTGGGCCATGACCACTGCAGAAACCACAGCTCTGGATCACATGTTCTGCAGGGGAGCGATTAGTGGTGGTCAGTCCAGAAGCTGGGCAGGTGCTAGGGACCGTGGATGTCAGCGCTCAGGCATGGGACCAGGCAACAGGAGAGGAGGGGACTGTCCTTCTCATAGTTGAGATGTAGCTGTCCACTACCCCCTACCTCCACCCCAATATGCTCACGTCCTTCTGCAAGCTGAGAATATGAATAAATTTTGGTCAACTTGTGGCACTGGATCTGTGAGTAGGTGATGAAGAGGAGCCAGGGGATTAACACCCACTCTTCAGAGTCCTCATCATTTAGAGACAAAGCCTTGCACCCTGTGGGCTCTGACTCTGGAAACACACACACCTCTGGGTCCACTTTTGTGGGCATAAAATAAGAAAAGTGGTCTGTGGTGGCGCCCAAACTCTGGTCTGTGGGAACCTGTGAACTCTGGCTTGTGAGCACCCATAAACAAGCAGATTCCCAGGCCTCACCCTATTTTGAAGGAATCAGAAATTCTAGGGTTGGGGCCTAGGAGTGTGCATTTTTAAGATACGTCCCAGTTCAGATTTGCAGCCAGGTTTGACAACTGCTGCACGAATGGTCTCTGTAACTTTTACGGTTGGAATCAGCTGGAGTTGGTCCTCTCTGAAGCCCCAGGGTAGGGCTGGGATGGGAAGGACCCCACACAACAGGGCGAGTGGAAGGTCAACCCCAGCCTCCAGAACCAGGAACATGAGCATCTACCTTCCTGCCAAGACGCCAAGACAAACGAGTTAACCTTGCCCCAGGCAGCCCATACTCCTGTTTGCATAACACTGAGGAACTGGGGAACTCAGCGGGGACCCTGCCATGCTTCAGCCCAGGTCTCCTGGACATCAACACCAGGAGAGCCAGGGGTCAGCAGGAGGTCCAAAGTGCTCCACTCTCCTGCTGGCAGTCACCAGGCAATGAGGAGACAGCAGGGCCTTCTCTTCTCACCCCTAAGGAAGGACTCTGGGAGCCTCAGGAGCATGTCCCCATGGGGGGGGGGGTCACAAGAGAACTCAGTCTGACCAGCAAGAACACCCTCCAGCCATTTGTCTCCCATCACCTGTGGTTCACAGGTAAAAGGTTTGCCCTAGGAGTCCATGGGCAGGGCCACTCACCCTCTGGAACCCTTTCAGCATTAGCAAGCTCTGCAAGTCCTGCCCTGGGCCTGTTCCTCCAGGTAACTAGGAAGGTGGCTCTGTAGAGGAGGGAAAAGCCGTCCAGCTGGGCTGTGCCGTTGGATGTCCGCACTCCAAGCCTCAGCTCTGCTCCCCTCCTGCCCGGGACCACAATGAGAGCTGTGGTCCCCACTTCTGCCCACCCTCTAACTGCTCCTCCAGTTACCCTGAACATAAATCTCACCACTCCTGCTCCTGATGCCAGAAGGATAAATTCCTCTATTAGGGGAAAAAGGCCCTTTCTCTCTTCATCCTCAGTGGTTCTTCTTCAGCCCAGTTTCCCACCTTCCTATGTCACAGCCACCTGACAGTAGCCCCTTCCAAGGACATGCCCTGGCCTGCCCCTCCCAACAGGTCCCGTGGCCTGCAGCGAACTCCCTTCTCTGATAGACCAATGGGGCAGCCACAGTAATAATCGCTGTGAGCGTCTACTGAAGGCTTCCAAACCTCCGAAGCGCTTCACTTAAATTATCCCATTTGATTCTCAAAGTAACTCAGTAGGTGGTGTAGGTACCCTTATTGTGTATTATGCCCTTTTACAGAAGAGAAAACTGAGGTTCATTCCTTCAGGTTGGTCAGCACTGGGGTTCAAGCCCATGGAGCCTGGCAGGGCCGGTGACAGCAGTGCCCCTATGGGCCAGGGCAGGGTGAAGGGGGCCCAGGTGAAGCACTCCGCCCGGGGTCCTGGGCACTGGGGCTAAATCACACAGCTTTTAGGATCCTGACAACCAGCAGACTGGGGCCTGGGGGCCTGAGCAGAGGCCCTGTGCACAGGGCAGCAGGCAGGGGCCTAGGGCTGACTGGAGACGGCACTGCGCCTCATTTGCTGAGCAACGTTTGTGTAATTAGACACATTTGGTGCCGCAAGGAGGAGCGGGCTATAGCAGGGCTTGATGGATCGGATGCTCCGCCAGGCTCCGACCATATTAATCACAGGAGCCAGGGCCACAGGGTCCGCTTTTCTCCCAGGCTTTGTCCCATTTCTTACCTGGGACACTGAGAGCAGGGGTAAAGGGGTGGGCTTTGCAGCACCCGCCTTGTCCCCTGTGGCCTGGCTGAGGACCCACTGTCCTAAGGACAAAGTGGAGCCACTGGCAGCCCAGATGAGCAGGATGCGGGGACATTGCTGCTGCCCATGGCTGGGTGTGAACAAGACGAGCCCCTCCTTGGCTGGGGAGGAGAGCCTTCGCTCCTCAACCCTGGAGCAGAAGCAAGCACGCCCACCGTGCAGGGCACAACCTGTGGGGGTCAGGACACCTCGCTAAGCCTGTGTCTGCACCTGTAAGCTGCAGATTATAACCATCTCACAGGGTAATCAGGCAGCGAAATAACAGTAGACTGGCTCCGGGGCAGAGCTGGGCCTGCTGCTGGCCCCACACAAATTACTCACACCTCCTACTGTACTCTACTGCACGATGCTAGGCTCGCCACTGGGGTTGCTGATGCCAAATGACTGAACAACAATTCTCAGAGCAGTCCCCTTCCTACGCCCTGGGACCTGAGAATGGGACCTTCTGTGGGAAGAGGGATGTTGCAGATGTTGAGTTCAGGGCTTCCTGGAGGCAATCACAGGTGTCCTTATCGGAGAGGCGCAGGGAGAAAGGACCACAGAGGAGGAGGAAGGCCATGTGCGGACAGAAGCAGGGGCAGAAAAGGCAACGTGATAAGGTGCTAGGCCCACACGCGCCCCTCCCTGGTTAGGAAGAAAGCAGGCCCAGAGAGGGACATGCCTGTGTCCAACCCAGAGCTGGTGAGCGGCAAAGCCTGGAGAAGACTCGAGGGTGATCTCCTGGCCACAGCTCCCCACTAGCACAGGGAGGCACAGCACTAGGGGCCCCTCCTTCAGCAACAAGGCTCTGCTTGCACAGTGTTTCAAATCTGAGCTTGCAGCAGGGCATAGGCTTCACCCTGAAGTCTCTGACTCAGCAGGTCTGGGCCGGAGCCTGAGAACCTGCATTCCTAACAGGCTGGGAACCGCTAACGTAGGGGCAGTACCCTAACAAAGGGCAGTACATGCTTTCAAGAAGGATTCAGCTGAACCTGCCCAGAGGTCCTGGGGTCATACACGTGCTCCTTAGAGGCCAGTGTGCGACTGAGGGTCTGGAGTCAGAGGCTGGAATTAGATTTCTAACTCTCCCAATCCCTGAGCAGGCGACCTTCATGCTAGTTATTTGATCTCTCTGGGTTGCCTCAGTTCCTTCATCTGTAAAATGGGATGACATGAAATGCACATTTCACAGGGTTGTTGAAAGGATTAAGTGAGATGAAACATGAAGTGTTTCCAACAGTCACAAGGTGAGAGTTAATTTGAGAAATAGCGTTCACACGTTGTGGGGTCTTACACCTCCGTCACTCCCCTAGGTGTGTGGGAGATGTTCCCCTGCAGTGATGAACCTGCATGGATCCCCTCCAGGAGCCCTCAGCACTGACCACGCTTACGACCAGCACTGGGCCCCTTGCAAGGAGCACTGTGCTACTGGCCTGCTGTGCCCAGGATCTGTCGCTGAACCACCCAAACATTTCTCAAGAGCAGAAAATCAGCAACTCCAATCCCCTTCTAGATAGGCACTCAGCTCCCTTAGCATGCTTAGGATTCACAGGTGCCACAACCGAGCAATTTTCAGGTGACCCACTAGCTCCAAATGTATGCATCTCCCAGAAGCTGCTGTGGCCTCAGTCAGATAAGTGTGGTAGTTGAAGGCCCGGGAGGTAGGCAGGGAGCTAAAGTGGGTACAAGGCTGCAGCAGCAGGTCCCAGTCAGTGAGAACCAGCTACAAGTACTGAAATAAAATGAAAAGTTCCCAACATGTCGAAAGCCATGGCAGACAATGTCCAAGTCTGGGAAAATTTGAACAACTCAGTAAACAGTGAGAACCAGAGGCTATAACTCATAGACTATCACAAGTAGAATGCATTTATTTGAAATAAAGAAATGGGGAGAAGGGACAGCTGCTCCTTCCAGGAGAATTCTAACAGAGGAGTGTGGAAGGAATGATGTTAATGGAAAAGCGGCACTTGGCAAAGACTAGTAACTCCTGTGTCGGACCAGAGCCATCGTGGATGTTGAAGTTTGCGGGTAACAATATGAAGAGAAACAGGATATTCACGTATTACCACAGTATCGCCCCACAATTAATCACTATGAAGGGACCAACTTTAACCTGAAGAAACTCACCTGAACCAAGTGATCAAAAGGAATCTGCAGTGATGAGAAATATTGCCTGGACGTGCCCCCGACAGGAAGGGCGCGCCGCCGCTTTCCTCATCAATCTCCCAAATGCATATTCTGAATTTAATCGTGAGGCAACATCAGACAAACCCCAACGGAGGACGTTTTATACAGTAACTGGCCCGTCCTCTTCAAAATGCCAAGGTCATGAAAGAGACTGAGCAGGAGTCCCAGATTAAAGATGACTATGGAGATAAGACAAATGAATGCAAAAGCTGGATCCTGAACCAGAGAAAAAAAGACAATAGCAGGCCCCCCGCCAAATCTGGGTAAGGCCGAGAAGTTAGTTAGCAGCGCTGTTAACGCGTGAGGGAGGGAGTGGGTGAAGTAACGAAGGTATAATGGAAATCTTTGTACTATTTTTGCAACTCTTCTTATGAGTCTGAAATTATTCCAAAGTAAAAGACATTTTTAAAAAGCAAATAAAAGCCCCAGATTTGATTTGTCTTGGGGAGGAAATGTGTGCCCAGAAGTAGGAGTCACCTGAGGGCTGGGACACCTTCTCAGACACCTGCCTCCCGAGGGGCACAGGGCTTGCTTTGGCTTAATAAGCCCTCCGCAGGGATTTACTGACTGCACTCGAACAGGAACTGGGCGAGCGGGAGGGTTTGTCTTCCGTGGGTGGGAGGGTGGAGAGGGCCGAGCTCTCAGCAAACAGTGACCCGCACCTATTACACGTCAGCCACTGTGGGTGCGGAGGTGAGAGGCGGGCAGAGCCTGCTGGGACGCAGGTGTGAATCCTCATTCCCGAGCGAGAGCTGGGTGGGGATCCGGGCAGGCCCACTCAGTGTGCGGGATCTCAGTGCCCGCAGGAGGCGGTGGCTCCTCCCCTGAGGCTCGGAGGGTCTGGCCGAGGGGGCCAGGAGGAGAGGCAGTTCTAGCCAGGTGGGGCACAGGGGCCGAGGCACAGGAAAATGCGACAGGGCTGAGAGGGTTAGAACCACAAACAGCAACCTGGCCAGGTGAGGTGGCTGGGTCAAGAGGGGCCACAGGGCAGCTGATCCTGTGCAGTAGGTGCCCCCAAGGCAGGTGTGGGAGCAGCGGAGATGTTGGGGGAGGGCCTCTTTTCTGAAAGCAGACAGATGGGGGAAGCATGGGAGCTGGTCTTCAAGTAGAGACCAAGAAAAGTGACATCAGCTACAGGCCTCAAGAGGTGTAGTGAGCCAGCATGGTGTCTTACTACCTGTGGTCTCAAAGCAGAAGCAGAAAGAGGCCCCAAGTGTAACGTTGAGCTTGTCCTTATAAGTCGGGCGACCCTATAATTCAGCATCCAAGTTGGGACGCCTTAGAGCAGAGGTGGGGAACGTCTGGCCCACGGGCCATATATGGCCCGCAAAATCATTTGGTTTCACCCTGCCAAGGCAACTCCAGGAGGGACTCAAAATTCAATAAATGTAGGAGCTTTTTTCATAGCTAATTTTTAAATTGATAATTTTGTATGGCCCATGAATGTTATAAATAGCCAAATGGCCCTTGGCAGAAAAAAGGTTCGGCACCCCTGCCTTAGGGAGTGACAGGAGTGCCATGAATTATTATGCCGAGACAACATATAGCGAAGGTCACCATACTTACATGGGACCTTTGGCCTGAAGGGGATTCCCACTGCATGGGTGGGTGAAGAGCCCCAGGGTGCTCATGGATTCACCAGGAGAGTCTGTGGCCTTGGAAGGGTGAGGTGCGAGACGGCAGTGTTTCCTTTCAGGGAACCATAGGAGGTGGGGGTTCACATCCCACCCACACATTCACTTGGGGTCCCGGATCAGTGCACTCGTGGGTGGCAAAGGTGACTGCTCAGGACAATGCAGATTGGAAACTCCAAAAAGAAAAAAGCAGGCAAGGTGGTGGATGCTGGCAGCCCGGCTTCCTGGGCAGAGGGCAGAACTTACCCGTGCACGCTGTGGACAGAGTGAGGCTCATAATGGTACCTTCCCTCCTGGTGTCTCATGTCAATCGGTAAGGGAGCATGGAACGCTGGCAAAAGATGCTGCGGCACTGTACGGGGAGAGAGAGACAGGACTTCAAAACCTTTTTCCTCCCTTGAAAAGCAATTTTCAAAGGACTCTAAAGCTCAATGAATTTCAGAGCAAGAGCAGTCAGGACAGGGGGCTCCGAGGTGCCCCGGCTATCACACACCCAAGAAGGGGGATGAATAAATAATCAAAGTCGGCCGGAGAATCCTACATCTCTCACATAAAAGATCCCCAACCGCGCTCTTGACAAAGACAAGCAGCTAAGCGCTCTTTGAACTCAGGGAGATTACAGGCTCGGCTGCAAATCAGGGCTGACAGAGCCGACAGGCTTCTGCCCATCCTGGCCTTGGCTGCGTGGCTCCAGCAGCCCCGGGTTATGGCATCCACACAGGCTGGCAGTATTTACCTAGAACCATCTGCGGAGCCAGGGCCCGCTCCGGCTGCAGCTAGCAGACACCTATGTGGGAATATTAATTCTCCAGCTCTTAATATTAATTACTGACCCTAAGTGCGCTGGCGGTGCCTCCGAGATGTAAATGCCAACGGGTGAGCATCAGTTTCCAGAGGTGAGTCAGCCTCTGTCTGCACTTGGCCTGCCCTCAACAAATCATCATGATAATTGTAGGATGCTCTTTGCTTATTAAGAAAAAATTCCTGGGTACCCTGGAGGCAAACATAATTATAGGTGCTAGGAAAACAAGGCTCTTTAAAAAGTAGTTAGACTGGGAAAGGGCTAAGAAGTGGAGATTTCTCCGTCAACTCTCACTCGGGAGGAAGGCTGCAGGCCAGCGGGAGTCACGCTGAGTCTGAACTGCTGACTAGTTTAAAGAGACGCGGACGGTTTATTTTCCACACACACCGGTCAGCAGCCTGCCAGTCCGGCCGTAATAAATGCACACAAACAATGCTGCTAACCATTTCTGTGCAAACAGATTCAGGTACCGTACTGTAAACACTATCAATTCTTTTATTTTATTGTGGTAAAATACATATAACAGAAAACTTACCACTTTAATCATTTTTAAGTGTACGGTACAGGTAAGCACATTCATGTTGTTGTGCAATCTTCACCACCATCCATCAGAGGATGTCTTTCATCTTCCCAAACTGAAACCCTGTACCGACGAAAAACTCCCTGTCTTCCCCTCCCCCACTGCCCTCCCTACCCCTGGCCCTGGTGACCACTGTCCTATTTTCTGTCTCTACGAATGTGACTCATATGAGTCGAATCACACAGTATTTGTCCTTTTGTGTCTGGCTTATTTCACTAGGATCTTGTCCCCAAGGTTCATCCATGATACCATGTGCCCGATAGATATACCACGTTTTGGTCATCCATTCATCCCTTGATGGACACTTGGTTTGAATGCTCTGAACTCTAAACATCAGGAAACTTTTCTCCTGACATTTAAACTTAGATTTTATATATTCAATTTTATCTTCATAGTTCCACAATACTGGCATCTTCCATGGGGACTGGGAACAAAGAAAGCCAATCTTCTCACCCTGATTAAATCAATTTGCCAAACCCAGACTCCAGAAATCTTAGGCTCAAAGGGGAATTGGCCTCCATAAACGGAGGGCCAGCACTGGCCTGCTTCCACACAAAAGACACACTGGGCTTTCCAGAGCCCCCAGGGAAGTCAAGCGGGGAAGCAGTGCTCACATCCCAGAGGTGCAGGAGGGCCCGTGTGGTGTCTTTAATGTGGCCAGGCAGACCAGATCACAGTATTATTAATAAGTAAACATAGTTTGTTTTTGTGTATGTCTGAATGTTTCCCTGCATGTCCAAAAGCTCCCTGGGGGAGCCAAGGTGGGCGTTAATGCACCCATTTCACAGATGAGGAAATGGAGGCCAAGTATGATTTTAGCTCCAAGTCACTGGGCTGAAAAATGGCAGAGCCAGGAGGAGAATCCAAAGCCCCGGACGGCTGGTCATGGCTGCAAGCCCCTGGTGCAAGGGGAATGCCTAGGCCTCCCGTCACCACCTGGCTCTTGTATTGTATTTAACAAACGCACACAGTACCGGCCCTGCTCTAAGCACTTTGCAAATATCAACTTCTAGGTCTTCACAGCAATCTCGAGCTGCATTCACTCCAGAATCCCTGGTTTTCCCACTTGCCATCCCCCAGCACCCTGTGAGCTTTTCTCCCCCGTGTTTTACCTGCAGGGTTGCAATACCTCCCCAACCAGGGCCCCACCTAATCAGCTGTGAGCACCCCACCCCCCAACCAGGGCCCCACCTAACCAGCTGTGAGCAGAGATGTTTCTCTGTGCAAGATTAATGCAACTTCTTCAGGTCTAAAGAGCTCCGACATCCACAGGAATGGAGTGCTCATACTAGTTTACTAGGCAAACATGAAGTGGAGTGGCGCCGAGGCTGACCTGGCTGCTCCACAAAACCGGGTGCCTGTGTGTGCACACGCGCGGCGGGGGGGGCTTCTGGAAGAGACACGAGGGACAGCCATCCCCACAGTCCCACGGCAACTGGGTCTGCTCTCCTTTCTGCCTGGTCCCTGGGGAGAAGGCTGTGGAGGTTCCAGGGGAAGCGGCTTTCGCTTTCTCAAGTTGGGGTGGCAGATCAGGACCTCGGCAGCCCCTGCTGCCCTCCAGGCAGCTGAGGCCCATGGAATGAGTAGGCGGCAGGGCCTCTGGCCACAGCCCTGCACCCCTCATGTTACCTCTTGGAGTCCTCAGGAGGAGCCCGGGGACACGCGTCAGGGCTTCCCTCCGTGCAGGCGCTGCTGCGTTAGGTCAGCCAGCAGCCCGAGCACAGCCCGGTCTCCACAGGGTCGGGGGGGAGGGGGGGGGATAGCCCCAGGTGCTCGCTCATCTTCAGTGAAGCCGCCGCCCCACGGCCTTCGCTCGGCACCTCATTCCGTGTTGCCATCAGCCTGCTCTTACCCCAGTTCTTCAGGAAGCACACTGGGGCTCTGAGTGCTGTCGTCTGCTTGTAGGACAGCAACAGTCAGGCAGTGTGTGGCTCATTACCTCTCCCCAAGAACCCATGTTTCCCAGCACCCAGCACCCAGCAGCCCCTCAGCAACAGGCCTCTGAGGACTCCCATCCACACGGCCACCCCCGGTGTGGCCCAGGAAGGACGGACGTGCCTGCGATCAGCTAGCAGGTAATGTCCAGACGCCTCTGCCCACCTTCAGAGGAGGCCCAGTCCACTCAGGGCAGTGGGGCTATCTGGGCAGCAGTCACTACAGGAATAACCACTCATTCGCTCCTTCCTTAGCTCATTCCTTCGCTCATTCATTCACCTGCCTTGCATCAAGGGCGTGCTGCGTAGCAGGCAATGTTCCAGGTCCTGGGAGCCGGGCGGTGACTGCAGTCCACACTGCCACCTTCACAGAGCGGTAGAGTTTTCCCAGGGAGACAAGCCGTGAACAGACTAGCAAATACATTTATAACATAATGTCAGAGGATGGCGAAACTGCGAGGAAGCTGGGCTGGGCAAGGGAACAGAGGAGACTTGGATGTAGGGTGGAGTGTGTAAGGGCTCCCTGCAGGGCAGGCGGCACCAGGCAGGGGAAACAGCAGGTGCAAAGGCAAGAACGGGCCATTTCAACGCCAGGCTGCCGTGGCCAAAGCGGAGGGTGGGGGTGAGAGACAGGAAAGAAGGCTCCATAAGCCCGGAGGGGCTGTGGGAAGGACTGCGGGATTTTGGGGGAAGTGGGGGTGGGAAGAAGGGTTCTGAGCAGGAAATCAAAAGGCCACATGAGTAGGGCCAGGTGGTGTGGGGCAGGGGCATGCATCGGCCAGGAATCCCAGGCTGGCCCTGCCACTAGTGACCATAGAACTTTGGAGAAATTGTGTCCCCTTTTCTGGGTCTCACATTACCTGTCTGTTCAGTGAAGATCAGGTGAGCATTAACTTCCTTCTTACCAGAACTATCCTGCTATTTGTGAATGGTCACCTGCTCCTCTGGGAAAGGGCTACACTGGTCTCAGCTAGTGACACAATGAGGCTGCGGGAGGGATCCCTGAGCCGCCAAGGTGGGGGGCACTGGGGCACAGGCACTGTTTAGTTTTTATAGCCTTATCTGTACAACTCACAGACCCAGGGGCCCTCTACATCCACCAGCCCATCAGCCGCAGGCTCAGTCACCAGAGCCACTTGTAGAACCCCCAAACTGTCTCTGGGACCAACTGTGCACCCTGGATAAACTGAGGATGAAGGCTGACCCAGGAGCATCTGCAGTTTAGTGGTCTTTCAGACCAGCGAGGACTGTCCCCACACACACCTGCTCGGGGGCAGATGCTTAGCCTGGGGCCCGCCAGGCCCAGGGAGGAGGGTGCCCCACTGTGGGCTCCCGCGAGCATCGCTCTGTCCGGGGGCCGTCAGCAGCTCCCCCGGACACGAAGATGAACAGGGACAAGAGCTGCCTTCGGCGATGTGTTGAAGGGGACCCTTCCACACATTGTTTTCATTGTGGGCTCTTTTTTCAAGTTAAACAAAACTCCAAACTCAATCACATCCTTCCGGCAAGGGAGAACACACACGCGCCACATGCCATTTCAAAGCGCGGCGCTCTTTTAAGTTTCTGACGAAGAAACCCTGAGATGGGAATTTTCTATGGATCACCCGACCCCCTCTGAAAAAAAACGCACATTTGTTTTTGATCCTACACAGAAGACCAACGGTCTGAGAAGCTGAGGATGGTGGCTTTTTTAACCCCAGAATTTTTCTGTGCCAGGGTTTAAATGACCAATGCTCCTTGGCTGGTGGCCCCAGGGGTGAGGCCAGGCTGCATCGGCCGTGTGCCCCTGGTTCAAGGATCTCGCTGCGTGAGTGAGCCGGCCACTGGGAAGGGGCAAGGGGGGCCTCCCTGGAAGCCAGGCTCTAGTTAATGTCCCATCAACGAATGATGACGTTGGTGAGTTTCTCCAGGAGAGGATGGGGCAGGATCAGCAGGGCTTCAGACAAAGAAACAGGAGAACTGGGTCATCGAAACATGACCGGGCAGCTGCGTTAGCAGCTGGAGGAATTCCCCTCAGATGAAGTCATGTGTTGCTACAACACAGAGGTTGCCCTGAGGGCTGAGCTCAGAGAGGGGCCTGAGCGGCTGGCCCACAGCTGGAGGGGCTAGCTGGGTGAAAGCAGCTATTTCCCAGGCGAGACGGGACGTGTTGGGGACGCACCAGCTGTCTGGGCTGTCCAGTCCCTAGAGATTAGCATGGTGTCCAGGTACTGTGGTCTTTTCCATCAGAAATGAAGGAAGGACTAAGTTCAGAGCTCCGGGGTTTCTGCAAGAAGAGCTGCCTTGCCCTGTCACTGACCAAGGGATGGTGCAGGTGGGCATCTCTGGAAGGAGGCCTGGTCCTGGCACAAGGCAGGACTGAGTTATGATGAAGCACAAACCCATCTCAGTGCAGCCTGTGGGATTCTGGGAGGGAGGCTAGGGGCCAGAGCAGGTCATGGATTTCCATCCTTCCTGAGTAGCTGACCCATGCCCCCAAGTCACCGTGCAGGAGGTCAGTTCTGTGGCCTCCTCATGGGTACTCTGGTGGGCTCCAGGTGGCCTCTGATAAGCTAAAAAGAGGCATTTTAACTTGACATGGCTGGGGGGCCAGAAAAAACTTTCTGGCTCCCAATTTCTCTCACACTATGAGGGACTCTGCTTGGGATTCCCCATTAATAACTAATTGATCATGTTCCTTTCCCTTGTCACTTCTTGCATCTAAAGTAATATCCAAGGCAGTCATTTCATTATTTTACTTAAAAATAAACTAGGAAAGTCAAAGAAATAAATTCACACTAAAGTGTAGATGACTTACCAGGTGGCTTTCCCCCTACTGGAAGGACCTAGGCATCAAGAGACACCTGTATCTTTGAAAAAGGAAGGTGCTAATGTGGAGGGAAAAAACAGCAGATGGGTAGGCTTGAAGTCATGCACAGTGAGCTGGACAGCCAGACTGAAACTGGCTTGCTCCGGAGCTGTACGTCAGTCAAATGACAGTCCTAAGGGGGAGGACCTATCCCCACGGTCTGAGGAGCTTGGCACAGGAGTAGGAAGCATGTGAGCCATAAACCAGACGGGCAGGGTGTGAACTCCTGTTTTGTCACTTCCTGGGAAGTGTCAGGGTCTTCGTCTGTGAAGTGGGAAGGACATCCACCTAACTACTGTGCGGTGGAACAGCAGTGTCTGGCCCGGAGCGGGATCTCAGGAGTGGGTGGTTCCCTTTCCCATCAATGCGAACTTCGGAGGAGATGTGAACAAGGCCCCAGTCTGGTCACAACAGGAGCTTTTCCCTGATCCCTGGTGTGAGGGACCACGATGCGTCAGACGGGAGCTCATACGCAACATCTGCGGTTGATGCGCACTCCACGCTAACTCAGTGCTCCCGCTCACTGCGGGCAGAGTGGGCACGGGCAGTGGGCACCGGCAGGGATGCCGGGTCATGGCCTTGGGCACTGTGGGAAAAGTCTCCTACAAGAGAATCCCTGCTGACCGCCACCCCATTCCCGCGGGCCCATCCCCCAGGGGCTCAGGCAGCTACTCTCAACTCCAGCATTTCCCATCGTTCATGCCGTGCCGTCACTGGTCAGGACAGAACAAACAGGGGAGGGGACTCACAGGTGGCCTGGTAGTTCTGTGAATTTTGTTTGAAAAGATGGTGTTTAAAATAAAAACCACACAAATTCCTGCCTCATCTGCCTTCAGCCACATTGCCAAGTGCTGCAGCAGTGACTGACCCTCAGCAAAGTCAGGGGCAAAGAAGCTCAAGGCAGAAGAGGGTATGGCCAGGTCCCGGAGGGTAACACTCCGGTGTGCGGAGGACGGTGGTTCAGAGGGTGGGACCCCTTTAATGACCCAGCTGGCTTAAAGCAAACCCAGCTCTGCCCTCCAGGAAGCGAGGGATCAATGGCCCGGACAAGTGCACTCTGAGAGGACTCACATCCCAACCTCAGGTACTTTCCACTCCACCCTTGATGCCTACCTGCCAATTAAACTGTGTAACCCGCAGGGAAAGGGAATGTGAAGATGCTCTGCAAAATTAAAAAGGCTAATTGTTGGGGGAAGAGATGGCGATCAGCACCTTTATTTTTGCCCCCATGACCCAGACACTTCAGCTGGACACTAGCTGGTTGCCTGCTCGATTAAGGTCTCTGTTTCAGCCACTGAAGCTGGCTCCTCATAAGTCCCAGAGGGCAGGACACCTCGCTCTCTCCCACTCCTGTGAGGATCCCAGGCCCACTCCTCAGGAAGCTGGAGCTCAGACTTCCCAGAAGACATCACAATCGGCAACACTAGCTACAAAGAAGAGACTGCGCCCTCCCTCCCTCAGCCCGGGTCTGATCAAGGGAGATGATGTCGTTCAGACATGTGGTCCCTCTAACATGGCCTTGACTGGCACATGCTGTGGGGTCTCATCAGGTCCAGCTGCTCGGCCTTCTCCGGACTCCACAGTGGAGCTGCCACCACCCCGGGCACAGCTCTCAACCCCAGGTCCCGGGCCGCGGGCCCCAGGCCCACCTAAGGCTTCCCCACTCAGTCAATGGATGAGGACCCTGCTTGAGTGCTCTGGGGGCCCCAGGAATAAGAGGCACACTTCCTGCCCCAGGGGCAGCTGTGCAGAAGCCATCTGCAAAGTGCAGTGTGGCCCTATGTGATGGGTGGGGTCCGCTCGGTACAGGCTGCCAGGATGGCCTTGGGCTCAGGGAAGGGAGATTTCCGCGGAGCCCAGAGCAGCCAGGAAGGCTCTCTGGAAAAGGTGGTTTTGGAGCTGGGCCCTGAAGGGGAGACCTGGAGGGAAGGGAGAACATGACGAATTCTTCAGGCTCAGGCAGTGTGGACAGCGGACTCCATGGTTTCTGTCATGGTGTGTGGCATGTGACTCTTGACCCGAACTGTGTGGCCTCTCCTGTACACGTGGGACTAGGAACACCTTGTCCTGGGGTCCTCCGGGAAATTAAATGATGTGCACACAAAACAGGAGGCACCGTGAACACCTAAGACACTAACATCGGTGGTTCTCAGACCCAAGAACCACCTGCAGGCTTTGTTAAAACGCCATTGTTGGCCCCATCCCCAGATTTCTCCGCTTCAGCAGGCCTGAGAATCTGCATTCGTAACAAGTGCCCAGGGGATGTTGACAGTGCTTCTCAGAGGCCGCACTTGGAGACCTACTGGCCTGTTACCTTTTGTACATTTCCTGTCCCTGCCGTAGCATCGGTGTTCCCACTTGCAACAGTAAATAGAGGTTATCTCTAATATTTGTGCCTATAATGGATGCACTGTACTAGACAGAGAATGGTTGCAGCTGGAGAAATTGAACATGGTTGATGAGAGAGAGAGCCCTGGGTGTGACATTCAAATATGGTGACTATCGCATTGTCCCAGGGTTTCTGAGTAGTGGGCTCGAGGGGCCCGAGCACCGCGAGGATGCGGGCTTTAAGGCGTCCTCACACCTGTGCTTCTCCACGCTCTGGAACAAAGGTGCTGCCGCTGTGAGAAGCCCAGGATGGCACACATGCATGCCTCCTGGCTTGGGGTGGCCTCAGTCACCTCTGAAACCCTGCAGGCATGTTAACTCAGATGGCCAAGGCCTCTTCCAGTGGGAGTGGTGTCACCGGCCCAAGCATCAGAGCCTGAAGGCACGAAAGTGCAGGGGAGCCCAGGAGAGCCTCCTCCCAGTGGCCAGGCCTTCTGCGAATAACACTATACTCCCAATAGCAAGCCCCGCACAGGCTGCTCCCAGAGGCCTCTCCTGGTGCCCAGGCACCGCCCCACAGGAAGCACTTAATAGGAATAATATATCCTGAATGGCACTCCACAGTGTGCAATTAAAAAGCGTTTCTGTCTCACTTGGGGGGAGGGGGAAATGAAAATCAGACAGGAAATTCCAACGCTACAAGCTGGCTGGTGTCCGGTGGGCTGAGGCCCAGGCTGCTCACTCTCAGGCAGACCTGCCCCCACACAGAGCTTGGCAGAACCTGGCCGGCTGGGCCCGCCAGTGCCCACCCCCACCCCAGAGCCATAGGCTGGCCTTTCTAAGAAGGTGTTGCTTGACAGAATATGACAAAATAGCTGCTGGGAAGAGAGTGCATGAAGCCAAGGCCAGCGCAAAGCACTCCACACAGGGCAGGGCCTTGAGGCTGGTCTCTAGGCGGGTGGGCAGGGGTGCAGAGAGAAATGCTCACACCAAGGGCTAGCAACGCGCCTGACCCAATGCCACAGGGAGAGGCCAGGCTCAAGTGCTACCTGGCTCTCGCCACACAGGAGCCCAGGCAGTCCTGGGACCAGTCCACTGTACTATAGACTGAATGTTTATGTATCTCCTCCCCTGCCCCAAATTCCTATGCTGATATCCTAATGCCTGATTCGATGTTTGGAAGTAGGGCCTGTGGGAAATGATTAGGACATGAGGGTGGAGTCCGCATGAATGGGCTTAGTGCCCTTATGAAAGCGACCCAAAGAACTCTTTCGTTCCTTCCACCATGTGAGGACACAGAGAGACAACAGCCACCCATGAGCCAGGAACCAGACAGCGAATCTGCTGATGCCTTGATCTCGCCTTCCCGGCCTCCAGAACTGTGAGAAGTAAATGTCTGTCCTTTAAGCCTTCCAGTCTGTGGTATTTCTGTTATGCAACCTGATCTGACTGAAACATCCTCAGATGGTAAGGCTACGATAAGGGGAACAGGCCACAGGAGGCAGACAGGACCTGAGCCAGAGACCGCAAGACTGCGGTGGATAGCACTGCAGCCGCAGCCGACACCGTGGCCAAGCCTGGTCCCATCACTAATTCACTTAGCCTGCCTGTGCCTTGGTTTCCTCATCTGTGCGACGAAGACAGTGACAAGACCCACACCAGAGGGGCACTATGAAGCAAAGCCGAGTTAACGTGTCAAGGGCTTGTGCAGAGCCAGACGTGCGAGAGGGCCCGGGAGTGCTGGTGTGCTATCTCCACCAACCTTCTGCCCTTCAGCCAGGCGTAGGAGATTGGGGGAGCTCCAAAGGCCTCCGGGGGAGATACCTGCCATTGTGGGGAATGAAACCGGTTGCCCAATGGTCAGGGTAGATGAGTGGGGTCCCACATTAGAAAATCTTAGGGCCAAAAAAACCTTAGAGAAGGCCAAGCTTGATCAAGTTGGAAAAGTGTCTTGGTCACAGAATCTGTTCCAAAGAAAGTAGTGTGCAAGATCCCAAATCCATAACAGATCTGAGGCCCAAGGGGCTGTAGCTCCAAAGGTCATCCCTGCAGACCTCCAAGGGAGGACACGAATTCAGGCCAAGGGCCTGGAGAAGAGTGACCTGTGAGCTGGCACCTGTGGTCCAGTGATCCTTCCACTTGTTACAGAGGCAGGCAGGCCAGGTGGCCTGGGATGGATGCAGGCGTTCCAGTGTGGACACAACACTGCCCCGTTCACGTGCGCAAACATTCCCCCGAGTTTCGCCTCCCTGACAGCTCCACCTGCCAACTTGTACCAGCAACCCTGGCTGCTTCAGTGCTGTCCTGTCACTGTACAAAAAGCCCACTTGTCATGGGGACGAGGAGCATTCAGCCCTTTCAAGAGGACATCGGAGCCACTCCTCTGCCTGGTCCCCACAGGTCCCAAGGTGTCACTGCCACTCTGCTTCCTTCCGCAGCATCCGGCCCCTTTCCTGCAGAGTCTAGCAAGGGGTTTCCTCAGTCTGGTGCTTTGGTCCTGCCTCGGGCCCTCCTCAGAGTGCCAAGAGAGCCTGTGGTTACTCTGCTGCCGTTCTGGAGGGGGCCACAGTATTCAGCCCCCACAAGGCACTGGGGACGCTTTACCGGAGTGGCTAAGGCAGCCCTTACTCCAGTCCAGGGTGTGCTGAGGCAGAGCCTGCCAAAGCCAGTCAGTGAGATTTAAAACCGGGCATGGGATCTGCTGTGAGAACAGCCTTCAAGCGCCTCTGAGCACGAGGCTCAGGCCACACTTACTTCCCCCAGCGGACAGCTAATTACACAGTGCTTTTCATTTCTCCGCTGAAGCAGGTCACTGAAGGACACTTCCTGAGACCCTCGTCAGTACAGTCCCAGTGATGATGTGTTACTCAAGGGGATCTTTTCCTTAAAACATTCTCTACCCAAAACTAGTCTCTTCTTTTAGTCCCCACCTGGCAAATGCAGCCCAGCCTTGGCATACAGTGCGGACCATATGTTATCTTAAATTTTCTAGTAGTCACATTTAAAAAAACAACTAAAAAAAACTGGTAATAATTTTAATAACATAATTTCATTGACCTAGCATATGAAAAATATTATCATTTCAACATATGACTAATACAGAAATTATTAACAAGATGTTTTATATTCTTTAATTTGTACTGTCTTTAAAATCAGTTGAGTAGTTGACACCTACAGCACATCTCGGCCAGAGCAGCTATATCTGAAGTGCTCACCAGCCATGTGCAGTGAGCAGCTGCTACTGAACAGCACAGACCTAACCAGTTATTGCCGCTGACCTCTGACTGTTCAGAGACTTCTAGTCTAGGTTAATAAAAGTACTATCGGTACAAAAAATACGGTGATGAGCACTCTCCCCAAAACTCAGTTCTTCCTCACTTCTGAATCTTAACTCCCTGCAACCTTCCGTTTGGTCACTTAAATTAACTGATTAACCCATAGTTATTATCTCTTCCCACCCTTCCTCCCTTGCTTCCATCCGTTGAACTCCCGGGGCTCCCAGGCTCGTTCCTTCTATGCCCTTGGCTCGTCAGGGCAGAGCGGAGAGTCAGCAGCATCGCTCTGATCCCCGCTGGACGCTGCCCACCGCCTCCCCACAGGCCTGGCAGGTGCTCCTGAGGCTTCTGACAGGAAAGGGGGTCCCCAGTGTGAACCCTGAGACTAATAAGGGCTCCTGGTGGGTATCTGGGCTCAAATTTTTTTTAAAAAGCAAAAACAAAAAACAAAGTCTAGCAGCCATTTCTGCGCGGGGGCCTCTGCGGGACCCTGCGCTTCAGGGAGCAGCCTCTGCGCTGAACCCCCTGCCTCTGCGCTGAACCCCCTGCCTCTGCGCTGAACCCCCTGCCTCTGCCTGAACCGCCGCCTGCCCGGGTTCCTGCCTCCAGCGGCCTTATAACGGAGCCCCCCCCCCCCAGCCCATTTCAACCAACAGGGCCGAGGCTTTCCCCATCCAATCAGAGCTGCGCAGCTCTGACCAGACTGGCTCTATTCTGACCAAGCAGGGACCAGGACAGGGGCTCCTGTCTATATAAGCAACTCCCCTCTGGCTAGCAGAGGGCCCTTTCCACCTACTGCAGCTGCCTGTCCCAACTAGAGCTGAAAATGTCTCGCGGGGGCAGAGCCCAACAGACTGGCACTGCAGAGCAGAAGGGCACAGTCCCGCGCGGAGCAGGGCAGAGTGGGGCGGGCCATCGTGAGCGAGGCTGCCTGCCTGAAGAGCGGCCTGCCTCAGGGCCACCTGGCCCCCGGGCAGCTTCGCGACCTGCTGTTTCTCAGCAGTGCTGCTGAGCTGTAGCACTATCAGCTGTTCCACAGCAGTGCTGTTTTCACAGTAGTGCTGTATCACTGTCAAGCTGTTTGCACTAAATAAAGTTTCCTTTTCACTGCACCCCAAACTGGGGATTCCTGTTGGCATCTGAATTGGCGCCAACGACCATCAGTTGACACCAGAAAGCAAAGCACATGCAGGGATCATGTGGGGCAGGGACGTGGAGAAACACTGGCCAAGCCATGTAACACTTCCAGAAGCCGGGCTCCCTGGGCAGCACTGGCTCCATGTAATTCTGGACCCAACTGACTGGATGACACTTCCAGAACATGCCATTCCTGCTACCCCTCCCCACACTCCAGCCCACTTCCCACTGCTGCTGGTGGAAACAGTGGCTCCCTGGACCAGGATGCTGGAGGTCCACCTGGCAGGACTGGAGGCCAGTCCACAGAAGCCTTGGGAAAAGCCCACTCCCCCTATTTTGCTGGCAGAGAAACTTGGCCCCATGACCCACCCGCTGGCGCTGAGCAGGACTCAGAATCTTGTTTCCTAGAATAAGACTGTGTAGAGGGGTAAGAGAGAGGAAAAAACTCCAAAGGCTTCCTGGACATCAAAAAAAACTCTTGCAAAACAATATTTTGATGAGCTAAGTGTGAATTAAAAGCAGACGGAATCTACTTCCTTTAAAATAAACAGGGTTTTAAATATAGGGGCAAACTCACACACACAATGTGTTTCAGAGCCAGAGAAACCAGAGCTGTCCTTCCTTCCACAAACCCAAGAGCAGCCTGGCCCACTAGCCCATTCAAGGTATGTGGGCAACGGCCCTGCTGTGAGTCCACTTCTACCCCAGCAAAGGGAACCCAGAGGAGGGATCCTTAACAGACAGCCCCCAGGTCCTGCCGTCGCCTGTAGAATGGAGTACAAAGCACTCTCGTCCTAGTACTCTCCTGATCCTGCCACAAACTGACCCCCCAGGGTCAGACCCCCAAAAGTCCTCCCTCCTTCACACTTCCCAGCCTGCTACCAGCACTCACTCTGCCTGAAAAGCCCATCCCCGCCCCTGCCCATCTCTTTATCACACCAACTCATAAGCAGGTCCAGTTCACTCGTGCCTCCTCCAGGATGCTTTCTAGACGTTTCTACTGTCCCCTCTCTAAATCAGGCAGAAGATCTGCCCTCTGGCTCCATTTCCTCAAAGTCAGAGTCCAGTACCTGGCGTGGTGGGAGTGGGAAATATGTGCCCAGTGAGTAAGTGAATGAATGAGTGGGGGAATGAGTGAGTGACTCTCACTACTGGAAAAGAGACCTTGAGGACAACAAGGGTGACCAACGGTACTGACATTCTGTATACATTAATTTAGGACCCAGAAGAGAAAGTCTTGCTGCACAGAGCAGTATACAGAACAGTCATGTCCCACATAACGACGTTTCTATCAACAGACCGCATATACAACAGTGGTCCCATAAGATTGTCACGGAGCTGAAAAACTCCTACGGCCCAGCGGCACTGCAGCCACACAGCACAGCAGCACAACACGTCGCTCACGTGTTTGTGTGATGCTGGTGTACACCAAGTACGGCGCTTACAATTATGTACAGTGTGCAACACTTGGTAATGGTAATAAACAACTATGTTCCCGGTTTATGTATTTAATATGTTATACTTATTAGAATTATTTTAGAATATACTCTTTCTATTTATAAAAACAAAGTTGGCTGTAAAACGTATGCCATGGTGTGTGACGAGCATACAACAGACAGATGTATGAGAGCAGAGTAGCAACCGAGTACCAGCAGAGAGAGCAGAGAAGCAGACCCAGTACTAGTGAGACCGTGGAGCAGCACATGGAGCACAAGCAGGCGGAGCAGGAGCGGACACGGCCGTGGCAGACAGAGCAGAAGAGCAACAGAGCACTAGCAGACAGACAGAGCAGAGTAGCACACGAAGCACTAGCAGACAGGGCAGAGTAGCACACGAAGCACTAGCAGACAGCAGAGTAGCACACGAAGCACTAGCAGACAGCAGAGTAGCACACGAAGCACTAGCAGACAGGGCAGAGTAGCACACGAAGCACTAGCAGACAGGGCAGAGTAGCACACGAAGCACTAGCAGACAGGGCAGAGTAGCACACGAAGCACTAGCAGACAGCAGAGTAGCACACAAAGCACTAGCAGACAGAGCAGAGTAGCACACGAAGCACTAGCAGACAGCAGAGTAGCACACGAAGCACTAGCAGACAGGGCAGAGTAGCAGACAGTACCAGTAAAAGAGCAGACTAGTAGACAGTAGTAGTAGACAGAGCCCAGATTCCTGGGCTCATCAGCTGGGACCCTCCTCAGAGACTGACAAGAGAAGTGATTCTAACAGCAATGCACCCGGCCTCCCACATGCTGAGCTTCCCTGACATGTGACATTTGTTAACCGATTCAGCCCTATTGCACTTGATGGGGAACATATTATTATTATCATCCTAATTTTACAGATGACAATAAACTGGCTGAGGTCAATCCCAAGGCCTCACAGCCACCCCTGGAAATTCCAGACAGGTTCTCACAGGTGGGACAGGGCAACGGGAGCTCTTCTAGGACCATGAAGATAAAACACGAGGCCAAAGAGGAGGCCCAGAGTGCCCAGCCCCTCTCAAGACAGCATGGGCCGGGCTTCAATGTGATCAGAGCCACAGGTAGAAGTACATGTGGCCTGGAGACACAGGATGGACTTGGTATTTCTACTTTGTTTGTGGCCTTTCCAAAAGTGATTACAACCGCTGCCCCCCCCCCCCCGTCCCCCAAAAGGTATTCTAAGTGCTGCCCAGGGATGCAGCAAGCTGGAAGCAAGTCCAGGAGGGACCCAAGGGAGGGGGTTATCTGTTTTTCCAGCTGTGTTCCTGGTGCCTGCTAATAACCCCCATGGATCATTCTGCCTGGCTTGGAAAACGTGCTGACTGGAGTTAAAAATGGGCCCCTTTCCCACCAGTGGCTCAGCACCCTCACAGCACATGCGGGGTGCTCCTTGTTAGCATGCTGCTTGTATAATTAGGGTGGAGAGGATGGCAAAGGGCCCACCCCAGGTCCCCAAGAGCAATTGCATTTCAGAAAAAGCACCCACCTGGTTTTATGCTGATTAATGGTGGGTCCCACTAATAGCCCTGCTTAACACAGGAGTTTGTCAAGATTAAGTAATTGCCTTAAACAAAAAGTGTATTATCTGTAAGGCCCCTCTGACGAATGACTAGTGCTGGGACATGGGGTGATGGATGTCTGGGACACCCTGCCACCATCGCCCCACATTTGCATAAATTAAAACACAGCCTTTGATTAGGATGAGCAGCCCCGAAAACCCTGCCAAGGAAAGGGCGGCAGTGGGCCCTGCAGTCAACCAGCTGCAGGCCTGCAGGCCTGCAGGCCACTGGGAGACCCAAACCGCCCGTTAGCATTACAAATTCGTGGGACAGGCAAGGCCCCACTGCAAAGAGAACCAGGTGCCCTGTGGGATGGAGGTTGGGACAGAATGGCTGGAAGGAAGAAAGCACAGCACAGGGAAAGTGCAGATGCCATCAGAGGCCCTGAGGAGACCCAGCGAAAAACAGGGTGGAAAGCCCACAGATAGCTAGCCTGGTACACACACCTCAGCATGCGCTGTGTGGAGAAGCTGCTGCTGCCACTGAAGTCAGGGGCTATTTCACAAGACTCTGCTGTCAACAGGGTTGTTACCAGATGGTGGCCTGCGACCAGCCAGGATCCCCAAGTATAAAACAGGTTTAGCCCGACCAGTGTGGCTCAATTGTTGAGCATCAGCCCATAAACCAAGAGGTCCCCAGTTCAATTCCCAGTCAGGGCATATGCCTATGTTACAGGCTTGATCCCCAGTAGGGGGCGTGCAGGAGGCAGCTGATGGATGTTTCTCTCATCAATGTTTCCATCTCTCTATCCCTCTCCCTTCCTCTCCCTCTAAAATCAATAATAATATTTTTATATATATATCTTTATTGATTTCAGAGAGAGGAAAGGAGAGGGAGAGAGAGAGAGAGAAACATCAATGATGAGAGAGTCAATGATCGGCTGCAGCCTGCAACCCGGGCATGTGCCCTGACCGGGAATCGAACCCTGATAGCCTGGATCCTAGGTTGACGCCCAACCACTGAGCCACACCCGGCCAGGCAAAATCAATAATTTTTAAAAAACATATTAAAAAATGAAACAGGGTTTAAATGAGGTCATGTGCACAATTTCACACCTCTAGCAATAAGTTCCCAGGTTCCGGGCCCTGAAAGCCACATCAGAAGCCCAGGCCCCTAGAGCATTTCTCACTCACCCCCTCCAGAAGGTACTTGGAAAGAGGCAATTCCTGGAAGTGGGCAGAAACTCGTGCAGTGGGGCTAAAGATAGTGACCACCGGGGCCCAGCCAGGCTGAGAGGAGCAGGTGGACTCCCTGTGTCTGAGAGGCACCTCCAGGTGATCTCCCTGTGGGACCCTTATCACCACGCAAACAAAGACGGAGGGTGTGTTTATTCCCAAGAAGGAATGACAATGATCATGCTGCAGCTCTGTGCCTTCTGATGACTCAGGGGACCAGAGCTGGGGACCCTCCCAGCCATTCTGGGGTTGGATCTTCATCACAAGTGTGGGTAACAGTGCACCCCGATTCCCCCCACTGGGTCAAAGAGACACTTAGGGGAAGAGGAAGAGGGTAGCTTGGTACTAACATGAAACCCCAGTCGGCCTGCATCTCCCCTCTGCCAACATCTGCCCACCAGCCACAGGCCATGCAGTGCCCTCCCCAGTGGTTGATTCTACCTCCCTTTCCAGGCAAGGGAAGATTCCCAAACCAAACCACCCACCCAGAATCTGCCTTTGGGCTGGAGCAACACCAGCCAGAGCCAGGAGCTGTTCCCATAACATTGGTTTCTCCCGAACCACAGTTTCAGGGCCGATGCCATGTGTGGCCTATTGCTGGGGAGGAGCTGGGGCCACGGGGCCGCAGCAGTGGCAAGATCTGGGTCAGGGGACCATCCCTCCCTAGAAGCAGAAATGGTGCCTTCTTCCAAATCCACAGGGCCCTCCCGCTTCCCAGTTCTGGAACATGCTGAGTCTTAATCAGGGGCCCTGGTTTCTTTTCCCTTTCTAGGTGCTGGGAGGGACCCACGATGAGCAATCTATAGAGCACAAGTCCACAGGTTGGAGCAGAACAAATGCTCCAAAGACAAGGCCCCTGCTATGCGAGGGCTCTGGACAAGTATCCCCACAGAGCTGCCAACTGGAGGGAGGTGGACTGTCACTGCCTTGTTTTACCCAAATGCACACGGATGCCACCTTGAAACCCATTCCATGCTCCTCACTCTGGCTGGTCCTGGGGACCCCTGCCCCCATGCCCAGCACCATAGGCTGAAGCTGAGCGGAGGCTGAGTGGACAGACCACCAAACCAGGGCTTGAAGGGCCTCCGTCATCACCGCTGGACAGGCGGTCCCCGCTTACCACACAGGCAGTGGGGCAGGTCTAATGACCTGCTGTGCAGAGTCTCACGTAAACACCAGGCCGTGGCGTGCTGTCCATGCCATCCTTCCTGCCACCCCAAGGCATGAGGAGGATCAATAAATGCCCTCAGGAGGGCAGCCACCTCCCCACCGTGCTGTTCACTATGGTGAAAAGACTGTCCAGGCCAGCAGCCCACTGATGACCTAAGCGATGAGACTGCATGAGTGCTGGCGCCAGGCGGATTTCTGCACACTTGATATTCCCATTTATTTGTTCTTCACATCAACCCTATGTGGGGCCACTGTCACTATCCCCATTTTACAGATGTGGAAACTGAGGCTTGACAAGTATGTAACTTGCCCAAGATTACACAGCAACTAACTGGCAAGGAAGGATTTGAAGCCTTGTCTGTGACTCTAGAGCCTGAGTTTTTACCACCAGTCCTGCCAGTCCTGGTGACTGCTTTCTTTATTACAGTGCTACTGGCTGCGAAAATGGAGCACAAGTCCCTAGCCATGGAAAATGCACTCCGTGGTTATGTATGTCAGTATCATGGGGTCTCCTCAAGAGAGGCTGCTCCTGCCCAGAGCCCTCGGGGGTCACCCAGCTCCCAGTTCAGTTTTCTCTGCTGTTCCAGCCCATCTTCACGTCCTGGCCAGGCTCTGCTCTGGAGATGCAGGAAGGAAAATGCTCTGGCTCTGGTCCCTCCCAGGCAGCAGGAGACACACAGGCAGAAAGGTGACAGGTGTGCGGAGGAGCTGACCAGGAAGGCCCAGGGATGAGAAGGGGCAGGGTGCTCCCTGCTGTCACCACATCGGTGGCAGAGCAGCAGTGAAGGGCGGACTGGGGTGGTGGGAAAGGCTGGATCAGGGGGTGAGTCTGGGGCGTTCCACATCTTATTTAACATGGAGGACACCATCTCACCAACCACCAAGCACCAGACATCAGCTGGTGACAGAGAGGCATCAGGTTCTAGCCAAGGGAGTAACAGGGTCAGAACTGCATTTTACGTCCAAGGGAGCGGAGGGTGAGGTGTGTGGATGACGCTTGGATGAGGAAGTGAATTAAGATGCAGATCTTACCCTGAAGCGATGGGGGTGAGAGCTGAAGTGCCTTCGCCAGGGCAGCGGGACAGAGGGAGTGGGTCCCGAACACGCAGGCTGCAGGGCCAGCAGGGCTTGGTGCTGAGCAGGTGTGGGAGTGGGTGAGGAATGAGCTGGCCTGGTTGAGCATCCTGGGAGGGGTGCTGACTTGGGTGGTGTCCCCAACTATGAGAGGGGACACAGGAAAGAAAGGCTGCTTTGAGGGTCTGAAAACAGGCACTTTCTGACTTGCTGAGTTTGAGACGCCTGTGGGGCATCGGTGGCCAGCCACATCCAGGGACTAGTTGAGACACGAGGCCAGGGCTGGGAGACAGCTTTTAGGAGAGGCTCCTGTCTAGGAGATGCTGGGTGGTGGATGGAACCTTGAGTAAGAATGATTGTATAAGGCGAGTGTGTAGAGTGGGGAGCCAGAGCCTGGAAACAGGGCTCCTATCAGAGCTGGCTTGTGCTCAGCTGGCCCCTTGGGCCTTCCAACATAGAGGTGGCCTGGGTGCTCGGCTCCGGACCCAGCCTTACCGGCATCCAGTGCAGGAGGAGAGGTGACCCCCAGTCTGCATCCAGCGCCTCTGAGCTCAGTTCTGACTGTGCAGAGAGCCTCATCACCACATATGGGTGTGGACAGGGAGAGAGGAGACTGCTATGGGGACGTTACCCCTCCCCAGGTCAGAGTTTGGGAGCCCCATTCATGCCAAAGCTGCTGACTTCCTATGGGACACACTGCCAGGGCTCATCTGCTCCCACTATACTGCTGGGACCTGGCCCCCAAGCTGACGCCACACCAGAGGCTGAGCTGACAGGTGGCTCTGGAGAGGTCAGCAGTGTGCCTTCTCTGAGAGAGGCAGCTCTCCTCTGGCCGCCACATCTCCATCCAGGCCGATAGTGGGTCAGTCAGTAATCAGAGCCCAGCAAAAGGTAGGAGCAGGATGAGCTGAGTGTAGTGACCACCTGCGTAGAAACTTGACACACTATGGGCTGGTGCAGCCCACTCCCTCATCGGTACCCGATGACCCTGGGGGAGGCAGCTGACACCGGACTAACAAGTGTTCAGCTGTGCGTCTTGAGTGGAACAGAAGGGGCAACAGAAGCCTGAGCCCACCTTGAAACTCCATGTTCCCGCCGTGTTCCCAGATGAAGGCAGGAAACCTTTCATCTGCCTGAGCTGTGCCCCATGCCCAGTCCTGGAGCAGCCAGAGTGGTGGGCAGAGAAAGGCCAGCCCATCAGCCTGGGATTCGCAGCGATCCAGCTCCCAAACAGAGAGAAGTCATCCCAGGCTCTGAGTGTCCTGCAAAGAGACGGGTTTGGTTTCCTAATCCTGGCTCTGCCACATACTGGCTGTGTGACCTTAGGCAAGTCATTTAACCTCTCTGAGCCTCAGTTTCCTCCTATATAATTTCCTTCCCTTGGAGGGCCACTGGGAGCAGTCAAGAAGATCCCAGAAACGGAGCCTCATGCCCTAGCTGGTGGTCAGCACACCTGCCCCTCAGGCAAGCAGCCCTCCCACCCTCAAAGGTGGCAACCTGGAGGATGGAAGATGCACAAGGAACAGGTACCCCCCTTAAACTGCGGGGTGCCACAGAGAGGATCCAGCACTTTCCCCACCAGCAGCAGGCGGGTTTGAGCTTCCCTCCCCTTCTCTCCCTCCATCTCCCTCCGCCTCTGCAGGAACTAAGAGCCCCTTTTACAGCCCTTGTGTGAGCCCCAGGGAGCCCAGGCGGGGAGAAACGAGTGCTAATACTCCCAGGCACATTTACTGAAACCTTTTGACATGGAGGATATTTTTATGAGATAAGTGCCCTGTGTCGGTATCAACTGGCAAGTTTCATTGCTCACATTTCAGTCCTGCAAAAAGCCTTTTTCAATCACTGTCCGTGGCAACAATAAACTTTAATGGCTGAGAGAAAGCCTGCAGCTCAGGCGCAATCTGTCCTTCCACATCTCTGCCCCGTGCCACCAGACCTCCCTCCTCTCCCTCTAAGCCAGGGGCCCAGGCAGAGGGGCAGACGGGGGGGGGGGGCATCTTCCACCCCCAGCCCCCTGCTTCTCAACCTCAGGGACCGCAGACCCTGAAAGCATATTAGAAACACCAGGGATTAAAAATGCCAGTACCCAGCCCAGCCCTGACCAACTGAATCGGAGCCTCTGAGCTGGACTCGGGAACACTGGCCTTTTAAAAGCACCCCAGGTGGCTGCAATGGGCAGTGGGCATTGAGAGCAGTGGCACTTCCTCCCAGAAGGTGTGTCCTGGGCCACAGCTGGTCTTCCCTTGGCAGGCCACTCCCTTGCTCATGCACCTGCACATGGACATGCGTACTGCACCCAGAGATGTCAGGCAGATGTGTGGCTCTCTAGGTGATGGTGAGAGAACCAGAACCCAGAGGTCACAAAGTCACACAGAGACCTGGGAACCGACATGCCCTCAGAGCCCAGCCCCTGCCATTCCCATCTGTGGGAGTCACTTTGGAAATGAGCATCTGAGGGAGGAAAATAAATAGTCTGGGGCTGCCACCTAGCAGGTGAGGTTAGTGTTCAGCGGATGAAGAAGAGTGACTCGATGGATGAATGAATGAATGGCTTCTACCTACAGGAAACTCACTCACCCATCTATGTGTCCCACAGGCAAGGATGGTGTTTGGTGTTTCTGAAATAATCACTTTGCAGAAGATCCTAGCGGGTTCCAGAACTCAAAGTAGGCAGGGCCAGGGCCTCTATCTGTCTTCTTGGTCACTCCGGCACCATTTACAGAGCCGTGCCCATTGCCCATGGCCGGGATCACGGGTTGAACAAGATTCTTGCACTGAAGTGAGCTGAGGACGGCTTCCTCCCCACCCTTGTATCACACTCCAAGCTTGCCACGGCCCCCATGCTCTCCCACCACCCACCTTCCTCTCCCCCCCCAACCTCACCTCCCAGCGAGCCCCGGACCTCGTGACCCAGCCAGTCTCTGTGAAGTCTCCCGGTCAGACTCCATCTCCTCTGGAACATCTCCCAGCTGTCTCACAGCTTCTGCTGTAACCCCTCTGGGTCCTCTGGAGGAGCAAACATGGGATCACTGAACAGGGGGTGGGAGTGTCCTGGGTCCTGGAGGCTCACCTTTGCGTGGTTGTCACTGCCAACGACCTATGTAAGGTCTGCTGTGTGGGTCTCTGTGTCTGGAGTATGACTAAAACTGTTTTAACCTGTGCAGAGGACTGCTGAGGGCCCAGTCTGCCTCTCAATGGGATGGCTGGTTTTTTCACGCATCTTCAGCCAACCTGTCATCTGGGGATGTGTCTCTAGGAACAGTCTGTCAGAACGAGAGCTGGAGCCCAGCTCTCTCATTGAGGAAAGCGCTGAGCCTGGTGGGCCATTTAAACAAATGGTCTGAATTGCCTTTTTAAACCAAACCAAGCCAAACCTGAATATTTCCCCGTGGCTGTCTGGCCCCTAAGTCTGCCATGGAAAACTGGCCTCAATAAATCCCTCCTTTGCCATCCATTTCTTGAGTCTCACTTCCCTCCCCAGCCTCAGCTTGAACCATTTATTACACAGAGTCTCGAAATAAACAACTTCTGCAACTTCCAAATACTCACAAGCTTCACCTGTCCCCCCATCCATCAAGGCAACGAAACTCATTTCTCCTTAAGGGATGAAAAAAGCCCAGCATTGGGGACCAATTAAGCATTTCCTTTGAAATGCATGCGTGCTGTAGGCCACTGCGGGTGAACTCCAACCTCTGATGAAATGGGAACCAGATGCCAGGACTTGGAGGTGCACAACATCCTGCCACCACAGCCCGTCACCAAGGACGCGGGGAGGGCAGCACAGACCCCGAGGGGCTCTGGCTAATGTCACAGCCCAGGCTCACGACACCAGCTAGAGCTGTAATGTTAGCTGTCACCTAGGACGAGAAATGAGGGCCTCCTGCCAGCCCTGTGAACACCCAGTGCCTCCCAGCCATCACTACTCCTTCCTCCTGACTGTGCACACTCACAGAGCCCTGGCGCAAGCTCTCGTCCTTCCCTGGGATCCTCAAGCCGGAGGGAAGGCTCACTCTCCCGCTCAGGGCCTGGGAAAGCTGCAACGATCCTGTCCTCGATCACAGAGCATCGATGGCTGTCAACCAGCACTTCCTCCGACTGAAAGCTTCTCCTATGATCATGCGTTTGCTCCCCGAGCCCTGTACAGCCAAGAGTTAGCGGGCTGCAGAGGTGTGCTAACAGATGTGAACAACCAATTCTTGGGGGAAGGCGGGAGCCCTCGTTCTTGGCATTGGCCAATTTCCATTGAGAAAACCCTCTCACTGTGGCTGATTTCAAGTCACCAACCAGCAATCCCTGAACCTGGAGTTGGGAGATGAGAGAACTGGCAGCCATGAGCTAGTGTGAGCTGCCCAACTGGGTATTGACAATCCCCAATGAATGCTTCCTTAAGCGAGGACTTTCTTCTACTTTTTCTTTAAAGACAAAAACATCTTGATTTCCTGAAAATAAAATACAATTTTCTACCTTAAAAAAGTTAATAGGATTTTTTTCTTAATAAGAATATACTGATGGAAAGGGTGCGCTGAAGCACCCTGTTGGAAATAGTCTGGTCATCTATCGCAAGGGTCCTAATGCTGACTCAGTCATCTCAGCCTGCAATCCTACCCCAGGGTCAAGGTCTAAGTGGAGAAAATGCTGGCTCGGAGGCTGATTACGGTGGAACTGAACACACCAAACGACCGCGGGCACCTTAACAGTTCGACAAGGGGGGAGTCGTTACATTAAGTCTAAAGTCAACCTTTGGGATGATTCCACAAGCATTTTACCATAAATAATAAGAAAGCGGGCACGCTCGCTCTCTGAGGTTGGTTTCCACATGCATTACCTTTCTCCCAGGGGCCCGTGCAGATGCCTTGCTCTCCTGTGCTCACCAGCCGTCTAGCTGGGCGCTGGGGACACGAAGACCCTCCCCAGCAAATGCAGCCTCCCCACCAGAGGCCTGAAGTAATGGGATGGCCAAACAGACGGGATAAATCAATGCCAAGGACACTGTCACCCTGGGCAATCCCGAGCCACTCCATTTTCATGTGAATTTAGCAGCTCTGCATGGTTTTTAAGAAGCCAATTGTATCCTGACACTTTTTAAATGATGCCTCTTCACGTCCAGCCATAATTTATCTTTTACTTAGGAGCAGCTCTACCTCCATAACCATTTGAGGGGAAAATCCACAGCAACTCCACTTAATTTACAATAGTCCCTGCTCAGTAAAACATGGATGGCGGAGGTTTGCCAAGTGTGAACTTCATGTCAGCGGGTCATTTTGGTAAAGCTTAAGTGGCTTTATTTGGAAAGAAAATATACATTTAAAAAGTGTTCACCGATCTGAGTGGTGTGAGGATACGTGTGGGGTGCGTGGAAATTCGTGCTAGTGCATAAGCCCAGAACTAGACTTATACCCATCAGGAAAAACGCTCTGTTTCCCCTTTTTACCTAAAAAAGAAAGGTAAAAATGATTTCAAATTCTTGAAAGGTCCAAAGGCATGTGAGTGACCACATAGATGCTCTGATGGGTCTTTACTCATTCTCAAGGCATATGCTGGACCTGAACTTGGGGACCAGCAGAGGGTAGCCCCTGGGCCTCCTCCACCGCCTGAGCAAACCATTCAACAGTGCCGACTTCCACTTTTTGCTACAACTATGGCTACAGGAATCCCTTGGCTCTTTCACATAGGAGCTGTGAAAGTAAAAGACAGTCAGAGGGGGGACACAATGTTTATCCAGAGCGCAGAAGAAAGTGGGCACTGTCCCCTCATCTTGTTTAATCCATACACCCATCACATGGCAAGGTTAATCATCCCTACTGCACAGAGGGGAAACTGAGGCAGCACGTGTTCAGATACTGTGCACAGGGTCACCAAGATGGTTGGTGAGTTTCTTTGAGAGTTCACGGAGAAAAGGACAATTGGATTTGCCAAACAGAAGTGACCTGGGAAACTGCCTGTCTCAGGCAGGCTTTGCTATTCAGCGTGCGGTCCAAGGACCAAAGCCTTGGCACCTGCTAGGAAGCATTTAAAATGAAGAATCCTGGGCCCCAAACGACCTATGGAGTCAGAAGCTGAATTTTAGCCAGACCCTGGGGCGATTAGTTTGTAAATGGAAGTTTGAGAAGCCCTGGTTTAAGGGATATATTCTGCTAAAGAAGGAATGAGAAAAGTGTGTATGGGGGAGGGGCACAAACAAGCTGGGGCCCATTTTGCATCCAGTTCCCCAGAGAACCTGCCCATCTCAGAACTCAAAGCACAGCAACGCCCCACAACTTATCTCAGTGCTGCCAGTCGAGCAGGTTAGAGATGCAAACACCGGGGCTCAGCCTGGACCTAGGGAGCCAGGAGCTGGAGTGGAGCTCAGTCTGTTCCACAGGCTGAGGTGCTGCACCGCCACGGTGCACATTCCACAAAGGGCCACTGTCCCTCACAAAACCATTTACATTTCACTGGGGGCCCACACCTGGCTTGGACAGCAGGGGGACAAACTGCCTGCTTTGTACTCACTGCGCCAACTGCATTTCTACAGCGTATTTTCACCCAGTACCTCATTTAACCCTCAGCAGCCACAAAAAAGCAAGCTGGGCACCACAGATGGGAAACTGAGGCCCGTGAGTTAGAGACTCGGGCCGACCCGAGCAGAAAACCCGTCCATAGGCTGCATTCACACGCTTGCTCACAGTTCACTGCGAGCTGCGCCCATGCGGCCAACAAGGCCTTCCAGACAGGAGAGGGGTGACCCCACCCTGGCCAGCCTCCAGCCCTCACCTTCCACGGCTGCAGGCCAAGGAGGAGTGAGCCTGTGGGGTGTGTGTGAGAGAGAGAGAGAGAGAGAGAGAGAGAGAGAGAGAGAGTGAGAGAGCATGAGAGAGCTCACACATTGCCAAAAAAGGCAGCCCTCAGAAGCAAAGCCTTAAAGTCTGAAGTGTGTTCTCCCCTTACCCTGGGGTGTTTGCTTCTGTATTACAGGGATCTGCAAGAGCCAGCCCCCACTGAGCTGCCGCTTGTAAAACTCAGCTGCACACGTGAGGCCCAGCTGCAGTTTTGCTCACAATGAGCCCAGGAGAGAGCTGTCCCGCAGCGGAAGGCCTGCGTCTGGAAGAGGCGCCTGGAAAGGCCCGCGCATGGTAGAAGGTGTAAAAGTGAGTGTGGCTGCCGCAGGGCGTGGAGAGAGCACTTGCCCTTCTCGCCACAGACCCTTCAGCCTGCCCATGTCTGGAGGTGTCACGAGCTAGCACCCGAGGCTCTGGGTTTGGAAAGATGTGCGGGCCTGGGGCCTGCCTGCTTCAGGAGAGGCCAGCACGCCAGCTGGTCCCAGAATCATCGGGGACAAGTGACTTCACCTCCTGAGCCTCAGCTTCCTCATGTAAACTGGTGGTAATAATTCCTACCACCCAAGGTTGGCGGCAATAAAGCGAGGCTCTCTGTGGAAAGTGTCAGCCCACAGTGGATGCCCCATAAAGGCTCATTTCCCCTCCCTACAGCCGGGCTCTGCTTTGCGGGAGGAGAAACACCCCATGGTTAAGAGCCAACCTGGGAATGCACGCGCGTGTGGAAGGCCTCGCCGCCGGCTGCCTGCCTGGGCTTCCCTGCACGTGCTCCCGAAGAAAACTTCAGATTTATTCGGGTTTTTATTTTTCACTGTAAATACAACATGTTTACAGAGACATTTCTTTTTCTCTATAGACACAGCAAATGTCTGGGGAAAACAAAATCCTTAACTCACGGGATTGGCATGATTTTCTTTATGACAATCATTCTGTTTGTGTGTTGAAAATCTACGATAGCAGTACACTGTGCCACGGAATTTTACTCTGACCTGGAAGGGGGTGTGTGGGTGGGAATCACGTCATACAATAACACGAAAAGAAGCGGGTAAAGAGAGCCTCACTGGGACGATGCCACATTTACTCCTCTGAATGACTGGAGCTGGGAAGGTAGGGTTCCCAGGGATTAGCACCGAGGCCAGTGTAAGTGGATGTGACATTGACATCAGAGGCAGAAGAAGAGGTCACACCAGTGGGTGTAATTATCGAACAATTTCATGAAATGGGGTAAGAAAGTCTCATAAAATTTTAGGGCCCTAAAGAGATGGTTAAGTTATATATGTATAGGATCAAAAATGTTATCAGTTCAACCTAAGAGATTATCAATCAAACCCATCATTGTACTAACAGGGAAACCGAGGCTCCGAGATGTCCCCTGCCTTCCCAAGATCACAGATGTTAGTGACAATGCCTAAAACAGCAAGTCTCCTTTGTTTTGGGTTTTTTAATTTTCCAAAATAGAGAGAGTTGTGAGATGTGGGAGGGTCTCAGAATGTAATAGAAAAGTCCCCAGTTTTGAGTCAGGGAAGGGATCTGGGTTGGTGGGAACTGTTCCCTGCAGACAAGGGAAGCCAGTCTCTCGGTGGAGACAAAACACCCAAACGGTCATCCAAAAGGGAACCCAGCAGAAACTCTCACCCAAAACCCTGGGTCCACAGTCTTGTGACCTCCTAACAAAAAAATACTTTGATTGGCTTTTTTTAACCTTTATTTTTACCTCTTATTAGAGAAGTGGAAGCTTTCAGGTTCCTCAGCGTGGAGAGGCGACGCTGAGAGAAGAACACGATTCATTGGAACAGAGGAGCCTGGACAGAGCGAGGGCGCAGAGCCCACACGACTTCCATCCCTGCAGCCCCATTTCCTCTCTAGGACAGGGGGAGTTTGCTCCCCCTGAGGCTGACATGCACCGTGTGGAGAGGTGTACCGTGCAGTGTCAGTGGGGGGGTGTTTGGGGGGGCGCCCCCATATTTGAGGTAACCTAAAGGAGAAGGGTTCTCTTCTCCCACAGAGCGTTTCTGGCACCTCTGCCCACAGGACAGTGGGTGGCGACCCTCTCCCACCCCTTTGCCCTCCCTCTCCCCCACACAGGCCACCTGGGACAGAAGGGGGGACACCTTCTTCTCCAGGCCCCCCAAGCATTAACTTTGATTCTTTAATGTTTATTTTATGATCCCTTTTTCTTTACTCTGATCACCTCTTCTTTTCAGTTGCCCTGCTAAACTACACACATTTTTGGAGGCTGCCTCTAGAACCACGTAGGGTAAAAATGAATAAGCAGACTTCATCGAGAGCTAGTTCTCAGGCCCCCTTGATACCCAAGCTGGGGATCCCTTAAGACGGAAAGAGGCCCAGCCTTTAAAAAGGTTTTGTACGTGTGCCTTTCAAAGGAAACAGAGGCTTGTTCACACTCCCACCTTTGCAACAAAATTCCGATTGTTGATGAGTGAAGTTTTGCCCTGGAAACTCTGACTGCGGTGACCATGGCATTGGCACTGGCACCTCCTGCCTTCAGAGTTTCACCCTTTTTCCATAGGGAAGGCCACCTCCCTGGCTCTGTAAACACATGCCCCACCCAACACGATGGGCCTGCTAACATACCTCAAGACTCCACTCCTCCTCTGCTTGCGCCCTGCCTGACCCCACCCCATCCTGGGAAGACATGGCCCCTCTGGGTCCCCAGACATGGCCCTCTGGGTTCCTTCTGGACCCCAAACAGCCTTCTGGCATCCTGGCCCTGTGACTTCCATAGACTCTTCCACTGAACCTCAGCTCAGTGAGGTCTGCGACTAGGCCTGGGGTGGGAGTGGGGTGAGGGTGGGGCTATCTCCGGGCAGTCCTCAGTTGGGGACATAGAGGGTGGAGAGGCAGAAGGGAGGGAAGGAGGGAGAACTCTGAGCCACACCTAATGCTGAGAGATCCAACCTGTCCAGACTCACACAGGGAGGGAGAGATGGAACAGGAAAAATTGGACGTTGTAACTTAGCAGAACTATAGCCCGAGAATCTGCATGCAGATTCTCTGTGAGTTCCGATCTCAGTTTCCTCATCTGTATTGTGGGAGGGAAGGGCCCGATTTGTGACAAAACAGGAGGAGTGACAATGACTTCAGAGCCCTTTGCAAACGTTGAGGTGTCAGACTTGGAAAACCTTAGCCACAGGGGGACCAAATCTTTCATCTTAAGCAGAGGAGGGCAGGGGTATGTGATTGGGGAAGACAAGTAATTAGAGCAGCTCCCCCCTCTCCCAGGCCACCAGCTTCCATGAGACCCACCCTCTCTTGTGGAAACTGGGTGGGAAACACGTATTTCTCATTGATCAAATTTTCTCCCCAATTCTGAAAAGGAAAGGCTTAACTTCCCCATCCTCCCCTCCGACCATCTGACTGTTCCTTCCATAAGCCCACTCAGTACCAAGTCCAAGCAAAACTCTCCTGCTCCGTAGGTACACCCACGTTGAGTTTTCAGTTCTTGATTCCTTTCATCATTGTTGTCTTTTTCCTCCCAGTTTCCCAGGAGGGGAGAACCACGGGGTGAGGGGAGGGGGCCAAAGCCCCCACTGGGCAGCCCCTTTCCTCACTGTCAGCCATGTCCCTAAGGAGGTGCCCACTGGGCACTAGAAAGCAGGAAAACTGATTATTCCGGAGGAAAGAGGCAAAACGGGGGAGTGAGGTCCTATCTGTGTGTGGGCTTGAAACCAGCTGACGCCCCCCACCGCCTGCTCTTATCTGCAGCTCTTTTGACAATGCTGAGCCCCCTCCCTCTCCAGGCTCACCAGGTGGAGATTCAGAACCACCAAAACGGGCGTCAGTGGAGCCCCAGGCCCTCACCTTAGCAGTGAGGCTGGCCCAGCACTGCTGCCCTAGAGAGCGGCCAGGGGCAGGGCGCATGAGGGAACACAGCAGGGAACAGAATGCATAAAGGAACAGAATGCACCAGGGAGCAGAGCAGGCGCTTCTGAGAGCTAGAGGACAAAGGCCTCCAGGGCACAGTTAAAACCCAGCCCCTCTGTCCCCGGGCTGCAGCTGGGTGTGAGCCCAGGGAAGCTCTCCTTTAGAAGGGGACAGGCATCTGCCGCCAAAACTGTTTAGAAAATAAACAAATCGGTTTTGCATTCAAAAAGTGCACAGGTTTGGGAGACAGGCAGATGCTTGGGAAGACCCACGAAGGCTAGTTAAGCCCAAGAATAACCACCCCCCCTTTGGTGAGTCGGATTCTCAGATGGGCAGCAAATAGAAAGAAAACACTACTGAGTGCCCCAAACTCAGATCCGGCTGCCACAATGCCCCAGAAGGACCTCTGCCACCCCTTTCAAGACTTCTGTCCCCATAATGGACCTCCCTCGGCCTCAGCCTCCCCCAGTGATTAACATTCGGCGGGACTTAGAGGAATGTGGATTTATTCTGCAGGGCGGCTGAGGGGTGCAGGGGGTCAGGTGGCCGGCGTTAAATCACGCTGCTGTCAGCCCCACACAATCCCTCTCCCCTCAGGCTCGGTCATTACTCGGGCTTATGCAAAATAAACAGCTTTGCTAAAGATTCCCCCAGCCGGCCCACAAAGACCTGGGCTAAGGCTCCGAATGCACCCGGAGGCCCATAAACTGGCTGCCTACTTGTTCAGCTGCTGGGCCAGGGAGTTTGGATGGGTCCTGTCCATCTTTTCTTAGTCTGCTTTGAGTTTTCCTTTTTTCTTTTGGTTGGTTTTGTGTTCAGCTTTTCTTTTTTCGTTTTCGGTAATTCCTCCCAAGACACTGCCATGAATGCTGCAGACCTATTCCTGTGTGCCACTGGCTCACTCCCTTCACTTTCTTTCTGGGGCTACGTAAGACTCACAATTCCCACTTTTCTATGGGGGAAGTGAGCCATGAGAAATCTCTTATAAGCGCTCCCAGAAAGGAGCCAGTTCTCAGAAGATCCTTCAAGACAGGCTCTGTAGCGGGGCCCAGCAAGAATCATAATTGTCCCAGAGCCACCCACATGCCCCAGGTGGGGGAGGGGAGCCGATGGCAAGGCCACTGGATTTTGAAAACAACCCTCCCTTTCTTGGGGAGCTGGGTTTGGCATTCACCTTGTGCCCTCCCTTCTCCCCCTGCCCTGTCCACTAGCAAGAGCAACCTAAATCAGAAACAGGAAATAACAGCCCCACCAGCTGTGCAACTCAGCCTCCCTCCCAAACTCCTTGGGGACAGGCTGGGCTACTGAGACAGCTGAGACGGTCGCTCCAAGACACCTGAGTCAAAAAACTTAGGACAGGGTGCCAGGCGGCAGGACGTGCCTAGGCGGGGTCATCGTCCTCACTTTGCACAGGAGGGGACTGAGGCTTGGAGACGGGGTAGGCTACCCCCCTTGACTTCAAGTCCACTGTGTCTGCCAGAGAAAGGGCAGCAACTCCAGCTGGTCTGGGTGCCCTGGAAGCAGCCCGGAGACAAGGATGTGAGTGCAGGGGGTTTATTTTGGAGGCAGCAGGCCAACTGTAGGACAGTGGGGACATGCGAGGAAAGAAGGAAGGAGGCTAACCAGGGACTTCAGCACCCTCTGGGCAACCAGGCTCAACACCACAGAGACACTCTGGGCGCCCGCGTAGGCCTGACCCCCAACCGTGGGGTTAGGGGTTGGAGTGCTGACACACCAATTTTGCCTGAGACATCTGTTAACTGGGGTTGTTGACTGGGGAAGTTGGTAACTTCCTGGCACCTGGGTCTGCTTCCAGGGCAGCACAAGGGAAAGCCCTGGGGCACAGGCCCATGGGTGCCAAGACCCAGTGCAGTGGTCAGGAGGCGGCAGTGAGCACAGGGCACAGAGTCCTCTGCCACACACTAAGGGTACCCAGAGGCAGAACCAGAGCTCCCCTGCCTGGAGCCCCTTGCTAGCTGTGAGGCAGGGAGCAGGCTTTGTGTACCCACTTTCCTGAAGAGCAAATAGAGCCCAGGGCCCTACCCAGCAAAACGAACACTGGATGGACCATGTGGTTCTGCAACCCAGACCTCAGGCCTCCCAGACCTAGGGGGGATCCAGCCCACCCTCCTGACACAAGCTTCTCCTATGACCCAGATCAAAACCAAGTGAGGACGCCCTTGTGACTTGAACAAAGAGAGCAAACCTGCCCTTCCCCCGCTTCCCTCTCTTCCCCTCACCCCTCACTGGGGACAACAGGACAATACTTTTGGTGAACACCTGTTCTGAGTGTTGGGTTAAGTAGTCCAAGGAGGTGACAACAATCTGCAGAGCAAAACAGAGCAAATAGTCCTGCAGGGTCAAGAGGGGAGGGGCTTCACCCACCATGCCTCAGTGGGGTCTGTGCTGGTCACACATGGGGGGATGCCACTGACCAAAGAACACCTATTCCAGGAGTCTTGTCAGTCCAGTTTCTCCCAGTTCCCTAAGGTCTCTGTCCCCAGCAAATGAGGACAGCCTGGTGGGAAAAGTCCCCTTCTGCTACTCTCCAAATGGAGTCAGGGGGCACGGAGGAGGGGTCATCGCAAGGAAAGAGGAAGGAACAGTGACCTCTTTGGTAAAGAAAGCCAGTGCGGCCCCTTCACCTGCACCAGCTCAGGAATGTGGGCCGGCCCTCAGGGGGAAGGCACCGGGACCCCTGCCCACCGCTGCGAAGCATCCAGGCCTGTCCTTGTCCCTGTCCAGCCCTCTAGCCAGGCTTCAATCACATTCTGTAAGTCGCTTCAACCCCTTGTTTATTTCTCCAACACTTACACAGCACTCACTATAGACCAGACCTAACAAAGGCGATTCATTTCAGCGGCAGAACCATCCCTACGAAGTACGTCTCCTTCTTGTTCTCATTCCACAGAAAAGGAAACTGAGGAGGAGAGGTTAGGCAGAGCCAGAATTCAAACCCAGGTGGTCAACTTACCCACTAGGCTACATCACCTCTCAAGCATCACCTCCTCCAGAAAGCCTTCCGTATTTCCTCTTCCCCTGGGCCTCACCCCTGCACCCCGCTCCAGGTCGAGGTTGCCCACTGGTCTCGTCCCAGCTGGTTACCGGGCAGCATCCATGCCGACCTGCCCAATCCTCCACCACCCTATCAATCAGCTCCCTGCAGCCAGAGAGCTTGTCTTTTCATTTCTGGGTCCCCCATGCCTGGTGCCTGGTGGGTCCTCCAGAAATTTCTGCTGACAAATGGATTATCAGTGAATGAACAAACGGACATGATCCTGGCAAGATCGTAGAGAAAGCCATCCCCAAGAAGCAAACACCAGGAGGTGAAATGGCTAGAGGTGAATGAAGCAGCCTGCCTGTCCTTGCTCCACCCTGCTGCCCACTGCCAGCTTCAGAGAGCCAAGCCTTTGGGGACCCCTGACCCCGGCTCTGTTGCTCACCAGACTTCTGTAATTGTGGATGTCCAGACAGAGGCCTGACCCCTCGTGAAACACGCTTGCTTGCTTACTTGGGGCGGAGCTACGAAGGACACATGACTTCATCCACATTGCATCTTTTAACTAATTTTTTTAATTTCAAGATTATTTTAGATTCAAATGCACTTGTAAGAAATAACAGAGCTACTGTGTACCCTTTACCGAGATTTCCCTAATGATATCTTGCAAAACCCTAAGGCAACGTCAGAACCAAGACACTGACACTGATACAATCCCATCTTGCTCTGATTTCCCGGGTTTTACCTATGCAGGCAGACCTTGTTTTATTGCCTTCGCTTGACTGTGCTCCACAGATGTTGTGTTTTTTTACAAATTGAAAACAAGGCCCTCCATGGGCAAAAAGATTACCACTCAGTTTACTGGTGGTCTGGAATCTCCGAGGTACACTGGACTCGTGTGTGCACGCGGGCTCCGTAGCCACCACCTCAGTGAAGATACTGAACAGTTCCCTCAGCACCAGGACCCTCAGCATCCTGTTTATAACCCCAGCCACCTCCCCCTGCCACCATGCCCACGCACCACCCACTGTCTCTGACCCCTGGTAGTCGGTCCTCCATTTCTAAAACTGTGTCAGTTCAAACATTGTGCCTAAGGTTGCAGATTGTAACCTTCTGGGGCTGGCGTCTTCACTCGGCGTGATGTCAGGGCTTCGTGAGAGGCGGCGTGGGTGCTGTGAGCTCGTTCCTTCTACTGCTGACCAGTAACCCAGGGCACAGAGGGACCGCAGCTGTGCGACCACTCAGCCACTGAAGGACGTCGGCATGGTTTCGGGTTTGGGTAATTACAAATAAAGCTGCTATAAACATTCACGGGCAGACTTCTGTGTGAACCTAAATTTTCACTTTTCTGGGATACATGCCGGATCACGTGGCATTCGCATGTTGATTCGACAAGAACGCGCGGGCTGTTTTCTAGGGAGGCTGCACCACCGCGTGGCTCCCCCACAGCTTCCCCGGCACGGGCGTTGCCACTGGCTTTCCGCTTGAACTGTGCTGACAGGTGGGCAGGGGTGTCTCACTGGGTTTCGGCTCGTGTTCCCTGATGGCTGACCAAGTCGAACATCATTTCACGTGCTGATCTGCCATCTATGTGCATCCTTTGTGGCAAAATGTCTCTTTCATGTCTGCTGCCCATTTCCGAGTTGGGGTGTTTCCTTTTTCACTGTTGAGTTTTGGGAGTACTTTACACGTTCTAGATTCTAGTCCTTTGTCAGGACGTGGTTTGCATATATTTTCTCTCAGTCTGCGTTCTGTCTTCTCACCCTCTTAACGGTGTTTTGAAGAGCAAATTTTAAAATTTTGGTGAGGTCCAACTTATCAATTTTTCTTTTTGTGGATAATGCTTTTGGTGTTCAAGTCCTGTGCCTGGCCTATATGCTGAAGACTGGTTTTGTTTGTTTGTTTGTTTTTAAATCCTCACCCAAGAATATTTTTCCATTGTTTTTCAGAGAGTGGAAGGGAGAGAGAGATAGAGAAACACAGATGTGAGAGGGACACATCGAATGGTTGCCTCCTGCATGAGCCCTGATTGGGGCAGGGATCCAGCCTGCAACTGAGGTAACGTGCCCTTGGTCAGAACCGAACCCGGGACCCTTCAGTCTGTGGGCCGAGGCTCTAACCACTGAGCCAAATTGGCTAGGGCCAAAGAACGGTTTTCTAAATGTTTTTGCCGTTTTGTTTTACACTCACATCGTGTTTCGATTTCTCGTGTCTTCTAGGGTACAGGAGCGTGCACCGTCTGAGGTGGGAGGTTTTCTTCCCCCACCTGTACCCGGGAGTTGTGCACCTCCTAACTGCCTTAGGGCGAAAAGATGAACAGACACCGGCATTTAAGTTTCCTTAGGACACAAGGCCACACCAGCCCCACATGCCTTCCAACCATTTTCAACAGCGTTTTTGACAGGCAGGGCTAGAAAAGGACCAAAAGAGAAGAGGCTTGTTTTCTGTGGCCCCCCATGTTCCTCCTCCCGAGGACTGGATACAAAACGTGTTTTGTTCCCTTGGGGTCCCATGGCACCTGACCTACTGACCTCACCCAGGGAGTGTCCCTTTTCTGGACCAAGTCCTTATAGCCATCTAGCCTGGCCCCTTCCCCGCACCCTCCCCATCCCGGGGAGAAGGGAGACTCTGCCCCTGCCCAGATCCACTACCTCCACTTTAACTGTAAACAGAGGTGCACTACGTCACTGCTAACTGACAAGGCTGTGAGTTGTTGGGGTTTGGGAAAAAGGATTTGATACTGAGGCCTCAGCCAGCACTGGCAAATCTGAGTCACCTTGAGTACCTCTCCGTGGAGCCCGCCCCTGGCTGGGACTCCTGGCCCAGAGCTGGACCCCACAAGTGGCAACTCTGAATAGAGGCCCATTCGAGAAAAACTGGTATCACTGATGAGAGTCAACTTGTATCACACAGTTCTGACTGTGACAAAAGAACATCCCTGATGGTTTGAATACAGATTGTAATCCAAAAATCTCACCACACACCACACCCAAACCAAACCCCAAACACAGTCGCACATCTGTCCTGAACAGCGGCTTCGCAGGAGAGCGGGGCCCACGGTCTGTCTCTAACCGCTGCCGACTCCCCTGAACCACAGAGCACAGGTCTCCTGTCTGAAGAAAGAAGCAACAAAAAACAAGAAGATAAAAGTGACAGCGATGCTGCTCCAAAGGAGAGAGGTTTGGAGCGTAGCAGTGTCCGTTGTGCCACTGATATCCTAGGAAACACCAAAAATAAAACCAAAACTTCTCCAACCTTGCCCAAAAGGACAGCAACAACACTGGATTGCAGGGCATTTTGGCAGCTGAGAGTGTTTACCTAGAGAAGGGGGGCCATCCCCCTACCGGACTGGCAAACAGGCCCTCTCTCCCCTCCCCTCTTCCCAGAGCCTTCCTTTCAGCCTCCAACCAGCCAGAAAGAAGGCCGGTGACAGGGCAGGGGCTTAAGGGGGCCTACACGGGGCTGGACCAGAGGAAGGCCACTCCAAATCACTTTGGCAAACTTGGGCTGAGCCACAGGCCACTATAGCTGGCAAACAACCAGGAGCTCGCGGGCCGGGTCCTGCTAGCTGTGTCTAAGCCGCCGCGCAGTGGACTTGCCGGGTCCCTGTCTGAGTGAGCAATAAAAGGCTCCATGAATGAGCTTCCAAAGCTGCTTAGCCGCCTGTCATATTGATCTAGCACCACGCTAGGATCGGCCCTCTCAAGGACCTGGGCAAACGTGGTATTAGTGCTCCCCTTCTTCTTAAGGGTTTGCTCCAGCCACTCCACTGTTTCCCAAGGAGGAGACCCCCGACCCCGACCATCCATCAAGTGAATGCAAATTGTGGCCCAGACAAAACCAGGCAAACAGCACCCTGCTCCGGATAATGGCCTCTGTGGGAGAAGGGCCCTCGCAACAATGATTGCTGTGTACACATCTCACTAAATACCACACTTCTGATTAGCCTCATAATGATTTGAGTGCGCACCCGCCTCCTTTGAAATGCTCCCAAGTCCATGGCGCGAGTTGACTCAGGGCTAACCTCAAACAGCAGCCTTCCCGGGCTGCCCAGAGCCAGGCAGCGGGCTGCAGAGCTCGCCGTCGCTGCTGACAAGCCTGTGGAATCCAGCACTCAGCCGGAAGGAAAAGGGCACTTCGGGAGCGTGATAATCACAGGCTGGATGCTCTGGCGGGAGCTCATCTAATCTGAGCCTCAACTCAGGTTCACTGGGGGGATATTCCCAGGTCACCCTGAGCTGTGTGTTCACAGAATGGGCTCCCCTCACACTGGCATGCGGGGTGGGTGGGGGAACCCGCAGCTTGCGCAGTGGGAGTTTTCCAGTGGCATCTAGCCACCTGCCTTCAGTGACCTCAGGAATCCATTGGGGCGGGCTTCTGAGGTTCATCTGAGAAGCCACCTCTTCCTAGAGTGTCCCTGGCGCCTACAGAGAAAAACATGGGTGTGTCGGGTGCACGTGCTTCACCACGGGTCTCTTGGGCCCAGACCTCTCTCCTGAGCACTCGATGGCTCTGTCCATCCCTTGCACAAGTCCCTGGCACCACACCATGGATGTGACACATCCAAAAAGATGTGGGCAGCTCCTCCGCACAGCCCTTCCCTTGCAGGGGGGCACTGCCACCCCCTCAGCCAGCACACCCTGGCTGCCTCCTGGCCCTAGTCCACCTTGCAGCTGTGGCTCAGGGGGGGCCAGCAGCGCTGCCACCACGGCCCCACTCCAGCCCTTTCATCCTGCCCGCGTCCTGGCTGCCCCCTGAGCAGCAGCAGCCTTGCCTCACCACCTCTGCCCACGCCCCTCCATGCCCCCAGGAAGCCCAGTGAAAGCTTTCCAGCACACAGGTCTGACCCTGTCACTCTCCTTCGTAAACTCTTTGGCAAAATGGCACTAGGAACGCCTTCCTCCTGAGGTCGGTGTGAGGGGCACACGCTAAATGGTGTGAATAGATCTGGCAGCTGACAGGTGTCAGTAAACAGGAGTGGTTTCCCCTTTCGTTTTCTCAGTGCCGCAAAGTGAGAAAAGCACAGTTTTATGATACCAGCTCATGGTCCTCCCATGTGATAACAATGACGACTTCAATGCTAATGACACTGGCCCACATCTGAAGCCCCCAACCTCACATGATCGAGTGAGGCTCGGTGCTACCGAATTCTTCCTCCTCCGACTCAAAGCACAGAGGCCCTCGGCTTCCAAGCAGCAGATGACTTTATTTTTAATCTTCCCCGGAGGCCTCAAGCCTGAGTCACTGCCCACCTGCTAGACGCCCTCCAGTGCCAGCAGCTACCTCACGTGCTCTGTTTGTGCAAGTGGGCACTGGGTGCTGCTGTTGCTATGGCCTCCACCACAGCCCTGAGGCAGCCATGAGACACACATGGGCCAGAAAGGGAGGGCCAGGGGAGCACGTGCTCCCCCAAAGAGAACAGAGAGGAGCAGGGGGTGCCGCCTGCCCAGCCCAGGGGTGGGAGGGGAGCAGGCAGGTTGGAAAGGCCTGGCCAGTGTGACTGAGGCTGAAGCAGACGGGCACAGGAGTGCCCCCCGTGGGGCCAGTTATTCTAGAACCCAGACACACTGAGGCAGGTACCCTGGCTGTGAGGGTCTGTCTGTGGGACTCCAGCCTGACCCACTAAGCCCAGTGGGGCTGGAAGTGTGACCACATCCTCACTCTCTGGGGCAGGGGTCTGACAACATGGCCCTATGGCAATGAAAATGACAGGGTCCACAATAATAGGTGCCTTTTCTGGACCAGACTCAGTAGCAAACAGAAATATAGACAGGCTTGCCCTCATCCCCACTTGGGGATGCGAATTCTCACAGCCAGTAGACTCCGCAGGGGCAGCACCTGTGGTTTTTAGTCCTGGTGGTCCTGGTGTCCTCACCATTCCCAGGGGGAGAGGGGAATCAGGGATAGCTTCCTGGAGGTGGGGACCTTAAACTGGACTTTGAAGGGCAGTCAGACTTAGATGGTCAGGGAGGTGGGAGGGGGCATTCAGAGAGGGAGTTGGACAGAGGGAGTCAAGGAGCGGCATGGGGGCTCGAGTCCAGGTGTCAGGCTGACAGCAGCAACGGAGTGGGGGATGGGATGCAGTGACCCCCTCCTTCTGGCCTGGTGGGGTGAGCAGATGCCTGGCCTCGCTCCAGCAGGGAGGTGGGACAAGGTTTGGGCCTGAGCATGTGGCTGGCAGGGTAAGCACTTGCTGACTGCGCTACCCACTCCAGATGGACCCTGATGGCTGTCCTAATGTCACTTGGCTTAGGGGCGGGTGAGCGAGGGACCGGCCTGATTAAATCCACCATCTCCACCAGGGCCCACAGCTGTATATCTCCAGAGTGGGGGAAGTGACACCTCACAGCCTGCACACAGCTTCATTTCCGAAAAGAATGTGTGAGAGGGGGAAGGTCAGGAGACAGGCACAGCCGTAAATTTGATGGAAGGTTTAGCTGGAAACCCCATTAAATCCACACACAGCTTGACGCTGGGCAATGTCCTTCTCCGAGTCTGCTGAATGGGGCCAGGGAGGTGAGGGACTCACTAAGTAATGTCCTCATTTTTTGGTGTCTCCTATTACCCAGGGGATGAAAAGCCCATTACCCATAAGGTTTAGTGGCACTTGGTCCCAGGACTGCGATGCTGTCCTTTACCCAAGCCCTCCCCCAGCCAGCACCTGCGGCGGTCGGCCTCTGTTGACGTGTCTGTCCACTCCACCAACTGAGCGGATGGCTGTGCTCTCCATGCAGCCCTGGGCTCTCTCTCTCCCTCCCCACCAGGTAGTGCTCTCTCCCCTGCCTGGTGGGGCCTGGTGGGGCCCGGGCAGTGGGGTGGAGGTGAGTGTGATCCGAGTCAGGAACACTTGTGATGTGTGGCTGTGAACCCAGCACTGGGCTGCCTGCTGAGAGCTGCCCATGGCCCTCGGACCTCATGAGGTGGCCTGAAGAAGGTGCACACCTGTTCCTAAGAATCATGCCTCAACATGGCATCTCTAGCGAGGGTCCAAAGCACAGACTGTTTCACCTAGACAGGAGCTCCCGTGAGAGGCAGGAACTGGAGACATCGGTCTAGGGGCCTTCTACCCCACCACCTGCCAGGCGCCAGGGCCATACCTGCCACTAGGAAGTAACATCTGTCCAAGACTCAGCTCAATAACCACACAAAATGGTGAAGACAACAGAATTGAGCTAAATTCTCAGCTGTGCAACCTTAGAGAATTACTCAGCTTCTCTGAGCCCCTATCTTCTGGATCTGTTCAATGGGATCGCAATGATACCTCTCCTCCTAAGAGGGTTATGGGGATCTAAGGAGTAAACGTCGCAAGTGCTCAACAAGGATCTGCCAACAGCACAGCTTCCTTTGCAGCGAGGCTGGCGTTCAAGGTTATCTTCCTCAAGGCCTGGCAGGAGTGTGACCGTTTTCACTAGAGCAGGTGCAAGTAGAAGCTGACGCCCATGTAGGGACTGAAGGCTCCCTCTCCTTTCTCCCCCAGAAGCCCCAGCTAAACATACTTTATGAGGCCATTTATGTGATATTCTGGAAAAGGCAAAATTATGGGAACAAAAACATAACAGAGGTTGCCAGGGGCTGTGGGTGGGTATGGGAGACAGCAAAGGGCAGGATGAGCATTTGGGGGAGAGGGACTGTCTTGTATTTATCTTGATGTGATGGTAGTTACACAACTGTACATATTGGTTAAAATTGATGGAATTGTACACCTCAAAAGGGCACACTTTGCTATATGAAACCTGGCTTAGGAAAAGAAAATATGGAAACAAAGATCCACTAAGACCAGGTGTGAGACTAGGTGTGAGGCTGGACCAGGTGGCTCCATCTTGGAGGTGAGAAAGGTCTGGAGCAGGGGTGGGGAGCGTCCGGCCCGCAGGCTGTGTATGGCCCCCGAAATCACTTGGTCTGGCCCAGCCAAGGCTTCACCAAAGAGAAGCAGTTCCAGCCATCACATTAGGAGTGAGTTAATTAAATGTTTGACCAAATAGCAGGCTAATTTTTAAGTTGATAATTTTGTATGGCCCGAGAATGATGTTATAACTATCCAAATGGTCCTTGGCAGAAAAAAGCTTTCCCACCCCTGATCTAGAGTAAAAGCAAAGAATGTCAGCAGGGCCTACAAGGGAACGTGTCAGAAGGCAGCGGGACCCCACTGTCCAACACAGGACGGATGACAGAGGGACATGACAGACACAGCAGGGAGGTCCAGACCCTTCACCCTCAAAGACAGCCCGCCAGGCCTTCGGGCCTGGGCCCATGGCTCTGCACTGTGACCACAGCCACTGCCCACCCCTCTGGCTTACCCTTCTTCCCAGCAGCTGTACTTCCCACGTTCACAGTGTCTAGGACTTCAGGGACACCTGCATTCCACAGGTGAGCATCGGAGCTGGGTACCCTCCACCCTGGGCACCAATGTCCTCCTCTGCAGCCTCCACCCCTTCCCTGTGGGTGAGGCATCCTGGAGGCAGACCTACTGAGGGCTGCAGGCCTGTGGTGCCCGACCCTGCCTGCCCTCATCCCACTCGGGGCTCCTCTGAATAAGGCCCGGGGCTCCTAGAATAAGGCCCGGGGCAGTCCCACCTCACTCCAGAGGTGAGGGCTCCTCCCCAGGGTGAAATGATGGGCAGCCACACTGGTCCAGACACTGGCTGTGAACTCACAGTCAGGTAAAACCCCAGATGGGGGCTGATCTGTTTGATTTCCAAGCTGTATCTCCCCTCCCTGTACTTGAGTGTGCCCTGGAACCCACCTGTAGGCTTTACCGGTCCCTTGTCACATTCCATCCCAAGGACCTGTCCAATGCAAGCTGACTCTGGTGCTGTGTCACTGGGAGCTCTGCTCTCTCGGACACGTCACATGGCTGTGCCGCCAGCTCCATTTGTCCTCCCTCCCGCCCTCTCCCCCCCCCCCCATCTGCCCTCCCTCATCTCAGGGGCCCTGGGGAAGGGGGAAGGGTTGGGACTTCCTCAGGCCGCACACTGTCCTATCTGGTTGTGGAATGGGTAACTGTAACAGGGCACTGGGGAGTAGGGCCCAGAAGCTCTGAATTTGGGCTGTCTTTCTTGAAAGCATCACATTCAAGTTCTTTAGAGAGAAAGTGACAACACTAGTTGGGACCTCTGTGCACCTAACGCATGGACCTGCTCAGGTAATCCTACTAAACACCCTATAAGGTTAGGGCCTCACCCCTATTTTACGGATGTGGAAACTGAGGCTCGGAGAGGTCGTGTTAGCATGGAAACACAGGTAGCTTTTCCACCATGAGGTGCTGGATTTAAAGGGCTGAATAGAAAGACTAATTCCATGTTTTGTTCCCTGGGGTAGAAATATCTCAGTTCCCATCTGGGAATGTGGAAGCAGGTAGAAGCAGGGTGGGGCCTGTGTGCAAGGACAGAGGAAAACAATGATTCAGAGCCAAACTCAGCTCAGCTTCACCTCACATTCCCAAGTTTTTCAAAACCAGTACAAATCAAATTCTGCTTAAGATATAATTTAGCTTTTTATAATCTCTCATATGCAAATATCTCAATTGTCCTAACAGTTCCTACCTGCTTTTTCTGGCTTATTCCTGCTGTCTGGGGTGTTCCAGGGCTTGGGCAGAAAAACCACAAGCTTTGCTTCTTAGTGGGCAAAACAAGGTGTGTGTGTTTGTGAATAACCACATATGTGACCTGGTTTCCCCTCGAGGGCAGAGCTGGGGGCCCAGGTCGGAGGGAAGAGGGCTGGAGCCTGTGAGAGTGGGAAAGAGGAGATTTCAGATAGCGGGGTAGGTAGCACTGCACGCAGAACGGCCTGAACCTCAATAAGGTGGCTCTGCCCAAGCTGAAGAAATGGGGGGAAACATTCATCAGTGCCCTTGTTTTAAATCTGAGAGGAAAGCAATTAAGTTTGCCCAATTCTCTAATTAAAGATCCCAGCTAGCAACCCCCCACCCCACCCCATGGTTGGGTGTAGAAATTCCTATAAAACACAGTGAGGACCCAAGCAAGTGGACAGAAGACTCAAAGCTGGTGAGCACTGCGCTCTGTCTGTTTTTGGACAAAATATGACCTGCTTTCCCACTCCTCACATTCAGGCCCTTAAAGAAACCTTTCCTGCCCCGTAGGAGCCCCGGCGGGTGAAGGGGGAAAGCAGGTACACCCTGCCTGCTGGTGCTGGGCTGAGGCGGCCGCAGGAAGCCCCAGTGTGTTCCTCCCCTTGTCTCCAGCACAGCGTGCAGATAGGGGGAAATGCATACCCATTTCTCCACGTGGGCATCTTAGCAGGCATTGATGCTGAAGTACAGCCCGGTGCCGAAGCTCTGCCAGATGCTGGAGAAAATGACTCGGTTGCTCTGCCAGCTGAAGGATCCCCCCACATGGCAGGGTGCAAACAGAGTGGAACACACTGGATTGGAGCCCACTGGCCTTCATCGGAAAACTCCTGAGTAGTAATTACGGGTTCTTGTGGGGTGACAGCCGGGTTGTTAAGTGACTGCAGCCTGATCACCTCCAGGCGTCCCGCCTGTGGCAGGGCCGCAGCCAGAGGCGGGCTGGTGGTTGTGCCTGCTCCTCTGCGAGAGGGCGGCCTGGCTGGAGAGACATCCTTCGTCCCGGCAGCCCTCCCCCCGAGCCTGCTGACTCTTGCCTCACTCTGCTGGATGGCCCTTATTTCCCACCTGGAGAGGGCCTGCAACAGCCTCTTACCACAGCTCTCCCTCCATCTCCACCAAAGCAAAAATGCTAACAGCAAGCCTGACCCTACCCATTCCCCCTCCATCAGCCCCTCCAGACCAGGCCGCAGCTGACCCTCCCTTCCTGACACCCGGCTGTTTCCACTAAGTCCTCCTAATCCCAGATCCTTTTCAATTTTCCCCATTGCTCTGAACTTCTCCAGACTGGGCAGTGCTGGCTCAAAAGAAAAAAAAGCCACTGTGGGAAGGCACGGGGCTGGGCACGAGGGGCACCCAGAAGCTGTGGAAAGTGAAGTCCCTGCCCTTGCTGGGCAGGGAACCAGATCCACCACTGAGATCTGGGAGGTGACATGCAAGCATGCATGCACACACAGCTCTTTCTGTGGCTGCACCCAGACGCGGGTGGGTGCCGGGAGGGCAGACCTGAGCCACGAGGGGGAAGCTCAAAAGGCTTCCAGAGGAGGAAAGATTTTTAAAGCCAAAAAAATTAAACCAAGCTTGCTTTTATCTTTTGGCTATAGGATATGAGTTTTAAAAATAAGTTTCATACAGTGTATATAATTCTTTATTCTGCTTTTAGTTGTTAAATTGTGCTATGTCATTAAGATTCTTCATAAATATCATTTTAGTGGGTTCACACTGTCTCCTTCCATAGATGGGCATTAATTGATTTAAACATCCCCTTATACAGCTAAGTCTTTAAACACTATAAAGTGACTTTACTACACCGTGATTCTGCTTATGCAGCTTTTCTGGCACCTAATTATTTGTATAAAGAGATGGTCTTCCTCGGTTAGAGTCATTATCAGCCATAAAAAGTAACTAATACATTTGACTGGAATGTCAGAGGGGAGAGGATTCTTTCTTTCTTTCCCACCGGCCGCTGGCGGGAGGAGGCGCAGTGAATACTTGTGGCTGAAGGAAGAACAAACAGGCAAGTCAGTGTGTAAGGGACCATTGCCCCTGGTCTATTTCTCTGAAGCTCACGATTCTTTAATTTCCCATTAGGAACCTGGGCCCAGCCAACACTTTAATGTAGCCATCTCCACCCGAACAGTTTCTCCTAGACGTTAATGTAGAAGAATTTAAAAAAAAATAAACAAGTAACCTTTTGATAGCGAATTCCAGTATTAAAACTGAGGCTACTGGTATAGCGACTTCAGACAACTGGCAGCATTTATTCGAGCTGACCGCACGCATACCTGAGCTCCCGCAGCCTCACTCCGGGTACGTGCTGGGCAGGAAAGCACACACACCTTCACCCAGACTGCAGAGACAGCCCCGGATGTCACCCAGCACTGGGACAGAGCCGTATATTTCGCCGCATTCACAAACAGGGAATAAATACTATTCAACAGTGAGAATCAGCAAACCACAACCACATGTAACAACACGAACGAACCCCCCAAACGTAAGGCAGAAGCTAGATGCAAAAGTGCACACACTGCACAATTCCACTGACATAAAGGACAAAGGCTGGCCATGGAGGGTGACTGCCCGGGTGAGGAGACTGGGAGCGGGCACAGGAGGCTCTGGACGCTGGCCATGGGCTGGTTTCTTAATCTGGGTGCTGGTTACATACTTGTGGTCAAACAATGAAATCTCACCAATCTGTACACTTAAGATGTGTGCCCTTCACTGTATGTGTGTGATAGTCTAATTTTTGAAGGATACATGGTCAATTTTAAAGCTCATCAAAAGAGTTTACTTAAAAACTTTCCCAAGTGTCTGCATGGGAGGCCCTGCAGACACCAATAAGTGACATGCGAGCTGTCTACTAGGTCTGCAGTCTGGTCTCAGGAAGTTCAGACTGACATGGTAGGACAGGCAAGTGGTCAGCAGGGTCCTGGACAGGGCTGGCGGTGGTCAGGAGCAAGCCTTCGCTCTGGGCTGTGGGGGAAGCAGCCCTCCAGGGTCACACCAGGGGGGACCGAGGTCAAGCCTAGGGCTGATGCATCCCCTGAAGACCCAGGGCCAAAGTCCAGCCCCTCCCAGGCTGCGTGCCCACACCACACCAGGCCTTCTCAGACCTCTTCCCCTCCAACACACTGCTGCCACTGTGTGAATGACAGGTCCAGGTTCCATGGGGCCTGCAGCGCATACAATTTTAGGGGGACTCTTTAAGAGAAAGAATACCAAATAATGAATCTACAATTAAGTGTAAGGCCGTGGAAGGGGGTAGGCAAACAGGTCCCTGAAGCATAAGCCTCCACTGAGCCGGTCCCTACCTGGCTGGGAGGCGAGGTGACTGCTCCTGAGACTGGCCTGCCCCTGACTGTCCTCAGGTGCCTTCCAGAGCCTGCCTCAGCTGGGGTCAGTGCAGCCTTGCTCCTCCCTGCTGGCTACCCAGGTCTGGCATACAGAGGCCCACGGAGAAAGGCCATTCCTGAGAAAGCACCACCTCTGCCATCTAGCCCGCCCGTGTCCCTCCACCCCAGTCCTCTCCAGCCAGCTACAGACCCGCAGAGATAAGCTCCCTCCTGCCTGTCACCTCACCCATTTTATTTCTCCGGAGAATATTTAAATCACATGAAGGGATTTTAAAATGTTCCTTCTGATGAGATCTGATCTCCTGTATCTTTGCAGATGAGATTTTAAAAAAATTTATTTTCCAATTACGGTTGGCAAATAATATTACATTAGTTTCAGGTGTACAACATAGTGATTAGACATTTATATACCTTACGAAGTGATTTCCCCCAACAAGTCTGGTACCCACCTGACACCATACATAGTTATCACAAAATTACTGACTACATTTTCTATACTGTACTTTATATTCCCGTGACCCTTTATAACTGGCAATTTTACTTCTTAATCCCTTCACCTTTATCACCCATCTCCCCCAAACCCTCCCATCTGGAGATCATAAATTTCTTCTACGTACATATGAGTTCGTTCCTGTTTTGTTTGTTCATTTATTTTGTTTTTTAGATTCTACAAACAACTATCTAACTTATTTCACTTAGCATAATATCCTCTATACCCACACATGTTGCAGATGGTAAGATTTCATTCTTTTTTATGGCTAAGCGATATTCCATTGTATATATGTATGCACCTTCTTTACCCATTCATCTATGGACACTTACAACGTGTTCATGGATAGAAGAATAAACATCATTAAAATGTCCATACTACCCAAAGCAATCTACAAATTCAATGTAATCCCCGTCAAAATACCAACAGCATCTTTTCACAGAGCTAAAACAAATACTCCTAAAATTTATTTGGAACCACAAAACACCCTGAATAGCCACTGCCATCTTGAGAAAGAAGAACAAAGTTGGAAATACCACGCTACCTGATATCAAACTATACTACAAGACCATAGTAATCAAAACAGCATGGGACTGGCATAAAAAGAGACATTGATCAATGGAACAGAATAAAAAGCCCAGAAATGAATCCACACCTATATGGCCAATTAATCTACGACAAAAGAGCAAAAATATACAATGAGGTAAAGATAGTTTCCTCAATAAATGGTGTCGAAAAAACTGGACAGATACATGCAAAAAATAAAAATAAAACTAGACCACTTTCTTATACCATACACAAAGATAAACTCAAAATGGATTGAGGACTTAAATGTACCATAAAACTCCTGGAAGAAAACATACCGAGTAAACTCTTTGACATCGCTCTTAGCAATATTTTTTTGGATATGTCTCTTCAGGCAAGGGAAACAAACAAACAAAAACATAGGACTACAGATGAGATTTGGTCTCATGGATCTCTGCAGCGGGACTACACTGGTGAGCTTCGGGGGACACGTGGCTCTGCCCCGTTCAGCATTCTGTGAGCCCCTCAGGTCAGAGCATGCCCAGCAGGACACCAGGCAGGGCAGCCTTCCACTGCACTGTCCCCATGAGCTTGTTTTCTACAGGAGAAATGCTGCTCTTGCACAGGCCGGCAAGCATCCCAGATCACTTCCAGCCCCAAGGAAGGAACAGCAGCCCCAGGAACGCTCACCCCTGATGTTTCCCCTACCTTCCTCCAGCTTGCCACTAAATGGCTTGTCTAATCTGTAGCTGTATACTCTTTTAAATATAGTATTTGAATGAATCACATGGGGGTGGGAAAGGAAATAGTTTCCTGAGCAATTACTACAAGCAGGGAGCATTTTCTCGTGTCTGGGCAAAGCAAATGTGTTGAAGAAAGGGCAACAGCTTTGGAGGTGGGCAGAATTTGGATGGGATATTAGCAAGCCTCACCTCACTTTCCTCACCTGTGAAGTGGGAATAATAGTACTACATAGATTTAGTCTGTGGACTAGCAATAATGGATGGAAAGAGCCTGGAGAAGCAAGGACCAATAAATATTGGCTCCTATTTTTATAAGTTTCTGTACTGATCATTGCACAAGTAACAGATGTGTTCTATTCATGCTTCGTTTAGCAATGTTTCTCAGAGATCACCCTGTGTCAGAATGAACAAATCTAACTCACTTTTAGCTGCTGCTGGACAGTTTAGGTTCTTCCCAATTTTTTGTTAGAAACAATGCTGCAAGAGACCGTTCTGCACATGTCTCATTTGGTCCACATGCGGCTGTTCCTCCAGTTAGAGCTGGAGCGGGGAAATTGCTGGCCCCGGGGGTTCCGAGTCTGTGTCAGGTGCTGCCAGGTGCCTGCAGCCCGATGCTCAGCGGACCTGCCACCGGCAGCCCATTCCCGCGGCTCCCGTCCTTCAGCAAACATGAGCTGACTTTTAAGTCTTTGCCAATCTGATGTACACTCTCCCAGTATTAAGAAGGTTGAGGGGTTTTTCCTTATGCTTAAATTACATTTGTAATTCTTCTATTAATCAACTATTCTTATATTTTATCCACTTGTCAAAAACTGGACATTCTTTTTTATTATTTAGTCAAGGTCTGTTTTCCAGTTGGTGTTACACGTGTGGGACAAGCTTTCTGCCAGCCTGTCACTAGTCTTAACTGGGCTGGTGGCATCCTTTTCAAAGAAAAGTTTCCAATTTTCCTGATGTCTGAGATCTACTTTGAGATGCATCAAAAATTGGGTGAAGTGGAGACTCACAGACAGATAAGTGATCAAGGGGAGTGAACAGCTCCTGGCAGGATCAGGTGTGGGGAATTTCCACGTAAAAGTCTTTCACCTCTGTTGAATATTTTAAATTTTTCATAATAAAAAGGTCAGAAAAAAAGTATGCAGTTTTGCTGTGGTCAAGTATGCAGTTTATCCTGGGTCTGGTTTAAGGCTTCCCAGGGCAGGCAAACTGCTGAGGAGAGTGAAAGAGCCCATCAGAAGTTGGATTTTTTAAGAAATTCCATTCTTGAATCCACTTCCAATTTACTTTTGTAGAGTATGAGGTATGGATTTACTTTTTTTTTATTTCTATCACCTATTGTCGTAATAGTAGCTAACGATACTCAGTCGTGCTCTGATCTGAGCAGCGTCCGTGTGAAACACTGAATTCCCTGCTGTGCCCTCGCCTCTTTCTGGTCTCTCCATCCCGCTCCGATGCTCTGCCGTCATCGCTACAGCTTCACAATATGGTTCAGCACCTGGTGGGGCTCACCTCCTGCCCCTCCACTGTCTTCTCTTACAAACAGCCTTGGCTCTTCAGGGTTATTTTCTCTTTCGTGTAAATTTTATGCTCAGCTTGGAGAATTCCATTAGGATACTCCTAGGAGCTGGATAGTGACTGATGGCACAGAATTTATAGGGAACAGCACACCTGCTGTAGGGCTGCGTCAGGGACAGAAGAGAGATGGTCTCTACCGAGGGCCTGGGCCACCGCCAGTGGTCAATACACAGGAACAGCTATTATTACCACGGATGTTGCTGAGAGCAGGGCACATTGCATCTGTCCCATCTCTTATAGTCCAAGAAAACGCTCTCTCTTGAAAACTGTTTTCAAATTCCTTCCAAGCCTATCCCCTTCCCCACCTGGGCCACTTCCCCACCACAAGAACATTGTTCCTTTAGCTCCTTCCCCATATGCCCTCCCTCCCAGTGAGCAGTATCCCACCCCCCCACCCCCAGGGCATGGTCCCCAGGCTAAGATACCAGCCTGAGGTCATTCCTCTGCTTTCCCTCTAGAGTTGGTTCACTTCTCCTGGCTCCTGAGAGTCCACACTGCGTCTGCCAGGACCCGTAAGCAGGTAACAATAGTGCATCGGCCTCCACTCTGCTCACACACCGTGTGCTGACAGGTGCACTGTGTGTGGTCCCCAGGTCCCAGCTTAGGAGGGGAGCCTGCGTGCACAGCGAGCCACTATGCCGGGCACAGGCACCACCCTACAGCCACTTACCCAGCATAGACCCCAAGCCACCTGCAACAGCGGGTGTCACCTCCACCTTTATGGAGGACACAGGTTCCAGAGCAGGTGGAAAGTGGGAAAGTTAGGACCCAAACCCAGGGCTGCCTGTCAGTCCTGAGCCACATTCGTCCTAGTGATGACTGGCCCCAGGGCCCACAGTCCTAGAGACAAATACGCCTAGATAGTCACCTCCAGGCCAGACCCTTACTTCCCTGGCACCCAAAGCCCCAGGCTCCGAGCTGCACTTCCCCCAGCATCTCCACTCCTTCTCTGCCAGGACAGCAGCTGCCACAGTGTTCAACTGTTGACAAACTAGTCAGCTGCTGCCAGGGCGTCTTTCGGAGCCGCCCGCGTCCTCCTGAGCAGGGAGATACCTCATTAGTGAGCAGTATTTCAGCCCCGAGAAAACAATGCATGCCGAGAGACCATAAACAACAAGTACAAATGCTACAGGTCACAGATGATCGATGCCGGCACAGACGATCAACGTGGGCCCGCTCGCACAGACAGGAGCGAGGCCGTGTCCCGCACATCCGTCTTTCCCCGAACGCTGAGGCAGGGAGAAGTCAGCACAGCCGGGCGCGCGTGGCTCGGGCCGCGCTCCTGCAGGGAGCTGGGCTGTGTTTGACGACTTTCACTATTTCCAAACTCTCACTGTTCCACTTTGGCTATTGGCTCTTATGATTATGATGTTAACTTTTTTTCCCCCTTGCTACAGGTCCAGGAATTTTTGTCTTTGAAAAAATAAAGTTTCAAAACACCCAGGCAAGTTTTGAAAAGGGCTGGCCAGCCAGTCGAGAAATCAGGCCAAAGCCAAGGCAAACGGGCTCTCGCACAGGCCCATGGGAGCTGGTGCCTCCCCTGTGCTCAGGATCTGCAGGCAATGAGGCCCCAGAACTTGGCGACAACAGTTCCCTCCCGGAGCAGCCTTGGACACAGTGGTCTGTGTGACCTGGGCAACGTGCGGGGCCAGCTGGACCCCAGGCAGCCTACCCCACGGGTGACTGTGAGGAGGCATGAAAATGGTCACACACTCTGCAAACAAGTGAGACAGTGAGTGGGTCCCCTGCACACAATGGGAGGGAGAGGCGCTGGTGCCATGTGGCCAGATGAGGGGCCTAGTGAGCCTCCGGCCCCAGAGGGATGCTCACAGCCCAGCCACAGGCAGCAAGGTCAAAAACACCCTGTAGGCATTAAAAAGGGACCAAGGTATAGTCTGAGGACCCTGAAGGTCACCGCATCTTTTCAAGGGATCCGGAAAGTCAAAACTATCTTTAAGCTAAGGGGCTGTTTGTCTTTTCGACCCCTGTTCTCTCACAAGTGGACAGTGGGTTTCCAGAGGTCCCCACGGAGCAGGTTCAATGCAGACAGACTGAGCACGCCACCTTCCACGAGCGCAGGCCGGAAAGAGGTGAGAACGGGAAACGATGCCAGTCTTCCGAGTTTTTGTTGTTTTGGAAAATATTTTTCATAAAAATGGCTTATTTTCATTGACATGAAGTGGGTTTATTACTATTACCTTCAAATGAGTTTAAAACATCTTTTAAATTTCTGTTATAATTTCTAAGATGGTAAATATATCAATAGATATAATCTCTCCAAAAAAAACCCCAAAAAGCTCTTTGGAGTTCTCAAGAATTTTGAGCATGTAAAGGAGTCCTGAGACCAAGAAGTTTGAGAACTGCAGCTGCTAAACGTCAATGACAAAGGGTCGTTAAGGAGGAAAGGTTACCAAGTAACAAAGACAATTACCTCAGTTTGTAAAAATGGAGGTGTGTGTAGTGTGTGTGTGTGTGTGTGTGTGTGTGTGTGTGAGAGAGACAAAGAGAGAAATTCCAAAATTGTATCACTGCCTCTTTCTAGGTGGTACTTCTTGTTTTTCAATCACTGTGTCACTGCTGCAATCAAATGAGGTGAATAATTAATGCTTAAGGTTTAGCACATCCTGCTCTGCAAAGCCCACTGAGTAGTAATCGAACAAATAAGACCTGTGGGCCCTTCCTAAGGGCCAGGTACTGTGCTGAGTGCTTCGGGGCCATGGATTTATTTAATCTCAGTGATACCTATGGATTATCAGCCTCATTTTACAGAAGACAAATTGAAGGCTGCAGGTCAGAGTAAGGCTGAACATCTTGTCCACGCGATGCAAACAGCAGATGACACAGAACCAGGACTCCAATCCGGGCTGGTCAGTCACCAGAAGCCCATGCCCCTAATCACTAAACTGGGTGGCCTTCCCTGCATGTCCTGAGGTCTCGGGGAGTGGCTGTGTGCCAAGGTTTCTGCCCACCCCTCCTGGCACTGACAACACATGGCCGACTCACTCTGCTGCGTGAACTTCATCTCATCCCTGGTGGATAAGAACCCAACTCTCTTATATGCATCCTGTGTCCACCCCTGGACTGAGCAGGCGACTGACAGACAGGACCAGGCAGTAGCGGCACCTCAGCAGGGGTCCAGACACCAACCCTCTCTTGGGGTTCATCCCAAATCAGAAACCAACTCAGCCTGTGGCTGGGACGGCCAGCACCTTGAAAGTGAGGTCATGGCTGAGGAGCTACTCTGGGCACAGGTCTCCAACCTCAACTCCTGGACCACAGTGTGGTTTTGGAACAGGTCAGGGGGTGGGTGTCACAGTCTAGGATCACAACACTGCCACCACCTCTAACCTGATGACCCCAGCCATCAGCCGGCCCACTGCTGACTGCCTGGCACAATGACAAACTTTGTAACTCTCTTCCCGCCTGTGGCACAATGTGATGTCGTAGCCAGACCCTGAGTGTCCCCCTCTGCTCGCCCTGGGAAGGGTCGGAATTCTCAACTGATTCGTGAACTGTTTGGTGTGCTTGCTGTGGAAGTCGAGAAACATAATAAATGGGCCCAGCTCCGTGTGCAGCACCTAATTTGCAATAATATTGAAGTCTCCAACAATAACTCATTTACTCTTATAATAAATATATAAAAAAAGACAAATTGCTACATTGAACATGCATTTTCTTCACTGCAAGTAGCTGCTACCCCAGGGAGAAAGCCCTGTGCTGCTAACTAATAGTAAATCCTTTGGAAAATCATGTGTCATAATGATGGACAACCAGGGAAGGGGTATTAAATAGATTTAGAGGTTAGCTCCTCTAACAAGAACAAAGACGCCCTTTGCAAACCTGCACCTATAAGAGCACAACCGGCCGTGATTAGCTCTCACCTTCTGACAGCCCAGGTGCACGGAAGAGAAAAGTTTCTGTCCGGGTGGATGTCAGCAGAGGCAACAGGGAGAGGGAGCTTGGGGGCGGCCTGGGCGTGTGCGGGCTCGGGCCCCAGGCCCTGCTTAGGATCCAGGAGGGAAAGTATCACCTCATTGCCAAGGAGCTGGGCCCATTTATTATGTTTCTCCACTTCCACAGCAAGCACACAGCGACCACTGCTGCGCATCCAGGAGCAAACACCCAGGGCACGCCCACCACGCCCGACCCAGTGCAGGGCACTCTCTTTGAGAAGAAAGCCATGACCCTGGGATGAGGAAAGCCCGGAAGGCGTGTCCACGGCCAGGCTCTGGGGGCACAGGCTGGGAGGCAGCGTTAAAGCCCGGGCCCGGCTGGAGGAGGGAGGGCTGAGGAAAGGACTGCCTGTTCTCCCGCTAGTCTGGGACTGGTGCGGCCCTGACTCACTCTTTCCAAAATTCCAGGTGGCCCCTGCCTTTCCAATCACCTCTTGTCAAACTCCGGGACCCGTGTAAGCCCAGGGCCTGGCCTGGAGCTGGCCCACTAGCTGCTCACTGACCTGCGAGGTGAGCATGGGGCTGAAATACTACTGCACGTCTGTTGTCCACCAGGCTCCACGTGACAGAGGAGGAAGCTGACGTCTAGGGAGTTGTATGACTGGTGGAAATTCACCCGCCCACGAAGGCAGAGATAGCAATCGTAGCCTTGGCTCCGGGGTGCAGGGACTGGTTCCTCCTGGGAGCTGCGTGGCCCTCCAGCAGGACCTGGACCTGGAGCCGGTCCGGAGCTGGCATGTGGCACGGCCACTTGTTGGAATCAAGGGTCAGCTCAGCAACTGAGCTGCTGGAGGGGCAGAGGCACCTGTACACCCTGGCCACAGGTATGAAAGGCTGTCGACCTGCTTTCCGATGACGGGCTGGCACTGAGCTGCCACAGCTGGAGTCAATGCCACCTGTGAAGTTCAAGTTTTGGTGACGTCATCGCAAATCGCTTTCACCAATTCCCTACGAAACTGAGCCAAGTCTCTCTCTTCTCACAGGACTCAGTTTCCTCACCTATAAATGGGGACTACGCACAGTTACTACAGCTCTCTACTATTCAGTCAGTCCATTTGTCAATAAAGGAAAATTCCCCTCCTGAGCTGATAATATAGTTAATCTACAGCCACCACATTACTCACTGAGATGGAGGCAATTCCATGAAAACAATGCTGAAACCTGGTTTTTCCCTAAGTACACTGGCCTCTTCAGCACCAACCAGTATGTGTGGCCTTGCACTGCAATCCCAGCTCAAACACACATGTGCCACTTACACTGACAGGCTTTGCTTTAAAATGCAATACCACAGATTATTAACCCAACATGCTTACATGTTTTAGGATCTGGAAAACTTTCCAAAACTGTCCAGAAAGAGAAACAAAATACTAAAACAAGTAGAGAGAGCGTGTGCCCCTGTGGTGTGGAGCAGGAGAGGGTCTCCCTTGAGCTCCGAGAATGGGCGGGCTTGTGTTTCCTTCCTCCCTACACACTCCATTCCTGACTTCACAACACCAATGCACAGGTTCCATTTCACAGTGCTTTCTGCCTTCCAGGTTGCCAAGTCGCTCCTTCCCTGGCTTCTGGCATCTCACTTCTAGAAACCTTTCCATAGTTTAAGCAACACTGCCTGGTGATTGATGGCCATTTCGCAACCGCTATCAGTTTACTATTTTAACCAATATATCATAAATCAGGAAGAGGAATGCTGGGTCCAACTGGCGAGTGTAGCTTTCGCTCATTACTGGGAGGATTATAGCCATTTCATAGAATCCATTATCTAAGGAAAGGATCCTATTGGCGGGGGCCAGCAAAATTCATTTCATGCTTCAAAAGTTTGTGATGGGCTGGCTAGAAAGAAGAACTAAATTGTTTGGAAGGTGGGGATCATGATTTGTTTAAAAACCACAAATGGCCAAGACTGAGCTATGTCCATTATACCAAATGGCACTTTGTACTCAAACGCTCGGCCACTGTCATCCAGAGCCAGCCCTGACCACAGTCTCACAAATAGCTGGACGGAGGAAGTGCTGCTCCCCTTCCTGCCCCCACTCCAGGCCAGGCCTCGCTCATCTCTGTCACCGTCCCTTCCGTGGCCTTCTGCTCTTGCCCTCCAGTCCTGTCTCAACAGGGCAGCTAGAGGGGCATTCCCACACTGCCACCTGGTCATGTCCTTTCCACTGCTCTGAGGATAGGGTCCCACCCCTCACGGCCTTGGACATCAGACAACCAGTCTCCTCTGTCACCTCTGGCCCCTGGTTCCAGGGGCAGTGGTTTTCCCTTGAGCACATGTGCTCCTTCCCCACCAGGAGATGCTGACAAGCTGGCCCCTCTACCAGGAATGCCTTCCTCTGAAACACAGGGGAGAGAGTCTCTCCGGCTGACAGCCCTGTGTCCCTACTGCCCACTACTTGTGGGTTTCCGGCCATGTCTCCCTTAGCACGGTCACTCTGATTTGATACACAGTGGCTGTCACCATTTCCCCGAAAGGCAGCACCAGGAAGACCTCACCTTCTTACCTAACTTTGTTTCCAACTGACAAAGGGAAAAATACAAAAGTCCCAGGGAAAAGCCCAAACAAGGACAGAGGCTGGGGGGCCCTCTGTCCTTGCCTGTCCACCCCCTAAGGAAGCAAGTGGCGGGCCTTTCGGGCAGCAACCCTAACACCCCCCCTCGGAACAAGGCCCCCCACCTTTAAAAAGGAAAGGAATGATAAAAGGAAATGTCTTCAGATTTTGCCGAGCCTCTAGAACGTTCTTTCTGAATACGATTTTGTTTCCTCCTCTCCTAAACTCAACTTCCCCCAAATTCATTCCTCATGCGAAAACAGCATCTTCCCCAGGGAAGCTCGGTGCTAACACATTTTTCTCAGTAGCTCAGAGCTGCTCAGCCCAGCAGACAATAAAGATTCCTGTCTGCGAGTCCTTCTGCTGTTAGGACCACCGGGAATCGAGGGGGAAGCAGAGCTCTCAGAAGCTCGGCTCTGCCAGATCTCAGAAGACACTCCCGGTTCAAAGTTCTCCCTGCACCCCGAGAGTCTGAGGGGCTCTGCGTATGTCTGTCGGAGGGGGGAGCAGAAAAGAAACCCTAGGTTTCACGATGAGCGGTTTCCTGCCACCCCCTCCCTGGCAGCCTCGCCATCCCCGTGGTGAAGGGAAGCGGGAGTCTCTGAACTTCTTTCACAGTTTTCTCTTCAGGGCCTCCAGTCCTCCCTCCAAGTCCCTCCTCTCCTCCTTTCTAGTCCTCAGTCCACCCAGCTCGTTCCCCTCCCCGACTCCCCCCTCCCTCTCCTCTCGCCCCCTCCCCTCCCCCACCGGGGCCCCCTGCCTGGTGCCTACTTATTCTCCAGCTTCAAACTTGCAGCCGGCGGACAGGGAAGGGAAGGGGGAGGAAAGCAGCGACCAGGCCTGTGCAGACAGGAGCGGCCGCCTCCTCATTTCCACTTGAAGCGTCTCAGAAAAGCTGCCTTTCTCCTTAACTTACCCCGATGGCCGGGAGGGAGGAGGGATGCCGCCCGGAGGGGCGCAGGGCCGGGAGGGCACTGCCTGGCCCAGAGGCCTCCGCGGAGCGCTGGATGGAGCAGCAGGAGGGAACATCAAGTGGCCACTGGGAGGGAGGCGGGGCTGCATGAATCATTTATGACCGGGCTGCGGAGGGTTTGGGAGCGCTCACTTGCTAATGCACAGGCTGGCTCGACTTGAGGGATCTGGCTGCTGCTGGTGTGCACTCCAGTGGGCGGGTGCCTTTCCCAGGCCGGGAGCCCCATGAACCCTTCCTGATGGGACAGCACCCCCAGAGGCAGGGGCTGTCGGAGGAAAGGGTCCGGAGCTTGGGAGGCATGGTGCCTCAAGCTCATGGCTCTGCAACCCCAAGAGAGGACAAGGGAGCTAGGTGGGACCTTACAGTCCACCTGGACCAGAAGGCTTACTGGGTAAGAAGGGGAAACTGAGGCCCAGGAAGGGAGGGTGAGTTGCGCAAGGTGCACAGTGAGGCTGTGAAAAAGACTGGCTTCCAGGCCACTGTCCCCTTCTTTCTCTGGAAGGCCCTCTGGCTCGCTGCAGCTCCTGGGACACTTGGAGCCAGGGTGGCTCCTCAGGTGCCTGGGTCAAGGGCGGGTTTGACCCCACTCCACCCGGCTGAAGTCCCACTAGAGTTTCGGTCATTTGAATGTGGAATCCTTTTAGGCTGTGGGAAAGTCACTCCCCACCTGTCCTGGCCCTTTTCCTTCCACAAGGCGGGGGACACTGTAGGTACCTGGGACAAGGGGCTCTCATCAAACAGGAGGCTGGAACCTTACAGCTTGCATCTGACAGATCCCTGTGGCTTGCGGATCTGCCAGGTGAAGGCTGCCAGGACCTGAGGTCTCCCAGGACCGCTGATCCCGCTCAGCCTCCACCCACCCCGTTTACCATGTGCAGAGCCCTCGGAGTATACTGTGTTTTCAGCTAACGGAGTGGGGAGAGGCGTATCGGGGTGAGGAGGAGTCAATACTATTATCACCTTCACCCCTTTCCACTTTGAAAAACATTCTGTACCTTTTTCCCATTTGATCTCAAGGCATTAAGAACATGACAAGCAGCCATTCTGTCCCCAAAAGGGAGATCCTGCCTAAAGTAATGGAATGAATGTAAGTACAAAACATTTGTGATTGTCCCCAGGACAAAAAGGTGGTGTGTGTGTGTGTGTGTGTGTGTGTGTGCGCGCGCGCGTGCGCACAGGGCCTGTCCTGGAAGAGGAGGGCTCAGAATCAACCACCCCTTCCCGCACCTTGGTCCCACTCCTCTTTAGAGTTCCCTAATCCCACATCCTTACCGGAGACTCTCTGACTGGGACCCAAATCCAGGCCTGCCTGTGCCCCAAGCCTTCCCATACACACCTTCCCACAACTTGAGACCCCAAAAGCAAGACGTTTCCTACAGAAGGGGCAGTGAGTTGGTCTCCCTCCTAAGCCACAGCATTAGTCTGGGCCTGTGTTCTCCCTCAGGTCTCGAAAGAACCGTGTGCAGCCCCTTCAGCATGAAGAGCAAGGAGTCAGGTCCATACCCGCCAAGCACACCCTCTGCTCGTGGTCCAGGTCATGCTGCCCACGGGCACAGGGCACAGGGCTGGGCTCAGCCCGCCCACCCATCAGCTCTATCTCGCCTCTGAGGAGAGAGGGTCCAGCCTGCCTTGGGCACACCCTGAGCAACTGGCACCAGGAATAGAGCCCACGGGAAGGCCCCATACCCAGAAGGGCTACATTAGCTGGCGTGGGTGGCACCCATCTCTGCAGACCCCCGGCCAGCCCCTCTCAGGCCTACACACTTCCTCCAAACTCCAAGCAGCGGCCCTGGGCTGAGTCAAGGCCACTTCCTGGGCCGGGAGGTGGGAGGAGATGGACAAACCAGACACACTCGCAGAGCTGCCGAGGGTCAGCGGGTTGTCTCGGTCGATTACGCAAAGAGCTCGTCCCCAAATCTCCTGGGTTAGCAAAAAGGAAAAGCAGACCCCTTCTTGGGTGGTACCGCTCAGATGGCACCGCAAAGCCCACAAAGAGAAAACAAAGGAAGTGACCCACACTTTGCCTCGGCCTCAGGGGAAGACAAGGCCCAGGGAGGCTGGGGAACAGAGCCCCCGTCCCTGTCCTGACCGAACCACTGCCCAGAGTGGACACCTCGCCCCGTAGCGAGGATGCCATGGAGCTCCTTCATCCAGCTGCATCGGTTCAGAATCCGATCCTTCTGACAGGAGTTGGGGGGGCGCGCAGGGGCTATTCCACACGGTTAAGAACTAGCTTAGCAGCTATTTGCCCGCTGTGAGCTCATCTAGTGAGATCCTTCTTAATTTAGGGCATGTGGCCATTCTGGAACCTACAAAAGTACTACAACCACTTCCCAAGCAGTGTAGACGCTCAAGCTGCCTTTCCCAACCTCCCCCACCTCTCAACCCCACCAGTCACACTACTCCAAACAGCAGTGAGGGTGGCAGGATCCCCATATCCTGCACTCTCCTTCCCCTCGGTTTCCGCAGGAAGTGTTCAGGGCCAGAACGAGGCATTCCTGGGAGGGAGGAGACTGCCCCTGGCCAACCCCAATGAGGGATGCTGCACAGAAAGGGCTGCTTCCTGGGCCCACAACCACCTCCAGAGACAGCCACTCCCAAGGTGCTTGCCACCCCCACCCACCTCCTTCAGGCCTTCCTTACCCAGCCATGACTCATGACTCTCTCGGCCAGGCTTAGGGGGGCTTTAAAGAAATCCCCTCAGTGACTTACAAGTGACCCAGAAAGAGCAAAAGCCATGCTGTGTCTAACGACTTTCCCAGGTAAGATAGGTGAAGCTACCTCCAGGAAGCCCTCCTCCCACCTCTCTCTCTCTCTCATATTCAGACACACTCAGGTCTGCACAAAGCAGGACTCAGGGGCCCAAACAATCATTTTGAGCTGCTTTGGCCTGGGGCAACCTGTACCAGAGACAGCAGGTAGAAAACAGACACAGTCTGGCAATGAAACCATGGTGGCGGCCAGCCTCTGTGCTCTCTCCCTTCCTGCCAGAGCCGCACTCCCCCAGAAGTAGCTCCCTGCCCCTGCGTGTGCAGGCCCTGGATAGGAGGACCCCACAGCCGACCAGGGTGCCCAGTGGGCCTCCAGTCCCCACTCCCCTCTCATGGAGCCCCCTCCAACAGGCTCTCACTCAACACCAGTTCTCTACACCCTAGAACCCCGGTTCCACCAAAGCCCAGAGATGAGGTCCAAATCTAGTTACCACCCTTGGAAATCTGTCTAATTCTCTAGCTGCCCCACATACAGGCTATTTTGCTGCCAAACTGGCATTTCCACTGACCCTATATGCCTGCAGACCTAGGCTCTTTCCTGCCCTTGGCCCTCCTGGGCCCTCCTAACTCTAGGTCCTCTGGGAATGAGCTTTCCAGGCTAGGCCTCCCATGGCTCATGTGTGACTTCAAGGGATGCGACACACCAAACCCTTTATTTTGTTCTGAATGCAGGCTGTTCCCACTTACACTTGAGCCTGTTCTCAAAGTTCAGCATTTTGCAAATCAATGATTGGAACTCAAATATACTTTTCCCATACAAAACAGTTTCCAGGTCAGCCTGCAACTGCCAAGGTAGCCCACAACGTGGCTAGAATAGTGCATATTTGCAGTCAAAACCTTTATTTTAAAATACAATACTAGAATTAAGCAGACTAAAAGCCATTAAACATTTGATTGAAACAGAATAGACTTGTGTGTTACTGAGGCAAAGCAGAAGCTCATTGTAAGAGCAGAGATGGCTTGGGTTCCACAGCCAGGGTTGCGTGGCATCAGAGTGAGGGGAAGGGACAGGCGCTGGGCTGAGGTCAGTGTGGGCGCTGGTGGGAGCCATGCCAAGTTGGGGGTGCAGAGGGGCGGCAGGAGGCTGCAGGAGAATGATCTGACAGCTCTCTCAGGGGACCTCAAAGCAGGCCCTGTGCTTCCAGGGTTTTGCACAGCCCCTCTCGACCCGCCACAGCACACAGTCTTATGAAGTTTGCTGACCTGAAGCAGGAAGAGCTCCTTGCCTTTCGTAAGGCCAAATTGTGAGGGGTCTAAGGTCCTCGGTGGCCCAGTCATAGCAAGGGCTGCTTATAGGGTTCCTGTCATCTTATAGCCGGAGGAGGCAGACACTGTTAACACCGGTGACCACCAAAGCTCACTGATGAAACAGCTAGCAAGTGGCACAGCCAATGGCCAGCCACGTGGCTGCCTTGTGAAGCTCTCCCACAGTTCATACTCACAGGCAACTGAGGGGCTCGGCAGCCTCTCTTTCCTCTATGGGGAGGGAAGGGGAGACAGAGGTTGCAACTTCAGGCCTCCAGAGAGTGCAAACAATCTGCAGCGTGCCTCCCAGCCCTAAGGATGCCTGAGTTTGCCTGCCTCTCCAGCGAGTGGAGCCCCTCTGTGAGCCAAGGCCAGCCTCACATTTCATCTACATCAGGGGTGGGGAACATCCCGCCCGTGGGCTGAATACAGCTGGTGAAATCATTTGAACTGGCCCTGCCAAGGCAACTGCAGGCCGGACTTGGAATTCAATAAATCTAGGAGCTTTTTACATAGCTAATTTTTAAGTTGATAATTTTGTGTGGCTCTCAAATAATGTTATAATATTCAAATGGCCTTTGGCAGAAAAAAGGTTCCCCACCCCTGCTCTAGACTGTTAAAATCCCCTCACTCACCCGGCACTGTGGAGACTGCCCAGCACAGGCACCAGCAAAGCAGTGCCGAGTAAGACAGTGTGCGCCTCCCTAAAGACCTGAGGACGCGCAAGCTGGAGCCCGCAGCCGGGCACGGGCCCTTGGCCCGGGCACCTGCGTACTAAGTGCTCGAGCTGGACCCATCGCAGCTGCAAAGGGCTTCTGGGTCCCCGCAGCTCCTGCCAGTTCACCCCACAGGAGCAGCAGACCGGCAGACGCTGCTCAGCACACAGGTAAGGACACAGGAGTGCCTGAAATCCCACAGCCAGCTGGGTGGCAGCACAGACCCAGGACTCCTGGGAACTCCCAGAGAGTGAGCACTGCCTTGTCCCTAGCTCCCTGCACAAGGCCCGGCACACAGCGCAGCACTGGCAGAGGGGCAGGTAAATTATGTCCTTCTGTTAGGAGGAATCCCCTACATAGGCGTTTGTTCATTCCACAAACATTTAGTAAATGCCTTTGAGGCCAGAGCTCCCCCAAGTTCATTCCAGGTCACCTCTGAGGCCTCCTGCATGGACATCTGCTCGCTCCCTGACTTCCCTTCGTCTGGAGTCCTGGGCTCGGGGGCCTGGCTTCCCCCTGTTCACTCCCCAAGGCGGAGGTGAGCAGGAGACTCTGAACAGGAGGGAACAGGGAAGAGCAGCCACAGCCAACTCCCCAAGCACTGCAGCTCAGGGCTGAGATCATTCGGCCACTGGGCCACCTCCCCTGTGCCATCTCACAGCAGGTCACTAGAGCCTTGCCTGCGCAAGAAGGGCACCTTTTCTCACTTGTTTACTTCAGGGAGAGAGAGGGAGAAAAGACTTGCACATGGGCCACGCCATGCCTTCTGTGGGGGCCGCACGTCTCCATGTCCTCCTCTCCAACTCGGGTGGCTCACCCCTCAGATGTATAATGAATCAGGCACTTGCACATTAATAAAAAATGACAAGCGATCATCTCATTGAAACTCGCCGAGCTGCTGGGACCTGCAGACACAGCCCTTGCCTGGCTCTGCAACTCTTCTGTTCCGTGGTAATAAGTCTGTGGGGTGGACAGGCCAGCCAGTGAGCATCTTGGCTCTTACCGGGCAGGCAGGCAAGTCACCTTTCCAGGGTGGGCAATGTAGGGATCGCAGGCTATGCCTTTTTCAACTGTGAAAAAGGTTATGCCTTTTTCATCTCTATTAACAAAGGGGCAGAGCCCAGCAGGCCCAGGTTCCCCACAGTCAGTGAGGCAGAAGAGTGTCACGGGGTGTGAGAGCTAATCCTCCCACAGCATTAGAAATCCACTGTGTCCACATCTCCAAGGGGCCCAAGACCTGGCCAGACTTGGGCACTGAACAGCATAACTGCCTGTTTTTCTTAAAAAGCAAGTAAGTGAGCAAAAGGACATGACAGGAGCCTGGATGTCTACAGGGTGGCTGGTCACAGCCCTGGGCCTGGCACTGGGACCCCTTTCCCAGTTTCTTGCACCAAAAGCTGAATAACAGGGGGACCAGGCCTCCAGCAAGGGAAACATCCCAGAGGGCACCTCTGCAAAGCCTCCCAGGCTTCTCCTGAGGCCTGACAGTACATTTCGTGTTTTATACTCACTTCAGCAATCGCGACATGAGTCCTACGTCCACTGTGGTGTTTTACAGGCAGCGTTGGAGCCTGGAAACAGGAACTGAGGGACACAGGCAGGCTGGGACACAGGCATTCAGGCTACGCCACTCAGGCTATGCGGCCTCAGGGACATCAGAACCCTCAGACTCCTAGTTTGCACAATGGGTGATAAAGCCTCCTGTGAATCTCAAGCTTCAGTTCATCACCCATTAGCTGTTGTTGCACAATAAATGGCAGCTACTATATAGGGGGCACTGGTCTTGGCGCTCCAGGATTTTAAGAGCCCAGTAATCCAGCACACAGCCTTGGTCTCCATCATTTACTTCAGTTACACCACTGCCACTGCACACTCCTGCCTGTGGACCCTGCATCGGGACATAAGGGATCAGCTTGGATTTTCGTGGACAGGCCTGGAGGTAGGGACCTTAACCCCTGCAGGATTGGAAGTGGAGTAATTTGCCTGGGGCCTTAAGCAACTGGGTGATGGAGCCTGATTCCTTTCTCATCCCCACATGTCTGGCACCTGTGCTGCCCTCCACTGCTCTAAAGCCCTTGCTGGCTCCCTATTGACAACGGAACAGGCCAGTTTCCATGGGGAGCCCTGCCTGCACTCGCCTCTTCCACAGGACCTTTCCCCAGGACAGCTGGTTGCACCAGGCTCTCACACATTTCTGCCCACCGGGACAGCTGCTGAAACGTCTACCCTGGGTCCCTCCACATTCACCCCTGACCGTTTATCCTTCGAGCCGGCCCCTTTTCCAGAGTGCCTCCTGACCACTCCAGGTCATAGCGACTGCTGCTGAGTTCCGCTCCCAGAATCCCGACCGTGGGCCTCATCTGAGGGGAGGCTCCGGGCTTCTATAAAGGATGCTGAGCACAGGCAGCTCTGGGGCCTGGGCAGGGGGCTCAAGTGAATCACAAGCACCACAATGAGGTGGAGCAAAGACGATGGGCCTCACTGTGCAGTGAAAGGGCCCAGGTTAGGCAAGGGGGTGCAAGAAGCGCCAATGTTCCCTATAGCTCTTGGCACTGGGACTAGAGCCATGCCCCAGGGTATGGTGTGGAGCTGAATAAGACAGAAATCCCTGGCTGCCAGCTGACGGCTCAGCCTCACTCTCAACTACAGATCAGGAGGTGAGTGTGGACACCGAGCTGGTCCTTTACCACCGCCTCCTGTCTGGAGGGCCTTCATAAGACTGACCAAGCCTCACTGGTCCACCTGGACAACCCTCCACATGGCAGCTGGGGGGCGAGTGTGCCTGCCTGGCTGCTGCAACGGCCTCTGGGAGCAGACAGGCTGGGGCGGGGTCTGCAGTTCTGTATGTGCTTCAGTACTGTTTGCACATGTTCTAAAAAGTATGTGTAACTTTTTAATAACAAGAAAGGGGGATAATCTATGGGGTTGTCGTGAGGCTTAGCTGCCTCATTCATCACTCATTCATTCATCCAGCACAGCTTCCTGGCTCTGGTTTCAGGAAACAGCCCCTTCCTACGAGAGCGGAAGGGCCAGATTTAGGTGCCAACGACATTCCAAGACAAAGGAAGGATGGAGTAGAGAGCAAAGAGCTCTGGACTCGCAGGCAGGAGGCTTGGGCTTCTGCTTTGGGAACCAACTCAGTGTATGACCTCAGGGTGACCCCTGACCCCTTGGGGCTTGAGTGGCCTCACCTATAAAAAGGAAAAAGGCTCCTCCCATCTCTGAAGCTGCCAGATGTTTGGGGGACGTAGGGGTGGGGTCCCAGAAAATACCAAGTAACTTGGGAGGCCCAGCCTCAGGCAATCCCCTTCAGAAGACTGACAAGAACCTCCGTGATGAAGCTATTAGCCGGGATGTCCCGAGGCGGAGGCGACGCCCCACTCTGCTGCGCCCGGCAAACCTGGCTCAAGCCTGAGCCTGGCGCAGAGGCCCAGCCGGGACACGCTCGCTCCAGCCCTGCCCAGGCCGGGAACACACAGGAGACAACCCATTGCAAAACCTGTGCCTCGGGGTGGAGTCTGCCCTACATTAAGAAACACTTTCCAAATGAGATAATTATTTAATAGGTAATAAATGGAGTTGGGGAGGGGGCAGAGGGAATTCAGATGATTAAGTGCCTGTGGCCCCTGGCGCTGTGTGCCTTCCCCAGAGCTGCTTCTCCCGCCCTTGCCTCTTCATGTCTTCTCACTCCCCGCTTGCCTCCACCACTTCCCAGGTATTGTGAACCAACCCACTGTCCACTGGGCTACACAGAGGGCCCCAGTCAAAGGGCCCACAGCAAGGTGCTAGGCTGACCCAGGGCCATCCTGCTTGTCCCCCTGCAGCTCAGCAGCTTCTCTCTGCCCGTCCCCCAGGACTACAGGGCCCAAGAGAAGTGCAGAGGGATGTGACCAGACAAGGGTGGAGCCGAGAGAGTGCAGTGGGCAGAAAAGTCAGAGGCTGCCAATGCTGTTCACTGCCAATGCTGTTCCTGGCCCAGGAGTTCTGTATCCTCAGAAAGCTCCTGGCTCTGCCCATTCCTACTCCACAGGGTGCAGAATGGGGGTGTCGGAGGAGGTCGTGAGCAGTCTCCGAATCTGTGGACATGGTGTGGTGGGGGAAGCATCACCCACCAACCACGTGCCAGGGACCACGTGCAGTGCTTGTGTGCACATCAAATTGCACAGGTTTGTTTATATCTTGTTTCTTGACAAATAAGGACACTGAACCTCAAGGAAGTTAAGCGACTTATCCAAGGTCATCAGCCCCAGGACTCAATCCTACTCCTGCCTGGCTCCAAAATTTGGGTTCTTTCTACAGCACCAAGCTCTGTACCGACAACTGCTCTCCTCACCCGCCCGAAGCACTTGGCAGGTGCTCACCAATGTGAACTCCCTTCTCACCTCAACTATTCTATACAGATGTGTCAATCCCAATCTCAACCCACCAAAGATGCTCTGAGCTACTCCTCCAAGGAGAACTCTAAGAGGCGCAAGAGATTAGAGGCAACAAGACTGAGTGAAGGACCTAACAGTCACTGAGTGGGTCACAAAGAGAAACAAATAGGAGCATAAGAAAATGGAGAGAAGGGTTTCCAAGAGCCAAGGGTCATGATCAGGTTATGAGTGCAAAAAGAAATCAGAAAATGGTGAGGAGGTGGTTGATCTACTGGGGGCTACACTTAGAAGGTGGGACCTGATAGAAATGGCTAGAACATAGTAGGTGATCAATAAAAAATGTGTTGGATAGATGGGCGAATTGATGGGTGCGTGAATGGACGGGAGGCTGGGTGGGTGGGTGGTTGAGTGGATAGTTGAATGGGTGAGTGGATGAATGTGTGGGTGGATGGATGGATGGATGGATGGGTGGATGGGTGGAAGCTCTAGAGTCAGGGCGTTTCCTCTTTTCTCTGTCTCTAACTCTCATCCTTACCTCACTCTCCCTTTCCTCTCTCTCACAACCATTAGGCTCAGATCTCCCGGATCTTTTGCAGGTGCCCACAGAGCGCCGTCAGTGGCTTCAAGGACTAAGATTCACAGGCCTGCACATCTTGGAGTATATCATGAAGTCATCCACTATCGTCAGACAAACACAGCCAAAAGGCATGGAAGATGAGCTTTTCCCCTCAGCCTTCCCCTATCCCATCTTCAGCGAAGCCCCAGCTCACACCCTTATTACCTCTGCCTGCCCAGGCAGCTTCCACCTTAATATAAATCAAAGGGCCCCTGGGCTCATTTCAGCTCAAAACAGCTTATTCCTTCTGGGCCTGAAAACAAGCCAAGTCCGCCAACGGTCCAAGTTACCCATCAGGGGCCTGTCTGGATATTTATCCCCATTCCAGCCACACGAGGCTTCTTCTGATGCCCCTGAGAAATGCAGACAAGGCCAACAGAAGCAGCCTTAGAAAACACTGGTGTCTGCACAATAGTGGGAGAGTAGGGGACGGGCAGGTATAATAGCACAGGGCTCAGGAATGCAGTAGCCTGGAGCTCAGAGGGTCCGGGGGATTCTTGGTCTGTGGGAATATCTTGTGGGAAACTGGGCCAGTTCCCCCACACAGTGACCAGGCCAAGGACAAGAGAAACCCGGAGGAAGGGAATGAGGCACCTGATCATCCAAATCTCTCCCCATGCCACCTTACTCCCCAAGGACCACCCTGCTTACTGGACCAGGAACAGCCTTCTAGAACCTGCCACACATGGCTGCCCAAATCCAGCGGGAAGAGGCTGACAGGCACAACAGTGGGTAATGAGTGGGTGGTAGTTACGGCTCTGACTCCAGGAGGCAGCCACCGGGGCTGGCATTAGAATCTATCTGAGGTAGGCATCCCCATGCCCTCAAACACTTATGGGCAGTATCACGAGGAGCCCCAAGGGACAAAGGGAGCAGAAAGGTGAGGAGGGTGTTCATGGAGCTTCTCAGACTAAAGTGGCAGAAAACAAGCTGGGCAGGAGGCAGGGAATGCTCGGGCCGGAGTGGAGTCAACAGCCCCGGGCTGAACTTAGGTGGCAGCATCGCTCAAGTAAGCCGCCGCCCCGAGCCTCAATTTCCCCCTCTATAAAATGGAAACTAGCACAATACCTTGCAATTATCAAGAGGACCTGAGATAGTGCAGGTCAAAGTAGGCGTTGCACGAATGGTGGCAGATCCTGTTTTGAATAATGGACCTGGCTTTCTTAATGAGCTTAACAGAATGTGCATGCCTTAAGCAGAGGTGAGGCAGTCTAGCTCGGGATGAGGGCAGAGGTCTGGGGTCCGACAGCCAGTGCTGGAAGCCTGGCGCCACCACTCACTGCTGTGTGACCAGGCCAGTCACACAACCTCTCTGGTCTCCATTTCTTCAACTGTCCAATGAGGACCATGAGACTATTTTCTAGGGCTGTGGGGAGGATTAAATAAACAAATGCACGTAAAACAGAGCAGGGCTTGGAATCACAGAGATGCCAGCTCACAGCGCTGTCATGTCAGCCTGTCTGGGAGGCCCTGCCCCTGCTCAGCATGCTGCCTCTGGGAAAATCCCTGTGAGAACCCTACACTTTGGGGACTGGTTCCAAACCCTAAGAATATCCTTAGTGATGGGAAAAAAGTGGCATCTTGAGGGTGCCTTTCACCACCCCCCACACCCCCCATTCTGTAAATCTGGGCGCCCTGAGAGAGGGCCCTCACCTGGGACATGTGCTGACGACCTGGCTGGACAGGCAGCTTAGGTAAAAAGTGAGCGTGACTGTGACCAGTTTCCTCGGGCGGCTGGCTCACTGGCTTTGGGGATAAGGCTGAGGGTGAGAGCCACCATGGCAGAGCAGCTGGAAGCCGCCGCGGGGGCAGCTTGGAGCGCAGGACCCTCAGGAGCTCCCGGGGACCAGCTCCCTCACCACTCATTCCTGTGGGACCTCCCTGATCGCTGTGAACTGTTTGTCTACATGAGTGTGTGTATCTGCTGAGCTTCATATTTTCCTCTCCTGATGTGCTGTTTTCAAAAATTCCGGATTAGTAAACCTCTCCTGTGAGGGAGTCTGGTTCATTCTCGACGGCCCGAGGAGAGCCTGCTCCAGATGGACCCTGAGCCTCGCTCCTCCCAGCCCCTCAGTTCCCAAGTGTCCAGCATCAGGCCAAGCCGGAGTATCCAAGTGTGGTCCCGCCCGCTGTGTCAGCGTCACTGGGACTCTCAGACTTTTAGCCCCATTCCAGGCCCTCCTCCCACCCCCAACCGCTAAGCAAACAGCAGGCACTCAAAAAGGCAATTCTGGCAGACACACCTTCCCAGCCCCTTCTCGTCCTCAGATGCATCCCAGCATTACACATGGAAAAAGTCAGAACATACACAGTGGAGACCAGGCAAATGCAGGGACGTGAAAAATGACCCAGTGCAGCTGCAGCCCCTCAGGATCCCAGGGCCACTAAGGGCCCGTGGTTTCACCTGTCACAGGCTGTGGGGAGGAGACATCCCCACATTCAGGGATGGCAATGACTAAGAACAGCACTCCTGGGGACCCCTCTGAAGCGAGACTCTGTGGCAAATATGACGCATCCTCCATCCTTCTGAGGAGGCCCAGAAGAAGCTGGCAGGCAGGTCTTCCTGGAGATGGAACCCGAGGGGAGCTGGAAAGATGAGGAAATTCCTACAGGCCTGCAAGGACACTGGCCCGTGCCTGCGCCACCATACCTGCTGTCCTCTTAGCCTTTCAGGCTTTGGCAAACTCCTTTTTAACCTGAGACTCAGCTGGGGCTCCACCTCCTCCAGGAAGTCTTCCTGGCCTCCAGGCTCTGCCCCTGCTGAGCTGCCCTTTGGCTCTCTTTGCTCTCATCTTCCTACACTGTAACTGTCTCCACATCTGACTAGTTTGTTTATACCAGACTGTGAGCAATTTGAGGGCAGAGATCTGTCTTATTCCCCACTGTATCCCCTGGTACACAACAGACACTCAATAAATGCTGGTTGAATGAAGGAGTAGTTAGAAATATGCTCAGGAGCAGCCACAGGCCACCATGGACAGGACATGCCTGTGTATCTTCACTGTCACAGCGGAGCTGTCCCCCTCACCACCACCACCATGCAACTGCAGCCCCAGACCCCAGGCGGCGCCAGCCATGCCTGTGACCATGCCACTCAGCACCCCTCACAGGTGCGGGGAAGGAAGGATCACAGCAAGTGGCCTAGGAGGGGCCCCAACTCTTGGGGCAGTGTGGAAAGGGGCTCAGCACACATGTGCAGAGAGCATCTCCTCTCCCTCCTGATTTCAACCACGTGGAGAAACAAAAGGGAAACTTTTATTGGAAGATGTAGAAAACATGACAATGCCATCTTAAGACTTTTCCTTGACAGACAAAGGCCGAGTGACTCAATACGCTGTCAAACAAGAGCCCAAACAGTCAGCAAGCACAGCTCCGCAGTTCATGGCAGCCCTCCCGGCCTCGCCTGCCCAGGACCTGAGCCAGCTACAGCGGGGTTTTCTACCCAGACCCGATGGTGGAACGGAGTCACAACATTTCTTCTCCATCTTTTCTCAGAACTCCTCACCCCTCCCAAACCTTCCCTCCTCCCTTCCCCTCCCCTCCCCAGGCCTCATCCCTGCAGGTAAGATGGAGGGTCATTTTCTGAACTCAGAGCTCCTGCTTCCATCCTGGATCAAACACCCTGATCTTCGCAGTCCCGGGTCTCCACACCCGTGCCTTCTTGATCCTCCTGAAAGTCACCTGGCCATCCTTTCGGCCTTGGCTTAGCCCATACCTCCTCCCAGGAAAGCCACAGCTGTGACATGTTATCAAATGTGCCTGAACACCCCCCACAGGCCAGCTGGTGCTGGCTCCTCAACCACCTTGCAAGAAAGGTGCCATCTCACCCCTCTTGAGTGATCACAAGTGGGGTGCAGAGAGGGTCAGGGACTTGCAGTTTTCCCAAGGACAGACAGAGAGGAGGAGGCCAGGCCGGGCACAGCACACAGGGCACAGTGGGCGCTGGCTGGCTGTTCTGTGGCATGGCAAAGGCCCTGCTGTCCTGCTGAGTGAGGCAAATGGTCTGCTTCGTGCCATAAAAGGTCACCTCCTCAATGGAACATCTGTATTTCAAGCCAAAGGAATGAAGCTGTAATGGTGGAGTTCCAGGCTTCAGCCCCAAATGGGCTGGGAAGGCAGGAGAAGCGTTTGCAGGAGAAGCTGCTTCTGCTGTCTGTATTTACCTGTGGCCCTGCCTCTGGAACCCTGGACCGGCTCCCAGCGCCATCCCTCAGAAACGCACTCATCCCTCAGTCCTGCGTTGACTTCCCTGGCCCCCACAAGGCATGTTACCCGACATGGGGTGCCAGCAGGAGACCTGGCTCCCATTGGGCTTGAGTGGCAGCTCAGGGTGGAGGTGGGGGGCAGGATGGGGTTTTAGCACTTCTTCTGGGCTAAAGTGGCCCCAGCCAGGCCCAGCACAGAGCTGGCCCTACCCGTGGGGCCTGGGAGGAAGCTCCTTGCACAGGAAAGGGCTCGCATGGCTGTCTCTGCTTTCCCTCCGTCTGGGTGAGCAGGGACGGCTCCACACACTCCGCCCTGTCCTTCTCCGTCAGGTCCCCTGCAGGAACCCAAGCCTGGGGTTTGCCATGGAGAGCCCTCCACGCAGGAGAACACTGTCCAGGCTCCTGGGAGATGGGGCTCAAATCTCAGAGCTGTCAACACTCCCCGGGGCCCTCTGGCTCTGGGTCTGGGGCTTCTCCCCCTCAGCGTGGAGTTCTGGGTACTGGGCCCCCACCAACCTCTCCCAGCCTTAGCTAACTCTTGAACTGACCAGTGTGTTTCGTGATGTGATGTCCCCCACCCTGAGGAGCCTGCCCTCCCGCTGGACATCCCCAAAAGCCTCTGCTCAGCTTTGCCCATCCTCAGCAAGTTCAGGGTAAACCCTCATCCTAAGGCTTGCTCCATCACAGCTCTCTGCCCTCAAGTGTTACCCTTCAGAGAGGCCTTCCTGACACCCAGTGGGGAGAGGGTCCCGTCACTCGCCCATGCCCCACCTTGTTTACTTCCTTCCCAGCAGCCCTCCCTGAAACTGTCTCATGGACGTTCCTTGTAGATGTCTGTGTCCCCCCTCGGGTGAGCACAGGAGCTCCTTGGCAGCAGGGGCGGCTGCCCACTGCCCTGTCGGCAGTCGCTGCCCTCCTCTAGGCTCGGGGACTGTGCTAGGACATCCACATGGGCCTCTCACTCCACCTCCCCTCAAGCTTAGTTCAGCACAAGATAGACCCCCTGGGCAGGGACCAGGTCAAACCCATCTGTAGTCCTCCCAGGACCGTCTAAAGAGCCTCCACCCTGTAAGGGCTTCCTGGGCCAGGCTGCAGTGTGGAGGAGGCCAGCACAGAAACCACAGTGACAGTGCTCACCCAGTGCAAGGGCCACGACTGTCCCATGGCTCTGATCTCACCTGGGCCCACTGGCTGTACTTCTGCATTTTTATTTTCCAAAAAAGTAAAACCAAACAGAGCAAGAGCAGAGTAAAACCAAAAGAGCACTGAAAATTCCTCCCTGGGAGGTCCCCCCGCCCAGCCCAGCCCAGCCCAGCCCAGCCTTGCGGGCCTTCGTCACAGGCTCAAGTCAGCTCTTCCACAGCCGTCCTGGGCTTCCCAAGCCTATCCCGACAATTCCCATGGCAAACTGCAGCCCCTTCACATTGTTTCATTTTAATTTTCATGACTCTTTTTTTGGCTTCTTGGAAAAAAATCTAAGCAATTCTGCATATAATTTTTTAAAAATCACACAGATGAGCTCATAATGAAAAGCAACAGTCCCCTCCTTGTGCTCTAGAGGCAACTACTTTTAACTTTTTAGAACTTCTACTCTTAGTTCCTCTCACAGATGTCTGATCTATATAAGGAATACATTAAAACATCATGATTTGATTCTTTAATCGCATGAGCTCAATGTTTCTGACTTATCAGTTAGTTATATGGAAGACAGCTCAATTCACTGGAGCCTCCCCGCCACACACAGGGTTGTGGGTGAGGCCACAGCTTCATCTGGGGTAGTGACGACCAGCCTTGGGGTGTCCCCAGTGTAGAGTCCCTGCTGCCGCCTCTGCCCAGCGCCCCAGCCCCGGGCCTCATCAGCGCATCGCACTGACTCAGGAGGTGGCCGCAGTCTGGGCCCCACCACCATTCCCCCTCTGGCGGTCTCCCTGCTGGGGTCCCAGCTCCTCCCTCCCTGCATCTACTCCTTTACTGTGCATCACACGACCCTTAAGTAACTGTCTAGGAAAGATCCGGGGGGGGGGGGGGGGGTGCTTTGAGCCCTTCCTGCACGACTGGGAAAGTCCCTCAGCCCTGAGTGACAGTCAGTCGGGGTGAGAGGCTGCTGGTTCCCTCACACCTGCCAGGGCAGCCACTGCCCCCCGCAGAGGCTGCTGCTGGACAGGGCTGATCCTCCCGCCTTGGCGGTCCACCTGGGCTTGTTTTGTTTATTTCCTATTCTCTAGAAATTTTTAGGAGTGTTTCTTATTTTTGGTTATCTGAAATTTCCCAGACACGATTAAATTGGATTTTTTTAAGTGCTAGGCACAGTGAGGGTTCTGTTAATGTAAGGATTGTCGTCCTAACAAGGGCAATTTTCTTGTATTAATTTTTGTATAATTTTCTCTGACCTGTTTTCAGTTTCAGTTTCTGGAACTTCCATTGACTGTACAATCGCCTGCACTGATATTCTAGCTTTCTCACTTTCCTCTCTTATTTCTCTTTGCTTTTTACCCTTTTTTCCATGGTCTCCACGAGTCACCTTCTGTCCTAATCAATTTTTATTTCTACCATCATATTTTTAATAAAGCTGCTTTTTATTTTCTGAGTATTCTTATTTCATAGCATCCTGTTCTTGCTTTATGGATGTAGTGTGTTCATGAGCTTTCTGAGAATACCAACGAGAGGGCTGTTTTTCCGTTTATATTGTCACCTCTTCTTGAATTCTGTTTCTTCTGGGACTTCACCTCGCCCATTGTCCATGCTGACACCGCTCTTCCACGTAGCTGGTTTATTTAGATGTCAGTTAAACCCTGGAATCTATCATATGTAAAGATTAGAGGATGGAAGCCTGTCTGGAAGTTCTGCATAGCTGGGTGGGGATTGTCGAGTGAAAGCTTTAGCTATTCCCACTGGGGGATCTCTAAATGCCAGACTGCGTGACGCTCAGCTCTGGGGCCCAACACACACACGGTCTGTCCCAACTACCCAAGAAAGTCAGTGAGGTTTCTCTGCAGAAGAATCCAATTATCACCATCAACACTACTGGCAGAAAAGGTAAACGCCTGGTCCCCATCACTCTCCACAGGGGAGTCAAGAGGAAGAGAGGGGTCAACCGTCATTGAACCTTTTTTAAACTGTCACAAAATATACAGCACATGAAATTTACCATTTTAACCACTTTTCAGTGTACAGTTCAGAAATATTAAGCACCCTCACATTCTTGAAAGACCATCACCACCATCCACCTCCAGGACGACCTCCAGCTTCCTGAGCTGAACTTCGCACCCTTTAAACTGTCACCATCCCGCACCCTCCCCACTTCCCAGCCCCTGCAGCCACCATGCTGCTTTCTGTTTCTGTGAATCTGACTATTTGGGGTAACTCGTATAAGGGCAATGACGCAGTATTTGTCTTTTTGTGACAGACTTACTGCGCCACTGAGCACAATGTCCTCAAGGCTCATCCATGTTGCAGAATTTCCTTCTTTTTAGGGCTGAATAATATTCCATTGTATGGACAAACATTTTGCTTGACTATCTGTTGTGCATTTACTCTTTTTTCCCCCTCATCGGGCACAGCTTAGGCATAATGTCACCACATTGATCAGAAGGGTCCATCTACCCTTAAAGTAACTTAGAGTAACCCCTGACCAAGACCAGCCCTGTCACTGCCACCCAGAGGGAGGTGTGCTTCTCAGGTCTTCGGAGACAGTGCCTCAGCCCCTCCGGGCCCCTTCCCTCTCTCACAGTGAACATGTCCACCTGTGGGCTCCCTGACCTCTTCACAAAGGTCGACCCAAGGCCCACATCTAGTTCCCCAGTCCTCAGGTCATCAGTGTGGGTGGCCTTGACAGAGGACCAGTCACTTTTGGTGGAAATGCAGAACTGCCCCCATGTTTAGCAGAAAAGGCAAAGTAGCCAAGAGACTTCTTTCCCCTTCAGCTCTTCCCTCCCCCAAGCCCCCTTCCTGGCAGATCTGTCTGCAAAAGTAGCCAAGAAAGGAATGAACTATGAAACACAGACCTAACTTCTCTTCTCTCTCCTGAATACCCTGCCTCCCCCCAGAGTAAAATGAAAGGCTGGGGAGAGAGGGTCAACTCAGACCAGAATCAGGGCTCAGGCCACCCTGCTGCTCCTTGCTGTGTGATTGTCGCTGATCTGGACACCGTCTCCTGTCTGATGAGACAGGGTGAGGCTGTGTAACTCTAGACATCCTGGAATTCTTATGTTGGAGCCCCAGTCCCAGCTGGCCACACCACAGGCCCGGGCCAAACATCTCTTCCCAGGGCTGTCCCACCAGGCAGCTCCACGTGTCAGGGGCTGGAGCTAAGGAAAGCTTTCCACCGAGTTCCGAGGCAAGGGCGCCAACGCCCTGCTCAGGTGTGGCCTGCATTGTCCGCCTGACACGCTGTGTCGGATGCAGCCTGGATTATTCATGCCTCCCCTCTTCCCCCACCTTCGAGGGGGCCGCCCCTGGCGGCTCCTTAAGAGCTGCTCTGAGCACTGCCCCCATCTAAGCGCCTCCCATTAATAAAAGGTAAACAAGAAGCGAGGTGTGGGGACAGCAACATCTGCTATACCCCCCTCCATGGGTCTCTCCCTTTCTGGGCTTTAGAGCCACATGTGGTAAAGGAGGGGAGCTGGTGGGGACTCAGCTGCCTTCTGAGCCTCCAGGCTGGGCCCTGGCCCCAGCTGGATCAAATCAACTCCCTGGCTCCAAACAGGACCCCCCACCCCTGCCCCCCACGCAGCAGAGGCAGGAGCATCTGAGGACCAGAATCTCCTGCTCATGGGGCAGGGCTTGGCGGCTTTCAACACTGACATGCCTGTTAGCAACCGCACCGTCATCAACTTCCCAATCAACTTCCCCGTTTCTAGGCTGAGCAGGCCCAGAAACACATGTCACCTCCTTTCCATGGCTGAAGCCTCAGGCAGAGCCCCGCTGCCCGGTGCTCGGGTGCCCCCTCTCCTCTTTGGCCCGGTTCTCTTCCGCCCGGTCCTCAGGCAGAGACCTGGGTGCAGGGGTTGCTGGGAGGCGGCATCTCCCACAGCAGCGTCATGACTCTCAGGGGCACTGTGGCCTCTGCAGGCCGCCTTCTCCATAAAACATAGTAACATTTCTATTTTACAAATGTCTTGGTTTAAAGATGAATACAATCCAGGCTTCTCATTTTAAAAAACTCAAAAACTAGAACATTTCTGTGGGTCCCTAACAGCACTGTGAGCCCTCAGCACAGTGCCCACTGGGCCTAAGGGAAGCCATCCCTGACCAGCCTGTCCCAGGGTAGTCAACTCATCGTGGTTTGTCCAGAACTGTCCCAAAAATGCCCTTAGTCCTGGGCAAACCAGGACAGTCAGTCACCCTCTCTGCCCTTCCATTTCAGGCCCAGGGCTCCCCAGAAGCATGGACAAGCAGTGCAGTGTAACCATCCCTACCCAAACCTGGAGACTCAACAGAAGCAGGATGGGCCCCAGCCGTGGGCCAGGACTCTTCGGGGAGCTGCAGAGAAACAGTTGAATCTGCTCTGTTCCAAGGCACTGACCCATGGGTCAGGGCTGGGAATGGGTACTGCTGGAGCACTGGCTCCGAGCAAGGCCTGGACGAGAGACGTGGTCCATGTCCCTTCTCTGAAACCACACACTCCTCCACCTGCACAGCAACTCTGAAATGCAGTTATGGACATGCCTTGGTGTGATCTCCTTGGAGAGGTGCTGGCTCCCAGGGACCCTGAAGAGCAAGTACAGTACTACCACCCAGAATGTACTCTGCCTGCGCCACACATCCCAGGGGCCAGGGGCCCAGCAGCGGTGAAGAGCCCCTTGGAAAGCAATGTCTTGAACAACAGATGCCAAGGCCTCTCCCAGACCCAGCCAGTCACGGCTGAGGCCTGCAAAGGTTTTCAGAGAAACTCTTCTGAGCAACTCTGTGGAACAGCCAGAAACAGAGCCCAGAACCCAGCCTCTCCTTGCCGATGGCTGCGGCATGGAGGGTCCAGAGCCCAGGGCCAGTTTGGCTCTGTCCAGAGATCCAGAGAAATGGCTCAGATGAGGGGCTTTCAAGAGGGCGGAGGGAGGCCAGCCCACGGCAAGACAGGGGCCTACCCACTGAAAAGCACCTAAGCCGTGCACACTCTGGAATGACAGCACCCAGGCAGGGCTGGTCTGTGCTGGGCCCCCACCAAGGACATCCCCAGCTGACCCAGGGAATGGCAGAGTCGCCCAGTGACACTCAGTCTGGAATCACGCAGGCCTAGATTCCTGCTCTGTCTTTCACCAGCTACGTGACCTAAGATAATAGTGCTAAGCTTGGTTTTCCCGTCTGTAAAGTGGAAAGGCTGCTGTAGGAATGAAATGGGTTAATCTGTGTAATATGTAGCCTGGTGCCTGGCAATTAGGAAGCTTCAGCAACACTACATCTCATACCATTATATGGATCCTGGCACAGTGCCTGGAACCTAATGAATAATGATTGTTTACTAAACCACCACAACCCTGGCATCCCTGCAGGTATCACCCATCCTGTGCTTCGATTCAGGAACTAAGGATCCCAGGGTCCAATCAATGCCCTGAGTTCATTAGTGGTGGAACAGGCCAAGTCAGCACAAGAAGCCACCAGAGCTCGCAACTGCTGTGCAGTTTCCTTTCCAGCTCTCCCAGGGAGCGCTCCTCCCGTCCCCGGGCCACCCAGGGCTGGGTGGGGTGTCTGAGGACGAGACAGGCGGCGGAGCCCGGCCAGCTGGCAGCTGCAGTGTGCGAGCACCGGCGGAGGGCCGGGCCAGCCTGGGCGCCCTGGGCCTCAGCTGAGCAGGGAACGCACACGCAGGGGCCGGATTTATCTGGCTGCTTGAGCGAAATGCTGCCTCCCAGTACAGCAGACCGTCCCGTGGGACAACCAAAAGGCAGGTATTGGGAATAGTGAAGACTCCCGTTGCCTGCACTTCCAAAGCAGCTCTTTCTCCGTGTTTCTCACCACTCCTCCTGCCAGGCTATGCAGAGGGCAGCTGCTGGTGGAGAACAGCAGGGGGGCCAACATGCTCCTCACCAGGGACCACCCGGAAACTCACAGGTGAAGGTGCCCTTCACGACACTGTGTGGGCCAAGGATGCGCCAAGCGTTGTCCCTACCTGGTTGGCTCCTGAAGGTTTAGGGGTAGCTAAGATGGGGTGCCCCAGAGAGTAAGTGCCTCTTGAAGCACAGATTATAGCACAAAATTATCTCAACCATTTTGTCTTGGTGACCAAAAACACAACCTCAAACTACAACCTCCAGGAAAGAGAATATTCATTTCCTTTCTAACTAAACTGAGAACATTTTGGAGTTCGGAGGAACCTCTGAGGAATCACAGTCAACCTTCCCATTTTACAGATGGGGAAAGTGAGGCTCAGCACAACAAAGCTGCTCCCAGCTACACAATCAGAGGTAGGTCTGCCTCCCCAGTGAGTGCCCCCCCCCCATTGCACTTGGTAGGGCAGGATCTGGGCAGAGGGTGGCGGCCCATCATGGAGACAGAGGAAATGCGGTTTGCATCCAAGCAGGGCTGGAGCCACCAGTTTTGTGGATTCAGTCTAATGTCATTTGCCAATTAGAGCAGGGGTAGCAAACACCAGCCTGAGGGCCAAATACCCCTGAGTTTAAGGCACACAGCCCTGCTGGATCACTCACTGTCTGCACTTTCACGCTCACCAGCAGAGGTGAACGGTTGTGAGGGAGACCGTGTGCATGGGCTGACTCAGGGCTCACCCTGCCAGGCGTGGTTCAGGACCCCAGCCCCCATGTCACAGAGGGGGAAAGAGGCCCAGCAGGAAGTCACACTGCAGGCTCCCACAGAGCCAGGCTCCAGGTCCCTCTGACACCCCCTCAGATGGAGAGCAAGGAGCTGCAGCCTCACAGCCGTCCTGTTGCTTCACTGTGCTGACCCTAACTGGGGTGGGGCACTCATTTCCCTTTTCAAAATGTTCCCCCAGAAAAAAACAGAGAAGCTAACGTCCTTAAACAAAACCTCTGACGCCCTGTTTGGAATTATTTCTATTGACAGCAAGATATGGTCTAAGCACAGCTATAAGTAAAGACAGATCCCAGTCACACCCTGCCACCTGGCCTTCAGGTTGTCCCGATACCATGGTTCCGAGCCTGCCCAGGGAGCCATGGCTAAGAGCTCAGCGCTCCACAGCAGAGCCCGAAGCCTGCGTGTGAATCCTGGTGTGGGACCCTGGGAAGGTGCATCACCGCCTGAGCCACTGGTGTCTGTCTATAAAGTAGGGGTGATGACAGGGTTGTTGGGAGGAGTAGAGGAGAGCATCCCAGAAAAGCGCAGAGAGGACTAGGCTGGCCCGGAACATAAGCTCAATACATGCTGTCACTCGCTGTCACCATATCCTGAAATAGAAGAACGAAAGCCAGGCCTCTATTTAAAGGCATGTGTCATGCATGCAGAGCTTATAACAAAAAGTCTTAAATGAGGTCAGAAATGAACTGAATACCAAATGTGATGCTCACGTTAAACCTCTGCCATCATACACACACACACACACACACACACACACACACATAATCTTTAATTTGGTGAGCCAACTTTTACACCATGGCGAATGATTCCTCAACTAGATCTCTGCCTAGCCCACTAAAAAGTCTCAGTGAGAAAGCTCTCCTGCAATGTATTCATTTAAAACATGATTTGAAGACCCTGCATTGAATAATACTGACAAACTATTTCCTACGCCTTCTACCAACTACTTTCTTCCTGCTGTAAGTGTTTTCATTCACTCGTTCAGAACCATACCTTGCATGTCTGGGCACGAAGGTCGTAGGAAAATTCCTCTAACTGCAGGGTCGGCCCACAGGCCGCCCAGGAGGCGGAGCCAGCCCGCCCCAAGCCAGACAGCCTTGACCCCTGCATGGGTTATTACTTCAGGAGTGAGGATGCCCTAAGCTGCATTCTGCACCCTACAAACACGCTCTCAGTAACAGGCACAAGCTGAGTTCTTGCAGCATTGTTTGAAAACAGCAGAAGATTGGCAATCTAAATATCTTCCAGAGGGGGGCTCGTTACATGAATTACAGTTTCCCCATATAATGGAATATCAAACAGCCATAAAAACAGATGAAGAGGCGCTTCAGGCCTCATATGGACCAATTTCCAAGATACATTGTCAAACCAAAATAGCAAGATGCCAACGATTGCATTAAAAAACATATATGTGAGTGTGTGTAAATTTATAGGTAGACCCACATATATAAATATTCACAAATATATGTATTATTTAAGTGTATACATCTAGAATACCTTGCAAAGGCTGTGAGAGACACTGGTTGCCTCCAGGGAGCGAAACAGTTGGCTGGCTGGGAAACAGGGTTGAGAGGGAGTTGTGTATTTTTTACTTTTGTAACTAGTGATTTTTGAATCATGAAAGTTACACTATTTAAAATAGTAAAATAAATGAAAACTTAACAAAAAAGCCAAATGCCTCCAACTCCCAGATAAAAGGGTGAACTGAAGCTGAACTGAAGCAAGGGAGAAGGGGCTACATTTATCTTTCCCAGGTCCCACCAGCAGGGGCACCACCGCACGCACGCGTGCGCGCGCGCGCACACACACACACACACACACACACACACGCACGCACAAGCACACACACGCACGCACACACACCAGAGCTCCCTCCCTAGGGCCTGGAGACCCAGCTGGTCCCTGTTAGCCTGCTCGCCGCACCCTCCTCCGCTCCAGGCTCTGGCAACAGCCTTGAACTCACACCACCAGGCATGGCCCGGAGGCTAGTCGGCTCTTCTCCGGATCCCAAGCAAACCAAAGGTAACGAAGGAAGTGCTCTAAACAGTGCCTAGAACAGCGCCTGGCACACAGCAGACGCTCATGAACAGTTTGAATAAATAAAGACACGGGAAATTTGGGAGGTAACAATCAAAAGTCAGCCCTCCCCACTAAGGTCACCCATAGCGCCTGAGCCCAGTGCTGGGAAATCTCTGTCACCAAGCTGTCAGTTTACAGAGCAGGGTGCGCTCGCAAGGACGACTGGGCAAGGAGGCGGAACAAGACTAACCGGGCCCTTCCCCCTCCACCAGGCCCAGTCACAACCCCAAGCCTTGGCCTTGCGCAGAGTGTAGGAGCCTTGGTCCCGATCCAAGAAGGCTTGCGACTTAGCCAGTGGATTTGGGAATAAGACAGATGCCAAGAATTTCCTCCCCTGAAAACCGGCCACTTCATGGGTCTTTTGCCTGGAGTGGATGGTAATTATAGCTCTTTCCCAAAATATGGGTTTCTTTCCCCATCCACCTCACTTTCTACCTTTAATTTTGCATATGAAGAGCAACAACACGGTGACTTGACAAGGTAAACTAAAAACTCTCCAGCTCAATAAATAGACTGACTATCTAGATGCACATTTGAGCTGGCAGGAAAAGCAAGACCATCCGGGGGCACCCAGAGGAAACCTGGAGACCAAAGCAGCTCGGGTGAGACCCTGGGTAGGCCTCTCGCTATAACCCCGGGATCCCGGTTCAGTGACCATGCAGGGAGAGGGTGGAAGACCTGGGGCCTATAGGAGGTGAGAAGTGAGCACTGAGACCCCCATGTGTGGTCGAGACCACTGGAGGGTTACAGGCTGGACACCCTTCAATGCCCACCTGCACAGGGACGCAACAAAACCCCTGGGCGCTTACACTTCTGGCTGGGAAACGAGTGCAGGATTTTTAGAAGTCACCTCTGAGTATCTGTAATCACCTGCCTGCCTTCTCACCGGGAGATCCAGTTGATCCCACATCTGTGTTACTTGGAGGAACCTGGCAGAGTCATGGAAAATCGCTTTGGAGGGAGAGAGCCTCAGCTCGGGCCACACAGATTTCCACAGGTAAGTCTCTATTCACAGCCCCTCAGTACAAAACATGTACACACACACCCATGACCAAGAGTGGGCAGACACCACAAAGAACACGCCACGCCAGCCGAAGAGAAGCTGAGAGAAGGTGTAACAGAAAAGATAACAAGGGCGGTGAGGACACAGTGTAAAAGGGCCGCAGAGACATAGAGGAGAGAGTGAGAAAGTTCCAGAAGGAGAGACGGGAGAAAATAGGGGCAAAGGCATAATTTGAAGAGATAATGAATGAAACTTTTCAAAACTGAGGGAAAGCTAAGATTTTAAAAATAATAAAATAACTATGTATCAGAACCGTGGAGCCTAAGCGAGAGCGGGAGAGGGCGGAGGGAAAGTCAACTGTCGGTGCCCAACTCAGGGAAGTAGGATCATCACACGGGGTGAACCCAGAGGGGGACTAGGATCTGGGGTGCAAGAAGCGGCCGGTGAGGTGGGAAACAAAGAAACAAACAGGATCAAGCAACAAGCCTCTGTAAAGACCAATCAAAACCCCCCAAAAGCACAAACATCATTAGGAATAAGGGGCGCAGGTACAAACACTGCCCGCTGATTTTATAATGCGAGAAACGGACACATTCCTAGAGAGAGAGACCGACAGACCCAGAGACAACTCAAAAAGAAACAGAAAGTTGGAATTACCTCCAACCGTTAAAAACAAACAAACATGGCTCTAGCAAACAGCACCAGGCTGTGGTTTCGCAGTCTGGGTTTCCAAACCCTGGAGTAATGGGTGATCCTTAACATACACAAATATTTGAGGACAATCCTTAACATATATTTGACACGTGCAAATGTGAACATATACAAATATCTACAAATATGTTCACATATACAGATATCTTAAGATAATCCTTTGCATATACAAATATTTGCATACTGAGAGAGGAATATTCCTTAGCACACGTCATGTGACTAATCTGGTGGATACTTCAACTAAATAAGAATAGGAAGAGTAAATTTTAGGAGAATCTCATTGCTAAACATGGATGCAAATGTTTTAATGAAAATATTATCAATTAAATCCAACAATGTAAACTCAAGTGGGTTTAATCCAACAATCAATGGTGTGACAATAATAGAAATGTATTAATATAAAAATCACACCAATAACAGGGAAAAAAAAAAAGTTTATGAGTGTCTCAGTGTTTGGAGAAAAGCACTGATAAAATTCAACATTCATCACAATTAGGGAGCCTTAACAAAATAGGAACAAAAAGGAAATTTTAAACCTGCTATAGGAAACCACTAAACGTTATTCTTATAATAGTACTTCAGAAATATTCCCAAGTCAGGAACAAGGAAAGGATGCCCACTCACCAGATTCTGAACACTATTAAAATTAATTCCACCTAGTTCTTTTTACTTTTTAAAACATGGCTACTGAAAATTTTTACATTAAACATGCTGTTCACATCAGTGAATGAGTGCTTGTGCCATGGGGCAGTGCTACTCTAGACAGCATGAAAGAGGCAAAGAGGAAAGAAAATAGAGGAATTGGAAAAGAAAACTCCCGTAATTTATAAATGACACGACTCAAAAGCATATCTATAAAAATATATGGATACATGTAATCAGACAGCAAGACCCTGCTGGAGACAGGATTGACATATAAAATGCAACTTCATTCCTAGACACCAGCAATAAAGAATTAGAAACTGTGATTTTCAGGGTATAGCTTTACCATTTACAACAGCAACAAAACTGCAGGGTACTCAGGAAAGTGTTTAACAAAAAATATGTAAGAGCTTTATGATGCAAACTATGTAACTCAAAAGATACGATAAAAGCATTAAGTAAAGACCAGGACCATAGGTGAAGAAAATCCAGTGTAACGAAGATGGCAATCTTCCCCAAAGTAATCAATTCAATTCAATTCAATTCCAATCAAATCAATTCACTGCCAACCAAAATCCCAACAGGAATTTTCATGAAATCTAAAAAAAAAGTTGATCCTAAAATTCTCAAGGTAGGACTACAATCAAAGTAGAGCAAAGACAATGTGAAAGGAACAAATGAGGGGATGTGCCCTGTGAAATATTACACTTAACAGAAAGTGATATAACTCAGTGTGTGGCGCCCACGGAGAAACTAACGGGCCAGTGAACAGAGTAGACAGGCCAGAAACAGGCCTACATGTATATGAGGAAAATTGACAAGTGACATTTTGGTATTTAAAAATTAAGAAATGGAGTAACTGCTACAAGGACAATTGATTATCGACATAGATAAAAGAAATTGATCCCTATGCCATGTCAATGACAAAACAATTTGAGCTAGATTAAAAAACTGTATGTAAAATTACAATTGTACAACTTTTGGAAAAAATGTAGGAAAATGTCCCAAGATAGGAAGGATCTCTTACACAAGATACGAATACATGACAGAAAGGGAAAGGATGATACACTTGATTATGTCAAAATGTACAACTTCTGTCCCAATAAGCCATGCCATCAACAAAGACAATGGCCAACCAAAGAGTGGGAGAAATTATTTATAACACATCTAAATAATAAGTTATTAGTATCTCTTAAAATAAGGTGGAGGAAGGGAACACCAAATAGAAAGCTGAGTAAAGGAGATAAACAGGTCAATGTGGGGGAAGAAACCAAAATGTCCAGTCCACAAATGAGGGGGTACAAATTAAAACAAGATCACTCACACTTATTAGATGGCCAAAAACCAAAGCCTAACAAGATAAATCATTGTTTGAAAAGTGGGGGGTAAATATGTTTGGCCACATGGAGAGCAATTTGGGAGCAGTATCCAGTAAAGCTGAAAATGTAGGTGCCCCACAACCCAGGACTCCTGCTCATGCGGATGATCAGGCCTTTGGTGATCCATGAGGCAGAGAAATACATTTTACGTCGCAGCGCAGTGCACATGTGCATGAGCACACACACTCACACACACATTCACACACGGTCACACAAACTCAGACACACACACACACACACACACACACAGAGGTACAACTTTACTGCTTGCAAAGCACTGTGACACTTTGTTTCATCTTTTTGAACGCTGTTTTGCCACCCCACAATTGATTTCATAACCCCCACTCTGAGGAACTCCTTGCACACATACACAAAGAGACATGTTCCACCCATAGCAACAACGTTTACAATCATAAAAAATTGTAAACCACCTAAATAACCTCAGCAGGAAAATAGGTAAATTATTCATCCACGGAGTACTCAGAGCTTTCAATGAGCAAATCAGAGCTTCTGGAAGCTACATGGATACCTCTCAAAAACATAGTATTATGTGCAAGAAAAGCTATCTATATGCACAGTAAGAAATACGCCGTATGTGGATTATGTACATATAGAGTAAAAATATGAAAACATGCCTGAAGAGAATAAACACGAAGGTTTCTGGACCAAGGTTACCTGGGGTGGAGGGGGAGTGGGGGCAGGTACTGGAGTCACAGAGGGGCAGATAGGGGTCTGAAGTGGTCACCGGTCCTCGGCCTACCCCAGCAGGGACTGCTTTATCACTGGCACTGTTTACAATCGCCAGGACATGGTTTTTAGACCATTTGATGTTTGTTTCTGAATTCTCTACGCTGTGCATTCCCTACTGTCCCCACTCAGGGCCAACCAGCCCCCACCTGGATAGGTCACTCATTGAAAACAAGACAGGAAATGGCAAGCTGCGTGCAGGTATGTGTATGGCTACATTTTTTGTGTCCGTCTATCGTCTATCTATCTGTCTGTCTGTCTGTCTGTCTACCTATCTATCTACATGTCTGTCTCTTCCAAAGACCACACAAGCCAGTATGAGGTACTTTCAGTGTCCCATTACACATAAAGTCAAAACAGTCTGGAACCTGAGCCCTGGGCGGGTGGCTCAGGTGACTGAGCGTCATCCCCTGCACCAAAAGGTTTCAGGTTCGATCCCCACATGCAGGAAGCAACCGACTGATGTTTCTATCTCACATCGATGTTTTTCTCTGTCTCTTCTTCTCTCTCTAAAATAAATAAATGTATCCTCGGATAAGAATTGAAAAAAATAAATAAATGAAATAAAATTGATTGACATTAAAAAACACACAACAGTTTGGAGCCTGTCTGGCTGGGGCCTGGGAGGCCTTGGATGACACCTCCAAGCTGAGCCAGGCCCAACTGAAGAGTCATCTTTGCATTGCAACAATTCTGAAGTCAGTATTTCTCTAAGAACACAGCTGACCAACTCCAACCACGCCTCACATTGGTTGGAATCAGCTCCTGGGAAGCTCTGGGAGATTTGGCCTTGGCTTGGCTTTCCTGCCTTATTTTCCTTGTCTGATAAATGGGCACAATAACGTCTCTCCATCTCAAAGGCACGGAGCAGATCAAATGGACAACACACCTGAAAGGGAGAAAGGGACGGCATGGAGCAGCCCGGCGTGTGGCTGCTGTTGGCCAGTGGGGCTTCAGGCCCGCCCAGAGGAGGGTGTGTCTACTCTGGGGATGTGCCAACACCTACTGAGGAGGCACAAGTGGCTCCAGGTCTCCTTTAACCTTAGAGGAACCCTGCAAGGGCAGTGTCATTATCCTCATTACAGATAGAAACTTGCTCCAGTCACCTTCCCAGGGTCACCAGCTGAAATGTCTCACAGCTCCCACTGAAGCCAGCCTTCCAATGCCGACTTCAGGCGGCACTCTTTCCTTCTGCTAGAGCTACCTGTAGCGAAAAGACAACCGTCACCCACTCCTGCCATCCCCAGATCCTGCCCCCCAGCATTTGCTAATCACCTTCCCTTCCGCAGACAGATCGTTTCTCATTGGTGTGGTGTGTTCATCAGAAACCATAGTCACGCTATCAAAGTTATAATGTTTGTTGCAGAAAGTCTGCTTGGTCTCAACTGCACCCAGTGCCACTGCAGCTGCTGGAAAACCAGCTGAAAACCTACGTAGATTTCACCAAAAACACCCAGGACACAAGGCCCCTGAATGGCCCACGTGAAGATGGCACAGCCAAGTCCTTCCTCACACATGGTCTCTCAGCCCCGGAACCAAGACGATGCCAAGAAAATGCCAAGCGCATAATCCCCTACAGAAAACTGGGGATGACTCGCACAACCGGTGGCAGTGACTGACTGAGTGTCAAGGGACAGGGTTACCAGGAACAGCTTGCAAAGGAGGCCAGGGAAAAGCCTGTGAGCAAAGGTGTCCGCAAGGACCTGAACCCCATCTCACAGCTCCTGATCATTTGTAGTAACTCTATTTTCTTCTGTATTCTTGATCTCCGGCATCTGGGGCCTTGCTAACTGGGGAGAGACTGCCCCTCCCAGCGCTAGTCAGTTCTCAAAGCCAGCAGAACTAGCAGGGAGCATGCCTTTTACATGCAGACCAGCCAATCCAAAGCCCACACTCCAAACTACTCCTCTGCCTGGCTCTTACGCACTTACCCTAACCACCCCAGGGCCAGCTACCAGACAGCTAGAGAGCTCTGTGCCCCGAAGCCCACAGAAATTATTCAAACTAGCCAGTCCTGGGCTGGCTTACCTTGCCTGGCCCACTCCTCACCACAAAAACCACAATCAAGGCTCCTGCCCACACTTTCCCCTCACTCCCTCTGCCGCCTGGCCCGCCTGGCCCGCCTGGGCCTTGCACGTGTGGTCCCGCGTGGTCCGGTGTGGCGGTCCCCCACCCCCTGGGAACTGTGAGTAACAGCTATCTTTTCGGTGCCAGTTGCCTCCTGATGGTTGGCCTCACCATAGCTGTGAAATAATGTAACCTACTTTTAAAACATTGCCCATGATGCAGAAGAGTCGAGGCGTGGTGCTGAGGGGGCATGTGCACCCCGAGCTGTGCAGAGGCATTCACAGGTCACTTGGAGAGTGCACCGCGAGACAGGCCAATGCGCTGCTGACGCCAGGGAGCCAGACCAGCCAACTACAGGCCCTTATGTACGAGCTGAGAGTTTGAAGAACTGCACTGAGGTGACTCTGGGAGGCCTGGGTTTGGTTTCCAACTGAATTTTAAACCTTGGTTTGTGGATTCTGCTGAAAGAGAATCTTAAATTCAAATGCCGAGTGTCCCTAAATGGCCTGCATTCTTCCTGACTGCCATGAGGACGTTTGGGAGCTGAGAGATCCTCCGAGCCCAGGAGCCCTGGCAGGCAGCAGCTCACCACTGGCCAGAGGTGGCTTCTCAGATGGGAGGGAGCTGCTATGACATGAGCACCAATGCCCATGGAGAGAAAGACTCAAGGGAGGCAGCACACTTGAGGGATCTGCTCCCCCACACTGTGGGGAAGATACTCCCAGACATCCTGTGACAGTCCTGCAGAGGTGGCCTCCAGGATAAGAAAACTGGTTTCAGAGGTGCAGTGACCTGTCCAAGGTCACGCAGCTAAGAAATGCAACCGTGGGCTGCAAACCCAGGCTGCTGGTCCAAAGCCTCTCATGTGACCGGGTTTCCGAGAACCCACCATCGCATCACCATCCCTTCTGGCTGTCCCCGCCCTAGATGGTTAGGACACGATGCCTGCAGCCTGCCTGCCACTGCCCCGTGGGGACCATCCTCCTGGGCCTGCTGCTCCCTAACAGCCTCCTGAGGCTCAGGAAGTGCAGTGACTGCCCAGGTCCCACAGTCAGGCAGGGCAGAGCTGCCCAGCTCCAGCTCCTTCAAAGCAGAAAGTCAAACACTCCAAAGAAGGCACAGCCAGGCGCACCCTCGGAGTGGGGCAGTAGTCAGGGGCTGAGACCTGCTCAGGCCCAGGTTAGAACATTGTCACCTTCAAGGGCAGACACAAAGCTAGCCCAAGAAGCCAAGTTTCTTGGTTGGACACCGCTGTCTGCCCCAAGTGCCCTGGAGGAGAAGGCAATGGAGACTAGGTCCCAGCGCTCACAGAGCTGGCTGCCTCTGGCGCGCTGCTCACCTCGCCATGAGGGGAAGGTCTTGGAGCCCTGCTCCTGGTGGGCCCAACCTGGACCAGGTCGGCAGGCACAGACTGGGCCTCAGTCCACATCGACTCCCTCATCACCAAGCAAACACCACAGGATGTTCCTGGTTTTCACCTGTGGTTGGAAGAACCAACTAAAGAGCTCACTAGGGTGCCTGTGTGGGCCTAGGTGCTTCAGAGACGCAGCTGGCATGGGCAACCCTGCTGGCTACACCACTGGCTGAGACTTCAGGCAATAATATTCAGAGCATTCCCATTCTAGCAGCTTTAGTACATCCTTACCACGTGGAGGTACTTTTTAATTATGGCATCATTTAATCCCATAGCAGCCCCATGAAGGGGGAATCACGATGAACCCCATTTACAAAGGGAGACACTGGGGCTTGGGGAGCTTAAGGGACTTAATAAGTGTCCAAACAGAATTAAATCTGACTCCCAGCCACCGGAGTGTGCACCAGCTCCTTTCCTGACCTCCCAGCACCCAAGGGTGCACCAGCTCCCTTCCTGACCTCCCAGCACCCAAGGGTGCACCAGCTCCTTTCCTGACCTTCCAGCCCCTCAAGGGTGCACCAGCTCCCTTCCTGACCTCCCAGCCCCCAAAGGTGCACCAGCTCCCTTCCAGACCCTCTCACTGCAAAATGAGACAATGAAACGGACCCTCGGGGCTGTGACAAAGCTCTTTCACAGGTTCTGCACATGTGAGATGCTCTCACAATGGAAACTGGTATTTTGCTGAACACCTCCAACCAAGAAAAAGGAATAAAAATACTCGGAGCCAAACTTTTCCTTCCTGGGTATGAGCCCGTCTGGCTTGTGACACACACAGCCTTTCTCTCAGGAAAACCCAGGCACTTTCCTGGCTCTGAGGTCGGCATCCAGTGGGCACTAAGGCTGCCTCTGGGCACCTGTCCCCCCACTGCAGGGAGGTCACTGACAGGAGGGCTTTCCTGGGAGAAATACTAGCTGATCAGGGGCCCGGCTGAATGCCCCCAAGGAACTTCCAACCTGCTCCCTGGCCCAACAGACAGCAGCCAGGCATGGGACAGGGCCTACCGCCACCAGGATGAGCCCTGCCATGTGCAGAGACAGACAGACATGGGAGAGAGGCCAGCAACACACAGGGAGAAGAAGAGTGGACAATCAGACTGAACAAAAGAAAGAGAGGCAGAGACAGACAGATACAGAGGCAGAGAGACAGACAGTAACATGTGGAGACAGAGAAATGCAGGAACAGGATCTGAATGAGAGAACGAAGTGACACAAAGACAGGTACACAGACTAGCAAACAGTGACAGAGACTGCAACCAAGTCGGAGAAGGACACTGAGAATGAAAGAGGTAGAGACAGCCCCCAAGGATGCAGGCAGATTGTGATCAGAACAGAGACAGAAGGGAGATATCGTCTCACAGGCTGGCCTGGCGAGATAACTCACCCACCACCTGCATGCGCCCCCTACCCCACATGTCCTCTAAAGTGCAGGGCACTGGCCTGCAGAACCCAGGGAACAAACCACTGTCCGTCTGCTCTGAGCTCTGTCGGCCTCGCTTAGGTGAAATGGGCTCCCAGGCCCACACGGGGCTGCCACTGTCACCACGTGGGGACACATGTCTCCAGCATCACGAAGCTCTCTCCACAGATGGGGCTGGGGCTGGGGGTGCCGTGTATAACCCTGCGTGTCTGGGTATACATATGCTGTGACCCCAAACTCACCCATGGACAGGATCAGCAAACCCATGCCCTGGGGGCGCCAGCTCCACTCTGCTCATCCAACACCCTAGAATTGAGGGCCTGCTGAGGGCTTTGGGCATGGCACAGGGGCAGAGGGCACAGTGAACTCTCTGAAGGCAGAGGATCTAAGCCACTAAAACAAGCACGGCGACAAGGAGGGTGGCACTGCACGGCCCATGTGGCTGCACCAAGAAGCCCACCAGACACTGGCCCTCAGGATGGCAGGTATTCAGACTGAGGATGGAGACAGACTCACGACCTGCTCAGGGTCTCGTGGCTGGTTAGAAAGGCCACATCCCATCACCACCAGTCTCCCACACAGGTAACAGCAAACAATGACATCCAAACCTTCCACGGGTTTCACCCAAAGCTCTTCTGCTCAAAAGCCGCTTCTTGTAAGGATGCACGTGAATTCATGGCCAGGCTCACAGGAATTTCGTCCCAAGTTTACCTCCGGACACCCCAAAGCCCTGGGGAAGGAATCCCCAAAAGGAAAGGGTTCTGGTGAGCATGCGGAATCTCTGGCTTACACAGCCCCCTTCTGCAGCCAACCCAGGCCCTGGCCCACAGCCCAGCCAAGGTGACACGGTGGTGATGGAGGGGAAACCAGGCATTATGGGACTGTGATATCAGCCAAAGGGGGGAGGACCTCCTGGGAAACAGTTACTGCCCACAGTCTGATCTAGTCCTCATAAGCCTCCGATGAGGTCAGTGCTCTGTTATCTCCATTTAGAGATGGGACGCAAGCTGGGGCTCCGTCTACTTGCTGAGTGCCACACAGCTGGCAAGCGGCTGGGCCGGGCCTCAATCTCGTGGTGTGAACTCCAGGGCCTGAGCTCTTTATCACTAACAACCTTCGAGTAAAGTGTCGTCACACAGACACGAACTATGGTCAGAAAAATGATCCCACAATGGACGCCCTCTGTAAAACACCTAGAGAGAGAGAGTTTACTGTACTAACCTGCTTTGATGCACCCTCTGCTTTTCACATACATACGTACACGTGACTGTGAGTGTGTGTGTGCATATGTGTGTGTGTGAGGGATGTGTGTGTGGTGTGCATGTGTGTGATGTGTGTGACTATGGCTGTGTTTGTGTGTGTGACTGTCAGAGTGTGCATGTGTGAGTGTGTGACAGTGAGCGTGAGGGGTGTGCACGTGTGTGCACACGCATGTATAAGGGTGGGGGAGTGTGCAAGGGTGCAGAAGTGTGTGCTGCGCACCTCCTTGGAGAGCCCTGGGCCAGCCTCAGCCTGCTGGGCCAGGCAGACCTTTCGGGAAGGTTGGGAGGATTAGTGACTGCGGACAATGATTTTTTTGGGAGCTGGAAGTCACGGTCTCAGCAGAGAATCCATTTTAGTAACAAGAGAAGTGGAACAACATGGCAAATTATATGTCTGACCAAATAAATTATTCCTTTCATTTTACCGTTTTGTTTGGAGGGGAGCTTTAAACCTCATCTCCAGGCATATTCAGCAAGTGCTTACTGAGCGGGTTTGGCTGTAATTAATATGAATTTAACTTTCTTTTCTTTCCCAAGGTGTGGAGCTGGAGGAGAAGCGGGACAGGACAGACTCCTCCGGGCTGCGGGTGGGCGAGGGCTTAATAGCTTCCCAGACCCGTGCAGGCTGCAAGGGCAGAGGGAGAGGGGACACGTAAAACCTTTCATTGCTGCTTCCCAAAATAGCCTCGGCCCGCCTATAATAAGCTTATGCTGGATTTTCATTCTTTTCACAGAGAAGAAAAAAATCAGATTTAAATTTATCAACCCAACGTGTTTTCCCAGGTTCCACCCTCCGTGTCTGTCTGGGGCTGAGAGCTCCATGTCCTAGAAGTCTCAGGCCAGGGACACAGATGCAAGACTGGCCTCGTGGTCCCTTTCTCAGGAAACAGTGGCCTCAGGTCCAAATGAGCATTTCCTCCGAAAGCCGGGGCCAGGCCCCAGCATGCACCCCTCATCTGTACAGCGAGGGGGAGTCAGACGGGGCCCCAAGGTCATCGCAGCTTTAAACATCCATGGGTCTTTGGAACTGCTCCCCACTGACTCTTCTTAAATTATTGAAATTAAAAACTGTGGTAAAATATGCATGACATAAAATTTAGCATTTCGACTATTTTGAAGTGAACAGTTCAGTGGCGTTAAGTACATTCACATTGCTGTGCAGCCATCACCACCATCACCTCCAGAACTTCTGCCACATTCCCAAACTGAAACCCTGTCCCCATTAACACTAACTGTCCAGGTCCCCCTTCCCTAGCCCCTGGCAGCCGCCATTCTACATTCTGTCTCTGTGGGTGTGCCCACGCTGGGTACCGCATTAAGTGGACTCGTAGAGTATTTGTCCTTTTGTGACTGGCTTCTTGCACTTAGCCTAATGTCCTCAAGGGTCACCTGTGTGTGGGCATGTCTCCCAATGTCCTTCCTTTTTAAGGCTGAATAGTGCTCCATTGTATGCATACGCCACACGCTGCTTCTTCATTCATCCATCAGTAGGCACTGGGGTTGCTTCCACTGTTGGCTACTGTGAATAGTGCTGCTGGGAACATAGGTGTACAAATACCTGTTCAAGTTCCTGCTTCCACTTCTTTTGGGTGTATATCCAGACATGGAATTGCTGGATCATATGGTAATTCTATTTTTGATTTTTTGAGGAACCCCCATGTTATTTTCCATAGTGTCTGCACCATTTTACATTCCCACCACCATAAGGGTTCCAATTTCTCCACATCCTTTCCAATACTTGTTATTTTCCTGTTTTGATATTGGCCATCGCAGTGGGTGTGAACCCCACTGGCTCTTTACCTGCTCCCAAGCACAGACCCTGTCTCAGGTGGGCTGAGTTTACTTAGCAAGAAGTATCGGCAGAAACTTGCATTTGGACCAGCCCCCCATTCTGAAGGATGGCACTGGGTCCAGGACAACTTGGCTGCTGGTTTGCATTTCTGGGCTGGCTCTGGATGAGTCTCTGAAGCACAAACATTTATTGACACATATGGTGCCAGGTTATTCTAGGAGCTGGGGACACAGCAGTCCCTCATGGACTCAGGATGAGAGAGGGAGATGGTGGGAGCCCTACTCATTCCAGGAGCCCCAGTGGCTCATGTGCCTGGGTGTGGGGAGGAGCAGTGTGAAGGGAATATGCCCAGAATTTGAAGGGAGGGCAGAGGAAGAGAGAGCTGGGATGATCTGAAACGGGCTCCGAAGGTTATCACTGGGACAGCCCTTGTGGAGAAACTTAGCTGCCCGCTTCTCAAATCACTCTCCAGGTACCTGAAATCCAACAGGCTGGGGTCCAAATCCACCTCTCCCACCTGTGTGACCCAGAGCACCTGCTCTATCTCAATTTCAGGCCCCTAGTCTGTAAAAGGGAATACACGGGACTCTCGTGACTTGCAGGGATTAGAGGCTAATATCTGTATATTAGACAAAAATCTCCATGAACCCAAAGACCCTTGCACACCTCAGGGAGAACCCACCGAGCCGTAGGCCTGCTTCATCACAAGTCCAGCTCAAGGAGCTCCTCTGCGTGGAGATACACGCTGCCCCCCACCCAAGAAGCAACAGAGGGAGCTGACTATACGCAGAGCTGTGCATGGAACTCCAGGGTGGAAACACCAGAGATACAGACCAGCTCGGCTCGTGGTGCATGAGGCACGAGCGAGCGTGCCCTGAGGGAGACCAGCGGTGCTTGCCCCCACCTTCACTTCAAACCAGCTCTGGCACACTCAGACAGCGGGACAGGGGGCAGGGCACTGTTCAAATGCACACGCTTGGTCTCCCTCTGTGGCAGTCCCCCCCCCCATATGAGCTGGATTTGCTAAGTAGGGTGCATGCAGGTGCATGCCAGCCCCAGCTCTCCCCAGCCCGCCCACTGGACAGGCTGCAAGCATCGCAGCTGTCTCTGGACACAGCCTGGCTGAAGCCCAAAGCTCTGCTCTGTCACAACAAAGGCAGCCGTCACCCAGCCGCCTCCCAAGTGCCCAGCATCGAGGGCCTGTGGGAATCTCACCCCTGGCATCCTGTCCCGCAGAGATGCTGCTGGGCCACAGCTGGAGTACAAAGCTCTGAGCCACTGAGGCTCGTGCAGGGACATCTGTGAACCAGCAGACACAGGAAGGAGAGGTCCCTGTGATCTTCCGCCTGGTTATCCAAACATTTCCTGGCAGGCAGGCCCCGTGGACAGAGCATAGCATAGGCTCCGCCTGGAGGAACACAGGCTAATGGTGGAGATAAGTCATCTGACAAGAGACAACAAGGCTCTAAGGACAGCAGAAAACACCGGGGAGGGGCAGGTGGAGGAGGGCTGTAATCAAGGAAGGCTTCCTAGAGGAGGTGGGCAGAGGATGAGGAAAGGAACTCTGGCAGAAGTTGCTGCACAGCTATTCTCAGGCAAGAGGCATTTTAATGTAGGCCCAGAGTGGCTACAGAGGTGTCCTGGGGGCCTGTGTTTCCACAACTTGAGCGATAAGCAGGCGCTTTCAAAAGCAATAAATTCTTTCAGACTCTAAGCAGTGGCTTAAATTCTCCGCAAACCCCCAAATCACACTTGAGTGGTTCCAGAGGCCCGTGGAGCCCACTGTGAGAATGCCATGGGCGTTCCTCCCAGGTGGTGATGCCAACAAGAGGCTTGAGTCCCAGTGTCTCACTGTGGTTTGGACGTCATGTTGTGGGGACATCTGACCTCGCAGCAAGGTTCCCAGGGTGAGCTTAGTCTCAAAGACCACGTACAACACCTCCTCAGGGCTAGTCTGAGGGGCACTGGTGTCGGCCTGAGGGGGCAGGAAAGGGTTTCCAGCCAGAAAGAGAGTGAGGGGCACTGGCTAGAGGCGAGTATTTGGAGCCACTCTGGGCCACAGTTCCACCACCTGAGCCCCAGCACTTGGCCGCAGGAGCCAAGCCTAGAAGGTAGGCTTGAGGACCCCCAACTTCCTCGGGGGTGGACGAACAACCACTCCTGAGGGAGAGGGCGTCACACTCCGGGGGCAGGGCTCTGCCAGCCCAGTAGCCACCTCTGGGGGAACAGGTAGGGAACCATCAAGATCAAGGTTTCCCCGCTGCCCCCACCACCGCGGCTCCGGGCTCCAGGAAAGGACAAACTATTTTTGCTGCCCCGTCCTGCTCTCTATTGCCCTACGCTGCCCTGCACACACACAGCGATCACATTCATGTCGCCCTCATTCCCGAGCCTCGTCTCCTCCCTCCAGCTGTGTGACTTGGGGTGAGTTAACCTCTCTGAACCAAGCTCCACTACTGGTTTTGCTATGCCATGGCCTCCCAATTTTATTTTTGAAAAGTCATCCCAATGTAAATCACCCTAGATACGAACATGTAGATTTCTCTAGTTAATAAATGGGACAGGACTATTTTTCCTTTATTATATAAAATTAATTCGCCACAGAATTCCATTAATTAGCTAACTGCGTTTGTGCAGAGAAAGTATGAATGCCTTGTCTTGCTCTGTGTGTGGTTTCACAGGAATGGGACAAATTCCACAGTGATGTGGGAAGCTAATAGCCACCACACGTGTAAATCCTCCCGTGGGCGCAGACGGTGGGTGTCAGCAAGGTGGGTGCAGAGAGGAGCGCCTCTCTCAGCCTGCACCGTCAGCACTGCCCCACCTCCCGTCCCTGCCTGTGAGAATCCACAAGGCTTGGCTTCCACGTGGCTCTGTAAGTTCCCAGGAAGGATGAGCGTCTCGATCACCAACCAACATTCCCTAGACCCTACCCCAAGCCTCATGCTTCCTCTCCTGAGCCCACAGTGGGGGAGAAAATCCGGGCGAGCATTCTGAACCCTTCCTCCCAATTCCAGCTGTTCCATGGATGTCCCCAGGCCACCCACTTCCATGTGCTCCCCCAGTCCCACAGCAGAACTGCCACAAGCAGGCAGATCAGAGGGATATTAAATTACACCCGAGTCCTCTCCCACAAGCCAGCTCCAGACTGAATGTTCCTTGGTGTTAAAGCAAACCTCAGCATCTACTGGGCAAGAAGTATTTCCCTCTCTGCCTCTCGCACACTTGCCCGGTGACTGAAACCTGCACCTAGAAACAGAGTCTAATTTAGTGACGGGGAGGGTCCTTTCTCCCCCAGCCACCATATAACTCCAGTCCCTTCCCCCCACCAGTATGGCTGAATTTATAGATTTGGGATTGCTGTAAATTATAATGTAATTATACTGCGCCAGGGGCAGCTTCCCACTGCAGAAATTAAAAAGCAATTCAGGTAAATGATCTTTAGCTACAGCAGAGTGTCCCTGCAGAACTCATTAAGTCCAGGGACCAAACGGCATACCAAAGATGGTGTGCAGCCTGCTACATGTCAAACACTGCCTCACCTTGGAAACAAGGCCACCGCCGGGGACAGGAGGAATCCCACCCCGGACGCCTGCCTGCCTGCCCGCTACCTTCCTCTCACCACAGACTCTGCGTACACCTGTCCAGCTATCTCTCCAACACCCCTTTGCCTGCCACTGCTAGAACTTTCTGTGGAGATGCCTGCTGGGGAAGGGGGAATTGGAGGTACCTGAAGACGTATATTTTAAATAAAATCAAGTGAGAAATTAGCCATTTTGGTTGCATTAGTACCAATTCCTCTGAAGCTCTGAATTCCAAAAGCCCAGAGAGTCATTTTGTTTTCTGTTATTTCATTTCCTTCACTGAACCTAGCACTGAAAAAAGAAATTACTGAATAGTAAGAAAGAACTGGAAAGAAACATGCTGACAGGTGAATGATGGGGGGAAGAATCGGGGAAGGATATGTTGATGTTTACTGTGCTTTCCTGCATTTTAATCAAATTTTAGATTGCTTTAATAATCAGAAAAATAGTGAACATGCCATTTGCGTAAGTGTTCCTGTTTTCTGCCCTTATGACCTTCACCATGTACTATGGGACTCAGGAGGGGACCATCTCTCTTGGTGTTAATCATGGCAAGTGGGCACAAGGAGTCCTGCAATGGGGGCAGGCTCAGGAATTGGGGGAACATAGGTTCCGGAGCCCTGCGACCGACCAGGCTGCTTACTGAGAGCATCCTTATAAAAGCCATTTGTCCACATGCTCTGAGCCACAGCCCACACCATTCCTCACCACGTTGCCTTGAGCACCTACTGTGTGCAGGTGCTGAGCCCACAGCCCAGTGTGCGACCAGTGATGCTCTGGAAGTCTGCCCTCACCCACTATACTTCCTGTGAGCGTACACCTGCCAGGCACTGTTCCCAGAGCTTCGCTGACAGCAACTCAATGAGCTCCTGCAACAATCTGGCCACCACCAGGTGGGGGCTATACAAGCGGGACACTGAGGTCCAGAGGGGTGAAGCCACTTGCTCCAGGACCCATCCAGCAGGTCAGTCACAGAGTGTGAACATGAATTAAGCAGGGCTCAGCCAGCAAACACAGCTGGACCAGCAGCCCCTTTCCCATGGCCACTCTCCCCAGGGCCCGGTGGAATCACAGCCCAGCAAGAACACACACTGGGTACTGTGGATGGCGGCCCGGCCTGGGAAGGCTCAGAGGGACCCAGCCCCACTGCTGTCCAGCTGTGTCCCTGCACAGATCACCCGACAGTGAAGAGCCTCAGCATCCTCATCTGTAAAATGGGGGCGGCACCTGCCTCTGAGGGTCGGGGCAGAGACTTGGGTAACCGTGTAAAGGGCTGGTTGAGGCAAAGCAGAAAAAGTGTCCTTCTGAGTAGATGTGATAGTCTACAACCTGACTAAGGAGGAAGAGAGAGGGACGGGGAGTGGGCCAGGTGCCCCACTGCGGGTGCAGCCCCCTGCGTGGCCCACCCATAACCTCTTCTCCTCACCCTCCCATCAGGCCCTCAGCCAGGCGTCCAGGCAGAGCCCACCACACACTTGCGAGTCCGGGGCTGGGGCTGGACACACCACTGGACATTGGTCACTAGCCTCTCCGTGGGTGCGACAGCCTGGGCCAGAACGAGACCAAGCACCCTCCCCAGAGCTGAGATGCCCTTTTTTGTCGGCCTAAACGTCTGCCAGATCTGCTAACTTCTTCCACGAGGGGAGTCCCCTCATGGCATTGCTCGGCTGACACAAGCCCATCCCTAATTTGGACATTTTTCTCCCAACATCTAGTCAAAGTAGGAAAATACATCACATACCAGGCCTAGTGACTTCACTCCCGGGAAGTCCAGGAGCCACGGAACCGCCGGGAACATCCGCACCTTTGCAGCTGCGTGGAGCTCCCCTGCGCAGAAGCCCCCGGAGACGCTGTCCCCGTCACGTCTAGGAGGCAGCTCTACCATCAGGAGGGTGCGGACGGGCTGGGCTTGGTGTTCTAGCCCCGCACACACTCTTCCCGAGAAGGGGGTGGGCCTCCGGGGCCTGCCAAGGCGCCTGAAACCATGGGAGGCCACACACCAGTCACTGAGTCGGCAGGGCAACCCCTCGAACGGCCTCCTGGTCACAGCTGGAGAAAACATGTGCTTAAGCCACCTCAGCAAATTGCTCCTTTGGCCACTCGGGCCTGCACACCAAGATCCCGAAGCCACAGGCGGCCCATCCTCCCCGCCCGCCGGCCTGCAAGGCACAGGCCCTGCCAGTGGGACGCTTAGTGTCGGTTTAAGAAATTCCGCCCCCTCCCCACGAGAAAGAGAAGCTGCTCTCCTCCAGCACCCACCCCCTTTCCTCTCCCACTGAAGTTTTTGCCACCGCGGAAGGCGACCTCTCACAAGAAGAAACGCAGGCACCCACAGCGCCACCCACAGGTGTGCTGGCCGCGACCGTCCCCGCGGCGGCCTACCTGGAGTTGCCGGGCAGGGAACCGGCCAGGAGCCCACGGGAGCACCGCCGGGCAGCCCTCTGCCTTCAGCCACCAGCCTCTTTCTCCCGCCTCAGCCTCTGACGTGCTCACCGGAGAGGGGGCCTAATGCTCACCAGCTGGCCTGGTGGTTTAACCCTCTCGGGCTCCAGGGCACCCAGCCAGGCTGAGAGCACAGTCCCTCTCGCAGGCCCCGCGGCCGAGCCGCTGCGAACTCAGCAAAGATGAAGGCAACAGCTGAGAGTTCGGATTCAACCGGAAAGCGGGGCTGGGTGGTGAGGGAAAGAGAAACTGTTCTAGAAACCCATCTTCGTCACAGTGCTCCGACTCCAAGTGAGCCAAAGGCAACTCAGACTGAGCTGAGAAAACCAGACAGAGGGCAAAGGCTCCAGTCTGGAGCCTTCTTTCACCTGCCTTTGTGAACCCCAGTCTTTCCAGGGTGTGAGGCCTCAGGGGGAGCTGCTGGGGCATCTCTTCCAGCCAAGCACCCAGCAGTCCCCAGATGCACACATTCTTAGCTGTCTCCCTTCCCTATGCTGTTGCTCATGCTCTGTTCTCTATGTCACACTTTTCTGCCTAGTGAACTTCTACTCATCCCTCATAAGCCAGTCACAGATGCCTACTCCAGGAAGCCTCCCCTGCCTCTCCTCCTCCAGGGGCAGGAAGAAGCATCTGGAGCTAACTCTTGAAGTCCTTACCAATTGAGATGCTAATCCAGTACTTGTCAGACCCTCTTCCAGGCTGGGGAGCTCCTGTGGGCTCCAGTGGTGGGGTATTTGCAGTGACTGACACAGTGATCGGTGAATGCCTGCAACTAGATGAAGAAACTGCCTGTCACAAATCCTCTCAGATTCACTGTTCTTTGAGACCAAGGCTCATGTCACAGAATTCTGTGTCTGCCATCGGGGTTCAGCTGCCGCAGAACAATGGCAAAGGGAGAAAATAGGCGGGAGTGGATGGAGAACATAAAAGCATTCTGCACTACCAGCGTCCGATCCCTCTGAATTACCTACCATCAGTACTTTTATTCTAAGTGCAGCACAAACCCCACTCATCTGGAGGTAATTCACCCCTAAATCTCTACCAACTGTAGCCAGGAACCCAGGAAGGACAAGAAGCCCCTGGGCCCCTACCCTACGCCTCAGAGGCCTTGCACTAAGTAGAAGGGCCCTTAAGGCCCTCATTCAGTGTCTCTGGATTCTTGGTTTAGAAACAATTCTAAGAGATTTATATGTTTTTTTAGCACATAAACCTATGTAGGTTAGTAGGTATAAGTAGGTAGTTATAAGTTAAAGAGAGCAGGGGTGTGGGGATATTCCAGATAAGCAGGTTATCAGTAGAAGGTGGGAGGACCGAGGCAGCATTTGAAAGGAAGAGCGGCCTGTACTTGGGGGCTCAGACAGACTCAAGTTCAAGTCCAGGCTGAACCACTCATAGCCGAGTAGCCTTGGCAACAGTAGGCCTTCCATAAACATCCAAATGCTTTTTGAATTAAACAAAATTGACTAATTGAATTTGGCCTTGAAGAAGCCTTGGGATTTGGAGAGGCAGAGGCCTAGAGGAAGATGTTGGGGTGGGTCCCCTGCAAAGACTGGCCTGAGAGCCCAGGCAACCTCAGGAGGCTCAGAAGGGCTTGTATTTGGGCTGGGGGTGTGGGAGGCAGGAAAGGGGCATGGAGAGGTGGGCAAAGCTTATTAGTGGACCCTACTGGTCTTGCTCCCACTTTGTAAGGAGTCAGCAAATGTCAGGGCCCAGCGAACACTCCATTTCCAAGGGCTCCCTTTCGGTATGGTTCCAGGGCAGTGCTGTCACAGCTGACATCTTCATGGGGCTTGGGGGAAGAGAGGTGCAAAGCAGAGGTCCTCCCTCAGGGCAGGGTCCTGTCTCAGTGTTTCTTAGTCATACCAAGACCTGACTCGTCTCTCCTCTCACGTACACTTGGAAACGGCCACCACTCCGGGAGCCAGTATTTCCAAACGACTAAAGTGTAATGGTATAAAGTAATGCAGGAGTGAAAAACACCTATTCAAAGTTCAAGATGTGGGAGTCTGGGTTTTAATGAATAGAATACAGGAACGTCTTTGATGCGGTTTCAGATTCCATGTTATTTGTTTAAGAAAAAAACACATGTCGAGTTTGGGTATAGTATCAAAGAATATCTACTCACTGAAAAGGCTTTAAAATGTCACTCCCTTTTCTAATGCTATATCTTATGTGAGGTCAGGCTTCCTCCACAGATTTCAACCCAAAACCAGACTGCAACGGACTGCACGCAGAAACAGATTCAAGAATCGCTGCCTTCCACTAAGCCAGAAATTAAGGAGGCTATAAAAGTGCAATCCCATTTTCTGACTAGTTTTTTTTTAAAGTTACTTTTCATAAAAATAAGGGACTTATTGCTATTTTCAAGTGAATTAAAAATTAAAATATTTTAAAGTTTTCTCACTGTAAATTTCTAGTAAGGTAATTATCAATAGATATAACCCATGGAAGCAGAAGTTCTTTGGGGTCCTCAATAATTTTTAAGGAAGCAAAAGTTGGGGAACCCTTGCTGTAGGTCAGCAGAAACACCCTCAGGCCTCGCATGTCACTGCTGATCTGCATCCCACCCTGGAGATGCAGGCAGCGCTGGCTCTGCGATGCTCACCCAGCCCCTGGGCCAGGAGTGAGTGTTACTCCAAGGGGCAGGCTTCCTCTGCAGCTCCCTGCTCTGTCCGTGGGAGGGTGGGAGCTAGAGGAGGGAGACAGACGTACGCTCTACCTGTCCCCATGGGCTCCCCCTCATCACACCCAGCCTTCCCTCCCACCGCAGACCCACTGACTTAGGGCAGCTTTGGTCCAACACCAGATGCTGAGACTTCAAGGCCCCCACAGCTGGTGTGGGCTGGTCCCATCACTGCACTTGTCCTGTGTCACTCGAGTGGCTCTGCTTCCGTGATAGGGCTGGTATGAGGCTGGGTGTCTAGGGAGCCATGAGGCACGTGCAAATGGCCCTGAAGGGACACACAGGGGCCAGCCTGGTAGGAGAGCAGTGGAAAGTGTAGAGGCACCAGGGGGAGGTAGGCAGGAGCCACACGTGCCCACAGAACTTGGGCTTGGCCTGTGTGGCAGGGAACTGCCCCCGACAGTTAAGTCCCTCCACTGGTGCGGGAAAGGGTGAGGAGGCATTGTCAGAAAGGCAGCAGTCAGGTTTAACTCTTGCTCTCATCCCCAACTTTCAGACGTGTGATTTGCAGCTCCTGTTACAGAGGGACTGTGGCTCCATAAAGGCAGAGATGCCTTCTCTCCAGGCTGCGCTGTGGTTTTTATGAGTAATCGTTTCCGATAAAGACTTATTGTTGGCAGAGACCCCTTTATCCCCCAAAGGTAAGGGTTTAAGTGGCCTTCTAACTGCTGTTACTTATCTTTACAATGGCCAGCGAGAGCCTGCTCTACAGCAGAAGTTTTCATTCCACTGTATATATTTTTAGTGACTGGTTATAAATCAAGCATCCCTGGGGCTTGGGGGCTCGGGTCTCCTCCATTCCAGAAGGCCAGGCTGGGAGGATCGTCCCCGGCCCCCAGGGCACTGACCGTCCAGGAAGATAGGAGGCAGACCCTTTTCTCAAGGACGCATCAAACGCACCTTCAGGAGCCTCAGGCCCATTTCTGGCCCCTTCTCCAGGGAGCAGCCTCTGTCCTGTCCTGTTTTCTTCCCCATCGAACCCTACTCTCAACACAGACTATGATGAGCTCACTCCCACCGAGGCACAGACGCCTGGCAATAGCTGGTCTATGCCTCCTCCCTGGGAAGTGTCCACTGCACCATACTCATCTGTCCCTAAGCCATCAGGATCCATCTCAAACGTGGAACCAGAGAGAGGAGCCAGAAAAGGCTTTCTAACCCCCGGAAATCGCGACCCGTGAGCCTCTGCTGTCTGTAGCAGATGCTATTGGCTCCCGCTCTGTTCCGTGCCCTCTCCACTTTGGTACACACACCACTTCCAACACTAGCCCCTACGATGAATATCTGAGGGTTTTCTCTGCCTCCAAAGCCCACTCTGCCCACAGTGTGCCCAGCTGGAGGTGCCAGAGCAGCTCTAGCAAGACCTGACAGGAGCTGGTGTAGTCCTGGGCTCCTGTCCCCTGGGTGGGTAAATCAAAGGGTTGTGGAGTAGCCTGGGTGGAACTCCTGCAGCTCTAGGTGGTAACTGGCCTGCTAAGCTGCCCTTCACCAGTACCTTCCCTCTCCCATCATCTGCCCATACCCCCAAATAAACCTCACCTTGGAGCCTGCTTCTGCAGACTAGAACAAGGATGCCACATGCACGGGTGACCTCAGATCAGGACACAGCCTGAGACTTCCCCTGGATGGCCAGGAGGCTGGGGCGAGGTGGCCCAGGGGGATGGCACAGCCTGGTGGCCTGGTGGGAATGAGACTGCACTCGCAAAAGGCGAGAGGTGGTGGAGAGACTGCCAGTGGGGCCAGGGTGGGGAAGGGCACCTGAAGACAGAGGCCCAGAGGTGGCCGCACAGACAAAACCCCCGCAGGAGACTGGAGCAGCAGGCATGTGAAGTCGGGGCGGGAAGACGGGGTGGGGTGTACATCGGCCCAGGAGGCCATCAGCTGGGAGTTCTCCCACACGCAGAGCTGAGTCCCAGTCTGACGCTGGGCTGGTCCTCTACCTCCCAAGACAGAACCCAGCTAAGGGACCAGGCTGTTCCTGGGTGCAGCTGGCACGTTTCTGGAATGGGGGAGCTCAAGGATGCGTGGGCTGCGTCCCCACGTGGGCCCACCCCACCCTACCTCCTCGAGGACGAACTTTCTAAGGCTGCTCTTGACTCTCCCTCCCCCTCGCCCCCAAAGCAGGCAGACTCCTGGAATCACGGTGCAGGGAAACGTCCATTCTGCTTTCCTTTCGTTTTGTATTTTTAAGATCCCAGAAACTTCCAACTCCTCCTTAGAGACACATGCACAAAAAATGTGTTGACCACCCACAGCCCAGCCAGGACATCAGTCACTGTCAGTGAGGCCCAAGGCACTCACTCACAGAACTGTGATGCTCAGTGGCTCCCTGGAGAATTCTCCCGAACCCTCTTGGAGATGTCACCCACGGCTGGCCCTGCGCTCCTCACGGCCTTGCAGTGACCATGGGGGACCGTGACCACCAAGGAACTGAGGACCAGTGCCATCCACTTTGAGTTTGGTGCCATACCCCTCCACCCACAGAACAGGCCCATAAAGGCTCCAAGACACAGTCCCATGTCCCACACCCCTGGTCAGGGCCTGTGAGGACGACAAACATTCCTTTCTGCCTTACCTGCTTTTGCTGCCAACAGAGGACTCAGCTTTACTCCACGCAGGAGTGGAGAACAGGACTCAGATAGACCGGGGTGAGGGATAGTCCACCTGGGCCAGACCTGAGGTGCACACCAGAGTAGACAGCCCAGGAGGAAACATTCCAGAAATGGAGAGAGCACAGGGCCTGCGTGTCAGGGATGCCATGTGAGAAGGGGCCTGCAGGACTGGAAAGGGCGGCATCCCAGAGAGAGATCATGGGTCCCGCCAGTGTCACACCAGGAGTCGAAGTGTCCCAGAAGCCCACGGTGGGGTGACAACCTCAGGACAGACAGGAGGGCCTAGGAGGTTCCCGACACCCACCCTATAGCCAGTCCCTCCCGGCTGTCTTAAAGGTGACCCTGTTGTGGGGCCTCCGCTTCAGTCCTGACCAGGGCCCAAGGAGAGGTACACCAGGCCCTGAGTGAAAGGGCAGGACCTCAGAGCTGCTGCTGATCCCACCATGGCTGGAACCCAGGGCATCTGGCTCTCAGGGGCTCCACCCCAGCCACTGTTGATGGGCCCCGAGCAGGGCTCTGAGCAGGGGAGGACATTTAGAATAAACTCCACTTTTGTTGGATTGAGGTATATCCTGTGACTTGGAGAGTTCCATCTCCGCAATGACACGCAGGCGATTCCTGCTGGTTTGCTCTGCTCGTCAGAAAATTCCCCCTTTTCTCTCTTCCCTCCCTCCCTCCTGCCTCTATTCTGTCATTCCAGAGAGAGACATGGAAGGTGGGACCGGGCCATGTGTGCATGAGTGACTGCCCCCTGCTCGGGGACGACTTGCGCCGGCTCAGCAATTCTCCTCCCGCAGTCCAGGAAGCGGTTTCCACTCTGCCTCAGCAGCACATCTGGAAGAGGCAGCGACTTTAACAACCCCGAGACATGGCCGAGTCCCTCCAAAGCCCCCTGCCCGCTAGCGCACCCATTTTACATTCCTCGTGGCCTGGTCATTCATTTGGCGACTTGCTTGTCTCTCCCAACTGGACTGTCTGTTCCAGGAAGAGGGGACTTTTTCCGTATGTTTCCTGCTGTGACTCAGTGACTAGAACATCCCCTAGCACACACTAGGCCCTCAATAAACATCTGTGGAACGACAGAAGAGAAGCAGGGAGGGAGGGAGGGAAGAAGGAAAAGGGGGGATGATTTTTGATGAGCAGAGCAAACCAGCAGGAATCGCCTGCGTGTCATTGCGGAGATGGTACGCTCCAAGTCACAGGATATACTTCAATCCAACAAAAATGGAGTTTATTCTAAATGTCCTCCCCTGCTCGGAGCCCTTCTATGGCTCCCTACTTCCCACAGTCCAAATTCCTCGGCAGCGCATCCAAGGCTCCCAGCGGTACAAGCTTCCTTCCCGACAGCGACTTTCCATCTCTCCATCTCTCGGGGCGAAACCTCCTCTCGAGCAGGCGCTTGTTCCCCGCCCTCCAAGGAGCCCTCTCGTCCGCACCCAGGTCTGCACTCATGTCCCCTTCTCAGGACCCTCCCACAACGTGCCCCTCCTTCCCTGAGGACCTCTTTCGGTGGGGCTGCCCCCAGTACACCCAGCATTTCCTCTCTAAGGCTCAGGGGTACTTTGTGTTCCCCCCTGGGGAGCTCAAAAGTACAGTGAGGGAAGGAAGGGGACAGGCTGGTCACTCCAGGTTCAGCCCAAAAGAGGAGACCCTGGGACGGAACAGCCATAGGAGTGCTTGCTGCTTCCGAAGAGCCAGCGCTGTGAATCCACCCACCAGTGACTGTCCACAGGTGCCCGAACCTGCCTAGTGTCCTCCTAGCTGGCTGCGGCAAGGGGGACATTTTTACTTGGCCTGTCCAATATCACACAGGGCCTGCCTTGCGATTTACAGTCCTGACAGGTCAGGGTGCGGACCCTCCCCCACTACAAGGTGGCCAGGGGCCGTGTGGACACCACCTGGCCTGGTCTCAGTGACTGGCTCACAGGGTGCAGGGGACCCCGGCCAGGAGAAGGAGAAGACTCCTGGACTTCAGCCAGAATCACCTGAAGGGAGACACTTCTCCACGAGAGCTTGGGGGTGCCGGGCCCACATTCACCTACAGTGACTCTTCACCACCTGGTGAGGACAAGGCCACTCAGATGGAGAGAGAGAATGTTCCGGTGACACCACCAGGGCCTCCCCTGCAGCCAGCCATGGTTCCCATGACGGAGGCTAAGAACTCCATGTACTTCAGGGGGGCTAAGTGGGTTTCTGTCACTTGCAACAAGTGTCCTAGCTCAGTCTATGGCGAAGAGCCGTCCATTCAGCCCAAGGTGCTGCCTGCATCTTCCCGTGTCCGCAAACACCACACATGGCCCTCCTGGGGTTCTGCATTAAACCTGGCTGCTGTCTGTCTTCCACGGCCACTGGCTGGAGCCAGTCTAGGGACGGGCATGGGCAAAGGAGAGAGTGGGGGGCTCCGAGAGCCACCACCTGGGACTCACTGAGGACATGGGGAGGAGGACCGTGAAGCAAAGGGGCAAACCAGGGGCTCCAGGCCAGAACAGGGGAGACGGGAGGGTGCGCAAACAACTGCAATGTGCCAACCCTGCCACTTCCCGGGAGATGCACTCACCCTGCACATAGCCTCTGCAAGGGCTGCTCTGAGGGACAAGTGACACCACATCCCCATGGAAACGGCGCTCTAAGGCTCACCCCTCCTGGGAGACCTATGGGGCAGGGAGAGCCCCTGGCTTCCGAGTCCCCGATCTGCTTCTTACTGGGCTCCCTCACATGCTCACTGCGTGGCCTTGGCAAGACCTTTCCCCTTTCTGGGCCTCAGTGGACCAGATGGCCCTGAGGCCCCTGCCACTCAGAAGCGTAGAAAAGAACCTGCCGCTGTCCAGCTGCAGGGATCACCGAGCCCTGGCCCTTCCCAGCAGAGCCACAGGAGCCCAGTGCCTCCCGACCTGGAGGAGCAGCAGCAGGGCTGCCAGGGTCACCCGGCACGCTGCCAGGCCCTCTCTCCACCCGCCTGACCCGCAGCCCCCCTGCTGCAGAGCCTACGACAGGCCAAGATCAATTATGTGGAGACCAAGGGGGGATGTAACCTGGTGATGAAGAACTGGAAGTCAGTTGGAGGCTGGCCGCCCTCGAAAGTGATTTACTCAGCTCCCTGCCACACTCGCACCCTTAATGTAATTATTTGCTTTGTCATTAAACACCCGCCTTCCACTCCAGTTATTTTTAGAGCTTCTGGAGCCTATAGAATTCACCGGGAAGCTGCTCATTGGCCAGGGCAAGCCAGGTCCTCCCTGTGGGACAGCGATGCTTGTGAAGCCTAGGGACAGCCTGGGGACTAGGCTAGGGGTTCAGGGCCACCACAAGGCCAGGGCCACGACAAGGCCAGGCCCAGACGCCACAGCCCTCCACCCTCCCCCTCCCTAACTTCCTCGACCCCTCTCCCTCCTTTATTCCTTCACCCTTCCTCCCTCCCTCCCCTCCCTTCTTTTTGAAAAGGGAGGTATAATTCACATACCATAAAATTCACCCTTTTATTTTTTTTCAGCGGTTTTTAGTATATTCATGGGGTTGAGCAACCATCACCACTATCTAATTACAGAGCATTCATCACCCCAAAAGGAGCTCCATACCCAGCAGCAGTCACTCCCCACCCCTCCTCCCTCAGCCTTGGCAACCACTGACCTACATTCTGTGTCTGTGGATTTGCCTGTTTGGGACAGTTCACATGAACGAAATCATACATGTGGCCCTGTGTCCAGCTTCTTTCACTAAGCATAATAATATCAAGGTTCATACATGTAAAAACACGGACCAGTATGTCCTTCCTTTTTATTGCCAAATAATATTCCATTATGCGAATTTGCTACTTTTTGTGTATCCATTCATCAGTTAGTGGACATTTAGGTTATTCCAGTTTTTAGCTGTTATGAACAGTGTTGCTGTAAACATTTGTACACAGGTTTTTGTATGAGTGTGTTTCCCTTAGGTGTATGCCTAGGGGCGGAGCTGCTGGGTCCTCCCTCCTTCTGTCCCTTCCTCCCGTAGCAGCTGGGAAAGCGGGGGCCTGGTATGTTAAGGCCTCTGTGGACTGAGGTCGGCTAGAAAGCTCTGCCCTGCTCCGGCCGTTGAAGATACAGGCCCTCTCAGGCAGGTGATGCCATTCTCCATGGGAACAACCACAGCAGCCCCTGGTCACCCACATGCCAGACCCTCACCCTCTGAAGAGCTGGCCAGGTGAGCTCCCTCACCCCCACTTACAGGTGAGGCAAGGGCAGCCCACGCTCTGACCTGGATGGAGACCCCCACCTGCCTGCCTCTAACTGAAGGCACCTGTTGCTTCCCTCGTCACCTACACAGCCTGGAGGGATGTGACCAGTGTGCAGACTCAGGGGACCAAAAATGGGACAAAGGTCCCACCTGCTCCAGCCTCAGAACTAAAACAGGCAGCCAAGTGCATCTTTGGCAATTTGGGCTTCCCTTTTTAACCCTCTTTTCCCCTGGGTCAGCTCCACAAGCCCCAGGTACTCCAATGCCACCAGGCTGACACTGGGGAGGGGCCTGGCACCTGGTAACTTAGGTCTCAAGGAAGGATATAGGTCAACGTGCCCTCTGCACAAACCCAGGGGCAAGGTGGCAGTCCAAGGGTAGGTTCCAGGCACTCAGCAAGCGGGAGGAGCTTTCCTCCCCTGACCACTGCCACACCAAGCAGGGCCACCTCTCTGCTGAGCACAGGGCCTCCCTTGGATGTCCCTCTGTTTCCAGAATGATGGGGACTAAGGAGGGTGTGAAGCTTGTGCCTGGTGTCCACTGCCCAGCACCATACCACACCCAAACCCTCCTCTCCAAAATGGCCCTGCTCAAATGGGACACAGACGTGACCTTCCCAGACCACACGACTCGCTGCCTGGTGTCTGGGAATTCGACTTCCTGATCCCCACAAACATAAGACATCGGTCTGTGCCCACTGGGAGCAAGGTCAGACAGCACAGCTTCTCCAAAGCACCTCCAGCCCCTCCCTCCAGGCCCGCCCAGGAGGACAGGCTGTTTGAGCCTGGGGGTGGGGGTGTCCAAACAAGCCCTGCTCACTCAGGTCCGGGTGGGCTGGGCCTCCAGGATCCACACCTGGCTGTGCAGCAGCTGGAAGACACAGACCTAGGAGGGGCCTCTGGACACTGCCTGGCAGGGCTCCCTAGCCCTGAGACAGAGGCTGGGGCTGGGGAGTAAAGGGAGCCCCTCCCCAAAGGGCTGACAGAACCAGCCACCCTGAGCCATTCTCAGACCCCAAGACCTTTGTCCATGCTGTCCCTCCTTGCATATCATGGGCAAACTGCTGCTCCATGTGGAGACTCAGTTCAGAGTCCTGTGTATTCATTCATTCATTCATTCACTCTCAAGTATCTATGGGAAGCACATGTACTACTCTTGGGAAAAGTTCTAGAATAATCACATAATAATACTAATAGCAGCAACGACTTTATACAGAACGTCTACTACATGCCAGGTACTATCAAAGCCCTTTACACTGTTGATCTGTAATCCCAGCCCTCAAAAGATAAGTATTTTGTCCATTGTTAAGATGAGGACACTGGGGTTCAGATCAGCAAAAGATACCCAACTGAGAGGTGGCAGAGCAGGGATTCAAACCCTGTCAACAAGCCTGAGCCTCATGGGTCAGGGAACTAACCGGCTGGCGGCCCAGGGGCAGTCACTCCATGCACCATCCCTGTGGCTTGCCCTAAGCCCCGCCACACTTCCCAAACATCACTTCAGTAACTTCTCTCCCACCATCTGATCTAAGTGTTCAGCTAAGCGCTGCAGGACCCTGACTAGTCAGAGGGCAGTTGGCTGCAGGCAGCAGCCTTACTGGGCCCTACTCGGCGTGTAGGGCCTTTTCCGGCGTGCTCCTTCCCTAAGGTTTTCCTGAACACCCCAGGCATCGGGCAAGGGCCACATCAGCATCATAAGAAGGAATGTGGTTTCTCTCATGGGCCACAAGCTCTGGGGACAGGGACTCTGGCTCTTGCTTCTTGGATGCCTCCTCTCACCCTCCCTCCTGCCCTGCCTGGTGCTGGCTCAGGGCTTCGGGGAGACGGCAGCGTCTGCTTCTCTCATCAGTGTGCAGATGAATAGCAGGCGCCGACAGAGCCACGGGACATCAGCCTGCACGATCAAATGGCCACACATCCACCTGGGATCCCAGCCACCCCGGCCTCACTCCAGGGCAGTCAGGAGGCCTTCTCCTTCCCCACCCACCAGTCCCACAGGTCCCCAGGCAGCACCCTGCGCCCCTGTCACACCCGGCTGGCAGACTCAGGGGCCTCTCTCTGGTCCAGTCTCTTGGCCTAGGACCCTTCCACTGCAAGTTGAGCAGACGTGGCAGGGGTCTGCCTTAAACCTCTTTGGCTGTTTCCCTGCTGTCCGGAGAGGGGTTTGGGGAGGGGATTTAGGAAGCTCCACCTGCCTCCCAGGCTGGAGCCCCTCTCAGGCCCCATCTGCACACCCCACTGGAGCACAAGGGCCAACTCACTGACCCTAAGGCCCTGCACTTCCCAGGGGCTACTCTGCTACTCCCCACACCAATATCCACCCACCCCTCCCTCTTTTGCCTGGGGAGACACTGCACGTCACTGAAGGCCTAGCTCCCGGGGCAAGATTTGTCACCACAGTGCTCTATTTTCAGTCCCCGATGCCTCCAGGTGTCCCACATCCACTCCAAACACCAGGCCTGACTTCATTATCTTCAAAATGTTCCTGAGATCAGAGGCGGTGAGACCTGGCCACAAACAGAAAATAAATTACCAACTCCCCCCCCCCCCCAATGATAAATGGTTCTATTAGCAAACCAGATTGTTAAACTCCGATATAACAGAACGCAGGAAACTGGGGCCCATTCATTCTCCCTCTGGCGCATACTGAGTTGTAAATAGGTTATTTTGTGTGTAAATAACACATTAAAACACAGCATTAGCTGTGTCTTTTGATAGAGAGGAAATTGTTACAAATAAATAATTCCGGACAGGAATGTAAAATAAGCCAGATTTAATAGTGCATGCCTGGTGCAGCCGTGTTAAACATGACTAAAATGATAAAGCCCAGAATATACTAATAGTAAACTATGCACTGACATCAAAGTAATGAGGCTATATTTTTACCAAGCTTGAGAAATGCTGAAATTAGTTTTGACAGAACCAAACATCAGAAAAATGTTTCTGACATAAATACTGTCAATTTGGGAAGCGGGGGTTTAGGCCAGGAGGGGGGCAGGGCTGGGGGCAGCTGTGTCCCATTCCATGGGCAGGTCCTAGGCAATCAGTTTCCAGACCCAGGTGACCATTTGTGCTTCACGTCTCTGGATCTCAGTTTCCACATCTGTAAAATGAACAGGTTTGAACTATATGACCTCTGAAGTTCCTTCTAGTTCTGCAGTTGTCCCTCCTACCCATGGGGGAAACGTTCCAAGACCCCAGTGGATGCCTGAAAACACGATATTACTGACCCCTATTAATACTGTGCTTTTTCTTGTACATACATAAATTAAACCTATGGTAAAGTTTAATTTATAAATTAGGCACAGTACGATTAACAACAACTAATAATAAAATGGAACAATTATAACACTGTTTTGTAATACAAGTTATGTGAAATGTAGTATCCCTCTCTCCAACAACCAATCTGGTAACCCAGGAAGCTACTGAGTGACTAAGGGGAGGGATACGCAGTGTGGAGACGCTGGACAAAGGCACGATTAGTGTCCTGGGTGGGATGGAGCAAGAGCGCACAAGATTTCATCACACTGCTCAGAATGGTGCACAACTTAAAACTTATTTTTTTATTCCTGGAATTTTCCATTTAATATTTTCAGACTGAGGTTGACAGCAGATAACTGAAACCACAAATAAGAGAGACTGCTATAATTGGAAATAACTTCGAAGCTCCCCCCAACACTGCAATAATTTAACACAATGAACCATGAGAAATAGGCCGTGTCCTTGAGGCATGGCCACGGCCCAAGGAGAGAGCAAGAGCAAGAGCCACATACCTGCCCTCAGATGCTTTCATTCTGCATGGGCAGAGATCGCCAGCTCACATGTGCCAGCTAGAAAACACCAACGTGGGTCCAGAGTGCTATCATGTGAGCTGGCCACCACAACCAAGGGGAGAAGCCAAGCGGGGGGTGTCTCCCAGAGCACAGGGGCAGAGGGGAGGGGTCTGCTGTGTTGGGGGCAAGTGGGACCTCCCGTCTGATTTTGGATGGCAGCTTCGAGTGGTGTTTAAGGCATGAGGTCTTGGTGTCATGCGTGAGACCACGATATGCAGGGATGCTCACTCAGGTTTATGTCACTGACATTTACCTCACACTAAACAGGCACTCTGCTGACCACCCTAGAGACACTCTCCCATGTCACCTCACCACAGCCAGAAAGTATCCCCATTTTACAGACCAGAGACGTGAACTGCCTTGCCCCAGAACACACAGGTAACAAGTGGGGAGCTGAGAAGGGCAGTACCTTCCCACTGCGCTCTGCTACTGACCTAAAGGAGCCTCCAGCCCTCACCCTGAGCCCCAGGCACTCCAACCCTCCAGGACACCCTCAGCACCCAAGGCCATGCGGGTGCCATCAAGAGCCAACAAAACGCCGGCAGTCACGCTGTACCCACTTCCTGGGTACACAAAGCTGACAGGCACAGAGCTCTACTCTCCAGAAAAAGTCCGACAGGAACTGGCTGTTCTGTGTGGCTGAGCTGTTAAAACAAGCTCAGAAGCAGCAATCCTGAAAATCAACAGCAATCCTGAAAATCACTTAAGAGTAATTGACCACTTAGTCACATCTGAGTGCATTTCGGGCTCAAGGCAAAAGTGTGTGGCCCCAGCCAAGCAGCTCAGGTAGCCAGGGAGGCTGGCCCATGTGGTTAAGTTCCAGGGGTCTCGGGAGGGAAGGGGGCCAAGGATCAGGCCAGCCCCGAATGAACCTCGTGCCAGGGGACCTTAGGGCGAGCAGAGGCAGCTGGCTGCACCAGCCCACTGGGCACACACCTGACTTGATAGTATCAGACTCCCCCCCTTTCAACAATCATTGCCAAGGGGATGGGGCACAGTGACGAACAAACGATGCTCTGCCCACACGGTGGAGGAGGGGTGTGGCACAGAAGTAGAGAGGGGCAAAGACACCAGGGACCCGGGTACTGATCAGTGTAGGGCATGGTAAGGCCCACATGACTCGGGGATCCCAGCCCTAGGCACCTCAGCGAGAATGCGCACGGCCTGGCTTGTTCACACATTCGGTGTCTGAGAAGAGCTGCAAGACAGATGTGCTGCCCCACTGCCATTCCGGGTTTGAATTTGAGAAGCATCCCAAGACAGGTGCGCTGCCTCACCGCACAGCAAAGTTGCACCTCGAAGAAACTTTCAAAGAAGCCGGTGAACAAAACGAAGGGGTGGCTGGTGCCAGTTTAGGTGGCCCCTGCATCAAGGGAGCACTGTGCCAAGTGAGGGTCATGCAGTGCTCACCCTGGTGAATGTGAGGGTCACACCCCTTCCGGGGATCCAGTCCCGTTGCATCCAGGGGCCTGGGAAACCTATTAAACACATGGCCAGGCCCCGGTCAGGAGATCCTGTTTCAGCGGATCTGGGCAGCCGGGGAGTCTGGGTTTGTTATAGTTCTCTCATGAGATTCTGAGACGAGGCCAGCTTCAACCTCTGGGCTGGCCCCACCCTCCAGGGTACGAGGCAGAGGATGAATTAGAGGCCAGGGGTGCCCAAGCTCGCTTATCCAGGACAGCCTGGGGCAGAGAGGCAAAGACGGACTGGAGTCTAGGTGTGGTCCTCTCGAGTGGGAAGACACCAGAAATCTGAGCTTCCCACCACCTGTCTGGCCTCAACAGGTCAGTTAGCAAGTGTTAGCAGTAAAGGCGAGACTTTCTAAGTCAGAGCCTACAGACCTAGAAAAGAAAGACTGGTAACAGTTACTAAAGCAAATACTTAAGTCGGACCTCACATAGACTAATGTGCCCAGCACCTTGCATGTGCTAACTCAAGTAATTCTGACAACATTATGAAGTAGGTTCTACTATTATGTCCATCCTATAGATGCAAAAACTGAGGCACATACCTGCACAGAGTCAGGCCACCTGGCCAGAGTCTGGGCTGCCTCCTACTTCTCTGCACTGCACAGCAGGAGCAGCTACTATCCGAAAGGTGCCCTGTGCCAGGCAGGTGGAAGCACATTGTATGTTTGCTGTAACTTCTACACAGTAGCTCCATATATATGATTCACACTTTACACACGGAAAGGCTTGCACTACCTCACACAGCTAGAACACAGAGAGCCCAGAACGTACAAGTGCATGAGAATCACCCCAGCTTGCTGGAACCCCCTCCCAGAAACTCTGCTTCAGGAAGTCTGGAATGGGGCCCAAGCATTTGCACTTCCAACAATTTCCAGGGATACCAATGCTGCTGGTGGGGGACCACAGAGGGAGGGCCCTGACCCGGCACATGGAGGTGCTCAGTTGTAAGGGTGAGGTGTTGGCCACTACAGCACATCACAGGGTTTCTAAAGCCTGTGTGGCTGCTGGACTGCAGGGACAAGCAAAGCTCACTGGATCAGACCTGGCTCAGAGTTTTATGGCTCCTGCCTTTCTGATCATCCCAGCCCAGAGACTTGGAGTGGCTGGGTCCCTGGTGCTTAACCGAGGCTCACAGAGAGAGGTTCAGAAATATTTTTGGAGAAAAAAAACCACTGTGAGGGGGAAAATACGACAGCATTTGCACAGTTTCAGTGTAAAGCCAACAAGAAACATCTGAATCAAATTGCCTTTAAAATACGCAATTTTAAAAATTAAAGAGGAAAAAACCCTCTGGGTCAAAATGTGTGTTAAAGCTTTATTGCCCGTAAGCATCAGCAGAGCAGCTAGAGAGGCTGAGAAAGGACTCACTGGCCAAGGTTCCACCGTCCTGGCTGCTCCCGCCAGGTAGGTCAGCTCACCTTTCCCGTGTGACCCAGCACTGTTTTCCCCTCTGGTCCAGCCCTGCTCTGCTGTGCAAAGGTCTGCGATGCACATCTCAGCTCAGAGAGGTAGCGACTGTTAGAGGAAATACCCAGCCTGGGCAGGTCCAGCTCATAACACTTAAGGAGGTCAAGCAACAGGCCAGGTGACTTTCAAGGTCCCTCTGCAAATAAGTCACAGCTCCAGAGAAGTGAGCAGACACTGCTAGCCACTGCATAGACGAGGGAGCTGAGGCATGGTGATAGACAGGATACCTTTCCAAGGCTGATGCAGAGACTGGGTGCCTACCATAAAGCATCCATCAGTGGGCTGGGCCCAAACCACCCACGAACAACCTAAAATTACAGTCTAAAAATACATACCAGAGGAGACTCACCTTGTGCCCCACGCCCCAGACCCCGAGCTCTGTTGAAGCAGCTGGTGGCCTTGAGCAAGTCCCTTCCCTACCTCGTATCAGCCTCCTCTACAAAACGAGGTATTAAAGGGAGGCTCCGACTGCTTGGGAGTGAGACATGCTCCACCCTCATACCCACGGGGGCCCATCTGGGTTTTCCAAGTTCTGCCCCTGGGGACGTCTGCCTCCTTTCCATCCCCTCTCCTCACTCTGGACCCTCACACCCTCTCTCATTTCTATTATGCTTGAGGTAGGTTGGTTATCAAGTACCTAAGTGAAGACCTCAAATACCATGAGTCACTCACAGCACCTCTGCCACCTCTGATAGGATGTAATAAAGCTCAATGTCATGAGACCATGAGGACTGGATAACGTCTGTCAAATGCCCTGAACGGGAGAATGAGGCCCAGAGAAGGTGATGGCTTGCCACGCTGGGACCCAGGGACATTGCTGGAACTAGGATCCTGGCCAGTGCCCTCTGGGCCCCACCACTGGGCCTCCCTCACTCCATCTGTAGAACATGGGCATCACAGTCCATTAGCACCAGGGGACCTGTTCCCAGAGGCCCTGCTTGCTCCATGCAGGCACAGCTGCTCTTCCCTGACCCCAGGAGGGTCCTTCCCCACCAGGCTGCTGGAAAGGGGCAGAGGGAGCAGAGTGGTGAGGGGGCGCTCCAGCAGCAGCTGCATCTGACTTCAAGGCTCCAATGATACAAACCACCTGTCCAGGGGCAACTGGGCTGACAGGTTACCTCCACCCTCTGCTGGAAGCTTATCAGCCACGTGCTCCCCTGGGGTTGGACAATAAGGGGACAGGGGGCTGTGGGCCTAAGCAAGGACGGCACCGTGGGGTGAGGGTGGGGGTGGGGTGGAACAGGGCAAGTGCTTCAGTGGAGCTGCTGCACTCCAAGATATCGGCCCACTGCCTGGCCCACCTCAGGTCAGAACCCCTCAAGTTTCTGTTGTCACTGCACCACTGGTGACAAACAGGTCTGATGCGAGAGGGGTTTCCCCCCAGTTGCTGTCTAATTACTGTCTAAGTCTGTTCTCCACTACTATGACGTGGCAGTAAATTACACCATGTGGCAGTTCATGAGCCACTCATGGCTCCGGAGAGCAGACCCAGGCTGGAGGAAAACAGCTGAGGGCCCAGCAGAGACACCCTAAGCCAGCTTGCAAGGGCTCCCTCAGGCCTCAGAAGCCTGCACCTCTGTGCATCAGGCAGAGGGACAGCTCGAGGAGTCAGTCACCACAGGCAGGGTAGGGCCTGACCCAGGGGAAGGAACAGACCATGTGCAGACACAGCCAGACCAGGACCAAGAGCCAGCCTCCAAGCCACGGCCAGGCCCCTGCTCCGACCTCCCTTCCCCACGTCTGCCTCCTGGACACCACTCAGCATGAAAGTCCATCTTGGACTTTGGCTCCTTCCTCCACCTCCAGTTGGCCCCTCCTCATAGTGGGAGGGCCTGGAGCACCCATCTCCAAGCAGGACAGGGGTCAAGTGGCATCGCCCAGGTCAGGAGGCCAAACGCCCAGCTCCCCATGGAGCACAGGCTGGCCTTGAATATCCCTCTCCTGACCTGAACCACTCATCCTGATAATGACCTCCAACTGAGAATCACAGGGGAAATAAAAATAAATGTAACAATGACGACCTAGAGGTCCTCCAGTTCACTCTAGGAAACACCAGCTCCAGCCCACTCCGAGCGTCGTTCGTCCAGGCTCCAACCCCCGCTGTGCCCAGCGTGACCGTGAACAGCAGCACCCACATCATCTGATCACTGGTTAGAAATGCAGACACTCAGCCCTGCCCGATTTGCTGACCGGGGCCTGCACTCCGACAGCGCCCCATCTGTGTTCACATCAAAGTGTGGGACACCGCCCACACTCCCCCCGCCCCGCTGGCCCAGGCGAGTTTCCCACTGAGCCCGAGCTGTGCTTGAGCGGCGAGAGCAACAGGGCATGACTAAATGCACTTGAATAAAAGGGGAAGAAAAGAAATCTAAGTTTCTCCATTCCTCCGAGACAGAAATAGTTCTGTAGCCTCCAGATGGACTGCGCAGACACAGGGGAGGTCTCGCCTTCCCGCCAAACTTTCCCACCGGGGTGCTGGCACGGGCCGTGGAAAGCATAGAGTATTTCTCTTCGGGGCAGTAAAATGAGAGGCTGCGGCTCAAGTAGTCCTTCTGTTATAATTAAGTTGGCCAGAATTTCACCTAAGGATACTAAATTTTGTACCTGACCCTCTAATTACAGCCAGAAGGGATCAAGAGACAATTACTTTCTAAAATAGTCCCTGGCAGGCCAGAGGCAGAAGCAGTGTCTCCGGCACATCTCAAATGTGCCAACCGAGCACCCCAGGGTCGCCCAGCAGCCACTGAGCCTCCCTTCTCTCCCCCCCCCCTCAGAGTTCTCAGGCCCTCCTGCTGGAGTCTGGGCCAAGGCAGCCTCCCCGGTTTGGGGGGTAGGCCTCTGTGCAGGCGTCCGTCACAGTGCCTAGGATCCAGGAGCAGGGCGCCCTCCTCTTCACCCTCCATAAACCCAGCATGTCTGCCAACGACATCGGCCACCAGCCCAATTAAATCCTAACAGGCTAATGAAAAAGACCCTTGCTGCCCACCAAGTGTGCAAAAAATAGAAAGTACCTCCTTGGGCAGCGGCCGCCGCGGCCGCCGCCACCGTGGCCACCGCCAGAGCAGAGGTCTTCCTCCCCGGGTCAGCGAAAGCAGCGCCCTCCAGGGCGCCACCTTTGCCTTCTTTCTTCTCCGTGGCAGTGGCTGAACTGGACGTGTCCATCTTAGCTTCTCATAGTCCTGGGGGCAGCCCTAAAGAGAAGACAAAGACGCTCACCAGCGCTGCCCCAGACCCAGCCGGGACGCCGACCCAGATTCCCCGCCGCCACCCACAGCTACAGCAACCAACTCCGTTCTCTCATAATTGGGAAGGAGGGTTTAATTAATTTTGAGAATTATTAGTTCTGAGATTCATCTGGTCTTCGAACGACCTCACGGACAACAGCTGCGCGTTTTCATTATTTTTACCCCAGATTTTAAAATCGCGGCAACAAGTAAGTTCCTGCCGCTGCGCCGGGTCAGCAGGAAGAGCTGCGCTGAGAAGTGAGGTCAGCTCACAGGCTTCCCCAGCCTGGAGCCCCAGGAAAGAAAATCCATCGAGGGACGACTCCGAGGTCCTGGAAGAAAGGCCTCGTTTCTTGTCCCTTCCCTGCTCGCCAGGATCCATCTTTCATTTATTCATGTGTGTTCGCTCACTCATTCATTCAACACGGTCTCCATCGTTTATTCACTCGCACACACTCAGTCAATGTATTTTTAAGCCTCGATTATGCAGATGTGTGTTTAGTTTCAGTTAGACGGGTAGCATGGGAAGAGAAAGCAGAGTGGCCGGGCAGAGCAGGAGAGAGGGACCTGCCTCCCCGAGGTCGGGGTGCGAGGCCCAGGGAAGGTCTGAGGGAGCCCAGGGCAGCTAGGGGGCAAAGGCGGAGTCCAGGGCCTGGGTGGGAGGGGCTGGCTTGTTGGAGGAGCAGCAGGAGATGAGGGCAGGCCTTAGAGGGGGACGTGAAGTGACTCACGGTGTAAAGGGGACATTCTCCTGTTGTGAGGAGAGCAGATTTGGGGCGAAGGGCACTACTGCAGTGACCTAGGGAGCTATGATGGCAGCTTTGGTTGGGGGAAGGTGGTGGAAGGGGACGTGCTCTGTGGACAGGGCCCACAGAAGGTGAGGGCTTGGATGTGGCTGTGAGGGAAAGAGGAGAGGTGGTTAAGGGAGGACATCCGGGGATGCAGGCTGGGGGAGGCTTGTCTCCGGCTGGTGGTAGGTCACAGCAAGCCTTTTACTTCATTTTTTAAAAGAAGGGGAGTATCGTCCAGCCAGGCTTGGCTCAGCGGTTGAGCATCGGCCTAGGATCCAGGCGATCGGGGTTCGATTCCTGGTCAGGGCACATGCCCAGGTTGTGGGCTCGATCAATGACTCTCATCATTGATGTTTCTCTCTCTCTCTCCCCCTCTCCTTTCCTCTCTCTGAAATCAATAAAGATATATTAAAAAATAAAAAAAATTAAAAAATAAATAAAAGAAGGGGGTTATCAAAGATGGCTCTGATTTTGACGGCACTGGATGAGCGAGCTACGGTGCAGTTTGCTGAGATGGAGCATAGGGTGGGAAGCAGTCAGGAGCTCGGTTGGGCCACAGAAGTTTGAGATGCCTATTAAACCCACAGAAACTGCTGGAAATGCAGGACCGAGCTCTGGGGAGAAGTGGAAGCTAGAGATGGGAATATGGCAGGCACGGGAAACTCCAACATTTCCAGGTCAGAAACTAGCCAAGGAGAGTGAGCAGGAATGGCCAGTGAGAGGAGGGAGGAAGGAAAGACACCAAACACCAGGAGAGACTTCAGGAGGAAGAAGGAGCGGCTCAGCCACAGGCAACAGGAGACAGATGAGGCCAAGAGCTGCAGGTTCAGCCACGTGGTGGTGCCCAGGGCCTAGGTGGAATTAGGGAAAGACTGGGAAGACAGTGGAAACGGAAGCTGCCTCTCAGGAAGCTTTGCTCTAAAAGAAGCGAAAAAACGAGCAACAATTGGAGGGAGTCAAGGAGGCCCTGGTGGCTGTTCCAGGAGGGAGGCAGGCGGTTTGCAGCCTGCGGGAGGGACCGCCCTGGTACAGGGCTCATGGATCGCAGCGTGGCAGACACCAGAGGCAGTAGTCACTTCCATCCCTGGGGCCTCAAGGCTAAATTGACACCTGTAGAACCCAGAATCTCATTTTGCCAAATCTGCACAGTACTCAGTGTCTTTCTAAGTAAAAGCTGGAGTACACGAGAACACGGGTGTGGCGCGTGAAAGGGCTCCCAGTGCCGCCAGCCAGCCGGGAGGGCAGCCCTAGTTCCGAGCCTCCTGGACATCTGCACCCAGCAGCACGTCGCTTTCCACATCTTCAAACTCCCCGTCCAGAGGACCCAAGGCAGGTGGAGAGACAACCGAGAATTCTGGTGAGTGATGGGGTTTCCTCTGGTCTTGAGATTCAGGGATCACCACCTAATCCATCAGGACTATCGTATAATCTGTTCTTTCAGACTCCGGCTGTCTGATGGCCCGGGCCTGCTCCGCCTCCCCTGCCCCTTCACCTGGCCCCAGGAACCATCCCTCCCGGCCAAGTGAGCTGCACTTCTGAGTCACCTTCCTCCTCCCCATTCACCCCGCATCTGATCAGCTGTAATGGCGGTTTCCACTACCAAAGACCCCCACCCCCGCACTGCCTCTCCCAGCTGACCTCTCTGTACCAAGTGGTCTTCCATTCTGGGTTGGTCCTGGGCATCTTCCGAACAATCTCTGGTGCCCCCACCAGGTCGTCCTCTACCCGACAGCCAGGCCCCATCCTCAAAACCAAATCTCACCCCATCCCTCACCTGACCAAGGCCTTGTTGAGCCCCCTGCCTTCAGGTAAAGTCTTCCTGCAGCCTCCTCTCTCACCTCCTTTTCACACTAAGCGCCCTTGCATGCTTCCAGGCCTCTGCTCATGCCATGCCACCAACCAGAGGCTCTTAACCCTTTCTGTGTATGTGGGACTCCTATTCTTCCTTCAAGATGCCACTTAGATGTCACTTCCTCCGGGAAGCCCTCAACTCTTCAGTCATGGTCACTTCCACTTCCAAACCCCTGCAGCAACCAGACACCCCCTTATTGTGCTCATCACCACTTCTAGGTCAGGAGTGACTCCCCACTGGGGCTGGCATGGAACAGCTGCTCAGGAATGCCAGTCAAAGGCGGCTCTTGCGGGCACCTTTGAGGCAGGGCATCGCAGCTCTTAGAATTGCAAATAATTTTGTGAACAGCATGGGTTTTCCTCCCAGGAATTTAGGCCCAACTTTGAAAAACACTTTGGATTTTGGAAATAAGAACAAAAATCACAATAACAGCTGAAACGACACACCGTTAACAAGTGTTTACCAGCTGCCAAGCCCTTTACAAGTGTGATTTCATTTAATCCTCCCAATATTTTATATAAGAACAAACCAACGCCCAGAGAGGCTGAATAACTTGCCCAAAGACAAACAATGTACAAGTGGCTATGCCAGGCCTTGAACCCAGGCTATCTGGCCCCAAAGCTATACTCCAGAGCACCACAGTCAGCTGTCCCTCAAGTGATGGCCTTACAGGGCAAAGGGATTTGACCCAGATTCCCCGGCAGGCACTGAAGTCACTTATTGTTGAGCCCTTCGGCTGTGAGGGGCACTGGGCCAGGAGTCCAGGAAGCCCAGAAGCAGGATTTGGCATGGCCCCTGTCCAAGTGCCAAACCCAAGGTGGTGAGACTGTGGACAGAGACCACCAGCCAAGGGCTGGGCAAATGTTGAGGCTCTGTCAGGGCTGCTTGCAGACACCGTGGCTCTGCAGGTGGCACCTGTCTGCTGAGGTTGAGCAGGGTGGGGCAGGGGGGAGTGTGCAGTTGTACATTTAGTCACCAGCTCTTTACTCACTAATCCTTTATGGATAAATCAGCTTCATGCTTCACACTGCACTAGGCTGAGCCGGCCAGGCTCCCCGCCCCCAAATGAACTGGGTGTCCTTCCCTTGGTATGGACACTGCCCCGACATCAGGGCACCTCTTGCATAGCCTGGTCACAATCTTCTATGCACCTGCCTGGCTCTCTGCTCAACTGGGACCTCCTCCAGGGCAGGGCTAAGCCTCGCACCCCTGGGTCTGAGGCCCAGCTGAGCAGTGCTCAGACCCTTGCTGATGTGATGAGGTAGGCACAGGGAAGCAGACCTGCATCTGGAGGGCACGTGTTCAATGGACTAGAAACCAGCAGAGTCCGGGCACCCACACGGTCGGCACATGTGACCAAACTCAGGCTCCTGGGAGGTGTCCCCAAATGCAAATGGGGAAACTGAGGCCAACAATCTGAACCCTCACACTTTAGTGTCAGGGATGCCAAGGAAAGAAAGACACTCGAGAAGGGAGGGGCTGGGTCAACTGTATTAAGGGACAAGAGGAGACTGGAAAGAAGAAGAAGGAACAGCTGTGGAGCTCTGGGGAACAGCCCCTGCAGCCTTCACCCTAACATCCTGCTGCTGTGTGGTCAGTGATGTCACCACCCCGTTTCCTATAGAGGAGGAAGGCACTACCTTCCACAGAGGAGCAAGAAAGACCAGGTCCTCTGGCTGGAAAGCTGCCCGAAGCCTCAGGGACCAGGTGAACAGAGTGTGGGGAGGAAGGTATTTATCCAGATTCCCCTGCCCAGACTGCCTGGTGGCCCAGGAGCAGATGGGCACACAGAAGCGCCTGGGGCTCCATGAAGGCCTCAGGGCGCTGGCCCAGCCAGGGGGCCCTGCAGCGCCCCCGCACCACAAGCCTCCTCTTCCGCACATCAGTCACTGTCCTCCCCTGCGCTCCCCTTCCAGAAGAGGAAGGCAGTAGACAGAGACGAGAGGCTGTGTAAATCACAGGAATTAGCGGGATTAGCACAATTTCTGGGTAAACACCAGGCGCCCAGGGTCCCAGGCAGCCACTTTCACTCTCTGAAGCTCTTCTGATCAGAGGCAGATGTCTCAGCCTCATCAACAGCCTTACCTGGGCCCCCGAGGACAGCAGGGGGACAAGACTCAGGGTTCCCAGACTCAGCTGGGGGCCTGATGGTCTGTGCTGGCTTCTTTCACGCAAACCACAAAAAAGGCTCCCAGGACCAGAGCTGGGAGCACAGCACTTCACCAGGGGCAGGAGGAGAGCACACCCCCACGCTATCTACGAAACTCGGTGTCCAGCACGCCTGAACTCAGGAGGAGATGCAGCCGCACCTCCGGGGTCTGCTAAGGGAAGGGGGGCATGGACCCAAGCCACCAGGAGCACCTCTGCCATCAGGAGACTGCACACAGATTCCTGCCCTCCCGCAGGGCCCTGGGAGCACTAAAGACCTCTGAGGCAACCTCAGCCATCTGCAGATCCTCATTCCAAGGGTCTGGGTGGAGGCAGGGGGCAAAACAGCCACATTTTTTTAAAAAGTCCCATGGCTACTTCTGATGCACTGGCAGGTTTAAGAAAAACTGCACTGGGTGCTCATAAGGTTGCTTCCAGCTTCCAAATAAGCTTTAAGTTCCGATTAAAGCAAGGTTGTATCAGTTGAATGAGAAAAATAAATTTTTATCTTCGTTCACTTGGAACTGGAAATTGGTGTCTCCTTCAGCCATACACGTGGGCATCAAATCACAGTGCCCATGAGCCTGCCACCAGCACAAGTCACAGATGTGCCCACACTTGCTCACCATGGCATTGCTCTGAAGGTTGCCATCAGAGCCCCCGACCTTACCAGCTGGGCCAGCACATGTATGACTACAGCACGCAGGTGGTGCCTTTAACATCTGCTCATCGCAGTCAGTACAGCTGGTTCCCTCTGTATTTTATTCTAGCACTTACAGCATTATTCAGAAGGGGTCCATGGCACAGAAACAGTTAAGACCTCTGATAAAAAAGGCTGACTTGAAGAATAAATTAATTATCAGAGCAGAATGAGAGAATCTCTCTGAAACCTGCAATCCCAGACACCTCCCGACACCTGGCTTCTTTGAACTCCTCTAACGAGTGAGTCACAGGAATTAGAGCGTCTTCCCTGGGCAAAATCAATCTCCAGGAGAGATGAAACCTTGCCTCCCAGCAATCGCAGGCACCCGGGCCATCGCGTTCTCAGCTCCTCTCTGATCTCAGCCATGTGGCATGCGTGCCCAGCCCCACACGCACAGGCATGCATGGGCACACATAGAACACACAGCAACAACCACTACCACAGTCACATGCATGAATGCACACACAGACCACATCCACACATACACAGCCACATACATGCATGTACACACAGAGACCACATACACACATACACAGCCACATACATGCATGTACACAGAGACCACATCCATACATACACAGCCACATACATGCACGTACAGAGACCACATCCATACATACACAGCCACATACATGCATGCACACACACAGACCACATCCATACATACGCAGTCACATACATGCATGCACACACAAAGACCACATCCACACATACACAGCCACACTTGGGCTCTTGGGGCACACTGTCAACATGCACACATGGTTATATGCCACACATGCATGTACTCACATACATGACCACACTTGTGGGCACACAGTGACATAAGAGATGCACACATTCACATGTATGTGTACAAAGGTACACACACACATACATACACTGGAGATAATAAACACCCGCCTGCCTTTATCATAAAATTATTTTTAAGATGAAATGAGCTAAAACACGTAAAATCTCCTGGAGTGAAGAGCATATTGCCAATGCGACACAGATGGAAGGAAAAGATCATTATAACCTCATTACAACTGAAAAGAGGGCTTTCTCTCAATCTCACTCCTGGTCCCAAGGTCCCGAGGACTCGTCCTATATCCTTTGAGTGGCTGAGCACCAATCATCTCATCTCATCACCTCAGTGTTGCCATCTGTGAAATGGACATTTAAAGTGTGCTCCCGGCCTAAGGGATGACAGTCCGACACCACAGTGCAAAGGCCAGCACGTCAAAGCAAAGGGGTCCAACTTTCCATATCAGCGGCATGAGGGAGCCAGTCACGGGCCTCAGCTCAGCACCACCCCAGCCCAGACCGCAAGTGACGTGCACTCCTCTACCTGGTAGGAGAAAGAAATGGGTGAAGCGAGGGTTCCCTAGGGCTGCTCCAAACTGGAACACTCTGCTGGCACTTCATGGCAGGATCAGAATAATCCTATTTTCAAATATATCTGCACATATTCTCCCAAGTGAGAATCTGTGCTCGGACCAGTGTGGTCCATGTCAGCTGTGTCTGTGGCCACAGAGCTTCCCCCAGCTTTAATATGGAGCATCCTCCCAGCCTGCCAGGGTGGAGAAGACAGTCACCCTTCCCAGCACAGTCCGTAACTATATATTACAGCAGTCGCCCACAAACATGGGTCCTCAGTGGGGTCTGAGCTAGGGCTGGCCAGGCGGGAGGACCTCTGCAGTCGGGCGCCTTTCTCTAAGGAAAGGTCACTTTCCTGTGGGGGCCAAGCGGGAATGCAGGGGCTTCTGCTGGCTACCCACTTGTCTGTGGGACCTCAGGCCCAGGCTGCACCTGCTTCCTACTTCTCTGTCCACCTGCCTGTCTCTGTAGGTGAAAACAAAGCCTATTGAAAGGGCTCCAAGGGGGCCCAGCAGCACCCAGCCTCCGAGGAAACCCAGACGCCAACACCGAAAGGGGCTCCAGGCGGGGCTCATGGAAATATACCTCTGGCCACCAGAGATGGGTCGGGAACAGCCTGTCACAGACCTGTCCCCTGGCTCTTCCCTCTTCCTGTGGGCCCCTCATGCACCACCCTGGCCCGGGGTTCCCACAGCCCCCAGGGAGCCCCTTGGGGAAATGAAAAACTCACAAGGGGAATCAGAACCTGCAGAAGACCCTTGGGATCCTGGCCTGGTCACATGTGGGGAAAACGGAAAGGCCAATGAGGTCCCCATTCCCCCCACCCCATGGACAGTGACTGGGCACACACTCCTTTCTGAGATGAGCAGGAACCTCAGGCTCTGCTAGTGTGGGAGGCACTGGTGCACAGCAACTGCTCCTTAGAGACGCAGACCTGCCTCTATGTGGCTTTGGGACATAGCCTGCTGCCCAGGGGGATGTGAGGGCAACGAAGAGAGGCAATTCCACAAAACAGAGTTCTTCTGAAATCCCCCATGGCATACTATGTGAGGCCCTCCATCCTGTGTGACACAGAAGGGTCCCCTTGGAAGGCACCATCATTCCTTGGCTGCACTGGGAGCAGGGAAAGAAAAGCTTGGAACCTTTAAGCACCTGTAGGTGCCCACACCAGGCCAGCACCTCTCCTTGTGGTATCTCACTGCCTGCCATGGTTACCCTGAGGGGCCGATATCATGATCCTCACTTTACAATAAAATAGGCCCAGAGAGGGTAAGTAACCCACCCAAAGCCACAGAGTTGACAAGTGGCACTGCAGGTCCGCTAGATTCTGAAGCCCACACATTTTATACTTTTTCCACCACAACAGAACTCTTTGAGTCTGTAGATCCCACCACGCACAAGGAATACTGCAGGGGTGTCAAAAGGTACAGTTCATACAGAGTTTGTTGGTGGCTAGAGCAGTACAAGCCCATGGAAGCTCAACGAGGGAGGGCAACTGGCTATGGCGGTGGAAGGGACTTGCAGGTGACCATCCAATCGGCCCTGGGGTTTCAAGTCAGGAAATGAGAGGCCTTGAGCTTGGGGGCACCCCATGGGAGGGATGGCATGAGCTCGTGCCCTTGGCACATTCTGGAGGGAGAAAAAGAAAGGAGGGTGCTCCCACAGGGAGAAAGGAGCAGGCGATAAGCCCAGTTGAAGGGGGCTGTGGGGCAGGAAGGCTGGGGAGACTGAGGTTTAGGAAGAATGTACCTCCTTGCCTCCTAGTCTCAGACACACTTCTGCTGCACAAGCCGGCTAGCCTGGCTCCCACGATCCCAGCTGCTTCCAGGAGCTTTGGGCCAGAGGCCTGGAAGGTGGGAGCAAAGCCCTCACCCTCTGGCTGTGGTGAGGGGATGGACACCCTGCAAAAATCACTCTCCTAGAGGGTGCATCGTACACTCCCTGAATGTGTTTTCCAAGTATGGAATTTTCCTCATTGCGCAGGCCCTGGGCTTGCTGGTGTGCAGAAAACAGATTATTAACCCTAATTCACTGACTGGCTGGGCTGGAACAGCAGCCGGCGCAGCCAGTGGGAAATGTGGGCCCTCCTGCGGCAGCCAGCTTCTGGTAAGAGGAGATGGGTATCAGGAGGACTGGGGCTGGCAGAAGGCTTTTTTTTTTCTTCTGAGAGGGTGAAGGTAAGAGCTACTTCGAGCTTGACACTTCCATTCACTTATACTTGAGTTTATTTTCTGAAAATACGAGGCCAACTCCACCCCACCTGCTTTTGCCCTAATGTGCTCCCACCCAGAGTCCTACTGGAGCTCCCTGTGCTGTTCCTGAAATGTCAGTCCACTCTGGCACACGGCAAGGGCCACAGCAGCCGCATGTTCAGAGAGCGCACCCTGAGTGCAGGCTGGAGTAATCCCAGCTCCACCCAAAACTAGCTTCTCAGACCAAAGCCTCAGTTTCCTCATCTGTACTACGGGGATACCAAGAGCACCTCCCTGGTGGTGAAGATTAAAAGCACAGGCCAGGACATGTGAGTGACCAGCTCAAAAGTTCCCACTTCGCCATCACTGTAGCCTGGGAAAGACCGTCAACCCGCCTGCCCACTGGGGCACGAAGACCGGTCCCAGGCAGTGTTGAGGGGCCAACCCACCGACAGGAAGCCTGTTTGAGATTGGACAAGGCAGCCTGTCACAGCCCCGTCCTCTCCACCCTCCTCCCCACCCCTTCTCCACTCACCCCAGTGCCTCTGCCTCTGGAGTCTAATGTGGGAAGTCTCAGGTTGGCACTTTTTTGGAATGTGCCATCCTGCTCCACTGCAAACACCCGTTGTCTGTCCCTTCCTCTGTGGAGACCCCAGAACTCCAGAAGCCCTGGGGGGGTCTGTCCCTGCCACCCCCACCAGCACACTGCCAGCAGAGGCACACTCCCCCTGGGCCTCCCTGGCTCCCGCTGGAGGAGGCCACTGTCCGGAGAACAAGGGGCCCGCTGTGCGCCGCCCAGCCAGACCCAGATATTTTAACAGCTGCATTGTGTGTTTCTGAGGCGCGATTCCTGAGCAGGGAGGAAAAACAAGCTTCGCCTCTGCCCGGAGGAGGGAAAACAGACCGCCCTGGGCAGGCTGCAGGCCGCGGGAAGGCCTCCGCAGGGGCCCGGGCTGGGCAGGGTGCGACGGGAACAGGCCTGGCGCACAGGAACCAGGGCACCGAGGCCCCCGCAAGGGCCCCCTTATTCCGGGACTGGGCAGGGGAAGAGAAGCAATGACAAAGGCCCGGTGAGTGGGGAAAATCTTGGAAGGAGGTTGGGGAGGGGGTTAGAAAGGTGAACAGGTGGGGAGGGACCCACAGAACAAGGTCCGAATCCCTGCCATGGTTCCAAGGCCCCACCTTGGGGTGTGCCTCCCTTGCCCCTCCAGGCTCACTCCCCCTCAGCACCCCCTTCTAAGCTGAGCACAGTTCCTCACCCAAGCACGCCCTCCAACCCAGCTCCCAGGATGCAACCTCCCCAAAGCCCTCCCTGCTGACGCCATCAGCCAGGTTAGGGGTCGGTCCTGTCTCAATTCCCTGGTCAAGTCATCTCTGTATTTTAAGGACCTGTTTACGTGTCTGTCCCCTTTCATGCCCGCCCCAGACATGGGCTCGGTCAACATTTGATGACTGACTGCGCAAATGCTCTCTGGCACTTCAGCTGCAAGAACCCTCTTCTCTTAGCCCCCCTTAGGCCTCCATCCCCACAAGGTCAAGCTGGCTCCTATGAGCCATCAGCACTGTGGGGTGAAGAGTCGGAGGGCCAGGTGGAGGGGGAACACGGACTCCCTCAGGTCAGGGGTTGCTGTAATCACCTAGGAACATAAGCCACAGGCAGTGGTAGCCACACTGCTGCGAAGATATTCAAAGCAAAACTGCTACTGGCCCAGAAATGCAGCCCTTCCCTTAACGTGTAAACTTGAGAGCACAGGCTTCGTTAGGCACGGTGCTCAGCACTCAAGACCATAAATCACTGGGCACCTACTGTGCTGTGGGCACACACCATTTTCAAGATGAATTTAAAAAGTGAGTATTTGTTGCTTAAAAGGTGCTGTTTGAGCCACTGTACACCCAGAAGAGCTATTTTCTCCCAGTGGAAACAGAGGCACTTTGGGGTCAGAGGCATGGGGCAGGTGGCTTTCCCACATCCTCCCAGTCATCACCCAAACCACAGCCTCTAGGGGACCATGGGGACCCAAGCCTTTACCCAGGTGGGAAGAGGGAGGGTTGCAGACCCAGATCAAATCTCACCTCTTCAAACATCTTGGCACAAGTGACCCAAGTCACAGAGGCTCTCCCGAGGAGGGGGCTCGGCAGTCCCGAACACCACCTGGCGATGGAGAGTTCTGGGCTGGCCACAGGGGGAGGAAGCTCCCCCATCTCACTGCTGCCCCTCAGAACTGGAAGTGGGTTTTGGGGCTCACTGAGCCCGCCCAGAGGTAAGAACCTTGGCTTGAGTTCTCTGCTTTAGCCCTGGTGAGGACCCTTGAGATGGTGAGGCAGTCTCGCAAGGAGCCGCTCTGGGGCCCAAACTGCATCTTCCTCACCTCTTCAGCCTTCTCCCTCTGATCCAGGAGTCTGGCACCAAAAAAGGCCTCCAGGGGTCATCCCGTCAGCCCCCTGGTCAGGCAGCTCAGATACAGGGCAGTCCCTTGCCAATGATGCAAAGGGCTGTCCCCAAGCTCCTTACCAGTTCACTCCTCAGCTGACCACATCACTCCCCCGCTCCAACTGTACCCGGACTCACTGCAACTCTGGGTAAGTGTCCCCCCATGGCTGGGCTCAGTGCCCCGCCTATGAGATGGGCAAGCTGGACCCCCAGGGAGCGCATGTGATGTCACAATTGGTAGAAAACAGGAATTCTGGCATGTGGGAAGCAGACAGGATCCAAGCCACCTGCATCCATGAGCCAACAACTGTATACTGAGCACCAACAACCTCCAAGGCCTGAGGTCACCCTCTCCATGGGTGGTGCTGGGCCTGGGGTAGGGGCAGGACAGGGGTGAGGAAGATTCAGGGCGGCTGCTCTGCCCCGCAAGGCTCTGGGGAGAGCCAGGCCAGTGGGTGGCCTGGCATCCTGGTTCGGTTTGTGCAGAGCCCTGCTCTGACTTGCCCAGCCACGGCCCTCCCTACACCTTCCAGGCAAAGCCCGCACCCAGCCCTTCTGTCTGTGTCTCTGCCAGGCTTCTTTCCCCAGACTCTGCCAGCAACCAAGAGCCAGCACCACCTTGGCGAGTGGCCAACAGGGGTGTCCAGCCTTCGGCAGGCATCTAGGTGCAGGAGGTGGGAGGAAGGTCGCTGGGTAAGCCTCAGCCCGCGCAGTCCTAGCCTCTCCCAGGCTTCGCTCTTCCTCCTGCATGCCCATATACCTTCACATGCCCTTCTGGCAGTCCCATGTCCCAGCTTAAACCAAGTGTCTGGGCTCCCAAGCCTGGTGATCTGACACCTGCCCCTAGCCCTGTGTGGGTCAGCTGCGGCCTGAGCACCTGCCCACTCGGGGAGTCCAGGGAAGTCCAAGTCTACGTGACTTGGTACAAGCATGAGATTCTTCATTCAGGTGGCACACATTCTTGAGGGCCTACTGCCTGCCAGGCTTAGGGTTGCCACCTTGACTGCGGCGGTGAATTAAACACAGTACTGCTCCCCCAAGGAGGAAGGGGACAGACAGCAAAGGAAATGGACAGTGACAACCCTAGAATAAGCTTCCTGATAGAGAGATATGTTCAGGGGGCTGTTGGGAGCCTTAGTTAGCCTGAGGGACGTCAGGGAAGGCTTCTTGGAGGAAGGGGTGAACAGCATTTTCAAAGGGGGCACAGGTCAGGTCCAGAATGGTCTGCTAAAGCAGGCGACCCATAGCAGTTGGCGGGCAGTGTCAGGCAGCAAGCAGAAGGCAGGGCAGTGAGAAGCCCTATGGCTCTGAGTCCTGGAGGTCAGCATCTAGCAAATGGTGAGCACTTCCCACGGTGGTCCAGTGCCAGTGGGAATATGTCCAAACTCCACATCTGGGCACAGGAAACCCAAGGCCTCCCTCACCTCATTGCCACTAACTCAGACCTAACCCTCTGCATGGGTTATAGCCAGAAGCCTGCAACCCCCAGTCACCCCGCCTACAGGCCTCTATGCTCATGGTCTCTCCTCAGAAACACCTGTCCCCCCACTCCTGTCTAATTAATTCCTGCTTATACGTTCAAGGTTAAGGCTGGTGTCACCTGCCCCAGTAGTTTCCCAGCCCTCCCACCCCAGGCTGGCACAGTGCCCTCACAGGTCCCCATGTCAGCTGGGGCATCCACAGCTCAGCATCCGGGCAGATGGTTCAACTCTGCATGACCATCTGCACTCTGGGTGGTTCCACTCTTTGACTTTTGCTCCCAGCCCAATAGCCGCCAGGAGCACAGTCGATGCCCCAGAAAAGCACATTCAGTGAGAGCCATCCCTACGTTCCGAATCAGCCACCTCCCAGAGTCCCCCACACCATGCCCACTAGTGGCTGCCACACAGCAGACAGCTGCTAACGGTTCTTTGGTTCTTTCACTGACCCCGATAGCCTGATAAAAAGAGGCAGCCTAGCTGGTTGATCATATCTTAGAAGGTGCCGGACAGATCTCACTGGCTGAAAAAATCCTACTCACTGCCTGAAATTCTACCATTAGAGTCACTTCTTTGAAACTTTTTAATTTCAAGAATAGCCTATTAAAGGCAAAGTGCCCTAGAATACGTTAGGCCTTAAGTGGTTATATATAAAGTTCCTTTCCCTAAGTGGGGGAAGAGGGAGGGGAGTAAGGAGAGAAACTGTGGGGACCAAATGCCAAAAACCCTGTACCGTTTTGCTGAAGGCTGTCCTTGGCTCTAACTGCAGGTCCACACCCTCCCGATAAAAGAAACTCGTCTCTCTGCTTGTTCCTGCACTTCAGTGTTTCTTGGCAGGATACCATATGCAAAATGAAGTGGCTTTGTAGTGTGCGCTGCTGTGCGCCTTCCTTCCCTCCTTTCTCGAAGCTCTCCAAGGCGCACTCAGTCAAGCCCTTTTGTTCTGGCCTCTGGGAGGCTTCCGGAGAGGAAACGAGAGTGCTCCTGGAAGCCCAAGCCTACATGCAGCCCTTCACTCAGTCTCCCGCCAGCTCCACCGGCCAGATTTGTGAGTCTAAGTGCCATGGGCTAGCTCGGCTTCCAGGCTCCCTGACCGGGACTGTCCCTAGGAAGATGCTCACAATGTCCCCAGCTCACGTGAAAGGCCAGGGTGACACATGGGACTTCCTCCAATGAAGGGAGTCCTCCAAATGGGCAAGAAGCCACAGAGGGGATAACAGGTTTAGGTGTCGGCTGGTCACCAGACTGTCACCAGTCATTGCTCACTTATGCTGGGCTCCCTCCACCCAGGACACATCTGGTGGCTGCAGAACTTTGCCCGCCCCCGACTTCAGGTCTGCCCATGTGAAGAGACACTCCTCCAGGTCCTGGACCCTATGCCTCCTTCCACAATGGCACCATTCCCAGTCCCTCCAATCAACTGCCTGCTCCAGGGACACAGTCCACCAAGGGATCCTGCCCGAAGGAAATCAGAGATCACAGAGATCTAGAAGTCAGCCTCGTATTCCACTCAGGAATTCTCTACAGCAATGGTTCTCAACTGGGAACAAATGCACCGCCCAAGAGACATTTGATGACGTCTAGAAACTTTTTTATTGTTTCCAAATTGTGCTACTGGCAGCTCATGGGCAGAGGCCAGGGATGCTGCTAGACATCCTACAATGTGAGGACAGCCCCCACAACAGGGAATCATTCAGCCAAAACGTCTGTGGTGCCAAGGTTGAGAAGCCCTGAACTACAGTATTCTAGACACTTCATCATCCAACTTCTGCTTGAATACTGCCCAGAGGTGGGGAGCTCACAACCTTTTGCTATCAGGACAGGCAGTGTGATGAAACACTGGCTCTAAAGCCTTAGTCTCCTGCTGGGAACTGCGGGCAAGTGACCCAGCTGCCACTCACCTCAGGATTTCTCAGTGGAAAATGGAGCGAGGAATTTGATCCCAGGATTGTTATCAATGAGTTCACTGGTCCAGCACTTCACACACAAAAGGCACTTAAAACCAAGGAGATGGTCTGGTTTTAGAACAGACCAGAGAGCAGAGCTCCAGCTACCCCAGTGACTGCTGAAAGGCCACCACTGCCTGTAGAACATCTGCTAAGTCCCTGGACTGTCTCTCTGACTCTGTCACAGGTTAGAAGGGATGAGTGAGATGTTCACTGCAGGGTTAGTTACACTTGCAAAACCTGGCAGCAACTTCTATGTTAACAGGAGGGAAACCATGCTAAACACATCGGCATTTACAGCAATACACTGGGATAGTATTGCAGCTATCTCAGGTCATCATTATGGAGGCAAAAAACAGAAATGTTTGAGATCAGATGGTGAGAAAATGAAACAATGCTAAATGCATACTATAACTGCAATAAGGCAAATGAACATATGTGCGAGGGGGAGACAACAGGTAGGGGAAATCTTGTCTTAGGATTATGGGACTTTGGGCAATGTTGGGTTTGGGCAATGTTCTTTAATGTAAGGGTTAGACAGCGTTTCCCATTAAAGTGGTATTTACTAATGACTGTAGAAAAACAACAGGAGAAACGACAAGGCTAGCCTTGCTCTGACCACAAAGGAGATGAGAGTAGGAGAAATCTCAGAAGGCGACTAGGTCCGTGGCCACTTTTATGGGGAGCCCCCAGGCCTCAGAACAGGCTCTGACCCCAGCAGGGCAAGGAGGAAGGTCTGCCCACCCAACCCCACTGCCCAGAGCTGACTCTCCCTTGAGTGTCCACCAGAGCAAGCTCCGCTCCCTACCATTTCACTCTGAATTGTCACCACCTCCCTCTTTTCAGAGGAGAAACCAGGATCGAGAGAAGTGAGGCGGTGGAGAAGCAGCCCTGGGACTTACCACCTTCCACAGCCCCCAGTGGGTCCAGCATCCACCAGATGCTTGACTCCCCACCCTAAGTGAGGACCCTCCCCTTCAGAGGCCAGGAAACTGGGCTGAAGGGTCCTCTCCACCCTGATGAGGCTGCAGCCCAGAGGCCATGCCCCAGGCTGGCCCCAAATCTTGGGAAGCACCAAATTGAATTTATCAAAAATATTTTCCAAAAGCTCTCAAAACCTAAGTCTCCTCAAAACATGAAAAGAAAGCCCCTCCCCCTACACCTCCGCCCCACGCAGGGCCCATTCAGGTCGTCCCCACAGCGAATGTTCAGAAGCTGGGAAGTGTGCTGCCTGCTTTATTTCCCCTTTGCTCACCGAGCACCAGAGCCAGCCCCACGGAACCATCCCTGCCCTGCACCCCGGCCCCACGAGGGCCAGAGCACAACCAGGTTAGGCAGGGCCTGTGTGACACTCTCCAAGGCGGAGGTGGGCCCTCGGGGCCCCTGCCCACCTGCCCCTCCTCGTGTCCAGGAGGGAGCATGCCACAGAGTGTCGGCCGTAGAAGGGCCTGGAAAGGAAGCCAAAGATTCAGAAAAGGCAAGAATGGAGATGATTTGGGGAAGAAGAGGCAGAAGCTGGCGTTAAGAAAAAAACACCTGCTTTCTTCCTCAAGGGGACTGCACATGCCTTACTGCCTCCCCCAAACCCAATGGGGGGACTCCAAGAAGGCTGAGTTTGGGGAAGGCATTCCCACTCTTCAAGGGATGACAGAATCATTCAGGGTGAAAGGAGATCCCCCAACAATAAAACTAACAGGGCTGTTCTTGTTCCCCATGGCCCCACGCTCATCCATCCACAGCCACCTGGCACCTACAAGACAGATGCTCAGAGACCCAGCCACGTGCCCAGGTGAGGTAACACTCAGACCCAGGCCTCAAACCCCTGTGGGCACAAGTGCCCCTCCTAGGAGGCACTGCCTCTCTTCAACCCCCTGATACCTACCTCGCCTCCCCAGAGTCTGAAATGCCACCACTAAGAGGCTACCCGCCTGGGCTCCTTCTTTCCAGCTCCACAAGGCTTTGTTAAAATGGAAGCATCCTGGAGATATCTCTGAGAACGAGGGAGAAACGCCTATTGGGGCCCTGCCCATACAGGAGTCCCTCACAGTTACCTCATGTCAAACTCCTATGCATTTTGACCTGTGAGGATGTACTACCATGATCCCCATTTTAGAGACTAGTAAACTGAGGCTCAGAGAGACTAACAGCAACTGCCCAGAGTTGCAGAGCCAGTGCCAGTGTGGTCAGGTTTGGCTCCAAAGCCCCAGCCCTATTCTCCTACAGTCATTTGCCCACCTCACTGAACGCTGTTTCTCCAAATTCCTCCCTCCCCTCAGCACACTGGTCCAGTGAGGGCAGCAGGCAGGGGGAGACCGGGCGGAAACAGCCCCTCGATACCTGGCCCTGTGGGATGCATGGCTTCTGTCCTCTCATCTCATCCTCCTGACACCCCAGCTGTGGGCTCAGCTAGTGTCTCCTTTTCCAGAAGAGGAAACAGTGGCAAAGAGACGCTTATGACAGGGGCCAATGGGAGTGCAAGAGGTGTGTGAGTCACACGTTGAAGCCACTCAGGATTCAGGTGCCTTAGAGAGGAAGGTGAGCCAGCTCCAGGCCCAGGGACAGTGAGAGATGCCAGGGCTGACCACAGCCCACAGCCTCACCGCCCAGGCAGAGGTGGGGCAGGGGTCCCGCACCAGCCTCTGAGATTCTGCATTGCTCAGAAATGTGCCAGAAGCCCTCCTAAGAGTTCGGCCAGGGCTTCAGTGGGCGAGGGGACCACTCTGCGAGCCTCACTGGCTTGAACTGAATGGAGAATTCCCCTCCCTCTCTGGGCCTTGGCTCCCACATCTCTAAGACCACCTCCGGCCTCCTCGAGCTCGGGTCTATGAGCTGGAGCCAAGGTCCCCAGTTAAGGAAGGTGCATGGAGTAGGGCAGGCATGGGGTGGCGGAGCGGTGCTGACGGCAGCCCAGGAAACAGAGCTGAGACAGGCCTCCAGTGGAGTGAGACCACATGAGCTCAGGGCACAGGGCACCGGGAAAGAACCAGGAGGGAGCCGAGGCCTGGCTGCTGCTCCTGTTCCTGGCACCTTCTGGGTCTGTGGACCAGGCCTGGGGACAGGCCCTCGGGGCACTCACAGCAAGGCTGGCAGGCAATGGTTAGGACAGACAGGTGATGTGGGGTGCCGAGAAGCGCAGGTGGCAGAGACAGCTGGAGAGCAGGAGAGCAGAGTGGGCAGGGCAGAGCCCAGCCAGGGACAGGGCTACAGGAGGGAGAACATGTGTCAGGCCAGGAGTCTGAGTTTCATTCTGAAGGAACTGGGGAGCAACTGAAGGCTCCTAAGCAGAGGGTGATGCAATCAATGTGAATTTACACAGGGAGGCTTTGCATCATGATCTCAATGCTCCTTGTCACTCTGCAAACCGTGGCACATTTGAGATGGTTCTTAGGTCCCCACAAGCCCCTGCTTTACCTCTGCTGGGTCAAGCCCCTGATGCCACAGTTTCTGACCCTGAAGGAGGGTGGAGTGGAGGGCAAGACCACCGGTAGTCACTGTCATTGTAACTTCTGTTGAAGGGAGTGCAGGGTCATCTATATTCAAGGGACTGAAGATTCACTCCCCCTCACGATGGGTCCATCAGAAGGCTGTGGGTGACTGGACCAAGGGAGCAGCATCCTCCTACTGGGAGGGGACAGCTTGGCTGGGGTCAGGTAGACAGGCTCCCAGGCCCAGCACTGCCGTTTACAGGCGGAGGGATCTTGGCGGGAGGCATAACCTCTCCAAGCTGCAGCTTCCTGTCTGGAGCTGGCAGTGATACCATCTATTCCAGAGGCCCCCGGGCCTCCCCACCCGCCATCCCCTCAGATCACACACAACCTGCCTGCTGGAAAGTCCCTGCCCCTCTGAGGAAGCAGAGAGAGCGGCGGCCACCAGCCTCCTCCGGGGAGGCCTCCGCAGGGTCTGCGGGGCTGCCGTCCATCTCGCTGCCTCTCTCCTTCCCCTTACCTCGGATCTCTTACTACTTTTCCTATCTTTCTCTCTCTCTTTCTTTTCTCCCCACGCCCTCCCTCCCTTCTTTCACATCTGGCAAGGGGCCAGCCAGCCGGGGCCCTGCACAGCAGAGAGGCCACCTCTGCTTCTCAGGAAGAGCTGAAGACAGCGTGCGGCTGGCGTGGCTCCCAACCTTCCAGCCGCAGCTCAGCAATTAGAGCTCGGTCTCAACGTGTCCACCACATCTGCACTCAAGGACAGTCTGTCCAGCTGCTCAGGGCTCTGTGTGTGTGCATGCGTGTGCATGTGTGGATGTGTGTGGTGTACACACACCAGTCTTCCCTTTTCAGGGATAACTGCTAAGTAAGGTCAGAGTAATAGATGCCTTTCTGAGAACTGAGAACCCCAGAGGTATTTACTTACTACGAAGAGAGAACTGTTTGGCGAATCCACATTCCTTCCCCATGCAGTGATGTCTACTGGGCTGAGAAAAGATGTGTGTGTTTCCTTCCCCCGTTTCCCTAAACACAAACACGCCCACGGCACAAACACACACTCAAACACACTCACACATGTAAATACACTCTCTGACCCCAGACAGCTCAGCCCTGCCTCGGCAAGTCTGGAAAGGAGAACAGAGCATGAGGGGCAGGTCCCAGCTTGGGGGGCGGGACAGCAGCACAGTGGTCAGGAGCAAGGATTGGGGGTCACATCACCCAAGAGTCTAAGCCCGTCCTGCCCCTTATTTGCTGTGTGCATTTGCAAGCTAGTTAACACCCTGTGCATCCGCTTCCCCGGGGGAAAAGGTGAGTTAGACAGTGGGCACGGTATGCCTAGCACAGAGAAAACCCTCGATAAATGTCAGCCATGATCGTTACTGAACCACAGGAAGAGTGGCAGACACACTGGGCCCGGACTCTCCAGGCAAGGGCTCCAGGTCCCCCAGGCCTCCTTCCAGGCTGGTCTGTTCCAACTCCTTCTCCAGGTCAGGCGCTCGGACTTTGGGGCACTTTCTCCCAGCCACCAGTGTGCTCAACCTTAACGCCTGCAGTTTTCATTGCTGCCCAAGGGGCCTGTTGAGCCAGGAACTGGCTGCGGGAGGTTCTGGACCCACTGCTGTGCCCTGGCCGGGGTCTCACTCACACCCTTGGGCAGAACCCATGGCCTGTAGGACTTCATAGGCTTTCCAGATGGGACCTTGAGAGAATGGCCCCCCTTCCCGAGCCACAGCTCCCTAGTTTGTAAAATGGAAGGATAATGGAGCTGATCTCACGGGGGGAGGTACATCCGTCTGTCCATCCGTAGGAGGAGGCTGTGAAGACTACACAGCCAGGGCACACAGTGCCCAGCTCAGCGCTGGCACAGGTGGGGCACAGCAGTCAGCACCTGGCTTTCATTTCACACAGGGAGGGGTGTGTGTGTACAGGAGGGAGGTTTCCGCTCTTCCTCATGACTTGTGCTGCCCTGAGGGCCTGGCTCCTGGGACAGCCACACGGGGCCTCTTACCCCAGATTCTCCACCTTCCATTTCCCCTGAAGCATCCACCTTCTGAGGCAAGGCGGGTGGCCCAGGTGCCCAAACCCGGCGCTGCACCCGGGGCTACGCCCTCCACTGGTTCGCCCCAACTCTGGCATAACCAGGCATAGCCTCTCACAAAACCCCTGGGGTTTCCCACCCGGCCTGGTGGCTTCCCTGTCACAGCTCCCAAGAGCAGGACAAGCAGACAGAAGGGGTGCCAGGTTCTCCAGAATCTCACCAGGAAACCCCTTGCCAAGGCCCACTTGGCCATGCCACCAATTTGCCATACACCCCCTAAACACAGGTAGACATGTCCTGAGGTGACTTCATCCCCTGGTCCCACGCACCAGTCACAAGTGCAATCTGAGTCCCCACCTGCCTGCTCCAAAGGTCCCCCAGAACTCAGGCAGAGCACCTGGCCCAGGCCACTCTGTCACCACCCTCCTGAGACAGACCAGAGACCAGGGCTTGGCTTAGTCCATATGTCACCTGTCCTGGGAACCTGGCAGACAACCCACTTTGCTCCCCTAATTATTTTCTCTGTTTGTGTGGGTGATGCGTGAGCTGTGAAGATTGAATCAAGGACAGGAGGGCAGGTGAGTCACAGGAGAGGGGGCACTGAGTGGGGAACTGTGAGTTCTGAGAGACTGAGTGGCAGCCGGAGCCTGAGGGAAAGGAGCCCCTCTCAACCCGGCAGGAGGCCCAGGCTGGCTGTGAGGACTGAGCCCGAGAGGGATCTTACCACTCGTCAGGGAAGTCCAGCTCCGGAGGCTGCGAGGTATGGACGGAAGGAGAGCCCACTGGGTGGGGTGGCAGCTCTGTTTGCAGTGGGCACCTGGACGCCTCCCCTCCTCTGAGTCCTGCACATTGGAACCATGGCCCTGCTGCTCACAGCCAGCGCACCTGGCCGAGCCTGCGCCCCACGGCTCCCCAGCAGATTCTGCACCCTGAGTCCTCTCCACCCTGGGCCCACATGCCCCATTCTACACACAGGTATGCTCGCCACTGGTCCCCCAAACATGGTGTCCACCTGGAGGAAAAATCTGCCAAGACCCTCCTGTTCTATCTCCTGCTGCTGCCATGCTCCCCTGCCCATTCCTCCCCCGGCTGTGCAGGGCACAGGTCTGAGGGTCCACAGGGAGGTGGCACGGCACAGCAGATCCCGGGGTGCCCCCCAGCCCATCTCACACCTATGCTCCTGGAGACATACCAGCAGCCCCACACACACAACAGGCAGTGGGCAAAGAGCAGGGGGCATCTGTGGAGGCTTCCCTGCCCTCCTCTCATTCCAGCGCCCACTCACCCACACTTCTCACTCACACACCCCACGCACAGCCCACATGCAGACTGTACTCGAGCTCCACATTCACTCACATACTCAACTCCCACACCACTCATACACACTGTCACACTCACACAAACTCACAGTCATGCTCATTCACACACACTGGCTTGTGCTCACATACTGATACACACACACACACAGAAAGGAAGTCACACACATTCACACTGACATATCCATACTAACACACACACGCACGCACGCACACGCACGCACACACACATCCACCACTGACAGCACTGTCTCCACTGCTGGACAGCCCAGTCCTTCCCTGACAACAATGCTCTGCTCATGGCTGGGGAGGAGGTGGAGTGGAGTCCCTCTGCAGAAAGAAGCCTTGGCTCAGAGGCCATGGAGATCGCCCTGTGCTCAGGGCTCCTGATGCAACCCCTCAGCCCCTCAGCCCCACCCCACACACAGGCCGGCCCCCAAACCCTCAGTCCCATCCCACACACAGGCTGGCCCCCAAATCCCCAGCCCTATCCCACACACAGGCTGACTCCCAGACCCACCTCACACACAGGCTGGCCCTAGAGACTTCCATTCGCTGGACCCTCCCCTCACACCTCCAACACTTCTGGCCCTTGTGGGGAGAGAGCCAGCCAGGATGCCTCCACCCCTATGAGCCCCAGGCCTCCACAGCTCTCCCAGCCAACCACTTCCTCTGGACCTAACAGCTTCTTGTTCACACAGAAGTGGGCTGGATGAAGGATGAGAGCCCAGCGCTGAGTCCAGGATCTTGGCCTGGCCCCTTGCATACCAACCTGCCATCCACAGGACCCAGCTTCTACCACCAACCCCACCACTGACCCCACACAAACATGTCTAGAACAGGGGAGCAGGCCCAAGGCCGACAGGGGGCCAGGAGTCTGCTGGGAACCCAGAGGAAACTGCAGCCATCAAACACGCTGGGACAAGCAGACAGGCCAGGGCTTTCCCACCCCCGCCCGCCTTCCCTGGAGAGCCAGCAGCCAGCGGCCAGGACTGCGGCATACACCTGGGAGCAACTGGGACCAACCTTTCCAGAACAGCACGCTGGGGCCGGGACTGGTCCTGTTCACTTCCGAACCCTCAGTGCACACCCTTCAGCTGGGCAGGCTGACACAGGAGGCCTCCTTCAGTTTCTAAAGGAGTAAACACAGTCTCTTTCCCACTCTAGAAGACACCTGGGCTCACGGCAACTCTTCCACATGGCCCCGTGATTTCATCTTCAGCATCACACTTCCAGCTCACCGCCTAGTATTTCCAGCTACACAGACCTAGGGAGCCTCTTGCCTAATCCCTCATCTTACAGAAGAGGACCTGCAGCCCTGGAAGGGTAAGACACTTCCCTGATGCTGCAGAGCAGGGCAGGGCCAGAACTCACCTCCTACTCCCAGCGCCGGCCGTCCCTTCCCAGCACATCCAGGGCTCCCGGTAGGAGAGAAGACAAAGGAAATGAAATTGAGTGGGGTCTAGAGCGGGCTCGGATCTGCCTCACGGCACCTGACTGCCCAGTCCCGAATTCCCGGCCTCTTCAGCATCCCTCCTGTGTCAAGTGAGCCCACAGGCCTCAGCCACAAGTCACCAGCACCTCTCCCACCCCAGCAAAGAGCATGGCTAACATCTCGGTGCTTTGGAAGGCAGATGAGGGAGCCCCCGAACTGGGGCACAACATGTGCATATGACCCCCAGGATATCTCCTGGGGTTGGCGCCTTAACTTTCAGCAGCATCTCCATGACCTACTGCCACAGAGATTCTCCAGGCCCAGAGCCCTGGGCTCTAGAAACCTTGACCTCCAATTCCATGCACCTGTCCAAACTTCTCAACAGCAGACAACCCTGACCTCACCCAGTCCCCTCCCAAGGGCCTGAGGCTACTGGCCTTTCTTTAAAAGGTGAACAGTGGAAGGAGTCAGGCTTGGGTCAGACAGCCTGGACTCCAAAGCTAACAGTGCCTCTTACAAGCCATGTGACCCACCTTCTGAGCAGGCTCCCATCTGGACGCTGGGTGTAGCAGAACCTGCACTCGAAAGATTCAGTGTGTCCACACATGTCAGGACTACTGCCCAATAGGTTCTTAATGCCTCTGCCTTCTCTCCCCCTGCCTCATACCGTCCCCTGCCTGCCCGGCTCCATCACTGGAAGGCCAGCACCCAGGTCGGCCCCATCTCAGAGCACTTGCTGAGGCCGCCTGGCTGATAAGACAGTCCCAGCACCCGGGCAGAGCCTAGCCAAGGACAGGAAATTTGTATCTGCCTGGCAAAAACATTAAAGAAGGTCCACGGGCGAAGGGCCGTAGAACGTGACGCAGCAGGAGCCCAGGAGGAGGGCCAGGTCTCAGCCAAAGCGCAGCCTGTGCTCAGTGGCCCATGCTCTCAGCCAGTGTGGCACGTGACCAGGCTCGTGAAGGGACTATTATTCCCATTTTACAGGTGAGGCAGCCGAGGCAATTGCCCAAGTTGACACTTAAACCCAGGTCTACAGAACATTCCAGGTCGCAGGCTCACCACCCCTTTGCTCTCCAGCCTCAGGGAATCAATGTTAACTGGAGAGGCTGGGGAAAGGCCTTGGGCACTCTGCTGGAGCGTTCAGAGAGCGAGGTGCCCACTCCCGAGGCAGACACTGCCTGCTCCTCCAAGCACTGCAAGTGTGTTCTGCCCGTTTGCAGAGCACACAGTCTGCTCACAGGTGAAACCAAGGCAGCAAGTGGGCATGCAGAAAACGCCACCAACTACCTCTGGCAGGAAACACCTGAAAGGCACCAGGAGAGGTAAAGTATATAAATAACACAAGCATCACAGAGCATAATTATTAAATGTTGTCATTTCGGAAGAAAATTAATTAGCAATAGCTGTAGCTGTCTTATGTCTGCTTAAGCAGCGTGCATCTCAATTAAAATTTAATTGCCACCGCTTCAATCACAGCAGATTAAACGGCTTGAGATGCTGAGCGGGCTCATGTCTACACAAAGCTTGAATTAGTGTAAAATGGAAGACCTGTCTCGGAAAGGGAGGGAGGCGTCAGACAGGGAAGCTGGCGGGACAGCCAGGTCTTGGCATATTCACGTGCCGGTGCCCGCCAGTCCTGGCAAGGGGTGTGAGCTTCCAGGCCTAGAGTTGGATGCGAAAAAGGATTCCTCCACCTCCCACACAGACCCACCCTTGGAAAAAAAGATTTTAAACCTGACAAGAATCAGGCGAATTCTCATGGGAGCCCTGACTGTGGGCCATAAGCCACATGACAGAATAGGGTCCCAGGTGAAAAGGTCAGGGAAGAGCTGACAATGTGCCATCCACTGGAGGAAGCAGAGGTCTAGAGCAAGGATGACCATGGGCTACAGGGTCACATAGGGGAGCAGGACCAGTCAGAGGTGATAGAGAGTGGTGAGAACTGTGACAAATTGGAGCACACAGTCCCACTGGAAGTCCAGCAGCCACTGCTCCCGCTGGCTGGCACTGCCCATGCAAACATGAGGACCCAGATTCTCAACAGAGTCAGGGTTTTGATTTCAAGTTTCCTGAATTTTAATACACAGTATAAGACTAACCTAAGGGTTATCAATACTGAACCTATTATCTAGGAATTTCTGCAAATAAATACAGACCAAAAGTGTCATCTTCGAAAGTAGTGGCTGCCAGGGGGTGAGGACTGACTGCTAGCTGGGTCCAGGGTTTCTTTCCAGGGTGGGGAAAATATCCTCCAATTACACAGTGGTGATAGTTGTATGACTTTGTGACTATTCTAAAAACCACTGAATTGTACACTTAAAGGGGTGAATGTTATGGTATGTGAAATAAAAGATATGGTCTTTACCTTAAGTGCACCCAGTGGCTGCAAAGTTCTTACCAACACAGCTTTCACTCCCATCTCTCACATATGTCTTGAGAGCCTGGTACAGGCTGGCTCAAGGTTAGGAGCTGGGCAGACATCGGGGGAGCCCTTAGCCTACACCCAACATCAAAAGAGCTTACAATGCTCTTCTCAGTTTTCAGATTGTGTCAGGGAGGCTGCCACACACCTCAAAATTAAGATGCTTCTAAGTGAAGGGTGGTGGGTGACAGGAGGGAGAGAGGAGGCCAGGAAGGAGGGAAGGTGAGGCACCTCTGGTCAGGAGCTCAGCCTCAGCAAGCGCCAATGGTCTCCCAGCACCCACCCAGTCCCAACTCATCTCCTCCTCCACGAAGGCAGCACCCCACTTTGAGCCCTGAACTGTGCCTCCCACACGTGCCATTCGGCGGAAGCAGCTACTTCCCCCTCCCCAGGCCAACTGGAAGCTGCCTGAAAGCAGGTGCTGCGCCTGGGAGGCTCTCGGAGGACACAATGAATGATGTTCATCATCTACCTTTAGCACCAACCAACAACGCCTGCCTGGCACGGGGCACCCTGCCAGGGGATCTGGCACGGATTCCGGAGGAGGCGACAGGAGCCTGGCGGCACGGTGGGCTGAGCAGCCCGAAGGAGACACACCGATCTTCCCAGCTGACAGCAGCATCCTGTCCGAGCTGTCACCACGGGGGACGATGCCACACGTAATGTTTCCCTCTTCAAGCTGCCGACTTCACCTTCCCTTTTTTAAAAAGCAGAATCTGAGAACATCACCCGCTCTCAGGAACACTAGTATCCTAACCCTGTGCCTGACTCCACGGGGCTGCACTGAGACCATCTCTCACCTCCTCCCCGAAAGTACCCTGAACACTTCATTTAGGCCTTAACAGCGTTTCCAGCTGACCCACTGGCTCCACTGCGAGTCATCCGCCCCACAGGCAGCAGCAGCTGTCCCCGAGAAGCTGTTTGTCATAGGAAAGTACGGAATGCCAAAGTCGTGAAAACAACTCCAAACGACCCACAACAGGGCTGGTTAAGTGATCACAGCATGTCCAAACGACAGAATATTCGTCATTGAAAATAATATTTACAGACTTACTTAACGCCATGGAAAGGGCTCGCTGCAAAGCAGCAAATGCAGCAAGAGGCCTAACGGCGGCCCAGCGCCGGCGACGGTCCTGGGAAGAGAAGTGCCTGTTAGCACTGGGAGCTGCTGAATGGTGGCCGTCGGGGAATGTTTCCCTTCTTCATTTACATTTTCCCAAACTTTCCACACGGATTATTTGTTTACAATTAATAAAAAATACACCATTTTACCAAAGCAGAAGATATTGTTGTTGTTTTTTAAATGTATCTTTATTGATTTCAGAGAGAGGAAAGGAAAGGGAGAGAGAGAGACAGAAACATCAATGATGAGAGAGTCATTGATTGGCTGCCTCCTGCATGTCCCTGACTGGAGATCGAGCCCACAACCCGTGCATGTGCCCTGACCGGGAATCGAACCCTGATCACCTGGATCCTAGGAAGACGTTCAACCACTGAGCCACGCCTGACTGGGCCAAAGCAGAAGATATTAATGTCCCCTCCCCACCAAGGGCCAGGTGTCAGGCACCCAGAGCTGGGAGCCTCCAGCCTCTGAGCCCAGGGCCTTGGCCTTGGGGCACTCAGGACGGCTCCTTCCTTCAGCTCAGCCTGGAACTGGCATCCTGGGTGTTCCTGGGACTCGGAATGTGCTGCCCCCAGTAAGACACTGGCATTTGCTGAGTGCGCCTGGGTGCAGGGCACCACACCAGCCCCTGGATGCCAAGTGAGTCTTGGGGGGTAAGGGAAGGAGTGGAGAGGACAAGGGAAGGCTCCCTAGAGGAGGGAAGCCATGGGCATTACCAAAGAATCTGAACATGATCCCATACTAAGGTTGGCACAACACCAACAGTGCCAACCTTTGTCCTGGGCCGTGGCAGACATTGCTAATCGTTTACTGCGCATTTCCCAGCAGTCCTTGGGTTCCCTCTCAAGCAGGACATCAGTCAGCTCTCCCAATCCACTGCCTGCCAAGGGAGGCAAACCCCTCCATCTGTGCATGTGGGCAATGCAGTGCCTAAGCGGGCAGCGGCTTGATCACACAGGGTTTGACATGGTCACTATGGAAACAAGGGTGGCCGGTGGGCAGGGAGACCAGGAAGGAGACAAGGGCAAAAATCCAAGCACTGGAGGCATAAAATATGAGTGTGAAGCCCCTGAGCAACTGGAGGCCTTCCTTGGACGGTGACAACAGGGAGGGAGGGAGGGAGGGGAGCAGGGCCACATGCCCTCTTCCACACCAACTTCCTCTCTCCTAACTTGGAGGAGGCCAGCCCAGGAAGCCCAGACTGGGCACTTGGCTGAGCAGCTGAGGGCTTACTGCTGGGATGGACGGACGCTCCCCAATGACAGCCCAGCACCTGCCCGGGACTCAGCCTCCCCGCCAGAGTGGCAGCCCAAGCCACGCTTACTTGCTCTCCAGAGCACATGGCTTCCAGGAGCACACATCCCATCTTCCTGAGGAGACAGCAAATGTCTTTGAGAAGAGGAAAGGCCCTTGATTTACCCCTTAGACTCACAGGTCTCAGAGTTGAAAGGAAGGGCCCTCGGACCACACCCAGGCTGGCCGGGTCCTCTTCCTAACGTAGAAGACTCAGAAATGTGGAGCCACCTGCCCAAGGTCACAGAGGTGGAAAGGACGCAGCAAGGTTAAGTTCAGGCCAGTGCTGTCCACTGCACAGCTCTGTCCTGAGTCCAGCACAGCGCTGAACACTGAGGTGCCCACTAACATGAGCTAACTAGCTGAGGGGTGCAAGGAAGGGCAGTGCAGAACCGGACATGGCCTGAGCGCTGGCCCAAGGCTGAAGGCACTGCCCTCTGCACTCGTTGCCTCCTCACACAGGGTGCACATGGAGAGGTCTGAGGGCACATATGGAGAGGCTCGAGGCTTTGTGGAGCCAGGACGCATGCAGAGCTCACCAGGGGCACCTGTGTCCGATCAGCTGGCTGCCCCTCTATGTTCACTCGGGTGTGCTTTCCAGAGAAGGCTGACTTGCTGCCATGGAGCCACACGTGGCCAGGCCAAACAAGGTTCCTGGTAGACTCAGCCTGGGCAAGCAGGGCAGAGGTGGAAGTTATAACCAGTGTCTGGGCTCCACGGAGGTAACTCAGATTTGGTGTTCTAAGGCATACGGCTGGATGTGGTGGCTCACAGAGGAGGCCTCTTTCCATCTAGTCCCTACTACCTGTCAGGCAAGTGGAGTCAGCATTGCTGGCAGACCCCAGTTGTTGGATTATTATTATTATTATTATTAAAGAATGCTCACCAGGCACCCAGCACTCTATTGAGTTCATCACATTGGACAACCTTCACTGACCCACACAACACTCTCAGGGGACCCAGCCACATTTTCAAGATGAGGAAACCTGGGGTCCCAGAGGTTCACCACCTTGTCAAAAACCAAAGAGCGGGAAAGGGTGAAACCAGAATTTGGCCTCAGGTCCTGCCTTGTACCATTCCTGCTACACATCACCTCAAAGCACATGGCCACCCTCCAGTACTGACATGTCAAATGTGGAGCACCTCCCCCAGTGTCACTGATCATTCACCAACACAACTGAGTACCTTTATGGCTCAACCAAGCACAGATCGGGACCCAGACAAGGGCTGCTCCCCACCCTCAATGCACCCCTGGTCCAGCTGGGAAGACAGATGGGGAAACCATCATCAACACTGCATCTGTGCCCAGGGAAGTCTGAGGTGGGGTGTGACAAGAAGGTGGCAGGGGTGGGAGAGACATTCCAGTGGGAGCTGGGCAGGCAAAGGCCTGGAGAGGAGGACACTGTGAGCACCAATGGGAAGTTGCCAATTCTGGAGCAGAGAGGATGAGTGTTCAGGGGTAGGTGGCTGGGAACACTGAAGTTAAGAGTCAGGGAGCCTCATAAGGCACCACAAAGTTGCACAATCCCAGGGGATAGCAGTGTGTTCTATGCAAATTTGGCTCCAACAAGAATACAGAATGAGTGGTGCCTGGAGTCTGACCACCGGGGCCACAGCCTGGGGAGCAGAGCCTGCTTGAGTTGGAAAGGCATGAGGGAATGTTCTCACCTCTATTCTCAGACAAACTGGGGCTGGGAGCGGGCAGTAGAGGCATCCAATCCAAGGGAGGAAAGGTCCCTACACATGGGCTGTGGGGTTACAGGGCCCCAATGACTCAGACACCAGCAGGGCTCCCTCCCATCAGTCAAGCTCAACTGAGAGATCAAATATCAAAGGCCAAGCTCTCAGGGCTTCCAGCCAAGTCCTGAGCACCCACTGCTCCCAGGTTTCTAAGACCCACTAAGAACCCTGGCCAAGCTGGTTTCAAATCAGCTACTCCAGTCAGCTCCCTCTTCTGCAGGGCCAAAGGGGCAGGAGGCACAGGCATCTACTCATCAGCCAGGACCTGCCCAGCCAGGTGGACTGCTAGAGGCTGTGCACTCGCGCACACACACACACACACACACACACACACACACACACACACACGGAGTGTTTGTGCACTCAAACTTCCACACGCTCTAACTCAAAATCCATGCACAATCATAGAAGCACTCACACATAAATGCATGCACATACAAACACACACAATAACTCAGACACACTTCTACATTCACAAATACAGTCACAGACAAGATGCACACCAGATGCACACACACACATGCTCACACATAGTGCTCAGGCACACACACCAGGAGCTCTGCAGGGGCAATCTCTGAGCTTGCCTCCTACGCCTCGGGAAATCATTTCCCAAGCTCCAGAGCTCAGAGTCCCCACAGTTAACTGCCTTGGCAGCAGTAGAACCTGGTGTTAAACCCGAGTGGCCCAACTCAGGTGCAATGATGCCCCAGCAGTTAGAAGGGCTAGGCCAGGTCTCTAGGGCACGGAGGGGACTTTGTGCAGAGATGACTTCCCAGAGAAGGGGCTAAATACACAGGGCCATGAAGTTCTGGGGTGTCCCCAAGCCCCAGACACCCAGGGAACCCTGGACTCTTCCACTGTGCAACAGAAAGAGTCTATAGGTCTCAGGCTGCACTGGCTGTCCAGCCCTGCCTGTGGGCCGGCCAACAAGTGGGGTGCAAGCTTGCTTTTGCCCAGGTTACAGACGAAGCTCGCAGTACGGAGTGAATGTCCACAGGTCCAGGACCCTCTACTGACTTTCCTTCATTCCTCCATCTGTGAATCTGTCTGTTCATTTAACAACACTGGCTGTGGGTACCAGTGCCAGACACCAAGCTGAGTGCCAAGCAGGGCCCCAAAGTCAGAGTGGATCCTGGGTGGCTCCTAGGGGGAGAAAAAAGCGACTTCCTGTCCCAGACTGTCGTGCTGTTGGGTCATTTCCCAGTGAGGACCCTTGTTACATCTCATCACTGAGAAGCCATGATAAGGCCCGCCAGCCTAGGAGAAGCCCTCAAGTCTCCCAGCTGAATGGATGAATGGCTAAAAGAATGGGGACACCTGCTCAGTCCCCCAGGTACATTACCCACCTATTAAATGTTCCTGGCCTGCCTTTCCAGAGCTCCTCTCCCAGAGCCAGGCCCATCCAGGCAGGGCAGGATGGGCTGGGTGAGAGGGAGGCTGCAGCAGGCTGGGCCCGGCCCATGGGTCTAGGAGGCCCTTGTGGACGGGCAGACCCAGGCCCTGATGGCCTGGCACACTGGCCATAGGCATTAGTGTGAGAAGTAACTGTTATTCCACCACCACTGGTGCTGCAGTTTTTAATAAAAATGTGCCAAGGACATGGCTAAGACTGGAGAAGAGTCTTAGACTGAAGACTAGAGAAGAGTCTAGGTGGCTCTAGGTTCTAGGAGTGTCAGCGATGAGTGTGACTGAGCCCGAGAAGCACACATGAGCACGACATGAGCAGCGTCACTAGAACGGCAACCACCAGGCATCGAGCCTTTGACATGCCTGACCCAGGGCCCACACTTCTGGGTGACCTCCCTCACATCTCCCGACGCCCAGTGAACTGGGGCTGGACCACCTCCTCTTCCAGTGGCAGGGCAGGAGGCACAGAGCAGAGAAGCACATGAGGGTCACGCTGCTCTCTGGTTGGGAGTCAGGGCCGAGGCTCGTTAATAGCTCCTGGGTGAGGTGAGTGACCCAGGCAGGGGTGGGGCAGGCTGGGGCTGCTGGAGAGAGGGCCAGCAGGGGACAGGGCAGAAGGCCCCTGGGTGAGGCGGGGAGAAGCCCCCTCGGCTCCCATGCCCCCATGCCAATTTGGTGAGGGTATTAAAAAGTTTCTTTTCAATTACTTCTTTCTTGGAAATTACTAATAGGGCTCTGATAGAGATGCGAATTAATTTCCCAATTGGTTTGGAAATGAGGAGACCCATAATTGTTTGACCTCTCACCAGCAGCAGGGGGGAAGAGGGGGAGGCTTCTCAGAAGCTGAGCATGGATAAAAACATCCCCACTGAACATGCTCAGCCCCAGGCCCCAGATAGTGCCCTGCTCGGCATACCCGAGGACCTGGCCTCACGCTCTGCTCATGCTCAGAAAAGTTCTGGGTCCACCATGCCATGGGGAATCCTCAGGAGCCCAGGCTCAGCCCCTGGGAGGAATTCAGCCCACAGCCCAGGCCTGTGGCTTGGCAGGCAGGCAAGCCCAGTGCACCCTACAGAGGAAAGGAAAAGACAGTGGCCCTTAGGTATGTCTGCACCTCATTCTTGAAAAACCCCAAGAGATGGGCATTACACTCACTGGGTGGGTGAGGAGACTAAAAGCCAGGTGTTACGTGCCCATTGGTGAAAACTTGGTTTGGCTCTGAAGGCCAAGTTCTTCCTGACAGGGCCTCCCTCTATCTCCACTACTTTCTAATGGATGGGTGAATGCAAAAATGCCTTCGATCGAGGCTCCTACCTAGTGACACCACAGACCTGGGAACAGGCCCCACACAGCACATACCTGTGACTAAAGCTCCTAGAACTGGCCCGGGAATTTTGCTAGAAGTTTTTAGAATCTATCCATATAATAATATATTATGAGAATGGTCATTGGTTATTTTAGATGTTAACTGTATCATGTCATGTCATCTAAGTGACTCATAAAAATCAGCCTGCAGGCGGGCACTATACCATCCCCATTCTACAGCTGCAGAACAGAGCTAGGATCCCACCAGGAGAGTCTGAGCATAGACACACTCCTCCGCTGCCCTCACCACCTCCCTGGCTTTCTCATACTTATGACGAACACAGAACTTCATGTTACAGGGGAGGGACTTTTTCTCCCATTGCTGTGGCGTGGTCCCCCTGGCCACTGTCTTTTTTTCTCTGCTGAAGGCAGCGTCCATGCCCTTCTACCCCAGAGCTCCTCCCTGAATCCTCTCTAGACTGGCTGGGAGATGCTCCAGGAGCCCTATTCCTCCCAGGTGAGGAGCTTGGGGTCCGAGGCCAGTGGGCATGGGGCCCTCTGCTTCCCTGTCACGTGGGCCCATTTGTCGGGGCCTGCGAGGTGCAGAGAGTGGAAGTCACGCACTGGCTGCCGCATTTCCAGGAGAGGCTGACGTGTCCAGACTGAGGCACCACAGCTGGACTGAAGGCTATGAGGTCAGGAGGGGTCAGCTGGCTCTAGACAAGCTGTGGAACAGCAGGAATAGCTCACTCAGCCCAGCCTCGCCAGAGTGAGTTACTGAGCCCTCGGAGCCCTGATGTAAGGAGACACCACCCAGCCACGCGAGAGGGGAGCTGGGCAAGAGACCCAGGCGCCCAGGACCTTGTCCATAGAGGGGCTTTTGTTTGGAAAACAGATATCAGCACTGTGACAAATGCTGTCTAGATTCCAAGAGTACTTTTCCTGTTGCTTTTAAATTCCAAATTCTCTCTCTGCATCAACATCTCCTATCTCACTCCCTGTGTCGCCTCAGGCCCACATTGGCACACGCCGAAAGGAAATCAGACAGCAAACTTAAAAACAAAAGAGACAGGTCTCAAAGACACCTAATGACCTTCGTCTCACCTCCACATGGACTTAATGGAACCGGAGCCAGAGCTCTGGCGGCGCCATAGGGCCCCTCTCATCCTGCAGAACCTCCTGTGTCCCTGAAGCCCCTTCCCCAAATAAGCCCTAATGGCCTAATGGGCCTTAATGGAGGGGCAACAGTTCCGAGTTTTCACCCCTCCCAGCCTACTGCCCAACCAACCTTGAGCAGCCCACCAGGCCCCAAGGCCACCCCACACCCTCTCCTCAGTGCCTCTCTGCCCCCCGCACTCACTCATGCCACATGTGCCTCCCTTCCTGCTTCTTATTTCCACAACTGCCTTGGCCCTGCTGCCACATTTGGCTTCTCTGGCCAACCCTCTCTTTAACCACTCGTCACTCCCATTTACTGAGCACCTACTGAGAGCCAGAAAAGCAACAAGGAAGATGGTGGGCAACGAGAAACGCACCAGTGGAAAGCAGCACGGGGTGCTTTGCAACTCCTAGGTACCTAACTGAGCCTGGGGAGTGAGTGCAAGCAGGAAAGACTTCCTGGAGGAAGTAAAGCCAGGAAGTTGGGGCTTTAATCATTCCCTGTTTTCTCTCCAACTGCTTCTCGCTGCCCCAACCAACCCACCACCACTTATCCCCCCTATTCCCCCCCATCCCCTAGGATCCACCACCCATTACCAGATTTAGAAGGCTCCAGCCTCAAGAAACCCCTTATCTGTTTAGGTTTTGGCTCCGACTTTCCTTTCACGGCCCCACCACACAGACACAATACTGACAACCAATCTATGCTCTGCTCCTTCAGTGAGGACAGTCCTCAAAGTCCGTCAAAACTTCCTCTGGGGGACAAGATGCCACATGCCAAGGACAGCACACAGCTCCTTGTCATTCTGTCAAGAAGGCTGTAATTAGAAGGCGGACTCCACACCATGGGGGCTCTGAGCCACCCTCCCTGCTTCTTCCTGGAGAGCTCTTCCCAGGGCCGGAGCACCCTCTGGACACCCGGCCTTGCTGCACTGAGCCTCCTGCTCAGGACAAGCCGTCCAAGATCTTCATAAACAAGATCCTCACCAGGAGACAGCTCCTCTAACTCCCCCTCACCTCTGTCAGCAGCCCAGTCACTGCGGGTCTTCCAGGCCTCCATGTCCTCTCGACCCAGCAAACGTGTCCTTCCTTCCTTCTTTCCTTCCTCCCTCCCTTCTTTCCTTTCTTCCTTCCTTCCTCTCCTCCCTCCCTCCCTCCCTCCCTCCCTTCCTTCTCGCCCTTCCTCTCCTCCTTCCTCCCTTCCTTCCTCTCCTCCTTCCTCCTTTCTTCCTCCCTCCCTTCCTCCTCCCTTCCTCCCTTCCTCCTTCTTCCCTTCCTCTCCTCCTTCCTCCCTCTCCTCCTTCCTCCCTCCGTCCCTCCCTCTTCCCTCCCTCTCTCCATCCTCCCTCCCTCTCCCCCTCCCTCTCCCCTCCCTCCCTCCCCTCCTTGCCCCCTCCCTCCCTCTCCTCTCCCTCCCCATCCCTCCCTCCCCCCTCACACGTGCTGAGGATGGCCAATGGAGGGACATCAGACACTCTTCCAGGTGAAGAGGACAGAGATCTGAGGCCCAGTTAGTCCATCGCCAGTGTGACAACAGTCAGATAGGAGTCTGTCTTGGGTGAGCGGCAAAGAACAAGGGAGGGCGTGGCCAAGGGGGCCTATGGGAGGGGGGGTACATTCATGGAACCCAAGACCAGTCCAGATGGAGCAATAGGTTGGCACCAGGGCTCAGTGGTAATGAGGCCCGAGAAGCGGGCAGGAACAGACCCCGAGGCCTCTAGCCAGGCTCCAGGCCCCCCCAGGGCTTTGCTCACGTGGTCGCCCAATGGGATGCCCTGCTCTTCTCTCCACGCAGCCAGACACTAGCTTTGGCTTCAAAGCCCTCGCCAGGTCCCAGCCAAGGAGGCCTCTCCTCAGATCCTCCGGCCGCGCAGCATTCGGCTTAGAGCTCCAGCCAGAGTCGGGGCGCTCGACACCTCTTTAGCCCATACCTTCGCTTCCAGATCGCGGAACCTCACCCCGAAGAGCAGCTGGGCTCCCCTTCATGGAGGGGCAGGGCAAGCACGGGAGCCGGCAGCTGGGCCTGGCGCCGAGTCTAGACGAGACACAAGCCCCCCGCAGCCCCTTGTGGGGAAGCCTGTGTCCTCAGGACGAGCGCCCCTGTCCTCTCTGTGCCACCTCCAGTGCAACCCTGGCCCCTTGACATCCTGGGAGCCCATGTATTTGTCAGTCTTCCTCCACGGTAGCCCCACCACTGGGGGCTCTGTGAGGGCAGAAATCAGGTCTCATCCAATGTCCTGTCACCAAGTGTGGCACAGTGCTGGCTTCCAGTGGCGCTCAAAAAACACTCACAGGATGGATGGAGACAGAGAGAAGGAACAGGGAGGGTGGGTGGAGAGGTAGGAAGACAGCGGCTGGGCCAGTCCCCGAGGACAACGTGCTTTCTACCAATTTGTGATTCCCCTCGGTCCTCTCTCTCAGCTGCAGACCGTGCTGTGAGGGGAACAGCAAAGCGCCAGGCGGTCGCAGGTCTGGGTTTAAATCCCAGCTGATGTCCTTAAAGCTGTGTGTCCTCGGCAGGCTCCTTAGGGACAAGGCACCTCTGTTTCCCATCTCTAAGGAGCCCACGGCAGGCAGATGCTGAGATGGCTGTGAGAAAGGCAGCGAGGTCTCACACCCAGCACGGGCCGGCCTGAGGCCCGTCTGCTTTGAGGGCGAGACTCCCCCATGGAGCTCCCTAACCCAGAGACCCCTCCTCAGAGGCCATGGCTGCCACCACCGTAAGCTACCCACTCTCAGCAGGGTCCGGGGTACAGGTGACAACCACCTCCTCATGCCTCCAGCAGCACGTGGCACCAGAAGGACCCAGCAGTGTACACACCTCTCATGACCTGAATCTCTGCCATCAGCTGTGCTGAAGATAAACAGCACAAGGCCCGACTTACTCTGCTATTTTGCCTAATTTTCTAATTTTCCCCTTCAGGAGGGAAACAAAGCTTTTCTGGAAGCCATCTGGCTGAGTGAGGAAACCCCGGTCCAGGCAGGTAGACTCTCCACCCAACAGGGGTGGTCCCAGCAATCACCCCTTCAACCGAGCACCCCAAGCCACACACCAGGAAGGCAGTGCTCTGCGCCGGGACACCGCGGAGTCATCGAGGGAAGGCCGCATCCCTGCATCGCTGGGGAGGCAGCGGGCTGCTCCGCCCACTTGCCCAGGTGTGGCCCTTCCCTTGCCTCCTTCTCCTACAGAGGGCCCCCTGGTGACGGTGACACACAAAGGTCAGATGTGTCAGCAAGGGGATGATGGGTGCCAGACCTCAGAGTAACAGTGAAGACCTCAGAAACGGCCAGAAGGCCAGCGTTTTCTCTAAGCCCCCCACCACCACCCCGCACTCCAAAGACAAAAAAGCAGGGACTTTGGTCCCTAAAAGCTCCAAGTTTTAGAATAAACAACAGGGTCAACTTGAGTCCCAACACAAAAGGGACCACTGCCCAGACCTGGGGGCAGGGAACCAGGGCTGCAGGGAGGGAGGGACAAACCCTGGGTTGAAGTGGCAGCTTTCTGCTACCAGTGTCAGTGGGGGCCCAGGCCATGTAACACACAGACTTCTCCATGAGGGATCCGAGCACCGGCAGGCACATGTGCTCCCTTCATTTCCATCCCCTGCCCAACAAATACATGTCACCTCTGATGTGGCTAAAGGCGGAAGGACACCCCAAGAGCAGGTGTTGGGCTAACTGTATTACAGACTGTCCTTAACCGTCCAAAGAGCCCACAGGCAGTGGCCCCACCCAAAATGCCACCTGGCCAGTTTGGCCCAGGCATCACTGGTGAGAAGAGGAGCTGACAGCCGGATGGGTTTGGGTACACACGGGGCAAGACAGCCCTTCTTCAGGGTGGGGACACGGCCCCAGGGAAGGCAGGTGTGGAGCTGAGACCTGGGCAGGCATTGGCCCCCAGTGGTGTTGTCAGTGAGAGGGAGAGTTGAGGAAAGGAGCACAGGAAAGGCAGCAAAGGAAATGGGGCCAGGGGCTGGCGGGAGGCAGGTGCTCCCACACCTCTCTGTTCCAACCTCCGCCCCCATCCCTGAGCACCCCTCAGCCACTAAGCCCTGGCTGGAGACAGTCTGAGAAGGAGAAAAGGGAGGGGAGGACCACCTTAGGTAGGGCGTGTGGCTAGGGGATAAAATGTTCCCCCACGAGGACATTGGGCCCCCGTGGGATCCCAGGCCCAAGGCTGCCTTCACGCTTTTTTTCTCCACTCACCGCCCAGCCCAGCTGATATTCTCCCACCCGAGTCCATTCGCACAGCTCTGCCATCATGCCTGGTCCCTAGCCTGAAAGAAGCTGGTGACGGACACCTGCTGCTCACGGTGAGCTTTCTCCGGGGCCACCGGCCTTTCTCCTGCCACCCCACCTGTACTAAGATCAAGCCAACAGTCGGGTGAAATGTCCCGATCTGTATTGGCTGCAGCAGAACCGAAGCGTGGCCCAGCCTGGATCGCCCCTGCACCCCCGTGCCCGTGCTCCCGGTGAGCAGCAGGGCATTCAGGGTCAGAACCTCCCGGATGGGCTTTGGAGGAGAGAAGTTTGCCTAATGAAGAGGAACTGAGAGGCGGGATTCCAGAAAGACCTGGAAACCTGACGGCAGTTTTGTTTTGATTTTTGCAAGGAGGCAAACACAGAACTTCAGGGCATGTGACAATAGAGTGAAAAGAGACAGGGATGAAGTCTGAGAAACCACCAAGAAGGAAAGACTGACTGCCATGGGCCAGAAGCCAACAGAGGCATTGCGGGAGGGGGTCTCTGGTCCAGCCAGGGGGAAAGCAGGCAGGTTCCATTAGGGGTTCATGGGGACAAGTCACCAAGGAGCTCAAGTCATGATGAAAATGAGTCACCTCCCTAGAATAAGCTGAAGGCAAGCCTCCTGACACAGTGCAGAGGACAGTCCCCCAAATCTTCTAACATCTCCCAAGGTCACCTCAGGCCCCAAAGAAGGGGTGCACTCCCCCTCGCTTTCCGGGAAGCTTTGCTCCTCCAATTCCTGGAAGTTTCAGGCTTCTAGGCATCCTCTCAGACACTCAGGGATGACCTCTGAGAGGCCCCAGGTCCTTCTCAGAGCCCATCCTAAGGTCCCCAGCCTAGTATCCAGGGCAGCGGAGCCTCCAGAAGGTCTTAGAGTCAGCTTGGGCCCTGGCCCAGTCCAGCACATCCTCTTCACATGACAGATGCAGCAGCGAAGGCCCAGAGAGGCAAAGGCCCTGCTCAAAGCCACACAGCGAGCACAAACCAGCTGCCCCTCTGAGGCTGACGGCACATCACCCAGGGAGGAGCACAAGGGAGGATCAAAAGGACATGCGAGCAGCCCTGAGGCCTGAACCCCCTCACTCTTCCAAGGGCTCCATCAAAGCTTTCACCCCAGGGTGCACAGGCTGGACTGTCCAATTTTGCCACTGAACTTGCTGGTCACGTGGCTTTGCACAGCTGCCCCTCTAAGGACAAAGGGAAATCTGCCCGAGGGGTAGGGACAGGGAGAGCCATGACAGATCGGGCACAGGGAGGACCCAGGCCTCAGGACTGTGCCCCTTTCTCTGCTTTCTCCAGAGGAGGAGGGAAGGCCAGCGAAACCCCAGGCTTGGATGTGGCTGTGTGTCCTTGCACAAGGCACAGTCCTTGTGTACAGTGAAAAGTTTCCCCTTCTGTCCAAGGAGAGGACTGGAGGGCAGGATTCTAAGTCCACTGACCCTCACTCAGTCTCTCCTTCTGGGTTTCTGGCATCAGAGTGGCCTGGTCCGGCCTCCGGACAGAGGGCTCCCCAGGGCCTGCCCACAGCCCTCTCCCCAGGCGACAGAACAGAGGCGGCTCTCCCAGCCTGCGGGATGATTTATGGCCTCCCCCGGCCACCCTTCCCAAGGCTGCAGGCCCAGCAGATATTTTCCACTGCCTCAGCAGACTTCAGACGTCAAAGGCAGCCCTGGGTCTGGGCCTTGGGCCGAGCCCCACTTCCCATCTCCTGAGCATGCAGGCAGGCCAGAGGCCCAGGCCAAACATCTGTGCCTGGGAACCAGCACTCCATCACAGGGGAGGGAGAGACAAAGCCGGGCCCGGCAGCCAGGCCTCCCAACCGGAGTGATTCACAACAGGCCCTTCCCACTTCCGTTTTCCCCTTTCTCCCCATGACAACATCTTGAACGAGTGCCTTTGCTGGCAGGCCCCAGCACTCTGGGGTTTTCTGCCCGGACGCAGCTCCCACGCTCGCTGTGCACACAGCGTTGGACAAGCTGCTGAGATCGTGTGTGGTGCTAGAAGTGAAACCCAAACCTCCGGCCCACACAGATGTCCTCAGAGGCCGAGCTCCCAGCGATGGGACCCGCTGGCGTAACCAGTGAGGTGTCTCTGCCTCTCAGCACCAGGCCCTTCCCCAGCACCCTCCAGACAAGCCAGACTTTCCTGTCAGGTCAGGAGCACAATGAGGGCAAGGACAAGCTGTACTGTGGAATTCTCTACACATTTAAAAGGGGAAAAGTCCCTCTAGGGAAAAAACACAAATTAAGCTTTCTGCTTCCAGCCAAGATGGAATAATAGGGACAGGTTCCCACCTGAAACCACCAAATAACCAGACAAAACATTTGAAACAATGGTTTTCAAGACACTGAACATCAGGCAACAAAGAGACAGTGGCCCCTGGGAGACAGAAACAAATGAGGTGGCAAGCCCCAGAATGGCCCAGGCAGCAAGGAAAGGGACCTACCAGAATCTGATGGATTCCTTGACCTCGAGGAGATGAAGCTGAAGTCCAGGGAGACCAGGGCAGCTAAAGTGTTCGAGACAGAGTGTGAGAGAGCTGAACTGAGACAGAGCGTTGGAGGTCTGCAGGGGTCTCCCTGGAATACTGCAGACTAAGATCAGCACATGCAGTTTCCCCAGGGCAGGGGAAGAACCAGCTGAAAGGCTGTGAGAACAGTGCCCAGGGCACAGAAGGCCAGTGTTGGTTCTCCCCAGCCACACTTGAGAACCCCAGAAGTCACAGGGCATTAGGTAGAGAAAGCAAGGATTTCACCTCAAAAGCAAAGAATAATTAGCCATGAGCTCTGGCCCCATCTAACTAATCTTAACAGCAAGATTAAACCTTCCCAATAAATCAATCATGTCCCAGAGAAAGATAAAGAGAACTTACAGGGCCTTGGCCAGAGTGGCTCAGCTGGTTGGGCATCATCCCGTGCACCAAAAAGTTGCCCATTCAATTCCCTGTCAGGGCACATGCCAGGTTATGGGCTTGATCCCCTTAGGGGGCATGCAGGAGGCAGTCGATTGCATCAATAGATGTTTCTCTTTCTCCCTCTCCCTTCCTCTCTCTCTCTCTAAGAATCAATTTAAAATCTTTTTTTAAAAAGAATATTTATAGCCCGGCCGGGAGTGGCTCAGTGGAACGTCAATCCAACATCAATGCGATCGGGGTTTGATTCCTATCAGGGCACATGCCCGGGTTTTGGGCTCAATCCCCAGTCGGGGGCGTGCAGGAGGCAGCCGATCAATGACTCTCTCAGCATTGATGTTTCTATCTTTCTATCCCTCTCCTTTCCTCTCTATGAAATCAATAAAGATATATTTTTTAAAAATAAAAAGAATATTTATAGAAAAACAAAAATAGTCAACACCTAACAAGATAAAATTTACAGTATCTAGGATTCATCAGAGATTATCAGGAATGCAAAAAGGGAGGGGGCAGGAAAATACAACCTATAATGAGGAAAATAATCAATTAATCAAAACTGCCACAGCTGACAGAGATGTTAGAACTTGTAGACAAGAGCCTTAAAGTAGTCATTATTATTATAATCCTTATGTTCAAAAATTAAATGGTGACACAGAAGATAAAAAGACCCAATCAAACTTCTAAACATGTAAAACACACTGGATGGGATTAGTGGCAGATTAGACACTGCAGAGAAAAGATTCATGAACCTGAAGACACAGCAATAGAAAAAATTCAATATGAAAAACAGAGGGAAAATTTACAAAAGAAAGGAGCATGTAAGCTGTGTAACAACTTCAAGCTGACTAATATACGTGTAACTGGAGTCCCCAAAGGAGAAATGGGGAAAGAAGAGTGGAAAGAAGAAATATTTAAGAAAATAATGGCTAAAAATGTTCTAAATTTGATGAAAACTACAAACATAAAGAAAATGTTATAAGTAATCAGAACAAAGGTTATTACCTGAGAGTCATTCATGATGACAAAGGAGGGAGTTAGTTCATCAAAAGGATGTAACAATTCTAACATCAGAGCTTCAAAAACATAAAGGAAAAACTGCAAAAATTGGATTACCATTTGAAAGCCAATCAATGTGATTCACCATAATACCACATCGAACATCGAGAACAAGATAAAGATGTCTGCTCTCACCCTCCAGGCATCACTGTGCTGGAGGTTCTACAGCCAGTAAAACAAGGCAAAATAAATTTTAAAAAAGACACCCAAATTGTAAAGAAAGAAATGAAACTCCCTTTATTCTCAGATGATGTGAACATTTAGTGTAAAATCTGATAAAATCTACAAGAACAATAGACAAAATCAATTATATTTCTAAATGCTAGCAGATTGAAATTTTAAAATTCCATTTATAATAGCTTCAAAAAGCATAAAATATCTCAGGATAAATCTGAAAGAGATGTACAACACCTGTACACTAAAAACTATAAAACATTGCTGAGAGAATTTAAATACCTTGTTTGTAGGTCAAAGTACTCAATATTATTAAGATGTCAATTCTCTTTAAATGTATCTATATCATCAAACACTCAATCAAAATCTTTACAGTGGGGTTTTTGAAGAAATTTCAAGCTGATTATAAAATCCTATGAAAATGCATCTAAAATAGCCAAAGCAACTTTAAAAAAAGAACAAAGTCCAACAATCAGGTAAGGCCAACACAACCTGATTTCAAGACTTATTATAAAGCTCAGAAACTAAAAAAGTATGGTGTTGGTGTCAACATAGACAAATAGATCACAGGAACAAAACAAAGTCCCAGAAATAGGCCCACATATATATGAGAAAAAGAATTTTTTTATAAAGGTGTAAAAGCAACTGGTACAGAAAGGATAATCTTTGCAACAAATGATATTGGAGCAATGAGATACCTTTAAACAAGTAAATAACTTTGATCCATACTTTGTACTATTTATTATAAGTATTAACATATTAACTCAATATGGATCATAGGCCTAAATGTAAAACCTAAAATGTGAATACTTCTAAAGATAAAACATAGAAGAAAATCTTTGTAGCCTCAGTTTAGGTAAAGATTTCTTAGACACAATACCAAAAGCATGATCTATAAAAGAAAAATTTGATAAAATGGAGCTCAGCAAAATTACAATCTTTTACTCTACAATAGATATCATTAAGCGAATGAAAAGATAAACCGCAAACTGGAAGAAAATACTTGCAAAGCATATAACTGATAAAAGACTAGCATCCAGAAAATATCAAGAATTCTCAACACTGAATAATAAAAAACAATCAATCCAAGGTTTTAAAAAAAACCCCACAAGAGTTGTTCAGACATTTCACCAAAAAAGATACGCAAGTGGCAATAAAGCACACCAGAAGAAGAACATCATTCACTGGAAAATGCAAATTAAAACTACAATGAGGTACCACTACATACTTATTAAAATAGCTAAAATTCAAAATATTGACCATTCCAAGTGTTGGCAAGGATGTGGTGGAACTGGAACTCTCATATCCTGCTAGTGGGAATATAAAATGGTAAAGCCCTCTTTGTTAGACAACTTCGCAGTTTCTTAAAAAGTCAATCATACCAACCTCTTGGCCCAGATATACCTACCATATGAGCCAGATGTTCCACCCTCTGTGTTTACCCAAGAGAAAAGAACACCTATGTCCATACAATGACTTGTACAGAAATATTCACAGCAGCCTTATTTGTAACAGCCCAAAACTGGAAACAACCCAAATATCCATCAGCAGACATCTAAATAAACCAATTATGGTATATCCATATGATGAAATACTATTCATCAACAAAAAAAGAATGGGCTATAGATATGTGGATGAATCTCAGAATAGCTGTGCTGAATAAAAGATGCCAGGTCAAAAAAAGAGTACACCCTGTCCAGTTCCATTTAACTTAGAAAATGCAAACTAATGATATTGTGAGAGAAAGCAGGTCAGTGGTTATCTAGGGAAGGTGAGGGGGTGGGAGGGACAGATTCCCAAGGGGCAGGAGAAAACTTCTGGGGATGATGGATATGTTCACTGTCTTGACTGTGGTGATGGTTTGCATACATAAGTCAAAACGCATCAAATTTTACATTTTAAAAAACTCCACGGAGATGTTTTTTCCCAACTATCAGATTGGCAAAGATGGAGAAGTTTGATAATACCACTGCTGGCATGGATACGGGGAAATAGGTACTCTTATAAGCTGCTGGTGGGAGTGTCAATTTCTACGAAAGCGATTTGATGGTATCTTTCCAAATTACAAAACTCCCATCCTTGTGCCCAGAAATTTCATTTCTAAGAATGTATATACTCGCGCATGTAAAGTGACACAGTGTAAAGTAATTCGGTGCAGCACTGCTTATAATGGCAAGTGTCCATCTAAGGACGAGACAAGTAAACTCTGGTACAACCACACACCAACACACCGGCTACCCTCCCTACTGTGAAGAGTGAAGACTCTCCATGTGTGCACACGGAATGGGGAGTAAAAAGGTAAATTGCAATACAAGTTGTATACTATGCTTCCATTTGAGAAAGCACAGACTATAAGGGAAAAAAACTACTATTCATTTTCAATATGCGACTTGCATAAAACTTATTTCAGGACAGATATACACAAAAACTAGTGCCACTGACTGGCTCTGGGAGAACTATGAGGGCAGATGGCTGCAGCAGTGCCAGAAGATTCTATATACACGTCCAGACAAACCTTCATGCCCTCTAAAATTACTCACCTTATAAAGATGTTACTAGTCAATAAATAAAAAAGCGTTAATAGAAATTTAAAATAAGTGAAAAACAAAATGAGTAAGGTTGATCTATAAGGACAGATGTGGAAAGAGCACCAAGACATACTAAGTGAGCACAGAGAAAGCCAGCTGCTGAACACGACACCCAGCAAGACCCAGCTGTGTAAAAACGAGTGATACAAGATTGGGCCGTGTCACCCGAGAAGTGCTGGAGCACACATGCCTGCCCACTTCTCAGTGGCTGTATCCAGGGAGCAGGATTTGGGGGGACCTTCTCACTCACATTACACATTTCTAAATGTTTAAATGTTTTTATCAGAAAAAAAAAACTGGCTTCATGGGCTGCCCTCCACTGGGATATTTTCATTTTTTAACCACTGGCCTAGAAATATGAGTAAAGACTCATAAACATCACCTCACCTTTGATCGTGAAATCTTCCTCTAAATTTACCCAAAGAACGCGATCAGCTAGGGTCAAAGACTTACATCCTGGGGCAACACCCGAATGCGGTGGCCAAGTGGGAAAGTGGATCCCAAAACAGCCGCTCGATGGGATCCCACAATGCGGCAAACACTGGTGAACATAACAGGAAGGTCTGGAAGGACATCCACCGAGAACTCAGGAATGCGGGCCTGAGGTCAGGGGTGGCTTTTACTTTATTCTTTTAAAATCTTTTTTCATAATTATTTTTTAAATGATATGTTTTTGATTTTGCTTTAAAAAGAAAATTAAGTACACTAATAATCTTAGCTCATTTGTACACAAACCCGTTTTTAGAAAAATTACTTACAGGAGTAAAAAAAAAATAACTTTTTATCCAAAAGAGAGGAATCAAAAAACACATTTTGACATATAATAAAGCAAATACCTACCAAAAAGTATTAAGTGAAAATTACAGGAAGCAAATTATAAACCATATAATCTCAAATCTGTAAAGTATGGGGAAGGGCGGGTAAATATTAATAGAAAGGTGAAGACTAGAATTAAGTGGACCAAAATTAACAAAACACTTTTTTTATTCCAGGAGAAAAATCTGTTGTACTATCTGGGTTACGATGACCCCTAAGTGCAGTGAGGACAGGGATATGACGATTTGGGGCCGGGGACCTCTCACTCCAGCAGTCCTATCTGGCAGGATGCCCACTGATGGCCGCAGGGGCTGGCCCTGTGGGAGCCACATGACCACCAGCCTCATGAAGCCACGAGTCTTCTCTGACTAGCCTTGAGAGGGTCAAACGACAGCAGGGCAGGGCCACAGTCCTGGCTTCTGGGCACCACGCTTGGGAAAGGCTCCTCCAGAGCATGGCAGGGAGGAGGTGGCGCCTCGTGATCCCCCTTAGGCCCAGGGCAGCCCCCGGCAGCCTGAAGACACTATACCACAGGTGCCCTGCTGGTCTGAGATGAGACACAATCAGGCCCTCCCTAGAAACCTCCCTGCTGTTGCTGCCTTCCTCAGCCAGCGACAGAGCACGAACGTGCCCAGGGCTGCCAAGCACAGCTCTGCACTGTCACCGCATCTTCCAGCAGAAACTGGGCTCTAAGGCCCAGCACGACACTGACTGTGGCTTCAAACGGAAGCACATGCTAAACGAGAATTAGGATTCGGGTTGGCCGGAGTCTCGATGAGTCACTAGCGTGGTGAACCTGCCAACTACATGGTGCCCGCTGGGGCTGCCTTATTAATAACAATGATCAGGATTTACTGCATGCTGACTGTGCACCGGGGACCTGACACGGATGAACTCTTATCACCACGATGCCCCTAGAGATGGGTCCACACTTATCCTCGCTTCACAGGTGAGAAAACGGAGGCCCACAGTGGGATGTGCAGTCTGTCTCCAAAGCCTGCTCTGAACCCTAACTCCAGCAAACCTCTCAAAACAAGGGCTGATGCACCCCCTCCTTCACAAGGGCCATGCCACAGCCATCTGCACAGTACCCCGCAGGAGCATTGGCCAGGGCACCAAACACATGCCAAGCTGGCTCACATGGAACATGGAGGGCTCGAACATGCCACACAATGCTGCTGGGGCTAGCTTGGGAAAGAAGAAACCCAGGGAAATGCACACTGTCCTCCCTCACAGAGCCGGGGGCCACAGAAGGGACAGAATGTGGGCCGATCTCCTCATGGAGCAGGAGATGGAGGAGGCAGGACAGACTGATGGCAGGGCCACATTCCCAACTGTCCCTCAGCCACTGACGGCCTCTCAGGCAGAGGGGGGGTCTTCACTGAGACAAAGCTGTGCCCTGCCCTTCTACCAAAGGGTATGGAAGAGCCCCCTGTGGGTGGGAAAGCAACCTTAGGAAGGGGAAGGGAGCTGTGATCCTGACTCTCCTAGTTTGGGGACCTTGGGCAACTCCAATAAAACCAGGAAGCCGTAGCACCTGTAAAATGAAAATAATTCCTACTGCATCGGATGTCACCTGGTGGGTGTCCCATACCTAGGGGTGCCAGTGCTGTAACATGCAGCTGAGACACAGGGTCAAGGACCGCTTCCTTACCCAAGTAAATCAGTGAAGTGACATCAGAGTCCAAAACACCCAAATGCAGCTCTCTAGTCACTGAAGTAGAGAAACATGATCCCAGGCCCTGAGTGTCAGGGCTGGGAGTGCTAGCAGTGATGGATTCCAAATGCCTCAGTTCACAGACAGAAATATACGAGGAGAGGCTCTGAGAGGGACAAGGGTTAGTGTCCGAGGTCTCATGTCAACTTCCAGCAAAGCCAGGCTGGACCTCTGGTCACCTCACCGCGTCCAGTGCTTTTCCCACCAATACAGTATGCCTCTCCCCTAAAACCCCCTCAAAGTGGGTATAAAAATACTGTACACAGACAGAATGTGAGGGGCCCAAATAAACTATAGCACAAGCTTAGATTATATAAAAATACAACTCTGTTATATCACAAACTAACCATTTTGTAAACAACTGCTCTTGCTCTCTCAAATCAAGGAGGAGAATCTGGAGACTGCTTGGTTGACCTATTTCTTTAGAGAGGTGTCAAAGGAAACTGAACAAATGACATTTTTTCCCACTGAAAATTTTCCCAGAATTCACTTGTTAATAAACACTTACTAAGCTCAAATGAACAGACAATTGGCGAGACAGTGTTAACTGTTATAAGCAAGGGAAATACCAGGGAGAAGTGGAACCTAGGCCTGACACAGGGAGGACTACATGGAGGAGGTGACTGCTGAGTTATTGGCTTTGTGGATAGGAGAGGAAGAGTATGCCAAAGACCAACAGGAAAAGCCTGTAAAATCCCTGTGGTCAATGAAGAGAGGATGGATGGATGGATGGATGGATGGATGGATGGATGGATGGATGGATGGTGGATGACCACTACTACCCTTAAGTCACTGAAGGTATTCCTGAGGATCACAGTAGAGTTTTCTGAAAACCAGGCTAATCTTCTCCTCCATTTCCCACCAGCCATCACCTCCAACAGGCCCAAGGGGTGACCCTGAGAGGGAGTTATCTTCAGGAAGCAGGTTGGAATTAGGTGGAGGCAGACACCATACCCCCTGCCTACAGATGGGCGAGGGTTAGTTAGCAGGACGCGAACAGGTATGTGCACGTGTGCTGGGAATTCCCTCTTTCCCACAGTTTTGCCTGGCCTGCCTGGCAGAATAAAACCTGAGACCTGAGTCAGCCCAAACCCCAGAGGGACAGAATGAAAAAGTAAAGCTGCTGATCACTCTGCTGCACATCACGATCCCAAATGTTCCAACCCAGAAAGAACGGAGCCCACTCATGTGTCTATCCCACAATATGAGCATAAACCGCACTCGAGTGCCAGCAAGGTGGCAGAGGCATCCTTGGGGCTCACAGAGCTGTCCCTTCAAGGCATCCCAGGCTCTCAGAAAGGGCTCTCTGCAGACTGCTCCCCTGGAGGTTCCATAAATGTCCCACTCTGTCCATCATTTGCCCCAGTTCCTCTGCCTGGGCTGCCCTTCCCTCCCTACCCCCCCATGAGCCAAGTCTTCTTTCTGGAGACCCAGTTCTGGCCCGCTCCTGGGGGAGGTCTTCCCGGCTACTCAGACACAACATTCTGGTTGAATAAATGAGCCACTGCCCAAAGCCCAGACTCCAGGGCTCTTCATTAGTCTGACCCAGGACTCTGCAACCCCTGACTAATAGCTGCCAGGAAGAGTCTGGTAAAAAATTCACTGTGAAGTGGGAAACTTATCAGCCTGGGCAAGGAAAACAGACAATTCCTGCTCCTGGCCGACATTCCTAGGTAGCTGCCTTTTGAGGTCACGCTGGCCAATTCATGACTCTCCTGCAGCAGCCTCCCAGCCAGGCACGGAGGGGAACAAAGGAAGGTGCACATTTGAGAAACCTGCTGGGATTTCAGAGGCCTTCAGCTGTTAACCGAGTTAGCAAGGTGTGCACCTGCTGCGGTGAGCTTAATAAGTGCCAGGCACAGGACAGATGTTCCAGTAAGTGCCAGCTGATTGTCTGATGGATTGCACAAGGAATTCCTCTTGATGGCAACCGCCACAGTGTTTCAAATTCAGGGCACAGGAAGGAAGGTTTAAGATTGCCAGCCTGGTGTGAGAATGACGTGGAACGACACTGCTGCCCGCGTTGCCAGCCCCAGCAGGAAAAGGAAGCCCCATGGCAGCATCCTGTTGGGTCGCGGCACTGGGGGGGCACTCTTGCTGAACCTTTCTCAATCACAGCGTCAGCAACTCTCTGGTGGGGCTGCTCTGTGCACTGCAGGATGCTGAACAGCATCCTGGCCTCTATCCACTAGATGCCAGTAGCAACCTTACAGTTGTGACAACCAAAGATGTCTCCAGACATTGCCAAATATCCCTGGGGAACACACAGCCCTAACAGTCAGCTGCTCTCAGGGCGGCACTCAGAAGCCAACTGCAGGAGAGGGTCCTGGGCTGGGTGTCAGCAGATCTGGCTCTGTTCAGGGCTCTGCCTCCACTGCCCAGGCAAACACGGAGACTGCCCAGTGTCTCTGCTACTAGTTCACCCACCTGCAAAATGAGGCCGTGTTCTGCCAGCGGCGTGCATGCTCTGGCCGTGCGGAAGGCACTCAGTAACGCTTTGCATTGACTTATACCTAGCTATTCTGAGACCTCAAGCTGGCACCTTCAATCTCTCCTCAAATGCTAGAAAGATTCTACTGGAAACCTACGAAGGACTAACCAGGGCTGCAAAACAGTTGTCCAAACACTTGGCTAAGTTATTCCACTTTCAGAAATCTATTCTAAGGAAATAATCAGAATTCAGGTAGTTACACACAAAAATGTCTACTCCAGCATTATCTATAGTAACAAAACCAAGAAACAATCTAAATGTCCAAGGATATAAAGAAAGTAAAACAAAACGAGAGAGGCAGACAAAGAAATATTATGTAGCCCAGCAGGGCATGGCTCAGCAGCTGAGCATCGACCTATGATCCAGGAGATCGAGGTTCAATTCCCAGTCAGGGCACAGGCTTGGGTTGCAGGCTCGATCCCCAGTAGGGGGCGTGCAGGAGGCAGCTGATCAATGACTCTCATCATCGATGTTTCTATCTCTCTCTTCCTCCCTCTCCGAAATCAATAAAGATATAATTTTTTAAAAGAAATATTACGTAGGCAATTTTTAAAAATCATATAAAAATATTTCACTAATAACATGGGAAAATGTCCATGACATAATGTTATGTGAATCAACAGTTACAAGGCTGTACATATGTAATTTCAATTTTATAAGAAAATATAAGCAAAATACTATTTCATACAAATAACAAAAAGAGACTGGAAGACAATTTAATAAAATTTCCCTCATTATGCTGTTTCTTATTTTACAAGTTTTTGGTATAAAAAAAGCACGTCTTAGTTTTAAGATCATATAGAGAAAATATTTTGCTGTTGTTTTTCATATTTTACATCACAAGAGGCAATTCATTTGCTTGAATCCCAAAGTTCTAAACCAGACCTTGAACACAGAGCCCCCAAGCCAAGCAAAGAAAAGGATGTTTAAACCTAAATAAATGAAACCCAAGGAAATAGAAACAGAAGAAAGAGGGACAGGCAGAGCCTGGACCACTGGGGAACCCTGAGGTACCCTCAGGGTGAGCAGGGCGGGGCAGGGGAACAGGTGACACCCAGACTGATCCCACCGCTGCTCTGCATGACTGGCTGGGCAATTGGCCAGGCAGCTTGCAGGGGACACCAGGTGCTCACTCAGGCAGCCAGCTCCATGAGGATGGCTAGTAGATGGCCATGGCTGGTCAGTGGTCCGAGAGCTTGAGTCTCACTGCTGAAATCATAGTAAACAAGACTCACAACATGGGAGTGGGGGGTGCCAGTCAGGACCCTCAAGCCTTGCAAACCAAGGCTTCCAGCTGAGATTGCAAAGGAGCCACCAGCCTGATGCCACTCCACCTCCCCTGCCTGCCTCTGCCTGCCCATTCAAGGTGGGCCCCTTGAAGATGGGGTGTGGGGCAATGAGGGAGCCCCATACTAGATCATGGGCTTCATCTGTTCTTGGAAAACAGCTGGGATGGGTGCTGGGGGCCTGAGGGGTTGGACCGGGAGAAGGATGAGATCCCCGGGTGTTTCACACCAGAGACCTAGAGGAGATGGAAGTGCCACCAGCCTGCATCGACTTCCCATAGGGCTCCCAGTGCCAGGGAGCTGCCTGGCAGTGTGCCCTCACCTGCTTTACAAGCTGCCTGCAGGAGTGTGGACTGAGCAGGGGACCTGAGCAAATGTGGACAGGCAAGAAAACTGTACCTTCAGACCAGCTCAGTCCCTAAGTGGCCACCATCTGAACCAACCGAAGAGTGGAAGGGGCCCATCCAAAAGTCCCGAGTTCAGCCATATGAAAGGTTTTTTCATGCCTTTTGAAGTCCTTGCCACGAGTACTTGAAGTATTAACATAAAGCTAAGAGTCTGCAGCGTAGGACAGTACAAATTACAAAGCCCCCAAAAGCCAGCCCAGGCCATCAGAGCCAGAGGCAGTTAAGAGCCCATGTCTCCAAGGCAGCAGGACTCTAGTGATAGGAAAGACCACCATCCCCAGGACCCTGACCTTGAGAGAGGGCCGTGCTGGGCACCCACTCAGAGCCTCATTCAATGCTAAACACATCGTAAAGACTCACTCTGAGCTGTGAAGTGAGGGCCAGGGGAGAAACCATGCGCCCGCTGGTGTTCCAGCTCCCCACGCCCACCCAGGCTCTTCCTTGCCTTCTCACTCGGAAGGAGACTAGAGTCACAGTGAGGAGATAGGACACTCCTGAAATATGCTAACACTGAGGCCAGTGTGCAGGGAGTGGTGCTGTGAGCTGAGGAGCAGGGTGCCAGCAGGAGTACAGAGCACAGGAACCAAGGGCTGGCCTCAGGGTGGGCAGGGCCATGGGAAGCCCCCTCCACTAGCCCATGCTCCCTGCAGGGCAGCTCTTTCCAGCTCTGAGACTGAGGTCATCACAACTCTGGCAGGTAGGTAGGCTGGCAGGCACCAGCTCCTGCCACCCACTCACTCCCTCCAGTCTATTTCCTCTCTACCCGTCTCAGGGAACCCCAAAGACACCACAGGTAGGCCCCCGAGTCAAACCTCCATGTGGGTCAAACTGCCCAAAGACCTGCTCATACTGTGAAACACCAAACTGGACCCAAAAAGGGTCCCATTTCTGGCCACTTTGGCCATGAAGCAATGGAACAGCCACCATGCATGCTATCAGCACATGCAGTTTCTTCCACAGGGAAAAAGAAAGGAGCCATTGGAGGGACACTTAGGCTGGGACTCAAGACACACAAACTAAGGTGCCGATTTCACAAGCTCACTACTCTCTGGGTTCTCAGAGCCTTTCACAGCAGAACCAGGGACTGCCAGAGCCACCCTGCCCCGTGATGGACAGCAATCAGTTTGTTTTCCCCGACCTCCGCCCAGCATAGCTGAGCAGGCCGCTGGAAGTTTCACAGTCCGCTGAGGACAGTCCTAGTTGTACACCCAGCTGTAGAGATGTGAGCACTGTCCCTTTGTTGATACAAAAATCACAAAAGGACTGAGGGACATCACAGGAAAAAAACACTTATTCTGATAGCCCCACCCTAAAAATCCTTGATAAACTGCAGTCTTCCGGGCCCCACTCAGCAGGAATTCTCATTCAGGATGTTCTCGCTGAGGCCTGAGAATCTGCATTTTTAATAAGCTTCCCAACTGGATCTCGAATAGGAGGCCCAGGCAACACGGAGATGCTTAAGGTTTATTCTCAGCTTTGCCTCTATAACTCATTCCCAGTTCTAACTTCATTCTCTTGCACTATTTCTCTTTTTTTTATAAGTGTCTCATAGAAGAAAAAAATCTTCTAATTCATAAAGGGACCTGGTTGTTAAAAGTCTTACTGGTATATGTGTATCTCAGCATAAATAAGTCTGTCGCATATCCCGCATTCACACTTACCAGGAAGAGTAACCTGGCATACCGTATGGGGCACCACGCCCACAGATGAAGACATCTGAATGACGCTGGGCCCCCACCTCCCTGCTGCAGCCCGTCATTGGCATACCTGAAAACTCCTGGCTGCGGAACTGCTGAGTCAGATTTCCTTTCCCCACATGAACAGGCAGCTCACGCACACCGTCAGCCCATGAACCCCAGAGCCAGCCCCTCACCTTGATCTCCGCAGACAGCGAGGGCCGGCCCTCCTACCTGTCACTGCCTGACACACAATGTATCACCACCATACAACCACCGGTCGGCACGACTGTCTGAGTGATGTGCCTTCAACCTGTCATCACACTGCAATGACCTCAATTTTTGGAGAAGTAAAGTCAAAACTCTACCCTCATCTTCAGAGATCAAAGACATATTTATGTGTCAGCCTTCCCTTCAACTTGTCTGCAGTCTTCTGGAAAGTCTGAAAAGGCGATCACAGGCCAAGTGCTTTCCGCGCCCCTCCAATGTCCCCAGGTCCACTCCCGTCCAGGCTCGCCCTGTGACCACCTCCAGAGGTGCCGCAGCCCTACAGCTGGCTGAGGAGAGTGACTGGCAGGGGAGGCAGGCATATTCCTTCATAGGGGCCTCACTATACTGTCCCCAGAAGCAGAGGGAATGACAAGACCCCACACTTCTTCCAGACTCTGGTCCTCCCACCCTGATTCTCAGAGAGGGCTGCAAGAGGCAGGCAGTGCTGGCTCCCAGGATTCTGAAGCTGGAGAACCTAAGAGATTACCTTTTGCCCAGCCCCTCTTTCCACGGACAGGTAAGGCGACTTGCACAGGGTCACCCAGCTCTGGAGTGAGTAGTCTCGCTCTCCCTGAGGGTAACCCCAAGGGGTTCAAGCTCATTTCTCTTCATAGTGCATTTATCCATCACTTTTACTCTCTTCCTCAACTTTTTCCAAAGGAAAACAGCCTGAAAGGGTGATATATATGTAAGAAAATCTTCCTAGCAGTTATGGCGGTGTTTGGGCGTGGGGGAGTCTGTCCAGCTTTCTACAACCACTGCCACCTTCATAGGCAGGTACTAATGGCTGGCTCTTAGGATGGTCTTGACTAGCAAATGAAAAGATGAAGACTGGGGACATCAGAGCCCCTTCACCCCTGTCCCCTGGCTCAGTCATTCTCATCTTTCATGCTTCCTTCACTCCCAACGTGGAGCTAGTTCAGTCCCAGAGGATACGGTACCTTGATGGTCAGGTTAGAATTATTTAAATGCATTTGTGATTTCCCCCAGAGTGATCTTGGTCAGACTTCTATCCCCTGCCTCTAAACCACTGCTTGGTGAACTGAAGATTCTCAAAGAATCAACAAATGAAGCGTGGTTTCTGGCCATCACCGTCTGGGTCTGCCTGCACTGCAAACACTCGCACACTAATCTCCCCTTCTCAGGTTTGAAAATATGGACTTGTTTCTTTTTTTTAACTTCCAACATAATGAATGAGTTTAAATATTAGAAGTTGAAATTATTAAGTAAATCATTTCACCTGCAAAGCTTCTATTTGCATAACATTAATTCATGATGGCAGCTAAAACAAATTCATCACATTCTGTATATTAGAAGCTGATTTATGCAGGAATTGAAAAAATCATGAGCTCAAAATTATGTTGACATGATGTACGTGCTCAATAGAGAAAGATTTTCTTTTCCTTTTTTTTTTTTTTTTTAAATCATCCAAACAGCTGAATTATGGTGAGAAGGGTTTGAGAAGAGGAAGCAGGCGAAGGACTGGCATCTGGGAAGATGAGTAATGCCACCGCCTCACGTGCGTGGCAGGCTCTCGGTGCGCGTGCACACTCCAGTTATTAATGTCAAGTATGCCAAAGATACTCTGGAAAATCATTACCATTCATCACCACTAACCGCCATTAAATTTCAATCAATTCAACTTAGCACAAGTGTACTTGAGCGGCCCTTACAGTTCCTTATAAATGTGGCTCAAAAGTCGAGCTGACTTATTGCATTGTCCAGCACACAAAGCGGCGCGGCTGCGCCCGCGGGCGCCGGGAGGGATGCTCTTACCACCCCAAGCATTCAGAGATGCTTCTTTCTCTGCGCGCTAAGAGGTCTCCAGTCCCCACAGGTCAAGACGAATGGGGCGAAGGAGAGACCACCGTTCCTTTTCTGCCTCTGGGGTGGGGACGAGGCAGGAAGAGGCTTTCCTGACAGTTTCCCGGACGCCGTCCAGAAAGTTTCTGACGCCGCCGAGAGCTGGGTAACGCGGCCCCTCTCGCGCGCGCGGCTCGGGGGAAGGCTCTCGGTTCACTCCGTTCACTCCGCAGACTGAAAGCTGAACTCGAAACCCTTCCCGGGGGCGCGGGCGCGGGCGGGCGAGCCCGTCCGAAGGGGCGGGGAGTCGGCTGCAGCCCGCGGCCCGAGCACCTCTGGAAGCGGTGCCTGTGCCAGGTGGGCGCGGGCTCCCGGGGACACTCGCCGCGCCCACGCTCAGGCCGGGCTCCCGGGCTCTCCAAGGCGACAAAGACGGTGGCGCGGGCCGCGTCGGATCTGGCCCGCTGGCTTTCTTCCCGACTCGCCACGAGCAAGGTCCGGCCTGTCCCCACTCGCCAGAGGCGGCTGGTGGGCGGCAGGGACAATGTGGCCATTGTTCGGGCGCCGCAGACCAGGCGGCGGGCAGGTGGGAGGAAAGCAGCGCCGAGCACGCGGGCCCTCGGGGCACAGAACGTTCCCCGGACACAGGCACGGTCCCCACGGTCCCCACGGTCCCCACGGGCCAGGCACCCCCCTCCTCCAGGCCTTCAGGGCTAGTCTTCCAAGGGCCGGTGATGAGAGAGAACTGCAGGAAGGAGAGGGGAGCAAGAAAGCAAAGTCAGACAGGAGGGGAGAGCACAGAGAAGAAAAAGACAGAGAAACAAAGGGGGTGGGAGGGAAATAAAAAGATACAAAGGGAAACAGGAGACAGAGGAGGGGGGAACACAAGGGCAAAAAAGACGGGAGGGAGGAAAGAGCCGAGAGAGGGAGGGGAAGTGGGAAGAAAGGGAGGAGAGAAAGAGAAAATAAGAGTCATAGAGGAGAGAAGGGAGAAAGAGAGTAGGGGGAGAGAGACAGACAGGCGGATGCACAATAGAACTGTAACATAGGCTGCCAGGAAGCCTCTGGAAAGAGCAAGAGTTCACCCTGTTTCACAGAGGGAAGCAGCTCCAAACCCAGCCGAGTCAGCAAAGCATAATCACACCAGGGGCTTTGCTTAATTACAGGTTTGGGAGCTAGGGCTGGAGGAAGAAAGATACTTAACTGTGTCCCAGGGAAGGCCCAGGAGCTCAAATGATCTGTATGGTTGGAGAACACAAAGGTCCCATCTACACACACACACACACACACACACACACACACACAGAGCCCACTGAGCACGATCCTGGACGGCCAGGCTAGGGTCTGCAGCTGTAGACAGGCTAGCTAGGAACAGCCATCGTGGGGGCACTGTAATGTTCAGTTAGGACAGGAGTCCCAGGGCTCAGCCAGTCCTGGTCATCAGTGAGGCACAGCCTGGGGGGACCCCACTTCCGCTTGCAGCAGGGCCACCCGCCCTCCCCCCAACTCACTCCTGGAGGCCAGGGGCCTTCGCCCAAGGGAGGAAATCAATCCCATGCTAATGAATAAAAAGTCCCCTTTATTTCACTGCTGTTTTTGGTTCATTAAATTTTCCACAGATTTGCAGAGAAGAAAACATAATCAATAAACTCTGACAAAAGTGAACGTGTGAAAAAGTCCAGAGAATGGAAATGCAACATAAAAGTGATATCCGATCACAGATTTCAGCACATGACCAGCTGAGGCCGCTGAGGAATCTCAATGGACCATCACCCTCTTTCGGATTCCCTTCCCTTTGCTAAACTCTTCATTCAAGACAATAGTAAATGCACTACAACTTTTTTCTTATGCTAATGCATGAAACCAGGCACTCAGTTAAGACACTCTTCCCGGCAACCTGGTTTTTTAACAACACACATGCGCACACACAAAACCACATTAACTTATTCAACTTAAACCAAAATCACAAAGACACTTTAACATGTACTCTTTGGTCACATCTTAAGTAAGTTCTTTTCCCCCATTTGTATAAAAGAAACTAGAATCAGAACACACACAGGATTATTGAGGACGCTTTTGTTGATGAAGGTACTGGGGAAAATATGATACTAACCACGCAGAAAGTACATAGTTATCATTGGTGTACTTTCCCACGGCTTTAAACATAGTTTTGAAGGGTAAGGATGTTTTTGTCACCCTCTGAATCTAAAAACTGATAAATGATTTTTTTTTTCTTAAATCCTTTATATTCCACAGCAAACACTCATATTAATTTCAGAGAAGATGAGTCATATTAAATCTGGAGTCCAGCGTTATTTGAAAACCAGGAAACTGTTGATCTTTACAAAGGACACTACTGGACACTACAGTCCAGTGAGGAAGCAGCCACAGAGTAGCTTCCTCCTGAGGTCTTTGGAAGCTGTGAGCCTTGTTCACTGAAACTGCTGCGTATTCCGCTTGCTGGGACAATCACCTCGTCCGCCTCTCTGCACTGTCTGGAATCTGAGTACAGTTTCTCTTTGGCATTCTTCAAGGGTTTCATTTGTCCATGCCTCTGACACTAACTGAAAAGAAGAAAGGGGACCTGCTTCCCTGGGGTTCCTTTTCAAAGGGCCCTGGCCCAGCAGGAACAGCTGCAGCTGTCGAGCCGAGGTCCACCTGGTCCACCTGCCTGGAGGCCCTCCGGCACCAGGAAGCAGGCCAGGGGACAGGTAGAGACCAGCCCCCCCTAACCTAAAGCAGCAAGGCTGGTTTGCATCACTCAGGTGAAAGAAAACCCTGCTGAACTCACACTTTCCCCAAGAAAAGACAAGCAGCCTTACCCCAAGAGTACACATGTGGTAGGACTCGGGTTTTGACCTTTAACAAGCCAGCCACGTGTGTAGGGGATCACACAGGCTTTCAAAGTGCACACGACAGCCTCCAGGTTCCATTTAAAGGGAATTGCCGGCATCTGTGAGGTGAAGCCCCCCCCACCCCCACCCCCAGGCCCTGATGGATGAAGGGTGTTTATTAGGCAAATATCCAATTTTGTCTGCCTGACTGCGGAATCCCATGGTTTGCTAATCCAGCCCTAGGGGCTACACTGTGTACAGGACACTTGTGGGAGTACAAAAAGCATGAAGTATTTGTGTATTTTTCAGTCCACAGTGTAAACAAGCCAGCTACAGGACACAGCTCCCAAGCCCCCCGAAGCCCAGCAATAAGCCACTGACCAGTGACCCTGTGGTCCCCTCTTCTGACCAGGCAACTCAAAGGACCTCCTCTGTTCATTGATCTCCCACAATGGGCCGGAGCATCCCTGAAAAAGTGGAGCGGCACTCCAATCTAAGGCTGCCTGGCCAGAAGGGCCTACTCCACCTCTACACAAACACTTCAAGGTGGGACAAGTCAAGAGTTCCCTCCAAGGCCACGGCCAGGGTCAGTGTGAGTTTGGGAGCGGTCTGGGAGGGTCTGTCCAAGGAATCTGAACCTTGTGTGAAATCCCCTCAGAACAATTTCCACGGGAGTTAAAAACATCTCTCACAGTGAGAGATGTTCCTCGGTGAGCCCGGACCTGGTTTGGGAGTGTTTCTCTCCCTCTCATTCTCATTTGCACCTACTGACTTTGAAAAGACTGCTCTGACCACCGTCTCTCACTCAGATGCCAGACCAAGGGCAGGCCAGTTCACCTGAGGACTGCCTCTGGGGCCCCAGGCTCCGCACCTAGAATGGGATCTTCCTGCATTAGTTTACATCCCCCCAGAACCACTAAATAACCTCACGAAAGTAGCCTATTTCTCAAGGCAGAGGAGAAATACAAAACCACCCTAAATATTTCAAAATATAACTAACTTTGGAACTCTCAGACAACTGACAACTTTCCCTCATGTGGGTTTGAGTGGAATTTAAATCTGGGAGAGAACATCTCCACAATTTCCCATAACCCTCAACCGTAGGAGGGAGAAGCTGCAAGTCTAGGAAAACGAAAGCAAGAAAGATGGAGAGGAGCAAGAAGGAAGGTCAGAGGCCCAAGGAGGAGAGGGGCCCCAGCCAAGGGGCAGACCAGAAGCTGGAGAGCCTAGAGCATAAAAACTCAAAACAGCCAGGTTTAGCCAAGGTGCTCTCCCCTCCCCAGGGAGACCAGCGTAGGGAACCACACAATGAATTCCCTCCCGAGGGAACAACTGCAAGGAGGCTCCCGGGCCCAGGAGCCCTGCACTAAGCCCGGGCACCCGGGAGAGGGAAGGGAACTCCCAGGCCACGTAAGGAAATGGACGGGAGGGGCCTCCTAGGTGAGGCGGTGCAAACAAACAAACCTCAGCAGGGGATCTGCACCGAACCCTCCTATTGCCCTGCTTTTCACGGCTGTATATTTTGGATTTCACAGTTTATTTACTTTACTTTTTGGCGCTGAGCCCCCTGAGCATGCCAATACAATATTTGTTTAAACACTATTTTATGCCGCTTGCGAGGGAAACGTTTACTTTCAAATTCTCCAACATCCCCCAGAGCCTCGTCTGCAAACAGCATATGAGCGTTTTACAACTGCTCCCTTTATCTGAAGCTGTCGGGATTAAACCTTCACACGGCCCGCGGAGGCGGCGGGCGGGGGCCCAGGACGCTGCCGCGGCCACCGGGCAGCAAAGCCGGTGCGGGAGGAGGTGCGCGGAGCGCGCTGCGGGCGCAGGAGAGCCGAGGAGCGAGACCCGCGCGGCCGCGCCAGACGCCGGGAAAGGTCTGCGGCCCCAGCCGGGATCGACTCTGAGCGCCACGTAAAAATCACACAAAAGAGACAGGGTTGCGGGAAGCACCCTAGGGGGGCCCAGGGCCCGCGAGCCCCTCAGCCATGGGTCACCAGGGTGAAGCGCGCGGCTCCATTCCCAGCGACTCGCGCTGTAAAAGTCGGGTTTCCTAGGAAATGACAGCAATTCCTGCCGGGCTGAAAAGGCGCGGAGTCGGGTGGACTTCCAGCTCCCCGACGCGGCGGGAGCGCTCACGCTCGCTCTCACACACTCACACACACACACACACACACCACGCTCCTTCCTCCTCCCCTCCCCACACCCCCCGCCCCCATCCAGGGAAAACGCTCCCCTCCCTAAACCCTTAATAGGATTGGCGCCCAACTCTCTCCGCGCCTCTCCCCATCCATCACACACAGATCAAGTTGCAGTAGTGGATTTTTCAAATTCCTCAGCAAATATACTTGTTGAGAGATTGGCCCGGAGGGTGGGGTGCGGGGGGGGGACGACGATGAGTGGGGGTGGGGATGAAAGTGAGGGGGGAACCCGAGGACCAAGGGAGGGATTACGCGAAGATCCCCCTCGGGAAGTCCAGCGGATCTCGGGGCGGAGGGCAGGAGGAGGAGGGGAACAGCAAGGAGGGAGACCGGAGAGGAGAGGCTGCCCGAGGGGGAGGGGGCGACGGGGCCCGAGGAGGGGGAGGAAGGAGCGAGAAAGAAAAGAAAGACGGGGCTCAGGGACGGGTCGCGCGAAGTGCGGTTAAGAAGTTCCCAAGTGTGCGCCGCAGCCCCCCCGCACAAGCACACTCCGCGGCCCACCTCCCGGAGTCCCGCAGCATCCCGGCCTCCGTGCCAACCCTCCACTCCGCTCCCGCAAAAACTGCCCCGGGCCCGGGCGCGGCGGCGAAGGGGTGAGGGCCCCTCCGGTCCACCGGAGTAGAGAGGCTCTTTCCCCCAGGTAGGAAGGGAGATGCAAAAATCCACCCCCACCCCACCCCCAGCCACGAGTTCCTAGCCCCAAACTCCCCCGTTACGTCCCCGCCCGCCTGGGTCAAAGCCCGGAGAGGGTCCGCCGCACCAGCCCCCGGCCCCCCTAAACCCGGTGGCCGGATCCCCGCGCCGAGGCACCCTCCGAGACGGCACAGCATCCCAGCCTGCCCCGGTTCGGCCGGGGTAGGGGTACTTCACGAAAAGCAAGCAAAAGAATGCCAACGCAACTTTACCGAGGGAGACAAAAGTTTACCTCTAGCACGCAGGTGGCCTCTGGGGAGCCAGGCAGTGGCTGCTAGCCCCCATCCCAACTTGGCTGGCGCGGCGACGCAGCCGGCGGCGGCGAGCAGGGGCTCAGGCCGGCCGGGGCGGGGCGGGCCGGGCGAGAGAGGGGGCGAGAGGCGGGCGGGGGCCGCGCCGCCCCTGTGGGCCGCGTGCGGGGAGCTCCCCGAGGCTCCGGCGTGCCGCGCGGCCCGCGCTACTTCCTCCAGCTCCTGCGGCTACCCCGGCCCTTCCTCGCCTGCCTCAGCGGCCGCCGCCTCCCGCTCCTTCTCGAAGTCTCATTGATGGGAGTTTGAAAAAAAGTCCGCGGAGTCGTACTGCCCCGGCTGGCGAGCGCAGGCACTCCCGCAATCCCGGCGCCTCCCGGGCGGCGCAGCGCCCCCGCGCGCACGGCCGCCGCACACCGGGCGCCGCGCACCCGCCCGCGCCGCGCGCACCCGCCCTGGGGGACCCGGGGGGCCCGAGGGGAGGGGGCTGCCGAGGACGCTCCTCCCCGGCCCGGAGCGGAGACGCACACCTCCGAGGAAAGTTCGAGCGGAGAACGAAAGAGCGCGCCAGTCTCCAACACTTTTTTTTAGGCGCCGGGGTGGGTGGAGGGGTCGCTAACTCAAGTCAGATGAGCTCGGGAGCCGAGGCGCAGGGACTGCTCTGTTTTCAATCTCTGAAATCACCCGCCCCCCACCTCCCGCTCCCCCTCCGCCGGGAGATGCCCGGGTCGCTGCTCCCAGTGCGCCCGCTTCTTCGGGCGCGGGGCGGAAACCGGGGACTGCGGGAACGGGCGGGTCCCGGGCTCCGCGCGGACCCTCTCGGGCCAGCAGCGCGGGCAGGTGCCGGGGTCCGGCCAGCGCCCCCCGCCGCGGCTCGCGCGAGTAGCCGTTTGGGCGCAGGTTGGCGAGAAGCGGGCGGCCTTCTAGGGTTAGTGCATGTGTGTTTTGAAGGGAGGGTTTTTGTTTTGTTTTTTGTTTTGTTTTTAGAGACTCCACTGTAGCTGCCGCAGCCAGATGGAAGTAATCAGAACCCAACAACAGAGGAAGAAGGAAGAAGGAAAAAAAAAACCTCACTGAATTTTTGGGCCAAAGTGTGTATGGGGGTGTGTGTGAAAGAACTTGTTAAGCAAACTAGGTGACTAGCCCGGGGCGCACCACCGCGCAGAACTGAGCTGCCGGGCTCGGAGAAGCATGAGGGCAGCTGGCCAGTGTCCCCCAAACCCTCGGGGACCACCGGCCTCTCCAGAACTGAGGGTCCTCACCCATTGGGAGAATTTTTTCTTCCTAACATTTATGGAGCACCTACTATGTGCTAGGTGACATGTTTTATTTTATTTAACCTACAAAATTCTGTGAGATGGGTTCTCTAATACCCGGTTTTACAAGGTGAGAAGACTGATGCTTAAAGAAGTGAAGTAACATGTCCAAAGCCAGAGCACTGATGCAACTCTGTGAGTTTCGGGAGGCTCTCCCATTAGTTCAACCAGGTTCACCAGTTCAGGGTGGTGGAGCATCTCCCTCAGCCCCTCTTCCCACCCTTGGATCTTGTCTGGAATGCGGGGGAACCATAGGCTCAGAGATCCAATTCTACCTTCCCTGTGGGTTGTGGCCTTCACAGGCCCATTTTACTGATGTAATTCCTTTTTGTCAGTAGCTCTCTCAGTACACCATTGACCCTCCCCTAACTTTATTTTTCATTTTTTAATCAAAGAGGAAGCATTATGATTCCCATTGCCTCTTACCCTCCTTCCTTCCCTTCTCCTTACCTTCATTTATATGAGAGAAGCAACAAATTCTCCTTGACCTAGAGAAAAAAATATGCAGAACAATATTAGAGCAATTTGATGCTAATTTTGTTTTTCTCAAACAGACTTTCCAGATGGAAGGGGTGAACCTGCAGGGTTTTAAAAAGCAAAACTTGCAAAAGCCAATGCATTTATTAAAGGGAAGCAAAATTTGAAAGGGGCTTTTTCTTTAAATATGATCAGATTTGCCAGTCCTCCATGCTATTTGTTTAAATTCCTGCTGAGCTTTCAGAACACAGACTCTAAGGAGACAGAAAAAGTAAACTCTCCCTCCCCTCCTTGGCCATATTTTAATGACTCTATTCATATCTACCCCAGGAAATGTGGGGAATCATTTCATGTTACTGGAATATTAGCAGCGTTCGCTGATTACTTCATTACAAGCTTGTCTCTGTTGGTTTCCTTGTGTTGTAAAGTTTGTAAAGTTTAAACAAATCAACATTTGGGGATATTTCCTTTTCTCTGTTTTGCTTCTCAGACCAGCTCAACTCCTGCTGGAATCCAGGCACTCCCATAACCATTCCTGGCTTATTTTGGCAGGAACGTGGTTGTGGAGATGAAGATGGAATGTTTTCAGTTTAAGGAGAGGCTGCCTTAATCTCTAGATGGTCAGAAGTTTGGGCACTGGAAAAGGCAACAGAGAGTGTGGAGCAGAGGCAAACTGATACAGCCAGAAAAAGCCTTCATCTGAGCCTTGGGACACCAATTCCTGGTCCCAAGTCTAGTACTAAATATATGACCTTGGGCAAGTCCCAGTCCATTCCGTCAGCAGCTTTCTGTGTGCCAGATGCTGTGCTGAGTGACGTAACATCACAGCGAGGGAGACTTGTGGGACCCTTTCTTCATGGAGCTTAATGTTTCATTAAAGCCCTGAAACCTCGCTTGCTCACGTGCCTGTTGCCTGGGGACCTCTCCATGTGATCTCCTTACTTAGACTAGTTTGGACTTCCTCGAACATGGTGGTAACTGGGTGCCAAGGGCGAGCTTAATGGGAAGTAACCAGAGGAAGCCCTGTTGCCTTTTAGGAAACCCTGGAAGTCACACAGCATCACTCAGCTGCATTCTGTTCGTTGACACAAAGTTCTAGATTGGAAGGGGAAGGAAAACAGACTCTACTTCCTGTTGGGGAACAAGATTCTGAAGAGCATATTGGGGCAGAAATGGTGCTGTGGAAACACAGTCTGCCACCCAAAGCTAACGAGACCCAGGGAAGACTAGAAGGCAACCCACCAGGTGTGGTTTGTGGCTTGGCTGCAAAGCCCGGTAGCAAGCCCTGAGCCCTAGAAAGAAGTGGGACCCAGCCCCTACCCTCCCGGAGTCCACACTCTTATCAAGAGATTCACAAATTCGGCCACAATTGAAGGACACAAAATGACGGACATCCTAAGTGAGGAGTGGGCTGTGGCCGAGGGGAGCTGGTGGTAGACTCAACCACCAGTCAGAGGCCAAGGAGGGGAGACAGTGAAGGCATCAGGACAGCAAGGGCCTATCATCCCAAGCGGATTGACTATGTGTTATTTTTTAGGGCTCCTGAGATGGCCCGTCTCACTGCCCCTCCATCTCAGCATGTGTCCCACAGGCTTTCCGGGATCAATAACACTGTATAATCTGGACCCTTTGACTTAAGGTCTGTTATGGTGCAGTTACGCCCGAGAAGACTAACACAAAAATTTTCTAGGGGAAACTCCTCACCGCTGTGGGGAAACATCAGATTGTTTCCAAAGAACAAGCTGATACAGGGGAAGTAGGAAACATAAAGATGGCACATGAAGGCACACTACTGGGGGCAAGGACACAAAGGGAGGATGCCGGGCAGGCCAAAGACCAATAAGTATTTCTAATGTGCGGCCAAATCTTCAACCGCCTCCTTACAACGTTGTGGGGCAGTGCAGGGGGGAAGTGGCAGGAATTCCTGTCCACAGGAGCAAGCAGCGTGAAAACCCTTTCCCTTTCAGGGGTGCCTGGAGGACACAGCCGGGAGAGATTCGGGTGCGGAAGGACCCACACTCTGGCCAGTGACTTCATTCATGCGTACATACGTGAGCGCGTTCCTTCACTCATACATTCATGCGGCCTTCCTGAGCTCCTACCACATACCGTGCGCTTTCGAGATAAAGAGGTGAACGAGCCACGGTCCTCGCCTTCCTCCACCTTCTCATCCTCGCTGGCCGGTGCCCTCGCAGGTCCCTGTGTCAGCTCAGTAAGGGCCCAAGGAAGCTGCTGAGTAGAGGACAGATTGCAACAGGAAAGAGCTTCGGAGGGCACATTGGCGCAGCCCTCCTGGGGAGGGGAGAGGGGCACAAAATCAGCAGGGCCTAGAGATCAAGTGAGTGTTTGCCAGGCTTTCTCCCCCTCAGGGCCAGCCTCTCAAGGGCTTTTCTCCAGATGCATTGTGGGTTTCTTAAGGAAACTGAAAAAGAGAGCATCATCTCGTAGCCACTAGTGAGTCTAAGAAATATCAACAGTCCTCACCAATCACATAACAGCAAAAGACATTATTTCAAGATGGCTTAAAAAAAATTATTAAAGACAACTAATGAAAATACAATGAAGTTATTATAAGATTCTGCACTGAACTACACATTGATCTTAAGGCTAGCCTCCTGTATTAAATTTACCTTAGATTAGTCACTTCTCTTAGGAGTTACCAGGAAGCAGTGGAGAGGCAATGTGGGGGATGGCCGTGCTCTGAGATGCCTGCTTCCTTGGGCTCCATCCATTCCATTCATTCATCCAGTGGAAAGGAGAGGGTGCAGAAGTCACTTGTAGGCTGCGTTTAAAGAACATTTGAACTCAAACCTTCCCCAAAAGGCATAGATAATTTCTCTTCTCTGACACTCCCTTCATTATCTATTATTTTATTAGTGTTTCAACTTGTCTTTTAAAGTGTTTGATGTCAAAAGTTTGTTTGTGTCTGAGCTACTTGGCGAGCCCCAGGGGTAAGGTCCCACTGCCTTTGAATAATTCGAAGAAGGAAAGAGATGAGTTGGGGAACCCCTGTGAGACCTGGAGGTGGAGGGCATGGGCAGAGTGGGAGCAAGAGCCTCGCTCAGGAAGGCGGGAGCTGGTGAGCAGCTGAGGCTAACCCTGGCAGGTGTATTGGAGAGCAAGGCTTCCCTGCAAATTAACATACCAATAAAAAGTTTCCATATAAATAAGCAAAACCTGTTGAAGATAAAATGGAAGGTAACAAAGATTATGATAGCAAAGAAAAAGAAAGTATAAACTATCAAGGTTTTAATATAAGAAGAAATTGTCCAAAACCTGAAAAACCATAAAACACCAAAACACATGAGAGTAGACTTGAGCAGATGGAAGATATGTGTTCTTGGTTAGAAACACTCAACATCATACAGGAGTTAGTTCTTCCTAGGTCAGTGTGTAAATTGTTGCAATCCAGATAAAAATACCATGTTTTCTTGGGATGGGGGAACAGGACTAGATAAGTTAACAATTATAAAGTTCATTTGAATAAAGAAAGAAGCAAGAATAGCCAGGAAAGCCCAACCAGCGTGGCTCAGTGGTTGAGCATTGACCTAAGAACCAGGAGGTCACTGTTCGATTCCCAGTTGGGTACATACCCGAGTTTTGGGCTAGATCCCCGGTAGGGGGCATGCAAGAGGCAGCTGATCAATGACTCTCGTCATTGATGTTTCTGTCTCTCTCCCTCTCTCCTTTCCCTCTGCCTGAAATCAATAAAAACATATTTAAAAATAAAAATAAATAAAATGAAAAACACCCTGAGGGGTTGTCTTACTGGCCTCAAGGACTTGGTGGAGGCCAGGATTTCCCTTCCCCTATGCTCCCATTTCCAGTTACCCAGGCAATTGTGATGCCTGCAGTCATGGGAGGAGGAGGGTATCGTGAATTCCAAGAAGTCCAAGAATTTGCTAATGTGTGTGGAAGAAATTTTCCATCTTTTGAAGTTTTCCTCTAGAACTTTTCCTCCAGAGTCTGCAAGTCCCATAGTCCTGTCACCTGGTCCCTGCCAAATCTCCTCGCTGATGGGACAGGGGCTGGGGCTTTTGCCTTGGTTGACAATTTTTAAGCAACTGGGACAACGTGTCTATTCTTTCTGCTGCTTTGCACGTTCACAGATGTCTGTCCTGGCTGGTTGTAGAAAACCTGTGTTGCCTCCGCAGGCGTGGGTGCCCTGCCTGGAACCCGCCTGTGAGAGGAGCCCAGGTCCCCAGAACAGAAGCCCTCTGTATTCAGGTCCTTCTTCATTCCAGGGAGCACACCTGGCAAAGCCCAAGTTGCATGGCAGAGTGGCCCTGGCCCTGCCTGAGCTCTGCCTGTCCTGTTGGCTACACAAAGCCTCCTGGGGCGATTGGCTGTCAACTCTGTTTCTGGTCTTTGTGAAAATAAGCAGGGAAATGTGGCAGATAGAATAATGGCCCCCAAAGATATCCATGCTTTAGTCCCCCGAACCTGTGACTACATCACCTTATATGGCACAGAGACTTTGCAGATGACATTACATTAAGGACCTTGAAATAGGGAGATCATCCTGGATGATCTGGGTGAGCCCAACCTCCCCTCAGGAGTCCTTAGAAGCGGAAGAGGCAGCTACTGCGCTGGCCACCGTTGGCTGTGAAGACAGAAGACGGGGGGGGGGCCCCAAAGCAAGAAAGGCAGTGGGAAGTGCTCTCAGTTTACAGCCGGCAAGAAAACGGGGACCTGGGCCCTAAATTCCCAAGGACCTGCCAGCAACTTAAATAAGCAGGGAACATATTTCCCCTGGAGCCTCTGGAATGGGACTCACTCAGTTCGCTGACAACTTGACTTTACTTCTGATCTACGAATGGCATGAAAATAAACTTGCATTGTTTTAAACCACTAAGCTTGTGATGGTTTGTTATGGCAACAGTAGAAAATAGACAGGCATGGACAGGGCCCTGGCTAGGGTCAGGACCCAGAGCCAGGCCTGGCTGCCCGCTGGTGTCCCTGCGTCCTTGGTTCCTGGGCTGTGTCTTCCTCGTGGGGCAGGGTGACCTCTTAGCCCATCCAAATCTGACCCTCTGTTAGGCATGTGTACTTTATTGGCCCTGAGTTTTGGAAAAAGAAGATGTTTTCCCTGCTGTCAAGCACAGGGTTCCATGAAAGTTCCTCGAAAAACTGAAAACAGAACTGTCACACTCTCCAGCAGTTTCAGTTCTGGACATATATCTGAAGGACACGAAATCACTTTCTCGAAAATACATCTGCCCCCCCCCCCCCCCCCCGTTCACTGCAGCATTTTTATAACAGCCAAGACTTGGACACAACCTCAGTGCCCTTCGGCAGATGGACAGGCAAAGAAAATGTGGCCTGTAAACGCAATTGAGTATTATCCGGCCATTAAACGGAGGAAGTCCTCCCATTTGCAAAACATGGATGGACCTGGGAGACATCCTATCAAGTGAGGTAAGTCAGACAAAGACAAATACTGTATGATCTCACTTATATGTGGAATCTAAAAACATCCACTCATAGAAACAGAACAGGTTGGTGGCTGCCAGAGGTGAGGGTTGGGGTGAGGGAAACTGGTGAAGGGGGTCAAAGGTACCAACTTCCAGTTATGAGATGGACAAGTCCTGGGGATGTGATGGACAGCATGGTGACTATAGTTAACAGCACTGTATTATATATTTGGAAGTTAATAAAAGATTGATCTTAAAAGTTCTCATCGCAAGAAAAAACTTGTATAACTGTGAGGTCATGGATGTTGACTGGACTCACGGTGGTGGTCATTTCACAGCATGTACATGTATCAAATCATTATGTTGTGCACCTTGAACTTTTGAATTAGGACTTGTATGCCAATTATATCTCAATAAAACTAGGGGGAAATCAAATTTAAACAAATTGAAAGCACAGGACCGCTTGCCTGCTTCATCAGCTGGGCTGTGGGGGTGGGGCGGGGTGAGGGGATCGGCAGGGGAGTGAGCCCCCGGCCTGCTGGTCCCAGAGCTGCCAGCAAGCTCTGATTACAGATGCCTGGCCTGCTTTGTGTTTTCTGCACCTGTGCTTCATGGAGAGGTCAGCATTTGCTCCCTGACGCTCCCAGACTGCCAGGCAGTTTGCTGGCAGCACTGGGCATGGGGCCTGGAACAAGTAGGAGTACCAGGAGGGGAGGTCTCCACTGCCCAGGCAGAACCCTGAAAGAGGCCTGCTGGGCCTCCCAGCCCCTTGGCTGGGCACCGAGTGCGAGAGTGGGGCTGGCAGGGGCTACTCTCTGACGGCACTCTGGGGCCTCCTGGCTGGACAGGCTGCTCTGCACTGCTCCCCCTGCAGCACGGGGCTGGTGGCCTCCTACCCCTGCACTTCCATGCACCGCAGACAGGCCCTGGGGTGCTCCCTGTCTCTTCCTGTCCCTGGGTCTGAGCCAAGGTGGAATGTGGGAGGCCTGGGTGGTGTGGGGCTCCCCACCCTGCCAGAGCTGTGTACCTCATCCTCAGGTAGCCATGTGGGAGTTTGAGCCCCTTCCTCAAAGAGAAATCCCCCAGAGGCTCAGAGCCATACTTGGGCAAGTTCCTTGCCAAGCCTCAGTTTTCCCATCTGTCAAACAAAGATAGTAAACAGTACTGACCTCAGAGAGTCGTTATGATAATGAAATCAGAAACTTCCTAATGAGCATTTAACATGCCAGTGCCGGGCATATGATAAGTAAGTGCTCAATAAATCTTACTGTTTGTTATTAATTACGGTGTTAACAAAAACATCATGAAGTCATTGTGAGGACTGAAGCAACTCACTTCTCGCCCTGGGCCTCTGTATCCACATGTGGAATAAAAAGGTTGGGCTGGACAGTCTCTGCAGCCCTGCCTGTCTCTGAGACCCTGGGCAACCTCAGTTCCCCCACCCTCCTCCTGGGCTGGTGGGCATGAGTCAAGCACAGGCCGATGCTGAGACAAAGCTCCGATGAAACAGCAGCACTCCGGGGCCTGGTTCTTGCCCCACCACCTGCTGCCTGAGGGGCTGCATCTGAAAGATGGGGGCAGAACTGTAGACCCCCATGCCTGCCCTGCTTTCTTCACTAGGCTCCCTGCTGGCTTGGCCGGATGGCAGCTGGGAAATGGGGAGTCTGGGGAGTCTGAGGAGTGATCATGGCCCCCCTAGCATGCAGAGCAAGGCCCGCTGTAGGTGTGGCGAGCCTTTCCCACAGTGTCCCCCCCACCTCACAGTGTCCCCCCCCACCTTCTCTGAAGACCCAGTGCTCTAGCGGCTGGCTCTGCCACCCTGTCCTGTACCAAAGGGTGCCCTGTGGATGCAGTGTGCCTAAAAGAAATAAGAGTACCAGGTCTGGCCATAGTAGATGATGAGTGTTTATCAGCTTTGGACAGGGCTGGGGTGGCCAGGATGGCTTTGGGAGTTGGAGCAGGACTGGGGCTAACCTGTTAGTGTCCTGCTTTTTCGTGTACTTCAGCCTGGGCTGACTTCCAACTACCAGCACCTCTGTCTGTTTGCCTGGGGGCCTGTCTGGACCCTGGAGACCTCTCTGCCAGCACACCAGCTGGAAGCCCCAGGGAACTATGTCCCTTGAGGGCAGCCTCCACCAATGACAAATGGGAACCTTGGGTCAGTGGCCCAGCCCCCATACCCCTCGGGTTCCTCACCACCTCCCAGAATTCCACATGGGACTCCAGTTGCCCACAGTGAGAACCTGCTGGAGAATATGCTTGTAATTGACTTCCTCCCTTTCCTGGTCTCACTTCTGCATCCCTGTTATGGGCTGAATGGTGTCCCCCAAACTGGTAACCCCAGTACCTCAGAATGCGACCTCATTGGGAAATAAAGATCGCTGCAGATGCAGTTAGTTAAGATGAGGTCAGTAGGATGGACCCTAATCCAATGTGACTGTGTTTTTATAAAAAGGGGACTTTGGACACAGACACATGCACACAGGAGAACACTAGGTAACAGAGGTAGAAATCGATGATGCTTCCACAAGCCAAGGAATGTCACAGCTGGCCAGCTAATGACCAGAAGCGAGTCCTGCTGGGAACCAGCCCTGCTGACACCTTGATTTTGGATTTCTGGCCTCCGGAACTGTGAGAAAATAAATTCCCGCTGTTTAAGCAGCCAGGTTTGTGACAGCAGGTTTGTGACAGCAGCCCTAGTGCACAGAGGAACACCCCCCCACACACTGGTATTTGCACTTCAATTTTTGTATCAGGGTCAGGAACCCAGGCTAAGGGACAGGGGACAAGAAAGGAGGTACATCCCATAGGACAGGAGGATGCCCACAACCATTACATTTAAGTGACCCCAAGAACTTGGGGGGCAGGGTGGGCAATCAGCACCAGTCATCGAGGCAATTGCCCATTCAAAACCCTCTTTTCCCAACCCTTCACTCCGGGCTGATGGAGAGGCTGGGCTGCCCCCACGCCCGCCTTGGGGCCAGCTCAGGGCTTGGTGGTCTGCACTCGTCTAGAGTGTGAGCTTCTGCAAACTTTCTGCAAAGAAACCAGCCTCCCGCTGCTGCAGACAAGCTGCAGACGTCCAGACCCCCCCCCCCCCCAGAGTCCCCCGAGAACACTACCTTTGAATAAAATAAAGGACACCAAATATGGAGAGAAAATCTTACAGGCGAGTCATGGGAAAGTGAACAACTTGCTTTTTGTTAAAAATGTAATGTTGCGCCCGGCCGAGCGTGGCTCAGCGGTTGAGCGTTGACCTAGGATCCAGGCGATCGGGGTTAGATTCCCGGTCAGGGCACATGCCCGGGTTGCGGGCTGCAGTCGATCAATGACTCTCTTGTCGTTGATGTTTCTATCTCTCTCTCTCCCTCTCCTTTCCTCTCTCTAAAATCAATATATATTAAAAAAATATATTAAAAAATGTAATGTTAACTTTGGGGGAATAATTAAGTCCACAAGAGTTCATCTTTCTGATTGGCCAAGGTCCTAGCCCAGGCTGCTTCCGGCTCTTGAACCTGAGGCCCTTTTCTGCGCTCAGTCACAGGGCTCCATTTACTGGTATCTGTGACCTGCCTGCCCTGGTTGAGTATCGAGGGCTGATGACCTGAGAAGCAGCAAGAGGAGTAGGCCCGGGAGGCTTGGCCAAACCGAAATCCGCAGAAGCAGGCCTCGGTTTCCTTTAGCTCAAATGGGCATGTTCTGGGGAGTACAGGACATTAAAAAGCTTTCCCTTCACCAGCTCGGGGCGCAGCTGAGCCTCCGGAAGTTTCTCTCAAAACCTGCTGGCTCAGCTTCTGGAGGGTGAGGCTGGGAGGCCCCTGAAGGTGGAGTGTTGGGGGAGGGCGGGTAGAGGGGCAGTGGGGGAAGGGGCGGCAAAGGTGGGCTTGGGGCTTAAAGGGCAGTCTGTGGGTGCTGGAGACTGGGGAGGGTTCCTGGTGCTTTGGGTGTAACTTGAAATGCTGCCTTTTTTTTTTTCTTATCATCGGAAGGAAATCAGACAAGAGAATGTGAGTTCATTCTAATAGAAGTCATTTTTCACCCTTCGCTTCCTATCCATTAAGTCCTCTCACTTCTGGTGATCATTTCCAGAGACTCTGAAAGGACTTTCTGTGCCTGCTGGTTCAGAGCTCATTAGGCCAGCAGACGCCTGCGAGCGCTGTCCCTGCAGCGGCCCCGGAGCGGCTGCTCAGCCACCGGAACCACTTGTTTTGGATTTGAAGCTCAGATCTGCATTAATCAGCTATGTCACTGGCAATAGGGTACTTAACCACTCTGGGCCTTAACTTTCCCATCTATAAAATGGGCATAATAGCAGTCCAGACCCATATATCCAATACCTAGTAGGCATCACTCCTTAGGATTGTACAGGAACTTCAGGTTCAATCTGTTCAAACTTGACAGCTTTCTCCCCTAACTGCTCTCTTTTGACACTCTCTATCTCTGTAAATGGCCCACTATCAGCCAAGCCACACACCGATTGCCTTATGCAGAAGGCTTCAAAACTATCTCATGTCACTTCCTCCAGGAAGGCTTCTTTGATCATGTTCCATCTCCCAGTGAATTGGCTAACTCTCCAGCAGGCCTCCACACCATCATATGTGTGTCTCTGACATACTAGACATGTTACATTTTAATTATCTGTTGGTGTGTCTCTCTTACTCAATTGTAAGAGGCTTTTGAGAGCAGGGACAATGTCTTAATCTTCTTGGAACCCCAGACCCTAGTGTAGGACCTACTTGGGATGGTTTGGGAAAGTCTAGACTTCTATTATCTCCATCATCCATGCTCCCTCCAACCCCAAATTCAAATTAAACAGTGTGTTTGCTTTAAGTTGAGTCCCCTAGCCACACTGCTGGACCAGACTGCAGTGCTGGAGTCTTCCAATACAGGAGTCCAGTGCTGCTGTCCAGGGTCTAGTACGCAGTAGAAGCTCAGTAAATACACACAAAATAATGAATGGATTCAAGAGTTACCCTGTGCCCTTCCTTCCCTCCCATACCACGTCCAACTAATTCCCAAGTCCTCCAGCCTCTTCCTCCTAGGCAGCCACTGCTCCTGTGCCAGCCATCTTCTCAGTCAGCCTTTTCCTGTGCTGCCCAGGCCCACAGCATTAGTGCAAGAACCAGTTGCTCACAGTCCCAGTCCCTGCAGCCATGGGAAATGTTCATGTCCTCTCAGAGGACAGGGTTCCAGGCAGGGTGCCCATCCTGTTTGTAACCCCTTGCCCTCTTCATCTAACCAAGCTCAGCTTAAGCATCCATTGTTCCCATCAGGGCACATACCCGGGTTGTGGGCAGCCAATCAATGTCGACTCTCTCATCATTGATGTTTCAACTCTCACCCTCTCCCTTTCTTTCTCTGAAATCAATGAAGATATATTTTTTAAAAAAAGAATCCATTGCTCCCAAGAGCCCTGCCTACCTGGCGCCTCTACCTGCTTCAATGCCCACATGTATTCAATCACCTGTTACACATAGTCCTACAGTAACCATGGTTCTGTTTCTTCCCAAAGATAACACCAAGGCCCCAGCATCTAATACCTAGTAGGTCTTGAACACAGTTTATGCACTTTTGTTATCTCTCCTCTCTTGACCTCTAGTCCTATTCAGCACAGACCTGCTGTGTGATTTCATCAAAGCACCTAAGCTCTGTCCTCAACATGCTCAGGAATTACACTGGAGGGCTCTCCTGGCCTGTTGATGCTGTTTTACCTGCTTTACTGCTGCCGTCTGTGTGCAGGAGTGACGTGGAAAGCCCGTGTGGGCCTGTCACTGATGCTAAGATGCCACACAGCATACCTAAACCACAGACCCCTGCCTTTTGCCTGTCAGGTATGCCTTCCCTCACTCAGAGGGAATACAGGGAAAATAATTCAACATCATAAAGGCCATATATGACAATCCCCCAGCTGGCATATACTCAACTGGGAAAAACGAAAAGTGTTTCCCTTAAGGTCGGGAACAAGACAGAGGTGTCCACTTTCACCACTCCTATTCAACATGGTACTGGAAGTCCCAGCCACAGCCATCAGACAGGAAGAAGAAATAAAAGGCACCTAATTTGGGAAGGAGGAAGTAAAACTGTCATTATTTGCAGATGACATGATACTGGGTATTGAGAACCCTAAAAATTCCACCAAAAATCTTCTACAACTGATAAATGAATTTAGTGAAGTATCAGGATACAAAATAAATATTCAGAAATTGGTTGCATTTTTATACACCAATAATGAACTATCAGAAAGGAAAACTAAGAAAACAATCCCATTTATAATTGCATCAAAAGAAAAATAAGAAGAAATAAATTTAACCAAGGATGTAAAAGATGTGTACTCAGGAAATTATAAGACACTGAAGGAAGAAACTGAAGATACAAATAAGTGGAAGCATATACCATGTCCATGGATAGGAAGAATTAACATCATTAAAATATCCATACTACCCAAAGCACTCTATAGATTCAGCACAATCCTTAGCAAGATACCAATGGTGTATTTCACAAAATTAGAACAAATATTCCAAAGATGTATATGGAACCACAAAAGACCCAGAAGAGCAACAGCAATCTTTTAAAATTTTTAAAATTTTATTCACAATTTTTTTGAGAGAGAAAGAAACGTTAATTTGTTGCTCCACTTGTTTATGCATTCATTGGTTGACTCTTGTATGTGCCCTGACAGGGGGATGGAACCCACAACCTTTGTGTATCAGGACGATGCTCTAACCAACTGAGCTACCGGGCCAGGGTGCAACAGCAAACTTGAGAAAGAAGAACAAAGTTAGAGGAATTAGCTACCTGATACCAAACTATACTACAAGTCCATAGTAATCAAAACAGCATGGTACTGGCATTAAAACAGACATATAGACCAATGGAACAGAATAGAGAACCCAGAAATAAACCCACACCTTTATGGTCAGTTAATATTTCACAAATGAGGCAAGAACATACAGTGGGGTAAAGATAGTCTATTCAATAAGTGGTACTGGGAAAATTGGACAGATATGTGCAAAAAAATAAAACTAGACCACCAACTTCCACCATACACAAGAATAAATTCAAAATGGATTAAAGACTTAAATGTTAGACTCAAAGCCATCGGCTTTGTTTTAGTAAGAAACCTTCCCTGATCCCTTGAGTTACCTTTCTCAATTCCTGCGTCTCCTCTCTTCTTCTGCCTGCCAAGTCCACCCACAGATGCCCCCTCAATGCAATGCACACCCAGGGGTGGCAGACACGTACCCACAGGTGAAGTGAGTGCCTGTTGCAAGACTGGGCTGCGGGACTCCTCTGGAGCCACCCCTCTCTCCGAGGGCTCCTGCCCACTTTCTCAGCTCTCCAGTGAAGTGCTCTGTCTTGGCTTCAGAGGACACCAGTGAATTTTCCTTTTCAGCAGAGAGAAATTATCATTATGATTTTTTCAGCTACACACTAGCAAGTCTACATCTTACCCCCTCATCTCTCCACTTACATGTATGTCTCCAGGCCCTGCTCATGCTGTCAGGACACTCGGGTCTCGGGTGAGCCCAGCACACTTGTGGCCCTCCCTCCTCTCCAGTCTGGACTCTCCTCCAGCATGTCCCCTGCTGAGTACCAAATGGGTCACAGGGCTCCCACTTCAGAGCCTTCACTCCCGCATTCTTTCAGCTAGTCACCCTTTTCTCCACCCTCCCTGTGTCCTCCGGGTGTCAGCTGAGATGTCCATCACTCCTGGAAGCCTTCCCTGGAATGTCTCTCACTTCCCATCACCTTCCCCTTCACTTTTTGAATTACCCATCCTCTCAATTTACGTATAGACATAAACTGGACAGTATTCTAAAGATTGTTGTAAAGCCTGATTTTTCCCTTTGACATTTTTCTTGACTGCCGGTCTAAGAGCTAGCTAATATCCTATTGTGAGGATGTCCAGGAGGTATCGAATGACTCCCCTGTTGATGGGCACCTACGTTGTTTCCACCTTCATTACTGCAGAGCATGTTGCAAAGAACATTCCTGTGCACACACCTTTGCACAGAGGTGGAAGAAGCTTTAGGATTGAAATCTGAAAGTAAAATTGCTGGGTCAGATGGTATATACACACTTTAAATTTTGAAAAGTAATTCCAAAGAGCTCTCCAGAATGCAAATACCTGTTTACACACCCACCTCCTGTGAAGGGATTGTCACTACTTGGTCAAGCCTGTTGGAATTGAACCCTGGCACATTCTTTCCAGAGAGCTATTTGGCAGCCTCTCCCAGAAACAAAGGTCTCCAAGAGCTTCCCCAGGCATTCCCTTCTCTCCCAGGCGCTGGGCACTCAGACCCTCCGCTATCAGAGTGTCTCTGGGGGCAGAGCCACTTCTGGGATGGGGATCACAACAGGAACCCAAGGCCTTTAGTACTTAATGAAAAACCCCTTTGTGTTGCTGATTGGCCTGCTGGGGTTTTGATGTGCTTTTTGGTTTTGTCTTAACCTTTCTGTGGCTTTGGAAGTGGCAGGTGCACAGAGCACACGCAGGGAAATCAGCTGGTGGGTAAAGGGATGTGGCAGGTCAGGATCCTAGTGGCGTCAGCCCAAAGTAATTGCTTTGGGGTCTTAAATTTCCCCACAAGGGTAGGCAGGGGCTGGATCCCATGGGTTTTGAAATGTATCCCAAGAGCTATGAGAAGCCACCAAGGACTTTTAAGCCAGAGTGCAGTGACCGGTGTGCCTGTTGATAGTAAATGATAAAGGCATTGGGCACTGAGCCGTGAGGACTCAGGTGACTGAAGGCTGGGTGGAAGGAACTGGTGTCAGCCTTGAGCAGCTGAGTAACCGGGTTTCTACTCCTCTGGATAATTTGAATTCCTCCCTTGCTCCTCGCATGAGGCTAGGATTAAATGACAATGGCCTTGAAACTGGCAAGTGTTGGGGGAAGGGCAGTCAGCCAGGCCCAGCTCCCAGTGGACAGTGCCCCCTCCTCCCCCATGCTGGGCCCCAGGACAAGAACAGTATCTCCCTTAGTGTTTGTAGAAGAGAGGAAACCACCGGAGTGACTAGACAGGTAGGATCTGGACCTAAAACATCAGGGCTCCCTTCACCCTGACTCCTCCCTGCTCCCACTCCCAGCCTCCTGCCCGAAGGCTTTCCAAGTATGCTGGCCGGAGTTTTCAAAATGCAACTGCTAAACCCTCTGCTGCTGCGCACTGAGCAGCTTCTTTAACCCTCAAAACTGCCCACGGGAGGGCACCTGCCCAGGCATACAGAGGAGGAAGCTGCTCCTCTGACCGGCTGAGTCGCCAACATCCCACGTCTGTAAGGTGGGGCCGGTCTCGCTGAAGTCTGTCCACCCTTCTCCAGGCTCTCAGAGGCCTGGCATTACAACTCCCAAGTGTTTGACGTCAGAATACCTGTGGGTCCTTCAGGTCCTTACCTCCCCTTTAGCTGGGCCACCCATACTCACTGTCCTGGGGGTTAGCCCACTAAGCCCTTCAGCATTCAAGAGAACCTGGGGACTTTGTCACCTGGCAGTTCCAGGATCCCTGGTCCCCTCACTGGAGCCTGTGCAGAAGAAAGACCAGCCTCTGCTCTGACCCAGCTGTGCCCCTCCCCCACCACCTTGGAGCCTGAGCTGGCACACAGCAGACAAAGAGGGGGCACAGTGAGTGTCTCAGGGCTGAGACACCCTTGGCAGAGTCCCTGGTGGCTTGGTGATTTTCAGAGTGGCGAGTAAAACGTAAGTCCCCTGTTTGTGAGTCACAGGCAGGCTGTCCTAGATTCTAGAGTGCAAAGATGAGACATAAGCATGCTTACCTGGAGGGCAGGGGGAGGAAGCGGCTGCATGCACAGCCTCCGGGCCTAAATCCTGCTGCAGGCTAACTCTGTAAGCCTGGACAGTTACTCAGCTGCAGTCTCCCCATTAATAAATGGAGAGGTGTTAGTTAGTACCTGTCTCCTAGGGTTGTGATGAAGAAGTGAGTTCACATGTACAGCATGCTTAGAATAGAACCTGGCAAATAAATTGTTAAAATATAAACTGTGGCATATTAAAAAGTTTTAAGCCAACATTTGAGCAAAAATCAGTTCAAATAGGGAAGGATCCGATCTAGCAGATATAAAGAGCTTGAGGAGCTGTAGAGAATGAAGGATGTCACAGGCAGAAGGAAGCAGGAACAGGAACTTGTACTGGGCAGAAAAGCAGGCTGGTTAGTGCGAGGTCACTTTCCTTTAGGCGATGGCAGGGCCTACCAGGCAGGTGACCTAACTAGGGATGACCAGAGGTTTCCTGATTGACTGGTTTAAGATTCCATTTCTGGGAGAGCCCAAACTGTAATTGGTTTGGTGACATGGGGCTTAGCATAAGCTACTCCATTTTGGGCCTATTGTCTTGTTTTGAACAACATAAACATTTGTTATTCTTGTCCTGACCTCAAAAGACTTACAGTTTGGAAGAGAGACTGACCTACAATTGTAACAGCATACGACACACTCCCTAAGAGGGGACCAGTGTCCTACGTAAGACTGGACCCCACAGTTTAGAAGCCATGGAGCCTCCAGGGATGTTCCCATTTTAAGCCTCTGACAGCTTCTGCTTCATAATTGGGGAAAGACTGCTCTTTGTTTGGGGAAAAATACTTAAAAGTTAAAGCTAGTAATTTCACCCATGAGCTAAATTGTCCTGTTTGTAGCTGTAAATGGTTGTCCTCCCTGGGAGCAGAATTACTTTGCAGAAGGTGATCCTGGTGACAAGGGAGGGCAGCTGATAACCAGAATGAGGGAGGGAGGAAGAGTTTACTGCCATCCCTGGGCCAGAGAGGCTGGGGGCAGGGGTGGGGTGGATCTTTGTGGAGGGCCTTGGTCACAAGAGGTGAGAACCAGAGAGTTGGCTGGGCCCAGATACAGGATAGCAGACCAGAGATGGAGAGCACCCTTTGGGCTGGCAGGGGGCACCCAGAGCAGGGGTGCACCTCCAATTTGAAGCTTTTCTGTTCTGCACTGTAATTCCCTCTTGCCATTCCCAACCTTTCTAGAAAAGTTTGTTTCCGGTCCTATTCATACTTTGTGGAGTCTCAGAGGATCCCATGCCTGTGGCTGGTGGCAGTTGAGTCAGGAGAGAAAGAGCAGTGAGGAGAGACGAGATGACAGGACAGAGGAAAGTGGCTAGGAATATGTGGCACCTAGCTGCAGGGACAGCAATAACAGCTGGGCTGGAACCTGAAGACAAAGATGTTCTCAGAAATACTCCAGGGAGAGAAACTGGATAAATGACTGGTCTTCCTATGGTCTCAGCCCAAAGCTCCTTGGGCATCAAAGGCAAGGGTGCCCTCTGGGCTGGCGAACCTGTGGAATGAGGATTGACTCAGCCGCGGGGTAGGGAAGGCCGAGGCTCAGGGAGGTTTGCACAGAGGAAGTAACTTTTAAGCAGAGTTTTGAAGGATGAATAGGAGTTTGACAGTGAACCAGATGAAGAAAATTATTTAAATTTCTCTCTCGTTCCACCCATCAAACACCAGCTGGGAAATTCACATAGGCCTTCAAGAAACCCCCAAATTCCAGCAGGACTAGGCCGGCACCCACTTGGAGCAGAAGAATGGGGTGGCCTTGGCCTTTCGGAGTCATTGGTGGAGAGGAACAGGTTGCTAGCTTCCTTGGGCTCCGCTGGGCTTTATAAGCCTGGCAATGAATGCCATTCCCAGCCGATTCCAGGCACTTCTGATTCAGTGGAGTGCTTATAGATTGCTTTTGTCAAAAAGCATGAATTCTCTTGGGGGCGAGGAGATTTATTCAGTCTTCATCTTTGCAGAGTTGGCTCTTATTTGCCGTTACCTGCAAAAATATATTTCTTGGGCCCGGTTCCCAGAGGAGTGATGCTAGGTCATTACTGCGTGAATTGTTAGGCCGTAAAGGAGCCATTCTTCACTCACCCGCAGCTCAGGGCTGTGCTGGGCACCTGGATCATTGCAGGCGCTCCTGTCAAGACATCTGCTGCGGTGGCCACTGATGATGGCTCCGCACGTGCAGCAAGTGGACACCTGGGAGTTATTTGTGGGTGCACGTCCGCCACTTCTCCCTGCTTCAGTTTTAACAGATGTGATGTGACAGAACCAGCGCAGCCAAGCAAAGGGACAGAGCGAGGTCGGCACTCAGTCTATCAAATACTAAGAATGTCTCTGCCTTGAGGGGGAATACAGGGGCTCAGGCAGTAACTTGGGGTTACTTTTGCAGTAGTTATCCCCCCTTCCTCCCAGGCAGCCCATCCCTAATGCAACCCCTTTGCACCCTCCTATCCTGCGCCCCCTGAGCCAGGTCCTGTTGCCCCAGGCCCCACTAGAGACACTGGAGACAGAGGGGAGAAGCAATGACTAAGCAGTTAATTCTGGAGGGGCCTAGCTCTACCCCCTCCCCCAAGGACGAGTTCATCTTCAGGACTAGGGCAGGTCTTTGTAGTTAAACCAGTGGTTCTGAATCAGAGCAATTTTGGCCCCCCATCTGCCCAACACACACACCTGACAGTGTCTGGAGATATTTTTGGTGGTCACAACCGGAGGGAGGGAGGTTATTGGCAGCCAGTCGGTAGAGGCCAAGGATGCTGCCAAACATCTTACGATGCACAGGACAGCCTCACAACAGAGAACCACATGACCCCAAATGCCAACAGTGCCAGATTGAGAGATCCTGGAGTAGAGAGTTGGATTCCAGTCTAGCTAAGAAAGCCACCTTCTGTCCCTACAAGGAGGGGTGAGCCTGGGAGAAGGAGCTGGAAAGCAGGGCGGGGACCTTTGCATCCACCGTCCCCCCTCCGTTTGCAGGATGGTCAGGGATCTTTCAGGAGCAGTGCTGCTCATAGAACTTTCTGTATGCTGGAAGGTTCCATGCCTGCACTGTCTACTGTGAGAGCCACCAGCCACACGGGGCTATTGAGCACTTGAAATGTGCCTCCTGAGTAGGACTGAGGGCTGCACTTTCACCTTATTTATTTGCAATTAATTTACAATTAAAATTAAATAGTTTCAGGTAGTTAGTGGCTACCTTATTGAAAAGTCTATTTCCAGAGTCCTCAAAACTGTCCCCTCCCCACTCTGGGGTGTCACACCTGCTTGGGAGAGCTTCATTCACACTGAGGTGCTAATGGCAGGTGGGGAAAAGTCCAGCCTCCTTCCCGATTTCCATCTGAGTCAGGGTTCAAATTGGAAGTCAGAGGTGAGAGCAGGACAGCTCCGGAGTACCGCCCAGCTGCATGGTGGGGGCTCCCTGCCCTTGGAGTCTCTGCACCTCCCTCCTGCTGAGGTGCCTCCTGCATTGGACAGATAGGACTGCTTAGCACAGGGCTGCTGAAGGGAACAGAACGGGCTCACCTTGCCTTCCAGAAGCTCATGTTCTCATGGGCATGGCAGACCCCTGAACTCAACCAAGGCAACAAGTGCCTTTTAGGGGAACCTACAGTGCAAAGCCCCCCGGAAATGGGGCAGGGATGGAACCGTGGTATTGGAGCAGAGACTGTGAAGGCAGTAGGGAAGTCAGCTCTGCAGGAATCTGCAGGCCTTCACAACATTTTTTCTGACATTTTAAAATCATGCTAGTAACAGTAATAGGAAGAGCCTGAGCCCACTGCCCAATCTTCCGCCAGAATCAGTGCTGCCCAGGGATTTTACCCTTGCCCCGTCATCAGCATTAATATTTTATTACAAAACTTAGATAGTACAGTAAGAATAATTCTAAATTACCTAAATCCCCTAAAAACTGTTGTGAGTGGAGCCTGAGAGGACCTCACACTGTCACCTGTAAGTCTGGTGGGGCCAGGAGGCCACCTCCTAGCCCCTCCTGCACTTCTGAGGAGATTCGGCTGCCATCCCCCTGGGGTGACAGAAGCGGTGGAGCCAGAGCCAACCTCCTTACAAGGCACCAGTTTGGGGGATCTTCCCTCTCTAAACCTCGGTTTAGGCCCTTAATGTTCTGCGTCTGGCCAGAGGCTGTCCTTCCCCAGCCTCGCGGCCTTTTCTTACCCCCCACCTTCTCTGTGCCTGCCGGGGAGTGAACACCCTGGGGTTCCCTGAGACGGACTGGGGTCCAGGCACTGACAGGTGCCTGGCCTTTGGGTCTGCTTGCCCCCAGGCCCCTGGCTCTGCTGCAGCTGTGCGGTCAGCTTCCGGAGAGGAGCCGGGACCTTTTCTGTTACTTGACAGAGGGGCAAAGGCAAGATGAGCTTAAAAGCTCAGCTACCAGAGGCACCTGCCCAGCGAGCTTCATCAGAAAAGCCAAACAAACAGATCGCATCTGTGCAGCGAGAGTGGACATCAGCGGGAAAGAATAGTCTGATGCACAACTCCCAGTTACCCACAACCTTCCCAAGGAAGTGGCTCTCCATGAAATTGGGTGACCCTAACTATTTTCAAGCACGAACTCAGAGGATTTCCAGAGCAGAGAATTCTGGAATGTTCCTTGGTAATTTTATCTGAGGTCACCCTCAGGAAACATTTTAAATGTACTTATATACCTCTGTAGGAAGGGGGAAGGGGAAGGGTCCAGGAGGAACGGATGGGGAGAGGGACGGGTGTGCTGTCCGCTGAGCTGCTTCACTGGGACACCCATCGCAGACGTGCTCTGAGTGTTCCTGTCGCCGTCGCTGCGGAACAGCAGGAACTGAGGGCCTCGCACCCTGACACAGGGTCTCCTCGAGCTCATGGAGTCTGTGGGCCGGGAATGCATTCAGGCCACAGGAAGGGCTGGCTGGCCTCTGTCCGGTGCTATCTGGACCTCATGGCCAGGACGGGAGCTGTGCTGCTGATGGGGCCTCTGCATGGACCGGCTGCGACTTCTAGGCTTCCTCACAGCGTGGGGACTTCTTACTTAGGAGCTCAGGGAACCAAACACAAGTGACCCAGCAAATGAGGCAGAAGCTAAATGGACTTTTCTGACTTAGATGGGAGTCACTCTGTGCCACTCTGCCACAAGCCCATTCAGATTCAAGCTCAAGGGAGGGGATGTAGACCCCATCCCTCAAAGAATATGTGGCCACAGAAGGAAGAACAAATAGCTCTGAACCAAGTCAGCTAGAGGCTGATTAAATATATATGTATTTTTTCACTAATTGTACTTAGTCTTTTCATGTTATCCATTTTTTTAATTTTTAAAAATTGTGGTCAATATATATATGTATATATAGATATATATATCATACATATATATATCATAAAATTTACCATCTTAACCATTTTTAAGTGTACAGTTCAGTGGCGTAAGGTACATTCACATTCCACAGAACTCTTGTCATCTTGCAGAACTGAAACTCAGTCCCTATTAAACACCAGCTCCCCAGCTCCCCTTCTCCCAGCCCCTGGCAGCCACCAGGCCACTTTCTGGGTCTAGGCATGTGACTACTCTAGCTGCCTCATGTAAGTGGAATCATGCAGTATTTGTCCTTTTGTGACTGGCTTATTTCACTGAGTATAACGTTCTAGGGTTTACTCATATTGTATCACATGTCAGAATGTCCCTCCTATTTAAGGCTGAATAATGTTCCATTGTAAACAGATTCCACCACATTTGGTTTGTCCACTCACCTGTCAGGGGACACTTGGGCTGCATCCACATTTCGGCTACTGTGAAGGATGCTGCTGCGAGCATGGGCGTGCAGAGATCTCTCCGAGCCCCTGCTTTCATTCTTTTGGGATAGACCCAGAAGCGGCATTGCTGGATCATATAGTAATTCTATTTCTACTTTTTTGAGAAAACTTCATCCTGTTTTGCATAAGCGCTGCCCAATTTTACAGTCCCACCAATAGTGCACAAGAGCGCCCGTTTCTCCACATTCTCACTACGCTATTTTCTTTTTCGATAGTAAGTGGTGGTGCGAGGACTGGAGCCCGGCTGCGCTTCCCGGCCTCTTTCCGCGGGGGTGGCCGGAGCTGAGAATCGCCCCTGGCCCAGTTCTCCCGGGTTCTCCTCCGCTTCGCCGTCCCTGCCCGCCTTCTGCCTGCACCCGGCACCCACCCTGGGCCTGGGCTCGCTGGCCGTGGGGGGCGGGGGTCCTAACCAGGCGCGGGGAGCCCCCCCCCCGTTAACCGACCAGGGGAAGCAGCGGAGGGCGCGGTCTAGAAGCTGGGGTGAAGGCTGAGCCTGAGGGCGAGACTGGGCGCCGGCCGCAGGGACTGACCCCCCGGACCTCAGTCCGCGGGGAGCGCGCAGGGGGCGCGCACGGCGGCGCTCTGCTGGAGTTTGGGGGTGCTTCCCTCGTGTGGCATTGTCTCCGGGGCGCCCCTCGGCGCTCCCCCGGCCGGGCTCCCGCTCCGCCCCCCGCGCCTCGGGGTGAAAGCTGAAGTCGCTGTCGTTTCCTGCTCTTCCGAGGCGGCACGAGGCCCCCGGAACTCTGAAGGCGGGTGGCAGGCGCTCGATCGCGGCCCTTGGGTGCGGGGCTGCTCGCCCCGTGCCGCGAGAGGGCCCCTGGTGCGCGGGCCGCAGGCTGCAGGCGCCGCCCGCACGGGTCCCTCCGGGAGCCCGGCCCGCGGCCCCGCGCCCCGGAACGCCTGGATTCTCGGCTCGCTCCTGCCCCCTCGCGGTGGGTCGTGAGACGCACTTTCGGGTGCGTCAGGTTCCCAGGTCCTGCCGGGAGCAACGGCGAAGTGCAGGCAGAGGGGCGCTCTGTCCCCCACAACCTCACCCCACTTAATGATTTCAGTTGTTCCCCCAGCCGCATTCCCCTCCCCAGAGTCCCCAGAAAACACCTTGCAGCTGTGAGGCTGTGCCTATACCAAAACATTTGGGGGTGCTCAGAACCCAGGAAGAGGGACGAGGGAGGAAAGGGGCAGGTGGGTCTGGAGGAGAGAAGACCTGGGGACTGAGAGGTCGCTGGGGACCTTCTTGTTCCCCTTGCCGAGGCGGCTCCCTGCTTGAAGGCTTCTCCTTGGTGTTGCAGAGGCTCTGTCCACCTTCCTAATGGGGCCCTGGGCTCTTTCAGCCCCAGAACAGAAGTTGAGGCCTCAGGCCTGGTGGAGAGGTGGGACTGTCCCCTTACAGAGGCGGGGGGTACTCGGCCAAGGGCCGGGCGTGGGACAGCCAGTCCCCTGCATTATGGGGTCTTGTCTGGGCTGCTGCTAGTTCATGAGCCTGGGAGTCCTGGGGCGCCCGGTGGGCAGTGTTTGGACCTGAACCAGCAGGTCTCTGCTATCTTTCAGGACCGTTCTGTTGGGGAAGCAGAAAGAGTGTGGGGACTGGGAGACAGAGATCCTTTGCATTTCAGGCTGGACCCACCTACCTCACAGGAATATGCCTGTGCCCAGCGGGCAGTCTGTGCCCAGACTATTGGCCAGATGTTTCCCCAGGGCTGGAGGTGGTGAAAGTGTGTGGGGGGAACGCTGGGGAAGGATCTACACACCTGACACCTGGTGCAGCCCAAGAAGGAGGGGCTGACCAAGGCGGCTCTGCGCACCACAGCCCCTCAGAGTCAGAGCCCTTTCTAGGTAGCCAGGAGAGCTCCGAACCGCCAGGACGCCCTGTTAGTGAGATTACTCATGCTGCCAGGACAACATGACCAACTACTGGGATTACTTTGGGGACCCGCTGCTTAAGAACCACAGGAGGAAGGATGGGCTGGCTTAGTCTCAAACTTTTGATTTTGAAAAAATTCTAACATACAGAAAAATTAAAACAGTGGTTCAATGACCACTCATTACTTGTCACTTGCATTGACCAGTTCCTAATATGTTGCCATCTTTGGTTCCTTTCCTTTCCTCCATAGAGATGATGTAACACAGATGTAGATTTGCAGACGCCCACACTTGCCTGTGCGTGCGAACAGTCTGACAGCCACAGACTCTGACATCCCACCTGTGATCTGGACTGAATGTCTGTGCTCCTCCCAAACGCATTGTTGGAGCCCTAACTCCCAGTGTCCCAGTGTGATAGTATTAGGAGATGGGATCCAAGACGGCTCTCTCTCACCTTCTTTGTGCCATGTAAGGATTAATTAGAAGACCCAGAACAGGGTCCTCACCAAAACTCAACATCCTGGCACCCTGATCTCAAGCTTTCAGTCTCCAGAACTGTGAAAAATAAATAAATTTCTGTTGCTTATAACTGCTCCGTCTGTGGTTTCTGTTTCGGCAGCCAAAACTAAGACAACCTCCCAAGCACGTCAGCAGGCGTCTCTGAAAAACAAGGATGCTCTCCTGTAGAACCAGGGCACCGTTATTACACCTAAGCAAGTTAACACGTTTTTGTAATTATTCCCCAAATATCTTTGAAAGCTGATATTTTGGATCCAGGATTCAATGAAAACCACACATTGCGTTTACACATTATGGCTCTTTTCCTTTAGGACCTTTTAATTTCAAAGGCTTCCCCAGCCTTTTTAATTTACTTATTTTGGTCTTTTATGGCATGCACATTTTGGAAGCATCCAAGCAGCTGTTTTGCAGAAATTCTCACACTTGGGGTTTGTCAGATCTCTTTCCCTATGAGTAAGACCAGGGTGAACATTTGGTGAGAACACCATGTGGGTTTGTGGGGTCTTTCTTAGTGTCTCTCTTCAGAGGCACCTGCCAACAGTTGTCCCACTGATAGTGAGGCTGAGTGTGACCACATAGTTACGGTGGTGACTGCCAGGTCATCCATGATTATCATTACTGTTTTTGAGCTCATATGCTCCCACATTTGGTCAGTGGAAGCCCTTTATTCCAACTCCAGTGTCCTCATGACAGGACCTGATTAGCCTTTGGTAGATCCCTTGTTTCTGGTACGAGGTGTTCCAGATTCCCTTTGCACCTCCCAGCCCAGACCTGGAACCAACCATTTCTCCAAGGAGGCCCCTCAGAGGAGAAGGGATGCACAGACCTAAGATGGGGGTGCTGAGTGTGCCCATCACTACCAGCATAAGAGCCTCCAGCCACGGGTCCCGCTTCCTTGGATTGAGGTCTTCTTGCCCTCCCAAGAGGCTCTCTCTGACAGGAGCTATGTGGACTCCATGCCAGCTGCCTTCATCCCAAAATACTTTGAGCGTGACCGAGCTCAACACGTCAGCCATCCCCTCCGCCTCCTGCCTGAGTAGGAGCAGCCCTCTCTCCCTCACAGTCCCAAGGTATGACTCAGACACCTGCCTGCTGTCCCCAAACTGTAGCTCTCCACATGCTCCTAAAAGCCTTTGCTTTTGATTGTCGGTGAGGGGAGAAGTGGCCATCACCCAACAACATTGTCCAACAAAATCTTCCCCTCCTCCCTGACCTCTACTTTCCTTAAAAAAAGCCAACAAAAAAACACCAAAGCAACGAAACTATTGATTGATTGATTTTAGAGAGAGGAAGGGAGGGAGAGAGATACGGATGTGTTGTTCCACTCACTCATTCATTCATTGGTTGTGCCCTGACTGGGGACCGAACCTGCAACCTTGGGGTATTGTAACGATGCTCTAACCAACTGAGCTGCCCACCAGGGCTCTGCTTTCCTTTCAACCTCGTTCCCGTGCCTCCTCTGAAGCCCTTCTTGGTGCTCTTGCTCCCCACCTTCAGCGGTGGTATCTCTTGTTCTGTGGCTTTAGCCAGAATGGAAAGCAAAGTGGTTCCATTTAAATACCCTCCAGACGCTGTTTCTTTCCCCTTCCATAGGCCCCCCCCCCCCAGGGTGGGCTGGGGTCTCCTCTCCAACCCCTAGAGGTGACTCAGACGCTTTCTGCGGAGACATCAGTGAGACAAGAAATGCTCTCAGAGGCCAAACAAATGGTGGCAGGTGGAGAAGGAACCTGAGCCGGGAGAGAAAGGTTTGAAGAAAGCTGTGTCCTCAGGGGACAGCCTGGGAGCTCTGTGGTCACACAGCACCACCAGAACCCTGTTTCTGACCAGGATGCTGGTGACCAGCCAGTGCCCCAGGACCCTCTGAGCAACCTGCTTGTCTGCCCTGAGAGCCTGCCTGCCTCTCGTGCTCTGGAAACCTCTGCTCGGCTGGCCCGGTTTGGATCAGATCCTTCTCTGAACCAATCACCATGCCCACTGGGATGCAGAGCTCACTGGCCAAGCAGAGTCAAGTGCTCCCCTGGAGCCACCTGGGCTGACAGTGGGGAGGAGGGACAGGAGGGGAAGGAGGGGGCAGGCTTGTCTGTCCCCTGGGCTGATGGTGATACGGAGGGGAGCATCGCTTCCTGGGCTCTGTGGGACCAGCTTGGAATTTTCTCTGCGCTCTGGCAGGAGTGGACATACCATCCCCTATATGTGGGACTTCCATGTGTTCTGCACGGCATGGTGGATCCATAACGGCTTGTAATTTCTGAAGAGGAACCGACACCTTAAATGACTAGAAAGGAAGCTCTCTTGTGTCATCCCTTTCATGGGACTCTTTGGGGAGAGCAGTTTACTGAGCAGCTCTTGTTGGCGGCGGGTCCTGTGGCTCTTTCTTCCTCAAACTCTTTTGGATCCCAAGTCATCTGTGTTGAAAACACCAGAAGGTGCAAGACACACGCTTTGGCAGGTTTTCTTAACTATCCACACATCCAGCCTCACACGGAAGCTGACTCCTTTCCTCTTTCTTTAACCTGCAGGTTGGGCCTCATTTATTTTCAGCTTTCTGGCACATCCTCTCCCTTCTGGAACTAGAGGGAAGAACAGCTTTCTTTCTGCTAGGGTTGCTAACTGTTGGGGTGTCACCCTGGAGGTGCTGTGGGCCATCTTCACTCCTCATGAGAAGAGCCTCCCTGAGACTAAAGGCAACTGAGAGAAAAGCAGAGGCAAGAGATGGTGAAAATGCAATCAGGTGCTAGACACCATTTACATACCTGGATCAAGCTATGCCTGAAGCTGATGAGTCTATCCAGGACTTTTCATTGGTGTGAGCTGCAATGCAAACTCAAAGGTCCTGAAAATCTAGCCTATTCCTTACTTCTATCCTTTTTTTTTTTTTTTAAAAGTCTTTATCGATTTAAGAGAGAGGAAGGGAGAGGGAGAGAGAGATAGAAACATCAATGATGAGAGAGTCACTGATCGGCTGCCTCCTGCACCCCCCCCACTGGGGATTGAGCCCGCAACCCGGGCATGTGCCCTGACCTGGAATGGAACCGCGATCTCCTGGATCCTAGGTAGATGGTCAACTACTGAGCCACGCTGGCTGGGCGTTACTTCTCTTCTAAGTACAATCACAGGGCTTAGTATTGGGTGAGATCTTCCGTACATGTCCTGCAGATGCCGTCTGAAGGAGATTGCTCTCAGTCAGGCCCCACACTGGACGCCGGATCCAGCAGGGAATCAGGCACAGTCGTGCCCACAGGAAGTTCCCAGTTTACTCAGTAGCAGTTGTTCTGCCCCTGATCCCACCCTGATTCTACACCCTCATTTTTTAAAACTGGACTTAGAGCAGGTTTTTAGAAACTTAGTGGTTCCCACAAGCATTCCTACAATCTGCTTTCAAATTGGCTTCATTTTCTGTTGTATTGTCCCCATCCTATAGATCCCTTCATATCCCCACCCCTTGGAGAAAGGAGAGAGGAAAGTAAAACAGAGCGTCACTGGCTGGGGGTGTCGTGTGGTCAGGGAAACCTGGCCTGTCTCCTCCAGAGACCAACCGGCTACAGTAAACCAGGGTGGTGAGCACAGCAGTGGGACATGGGACCAAACTACCAAAAATTCATGACATCAGCACGTAAATGGTGAAATGTGTCACAGTTCTATCTGTCCTGGGACAGTGCCAACATCACAATTTTAATCATGAGTGTTGAATATAAGTCAAAGCTGGAGAGGTGTGAAAATAATGATACGAAATTGAAGTGAACTAAGAAACGCAGGTATCAGCCTCTCCCGCTGTGTCCTGAAGGCAGAAGCGTTGCAATGGCCGGGCGTTTGTTTAATAGCTATTAGATGAACCACATGGAACTGCCGATGCTCAACCGTTTTGGACCCATAAATACCGCAGTTTCATATGGCCCAAACTACTCCTGCTGTGATCTTGCAAAACTGGATATTCTAATGAAACGTATTCTGATTGATAATGTAAAATTCAGATATCCCGGGATCCTCCTGCCACAAACACCAAATTTGATGTCAGGGTCATTTTGGTAGTCATGTTGGTCTTGTCCGGGTGAGACAAAGCCCTGGGATGTCGCCCACCTCAGGAAGGACACTGCCCCACACTGCGCGAGCTGGCGTGGGGAGGACCTGACAGTAGCTGGAGGACTTTGTAAAAACCTTGTAAAATCTCTCCTCTGAGCCAGCCTTTTAAGAAGTGTTATTCTGTGTGATTTGAATTAAAGGTCCCTTACTGGCCCTGCTTCCACGAGCTGCCCCCGGTCATTTGCTCTTAAGAGGTGCAGACTTAGGGGCACAGAGATAAATACTAGGCGCCCTTCCTGTTCCCCTCCCTCTCCCAGGGTGTGTCATTGAGAGCAAAGTGGCGACCGTGTCCAGCAGCCTCCAGCCAGGGGGCACAGGGTTGATGGCCTGGCCCACCTCACCCGCCAGCATCTCCTGGCCCCCCTCCAGGCTGGCGCTCTTGCCCTCGCTCAGGCAGAGAGCACCACCTTCTTTTATTTGTTTAAGATTTATTTTTCTTTTTTATTGATTTTTAGAGAGGGCAGGAGAGGGGGAGAGAGAGAGAAAGATTGATGAGAGGCCTGTTGCGTGCCCCCTTTGGGGATCGAGCCTGAAGCCCGGGCGTGTTCCCTGGCCCAGAACTGCACCAGCAGCCTTTCTGTGCACGGCTGACGCCCAGCTAACAGCCTCAGAGGCTGGGGCAAGCATCCTGCTCCTCTTCGCCGCCTCTGCTGTCCACAACCCATCACCTTCCTGTCATCCAACGCCTTGGTGACGCGTGAAGAAGCCATGCCGCGGAAGGGAAAGGGGAAGGCAAGGAGGCCGTGCAAGACGAGGACCGCGAGCTGCTGCTGGGAGCCCAGGGACCTGCCAGTCTTGCCCGTGACCCCGTTTCCAGGCGTGGCGGCCGCTGGTGTTAGCGAATTCTCCTTCGTGGCCTCCCCCCCGGATTTCCAAGTGTGAGCCGGAGCACAAACCCACGGCCCAGCGCTAAGCCACCGCGCTGTCCACCCGCCTGCAGCACGAGGAGAGGTGAACGGTCCGAGAGGCCGCAGCATCCAGAACAAACGCAGCGGACCGCCATCCGGTTGCCCTGGGGTTCGCCGTGGCCACACGGCTTAGTGGGATGTGAGAGGCAGCACATGCTCCAGGAAGCAGCTTCAAGGGAAAGAATGTGCCTTGCTTGATGTCTTTTTTCTTTCTTCATGCTGGGATGTGGATGTGATGGCTGGAGCTAGAGCAGCCAGTTTAGTGCACGAAGCCGTACCCTAAGAATGGTGGAACAGAGAGAGAGAGAAGGAACTTGGGTCCTTAAAACTTGGTGGAACATTTCTGCCTTGCCAACACTGAACTTTCATATAGGAAAGAAAGAAACCTCCGTCTTATTTTAGCTTCTGTTATTTTAGGTCTCTGTGACAAACAGAATAATCTAATCGAATTGTTACATGTGGCTTTCAACCCACTCAGCCTTCATCCAACTAACACATTCTTCTAAAGTTGAAGCAGGTGGCGAAAAGACACAGGGGAGGAGAGGAGGTAGGCTCTAGCCCACGTATTTAACATTTCTCAAGTGGACTTGTTTCCTCTATTCCAGGACACCGGGCCTCTGGTGCTGCCTGACTCCCTTCTTTTGGCATGCTGGTGCGGGCCTGGTCGGTGGGAGCAGATTAGGCCCAAAGCTGCTGTGACATGAGCGGCCCTGCCCTCGAACTTCAGGTGATGCATGGAGGCAAAAATGTGGACCACTGCGAGGAGCAGGCAAGTCCGGGGCTGGGCTTTGAGGGTGAGTGTGGTGGTGGGAGTGCGTGTTGGGGAGCCCCAGAAGGATGCCCACCCTGGGGTGTCTGCCCAGGAAGGCCAGCTCTATTTCAAGGCTGGGATAAGGCCAGGCTGACAGGTTCCCACCTGCACCCAACAACATTTCCTTCCCCAGAGGGTCTTTTCCCCTCTCTTCCACCTCCTTGGTAGTGGGGGGCTCAGGGCAGGAGACAGACCCAGAGGGGGGTCCCCATGATTATGTCCAGGACAGCCCTTCACCCTGAGCACAGAGTGAGCACTGACCACGCATTACCTCCTTCGTCTTCACTGATCCTGGTTGACCCAGAACAAGGTCAGGCAAGGGCCACAGGGTGCCCAGGAGTCCAGCCACGGGCCAGACCCACGTGCAGGTCCAGGAGCCTCAGGCCTTCCTAGCAGGCGCCCATTGCCTTCCTTACCTCTCAGGCCAGTGGAAGGTGGCGCCTTCCCCTTCCTCGCTCTCTCCTTCCCTTTCCCTTTAATCTCACTACCCCTCTCTCTCTTTTCTTCTCTTTCTTATTTATTTTTTCAGCTGTGGTAAAAGATACGTAACATAAAGTTTACCGTCTTAACCATCTGTAAGTGTGCAGTTCAGTGGCATTAAGCACATTCACATCCCTGAGCGCCACCACCACCACCACCACCACCACCACCACCGCCATCCACAGAACTCTTTTTTTTTTTTTTAAATATATCTTTATTGATTTCAGAGAGAGGAAAGGAGAGGGAGAGAGAGACAGAAACATCAATGATGAGAGAGTCATTGATCAGCTGCAGCCCGCAACCCGGGCATGTGCCCTGACCGGGAATCGAACCCCGATCGCCTGGATCCTAGGTCGACGCTCAACCGCTGAGCCACGCCCGGAGCCACGCCCGGCCGGGCCACGGAACTCTTTATCTTGTAAAACTGAAACCTGCCCCATTAGACACTCGTTCCCCATCCCCTCCCCGCCCCCGGGCAACCAGTGCTCTATGTTCAGTCTCTATGGTTTTAACAACTCATGCAGGTGGAATCACACAGTATTTGTTGTTCTGTGACGGGTTTATTTCATTCAGCATACTATCTTCAAGGGCCATCCATGTGCAGCGTGTGCCGGAACTTCCTTCCCTTTTAAGGCTGGGCAGTGTTCCACTGCGGGTCTCCAGCACGCTGCTTACTCACTCACCCGTCGGCGGGCACCGGGGCTGCTCTCGCCTTTCACTGCTGTGAGTAACGCAGCCGTGAGCATGGCGTGGAAATATCTCTTTGTGATCTTGCTTTCAATTCTTTTGGGTGTATACCCAGAAGCAGAATAGCTGGATCATATGGTAATTCTACTGTTAAGTTTTGAGGACCTGTCGTAGGGTTTTTCACAGTGGCTGTGTCATTTCACATTCTCACCAAAAGCACACAAGGATTCCGATTTTTTCACATCCTTGCCAACACTTGATAATTTCTGGGGTGTGTGTGTGTGTGTGTTTGTAGTAGCATCCTAATGGGTATGAGGCGGTATCTCATTATAGTTTTGATTTGCATTTCCCGAGCTATTAGTGAGGTTGAGCGTCTTTCCATGCGCTTACTGGCTATTTGTATATCTTCTTCGGAGAAATGTCTATTCAATTCCTTTGTCCATTTTGAATTCGGCTGTTAGTTTTTTTGATGTTGAGTTTTGTGTTCTTTACAAATTCTGCATATCAATCCCTTATCAGATACATGACTCACAGACTGTTCTGCCATTTTGGGTGCCTTCTGTTGTGTTCATATTGTCTTTTGAGGCACAGCATTAAAAAAACTTCATAAAGTCCAACTTGTCTGTTCTTCCTTTTGCTGCCTGAGCCTTTCATGTTATACCTGAGAAATCGTTGCCCAATCCGATGTTTTGAAGCTTTGCCCTGCATTTTCTTCTAACAGGTTTGTAGTTTTAGCTCTTACGTTTAGATCTTTGATCCAGTTTGCTTTTATTTTTGTGTAGGTTGTTAAGTAAGGGTCCGACTTAATTCTTTTGCATGTGGGTATCCAGGTTTCCCAGCGCCATTTGTTGAAAGGACTGTCCTTTCCCACTGAATGGTTTTGTCAAAAATCACCTGACCGTGTATGTGAGGCTTTACCTCCAAGTTCTTTGTTCCATTCCATTGGCCGCCACGCCTGCTTTATGCCAGTACCATGCTGTTTGGATTACAGTAGCTTTGTAGTAAGTTTAAAATTAGGCCGTGTGAGCCCTCTAGCTTCCTTCTTTTTCAGGATTGCTTTCACTGTTCAGGGTCCCTTGGATTTTCCATATGAATTTTAGGAGGGGGTTTTTCTATTTCTGCAAAAGGTCACTGGGATTTTGACAGGGGTTGCCTTGAATCTGTAGATGGCTTTGGGTAGCAGTGACATCTTAACAATATCAAGGCTTCCAATCCAAGGACTTGGGATATTTCCATTTATTTAGTCTTCTTAAATTTGTTTTCCTTTTAGTCCATCTAGCTAAACATGGACTAAGGCAATTTTGTTGATCTAGTCAATTTTCTGGATCTCTTTTTTCTCCTTCTTGATTAATTTATTACAAAATAAAGTTTAACGGCTGATATAACACCTATGTACCCAGAACACAATGTCATAAATCAATCCACCCCCACAGCGGACACCCCAGGCATCTTTCCCTGTCCCCGCCTCCACAGGCCACCCCGAGTGCGGTGCTCACCATTCACATGCGTGTCTTCATGTTCTCTAGGGCGCAGGCATCGCCACAGCGTTCACGTTGTTGCTTCCCATGCCTTTAACTTTTATATGACTGGCAGCCTTTGGTCTCCACAGCCCGTCTCGGTGTTATGTAGAGCCTCGGCCTTGTTGGAGTGTAGAAATCTAGTCCATTCATTCTCATTACTATAGGGCAGTGCTTTCTAGGAATACGCCATGACCGGGTCACCCCCTCTACTGACCCTTGTCATTTACATTGGTTCTGACAAACCAGGTAGCTCTGACCATTTGGGCACGTGTCTCCTGGTGCATCCGTGGGGTTGGTTAAGGTGTGTGCACCAAAGAGGAGCCCTGCTGGGTGGAAACACAGTGACAGGGCTGATCCTCAGCTGTGCTCAAATGTGCAAACGCTTCCTAAAGTGGCTGCACAATTCTACACTTCCACCAGGGGGCGCACGAGAGCTCTCCTCTAGGAGCCTTATCACAGGACTTGAAGGGGTGAGTTATAATCCTGAAACTTCCAACACAGTTTAATTCTGCTCTTTGATGGAACACTGATAACCATAAAATTATGTCCCCACAAATATTTAATCATGCTAAGATTGATCTCAATATAATGCTAAGTGAAAAGAGTCCAAGAAACCGCATAGAACCTGTGCATATAACCAAAGAACACGAGGGAATGTAATGGTGGGCGAGTTTTATTTCCTTCTTTATTCTTTTTGTATTATCCGAATTTTTCACAAGATGACCCTATACTGCTTTGGCTGTCAGGGAAAAAAATGGGCAAATATAATGATGGTTTTTAAGCAGCAACAGTGAGTATGTTGGGAGATGAGATGGAGAGACCTCAAAGCTGGGGAGAGAGAAGTGCCACATTGCGGGGACAGGCATTGGGGCACATGCTGGAGGCAGCAGTGGAGGTGAGATTCAGGCTCAGAGTGCGAATCCTGCTCTGAACTGACAGCCCAGGCCCTGGGCCAGGACAGAAACCTCTCTGGGCTTGTTTCTCCACTGTGACCAGGGCATAGAAATGGTATTAGCCTCATGGGCAGTTGTGGGCTGATCAGATATGTGATTTGCTGAGAATCAGGCAACAGGCACGGGTGCTCTATAACAGGCAGCATCGTTGTTAACAGCAGAGAGTTGTCTCAGCAGGAGTGGGGGAGCAGACCTTGGATCTAGGGACACTGAGATGGACCTGAGGGGACAAAGGTGATAAAATGACCTTAACGCAATGTGTGGAAAGGGAAGGCTGCATTCTGAGTGCCCAGGAGCCACAGAGCGAAGGGGAGGAGCTGGTTCTGCCCACGGCCATCCTCCATGGACCTGCCAACCCAAGCTCACCCTCTGCTCCAGGCTCCGTCCCCAGTGCCAGGCCTCACCATCACCTGGCGGGGACACACACACACACACACCCAGTTCCCGGAAGGTGAGCGGTTTCCTCAGTCACCTGGTTGGAGTACGCAGTTCAGTGCAAAGGCTCTGCTCAGAGACGACAAGCTGCCGCCCACCCCCCGCAGGCAGGGAAAGGGAAGGAGGGTTCCCAGCCCCACGGCTGACCCAGCACCAGGAGGACACTCCTCACTCTGTTGAAGGTATCAGAGTAGAGGTGTGAGAAGCAGAGGCTGCGGGCACCTGCTCGTCATCCTTCATTGGAGGAGTGGGACCTCTGCTCTGCCTCCCCGTTGTCCCCTGGGGCTCTGCTGGTTTCTCCTCGGCAGGGAGGGGCCATGAAACCACTCAGCAGCATCCACCAAGTGCTGCCATGTGCCAGGCTCTGCTCTGGGCACAGCAGCATGGCAGGAGAAGGGGGACAGAGCCACTCTCAGGCTGGGCTCCAGGAGAGCCTGGTGCTCTCTTGCTCATTTGGCCCTGCCTGGATTAGGAATGCTTCTGTGTGCTCTCAGGTGGGAGCCCCACTGCCCCCCCCCCCAGCTTACCCCCTTTTGGGCCTTTTAAAGCCCAAAGCTAAACTTGAGCTCGCCTTGGTGATGGGTGGTGATGTGACCCCAGGAATATCAAAGACAAAGGAGACCCTGGCCCAGCTAGCTCCCAGAACCTCCCCACCCCAACCCGATTCTGTGTTGTCATAGTGTGGGTGGGAGGGGACAGGAGGATGCGGTGTGCTGGGCTCATTCAGCCTGGTCTCTGCTCAGGCCTGGATCTCATGGGGTGTGGCTTCTGCTCCTTTTTCCAGCCCCAGGTTGCACCCCCACCCCACTCGCTGCCCCCATACCTCTGCTGAGGGGAGACTCCTTTCAGGAGGAATGTCCTGGAACTTCTCACTAGCTAACAACCAAATGAACGCTCATCACTGCTTATAAAGTGAAATTTTTCACATCGAAATGCTGCCTGTTTTCAATTCCACAAAGCATTTGAAAAGTGATTTCTTTACCAGAAGGATGACAACGTATTTATAGCTCCGTGTAAGAGAAGCACATGGATGTGGAAGACTAGGAGCCAATGGCCGGCTGCTGGGCACGTCTCATTCATTACCTGGAATGGTTAAGGCAGTGAAGGAGCTTGTGCCGCGCCAGCGCTCGGGATCGGGCGTGATGGATCGTTCGGCCCAGCTCCTCTATGTCACGCTTCGGTTTCTCCAGAAAGTCACGTAGGCCGCTGCGAAACACAACACGCTCGCCTCTGGGTAACAGAGAAACTGATTTCACCCGAATCGTTCGGCAGGCGGGCTGGGTGAGTGGGGAGAGCTGAAAACATAACATTGACCAGAACTAAGCAAGAGAATGAGGTGAATCCTAGTCACTGCCTTCAGTTAAGTGATGGCCCTTTTTGCTTGGCCGTCACTGTTTTGATGTTCAAACTGTCAGAGACGGACAGCAGCTTTTGTTCGTATAAGCAAGTGGGCAGACGAGGTGAGCTCCCCCCCACAGTGTAAAAGATGTTTAAGGATGGCTCTGCTTTCTCACCAGGGGCCTCGGACACGCTCTCTTTCCTTCTTGGCCGCTTCCAGTTCGCCCCGTGGGTCTCACTCAGCCTGTGTGTCTCCTCCCTACCCTGCAGGCTGAGCCGGGCGACCCCCTGACTTTGTGCTCACTCCTCTCTCTCCCACCAGGCCCCATGGGCCCCGGGAGGTCACTGACTGTGTCTGTCTCAGTAGTTGTGTCCCCAGCCCTGGCCATAGCACCTGGTGCACAGAAGGGACACAACAAACACAGCACAGGTTGCTGTCAACTCAGCTGTGACAGGCAGGTCCTGCCTACCTACCTGCCTGCCTATCTGCCTGCCTGCCTACCTACCTACCTACCTGCCTGCCTGCCTGCCTGCCTACCTGCCTGTCTACCTGCCTACCTACCTACCTACCTGCCTGCCTGCCTGCCTGCCTGCCTGCCTGCCTACCTGCCTGTCTACCTACCTACCTACCTACCTACCTACCTGCCTGCCTGCCTGCCTGCCTACCTGCCTGTCTACCTGCCTGTCTACCTGCCTGCCTATCTACCTACCTACCTGCCTGACTGTCTACCTGCCTGCCTGCCTACCTGCGTGCCCACCTGCCTGTCTACCTGCCTGCCTGCCTACTTGCCTGCCTACCTGCCTGCCTGCCTGCCTGCCTACCTGCCTACCTGCCTGTCTGCCTGCCTATCTGCCTGCCTAACCCTCCTGGCAGGACACAGTTCATCTCACTGAGCTCTACACAGGGGGCCTTCTGCAATTGTCCTCCTCCCAGTGCCCCCACCCTTGCAGTCAGTCCTAGGTAGACTTCCCTTCTCACCTCCTCTAAGGACAGGCCCTTTCTCCTCAAACCATGTGTTCCAGACTCATCCCTTCCTTAAAGAAAACTTCGCTCCCCTGGAGGCCCCTCTCTGGAGCTCATCCTCTCTCCTTCCCCTTGGCTGATGAGTCTCCTGGGAGATAATTCACACTGGCTGCCTCTGCTTCCACCTCCAGCCCTAGGCAGTGTCCCCTCTGCCACCTCACCAGCACTCAGAGTGGTCATCACCAGTGCTCAGCCTTAGCCTCTGGGCCTTCACGGCAACTTCTGGGTCTTCGTGGCTCCGTCTGACACGCTGCTCAGCCCTCCATCCTGCCTTTTCATTTTTTTGAAGTCAAGTTTTATAGAAGTGTAACTTATGTGAAGATGCAAAGATCACAGAGTCCTCCCCTCAGATCAGGAAACACCAGCAGCAGCACCCAGAAGGCCCTTGGGAACTTGTCCAGTTACGATTGTCCCCTCCACCCCACAATGAGGCGTGAGGCCCCCTCTACACCAGGCTACTAGGCTGCATGTAGAAGGAAAACCAATTAGATGCAAAAACAGCCTCTGTGCTCTGAGACCAGGCTCTGTCCTTGCAGGTGCTCTGTCCTTGCAGGCACCCTGTCCTTGCAGGCGCTCAACGGGGACCTGTCTGAAGCCATCACCTCCCCTGACTTGTCACAGATGCCTGTCCCGGCCTTGTCCGGCCAGCTAGCTCCCACCTGTCTTTTAAAGGGGCAGCTTCCTCCCAGCTGCTGGGCATGTGACCAGGTGTTGTATGGAGGATGCAAGATTGTGAGGTCCCTGAGGTGGCCTGGCCTGCAGTGGATAGAGCATGGACTCAGTTTCCCCCCTGGAAAGTTAGTGGAGGGTCAGGTGGCTGCAGCAGCCAGAGCTCTAACGCCTGATTGACCAGCACACCGGGACTCCTGCTTTGTCTCCTTTGGAAAGTTACTTTCGCTTCCAAAGAAAACCTTTTCTGCATGAATCCAAAGTAATCAGCCATCTCCTCCAGTGTTAATGAGAAATAATTGTGTATAAGAAAGGGGCCCTTGAGGCTTGTCAGGAAAGGAGCCTCTTCCTCCTACCTTGCAGTTGGGGCCCATTTTTACTGGTTCTCCCCTTGCAGCAAGCCCCAGGCCAGCCCCCAGCACATGGAGGTGACTCACCTGGCAGCACCCCTGCCTGCTGGCCCGGCTCCCGAATGCTGCTTCTCCATCCCTCACCTTGTTCTGTGCGATACAGAGGACAGCTCCCGGGACACATTCCAGGTCCTGCTCAGCTGGCCTGACCTTCACACTGAGCTGGCCCTGCCCTTTGTCCTGAGGAGCCTCCAGTGATGCTGTTTGGTATGGAACCGGCTCCATACAGAGACATCAGCTCTCGGTTAGAGTAGGACCAAAGGAAGCACCAGGCCAAGCTCTGGAGCCCCAGCCTGTGCCGGGCCCCACAGACATTCGTGTGCTGGGCCGTGCGCTGGGCGTTGCCCTGTGCAGCGTGCTTGCTCCGTGAGGAGGCAGCTCCTGGCTGCGCAGCTACTGGGCTGACCATGGGGACAAGAATCAGTAGCAGTTTCGGTTTACAACCAGCCTCCTATATGCCACATATGCTCATCCAATGGCCCTGTAAGGGATGGAATATTATCTCCATTTTTCAGGTGGAAAAACAAGTTCATAGACTTGTCCAAGGTCAGTTACTAAGTAAGTGCAGAGTTGTGATTTGAAACTAGGTTTTCCAGACAAAGATGGCCCCTTCCCAAGCTGCTCCTGACCACACGCTCCTTGGGATCCCCCCCCCCCCCCCAAGCAGATGGTTTGGGGGAACAGTAATATGAATGTTGGCCACCAGGTGGCACCCAGATGCCACAGTCGGGACACCTGATCCCAAGGTAGCTCCTCTCAGAAGACGGTCAAAGGCCGCCTGGGAGGCCAGGGATGGTGGATTTTGTGCATCTGACTTGTCTCTTCTCCAGGGATCCGGGTGTGTTTGAGGCTCGGGCCAGGATGAGCGGGCGCAGACCTAGAAGACCCAGCGCAGAGGGCCCGTCTGTGTCCCAGCTACCGTCTAGGAAATCTACAGCAGGGAGGCATTAATTTTAAAAGCTTGATCTATCCCTAGATCTTCACCATTCAGCACTTCTCATCCATACACACTGCCCCAAGTACATTAAAAGACATTTAAAAGGCATGATATATAAGAAAAGAGTAAAAAAATTACATACTTGTTTTTCTCAATTGAAGTTTACACACATCGGCCCATAAAACTCCACCCGTGTGGCTTACAGCAGGTGTATGCCCGACCGGGGGGCGTGGACCCACAAGCCCAGACCATTTTCCAGGCTGACACTTGTCTGATATCCAGGCTCTGGGCTGAGCCCTCGGGGCAGCTCTCTCTCCATGGCTGACATCTCATGATATGCTGTTGACCCCTACTTTTTAATCTTTTATAAAGTGTAGATTCAGGTATGCAAGGTGGGCCACTCGCTTGATTTTCTATAACTCAGCCTCATTTCTGTTTCATGTGCCTGTTTTCCTAGGGTTCTGTTTGCCGATTCCCCACTGACTGCAGGCTGAAAGTGAACAAGAGGAGTGGGATGTGTGCGTGTGTGAGCATGTGTGTGTGTGACGTGTATGTGATGTGTGTGTGCATGTGGATGTGTGATGAACATGTGTGATATGCGTGTGTACTGCATGAGTGTGATATGCATGCATTGCATGCGTGTGAGTGTACTGCATGTGTGTGATATGTGTACTGCATGTGTGTACATGTGGGTATACTACATGTGCGCATGTGGGTGTACTGCATGTGTGTGAGAGGCGAATTTGGTTTTGGATTTCATTTGTGCTCCGCTCTGTGGGCCCCTCTGTCATGGGTCCCCAGTCCCTCAGGATCGCAAGGTCTCCCTGTAGCTTCTCTGCCACCCTTGGAGAGGTGAGAAACCGTGGGGGGCCTCTGCCAGGGCACAGGAATCCCTCACGCTCGGATGCAGCCTCCCCCTCCTGAAGCCCTCCCTGGGGTGGGTTCAGGGCCTCCTGCCCGCAGGTGCTGGAAGTCTGTCGGGGCTTCTCCATTCGGGACCCCCACATCTATGCTTCTGCCTGCCTCCCTGCTCACCTCAACCATTTTCTGGCCTTGGTGGGGGATGGACAGGATAACACTGTCGTGTGTGTGTCGTCCCCCCCCCCCCCCCCCCCCCCCCCCCCGCCTCCTCTTATCCAGCAGCTTATCTGAGCAGGAACGTGGTCCCTCCCATACAGTAGACATTTGGAAGACAAAGGCCAGGAGAGCACGGCGCCTCTCGGCTCTCGGCGGTGTGGGCACGTTTTGGTTGTCCTGGTGACTTGGGCGTGTGGCTGGCTTGTAGAGGGTGCTAGGCATCCTGCAAAGCAGACGGTGGTATGTGTACAAGGAGATGGCCTCTCAGTGTCCACAGCATCCCCATCGTGGGACGGCAGGACCGGAGCACATTTGCTCGGCACCCTGCAGGGTCCCACCCTAGCTTGAGTAAGAGGTAGGACAGAGAGGAAGGACAAAGGTGAGCTGTCATTAAACACGCATGCTTCCTGAGGGCAGGTGGGGGCCCTTCTGGGAGAGGTGGTGAGGGGCCCCGGCCTGAGATGGGCTCTCCTGAGATGGGGGAGGCCAGTGGGATTCCCGACTGAGAAGAACCTCTGAAATCAGGGTGTGGGCAGCAGAGGGGGGCTCAGAGGAGTCGCCTGGGGAGGCCCTGGGACAGCCTGGCCAGGGCTCAGGCCCAGAGGGGAGGTTTTGGAGGGCAAGGCAGGGAGAAGTACTGGCAATTCAGGCGGGCGTGCTCCTTCCCCTGTCTGGCTGAGCCTGTTTGGGGCACTGTTTTAAACCAGGTTTTATTTTGGAGAATTTCAAACCCATACTAAACCGGACAGAGTACAATGAACCCCTAGTCTCACCTCATCAGCCCTCCCCCCGGGCCAGCCTGCCCAGCACACCTGCACCCACACCCCCTCCATTATTTTGAAGCAAACCCCAGGTGTCCTATCATTTCATCCAAACATGTTTCAGTGCCATCTCTAAGAGGCGGCAGGGCCACAGCAGCCGCAGCCGCCCGGGCTCGGGCCTCCAGGTCTCCGAGGGGCAGGATTCCCTCTCCAGTTCGAGTCAGGGTCCGAATGAGGTCCTCAGAGCGACGGAGCAAGGCACCCCCGGTTCTCTTCTGTCTTTCGTTTTTAAACTTTTCATCTTGAAATAATTTCAGACTTACAGGAAAGTGGCAAAAATAGTACAAAGAACTCCCCCTGTACTCTGCACCCAGATTCGTCAGATGTTGCCACTTTCGGTCCGTAACCCGGCGCCACGGGGAAAACCAGGAGCTGGGCGCGCTGCCGACACTGTGACCTCACCTCCAGATCTTACTTACATTTCGCCAGCTCGATTGTCTGCTTTAACCTGGAAATTCCTCAGTCTTGCTTTATTCCATTTTTGGGGAAGTGTACCGACCAGTTATTTTGTAGAACGTCCATGTGTTTGTAGGATCTGGGCTTGTCTGGTTTCCTTGCGATTAGGTTTGGTTCTCGTTTTTGGCAGGAACCCCTCAGAGGGATGCGGCATCCTCCGCAGTGTGTCGCTGGGGCCACAAGATGTCCAATTCCTCTGCTATGAAGCTACTCTTTTCCCCTTGGTAATTAAGGGGTACCTGTGGGGACATGATTGGAGACTATGTGAATGCTTATTTTTCATTATATTTCTGCCTATGGTTTCACCACCCATTGATTAGAACTCGTGCTTGAAGCAATGACCGCTGAGGAGTTTATTAAAGAGTGAATTTTCTGCGTCCGTCATTCCTTCTGCATTTGACACTTGAAATTCTTGGGAGAGGAAGAGCTTTCCCCATCTCTCCCCATCTCCCCTCATTTACGCATTTATCTGTTTACACCTGGGTAACTCGTGGGTTCTTGTTTTATCCTGGGGCTTATGGCCATTGCTATCATTATGGATTTTGTTGTTCAGATTGTACCAGATTTGGCACTAAGAACTCCTTCAAGTTGGTGTCAACGTCCTCTTGACTCGCCCTCACCGTCCCGAGTGTCTCCCTGCTCGCTGACATTACACGATGTTCCAGGCGCATCTTGTACTTTTGCTGACCTGGCCCTGGAATGAGCTGTTTCTCTCGGGAGCCCTGGTTCCTTTCGCTGAGAACAGTTTGTAGAAACAATGTGGTGCTGGTTGCGCTCGTTGCTGCTGGGGCCTTGCGGCTTCTGGGCCCCTCAGCTGATAGAGCTCAAAACGTGTCAGTGGTCCCCTCTTATCCCGGGGGACATGCCCTAAAAGCCCCAGTGGATGCCTCAAGCCACGGACAGCCCTGAACACTGTCTATACTATACATACACACCCACCTATAATAAAGTTTAATTGAGAGATTAACAACAATAACTAATAATAAAATAGAACCATTATAACAAAAGACTAATGAAAGTTATGTGAATATGTCTCTGTCTGTGTCTCAAAATATCTTACAGCACTGTCCGCGCCTTTCCCTTAAAGGAAGCCTTCCCAGCTTCGCTCTGCGGGAAAGAGATCCGATGCCAGTGGCTCTGTGCTTGTGCTTTGGGGCCATGATTAAGTAAAATAGGGGTCATGGCTGAGTAATGGAAGGGTGACAGGAACACAAGCACAGCGATACCACAGTAATATATACATACATACATATAAGTTATATGAATCAATATCTATAAAATTTCCGTATATATATGAAAAACGAGATCCTGCCAATGATACAGGCAACTCCAACCCCACACCACAGGCTCCTTCTAGCGTCTCCCTTTCCTTACTTGCAACTTTTTTCTCCAACTTGGATCTCGTTATCTGCAGTATAGTTACTCGTTTGCTTAGATCCAGGATGCACATAAAATAGTTTCAAGATTGTTTCCCATACCCTGTGCGCAGTACCCCTGCTAACGAGAGTAGAATAGGTGTGTACAGCCCCGAGTCTTTAGCCTCAGAGGATATAATAAGAACAGTTCCCCAAAGTTCCCTAGATCAGTTTTCCCCTCCCTCTCCTTCAGTGCAGGTGTCTGTTTCATTTGTAAAATGCTGTATTCCATTTTGGGTTCCCTTCCATCTGTGTTGATTTGCATGTAATATTAACAAGCAGACCCAGGAGGCCCGGTGTGGAGGAGGCAGAGCTCTATGTTCACATCTGGTCTCTGCCTCTTGCTCACTGTGACCTGGGGCAGTCAGTTATCAGCCACTCAACTTCCTCATCCATAAAATGGGTCCAAGAAGGGCCACCTTGGGGATCCGAGGCTGGGAGGGCAGCAGGAGGCACTGCCCGGTTCCCGGGTTGGGGAGCTTCCTGGCTTGCAGTCCTCTTACCCTTGATCAAAAGTGGGGGCGGGGAGATGGGCCAGATCGCGCTCCAGCCTGAGGGCACGCTGTCCTGTCCAAAAGATGGGGAGAACGGGCCCTCATTTGCCCCGGGTCGGTCCCCCTGCCAGCCCTGGCGCAGAGCCTGCCTTTCTCAGGAAGGCCAAGTTACCAAAACAGATAAATCAACCTGTCAGGAATCTCTCAACTCTTCAGCCAAGAAGCTCAAAAGGGGAATTGTTCCTGGGGATGAAGGAGGAAACAGCAGACACCTTCACGGCTATGGGCTCCTCTGCCTGCTGGCTCCCCTCCATGCCCCCAGCCCCTCCCTCTCACGTGTCCCCCACTGAGCACCTGCAGCCCACCAGCCCCAGGGATAATCGTTGCCGCCTTCCACTGGTTCCTGGGCAGAGCCCAAGCCCAAAGCTGCCTGCCTGGGATGTGGGGGGCCCCATCCCAATTCTGTCTGGGACACCCCCTCTGAAGCTCAGTCCTTGTCTGTTCAGTGGAGGCCTAAAGACCTGAGCAGCAACCTCCACAGAGTGAGGGGCTTGTGGGAGTAAGTGCCCCACCCCAGGCAAACTCCCAGTGAGTGTGACCATCAGAGCCCGGAGGGGCTGGTGACCAAGGATTCTGACCAGGAGGAACAGGAGCCTCTGGAGACCATGACTCCCTCACGTTCCCGCAAGCTGGAGAAGGGTTCGCTCAGAGAATGGAGAGGACATCTTCCTGGAGGGACCGGGATAGATTCCTGGGTTCACAGCCAGCTCTGCCACTTAGCAGCTGTGTGACCTTGTGAAAATCACTCGACCTCTCTGTGCAGTGAGGTAATTTCCTCATGTGCGGGGGCCTTCCTGGCGGCTTTCAGTGAGGAATGGATAAGCTAATCTGTGCCCCGGGTGCCTAGCACGCTGGGGTCATGTTAGCCGCTGTTGCCCTGAGGCATAATGAATTATAAACCACCATGCTGCCCACCTTTCCTCACTTAACCCTCACTGCCACTCTGAAGGGTGGCATGAGTGTCCTCGCTCTCCAGATGAGCAACTGAGGCCAGGAGAGGGGCACAGTGCCCCTGGCTTCACAGCTCAAGTCTGCAGCCTTCTTTGAAGGGATCTTTCTGGCTCCAAAGTACTGCTGGTTCTGTGCACCCTGCAAGCAGGTGAGGGGCCAGGAGGGGCTGGCTGCGAGCCCAGTGCCCGTGACAGCTCCTTCCCCCTGTGGTTAATCACAGCTTTGTCAAAGGAACTGTGACCAGAAGTTGTCCCTCGAGGAGGAGTAGTGGGGAGGGGAGTGGGAAGAAGTGAACATTGGATCCACAAATGAGCCCAGAATCAGGGGAGAGTGGGAGGATCTCCGTGCCAGACTGGGGACTTGTGAGCTGCGTTCCAACAAGAGGGTGAGCAAGAATGTGACCCCTCCCCGCCCCTCACTGCTTCCCCCATGGCCCCAGGGAAGGCTGTTGTGAGCCGAAAGGCGTTTGTTAAAAACTGGGACTATTGCCCAAGAGAAGCAGAGTAGGGAGCCCTTCGTGGGCGGAGAACCCGTGAGTCAGCGGCTGGGGTCCTAGAGAGGCAGGAGGGGGAGAGGCAGGGACACAGCTTGGCCACCTGGAAACCCACACAGTGACAGCTGCTCACACATGAAAGGTGACTGCAGAGTGTCATCAGCCTGGGAGTGCCAGCATCACGTCTCCAGCAAGGGGGGCGATGGGGGTGTGGCACATGTCCCCTAACTTCCCAGGAGAAAAGCTTGCCACTGTCAGGGACATGAAAGAACTGTCAAAGACCCATGAAACTAGCTGCATAGATTGTGAAACATAAGACTCGTTTCTGTTTATTTTGTGACAACGTGGAAGCCACAGATGTTCTCTCAAGATGAAAGAGAAGAACCATGAGGGACATCTCTTAGTGTGACCCCCATCACCTCCTCCACATCACCTGTCTCTATCTCTTGCTTCTCTCCCCACCCCATTCCAGTGGGGCTGCACCCAAGCCAGGAGTTCAGGGGTCAGGGGTCATATGAGAGGATGAGCCAATGGTGAAATCTTAGTGGTGGAGTGGGGGGAAGAACAGGTATCATAAGTCAAGGGTCATAGTTCAGATGGGAGGTTATATGAAGGCAAAAGTGTGTGACTGTTAAAAGTTAGAAGCCAAGCACTGGCCAGTTAGCAGGTGTCAGGGGCAGGCAAGTGGTTGAGGAATGGTAAGGCCTTGAGCAAGGGCCATGGTCAGCAAGAGAAAAGAAGGTTGAGCTCCCACCCAGAAGGATGTTTGTCAGTAGTTCCATTAATAGTTCCTTCCCCTGACCTCAGGGGTGAGCATCACTATGAACTGCAGCTCAGAGGAATGAAGTAAATTACCAAAGTTCTCACAGCTTCTCAGTGGTAGGGCTGAGATCAGAAGTGGCCTGACAACACAGTGGGAGGCCAGGTCTGAAAAATGAGGATGGTCTGTGGCCTGAGAAGAGACTCAGATGCTAAGAGCTCATCTCTGGAGAAGAAGTGCATGACCAAGGCCTGGAATTGTTAAGGCATTTGATCCAAGGAACATGGAACCCATCCCATCACATTCTAGACCAGAGATTTCCAAAGAGATGCCAATGAGAATTGATGTTGCCAATAACTACTAAATCCTACTTTAAAGGCACATTTTGGAACTCACTACTCTAGAAGATGGTGCAGGCTGAAATCAGAGAAAAGTTTCTAAATGAATCTATGGGTAAGAGATACCAGAGGAATTATGACATGCCCATGCACAGTGAGACTGTGAGGAGGAGGGAGATACAGGAAGGCTGATCAGGGCTTGACAGGTTGAGCTGCCCAATAGGATGGCTGGCTTTGGGAATTGGAGGTTTCTCTTTGAAGAGAAGACATCAGACAGCTACTATTTCTGTCTGATGTCTCCTTCTCTACTATAAGTGCTTCACCTTTCTTAGGGACCACTTTCTTTCATTCTTAGACTATGTGACTCTGTGGTCGCCCTGACCCTGGCTGCAGCAGAAGGATGTCACTCAGGTGAGGCCAGGCAAAGTGAGTTGTTGAGATCAGGGAAAGACCTGGTGTTTAATCCAAAAGACTCAGCCTCAGTGCTGTCATGGGGACCACTGGGAAGCAAGAATTTTGGTGGGGCTTGCTCATCTGTCAAGACAGAAGATGGGGCTGTGGAGGGAACCAGTCATTTTGGTGTATGTGCATTTGCAAGTGTGAGCATGGTGTGTATGTGTATGTGTGTGTGTCTGTGCATGTGTGTGTGTCTGTGCGTGCGTGTAGGGGGACTCATGGATCATCCCAGCATCCATTGTTCTTTCTCCCTCCAATGGCCCATTAGGTGATTTCCCTTCCTCCATACAAGGTGGACTGCAGGGGTTCCACCCAAGGTCAAGCCAACCAACATATCTCACTCTTTTGACCACAGCCATTGGTGCAGAGGTGGGGGCATGACTTAAGCTAGACCAACCAGAGCTAACCTTACTACTTTTGTAGGAGCTACAGGAGAAGAGGTTCTCTCTCGCTGACTAAATTTGATTCTGAGAAGATGGCTAAGCTTTCATTTCTACAGCTTGTCAACATGAGGAATCATATTTCTGAGAACAAAGCAACACAGGGGAAGCCATCCAACAAATAAAGAAAAAAATTAGGCCCTGGCTTTTAGTCCTGAACTAAATTGTGACTAAAGCCATTATAATTTTAAACTTTTCAGTTATATGAGCCAGTTAGCTTACTTTTACTTAGGCCTGTTTTGTGTGGAACTTTCTGTTCCTTACAATGAAAATAGTCCTGAATAGAGTCAATGAAGAGAAGATTCTCATGCCAACAACTTGAAATAAATAATCTAGAATTGAACAAAAAGAGACTGTAAAATAATTATGGTTAAAACATTTAAAAAGATAAAAAAGAAAAAGTAATAAAATAAGCGACAAATTTGAACAATAACCAAATAGATCTCAAGAAATTTTTTAAAAATGTAGCAATTAACATTAACAACTCAGTGTATCAGCTAAATAGAGAGAAGTAAGGAGTTGGTAAATGCATCTGAGAAAACTTCAATGAAAAGATATAAGAAAGAAAATGTGACAGTGATGTGGAGACTAGTGGACACAATGAAATTGTTGAGATACATATTCTCTCCAGAAAGAGGGAATAGTGAAGAAAGATTGAAGAAGCAATAAACATGTGAAATGGAAACACCTAGACACATCATTATAAACAGCAAACAGCAGACAGAGCAGAGACAGAGTAATGACAAAGAAATGTTATTAGGCTGACAGCAGATTTCTCAGCGGCAAGAACTGATGCCAGGAGACGATGGAATAAAATCATCACAGAACTGAAGAAACTAAACTGTCAACTTGATCATTGATGTCCAGCTAAACAATTATCAGTGAATGAGGATGAATTAGACACTTATAAAACAAAAATTAAATGAGTTTATTACTCACAGTCTCTCACTTAAGAATGAATAAAGGATTTTCTTCAGTAATAAGGAAATTGAATCCAGAAGAAGTGGTGTGATAAAGGCAGCAAAGTAAGCAAAGAAATTAGTAAGCATGTTGCTAAGTCCACATAAGCATTTATTATTTTAAAAAATACTAATTTGTGGGAGGGGTTTAAAAGTCAGATGGAAGTGAATTACTATACAGTAATAACATGATAAGTGTTCAATGGTTGATTAAAGTTAATAATTGTAAACTCTATTACTACTTGGCTGAAGGTTAAAGACACTGATTAGCCTTAAATATGCTGTTAAAATACAGCTGGTTAGCACTAAATGAATAGATATAGAATGTGTAACTTTCAAACCAGCAGAATGGGAGAACAGAGAACTCAATCAATACAATGAATTCAGAGAAAGAGAGGGAAAAAATAAGCAAAGGAAAAGCAAATATAAATAAAACACAAAACCAGATGGTGGAAGTAATTCCAAATACCTCAGTGATCATAAAATGTAAGAAAGTCCTGATAGATGCAGCCTCCTCTCTCTTCCTGCCTCCTGGGCATCAGCCTTTCAGCCCAGATGTTCGCATCCCTGCCTGCTCACCATTACTAGAGGATCAGTCCCTCCAGGACAGAGGCCTGCCTCACTTGATTCCTGCCCTATGCAGCATAGTACTTGACCTTCAGTCTGGTGAAGCTTGTAAAAAAAAAAAAGTATTTGTTTATTTGAATTAAGTTGAACAATGGAAGCAAGGGGGGAAATGAAAATATAAGGTATTAGTAAGTCATAGCCATAAAGAAACAATACACAAGACAAGAAATTCAAATGTTAATAAACATATTAAAAATTCAACTTTAATGGAAATAAGAGATAAGCAAGTTAGAACCAAAGATAAAATTGTACTGTTTTGCCTATCAGAAGCAGATTATTTTAAAATAACAAAACTAAATGTTGGAGTAGGTGCAGAGGCCCTTGCATATGCTTCAAGATAGGTATGGTTTCATACTTTCTGAAAAGTAATTGTGCTTCCAGAACTTTATATCACTTAGGGTAGCTTTGGTTGTAAGTACCCACAAACTGATTCGAACTGGCTTAAAATGAAATTGATTGACCCAGTTAATCAGGTGTGCATGTGTGTGCGTGTGTGTGTATATGTGTGTGTGTGTCTGGCTTCAGGAATGCCTTCATTGGGTGACCTAAGAACAGCAGAACCCATTTTCTTTGTGTCTATCGTGTCACTTTCCTCCCAAGACTACTCTTTCATGATCACAAAATAGTTACAGCAGTTCCAGACCTTACATTCTACTATCCAAGGACAGAGAGATTAGCCCTTTCCATGGTTCCCCCAAACCCCCAGAAAATGTTACCTCCTAATTCGCTAACGTTGCATATGGCTGATGTCTGAACCATAGTTATTCTCAAAAAGTACCAGTTAGGAACAACAGATGACAGGAAATAGAATGGGGGAAGCAAAGGCTAGAACCCAGAATAATTTGGAATGAATTAAATGGGAAGAGCACACACGTGGGAAACTCCTCAGCTCTCCTCTTTTCAGATGGCTCTCCTGCTCCATTCTCCCTCTTCTCTCCTTCTTAGACTTCCAATTATAGGCCTGGTATCTTAACCATATCTTATATGTCTCTTATGCTCTTTTCCATTTGTCCCATCCTTTAATTTCATTGAGCTTTCCTCTGGATATTTTTTTTCATTGTATTTTCCAATTGGCTAATTCTCTCTGCAGCTGTGCCTAATTAGCTCTTAAATCCATCCAATGTGCCCTTAATTTTCTTTTTCTTTTTTAGTTGTAGGATTTTGACTTTTTCATAGCTTATATTCTCTGGTAAAATTTTAACCTTATCTTTTATTTCCTTGAGCATATATTAAACAGGAATTTAAAATCTGTCCCTGATAACTTCACAGTCTGGATCTCCTGTGGGTCTGTTCTTTCTATTGTCTATTTTTTCTCCTAATTTTTGGTCATGTCATCTGACCTTTTCAAAGACCTCATTATTTTTTTGTTGCATGTCAGAAGTCGTACTTTAAACAGTGTTAATTTGAGACTCTGGGAGATGTTACAATTTTTAAATGTTGTGGTAAGAATACAACATCAGATCTAGCCTCTGAACAATTGTAAGTGTATAATACATGATTGTTGACTGCGGGTACAGTGTTGTATAGCAGATCCCTAGAGCTTATTCATCTTGGATACTGTTATAATTTTTAAGGAAAGATTTATATTTGGTTCTGGCAGCCCATGAGGTGGGGGGCTCCACTATCCCAGATCACCTTAATCCAATCAAATGCTAGGCTTCAGACTCAGAGTGGGAAGCACACCTGGTTCACTTTTACTTTTAGGGCCCTTTGGGACTCAAATGAAAACCTGGAATGTTTACTGGGACACCCCTGGTGGACCTTGAATTCCAGTATTTGTCCCAGGTCCCAGAGAATCTGACTCAGCCTTGCATCTGCATTCTCAGTTTCTCAGGACGTCCTGGAGGAAGGAGGCTGCTGCTGGAACCACCACTCAGGGCTTCTCTCTGCTCTCAGTCTCAACACCTCAGCTCCTCACTCCTTGGAACCTCTCTGAAGCCTCTAAGATGCTTATTTTTCTATCTTTCTTCTTTGCTAGTTGTTCTCAGCAGGAGGAGTCTGTCATAATCAGGGTGGAGATTTCATGTGTTCGAATTTCACATCCACACTTTAAAAACTGGATAGCCTTGTGCAAGCTGGTCAATCTTTCTGAGCCCCAGTTATCTTTCTGGAAGAAGGAGCTAATACTTGCCCTGCAGGATTGACTGAGGTTTAGGAATAATCTATGCAGTGTATTTAAGAATGTTTGACAGTTGGTAGGTACTCAGGACTTTCAGCTTTGTTGATATTCTCAGTGAGTCTGCCCGGTTCCCACATTGCAACTCGGGGACCCTGCATGGGTCTCTGGGAATCTTGTTTGCATGAGATCCAGGAGGCTTCTAGGGGCAGTGGTAAGTGGCCAGGCTGAGGTGAAGTTGGTGGGAACAAAGTTTCCTGAGTTAACATCACTAGGGGTCACAGGGCTTGCCTGGCCCCTGGGAGTTGGGCAGTGAGACATCAAGAATACATGTCAACCATAATCAGGGATGGGGAAACTGAGGCATCAAGAGGCAGAGGGTAAGAGGAAGCTGTGAAGGGGAGGTGAGGCTGGAGGTCAGATGCTGGGATGGGCCTGGATCCAGGACAGGCTCGGATGCAAGAAATGGGCTGGGATAGAGGTCAGGTTGGAAGGCATGGCAGTGCAGGGCGCTTGTGGGTCCACTGGGGGTGACATGGCTATTCTGTCCTCAGTCTTTGACCCTGACATTTTCCCTCAACCTCCTTCATCATACTAAGGATATTTTGACCCTAAAACTATTTGAATATTTACATTTTAATAGGATTATGCCAACACTGATGAAATCTCATTGTGAAACTATTTTTCATATACCACGGCAATTTAATTCTAGGTTTTCATAAAGTATATTTATTTCTGTTATTTTTTCCTTTGGTGTTTTATTGAAATTGTATTCATCAAATTGAATTTCTTTCTGTTTAATTTTTATAACAAAATTTTATAAGTAATTCATAGGTCAGTTGTTTTGGAATTTATAATTTTACTTCTGTTGGTGTGAGTGTGTGTGTGTGTAGCATTATTCCTGCCAGTCCAATTTCTCCTGGGCATGTTGTGTAGATCTAAACTTCATAAGGAGGCTTAATTCTATCATTAGTTCTTAGTCAATCATACTTTTTTCCTCAAATGCTGTCTTAAACCTTGTGTTGATGTACTTTGTGTTGATTATTTCTCCTGGTGATATTCCCTATTAATTGTCTAAAAAGCAGTTAGCCCTAGCTTGTTTTCTCAGGGGGTAGAGCATCGGCCTGCCAATCGAAAGGTCCCGGGTGTGATTCTGGCCAAGGGCACATACCTCAGTTGCAGGTTCAATCCCTGGCCCGGGTCCGTGTGCGAGCGGGAGGCAACCAATCGATGTGTCTCTCTCATATCGATGTTTCTCTCTCTCTTCTTCCCCCTTCCACTCTCTCAGAAAAGCATGGAAAAAAATATCCTTGGTGAAGATTAAAAAATAAAAATAATTTTAAAAAAGCAGTTAGCTATATTTTTCTTTGTTAATCTATCAGAAACTTGTGAACAGTTTTGCAAAATGGAGAAGCAAGAGGGGAAGAGAAAGAAGGGAGAGCTTAGTGAGAGAGGGAAAGACCCAAAGAACGAATGAGGGGCAGAACCAGGAACAGAAGAGGGGGCGCCTGAGGCAGTCGGGTTCAAGAGCGGTGAGTTCAAAATGCCTGCTTCCCAGGCAGACAGCGAGAGTTTTAGACAGGCGACAGGTCCCAGCCTTGGCATTGATGAGGCATAAGGCGGAGGCCCCAGTCTGTGGGAGACCCAGGTGGTCAGGAGTCTTGGGTTGAAGTAGAAGCGCTCAGAGTGTGACGTTGGTGCTGAGATAACGAGGGCTGGCTACAAGGGAGGTGGTTCCTCCTGGGCCCCTGAGGCTACCACCTGTGGCCACGGTCCACCAGGAGGCAGCGCAGCTCAGCAGAAAGTGTGCAGCGCCACCAAGGACCTGCCGTCTCTCATTTACCAGCAAGCACACTGCACGAGTTACTCAGCACCTGCCACTTTGGTTTCCCTTGCCTGAAAAGCGGGGATACCTTCCTCACAGGGTTGCTGTGAGAATCACGCAAGATGCACAGGTAAAGGGACTGGCCGCAGAAGACTCGCAAACGGTAGCTCCTATGGCTGTCGTCAGTGTTTCCTGGCAAAGGCCACCTGGGTCAGGAAGCAGGTGGCAAATGCAATGTATGGAGAGTCTATGGAGGCACTGGGCCGGGTGTTGGGAAACCCCAGGGGCCAGTGCAGCAGCCTGAGGGGCCCTGACCACCCAGAGGCAGGGCAGGGGGAGGGAGCCGATGAGGCCTGTGTGCACAGGACTGCTAGCCCGAGGGGCCTGCTGGCTCAGAGCCCCAGAGAAACAAATGCCCAGTCTCAGCCTCCTCTCTCCCATCTCCTGCCGGGACTTCCATGGCCAGACCAGTGGGAAGGCAGAGGGCCAGGGGGCCTGCTGGGCCCAATTAGACAGGTTCCTGTTGGGGGCGGAGAGCAGGCTGAAGGGACTGGCCGCAGCGGACTCACTGTGGAAGGTAGCTCCTGGGCTAACTGTGGCCCGGGCGGAACTGAAGACGGGCCCAGTGTGAGCACTGCCACACGCCTGCCCTTTTCGGAGCACGAGCTCATGTCCCGGCTCTGGGAAAAAGCCTCAGCCACAGGGCCTGGTGGACGTGTGGAAAGCTCATCGATCGCCCCTGTTCCCAGTGGACAGGGCTCGGCATGCGGCTGCTCTGGGAAAGGTCAGGGGTAATGTATTCTCCTCTCCAGTCTCAAGGTGGGTCAGAGCCACACACACGGACCCCTCGAATTTCAGGCTCCGAGTAATTCAGACCAGAGATCGCCTGAAATTGATCTTTGCTTTATTTACACAGAAAGGCCTTAAAAAGCCAGTCGATAGTGTAAACAAGAATAGTTATATTTCAGGTTTAACATACTGAAGGAAGGAAAAAGAATTTTTTAAGCATAGCAGCAGAGCCCGTTCTGGAAAATACGAGAATTAAAAACTGTTCTTTTTAATAATAGTCACACAGATGTGATTCCATATGCTCCTGGGGGTGATTCGGGGACAAGGCCACTATCACATGGTCCCATCTGGTCAGTGTCCCAAGAGGGTGATGCCAAGAGTAGTGAACAGGGATTGAGTCCCTCTAGGGTTGAAGGCAGGCTCTCCCCCTGCCGACAGCGTGGGGAGCAGTGGGAACCCACGGCGAGTCCTTGGAGTCCCCAGGTCTGGGATGGAATCTGCACGTCTTGGGTACTGTGACCTTGCCATGCTTTTATTTCCCATCTGTAAAATGGATAAGGTAATCACTGTCTCATGAGCTTTCTCTGAGGATCACCACGATCCTGTGTGGATGGCCCTATCGCTCAGTAGGTCCATAGTTCCTAATTTCCTTCCCCCACTGGTCTTTGAAGGAGGCACTGAACGCTCCCCAAGGACCCACCCAGGCTCTACATCCTTTGTGTCTGCTGGGCCCTGCCTCAGGGAGGCCAGTCAGGGAATGCTGGCCGGGAGGCTGGGAGGCAGGGAGGCTGCCAGCCCCTTTATTTGTCTTAGGGGGATGCAGCTCCTCCCAGGCCTTGAGTCCAGCCTCTTGTTTCTGGGGCAGCAGATTCTGCCCCTCTGACTCATGCTGGCAGCATGGCTAATGGGAAGGACACGATGGACTTTGGAACGAGACAGGCATCATTTGAACCCAGCTCTGCCATTTTCCTACTAAGAAACAAGTTTCTTAAACTCTCCAAGACTCCGGACGGTGAGATGGCCAAACCTGCTCTGTAGGTAGTGTGTAGTGCCTGGGTAATTAATTGGGCGATTATTGTTATTGCTTGCCCAGTGTGTTCCGAAGTTTCTAAATTGGTCAGGATCTGGCTTTGCTTTTTGGATTTTCCCCCGATGGGAAGTTGCAGACTGTTGGTAGAATCTGCTGCCTTGGGGGAGAGGTGATGGTGACAGGGAAGAGGTGATGGTGGCGAGGGTGATTGTGGCTGTGACATGGCCACAGTGGCCTGGAAGGGATGTTTATCTGTTTAGCCCAAGCCCTGCTCTCAGGCAGGGATGGCTGGGAGGCAGGCTCTCCAGAGAAAGAGCATTCCAAGGTCCTGCTCCCGCATCCTCTGTTCCCAAGACGCGAATGTGGTCCCCAGAGCATGTGACCTGGCCAAAGGAGCCGGACACTCTCTCACCGTGACTTCCCTGTGGAAGAGATGAATAATAAAGCTCAACGGCTTGCCCAAGGCACCATGGAAAAAGGCGTCCATCATCTTAATGGTACCTTGTAGATGCCTGGCCGATCCGCAGTCTCCTTCCCAAGAGCCCCCCTCCCGAAAGTGCTCTACGCGAGCTATTCCTGGCATGTCCTGTGGTACAAAACCGCGGTTCATCTTTTCAAGGAGACGTGGGGAGGTTGAAAGTCAAACCCATTGGAACAAACCTTGGCTCTGGAGACGAGTCAAGTGCTTATTATGCAAGTCCTTGTCCTCCCCGAGGAGAAGTCAGCAGGACGAGCAAAACATTTCGGGGGGATCTGGCGATAAGGGTGAAAGGGAACAAGATCTATGCGTACATCCTGTCCCTGCAGGAGGGCCCTGGCTGCTGGGCAGCCGCCATCCTCTGGAGGAACTCGGTCGCCCGCATCACCTGGGATAACCCAGGTAGGGAGGGGCTGTGCTGGGTCCCTCTGCTCTGGAGAGGTCTGGGGAAAGAATCGGGGTTCAGCTGGGCTTGGTTTTGGAAGAGGAAGGCCTGCCCTCCTGCAGACCCCGGGCCACCATCTTCACGCAGGCAGGTGGCGGAGCAGCTAATGCTGCTGAGGACAGGCTTGGTGGGGCTGCAGCAACCTCTACTCCTCCATTACCAGGAGTTTGAACTTCCCTGGGCCTCGGTTTCTCCATTAGGATAACGGGGATTATATAGAGTTGCCTTTTCTCTACCTGAAAGGTGAGCTGGAAGCAGAGGCTGGTAACGATGTTTCTTGATGACAGCGTCTCTGGGCAGAGGGTGTGTACCAGCATTTCAAGGCTTGGCTGGCCCATGACCCCTGGTGTCCTTTAGGGAAGGAAGGCAGGCTGTCACAAAGGATATGGGCGCTGGGGCCACCCAGGGCCTCTCCCGCCCCCTGAAAAGGGAAGATGCTCAGAGTGTGCAACTTCTGGATGTGTGGGAGCAGCTCCAGGTGGCCAGCATGCCCTGTGCAGGTGATGGAGGGTGAAGAAAAGCTGGTGTGTGTGTGTGTGTGTGTGCTTGAAAAAAAGACAAGGGAGCAAGAGAGAGAGCCCTGGGAGATCAGAGGGGGATATTCGTTTCCCAGGGGCCGCTGCGGGGGCTTGTGGGAAAAGGAGATTGGTCAGGGTCTCCCATCTTTTCAGAAAGAGAGCTACTGCGCTTTTATTTCTCTCACATATCAGAGTTCTATTTGTGGTTTCCAATGGACAAGCGATTCTTTAGCTGAATGAGTTTAAAACCACGGCTTGGAACCATTGGCCCGCTGGGCTGGGGAATTTCTCGCCGAGCTCTCTTCCCCAGGCCCGGATCTCTGTTCTGGGTTTCTTGTGCTGTGTTATAAACACTCCAAAACTTGGTGGCTTGCAATAGCAATTTATTTATTTATTTTCATGGCTTGACAGGACTCAGCTTGCTTGTTTTCACCTGAGGTCTCTCGTGGTTGCAGTTTAGATGGTGGCCGGAGATGCGGTCCTGAGGCTCCTCTGGGCAGGCTGTGCAACGTGGCCTCCTCACAGCCCAGCTGGGGTGGCTGGGAGATCGGGGACCCCAGGTGGCCTTCTTTTCATGTGGCCTCGCTGTGCAGGCTTTCTCTCAGCATGGCCTCTCAGCCAGTCAGATCTCTTATGTGGACCTGCCACCTCAGGTGTTTGCCCCAAGCGGACCTGGCAGGGGCTGCAAGGCCTTTTGTGACTGCCTTAGAAGTACAGGCAGGTATCACTTGTGTCACATTCTACCAATCAAAAGCTAGTCAAAAGGCCAGTCACATTCAGAAGGAGGGGACTCTGAAAACGGGTGAAGCCCAGGAGGCGAAGCTCATCGGAGGCCACCTTGGAGCCTGGCTACCGCAGGCCCAGAGGAAGGAGGGGAGTGCAGGTCGGATCTGCCCCGCCTGGCCCCTTCCACACCCCACCTCTGCAGCCTGTCAGAGCTGATGTGGGTCTTAGGGACCTGTCTCAGCTCCAGAATTGGGACTGGCAGATTGGGCAAAAGGAAGCCCACCCCCTGCTACTTGTCTCAAGTTTGTTTTTAATAGAAGATAAAGGTTTCTATTCTCTAATCACTGAGATGAGAAATGTCACTCCCTTCAGAATAACAGCCCCAAATCCCCAATTTCAGCCTCTGCTGAGGAATTAGTCACATTTCCAGACGCATCTTCCACATGATTTGACAGGGACGTCCAGGGGCTGAGGGTCACCATCAGCTGGTCTCTTGTCTCCGACAACCGTCCCTTTGGCAAATGCACAAGCGGAGTCAGCTGCTACATAAGTGGGGAGAGACGCGGGGCTTGGTCGGCTCTTCCTCCCAGGACACACTCCAGCGGGAGATGGGTTTCCTGAGATTATTGCTGAAATTCGGGCTCATGTAACAGTAGGTCCAGACACTGGAATTATCGCTGGTACTGGGAGGGCCCAGCTGGAAACTTAATCCCGTGTTGCTTTTGCTGTCATATTTCCCAGGAATTTGAAGGGCTTTAGATAGCCAGGCGCAAACATAGTTTGGGAAAAGCAGGGCTCCAGGGAGTCAGGAGTATCGGGGCCTCTCTGTCGCCACCACCTGAGAGTTCTTCCCTGAAGACCCACTGCGATGCCTGAGCACCCGCCCCCAGGAGCAACGCCCTTGCGTGGGTGCACTGAGAACAGCTGGGCAGAGCTGCCTCACATGGGAATGTGGCCGCTTCGATGGAGTCCAGGGGCAAAGGTGCAGGGTTACTTCCCTTTTTACTAAACTGTGTGGGGACCACAGGTGGGCTCCTGGCTCTGAGGGCAGCATTGGCACTTTCAGGGTTTCCATCTAACCTCTCATTTCCTGGGGGCCCACTCCCTCCCCTCCCACCAGGACAGGGAAAATGTCCTGCAGCGCGGCGCGGTGTGGAAGCAAATGAGTGAAGGGAGTGGGGGGGCAGGAGGGAGAGGGTCCCAGGGCCCCATGAAAACAGCTGCCACTTTATCTTGGGAGGGGACCCCAGGGAGCCCTTGAACTTGATGTCATTTCTGTCATGCATAAGGAGAGGCGCGAGTGAGCGTGTGCGGGGAAAGAGAAATGCCGAGAAAACAGTTAGCCTCTGTTAATATTTGATAGGCAGCCAAAGCACTTTTGTTCCCAAGCCCGGCAAGCTACCCGTGAAAAATAAATTGCTTTTCAAGAACATTCATCACAGCAAGTGGCTCATTTCCTTGTCCTCAAACAACCCCATTCGTAGGCCCTTTCTCTCATTAAAAACTCCTCAGATGTGGTAAAATCAATACAAAAACAAAAAGGGAGGTGCGTGTGGGGGTGGCTATTTCGGGGAAGGTGGAGGTGGGGGGGGGCTCTGTGGCCAGCGAAGCGACCAGCACTGGGGCCCTGTGATGTGCGCCCACCTGGATGCCCCTTCTGAACAGAGGGACTTGAGCCCCGCAGGTGTGACTCTGAAAATTCAGGAGCAAGTGCACTGACCTCCATCAGGCTGTGCCCCTCTAAGAGTCCTTGTCTTGTCTCTTGCTCTGAGGGACCCTACTGACCACTCATTTGCAGGGGAATTCTCCCTCCTGATTGCTTTACACCCATCACTCTGCATTTCCTTTACATTGTGTATCCCAATACGTAATTATTAATTCACCTGCTCATTGCCTACTTCCCAACGAGAGGGTCAGATCTGCCAGGGCAAGGATCAGGCTGGTTCGCTCACTGCTCACTGCTGTATTCCATGGCCACTAGGCAATAAATCCTGGTGGGATGAAGCAGTAAAGGAGTAAATCCAAAATGTGATGCTTAGGGCGAAAGGCGGTGTCCAATTCAGGATATCGTTTCCCTGAGTTTTGTTCAGCAATAGATTCTGTGGTTAACTTGCCAGACCAACCAGGCCCCAGGGCCTGTTGTGTGATCTGTGTTACAGGGGTTAGTCGGCAAGTTTGAAGGGACAGTTTACTACAGGAGGAGGCCAGTGACCTTTGGTTTTACTGTGTGACCTTGAGTAAGTCACATCACCTCCCTGCACCTTGGAGTCCTATTGAATGAGATTAATCACTTACTTTGTGGTATTTCTGTAGAGATTATAGTTGATGTAGGGAATGTTATGGACTGCATGTATGAGTGCCCCCCCCCCTTTTGTATGTTGAATCCTTAACCTCCAATGTGACAGTATTAGGAAGTGAGGCCTTCAGGAGGTAATTAAGTTTATATGAGGTCATGAGAGTAAGGCCCCCATGATGACATTAGTGCCCTTATAAGAAGAGAAAGAAACACCAGGGTTCTCTCTCTCCACCATGTGAAGACGCAGTGAGAAGGTGGGCATCTGCCAGCCAGGAAGTAGGCCTCACCAGGAACTGAATCTGCCAGCACCTTGATCTTGGACTTCCCAGGCTCTAGAACAGTGAAAAATAAATGCCTCTTATTTAAGCCATACAATCTGTGGGATTTTATTATGGCAGCCTGAGCTGATTAAGACAGGGGACATGCTTGGTATAGGAACTTAATATATAATGGTCATTTTTATTATTTTGACAAGTGTAGACCCTCTCAGTATAAATGAAATATCAATAAGATATTCAGGGATTTCTGAGTATCTAGTCGGTGATGGCTCTAGAAAATTCCCAAGGTTTCAGATGTTGGCAGGAGCTCCCTAGGTGAGTTGGGATTGCTAGTACTTTTCTTCTGTGAGGTCATTTGCTGAGTCTATCTCCAGACTGAGTTTTGGGCCAAGAGGTCTACTAGAGTAAGGAGAAACGAGCTGTGAAAATGCAGTAGAGCTTGTGTGTATGCGTGTGTGTGTGTGTGGGGGGGGGGGTGCATGTGTGTCTGAGAGAGAGAGGGGGAGAGGGAGAGGGAGAGGGCCATACAGACATGTTTGGACCACAGCTTCATCATGCTGGGTTTTGGTAGAGGATCCCCCTATGTCTCCACCACCAATGTTGGGTATGTCTTCATGTGGGTGTGGAGAATACGATTGTCGGTTGGACTCATTAATCAGCAACAAGACGGGTTCCAGGGGGTACTGGGCACTTAAGTACCGTATAGTGGATTTGTTCATTCGTTCAGTCAGCGTGCATTTATTGAGTGTCCATTCTGGGCGGTAGGATACACAGGTGAGCCAGCCAGCATGGCCCCTGCCCTGGTGGCCGGGCACTCTAGGTGGGAGTGGACAGTGAGCGGATGAATTAGTGGCTCCATCAAGGAAGCGCAGAGGGTGTGATGGAGTGAGTGGGGAGGGATTCAGCAGCTGGATACAGGGAAGCCGAGGCCTGGGGGCGGGAGTGTGGGGAAGTACTCGCTGTGTGTGCCGTGGGGGGCAGAGCCGAGGCCAGAAGCCGAGGTGGGGGTGAGGAGAACACAGAGATGGCCCAAGGGGCCCTGAAGCAACTGGGGCCACGGGGAGGGCTAAAGCAGGAGCTCTGAGGTCTGTGGGGCCTGCTGGCAGCCCTGAGCCCTGGCTCTTCAGATGCTGCCAAGGGGAGTGCTGGGAGGCAGGAGCTGGGGAGGGGGGCTTCCTTCCAGCTGCCTGTACCCCTCCCAAGTTGTCCCAACCACGCAGGTCATCTTTTCTCCTCCCAAATCCTAGCAGAGCAGAAAGCACCAGGTTCCTGCCCTGGAATCCCCTTTGGGCGCCCAGCACCCAGGCTGCACAGGTCCCACCACCGTGGAACCTGGAGACCCTCCTAACTGGACTGTTGGGGGTGAGAAACAGATTCTGACAAAACACTGTCTTTCTTATTAGACAGAAAAGGTTCCTTTTCAGGCCCTACTAAGAATAGCCTAATTTATTCATGCTCTCTGTGCTGGGAAGAAGCTGGGGGCCCTGCCTGGCCTGGTGCCCTGCCCACGCAGGCCGTGGGAGCCCGGGCTGGGCGAGGAGCGGGAGGCCAGGGGCTTGGAGGCCCCGCGGCCCAGCCCACTCGCGGCCACCTGCCTTCAGAGGCTCAGTGGCCTTTGGGCTCTCACTGGCTCCCAAGGCCGCTCGCCCGGCCCCCTCATAGCCTCACCCTCAGCTGCGGAGCAGTTGGGGAAGCGAGGAAGGTGCCACCTTTAGGACGTGCAGGGCCCAGAAAGAGGTCTGGCCTGCAGGAAAGAGAAAATGCTGCCGCTGACCCAACACAGAGCCAGGCATGTGGGTGCTGGGGTGCCAGGGAGTCCAGTCAGAGAGTCAGTTGCCATTTACAGATATCTCCCATGTATACCAGGTTTCCCCTTATTTCATTCAGCCCTTAAAATAATCCTGTAAAGTGGGGGTTATTATATCCCCGGTTTACGGATGAGGGAAGTGATGGCAGAAAGTTTAAGGGACTTGCCCAAAGTCACACATCTAGTCAGTTGCAGAGGAGGGATTTGATGGCTGTTGCTGTGATTCCAAGTAGTGCGCCACTGTGCAACCTAAGGGGGCTGGGATCCCTGGAAAATGGCCCATTCCAGGACTAGGGCAGGAAAAGTATCTTAGGGATTAGGTGGGTGACAGCAGCCGTCTGTGCCCTGAGGGTGCACTAAGGTACCAGCACCCTCTGGACTACCTTGGTCAACTTCCAGAAATCTTCCCACCAGACATAGCATTTGTCAGTTCTTTGAAGATGGGGTGGGGAGGTGGAATTGAGAATGGTGCTAATAGCAAAGAAGCCATAGGAAATAAATTAACCAGAATGGCTTTGGACATTGCTATGAGATCAGTCAGTTGGTGACTCAGCCACCAAAAGAGTTGCCTCTAACACAGGCACCAAATCTTTTTTTCCCCCGCCCCAGCATTTTACATTTGAAAATCCTTTCACCTCCATGGTCTCTCTAAACTACAGAATCAAAACAACTCTGTAAGGTAGGCACAATTCTAATTTTTCAGAAGAGTAAACTGAGGACTAGTGAAGACTAATGAGGCAATGAGATTTTTTTCCTGTGTTTTGGGTACTTTATATCTTTCATAATTCTCACCGAAGCCCAGGAAGTAAGCATTGTTTGTCTTACTTTTATGGAGGAGAAAACCAGAACTCAGGAGAGGTCAAGTAACTTCCTTAGGGTAGGTAACCCAGGAGTTTAAGAGCAAGTTTTTACTTGACTCCAGATTTACTCTTTTTCAGTTACCCTACTGTTCCTTCAGATCCTGAGTCAACACAAGGAATAGATGCAGGCAGTAGTTACCAAGCAAGAAAGATCTGAAGGTTGACAATAAGACCTCATGCCCAAACATATCACCCTCCCTTCTTCAACTCATATCAGATGGCTAAAACATCACTATTGAAAATTATTTTGTTGAGTTAAACATTGCTTGAGTCATGATAGTCTTCAAATTCAAATCTCCTTGTATGAGAAGAAGGCATTAATTCCTTAGCATGACTGAGGGAGAAAAATATTTGGATATTCTACTGGAGTTATTCAACTATCTAAAGCATATACTTATTTGTATTATAGTCTTGACCACATTTCCACATCTCTTACATAAGGACAGCCCCATGATAGGTAGCAGTAGAAATGAAACAGCCAGAGAGGTTCTACTTTGGGTTAGAATATAGTAGGTGGCAGCAAACCTCGTCTCGTGTTGCCCTAACTGAAAAAAACAAAAAACAAAAAACAAAACCTGGATAAATTACATAAATCATATTTTAAAGTCGCTGGAGATCTGTGGAAGAAAACAAGATGAAACTAAAATTCCAGAGATGGAAAAAATTCCCAGGTGAGTTGGGATTGCTAGTTCTTTCCTTTTATGAGGTCATTTGCTGAGTCAGTATCCAGACTGAGTGTTGGGCCAGGAGATCTACTAGGAGAAGGAGAAACCAGCCGGGAAAATGCAGCAGAGCTTTTGACAGCCATGTGGACTAGCCTGAATGACTAGAGAACGGTGGAGCTGCAAATTTTCTAACAGAACACTGAGCACTAAGGCAGTATAGGATGCTGGGGGCTGGGCTAATTAGGCAAAGAACTGCAGTCTCACAGTCTCAGACACTCAGGAGGACCATACCTGAGAAAGAAGCTGCTAGGAGGAAGCTGCAAGAATCACACAACATGTCTCACCCTTAAGACATCTTAAACCAGAGGTGGACTAACAAATGCTGGGATCCAGCTCCAGCCCAGCTCAATTTCTGATTAGACTGAGGTGATCAGCTTCTCAGCTCATCTGCCTAACAGAAGATAGGGAACTCCTTTCTGGGGGAGAATAATAATGACTTTAAGTCCTATGATTCTTTTGTAGATAATATCTGAAATTCAACTTTTAAAAATTACAAGATGTGAATAGGTAGGAAAACATGACCAAGAAGCATTAGGAAAAAATACACAGAAACAGAATTATAGATTGTCCTAGTCAATAAAAAAATACCATAGACTGGGTGGCTAAACAACACACATTTATTTCTTACAGTTCTGGATGCTGGGAAATCCAAGATCAAAGTGCCAGGAGATTTCATTCCTGGTGAGAGCCTTCTTCCTGGCTTGCAGATGGTCATCTTCTCACTGTGTCCTCACAAGGTGGGGAGAGAGCTCTAGTGCCTCTTGTTCTTATAAGGCACTAATCTTGATCAGATCTAAACCTAATTAACTCCCAAAGGCCCCACCTCCAAATACCAAGATATTAAAGGTTAGAGCTTCAGCCTATGAATTTTTGGGGGAACACAAACGTTCAGTCAATGCCACAGTTTATAATAAGGAGTCTGACCCCATTTTTGATATTTGAATGTTGATAGCTTTCAAGCACCATCACTCCTTCTTCCTTTCTGTCTTATACTTAGGCCAGTTCATAAGAAAGCCTAGATGCTCCCTCCATTATTAGTTTCAGCAGGAAGTTCAAAACTGTAAGCCTTGGTTCATGCATGGGAAGGCATACCTCCGGCCCCATTCTCTAATGACTAATAAACCAACCTCCTTTCTCTGCTCTCTCAAGACATTTTTAGACCTGCTGGGGAAATTCCCAGGCTCTCCTCAAAAATCCAAATGTGAGTAATAAATCTTTTCATATCTTCTTGATGTCTGCTTGATGTCATCAGTTGACATTCAAACCAAATTTTGGTTAAAGGTGTTCATCCCACCAACACAATACAGATGATTTAACTATTGAAGTTATCAGGCAAGAATTAAAAAATAACCATTACAAATAGAATATGAAAAGAATACATAAAGATGGACAAATAAAAGGAAAGAGAAAATTTCTCCAGAGAATTGGAATCTATAAAATTCAAGTAGATATTCAAGAACTGAAAAATTTAGTATGTGAAATTAAGAATTCATTAAACAGAGTTAATGTCAACATAAACACAGCAAATGATAGGATTAGTGAGCTCAAAGGCATGCTTATAAAAATATACTAAAACTGTCCTGGCCAGGTTTGCTCAGTTTCTCAGTGGTTAGAGCATTGGCCTGTGTACCAAAGGGTCACAGGTTCAATTCCTGGTCATGTACCTGGGTTGGGGACTTGATCCCTGGCCTCAGTCAGGGTGCATTATAGGCAATCAATCGATGTGTCTCTTTCACATCGATGTTTCTCTCTCTTTCTCTGTCTCTCCCTCTCTTCCCTCCTTTCCACTCTTTCCTTGGGTGAGGATTAGCAAAAAACAAACACACGAACAACAGCAACAACAAAACCCTCAAACTGAAGCTCAGAAGAAAAAAATAATGAAAATAAAAGATCAAAGTGTAAGATATAGTGGAGCATAGTCATAGGTCTAACATGTATATAATTGGATTCTCAGAAAGAGAGGGGGGAGAATTTTCAAAATTATATGAAGACATCAACTCAGAATCATAAAGCTTAGTAAATCCCAAGGGGGAGGGAATCAAAGAAAACTACACTTTATTACACATCATATACAAACTGTGAAAACCAAAAACAATGGGATAATATTAACAGCAGCTAGGAAAAGTAAAACAAATTACATTCAAAGGAGCAAGTGAGTTATGGCTGACTTATCAATAGCAACTATGAAATCCAGAAGACAATGGAATATTTTTAACTGCAGAAAGAAAAGTTCTACACACCCTGTGGATTTTTCTTCAACAATGAAGGCAACTCATGTTCCTCTTCCCCTTCCCTTTCCTTCTTTTCTCTTCCTGAAAAATTTAGTTCTAAAGCCATTAGGTGCAGCAGAGCAAGTTGTGGTGTGTGCTTGTGTGTATGCAAGGGAGAATGGAGGAAGTCATGGTGGCCCAGAGCAGGATGTAAGAGCCCACACAGGATAAGAAAGGCATTCCCATGGAGAGGAAACCAGATGTGGAATGCCAGAGCCTGATGAGAAGGGCATCCCCATTGAGGAAAGGAGGTTCAGCTTGGGTAGTCAGAGAGGGAGTTACAATTATAGAAAAGGAGAAAACTAGAAAAAACCCTGTGATGTTGGTTTGGAACAGAATGTATCTGAGTAAATTTAAATATGTATAAAATAAATTTATATGTACTATAATACATTATATATTTGTATATTTATTACACATATACATACATATCTTCCAGCTCGGTTCACACAGAGCAGAGAGCAAATACACCTCATTAGCAATGAACAAATCTCACAACCTGATTTTGGCTTCTAAATAACAGTTTCTAACAAAGAAGCCAGCCAGGGATCCCTGGAAAATGGCCTATTCCAGGACTGGGGCAGGAAAAGTATAAAATGTATCTGGAATATCTTGTGAGAAAATGTGAGGAAGTGCTCGAAGACTAATGGGGACATGTCTGAAGGATGCAGAAGGTGCCTTGAAGTGGTTCACATTGATCAAATTAGAGATGACCTGAAAATCAAAATAAATAATAACAATGGACTATAACTGTTTGAACAAAATAAGAAACCACAAGTCTATACAAATATAAATAAATAAACAGATAGCTAGTTAAACAGTAAAGTTCAATGAGGACCAAGACTATTTCCCCACAAAATACTTGTTAATGTTATTAAAGTGGAAAAGAGTAACTTCACAGTGCTTAGAAGGCTGGCAGACCCCACCTAATCAAAAGATCAAAGTGAATATTACCAGTAATGGCATAAATCAATAAGAACCACCTGATGGGATGCAATGAGGAGAACTCAGCATCACTTCTATTATGTTCCTGTGAAACAGGTATAATCTGAATGTAATGCTGACAAATCAGATTATTAGACAAAGACACACTGAGGGACATTCTATAAAATAGCTAGCCTGTAATCTTCCAAAGCATCAAGGTCATAAAAGGTCAAGGAGCTGGTCCAGACCTGAAGGAGACTAAAAAGGCATAGCAACTCCTAACAACTAAATTCCTGATCTAAAGCATGGTTCCCTTAGTCTAAAGGCATTATTGGGACAATTGGCAGATCTTAAATGGGGTGTTGGATGAGATGGGAGTGAATCATCATTAATTTCCTGATTTTGAAGGTTGTGCTGTGGTTATGCCAGAGAATACTTTATAGGAAACATATGCTAAAGTAGTCAGGCATGTTAAAGCATCAGGTTGGCAAAATACTCTCAGATGGTTCAGAATAAAACAGTTCTTTATATCGGATTTGTACTTTCTCATAACTTTGTGATTATTTCAAAACTTGAAAAGCCTAAAAATTTTTTAAAATGAAGGCAAAGTAAAGACATTTTCAGGCTAACAAAAGCTGAGAGGACTTATCACCAGTAGACCCACACCACATGGACTACAGAGCAATGATCCCAAGTGGAAGCACAGAACTGCAAGGTGAAATCAGAGCACCAGGAGGGCAAGTATGTGAACAAACAGGAGAGGATAACTGTGGCTGGTGGGGTTGAAGCATGTGTAGAAGTAAAGCACATAAGAGTATAAAACGTAGGGTGGGTACACATGAATGTAAGCTGTTTTAAGTTTCTTCTATTACTTGTGAAATGGTAAAGGTACCAATTTAAGGTAGACTCCAAAAGTCAATGATGCATCTCTGAGTTAACTCCTAAAAATAATAGAAATATAACTAAAAATTTAATGAAGAGGTAAAATGAAACACACAGACCCACAGACACAAGGAGGAATAAAGGTTTAAAAAAGAGTTGGAATGGCCCTGGCCCATGTGTCTCTTTTTAGAGCTCTGGCCTGTGCACCAAAGGGTTGCAGGTTTGATTCCAGATCAAGGGCATGTGCCTGGGTTGCGGGTTCGATCCCCGGTCCCCGTGAGTGTGGGAGACAACCAATCAATGTGTCTTTCTCACATTGAGGTTTCTCTCTCTCTCCTTCTCCCCCCTCCCTCCCTCCATCTCTTCCACTGTCATTAAAAATCAATGGAAAAAATATCCTTAGGCAAGGACTTACAACAATAAAAAACGATAAATAATTTCAGGTTGGATAAAAAGAAAACAATTATATGGCATTTATGAGATACACTTTAAGTATAGGACAGAGGAATGTAGACAGTAAAAAGAGGTACAAGTTGTATGATGCACTCACCAAAAGAAAGGTGTAGCTCTATTAATATCAGACCAAGTAGATACTAGAGCCAGTGTAGTAATGGAGGTTAAAAGCAAAATTTCATAACAATAAAAGGGCTAATTCTACAGGAAGACATAACAATCATAAATTTGTATGTACCTAATAACAGAGCTTCACAATACACAAAATAGAAAATTGACAGAAGAAAAGAGATAAATAGGCAAATCTGTAATCAGAGTTGGAGATTTTAACAAATCTCTATCAGCAATCAATAGGAAAAGCAGATAAAGAAGCTGATAAGTATATTGCAAACTTGAACAACAGAATTAACCACCTTGACTTAATAGACAGTCCTAGAACATTGCATCCAGCAATTAGAAATACACATTCTCTCCAAGTGCATATCAGAACATGTGTTAGACCATAAAGCACGCCTTAACAAATTCCAAAAGGCGAAATCATGCTGGGTATGGTCTCTGACTAAAGTGGAATTAAACTAGAAATAAACAAAAGAAAGATTATTAGAAACCCCAAATGTTTGGACGTTAAGCAGAAATTACACAGGAAATTAGAAAATATTTTGAACTGAATGAAAATCAAAATACTACATAAAAAATACCTGGGGTAAATATTCAAAACAGTGGTTAGAAATAATTTTATAGTTTTAAAGGCATATGTGATAAGATAAAAGAGTTAAATCTAGTTATCTAAAATTCCATCTCAAGAAATTACAAAAAGGATAGTAACTTAAACTCAAGTAAAGAAGGCAGAAGGAAATAATAAAAATAAGAACCCAAATCAATTAAATATAAAGGAGATATACAACAGAGAAAGTTAACAAAGCAAAAAGTTGGATTATTAAAACAATAGTTAGATTGATAAGCCCCAAGATAAAAACAGAGATAACATAAGTGGTCAATATCAGCAATGAAGAAGATTCTACAGATATTAAAAGATAAAAAGATGTTATTATAAAAAACTTTATAGCAAATTTGAAAATTTTAATGAAGTACAATTTATTTATTTTTTCCTTTTGTTACCTATACTTCTGGTATCAAATTGAAATTGTGGTCAAATTGATGTCAAAAAGATTTCCCTCTATGTTTTCTTAGAAGATTTAAAACGTTTTAGCTCCTAAGTGTAAGTCTTCCATCTATGTTTTTGCATATAGGTGTGAGGTAAGGGTCCAACTTCATTCTTTTGCATGTAGACATCCAGTTTTCCCAGAACTGTTTGTTGAAAAGACTCTCCTTTCCCCGTTGAATGATCTTGGCAAGCTTGTCAAAAATCAATTGACTACATATGGGAGGGTTTATTTCTGGGCTCTCTGTTGTATTCTTTCAGTTCATATCACTGTCCTTATGCCAGTACCATACGGGTTTAATTACTGTAGCTTTGTAGTAAGTTTTGAAATCAGAAAGTATGAGACTTCCAACCTATTCTTTTTCAAGGTTGTTTTGACAGTCTGAGGCCCCTTGCAATTCATATGAATATGAATTAGAGGATGAGCTTTTCCATTTCTGTGAAAAAGGCTGTTGAAGTTTTGATAGAGGTGGCAGTGAATTTACAAACAGCTTTGGATCATGTATGTAATTTTTTAAACACACAGAATAGTATTATCTATCATGTGGAAAGAACAAAATCCTGGACACACCACAATCCACCTGAGGTAATGGTTTTCTCTAGGAGTAAAAGGGTTAAGTTTAGGGAGGGGGACTGAGAAGAGATGCACGTGAGACTTCAATTTATCCTATAGTGTTTTATGTCTTTAAAAAAAACTGGAAGCAAACTTTGTTAAAATTATCGCTCCTGAGCAGGTGGTAAATGGATGTGTGCTATTTTGTTCACTGTGCTTTTCTGTAGTTTTGAAATTTCTCATTATAGAAAAGAGAGATGAATGTCCTTGACACGCTGGAAGAACAGATTTAGTGGGGGAGAAGAGCTGGGAGGGCGGGAGGTGGCGATCGGGGCCTGGGGGTCAGGACTTCAGAGTCCCCGTGGGGCTGGAGCTGGAGGGTTGCCCAGCCTGGGTGAGGCCCACTGTGTGCGCACAGAGCAGGCCAGCTCCTGAGAAGCTCCTGCAACCTTAATTCCGTCTGCAACCTTAATTCATCTTTGCCATGTAACCTAATATATTCACAGGTTCTGGGGATTAGGACAGGGACAATTTAGGGGGCTGTTATTCTGTCTACCACACATACCAAGAGAAAAATGGACAAAGGTTATGAATGAGCAATTCACAAGAAAAGTGCAAATAGCATATAAATCAATGAAAACATGACCACTGTTCCCAACAGGGAAATGAAAGTTGGAACAGCAGCGAGATGCCATGTTTACCCTCCTGAGGGCAAATATGACGAAGGCTGAGGCTGTGCAGACTGAAGAGGAGTGGGAAACGGGCACAGCAGCCCCGGGGGAGGGGGGCAACTGCCAGGACATTGGGAGGAAGGGAATTGGGTGGTCTATGGAAAATAAAATGCACTTACATTCTGACTCAGCAATCTCACTTATAGGAGTTTATTTCCTTCAGAAATAACACACTGTCCCTGCATTCAAAAAATGTCAGTGTGTCAGGCATGGAGGGCGTAGTCACGAACAGGACGGACCAGGTCCCTGCTCTCACGGAGCTGGCGTTCTCGTGGGAGAGGCCGGCCGCAAACAAACATAGGAAGAAACTAGAAAGCACTGGACTGGGATTAGGACTGAGCATTAGTCCCTAGGGCTGAGCATTAGTCCCTAGGGCTGCAGTAACAAATTACCACAGTGGGGTGGCTGGAAACAACAGGCATGTATTCCCCCACAGTTCTGGAGCCCAGAGGTCCGGAATCAAGGTTTGGGCAGCACCGGTTCCTCCTGGAGGCTCTCAGGAAAAATCTGTCCCTTAACTCTCTCAGCTTCTTGGTGGCTGTCAGCAAGCCTTGGTGTCCCTTGGTTTGTAGATGCATCAGGCCAATCTCTGTCCTCACATGGCATTCTCCTCTGTGCATCTCTGTCCAAATTTCCTTCTTTTTATATGAACAACAGTAACTAAATTAGAATTTGTCCTAGTCCCGTATGACCTCATCTTAATGTGACTTCACCTGCAGACTGTTTCCAGGCAAGGTCACATGCAAAGGTACTAGGAGTTAGGACTTCAATATATCATTTTTAGAGGACACGATTCAACCCCAGCAGCTGTGCAGAGAATTGCTGTGACTGCTGAAACCTGGATGAGCAGGGAGGCCACTCAGGAGGTAAAATTGAACCTGAGCTCTGAGTGGTGAGGAAGAAGTCACTGGGGGTCAGGGAAGGGAGTTCTAGGAGAGGGAACAGCTGGCACAATGGCCTTGAGGCAGATCGGGCTTGACGGGTTCAAGGCGCTGCAATCAAGCCAGAGTAACCTGTGCTGATGGGCACAAGGGAGGGCGTTCCAGCTCAGGCCCTGAGTTTACTTGGGCTCTGCTCTACCAACCAAACCCTGGCTGGTGAAAGGCCCTGATCACCATAACTTTCTGATGGTGTCCAGTTTTATCTATGAGTCTCCCTCCCTCCCTCCCTCCCTCCCTCCCTCCCTCCCTCCCTCCCTCCCTCCCTCCCTCCCTCCCACCTTTCCTTCCTTCCTTCCTTCCTTCCTTCCTTCCTTCCTTCCTTCCTTCCTTCCTTCCTTCCTTCCTTCCTTCCTTCCTTCCTTCCTTCCTTCCACATTGGAAGTACATTACAAACGAGTCACCATCCTGGGGTCATGGGGATGAATGGATGGATCTATCTACCTGTCACCTACCTACCATCTATCATCTCATGGCCCATGCCATTGAGGACTCACGATCCAGAGGAAAAAAGTGGGCATGCATACACGTACACACACATGAATAGTCACAAATACACACATAAATAACCACTATAGACAAGCTTAACATACTGCTTGAGAGAGGTGTATGTACTGTGCCTGAGACTTTGAACTTTCACCAGTATTAGGGAGTCAGAAAAGCTCCTCAGCAGCCTGTCCTGGACCTTTTGGCCAGATATAGGACCAGACAGCAGGAGAGGGAGACAGGAGCAGGCATGACTGCAGCTCTCAGGAGCTCCCGCCTCTAAGAGAGACTCTCAGACCTCAGCTATTCTGGAGTTTGTGGGGAGAAGCAGAGGCCAGGATGGCCGCGGCGTCCCTCATTCCTGCTCAGGAGAAGGCCCCTAGCCCGCCCTTCCCTGCACTGTGGCGTGGGAAAGGGATGCAGCGTCTCTGATGTCCCTTCTGCAGAACGACACAGTTTAACAGCAGCTGCCACCAGAGGATCTGGGGCTCCTGAGCCGAGCTCTCTTCCCCACACAGCCATAATGCAGGGACAAGGCACCCTGTGCTGGTCCTGGGCTTTCCTGCAGCCAGGAGGTGTTTCTAGCCTCTGGCCTGCTGGAGTTTCTTCTCCACTGAGGGAAGAGGCACCTGGGGCCTCTGCGTCCCCTTTGTTCCCAACAGGAGGCCTAAAAATGTGCTGCCTCTCTTCCCACCTGCCCCACACCCTCTGTCCACTAGACGCAGGATCAAAGCCCTTTCTCGAATGGGGTAAAAGAGTGCTGGTTCCTGAGTCACTGTACTAGTACCAAAGACATGGGGTTTGCAGGGAGGAACTGAGGGTGAAGGGAGAGGAGACGCCCACCCGCCTCAGGGGCCTGGCTCAGACCCGACACCTTCACTTCTGCTGTGTTCTCTGATCAGAGCAAACCTCAGGCCAAGCTGGATTCAGGGCCGGGGCACAGACCACCCCCCACCCCCCACCCCCCACCCCCCACCCCCCCACCCCCAGAGGAAGGAGCTGCAGCAGCATTGTGAGGACTTGGAGACAGGGAGGCATAAAGGTTTGGCTGCTGTTTGCAATCTACCTCTGGTTACTGTGAGGGCTCTGGGTCAACACCCACCATTGCTCCTGTGTGCCCAGAGAGTGAGAAACAAGGGCTATTGCATGTGGGGAAGAGGGCTGTGTAGGATTGTGCCAAGTTCTGGTGGCTACAATCTAGGCTTTCTCAGGCTGGGTCAGCAGCTTCTCCTTGAGAATTTAGAAGTGTTAATCTGAAAATGCACCTAAACACGTTCCAAGCCATCAGCATAGCCCCGAGTCCCACAGGAATTTCAAGGTACTCAGTCAGGTGTGTGTTTCTTTCTGATCCATGGCGCTGGGGTCAAGCAGCACAGTTTTCAAGGTCACAGGAGATTGAAGGAAGTGGCAGCCAGATGGCATCCAGACACAGGGCATAAACAAGGCTCCTCACCCGCTCAGGAAGACAAAAACAGGGGAAACTGAGTCATGATGTGACAGAGCTAAGCTGGAGAACCTTCTGGCAGCTAGGAGTATTTCCACATTGTCAGTGGCGATTTCATATCCGCCAACTCACGTCACCTGCCAGCTGGAGGTAACGCTGTCCATGTCTGGGAGCAACGAGGCTGGAAGGAAGCACGGGTGGGCAGAATCAGCTTGTGAAGGAGACTGAGGGTGGTAGCTGGGTTTCTAGGACATCTGAGTCCCCAGTAACCTGACCAAATGAGGACTTTGTCGCTAACAACAGCCACTGCTGCCTAAGTCTCGGGTGCCCGGCAACCATGCTAATCCTCCTACAACCCAGCAAGGGAAGTTTGCTATTTCCACTTAGCAGATGAAGAGAGTGGGTTCAGAAAGGTTAAGTAAGCTTCTCGAAGCCACACAGCATTCCTACCATGCTCCGCAGCCAGGAGTCTTTCAGCCCAACTCGGCCGGCTCCTCTGGGTTGCCCACCTCCCAAGGCTTCTTAGGGCCCAGGTGAGAAGCAGACGCATGTGCCGCACCTTTACCTTTGCCAACCTGCCGGGCGATCCAGCTCATAATTAGGTAATTAAGTCTTCTAGTAAACACTGGAGAAGTACAACCTGTTTTTGTATCATTTCAGGAAAACAAAGTCCCCGGAGCTTTCCAGTAAGTTCAGGGAGTTTCTGGCTCAGTGGTGAGTAAACAGGGACAAGTGGCTTTGGTCCTGTTCCTCCCCACTGCCATGCCTCCTGCCTGGCTCCTTCCCCCCATCAGCTACCAAACCGGGGCGGTGTTTGCTCTCCGAGTGCTTTGGCCAGGGCATCCCACTCCCTGGGGTCTCTGTGCTCTGGGGGTCCCCAGGCCAGGACCTCAGGATTTAGAAATGTCAGGGTGTTTATAACACTTTGGGCTGGGCTCTGTGGGCAGCGAGGGGCAAGGGCCCAGCAGGGAGGGGGGAATCCCGGGTGAGTTTCTGGATCCCCGGTGACTAGCCGATGCTGAGCGGATGGTCAGCCTTGAAGGGCTTGTTGAACCACGCACATTGCAGGTGCCTCACCCAGACCCCTGTGCCTATTCCTAACTGCCAATGAGTCCCTCCAACCCTCCCTCTCGGGCAGCGGCCTCTGGGGAGCCATTCCTGACTAATGCCCTCATCCCGACCTTGCAGTGCAGAGCTCTGGCTAAAGGGTGGACCCATCGGGAGAAGCCGGAGCTTCCAGCCTGTGTGCGTGGACCTGCACGAACGTGTGCTTGCAGCTGCGAGCGACTCTGTGTGGCTTTCCTGTGTTTGCAGGGGCTGGAGGGGCCAGTGCAGAGTCCTGGATCCCCACTAGGTGCTGAGGCATCTGTGAGCAAAATCGAGGAAGACAAGGGCGGGGCCGCTCAGCCTTGGGAGAAATACAATTAAATTCAGCTCAGCTCTGTGGCATGTGCCTGATGGCAAGAATTCTGTGAGTTCCACATCTGGGAAGGCGCGACCGTGAGAAACAGAGCTAGCAAAACGGGGAGACGCTGGCCTGTGCTGAGGATGGAAACCATGTGGACCAGAGTGGCCACCAGCCTGCACAGACTGTGGATGGTGACATCTGGGCGAAGGTGGCTGACATCGGGCAGAGTTTGTGGGGACTGGCCAGGGTTTCCATTGCTGCTGTGTTGTCCGCATCTTTCTTGCTTCTCCCCGGCCCTCTTGGAAGAACTTCACACCTGGCAGCCAGGGGGCATGAGCTCCCGAAACACGGGGAGCAATGAGATTGGCGCTCTGTTTTCTTGCTGCTGGAGGCCATGCCCTGCGGTCACCTCCCCTCTGTGGGAAGGGAGGGCGGCAGTCAGGGAAGCAGAGGTAACCCCATGTGAGGGGGAATCAGCGGGGGAGTAGCCGGCCTGTGGGGTCCTGGAAGGCTGCTGGCCCCGGAGCCCTTGCGCACTCTTTGCTGAGCAAACATCCTTGGACTCTGGCCCAAAAAAGCACCAGGAACCCAGGTGGGGAAGTCCAGCCGCATCTAGAGATCCTGCTGGACAGGAAGGGAGTCAGACTTGTAAACATCACAAGAGTTTTCTACCATAGAGGAAGTAGCTGTGTGACCTTGAGCCACTTAACCTTTCTTTGCCTCAATGACCTCATCTGTAAGATGAAGACAGTAATGGCTCCTCCTCGAGTTGTCATGGGGATAACGTGAGTTAGTATCTAATACCCTTTTACGGTAAGGCCAGGGTCCTGGAGGAACCAGAGGCGGGCCCAACGGGCAGCTTAGTGAGGGGACAAGAAAGATGCTTCTTAGAGAGGCCGAGGATTAGTAGCAGTTTGCCAGGCAGGCGGTGGGGAGAAGAGCATTCTTGGTCCACTGGCCAAGGCACCAGGAATGAAGCTGTGGAGCAAGAAGAATGCAGTCAAGGCTGGAATGGAGAGGGTCAGGCAGGAGAATGGGCGAGGCCTCATCCAGAACCTCCTGGACACACAGGCCTAGCCTGGAGCCATCTGGTCACCTCCGCCCACAAGAGCACTTAGTTGGGACCCTTCCAGTGGTCTGGATGCTCTCCTCTGACTTTTCTTAGACAGAAAGCTCCTGGGGTGAAATCCTGTGCTGACCCTTGGTGATCTGATTCTCAGGGGCAGCCCAGGGCCATTGTACGCGGCCTCCAAGAAGTTTGTCAAACAAATCAAGAATCTCACCCTTGCTCTGCTGAGTTCCTCTCCCTGCCTGCAATACCCTGCCCACTCCTCTAGTTGCCCCGGACCTTCTAATTGCTGGGGACTCAACTGCCCCTTGCATGAAGCCTTCTGAGATGGCTCCAGGCCCTCTCTGACCTACTGTGTCTCCTTCACTGTACCCAGGCCGGCCCCAAGCCCTTCCCTGTGTGGGCCCTGCAACAGGGCAGAACAAGGGAGAAGTTTGCAGCCCCAAGGGCCCTGCAAGTGGGCACTCCTGCACCCCCAATCCACAAAAAGCTTAAAGACAAGAAGTGATAAAAGCTGCTGAGGACAAGTCTAACTCTCCTGGCAGCCCAGCAGGCAGCCCAGCCTCACTGTGCTCACGCACATGAGTCCTTGTTTCCATCCTCAGGCGCCGACTGCAGGTGGCTGTGGTCACAGCGCTGGTGCTGGCTGCTGGGGCCTGATGTCCGGGGCACTGAGCCAGCTGTCCGGACAGATGCCAGAGGAATGTGCAGAATCCTCCCAGCCCACCGACCTCTGACTTTGTCCTGCACTTCCTGGGTACCATGTTGCACTTTGTCCTCGAAGATGACACCGCCTTGACTGAAATAACCAGCCCCTGGGAGGAGAGCAGCAGCCTCACATGGCTAATTTGCTTGCCTCTGATGGACAGGCACGTTCGGGCTGTGAGCGCTGGGTGGTCTCAGGACGGGGCTCTGCCATATGGTCGCTGTCACGAGGGTGGGAGTGCCGTCACTGAGCTATGAGTCAGCATCCCCTCCTTTCCTCTCTTTCCTCTCTGCCCAGTCATCGCTGGCGGGGGGAGCTGGTTCTGACACGCGCTCCCTGAGGCAGCCTCCTGCAGGGAGCCAGGGAAACAGTGTCCACCTGGGCAGGCTGCGTTTCAGATGATCTAAGGGGCAGTCTCATCGAGGAGGGTCGATTTAGAGAGGTTTCAACTATAAAACCCATCGTTGTTTGTAAGCAAGTTTTATTGAATCTTTAAAACATGGCAAACAGATCAAAATAACTTGTGGTTATTAAAAGATTCCTCCCTGGTTTAAACCCTCCATCCTAAACTCAATATATCTTACTTCACTCTCCTCTCCGATTTGACCTTATAACTGGGAGGGCCTGAAGTGAGGTAGGAGTGTCTGGCCCCTTCTGACATATCCTCCCTCCCAGCTCCCCACCCTGACTCTGGACATGGCTACCCTAAGGCGGGGGGCAGGGAAGAAGGCCAGAGGGGTACGGTTGTCCTAGGACCTGGTTCCATGCTGGAGGCTGCAAACACGGTGCCTGGAGGCTTCCTTGGCAGCAGGAGCCTGGCCATGGCTGTTGGCCACCCTCATGAGTTGTGGGTACTTAGTGCCTCCTTGTGTTTACATGTGAACCCTGGTCACCAATTCCTGAGTGACAGGGAAAGTCCCCTTCAACAGAGTGTTCACCAACGTTTGCTGAGACACGTAGCAAGAGGCTGCAACAGAAAGTACCACGGATAGTTAATTGTGGATTATTCCGGGAAGCTCTTTTCAAAGAACGTTCATAAACGCTTTCTCTTTTGATCTTCCTGATGGCCGGCAAGATAAAGTGTAAGCGCCATCCTGGGTCCTTTGGTAAACTTAAGAAGTTAATTAGCTTGTCTGAGCTTCACTTCCCCCATCTGTAATATGGGGGATAATGGAATCTACTTCATAGGGATGTTGACAGAATTAAATTTTAAAAGGTATGCCGAGCAGAATCTGAACAATGCTCTGTCGAGGGCAGAAGGGTAGGAGGCAGAGCAAAGAGGCAGGAAGGGAGGTGAGGTGGCCCGGGAATCAGGTGATGTGGACTCAGATCCCACACTGTTACTTACTGGCTGTGTGATCTTAGGCAAGTCACTTAGATGCTTTAATCGTCAGTCTCTTCTTCTGCACAGTGGGTGTAATGGAAGCTTTTACATCACACCTGTGCCCCTTTCGGGTTATACATGTCACTCAATGGCATTGCCGTCCATAGATGCTCCTGACAAAGCCTGGAGTCATCTCTGAATCTTCTCTTCTCCACACTCCACATTCGATCTCCCAGCATGTTTTGTCGGTTCTGTCTCTAAGCATCTTTCAAGCTGGTTGGCTCTGGAGCAGGTGGGCCCTTCCTGAGATGCGGGTGCCCTGTGCAGATGGAGACAGCTCTCTTCTTCTTTTGTCTGGTTGATGGAAACCTGCACTCAGTGGTGACTCCACTGAAAGGCTAGAAATTTCTTGTAAAATTACAGTTCCAAAGTGAATTTATTATGCATGGATCCTCCCCAATTTTGTTCCCCAAGAGGGCCCCCCTTTCACCAGAAATATATTGGTGAGGGGCATATTAGCATTTGGAAAGGGCTTTGATGGCTGTTCTCTGAAGGCCAAGATGCAGGTCAGGGACTGTGTAGGTGAGCAGGCACTGGTTGCAAGGATGGGGAGTCTGAAGGGCAGAGGTCAGGCAACGGCCCTTGACCACCAGAGGCAGTGGGTGTGGTGACCATTGGGGGGGGGGGCTGGCTTGACGATGGCTTGAACCACAGGGATCCTGGTTATGGCTCTTTGGTTTTAGAGACCTTAGGTCTGAAATAATAGGCAGCCTGCTAAGATCCTCTAGGACATGACCAGCGTCATCGTGATAGAGAGCTGCAGCCTCTTACCATTCAATCCCTAGACCTGGTTCAACCCATAGACCAAGAATCCATAAAATAAACCCATCATCTGTAAAGCAGGACCTTGTAATGATGTGAATCCTTGTGGCACAAAGTGAGCTGGGTCATCTGTGGGGTAATTCTGCATTGGAGAAAGGGCCATTAGACATTGGTTATGTGCTAACACTGGTTCCTGGAAACTCAAAACATCACTGTGGTCACCAGCTAGAGGATTTGGAGGCTAAGGTGATATCTGGAAGTTTGACTCAAATCTACCTCAGTGAAGGCAGTGGGAACCAGAACCCATCCCATGTTTATTTGCCAAGGTCCAATTAGACATGCTTAGGAACTGACAGAATCTCCACACTGACTCCTTGGTTTGTGGAATAATGGCAGTTATAGCAGGCTTGGACCAAACGGGAGCCCCTGGAATTCCACCTCCCTGTCCAAGTTATTAGCCCTACGATTCCACATCCTCGGGGAATTTCAAGTATCAGTGCACACACTGAACATTCGACAGCATTCGGCAGCAGCGATTTCTGTTGTATTCTTACACAGCTTGCCTGCTGAGTTGGTGCAGAAGACAGATCGATCTCGGAGAGTAACTATAGACAATTGTAAGTTCATTCAAGTGACTTCGGTTTCAGCTGTTATTTTAGATGAGGTATCTCGATGAATTTACACAGCCCATGGCACCACAACTGGTTAATCTTTTCTTTTTAAAATCCCTATGATCACAGAGGCATCAGGAATTCAGTAGTTAGATTTCACTTGGAAAGGACAGCAGTGGGCCTCCACAGTCTGCCCTCGGGATTACACCTGTTCTGTGGCACAGTTCACTCTCATTTTCTCAACCTTCCCCATGATATAGTTAGTGCTCATCTACTGTGTTGCTGACATCAAGAGAGCAGGTCATGGAGAGTAGAAAGTAGCAGATACTTAAATGTTTTTGCAAGACATATGTGTGCTGCAAGATAGGCAATAAATGCTATAAAAACACAGGGGTTTGGCCACCTCACTGAAGCTTCTGGGATTATGGTGTCTAGGACATATTGGAATATCCCTCCAAAGTGAAAGAGAAATTGACTCACTATATCTGCATTACAGAGAAAGAGGTGTGATGCTTTGAGAATTCCTTTGGAAGAAACATGGAAAGAACCAAATACCATGATTCATTACTTATGAGTAAGCCTAAGACTCCCAGTCCTGGGTGGAGCTCGGAGCCCTTTATGCTGATCCAGGCTTCAATGAAAGCAGCTCTGCTCTTTGGGCCTTATCACCCTGGAGAGCCAACCGTGCTGTTTCTTTAGTAGATTATTGCTTGCACAAACAACAAAACCTTAAGATGTTGCAGCAAAGCTATGATCTATTCAACAAGCAGCTATTCTTCTGACAAATAGCTTTGATTACACTGAGCGTGGTGAGAAATGGTGCACCTGACCAGAAGCCGCCAACGGTCCAGACCTGTGCTTCCTCCTGCCAGCTGGGTGTTATCTGCTCCACCAGACCATGAAACAGCAGGGTGGGCAGCGTTCCATCGCCACTTAAAAGGGCATTGACAAGACTGGCCCACGCAGGCCCGAGGATCAGTGGGCACCGAGCATATCTGACGCTCAGTCAGAGGTGTGCTGGTAAATATTTAACAACCAACTCTTTTGGTGGGGTGGGGTGGGGGGCCATGATTTGTGTTAGAAGATTTCCACGGTGTCAATACTACTTGTGTGGCTGACTTCAGCTCCCAGCACGACGTGACTGAACGCAGAGCTGGAGGTGACTTCTCACGAGCCGGACAAGCAAGGTGAACCGTTTTCTCAGACCCCTTCCTCTACGAAATAAGGTTATTTTCAGAAAATAACTAGGAAATAAAGTGAATAATAATGGCCAGAAGAGAAGCACAAACAGTGAAAAAAAATTGTTATAATCATGCAGGCAAACATTTAAAAATAAAAAGTAAAATTAATATAGAGCATAAAAGAGGGGAAGTGATGGAACATAACAGTTTCTGGGTCAGCATTTAAGGAGCTGAGAAGTCCCCCACTTCATCTTAATAAGTAAAAAAACTGAACAAACTGAAAAATCAGCACCTCTTCTGAAATCGGTTAGAGAAGTGAGATCACAGGGCAAAGTGCAGTCCCCAAATTGGAAAGACTGTCCTGACAGACACAGGGACGCATAGTTTACCTGCGGAGATCTCTGGGGGCAGGGCTGCGGGGGGAGCATGAGGTGTAACTGACGGTTGTTGGAGGCTCAGTGTGCACAGCTCGGAGGGTTCAAACTCCGGGGGACCCAGCATTCAGGGGGAGCACAGTCTTGTGTGTTAACCTCTGGGACCTCTACCAGGTCCTCACAGTGAAGACCTGAGAAAAATCCCCTCCCGCTTCCAACACGGGGAGGGAAAAGGGGCGGGTGACTCTGACACCTGGCGGAGCCCCTGCTCTGAACAGGTCCCCTCGGGAGAGGTGCTACCAGGCCAACCTGCTGGCTTCCGTCGCAGCCTAATGGACCCGGAGGGAAGTCATGGATTAGTGCTTTCAAATCACATCAGTGTATTTGCTGTTTTTTTGAAAGAAGGATTATACTTTTACCTAAGTATTGATCTAAGTGATAAAGAACATTAGTTTCTGATTCTGAGCCTCGACCTCTGCAAGCTTGTCAATAACTGCATCAGAACTGATCTTTGAATATTCATACTCAGTGGACAGTGTGGTCACAGTTGACAATCTCTTTGCTCAGTGTGGATTGAAGAGCACTTTATGTTAATCTTAACTTCAATTCCTCACACATGAAACAAGTTGTAAACAAATCGTTTTGTAAATAAAATGTTATCGTGGCATAGCCACACGTTTATTTACCATTCATTTATAGTTGCTTTACAACAGCAGAGTTGGGTAGCTGTGACAGGCCTTATTGCCTATAAGCCTAAAATATTTATTATCTGGGCCTTTAAGAAAAAGTTGGCCAGCCCTGACCTAAAGGATTGAAAATGAAATGTAACTGTGTGCAAAATTTGAATATATTTCATCAAAAAAATCTAAATTGTTTTTTCTCAAAAACATTCAGAATTATCTAATACAACTGAAGGATGAAATACAATTATAATTAATGACTATTAAAATCTTAAATCAAAATTATTAAGGTAAAGCTAAAATTTTAATTTAATTTAAAAAAAATTCAAGTAAATTATATTAAATGTTTTTATAGAATGAAAACTCTGCATAATTCTGGCATTCTATGTTTGCCTTAGCTGCCAATATAAAGAACTGGTATTACACTTCATGTTATTTCCAATACAGACCTACATATATACAAATTAAAAAGCAAAATGAATTAATATTGGAAAATATTTCTCAACCACCCATGCAAAATGTCAGCTTCCTTATTCTAATTACCACGTACCTTCAGATGAATGCAAACAGGAAGGAAAGAAAATGAACGCTCAACCATCTTTTGTTACTAAAAGTATGTTGTAAAATATATATATTGCCTTCATGCTAAGAGGATTTAACAACTGAAATCATTTGTATTTTCTCTCAGAAAAAACCTTCCATTTCTCAAATCCTGTGCACATTTGGGGGCAGTGTCTGTCTGACACCAGCCCAGGTATAATCTTCAATCCTCCATGAGTTCAGATACCTTTGGTTTCAAGGACATTGGGCAAGAGATACAGAAATGTATTTCCCTCAGGCCTGAGCTGTGACAGCCATGAGAGTGGATATTTTGGGTTATGGCTGCAATCTGCCAGCACTGAGCACTGGATCCTGCGTGTTCTTGTGTGTGTGTGCGCGCGTGTATGTATTTATAATATATAGGGTCATCTTAGGCCTTAGATAAGGTCCCAAGGGCAGCAGCCCCTCTGGCAGGGTGTAGGGTATATAAAATATACCTTTATTCTGTGCACAGCCACTGATCTGGTAACTGCCCTGTGTCCACAGCAAGATATCAGCGAACTGTCATATGGGATCTGACCCCAAGAAACAACTGATTGAAGAAGGGGCTGACATTTGACCCAAGCTACCCAATCATATCCTCCCCCCTCCCAAAATTTGGAAATTTTACTGAGGGTCAGGAAACCAATCAAGTTAACAACAGAGTTCTGGATGGAGGACCTTGAACTTCACCTTTGGGGTCCTCAGGGCTGTCCCCAACAATCCCGATTCTGTATTTCTGGTCTTTCTATGAGGATGTCCAGTTCCTTCCTTGGATTCTACCAGGCTTCTCAGTATCCTTCTAATGATTTCTTTTCTTTTGTTGGTATGGTCTCTATTAATTAAAAATCAAAAGAACTCTAATATATCATGAAAGGGATGTCCAAATTGTAAGGCTGGGGCAAGCATGAACCAGCCTGTGGAGACATCCTCTGGCCAGACTACTTTATGAGGCCACAGTTGCTCTAATAACAGCCTCTTGCTACCAGCATTCTGCACAGAATGGAGTCGGATAGACCTGAAATGTGTCCTGGCTCCACCACATACCTGTGGCTTGACCTTGAGCAAGGTACTTAACTTCTCTGAGCCTCAGCTTCTCCCTCTATAAGACCATTCCTCAGAGGGGTTAGGTATCTGAGCACTGCTACCTGGAGAGCATCTTTGTGTGATTGAGGAAAAGTGCCCCTCTGGGCACAGGGCTTGGCGAGTGGACTGCAGGCTGGACCTGTGCCCTCGGCGATCTCAGCTGGGTGCACAGTTTGTCTACAGGGGACCGGTAGCCCTGGCTCCTGTGAACCACTAGTGAGGTAGATCACACAGAGCCCGTGTGCAGCGACTGTAGTCCCCTCCTCCTTTCCTTCTGAGTCAGCCCAACCACAAACAGCACAGAAACCAACTTGCGAGATGTGGGTGTTGGGACAAAAGGAATGAAGTGACTACAGAGAAGAATGCCAGGCAAAGTCTCCTCACAGCTGGCTGGACGCCATGTCGCACTGACTGTCATAGCTGTCTGTGGGCTTTGGGGGAAGAAATGAAAGGCTGCGCACTGGTTCTTGCAATTCTTGTTTCATTCATCTGGCCTGTGTGGGCACCTGTGTCCCGGCTGGCTCTGCACCCAGAGGGAGCCCAGATGCATAGCACCTGACCCCAGCCTCCCCAGGTGGAGTCCGGAGAGGGGGGCTGGGCAGCTCCTGGGAAGGTTCCATAGCCCCATAATAGCAGGCTTCTGCTCGTGTGCACCTCCTCATTACTCACAACGCCTTCCCACTACGTCCCCCGATGCATCCCCACCCAACCCATGAGGCAGGCAGGATGGGGCCAGGGAAGCTGAGGCTCCTAGGACCAAAGCAACTGCCCACCTAATAGTCTGAAGTTGAGGCAGGAACTCCTGGGCTCAGTTTCACATCAGAAGCTGAGGGGTGCAGGCCGTCCTGCTGGTCTCCTGCTTGCTTCCATGCCCCACTTGAAGGGAAAAAAAGCTACTATTTTAGTTGGATGGCAAAAGCCCCAGTGGGCCACCTTTGCCGTTGGGCAGGGTCCTGTGCACTCGAAGGTGTGCAGTGGCAGGGCCTGCCTGCCTCCTCGGTCTTCTGTCTCTCTTGGCCTGGGAGGAGGGCCCAGGCGCAGCACGGATGGTTCATTTCCTGCGTGCTGACAATGTGTGAGGGTTTAGGCTGACGGGCTAGAAAGAGCTGGGTTCATATTGAGGCGACGGCAGGAAGCCTCCCCTCCTGAGGACCAAAATGTGTTCTCTACCCAGCTCTCCGGGACCTCTGCATGGATACGCTGGACAAGAGACCAGTTTTAAATAAAGTGGCTCTTTCTTAGTTTCCTCTTGGCAGATATCACAAGTGGTGGCCCTGGGGAGCAGCCTGAGATGGAGGTTTGCCTGAGGGAGGTGTATTAGGAAGCTTTGGGGATGCACATTCCTGGACCTGAAGGGAAGACGCAGGAGTGGGCAGATGGTGGTGTCCAGCTGCCAGACAGTCTCCACAGAGGCCTGGTGGACCCTGAGGGGAGCTCTGAGGATGCCACCCCAGCCTTTGTATCCCCACGCTACCAACGAGTGGTTGGTTCAGCTTCCCCATGGAAGGGCTATCCTTGGGTTGGAGTGTCTCTTCTGCAAGAGGGGGAGGGCAGGGAGAGTTGACTGGGGAGCAATCCCAGGGGCTGGGGAATGAGCCCTCTGTTCCTGAAGGGAGACCTGGGTGATGTGACCATGCAGCCACCTTGCTATTGTGACTACTGTGGGCCCAGGGCTCTCCGGAATGGAGACCCCAGAATAACCCTGTGGGCTGGAACAAATTTAATAGAGAAGTTATTTAGAATACAGAGAAGATGACCTGTGGGATGAGTTGGGATGACCACAGTGGTCCGGGGAACGAGTGGGGGGACTTGTGGGGTCCTTTTCCTGAGGGAGGCCCTGCCTAGGAAGGGAGGTCCAACTTATGCAGCCCTGCATGAGCAAGCTGCAGGGTAGGAGAGGCAGGACAGACCTAGCTCAGGAAGGAAAAGCTGAGTCCCTGCCCGATGGGGGTGTGGGAGGCCCTCCGTCCTCAGTCTCCCCCAAGGAGACCGGTTGCTGTTGTAGAGACCCTAGGAGGCCCTGGGGCCAAGGCCTTGGCGTAGCAGTTGTGGGGCAGACTCAGGGACTGGGACCTGGGCGGAATAGTCGCAATGCCAGAGGTGATTTGAGGCCAGCTTCACGCAGGGCATGGCCTGCCTCCTCCAGTTCGGGTTTTTCCAGAGCGGAAAGCTCTGGGACCGCGGGGAGTGGCCTGCTGCCTTTGGGGTCCCTCTATGACTCAGTGACTCAGTGTTTTCCAGCTCCTTGAAGCGGGCCCTGCTGGTGAAGTTTCCTCCTGCGCTCGGTGCATAATGAATGGGGAATTCAATCCATATGCTGTCGATTCCTTTACCCTGAACTCATCCCAGGCGGCTCCCCGGGAGCCTTTGATGTCCAGCGGGACTCACAGCCTTTTTATGAGATGTTTTATGCTCTCTCCCCACCCGCCCCTCGCCCTTTCTGTTTAAGGAATAGAAGTTGTGCTTTTCGGAGTCTAAATGGACTCAGACTTTGAAAGATTCCAGTTCTAAATTCTAAGCTCGTGGGGTTCCTTGGACTCTAGCCCTGGCAACCTCTTCTCCTCCAGCCGGGACCTTGGGCCCAGTTCAGGAGGCTTTGCACGCACGGACCCCAGGAGGAGGCTTTGCATGCACGGACCCCAGGCCAGGGTAGCCAGAGCTGGGGGGTCAAGAAGAAGAGGCCTGGTCCTCTCTCCTGACCCCCAGGCAGAGGCAGTGGGAGGTGGCGGACAGAAGGAACCCCACCCCTACCCAACCAGGCCCTGCTCTTCCCCCGTCCCAGTGCCTCTGCGATCAGCCGAATCACCCATTGTGTTCATTCCTTTGGTCTGGTTAAGGCATCTTTTTCCCAAATCCACAGCAGCAGTGCAACTACTGTGACTGGGGCCTCATTAACACATTGCTATGGGTTCATGGCTCAGTTGGGAGATCATCTCAAGCAATGGCCCAGGAGGATAAGTGTTGATGCCAGGAGAAGGGTCCCTGTTGGGAAACAGGGTGTTGGGGAATGAGAGCCAGCTCCTGGGACCTTCGACTTGCCCTGGGTTCCTGGGGGTGGGGTAGGTAGAGGAGAGTGGTATAGGGTGGGGGGATGACTGGCAGGCTGCAGTAGATGGAGACTCCAAACTAGAACAATCTTTAGAAGAAGAGATAAGTCACCCTCCCGAGGGTGGTCTCCTGAGCTGTGGACAGGCTGGAGTTGCTTTCAGGGCTGTGAAACGCAGGGAGCCCATGCGTCACCAAGCAGGCCAAGCTCACACCTACCTGGAAGAGTGAGCGGGAAGGTTCCTGAAAGGAGGGAGAAGCGGGGTCTAAGATTTGGAGGAGCCCTGGCCGGTGTGGCTCAGCTGGTTGACTTTGTTCCATGCACCCAAGGGTCCACGGTTCAATTCCTGGTCAGGGGTTCTCTTGGGATACAAGAGTGAAGGAAAAATAAGGGGGACAAATAGGAGATGGAGATGAGTGATATGTGTTTGGGGGTGGCTCATGTGGTGGGGAAGGTGTACTCTGCCCCCAGTGACACTGAGGGAGGCTGCATCTGCCACGCAAGAGAGGGTGGAGGTCTGGACTTTCTTGGCTCACTCCTGCCTGGTGTGTTCTCCACTGGGAAACACACTCTGCTCTGTGTCCCCAGGATACATCTTGTTCAAAATGTGTGAGAATTTTAACAATGCTGTGACCCCATGTGTCCTCACCATTTCATGTCGTCATCACAGCCCCACCCAGGGATGAGAACAGGGACACAAGGTCTCACCCCTTTCCTCTTTGAAGATAAAGAAGTGGAGGCTCAGAGACATGGTGTGGTTTGCCAAGGTCACACGGTGAGTGAGCCAGAGGCAGAATCGGGGTTCGAACCACCGGTGCCAGGGCTTATTGTTGCCCCTCACTTCCTGGGTGGGCCTCTTCATGATCTCCCAGGATTCCTGTTGGTTCTGTTTTTTTCTGAGGTTAGGGCTGTCCCATCAGACAAATTTGTATGTGGAGCGGCCACTGTGCACAAGCACCTGGCCAGGCACTTAGAATGTGAAGACCAATCAGGTGGCTCCTGTCCTCAGCAGCCCACTGTCAGGCAGGGCAGACATGGGAGCAGACACCGAGGACCTGGCGTAATAGGGGCAAGGAGAGAGGTGAGCACACCTGGGGGATGCATGGGGAAGGTAATCTGGGACCATTTGCTGCAGGAGGAGAAGCCTCGGCTAAGTTAAAGGAAAGAGGGAAGCAGGGAGAGAGGAAGAGGGAGCTACAGGGAGCAGCTGCGCCGAGGCCGAGGCAGGAGAGAGCAGCATGGGGGAGATTACAGGTCCAAGCAGGGTGGTGCTATAAAGGTGAAGTACAGGGGGGCAGCCATGGGCTTGAAGCTGGGAGATAGGTCAGCTGGGGGAGGCGAGCCTTCTCAGCCTGCAAGGTCCAGACTTTGTTTTGGAGACAAAGCAGACTGTTTCATCATGGCAAGGTTGCATCTAGAATAGTCTTTCCTGGGAAGGGGGAAAGGCAGAGGCAGGAGACAATGAAGAGGCTGCTGGAGTAACACCCCTCGCTTCATGAGGGTGGCCCTGGGACAGAGAGCAGAGACAGACAGTGGTGATTGGGTGTGGGGCTGAGGTTCACGGATGACTCTTAGATGGAGACACAGGTGAAGAAGCGGTTTGGGGAAATGATCATGGATACGGTTTTGTGACCTAGGCCAGGGGAGCCGGTCAGCGGCTCCTGCATGCAGGGCTAGAGATCTGGAGAAAGACCTGGTCTGAAGATACATATCCAAGGCTTATCTGCATATGGGTGAGAATGAGAATCCTAAGATGGCCCAAGGTGGTCCAGAAGAGAAGTGGTTGACATCAGAGGAGGCTTGAGATGGCAACAGGGATGGGCTTTGGCTGGGCCTTAAAGGTGGGGAAGGCGGGGCCTGGCCCTGAGAGAGACTGAGGCCCTGAAGGCTGGCATTGTGTTCCCTGTCAGCCCAGCCCAAGCCCAGCCCGGAGAAGGGAACTAGAAGCAGGTTTTGTCCCTTTGGAATGATGGGCTTTTTCCCAGAGTCAGTGGCTTAAGGATGGGAATAAAGCACAGGGTGGCTTGAGTGGACTGCCCAGCCTTGTGGACCCAGGGGGGAAGGAAAAGACCCCTGAGCAAGAGGAAAAGAAGAGCTCGGCCTTCGTGCAGGCCCAGAAGGGCAGGGCATGAGCCAATGGCCGAGGCAGAGGCTAGGTGTGTTCTAGTGACTAAGGCCCCAGGAGGAACTGGGCAGCCCTAGCTACTGGAAAGGAAGGATACCAAGAACTGAGCATTGCCTTATCTGGCCATTGACGCACATGTCCTTCAAAGGGCTCAGCTGCACATCAAGTGCAGCTTGGGTGGGCTGGGTGTCTTGTGGCTCTGGGTGGCCCTGAGAGGCAGACTTGAGGACCTTTGTTTTGACGGAGCCAGTGGGCCGAGTACTCCCTCACTTGTGAAAAGAGGACACCAAACACACAGGACACCCCGCCTCTGCTAATCTCTGCAAATATGTTGCTAAAAACCAACCAACCACAGTCTACATTCCAAACGTGGCATTGCGGCTAAATTCAAGGTATTGCACAACAGCCAAGCATGTACCAGCCAGCTTGCAGGTACCTTGGGAAACTCTTTCCTACAATAGGGCATTTGTTCGGGCCAGAATAGAGGGCAGGACATCCCAGTGTGGGCCCTGTTCACCCAAAGAAGCATCAGAAGGGGTGCAGTCCACCAGCCCAGGGCTCGGAGGATTCTAACCTCAGTTCTACTACTCACCCAACTGGAACCTTGGGCAAATCACTCTGTTTTTTTCATCTGGCAAATGGGCATAAAAATCCCTGGGTCGACTGTCTGACAGACTGTGAAGTGAGTCAAATGAGCTCAAATGTGAGAAATTAATTTTAAAATTAAAAAGCACTTTGGCTTCCAGCTTTCCTCAGTTGCTCTGCCTGTTGATCTTGAACTCTCTGAAGGCTGCATCGCTCATGGCGTCTGGGCTGTTCTACTGCCTTCCTGGGTTCCTTTTAAAAATCAAAGGAAACAGCAGCCAGGAATTGAAAAGAACCAGCCCAATCTCAGCCATGAGCTGAGAGGAGATGACAAGATGGGGAAAACTGGCTCTAAAAGCAAATAAATTTCTCCACACGCCACCTTCCCCTCAAGGGTCACTTGACTTTCCATCAATGGCAGCTAATGATGTGGGGAGATATGACCTTGGGGGACCTGTTTCTGCCTCTTCTCATGAAGACATGCCTCATGGCTGGCGAGGGCTTGGAAATCTGGGAATTGCAAGGGGAGCCTCGGGCCTGTAAACCGCCTTGCCGATTTCCTGGCAGGAAGTGGATGCCGTCCCAGAGGGTGGGGTTTCTCCCTCCCTGGCCGTCCAGGGATACTCCTGCCTTTACTAGGAGATGGGAGAGGCCCACAGCTGCCTGGGCTGGTGCTTCCAGAGAGGCGGAGGCCCTGGTTTCCGAGTTGAGGCCAGCCTCCTCAGCGGGACTTATTCCCTCTTGTGGGCGCTCTGTGACAAATGTCTATGAAGCCCCTGCTAAGGAAAAAGCCCTGGGCTCCAAGCTGAATAAGCACCAGTCCAGAGGTGAGGTGTCCAGTCTGCCTGGCCCCAGATTCACACACACCCTGGGCTGTCAGTTTGCAGCCCTGGCCCAGGGGGGCTCCCACTCTGCAGTGTCCCACAGCCCAGGGCGGTCACAGGTGTGTGCTGCTGCGGAGCCCGAGGGCCCAGACAAGGGCTGGATTTCAAGTCTTTATTGAACCCAGCATGTTTGGGGCCGTGGGTCTTGGCACCCGGTGGTTCTGATTGCCCCTCGGGTGCTCCCTGACCTGGAGGTCAGTCCCTTCATTACTAGCCTCTTCACCGGTAAGACTTGGATTTGCCGGCATCCACACACACTCCACCTAGGGTTTAAAGGTAAATCTATTCTTTCTTTTTTTTTGTCATCCTAAAATTTCTTTAAAATTACTTTTAAAAACGGAAAGAGCTACAGAAAATTTATACTACAGAGACGAGACGTGTCCTTAGGTAAATATGTTAACAAGATCTGGCAGGGCTAGAGGAGGCAAGGATGGGCCCTGTCATTCACTCAACTACAAGAATTCAAGTTCTGGAGCCAACTTTCTGTAAGCCCACAAGAGACCCAATCATGGTACAAATCAATCTGATCTGTAGATCAGATCTCAGGTAGAACCAAGAGATCTGATACATATCTAAATATTAAGCAATGGAGGAAATTGAGAGGCATTGAAAGTGATTAGACTACCATTTATTCCTTTTTAAGTTTTAATTTTTTATTGAATTTATTGGGGTGACATTGGTTAATAAAATTGTGTAGGTTTTAGGTGTGCAGTTCTGTAACATCATCTGTATATTGTATTGCGGGTTCACCACCCCAAGTCAAGCCTTCCATCACCTTGTATCCCCCACACCCTCTTCTACCTCCCCCCAAACCCCTTGCCCTCTGGTAATCACGACACTGCTGTCTGTGTCTCTGAGGATTTTTTTCTTAATCCTTTCACCTTTTTCACCCAGCTAATCCTAACTATTCTAAGCCAAACATGGTAATTCCAAGCTTCTCATCAGTGTGACACCGTTGAGGGGAAATGAGCTGGGAAAGGAGGTTTGGGGAAAGGTTTCCTACGAACGAAGAGACACATAGGAAGAGGTGTGTTTCCGTCCTCAGTGGCGCTGTGTCTGTGTAGATGCCTGAAACCATGAAGGAAGCTAATCTGAGGACAACGCTAACCCACCAAGGAACCCACAGAAAGGACTTGGGTCCACGATGATGTCACTGAAGTGCTGAATTAATCAAACCCTGGTGCTGTCTTCCTCGAGATTTGTCATGATGTGAAACTTTCTTCAATACCATTTTGATTGGGTTTTCTACCATTGCAGCAGAAGCACCCTCACTGATTGAGTCCCTGACTCCATATGCTTACGGCCCCCTTTGACCTCTTTGTGAGCCTGAGAATAGACTCAAGCAGCCTCTTACTCAGTGGAACAGCTTCCAAAGTGTTGGGGCTACATTGCCTGGGATTATCCCAAAGCTGTGTGGTTTGGTGATCTGGGTACCGGTCGCACTGAGCCCCTGCAGCTCCCCAAGGCCTTCTCCAGAAGCAAGGCAGGCCCAGGGTCCCCCTCCACCCCGGACCATCCAGCGGAGAAGGGCTAGAGGTCCTCAGTCTCATCCCCTGCCCAGTGAGGGTCATACCTCCTCAGTTGGCTCCCACCGTGACACTCCCCTTCTAGGGACTGTGCAGCTGTTGCTCACCTTCCTGGGAGAGGAGGGCTCCCCTACCTCTGCTGGCTCAGGACACTCTCCCTGCATAAGGTTGGTCTCACCTGGAGTTCCCTCCAGCCAGAGAAGAGTAAGGCTTCCAGGAGCAGTGGGATCAGGGCTTCAGGAACAGGCTCAGTGAGGAGAGTGCAGAGGGAGCTCCTGTGGCTCTCACTCAGGAGTTCCCACCAGAACTAAGGCACATGTGCAGGAGTGGGGACTGGTGTGCAAGGGGCAGCTTGGAAGCAAAGGAGGAGGCTGCTTTCCAGGGCCGAGGTTCCAAGTGGGGGCAGATGTGAAACGGGGAGACCCGTGCACCAGGAGCCTCCGTGGGAGGAAGCCCTGTCCTATTCGTCCTCGCTGCCCTGTGCGGGGCTTGTTCACTAGGTGCTCAGGGAGTGTGTCCAGTGGGTGCCCTCATTCATTCATTCATTCATTCATTGCACCACCTCGTGCTGGACAAAGAGATCAAGTGCTGAGTAGGACAGACAATGTCCCTGCCCTCTGATCTGGGTTCTTATTGGCAGGTTAGGAGGATAGCCATAAGCCAAGAGCTAAATAACTGATTAGCAATCTAGCTAATTAACTAACTAATAATTAGCTGGCTTGATTAATTATATTGCTACAAAGTATGACAGCCTGTTGCATACGGTGGGGGGCATGTAGCAGTTTGGGCTGTTAGGGAGACCTTGCCGAGCGCAGAGCCAGAAGTGTGAGCAGGAGCTGGATGTGCAACGCTCTGTGGAAGGGCCTGGGGAAGAGCAGCCAGACAGACGCATGGTCAAGCCCGGGTGTCTGGGAAGTTACGGGACCCTGTGCTGCTGACGCTGAAGAGCGAGCAGGGAGCTGGCCACCTGAGCCTTGTGGACCAAGGTCCGGGGTCTGGGGAGGTGGTTGAATGATTCTGAGTTCCAGGATGTTAGACTGAAGCATCTCAACTCCTTTTCTGTGGAAGGTCAGAGTCAGTCCTAGAGATCTAAATGGAAGTGTTCCTGCACTCAGGGGCAAAAGGACACCACTGTGGGACAGGAGACTGCAGCAGACCGAGAGCCAGGTGACAGCCAACTTTGGAGATGTCCCTCTCGTAATTACCGTGGCTATGATTTCCAATGTCCAGGGCTGGGGGGCCTTCCTGCTTCACTCTCCTTCCCTCTCCCATCCACCGCTCACCCTAGTCTGTCTGGCCAGAGCCTGAGTTTTGCCTCCCACCTCACTCCTGAGAGCTCCTCTCCACAAAGATGATGGACACCAGCCTGGGGACAACAGAGAGCCCCCCTCTCAGGCCCTCTGTGAGGTATGTTCAGGTGCCCACACTCCTCCCTCGCATGCCTTGGCGCCTGCCAGCTCATCTGTGCCTGCCCTGCCCTGGTCGTCCTGAGTTCCAGCTTCCAGTCCTCGGGTACCTGGCCTGGCTCTCTTTCCTGAGATGACCCCCTGGCCCAAGTTTCCTAGGAAGGCCTGACCTGTTTGCCTCTGCTGCTGGTCCCACTCCTTCCCTGGCCCAAAGACTGACAGCATGAGTTATAGGAAGCTTTAGTTTGACACTTTAAAAAAAAAAAGTCCTGGGTCATAGGTTGATGCTCAACCGCTGAGCCATGTAGGCCGGGCAAGTGTGATACTTCTTAAGGAACACAGTCAATAAAGAAATGAAAAGAGGCGCAGAGACCAGGGCAGAGGCCTGGCTGGAGCCCCTGGGGAAACTGGCTCCCCGCTGACCCCCAAGCTCGCCAGGGGGACAGGGCCTTCATGCCTCCCTGCAGAGTGGATGCAGGGGACTGGTCAGCTCCGTTTAGCTGGCTCCATAGCCCGGTGCTGGTCTGCTGTCCCGAGAGGGACCACACAGTGCAGAGAGGGGGCTACAGACGGATCCCATGGGGTCAGTTAGCTTGGTGATCTCCGCAGGCCACAGACCCATTCAGGGCCTCAGTTTTGTCACCTGTAACATCAGAGTAATGGTAGCGCTCTCATGAAATAGATGGAGGGTAAAGATTAGACGTGTGCAGTCTGCCTGGCCTTCTCCGTTTCCCTCTTCTCGCCTCCCTTCCCCCCCTGCTTTAGGGTGTAACGCCATCTCCCCCGGCTTAGACTCCAAACAGGAACCATGGCCAGAAAATGCATGAAAGCACGTGGAAGCCAGTGGGGATGTATCCAGGCACCAGGCCGGTCCTGGGACCTGGTGGGGACCAGCTCGGAGACCCTTCAGCTGCGTGCTCCTCGACCCGGCAAGGACCCTGAGAGCTCTCCTTCCCGCAGTCCCTGAAGCAGGAGAGTGGCTGCCACCAATGACAGGCAGGCCTGTCACCAGGCAGGGGAGCTTCAGGTACAGACAGCCTGGCCTCCGGCTCCAGCACCAGCCAGGGCAGTGGGGCCCAGACCACCCTTGGGGTGCCCCGAGCCTCCTCACCTGTGAGTGCGGCCCCTGAGGAACCCTGGGCCTCCTGCCCTGCAGAGGCCCGTGAAGCATAGGGACCCAGGGCTGGGGTTGGGGTGTCCCTGGTAGGGCCTGGGGGTCAGTGGTGTGTGTCTGTGTGTGTCTGTGGGGTACGTCTGGGTGGTGTGCATGTGGACGGTATGTTTGTGTCTGTGTTAGATGTGGTACATGTGTGATTGTGGTATATGTGGTATGTATGTATCCACAGCTTGTGTAGTATATGTATGTCTGTGCGTGTAGTGTGTGGTATGTGTGTCTCTAATGTGTGTGCGCATGGGCGGTGTGTGTGTGCGTATGTATAGTGTCTGTGGTGTGTGTGTTATGTCTGTGTGTGGGGGTATGTATAATATCTGTGTGGTGTGTGTGCTATGCATGTATATGTGGGTATGTATAGTGTCTGTGGTGTGTGTGTATTATGTCTGTGTGTGGGGTATGTATAATATCTGTGTGGTGTGTGTGCTATGCATGTATATGTGGGTATGTATAGTGTCTGTGGTGTGTGTGTTATGTCTGTGGTATGTATGTGTGTGTGTGTGTTGAGCATGTGTGTGTATACACCCACAACATTGGTGAGAAGAGGACCCTCCCTATCCATGTTGGGCCCACACCCTTGGTGAAGTCATGGTGTTGAGAGTGATGTCATGGAGTCACTTTTCTTGTTTCCCCACCTTTTTGAGTCCTCCTGCTCCCTCTCTGGGCTGATGTCCTTCCTTGGTCACCTTCCTGCCACACCTCTCTCGGGGATCAGCCATAGGCCCCAGGACCAGGCCAGTCCTGCCGGCTCCCACTGCCTTTTGGTTAGGCTCAGGGCTCCCTCCACCTTCTGGCAAACTCTGCATGCCCTCCTGGAGTGCAGCGAGGCATTGGTGACACCACCATCTGGCTTATCTGTCAATCCCTCAAGTCAAGGGAACAGCCTCTTACGGCCCAGCCTCCTCCTGGCCCAGGTGGTGGCACGCTTGCTATCCTTCCAGGTGACCTATGCAGCCATCCAGTGACCAGCATCCATTTCCATCACCTCCTCTAGAGGATGGGAGGGAGGGATGGATTTTATATTGGGGCGTGTTATGTGTAAGGTTCTGATGGGGTCAGGGGTCACTGGAGACACAGTGCTGGGACCAGGGTATGGGACAGAGTTAACATGGGTTACTCTCAGATGTTTGGGGGGGGCCTACAACCTTGCCAGGTGCACCATTGCAAGTTGGTGGCGACTAAGCCCATGGGAATGAAAATGAGTGTAAGGAGTGAAGCACGGGATGGGCCCCCTGCACCCACCTGGAAAGGCTGCAGAGAAAAGAAATATACACCCACTCACCCACCTCCTCCCACACACCTCCTGCTCCAAGACCATAATCAAGGACTTTGAGGCACACTCAGAATAAAGCCTGCCTTTCCCCAGTGGCCTCCACAGCATCATGATCTGCTCCCCCCACCCCTTAGGCCCTATCTGGGGCCGCATGGCCACCCTCCTGTTCCCACCTCAGGGACTTTGCACTTGCTGTTTCCTTGTCTGGGGCAGTCTTTCTCTCGGCAGACACATGGCTCCTTCCCTCATTTCATTAACATCCCTGGCTTCAGCCGTCTTCTCAAAGAGGCTTTTCCTGACCACATTATTTAAAATATCACCCGGTTTTAACCCTCTATTCACTCATGCTATTCTATTGTCCCCAAATGACCATAAACTTCATTATCTAACTGTGCATTTATCCATTTGCTCTGTGTCTCCTGCAGCAGAGGATCACTCAGGGGGCCGGCACCATCTTCTCTGCTGGGTCATCGGTGTTTGGCACAGAGCAAGGGCTGAAATCACACATGTGGAGTGGATGCATGCAGAAGCGAGTGAATGGGAGGCGGGCGTAGTGGGAGCATCTGTGTGCCACGGCGAGACCAGGTTTCACAAGATAGGGAGTGTCATGCTGCAAAATACATTTCAGATGGATCAGGGCTGCAAAAGGGAAAAACAAAGCTATAAAACCACTGGATGAAAAGAGAGAATGTTTTCATGATGCTGGAGGAGGGAAAGCCATCCTAAGCAAGACACGAAATCCAGAAGCTATAAAAGAAAAGCCTGACAGATTTTACTACATAAAATAAAAAGCTTATGCATGGCAAGTACTCGATAAACAGAGTTAAAAGGCATTTGACTGCCTGGGATAAAATATTTAAAACATGCACAACAGACAACAATATCATGACATATGAGATTCCAATAGCCAGTACGTAAGGTACATACTGACCAGAAGAAAAAGATGGATGAAGGGAGGAGTGGGCAACTCGTGGGATAAGAGATACTCGTGGCCAGTGAACAGCTGAATAGCTGCTCAGCAGTCACCAGCAAGAACCAGCTGGGTGGGGGCAAAGCTGAAGGAAGGGGTAATGCCGAGCTGGTGAGCCGCCTGGTGTCTCATACGTGGGATGGGTGTGGTGCCTGCAGACAGCGGGCGGGCAAGCTGGGCAGACTTAGTGACAGTCAAATGGCACGCTCCTTCTGACCCAGAAATTCCACTTTTAGGAGGCGATCTTTGCAAAATGTCAAATTGTTCTGTCCCTCACGGTTTGTTCTAGCACAGGACCCGCGGGCAGCCACCTCACTGTTCCCAGCAGGGTGGTAGTTACACGAAGAACACGCCACTGAAAACAAGCCCCTCCTCCTGCTTGAAGAAATGCTCCCAACTTATTAAGGGAAAAGAAAAGCGAGACGCATGACCACAGGAGCAGCCAGTCCCAGTTGCTTTTTCGCAAGTCCTGTGTGTGCAGTCACTCGGATGTGTGCTCACACCTGCTCACACCTGCGCACACCTGCGCAGAGAATGGGGAGGACAGAAACTGACAACTGCCCACAAGAGGGGGTCTGGGGAGAGGGGCCAAGCTGGAGGGGTGACTTTCCATTTTTCTTGCTTCTTTATCATAGAAGTTTAGCAACTAAGGTACCTTACTATTGTAATTGTTAATAAAGGAGAATAGCAGTATTGGGGAAGGGGGCTGAGGGGTGTGCATCCCTTGGGTCAAGGTGGGGAGGCCTGGAGATCTGGACGGGTTTCTGCACTCAGAGACTGCAAACCGGGCAGTAGGAGCCGCGGGCGCCCCTGGGGCTGGCCCTGCTCCAGGCCTCTCCACAGGGCAGTGCGGCAGGTTCCCAGGCCACCACTTTTCTGATATGTTAGAAATGAAATCCAGAGCCTCCCAGGGTATGAGGCACAGAGCCAGGGCCGACCCCACCAGGGAAACAGTGACCCCTCCCCTGCATGATCAGGGCCGGGGCACCCTAGCAGCATGACATGGCAGAATTTCAGCTCCAGCTGAGTCACCCTTTCAGCCCCATGCATGGATGTGGGCCGCAGTTCCTGTGCAGCCTCCTTCCACGCCCACTGACTTCAGATTTCCTTTCCCATGAGGCAAGGGCCCCCTTTTTCTCCTGGAAGCCTCCATAGCACCCGGCCCATCGCAGGTGGCCAGGAGTTCAGTCCTGGACACTGACACGCAGATGAATATAAGACCTCGGGCAGGTGTCACGGTAGCAGGTGGACGTGAGCCTCTGGAGTTCAGGGGAGAGGCCTGGCTGGAGACAGACCTTACTGTGCGGCCCAGGCTTGTGAGCTGGTGTCGAGGAGAGCGGTGGGCCCGGGATGGAGCCCTGGCTCCCTACATAAAGGAGACTGAAGCAATCATAATAACGGTCATTACAGTCACTGCCATACTGAGCCCAAAGGGACAGGGCCATAGGGAGGTGAGGGGGTTTGACCACGGTCACCTAGGTCTGTTTGGCACCTCCCCATGGGCCACTCCACCGAACATCTCATTTTTGTTCTTCTGCCCCCCCCCCCACCCTTAGAGTGGTGATTGAAGACAACTCTGTTGTCTTTATTTCCACCTCTGACCTTGGTCCTTGAGTTCATGGAGCTGGTCAGCTGAAGGTTTGAGAAGTTGGAAGGAACTTGGAACAACTAAGAGGCCAGAAATGGAGGATGGTCAGCTGAGGACAAAGCGCAGCCGTGCTTGCAGTCCACGCCTTTGTCAGCGCTGCGGGGCAGTGGAGCCTGTGGGCTCACCCTTCTCTCCCTCTGGGTGGCACTGCTTCACTTTACCCTCTCAGCCTGGCGGTGGGCACCGCAGCTCTTGCTATCTGCAGCGGGTCTAGAACATGGGCTGCCAGGAGGGCAGGGCCAAGCCTGTTTGATGTCACATCTCAACCTTCTGACCACCAGATAATGAGAGGCTCTGCATGAATGACCAGTGTCTACATTTTCTGCCTGCTTTCACTTAGACCTCACAATGACTCTGTGACATGGGTATTATTGGCTCCATTCCACAGACAAGGGAATAGAGGGCCAGGAAGGTCAATCAAGGTCACCCAGCCAGTAGGCTCCCCATCTTGCATTCAGACCCCAGTCACCCCCAGACAACTGCCTCTGGGCACAACACAGTCAACCACCTGGGGAGGGGCCTGGGAACTGAGGATCATCAGGCCGATCTCTACCTGGTAGGTGCTCAAGATAGCACCTACCCTCCTGCCTTGTTCTACCATATTTGGTGGACTCTGGGATGACATTTTTTACATTTTGACATCTTTGAAATCTGGGTGCATCTTACGGTCTTTGCCAGACCAGGCAGCTTCCCAGCTCACACATCAAAATTTGCAGATGAGTGTCCATGGCTTGGCAGAAAATCTTGCAGCCAGTAGGGGAGCACAGTTAAAACGAGGTGTCGATAGCTGAGCTTTGGATGGTGCAGGGGATAAGGCTGTGTGGAAATCCTGACTTCACCCCAGGAACCAACGGCCAGTGTGAAACATTCCTTCCCAGGAGCTCATCTTTCATCTGAAAGGAAGCAGGGGGGAAAAATGCCCTCTTGCCTACCTGGGTGCCCATAGGTGGCAAAATGGGTGAATTGGATGGTTGGTCTGACAGTCTGGGATGCTAATGATGGGCACCACCCTGAGCCAAAGCAGAGCCCCCATCCTATGCCCTCTGCTGAGCTGGTGTCCATAGCCCTTCATGAGTGTGGCTCACTGCTCTGTCCTTGGGGCCCTGCCCAGAGCCCAACACACGTCAGGCATTCGATCAGTGTTTGCTGAATGAATGAAAATTGCACATGGCTCTTGAGTCTCTACATCACAAGTTTAAATTCTACATCTGCCACTTCTTCTTTAAGCCTCAGTTTTCTCATCTGTAAAAATGGGGATAAGATGCCTTAATGATAGGGTTATTGGGAAGATAAATGAGATGATGCATATAAAGTGCTGAGTTTAATGGCCACTAATCAATAATCAATTCATGGGAATGGTTAGGAATATTTTTGAGGAGACTAGTTGTTATTTTTGTGTGTGATGGCCTCAGATAGAACCCTAATCCCAGCTCTTGGTTACAGAAAGATCGGGGGAAAAGCGTGAATGGCTCAGTGTAAATTCATCCTAGGTGCAAGGAAAAATGTGAAAGCTGTGCTCTGCAGCTGGGCACAGGGACTTCCCAAGAGCTTTGGGTATGATGAAACCTGTACTGATCTTATCCTCGTCCGAAGGAGTGTCTTGAGCAACCAACACCGAGGTCTGTTCGTGGCACTGGATGGGGGTTCCTCTAGCTGGTGCACGGCAGGTGCTCAACATGTTTTTGGATAAATGAGTGTCTGTCCATAGGAGCAAGACCCCAGAGAATAGGCCTATTCTCTCTCTATCCCTGTACATGTGTGTGCAAGCCCAGGCATGCATGAGAACACACATGAGTACACACATGCACACAAGTACATAGGTTCTCTCACATGGCTAGAGTTTTTTTTGGGTTCTTACCCGAGGATATTTTTTCCATTGTTTTTCAGAGAGAGTGGAAGGGAGAGAGAGAGAAAGAGAGAGAAACATCAATGTGAGAAAGACACATCAATCAGTTGCCTCCTGAAGGCGCCCCAACTGGGCTCGGGGGTTGAACCTGCAACTGAGGTTGTGCCCTTGGCTGGAATTGAACCCGGGACCCTTCAGTCCTCCAGTCGACGCTCTAACCACTGAGCCAAACAGGCTAGGGCTGGCTGGAGGCTTTTTGCAAGTCTGGGGCGTGCAATGTCATCTGTCTTCCCACAGCCAGCATGAACTCCTGCTCCAAAGGAGGAAAACGTGGGCTACCTGCCTTTGCATTTTTCCCAGCAACCAGCACAGGAAATGCTTAGGAATCACTAAGGGGATAGATGGATGGAAGAATAAAACTGATCCAGGGTAACTTATCGGAATGAATTCCACGCAAGATGACAACGACGGTAAAGCATGCATACTAGTTAGAATATAGGCTGGGCATTGCTGCAAAAAACAGGCTTGCTGTAAAGATGCCAAAATATCAAGATCCAAGTCTACTGATCCTCATGTGATGAGCTGATTATAAGCATGATGAGCTGCTATGGCAGTTCCACGGTGTTGGGGACCTGGGCTCTGCTAATCATAAGAGAGCTTTCAGCTCGAGGTCTAAGGTGGCTGCTCCGCATCCTGCCATCACGTCCACACTTCTGCCAGCAGGAGGTGGGAAGGGGAAGAGGAAGGAGCTCCTCTTCCTTAAAGGGTGGGCCCAGGAGCTCCTCCCACAGCCTCCACTCACGTCTGACTGCTCAGAACTCGGGCCCAAGGCCACACCTTGATGCAGGACAGCTGGAGAAAGTGATTTTTAGCCAGGTGTTCATGCGCCCAGCTTTAACTTGGAGGGTCATTTACTAAAGCAAGAATAGTGGAGGCTGGGCAACTTGTTTGCTCTGCCCCACCTTGAAGAGATAAAGTGGCCTGGTCATTGTCATGTGTGGTAGGGTTGAGGAGTCGCTCCAGCTCTAAGCGTGGATCTGGGGGAAATGGTGGGAAAGGCAGAGACAGAGGCGTTGCCCTCAATGGATGGAGGCTACTGAGGGGCTCCCGGTGCACGGGATCTCTCAGCCGTAAGGTAGAGAGGCCGAGAGCCCTCTGAGAGGTACGAAGAAAAAGAGGTGGTGGGGACACTAGCCTGCAGTCTGCCCAGGGGCCTGTGTGCTAACCCAGGCACATGGATAGAGGCCACGGATGAGGGTGGGGGTGGAGTGGGACCCAGGCCAGCAGCCTCACCAAGAGCAGCTGGGTTTCAGGTAACCCTGACCAAAGGAGCCACAGTGTTGTCAGCGAATCTAAATCAGCTACCAGCATTTACAAAATGACACATTTTCCTGTTTCTCTTAAAATATTAAGGGCTCAGACAAGGCTGGTCAGACTCTCACTGAGGTGACAGTTGGTGGGCCTGGGCAGTGGCTGTGGGCTCTGGCTTGCCAGCCCCCTCCCCCCCGCTAGGCTTCCCTTGTCTACACTCCACCCGTCAATGTAGGAACACCAAAGTGGGTGACCACCATCACCACCGAGAGGCCCCCTATGTCACCTAGGGCCTAGCAGGGCACATCCACTCTGGAGGACAACATCTAGCTTGGAGTGGCTGTGGCTCATTCCCAAATGCTTTATGCCAGGCTTTGCCCAAGGTGAGGGTCAAATAATATGTCAAAACCTCGCTCAGCCTGTGAGGGGCTGAGCGTGTGCTCCAAATGCTGGGGTCCCACGTGGCCCTGATTCATTGCTTCTCTGATCTCAGAGAAGTCCAGACCCCCGGGGCCACCATTTACCTTCAAGATTTCTTGCCACCAATGGCATTTTTCTTCATATTCAAGGTGAGGGTGTCTGATTTGGCTCATGCTGCAGTGGCCGAGTGCACCTGTGGGACACTGAGGCCCACCCTGAACCCCAGGCCTGTAAGGACAGAGTCTGTGCAGTGGAGGAGGGGACTGTGTAATGAAGGGTGTCCGCCTGGGGTGGAAGAGCTGCTCCCAGAGGCAGAGAACCCCCCAAACAAAAACAGTTTGTAATTTAATCCAGCAACTGGTTACTTATTAGCTCCATTGTTTTCAACATCACCCTTGGCCAGAACTCAAATGTGGCTTTATTTTGCAATGACTCTGTGTGGACACATCCGGGGTTGATAATGCTGCAGTCCAGGATATTTTGGTTCTTCCTTATTTAAAGGGACGATCTTGCTGCCACCCGTCCCCGCCTCACCCTTCAGATTGGAAACTATGTGACCCTCACGATGAGGTTTCATTTGGACATCTCGGGCCAGATTTCCGAGCTAAAAGAACACAGGGCTGTGCTGGGGCCAAGCACACACTCTGGACAGCTGGGTATGATGTTTTGTCCTGTCCCTTAAAAACAAAGCTTAAACTGAGCAAAGAATTACTTTCAAATCAAATATTTGTTGGCACATGAATGTTAGAAAACATGTTTTTTGTTTTAAAACTAGACTTCCCTGGAAAGAACAATGGCAGAATCAAAGGAGACAAGTGTTTGGTGGGGCAGAAAAGAACAAATTCTTTTGCCCAAAACATCTTGAAGTTTGGTGAGAAGCTGCTCACGGCGCCTGGCTCCCTGGCTTGGGTCAGACGACAAGGCTCACAGCTTGTCAAGAGCTGTGCGGTTGCCACCTGGGTCCCTTGGAGGCCCTGGTGCAAAGCATTCTTGGAGCAGTGTTCAGATGCGTCAGCCTCTGTTCATGCCCTCGTCGACTCCCTGAGGGTGCCCCCAGGCCTGGGACCGCTGGGTAATCCTGGATGTGAGGGGAATCGGACAGCATACCGCACACACGCAGGCCTCCTGCCGCCCCAGTGCTGCCGCTGAGGGCCGAAGGCCGCCACCTCCATGTAGCCCATGGCTCTGGCCACAGCTGGGGAGAGAGACTTGGAGCCTTGACCCAGGGCAGCTGTCAGTAGCCTGGCTCGAGAGCCTGGCCCAGAGCCCAGTGTCTGTCCAGCCAAACTGATGCTCCCTCTTGGGGCCTTGGATGCAAAACACACAGAGAGGGATCCAGAGAGACTCGCTGACAGTGAACAGAGGCCATGGGGTAGCCATGGACAGGCGGGGCAGGGAGGGGCAGGGAGCGGAGGGTGCAGAGGGTAGGGAAGAAGGAAGAGCCGGGGGATACCCAGAACTGTGGCTGAGGCCCCAAGACTCTGCTCAGTGTCCAGAGCTGCGGCTCCATGGAGAACCGCTCCTGCAGCCGTTCCCTTGGACAGGCCACACCCATGTCCTGAGCTGCCTGCTCAGGTCTACATTTACTATGCTCGAGGGGACAATTTCAGGATTGGACTCTGAACAAGGGATGAGAGCAGAGCAGCAGACATGGACACAAAGGACAGCTCATTTCTTTCAGAGTTGTGGTCCCGTTCCTGCCTCTTCCAGGAAGCTTTCCCTAACCACCTCTCCACCTGCAGTCCTCAGCCCTCTCCCTCCTTGGAGTGTCGACAGAATTTGTCCCTGAGGGTTCCCAGCCTCCTCTGCAGGTAACTCTCCACCTTTGTGTCCCATCTCCCACCCTGGCCACAAGTCCCCCAAAGGTAGGGACTGCTCTGGGCCCTTGTGAGTACCCGCAGCACTTAGCAGGAGGCCTGGGGTGTGGCCAGGGCTCATTATAGACTGGCAGGTGGGCCAGAGGATTCACCAACATAGCCCTGGGTGGGTCCTACCTGCAGACAGCCCTGCGTCTGCCCCCACATAGGGAACACCTCCTCAGTGGCCTCCCAGAACAGAGACGAGCGCTCTCTGGAGCCTTTGCTCTAGGCAAAGCCGGGGTGGTGGTGCATTTAGCCCAGCCTTAGGACTGGGGGCAGGTAGCTGAGCCCAGCTGGTGAGTGTGCTGGTATTTTGAGAGCCAAATGCACAGGCCAGGGCTCTAGGCTCTAAGAACTTGAAAAGGTAGGGAACTTTCCCACTTTCCAGAGCTCAGTGTGTGCTTCCTGTGGCTCTCTGTCCCTTGGCCATTAGCTAGGACATTCTGTTAGAGAAAAGGCCCTTGGGGGAAGGGGAGCTGGAGACACCAGTTCAGAGTGGACAAGCTGCGAGCCTCCACCCGGCCTGGCCCCACCTCTCTCCACATTCTGGTTCACCCATCCTCACGGATGCAGCCGCCCTCACAGCCAGGCCTGGGACCAACCCCAGCACTTTCACAGGCACACCCCTCTCCTGGGCAGGACTGGAACACACAGAAGGCAAAGCTGGCCCCCTCTCACCCTCAGCACCTGCACACACACACATGCACACACACTCCCTGGGAGAGCCAATGGGGCTGAGAAGAGCCTTTCTCAGGAGCCTCCCTGTGGGTGAGACAAGCCTGGGCAAAGGTGAGGAGCCACCATTATGCATCAGGTAAGAAGGGACAGTGAGGGCGGCCCGGACACCACAAAGGAAGTCACAGTGACCAAAGGCAGCTTAGCTTTTAAAGATCCTGGTGTCAGCATGACTTTGAAAGATAAAGCTTTCAGAATTATAAGGTCTTTATTTTGAGTTCTGGGAACCAATGTCACTACCTGTCATCAACAAAGGATCTGGGAAAACCTGAGTGAGTGGCTGCCCACTCGAGAGCAGATGATGGGTTGTCCCAGTTCTGTGTGTGAGAGGGACAGGAGAGACTGACCAGTGTGCTCAGGGAGGGAACTAAGCTGCAGCACCCACAGGGCCAGGATCCCAGGCACTGCCAGGCTAGGAAGGGGTGGTGTCACAGTGAGGTGTGACCGGGTTGGAAAGTAGGACCCCACCATGGTGCCACAGCCTGGCTGAGGAGCTCTCACCGCCTGGTGATGACCTTGTGTTGGCAGCAGCGTCGTAACTGGCCAGCAGGCCTGTCACCTGTGTGTGCCCGAGACTTCTCTTCACACCCATGTGTCCTGTCTACATGTATATCCAAATTCTCAATAGCCCAGGGCATCCATACCTCCCAAGACTAAAAGTCTGCTCTCAAAGATGGTGTTAGTTCAGGGACTCTGAAGTTCTGTAGCACATGAACCCCAAAATGTTACAGCTTAAACCCAGGAGAAATATGCCACTCTCTCGTGCAACAGTCTAGGGTGGAGGTCCTAGGTTGGCAGCTTCACCTCACAAGGCCCTTTAAGGATCCAAGCTCACTGTAGCTCTGTGATCTTCAATACAGGGACCCAAGGGCCATCCTGGGTGTCAATAGTCTGGTCATTAAAAAGAAAAAGGAGTTCGGAGGGGTCTGCAGGGGAAGTGTTCAGGACTGGGGTTGAAAGCAGTGCAGCTCACTTCTGCTCACATTCCGCTGCCTAGAACCCAGGCACATGGCCACGTCCAGCAGGAAGGGGGCTGGGAAATGGAAGCTGGCAGGCAGCCCTGTGCTGACAGCAGCTCTGGTCTTTTGGATGCACAAAGGAGGCCCCAGGACCCCCAAATACCACAGCTGTGGGAGAATAAGAGGGCTCTGGCTGCCTGGCTCATGGCAGTGCATCCCTGGGTGGGCCCCATGTCTCTCCCCAGCCAGGGCAGCTTCCTCCAAAAACTGAGTCCTGATCTCCCTTAAATGGGCGCTGGCCGAGCTTCATTCGGCTCAAAGATCTAGTCCACAGTGAGCACCTGCTTTGTCCCAAAGCCGGTGCAGCTCCATGGGGTGGTCACAGGGCTGCTGTGAGGGGAGCAAAGGATCACAGGCAAGGAGGGTTTCCTGTGTTCAACTCTGGGCTCTGCACTGGGCTGGTGTGTGGAGTTGGGAGGAGACAGAAGATGCCCGAGAGAGATGAGCCTAACAGACGGAGAAGCGCGAAGGATGCTGTGATCGCTGAGGCCCAGAGGGTGGTCAGAGTGAGAGATCCCCGAGGGACAGGGGCCTGTGGAGGGACAGAGAGACCATGCTTGCATCTGAAAGGAGTGGCCACTACTCAGTGACAGCTGCCTGGCTGACCCCTGGAGGGAACTGGCACCTACGGTGGTCCAGTCTTTTGATGTCTGGAGAAGCCAGAAATGCAGGGTGTGTGTGTGTGTGTGTGTGTGAGAGTATGTGTGTGTGAGTACATGTGTGTGTATGTGTGAGTACGTGTGTGTGTGAGTGTGTGTGTATGTATGTGTGAGTACGTGTGTGTGTGTGAGTGCGTGTGTGAGACTGTGAATGTATGAGTGAATGTGTGTGTGCATGTGAGACTGTGTGTGTGTGAGAGTGTGTGACGGAGTGTGTGTGTGAGTGTATGTGAGATTGTGTATGTGAGTGAATATGTGTGTACGTGTGTGAATGTGTGTGTGCACGTGTGAGTGTGTGAGTGTATGTGAGACGGAGTGTGTGTGTGTTTGAGTGTGAGTGTGAATGCTTGTGAGCGTGAGTGAATGTGAGAGTGTGAGTGGGGGATGGGGAGAGAGATCTTAATTTTTTAAATAGTGACTGGAGCTGAGGAAGGTGCGCTGCAGGCGGGACTGAGGGCTGGGCTTGCCCCGCACCCTCTGCCTAAGGGGTGCCCCGGGGATGGGGACGGGCCGATGCTCTTGGAAGCGGAGGACTGGGCTGGGTGGAGGAGGGCAGGACCCGCTTGTGACCAGGGCGCTAACTGCACTGAGCAGGTCAGCCTCTCCATCCCAGGTGCCGGTCGCTGTTATCTCACTTCATTCTCGCAAGAAGCCTCTGAAATCGCTGCTCTGATTTCCCCCTTTGATGGCTGAAAAACTGGGGGTCAGAGATGACAGGTCGCTGTGCAAGGTCACACAGCTCATACCAGCCCTGAGAGGCTGTGCTGAGCTGGGGGGGGGGGGGGGACAGAGAGCAAAGCCTTGCTCAGAGCAGGACAGCCACGGGCCTCAGGCTACCGGAGAGTGAGTGCAGGTGGGAACAGGCCTCCTCTCACTCGTGCTCCTTCCTGCTCAGCTGCCAGGGCTCCTGGAACAATAGTGACTCCAGGTGGCCTGCTGGGGAGCAGTAGCCTGGGGGACCCCTGTGTACAGGGAGACTTTCACAGAGCACATAAGCACCTGCTCATGTATCTCCTGGCTAAGCCTGAACTTCGGTCCACCCGGTGTCCAGCCCTGGGCCTACTTATGCTGCACATCTGGCAGGAATGCAGAGAACTGCAGGCTTGGAATTGGCCGGAGTACATGGGGTCTGTGGATAATTAATGATACATGTGGCCTGAATTCAGGCCGGTGCACATGTGTCCAGCGTGGCCCAGAAAGATCTTTGCATCAAGGCAAGGAGCTGGCCTCAGTGGCCTCAAGTAATCCTGCCCACTGGGGACAGTGGAGACTGGAGGAGCTCAGAGCCACTGCCTTGCACCTCCTGAGGGACGGACTCTGATGTCCCTGGTGGGTGGAACAGCTGCCATGTCCGTTCTCCCATCAGCCCTCGCTGGGCTACCTGCAGCTTTGACCTCCCTAATCTCTTTGTCCAGCCCCACTCCCTCTCCTCCCCCTCCATTTGAACCATTTCTGGACCAGCTGCAAGTCTCATAAATTCATACCCACTGCGGTACAAATCACTGAACATGGGAGACAAGATGCTCCTCCCAGACTTGTTTGCATTTCAAAACCACCATGGTCACTTTAACCAAGAATGATATCTCAGCATCAGCAGTTAGGAATTTTGGAGGTGTCCTGGGACGTTTCCAAGTTCTGCTTTACTTTTTTGCAGTGTCTGTCCTGACAGCCCCCTTGTCAAAATAGTAGTTACACCTTCATCTCACCAGTTTCCAAAGCCTTTGAACCCACTTAAAAAACACCTACCTTAGAAACAACTTCGGATAAAGCTTTGTCTCGCTTTCATTTGTTAGGCCTTGGCATGTCCTGGGCATCACTGATTGGGCTTCTCAATGGCCAAACCCGGGGTAAAAGGGATGCCCCGTGTTGGCGATGAGCATCTGGCTGTGGGGAGAGTCTCTTGAGTCTGGCGGCTCTTTCAGGAGCAGGAGGTGAAGCAACCCTGTTTCCTAGCCAACAAGCCCTGGCACTGTCTGTGGGCACTCAGGCTGGCCTGCGGGCACCTGGACCAAGTAGTTGCAAGCAAATGATGTTGATCAGGTCTCAAGTCAGCCCATCAAAGCACTTTAAATCCAAAATGTGCTTGAAGCTTAAAACCATTAGTTCTACAATACAATATTTTGCTCATTCATTCATTCACTCAATCGATCAGCAAATATTTACTAAGTGCCCACCATGTACAGTAACAGACTAGTTAGGTTTGGGGTATGATTACACAGACCCAGAGTGACAGAGGCTCACACAGACAGAGGGTTACCTCTCTGTCATGGTTAATTTTATGTGTCAACTTGACTGAGCTAATGGAGGCCCAGGTAACTAGACATCACTCCTGGGTGTGTCTGTGAGGGAGTTTCTGGAAGAGATGAGCATCTGAACCAGTAGACTGAGTAAAGTGGACCACTCCCACCCATGCAGGTGGGCATCGTTCAACCCATGAGGGTGGGGATGGAGAGGGAGGGACACCCATCTTCTCCTGTCAACACCGGAGGGCCTGGTTCTTGGTACTGCAGAGGTGGGTTGGGACTGGACACCATTGTCCTCCCAGCTCTCCCACGGCTGGAACCGCATGGCCAGCCTCCCTGTGCCCCCAGCGGGCAGACGGCAGGTGCTGGGACTTCTCGGCCTCCATCATCATGTGAGCCAATTCCTATCACAAATTTCCTCTTATATATGCATCTCCATCTATCCTGTTGGCTCTGTTTCTCCAGAGGACCCTAAGTACATTCTCTCGTCAAAGTCCCCGCCTGTGTTGTTGCTCAGGCCTCTCCTCTGTGTTGCTTGGCATTGTTGGGGTGAAGTTCCTGCTCACATGGGCCAAAGTGGCACCCGGTGTGCCACCTGTATTCCACCGTGGGAGGGGGTGAAAGAGGAAGGGCACAGCCCACAGTTGTGTACCTCATGCCCCTTCACATCCCATTGGATAGGACTTGGGCTTATGGCCACATCCAGCTGCAAGGGAGGCTGGGAAATGTGGTTTTTCTTTTGGGTGAACATAGGTTGAGCTAAAAATCAGAAAGTCTGTCACTGTGAGAGAATGGGAGAATAAATAATGGGAGACAACTACTTGGCTCTAACAAAACTGGTGAATAAAACTGGGTACTTCTGCCCTAAGGGAACTCACTATCCAGGTGGGAGATGGCTATGAAATGGCAAATGACCCGAGTTAATGCTTCCACTGTGATGAGGGCTATTGCAGAAACTCACATGGGGGTCGGGACAGGCTTCTCAAGGAGGACCTACGAGCAGAGACCGAAGGTGGTCAGTAGTCGGGAGAAGTGGGAGCAGTGAGGAGGTTCCTGCAAGGCAGGGGGTGGCATGTGTGCAGGAAGGAAGGTGGCACTTAGGAGGACAGGCCATGAGGCTACTGTGGCTGGAGCCAGTGAGACGGGAGAGGGCGGGCGACAAGGGGAGAGGGCTGATTGGATAGGCAGGGCCTTGTAGCTGAGCTGGTGTTTGCAGATGTCCCTCTCAGGGTGATGGGAAGCCACAGAGAATGTGACAGAGGGGATGACACAGCTGCACTGCAGTTGCAGAGCATCCTACTTTCTTGCCTGACTTTTCTGGAAAGGTTACAGGGGCTCAGTGGGAAGTCGTCCCCTTGGCACTGAGGACAGAGGGTGGACAGAGAGGCTTGCTGAGCTCTTCTACATGCCTGGCATCTCATGCCGAATCAGCATCCCAGAACGTCGCATTTGAGAAGATGGAGAGAACATCCAGCATGACTACTTCAGGGCACAGACAAGGAGACTGAGCCCAGAGAGGGACAGGGGCTCAGCCAGGTCACCCAGCATGGTAGTGGCAGAGCTGGGGCCAGAATGGACTCCTCCTGCCTCCCTGCATGCTGACAAGGCAGAGGAAGGCTGGTTGAGCTGGGGTCACTGGGTCAAATGGGTGGCACCTGGCTGCTGGTGGCTACCTATCTGAAGCGGCTCCAGAAACTTAAACCTGAGAATTAATTTCTAATTACAGCCCTAAGACTTAAAATCAAACCACATACTGAGCTGCCCGCAGTTGCCTGGCAGCTGGTGGGTCTGATCCTGGCTGTCAGCTCACAAACTGGTATTAGCGGCACCAAAAGCAGATTAACATGGTGACCGAGCACCCACCAACTTGACGCCACTGGCTGTCAGTCTCCACCAGCCGCTAAGCTGCCCAGGCACCCGCATTTCCTCAACTGTGTTCTGGGCCCAGCAAGGAGCAGGTCCTCCCTTGGCCACCAAGAGATACCTCCGGTCCAGCCTAAGATACAGGGGAGAATGCAGGGAAGCATGGCTAGGAGGGCGGCACGTAAGATCTCAGGGTTAGCATTTAGCATCTAAGCAAAAATCCACACTGCATAGCCAGTGAACTGAGCCCAGAGAGGTAGGAGCTATGCCCAAGGGCACAGAGCACAGGGCTGGGGCTTGGATTTCCTCCTGTCGGTCTGTTTTTCCTGTTCCACCATATTGAGAGACTAATCTGAGTCTCTCTTTTATGGATTTGTTCACCTCGTTAGCTCCCATTTCCTAAGCACCTACCGAAGGCCAGTCACTGCGCCAGGCGCTGGGGTGCAGGAAGCAACCCTGTGGGAAGGACTAGAGATGGGAAGAGAACCACCTGCTGAGGTTAGTACCGTGCACATCAGTGAAGGAGGGAGGGCGGTGGGGCAGGGGAGACACCTCTGAGGGATGAGCCATGATGTCATGTGGGCTGCATTAGACGGGCTGCAAAACAGTGACAATGGCAGAAGCAAGGCATTTCTCTCTCCTAGTACGGTGATATAATCTGCAAAGGCCTCAGGGATTCGGGGTCCCCGCACCCCCCGTGTTGCTATCCCTAGAGAAAAGCCCTGATCCTTGTGGGCCAAAATGATGACTCGGGCTCCAGCCACATCTGCTCTCCAGGCAGCAGGATGGAAAGACAAAGAGGAGGGAGGCAAACATATGTTCACAAAAAAGCCTGTAATGTTCAGTGTCAAGAACTTTGAAGGGCCTGAGGTTTTACCCAACATGAAAGCTACAAGCGAGCCTGCCACTGTTTTATAAAGGCTGGCAGAAGATGTGAGAGCCGTGGGTCAGAGACAAAGGGCTTTCTACTCACAGCGCAGCAAGTGGCATGAGCATCAGCGTATTTGTGCCAGCTCCTCTGGTCCCCGAGTCCAAGGGACAGCGTGGAAGGGCCCAGATGGATGCTACAAATGCAGTGAGTTGCATTACAGGAGGGGAACCCTGAGCTTAGGGAATCTGGACGGTTTATAATCGGGAATGAGCATACTGGGAGACACTGCATTTTCCACTACTATTCGCAATAGAAATATCCTTGGAAAGATAGTCCAGAGCAAAAGGCAGGCAGTGCCTCACTCAAAAGATGTACAGAAATGCAGGAGACCCCCGGGAATTGCCTCCCAATACCTGGCAGCTTTATTTATGGTAGCCCCAAAGCAGCAGCCCAGGGTCCATCAACAGAAGAGCGGGTCTAGCCAAACAGTGGACTACTAGTCACCAATGAAAAGAAACTACTGATAGTTGCAAAAGAGTACATATTGTCTGATTCATTTAAATGAAATTCTAGAACAGGAAAAGCTAATAGATGGTGGGGGAAATCACACAGTAGTTGCTTAGCAGTGGGGAGAAGTCAAAGACTGACTGGGAAGGGGCGTGAGGGAACTTTTCTGAATTGATGATCCTTATATGGATGCATTTGCCAAGATTCTCCAAATGTACGCTTAAAGTTTGTTCATTTCATTACACATAAATTTTACATCAAAATATTGTAAACAAATATACACTGAAGTATTTTGAGGGACGTATACTGATGTTTGCAATTTACTTCTGAAATGAATCAAAAATAGGATTTTTAATGGATGGGTGGAAGGATGGATAGATGGGTAGATGACTGATAGATGGATAGATAGAAGATAAAACAAGTATCACAGAATCTAGAAGATGGGTATGTAAGTGTTCACTATATAATTCTTCCAACTTTTCTGTATATTTGAAAATTTCTATGATAAAATGTTGGGGGGAAAGTGAGGGCAGAAGTCATATGCTAGCTGTCTTTTAAGAAGGTTCCCAGAAGCTGCCAAATGGTACTTCTCCTTACATCCTATTGGCCTGAACCTGGTTCCATGGCCGGACACAGCTGCAAGGGAGGTTGGGCAATGTAGTCTTTGTTCTAGGTGACCTTGGTTCCAGCTAAAACTTCCAAAACTGAGGAAAGAACAGATCAGCCAGCAGCCCCTGCCAGGTGCAGAGCCACTCTTAGCCCACACAGTGCCTCTGTGTAAAGTATGAAAAGGCACCCCTTCCTCCAGGACCTGGGTGCAGCTTCATGGGGAGCATGGGCTGGCTACAGCTCTCACTGCCCCTAGGCCAGATGTCCTTGAGCAGCTGTGAATGCACAGAGCATACCCGTAGACATACAGCATAAAGTCTGGTAATTTTTTTAAAAAAGGGCTGGCCACTTAACAAAACCAGTTTAAATTTAATTTCGGAAACCTTGGAACAAAAATGGATTTGTTTCTGTGTTGGTTTGGTTACCAATAAGAAAACTGTATTAGAATTTAGAATTTCAGGAAGACTGTTTACTGGTTCCCATAACCCAAGCCTTTACCTTTGGAAACTTGAAATGTGTCATAAGAGCCAGAGACATCTGGTGAAATGATGTCTGTTTTCACTCAATGCTTTTTCTCACGAAGGCTTTGAGCTTGTCTAGTGGTGAGATGCTTCCTGTTGTCATGAAGCCATCTAGATGTGGATGCTGTCACCATGGAAGGAAGAGCTCTTCCCGAAGTCCCTCAGTGAGCAAGCAAATACCTTAGACATGGAGTTGTCGTCCCACCAGGGAACGTCCCTTGACAGGGCGAAGAACCTGCCGCTCCACTTGGGTTCCCACTAGTTCATCAGAGTGTCAGATCCCACATCTTGTTTGAACTTGGAACTTGTTTGGAAGCCAAAGATGAGATTCTGAAAATGGAAACGGGTGATGAACATGGCACATACCCAGGGTAGACTGTCGGCGGTAGTGTTGTCCGTGTCTCCCCATATTGGGCATGTGGGATTTGGGTTTGGGCTGCCATGAAATCAAAGGTGCCAGGGATTTTGGTGGGAGGCGTGGGGTGACCCTATGCTTGGCTTGTTTGAGGCCAGAGAAGCAGACTTCCCTGCCCTTGCTAAGAAGCAGAGCAGGAAGCTCAGGAGCATAGGGGGGCAGGTGGTGTATGGGGGGAGAGTCCAGCAGCACTTGTACCCTGAAAATCCTCCTTCCTTCCCTTTGAGACCTGCTGCCCTAGAGGGAGGGACAAGCACACAGAACTCTCAGAGCGTTCCCCTTCTCAGCAAGGGTCCTTCCATTCACAGAGCCACTCAGGTCAGGAACATAAGTGTCATCCTTCACATCTTTCTTTCCAGGTCAATCCAGAAGTCGAGGCTTTCACCATCGAGCCAGAGGGACAGTCAGACCCATCTGTTGTTGAGTGATTGCCATGGTCCCCTATCTGGTCTCCCAAGTTCTACCTTTGTCCCTCTACGGCCCCCACACTTGATCAGAGTCATGGCTAATAAATTCTGTGTCAGGTAACATCATTCATCTGCAGAACCCTCCTCAGGCTCAGTACCTCCACAGAGCCAAGTTTAAACTTTCAAACTGGGCCTGCCAGGCCTTCTCAGTCCTGGCTGCCATTGGAACCACCTGGGAGCTTTACAATTCCTGACACCAGGGCTGTCCCCGGACTAAGCGACTTCAGTGAGTGGCCAGGCCTGGAGCCAGCACCCCAGCACCCACCGACCACTCTGCCTGTGCCCTTCACTCTCCCTTTGTTCCCACACACCAGCCTCACCCGCGTCCTGTGTTGCCGCCTCAGGCCACCGCCTCTGCCCCAAAGGCTCACTGCCTTCAGGTCTCTGCTCAAGTGTTACCTCCACACGGAGGCCAGCCCCTCACCCCCTTCCTCTGCACCCAGCTCCTTCCTCCTCAGGGGCTCTCACTAGCCTCCCACCGGCTGGAGTCTCCTGGTTTGTTCTAGAAGCCTCAGTCTTGGAGAATGCAGGCGCCTTCCCCCTGCTCCTCCGGTTCTCCCTCAGTCCCCCTGCAGATCGAGGCCTGGCAGGCCGTGGCTCCAAGTTTAAGCTTGGCGCTGCCGAGGTGGTAGGCACTAAGTCAGGTCTCCCCAGTGCAGGGGGAATGAGAAAGGGCTGTAGCTCTACCTAGGGTCCTAGGCCACCAGAACTTGGCCGCACTCTAGAGGCGACTGTCCCCTGCAGAAGGGTCTGGCCTCATTAAACAGCAAAGGCCAGGACCCATACCAGGTGGCCAAGTGCTTGGTCAGGGCCAGGCCTGGTTACCTGTCTTCACCTCTTTCTCAGTTTCTTCAGCTGTACAATGGGAATACTCGGACTTGCTTCTCAGTGTGATTCTGAGGCTGAAGTGCAGTCACGGAAGGGAGGCTTTCGCGTCATTCATCCTCGGGAGCAGGGTTATGGTCAGCAGCACCCAAGCTCCGGCCCGCAGCCCCCAGGGGCCCCACTCTCTGACCGCCTGGTCGACTCGTTTATTACCAGCCAGGTACGGCGGCCCGAGGGGCGCGCGGCCCCCAGGACCCGGCGGGCTCCGGGGCCAGCGGGGGTCGGCGGGGGCGCCGGCGGGGTGGGCGCGGGGCCGCGGGGCGCCTTTGTGCGCGGCCTGATTTCCATTTCCCCAGATAAACACGCGGCGGGGGCGCGACCTCGCCGCACAGCAAGTGCCGGGCTCCCGCCCCGCGTGGGGCCGGCGAATGAGCTGATTTACTCCTGTTTTGCATTTTAATTGATCTAAGCGCCACCCTTCCTGGGAACAATTAAGAGGCCCTCGGGCTCCGGGGCCGCGCAGCCCGGGCGCGGCGGCAGCGAAGTGGCGGCGCCCCCCTGGGGCCGGGCGAGCCGGGTGGGGGCGCGGGGCACGGCCCGGGGGCGGGGGGCGCCGGAGGAGCGAGCGGGGCGCAGGGGCGGCGGGGGGAGGCCCCCAGCACTGGGCGCGGCGCAAAGTGGCCTTCGTGCGGGCCCCGGGCATTCGGTCGGGCGACCCCCCTTCCCCGCCGCACCCCAATCCCCAGCCACAAACGGGCCCCGAAGCCGCCCGGGGCGGGGGCGAGCTCGAGGCCCGCGCAGCACCGCGCCTTCGAAGAGGGCGGCTTTCTCGGCCTCCCGCCGCTGCCCGCTGCCCGCTGCCCGCTGCCCGCTGCCCGCTGCCCGCAGCGGGGGCGCCGTTCCAGCCCCGCTGTCCCGTGAGGCCGGCTGATCAGGGTGGCAGGTGGAACCGGCCTCCTACCCGGGTCCCTAAAAAGGCCCCTTCCCCTGGCCGCCCGCGCTCCGCGCCTCGCTATGATCTTTCCAGAGCTCTCCACCCCTGGGGCTGAGAACGGGGTGCTGCCCCCCTCGCAGTGCCCGGGCTGCTCCAGGTCCTCAGTGCGAGGGGCGGGAGGCCTGGGCGCAACAAGCTCCCGCCCCCCAAAACTCTCCCGGCGCCTTCTTCCTCCCTGGCGCCTCCGCCTTCGTTCTCGGGCACTGCCACCCTCCCGTCTGCTGGGGTTTGAAACCAAGTAGTCCCCCTTGACTCTCTTGGGGTCCCCAGCTCTGCCCCCACACCCGTCTGCATTTTCACAGACCGCTTATGACTTCTCTCTAGCCACCAGCTCTGCCACCTTCCACCAAGAAAGCGCCCACCTCTCGTTGCTGCCACCCTGGCCGTGGGCTCCGTGCCGCGGGCGCTGGAGGCAGCCTCTCGAGGTGAATGAGATGCGGCTCCTGCGCGGCCCAGCCCCACCCCAGGCCCTGCAACCTTTCCTTCCCTCTCAAAAATCTCCGTGTCTTTCCACGGTCCCCCAGACCCGGTGGGAATCAGTCTTCCCGCCGGCCCTCAGCCTCTACAAGTACATCCCAAAATCCTTTTAGGAAAGAATATTTAAGAGGAAACCTGAGGACGAGGGGGAATTAGTCAACTAGAGCAGGAGGCAGTGTCTCAGGCAGAGGGAACAGTAAGTGTAAGGGCCCTGGGGCAGAAAGGCCGGGCTGCTTCTGGGACGGCCCAGGTCCTCTGTGGCTTGATGTGCAAGGTGAGCACAGCGAGAGGAGAGGACCAGAAACACAGGCAGTGGCCAGATGTCCCAGACAAGGACCCTGGGTGTTAAGCAGGAGTATGACTTCATTTGGTTTACATGTTCCTGAGCTTTTACCCACCTGAAGGAGAACCTTAGGGCCTTTCCTTAGTCCCTCCTCCAGTAGCTGGCCTGCCCACCCCATCATCTCTCCCCCCCCCCCTCTGTCTCACGCACACACACACCCCTCCCATCTGTCTCTGAGCCCTGTGGATTCAAGCCCCCAATTCTCTCTGGTGAATCACGCCTCTCCCTTCGGTTCCCTCTGCCATGACTTCTTGCCTGAATGACCACCGTAGCCTCAAAACTGGCCCACCTACCACCCCCAGCTGCAGCAGCATCTTCTCACCCCCACCCCAGGGCTCTGGGTTCCTGGGCCACCACTCTTTCACCTGCTCTGGTCACTGAGTCCTGTTAGCTTCTGAGAACCTGGCGCCCACATTGCCCCATCTCAGGGCCAAGGGCAGTAGTTCAATCGATTGTTCCATGCAGGAATGAGAGCCCAGACGTTAAGACATTCCAGGGGAAGCCTGAAGTCCAGATTTTTACTTGAATCTTCCAGTTTCAAAATATTAGATCAAGCCCAAAAATGTTTAACACTGGTAGAACCAAACAAATTACGTGGAGTAAATCTAGTCCAGGCCTTCCTACTGGCAGCCACTAACGTGACATCTATTGAACCTGACAGTCAATCCATGATTCACTCAACAACCCACAGGTTGGGACTGCTCACTGTTGCCAAGCGTTACTAGAGTAGAGGTTCAGTAGATGATTGCTCCCATGTCCTCTGTGTTCTTCTGGTACTTTAAGGATTTCATAATTTCATTTAAGCCTTTGATTTATGTGGAATTTGTTTTGGTGTAACATGCAAAGTGAAGATCTAAATTAAATTATTTTACAGTTGGGTAGCCAACTGTCCCAACAACAAAAATGAATTAATCCTGTTTTTAAAATGCCATCTTGATCAGATAGTAACTTCCTGTATATATTGGGTGACTATAATTTTGAAATTATTTATCCATGTACTTGGATCATAGTTTTAATTATTTGGCTGTATAATAGATTTAAAATATCTGTTGGGGTTATAGCTGCCCTTTACATTTCTTTTTCAAGCTTTTCCTGGATATCCTTGCTTGTGTATCTTTCCGTATCACCTGAGAATTAACTTGACTAGTGTAGTTCCATGAAAAACATTGTTGGTATTTTCATTATGATCGTGTTGATGTGTAGATTAATTTAGGGAGAACTGATATGTTGTAAATGTTGAATCTTTTTTGCCAGGAATGTGGTATAAGTTCCCATTTGTATCCAAATGCAAACTGTTTTTGGATTCAAAACGTTTCCTTCACATAGATTTTGCACATTTTTAAAAAACGTTAGTTTTAGGTTGCTTTTACAAATGGAATCTTTCTTCTGTTGTATTTTAGTACTGATTGTTATCTGTATATTTGAAGGCTATTGATAATAGAACACTAATTTTGATTCAGTTACCTTATTCGATTATTGTAGTCATTTTAAATGAGTTTTTCAATTAAATATTGTGAGTTTTCCAGGTAGGTGGGCAAAGAATCTCAAAACAGTGATAGCCCCTTTCCAATCTGATGGCCCCTCTGTAGCATTGGCTGGGACTTCAGAGTGGTGTCATGATGGCAGTGTTTCTAGCACCTCTACCCTGGTTCTGGGTTAAAATACATAAATGTCAATATATGGCAATACCCACCTAGTCTAACTCATTAAAAGGTTTTTTTACCAGAATAAATACTGAATTTTGTTAATGATTTTTAGACCTTGGAGATAAAGAGAAGGCATTAGAAAGGTTCAGAGACTGGAAGGGTCACATAATGAGCATGAAGAACCAGAAGGGCGTTGGACTTCTTAACATCAACCCAGGACACTGCATGCCAGTGAGAACTGCCTTCAGCATTCAAGGGGAAGATGATTTCCAACCAAGATTTATGCACCCAGCCAAACTGTCAATCAATTATAAAAAAACTGAACTCCCATATGCAGTTTCCAAGGAAGCTACTGGCATGCATATTACAACAAACGAAGGGAGTAAACCAAGAAAGAAGATGGCTTAGGATCTAAGAAACAAGGACCCAACCCAGGAGAGCGATGCAGGGAATTCTCAGGATAACGATGAAGACAAATTCCAGGATTTCTCAACAGCCAAGTAGGAGCAGAAGGACAGAGGGCTTCAGAGAAAAACAGAACTGATAGGTACCCGGATGTTTGAATATATTGCTAGAAGTTTAGACATGTTTGTGGGAAGAAGTAGTGATGTTATGTCAAAAACTAATTAAATGGCCCAGCCAGCATGGCTCAGAGGTTGAGCATTGACCTAGGATCCAGGAAATCGAGGTTTGATTCCCAGTCTGGGCACATGCCCGAGTTTCCAGCTCGGTCCCCAGTGGGGGGCGTGCAGGAGGCAGCCGATCAATGACTCATCATTGATGTTTCTGTCTCTCTCTCTCCCTCTCCCTTCCTCTCTCTGAAATCAATAAAGATTTTTTTTTTTTAATTAATTAAATAAAAAACCGAAGTAATTGCTAACTTCGGGAAAAATGAAAAACTGCAGAAGACAGCAATTAAAACCATAAAGTAGTATTTGTTTATCTGTGTGTAATGTATATGTAGGTGTAATAATGTAAGCCTGAGTCTTGATTAGCAACTGTGACAGAAGCATAGTGAAAGGAGAAGTGTGGGCTTGTGTGTGGTCTCGTGGAGCATCCAAATCTTCTACAGGAGGAAGGCAATAAAAAATACCTAACAATAATAGTAAAGAAGGGTAATTAGAAACATGGAAGTAAATGTCAGAGGAATAGCTAGGGTTGGAAGTAGTTGCCTCTGAGGAGGGAGCCAGGTGCTAAGAGGAAGAGACAGGACCGCTGCTTTTCATTTCCTGGTACCATTTTTCTGTATAAATATTTTAATAAAAAAAGAAATTTAGTTTAAAAATCTTCACTGCCTCTGCTCTTATCAAAATTTGGACAGACTAGGATACTAGTCTCAGTTCTGCAAATTCCCAGCTAAGGTGACGTTAGGCAAGTTTCTCAGTCCTCTGAGTCTCCTTTTTTCCTTCTAGAAAGTTGAGATAATACAAGTACCTATATCATAGAATCACCAAGAAGATAAAATGAGATCCTACCTGGGCCTGCATGTAGAAGCATCCAATAAAAGGTGTCTACTATCATGATGATTGCTTCAAGTTCACTTCCTTCAATTCCTAGGTTATTAGCCATGGGAAACTCAGTTACCTTCTTCAAGCCTCATCTTTAAAACTAGAATAAAATACTTCAAGCCTCTGAGCAGAAAAATGGGGTAATGAGTGTGGAGCACCAGCTCCTATCCCTCCAAACCTCGGATTTCTCCTTTGTACAATAGGCAGATCCTTTTAGGGTTTTGTGAGAATGGAATGAAACGACACAGCTGAAGTCTCCAGCAGAGCGCCAAGGACACTTTGATTTACTTTAAAACTAGCTATGCTCGAGACTAACAACCTTCTTAAATCATGACAGTAAGTACTCCTCAAACTTACACAGTGCTGGAAGTCAGTTATATCTCAATAGAACTGAAAGAAAAAAATCATAAAAAGAAGACACGCTGACTGTAGAAAATTTGGAAAATGTAGAAAAGTTAAAAAACACACACACTCAGTAACCTCAATGTTTCCTGATGATATTATTTTTGCATCTATTTTATATATTTATTATATTAGTCAATATAGGATAGGTCATACTGCAGGCAAACCGTACCAAAATCCCAGTGGTTTAACGGCACAAAAGTTTATCTCTGCTCAGACCCAGATCATTAGAGTCTGGGTGATGATCAGGGGTGCTGTTCCCCATATGGTGGCTCCTGGGATCTTCTGGGTCCTCCATACCAACCCCACACTCCTAGGGCTGCTGGGCAGGAGAGCACCAGAAATTAAACACTGCCACCCCAAAGGGACAGTGACGAAGTGACAGGGTTACTTCCCTCTCACTTCACTGGCCAAAGCAAGTGACATGGCCACACCTAATCGCAAGGGGAGAGGAAGTGAAATTCTCCCAAGTGCCTGCGAGGGGAGGGGAATTAATACGGGAGAACAGCGGTGTCTACCCCACGCATCACGGAGCTGAGAGCTTGCGTGCGGAGGTTCTGCACTGCTTTTGTCTCTTACCCTTACACCGTGAAATATTATTTGAACTTGCTAACCATGCAGATTTAACAAGTCTTTAAATGGTATGGTGACATGATTTCCCTCTTTCTTTCTTTCTCTCTCCTATTCTGCTTTCCGGAGCCGTGTGTGGGCCCAGATCTTTGCATGCCATGGCTCCCAAACGCCTCCCTGCCCCTCCTGCTGATGCGGGACAGGCAGGCCCTGTCATTCCTTCCTGGGAGAGCTGTGTAGCCCCACGGTGTCATTCCCTCCAGAAGTGACACGTTTTGAGGTGAGGCCAAGAGAACCTGCTGAACAACTGCCGGATTAACAGCTCCACACGTGGGGTGCGGCTCCACGAGGCTCTGCTGGGCCTCCTTGCGCAGTCAGCGGTGGTGTGAACGTGCAGTGTTAAAAGTGACACCAGAGTGGCGGAGGCGTTACTGTCAGCTGCTGTAGGAGATGACACCCGGGCCTGCAGGGCTGGTGAGAGCTCAGGAGCCGCAGCCCCTCCTTGCTTGGGTGGCAGGATCCCAGGGACCTGCGGGAAGGGGTCCAGGAGGAAGTGAGCTTGGCCAGCCCCCTGAAGGGAGGATTCGTCCCCGGCATGGGAAGGATGGGAAACTGAAGCTGCGGGGATGACGAACTTGTCAAGGTCAAGAGGCTGGAAGCAGGAAGGGCCGGGCCGCAAGTCGGGAAGCTTCCCTCTGCACAGGGCTGCTCCGTTCTGTTTCCTCCAACAAACTTGTGCTAGGTGCCCGCTCTGATCCTGGAGACAGAACGGCCGTGGTTTTCACAAAAGACCACCTCTCAACTTTGTAATCCGGCTGTGAAAACGTTACTGAAACACTCGAAACATTTAAAGAGGAGCACAAAGTGCGCTTTCGCCTGGGGTTGGGCTGTGTGGGGAGCCGGCCAGGGCTTCAGAGGACTTTGGAGGAGGGAGGGACTGCTGAAGGGCACCTTCCTTCTCGGCTGGTACTGTCCAGGGAAGCCCAGGGCAGGAGGAGAGGGAAGGGGAAACAGGAGCAGGGAAGGCGAGCGAGCGGGCAGTGGGGGATTATTTAAGCCTCCAGCAATATGTGAGTGGGGCAAGGCGATCGTGTCAATCCATTTTGCAGATGGAGAAACTGAGGCCCAGCCAGCCTAACCAGCTTTCCCTGGAGGCAAAGCTATAACTGGAGCTGAGATAGTTCAGGCCAGTGCACTCTGCAGAAAGACCAGGACGCATGTGCTCTCACAGGCTGCGGGTGTAGGTATAAGATCTGACCCATGTCCAGCATCAGCTGGGGGCTGGCCACCAGTCCCCTGTAGAGTAAAACTTGAGAGTGAAACAAAATTCACCTCTAGTTTTACGGTTTACAAAACACTCTCGGTTATTTCATTTTCTCCTCACAAAAACCCTGTGACAGACATTATTATTACCATTTGACAATTTAGGAAACTGCACTCATTCTAATGCTTGTTAAGGATGGATGGACCCAGGTGGGCTAACCCCGCTTCCAGGCACTCTTCCATCTCACAGGTCATGTAGGACAACCCAGCTGGTAGCTATTTGCTTGCCTTGTGCCACTTCTTCTTCCAGTGTGATGTGCCCTAGAGCTGACTGGGCCAGGAGTAGGTTTAGAGGGAGCCACCCATTGCCCAGCCAGCAGCCAGCCTCGGGGGAGCGTGGTGCACTCTGGTCAGTGCTGAGACCTGCCGATGACATCTCCACCATAGTGTGCAGCACCTGGCTTTGAAGCCACATTGTCCCTGTATCCTCACTGTCTTCATGGGCTCAGGCTTGAGCTACTTGTTTTAACAAGTCTTGTAAGCTTCTTTCTATGCATTCAAGAAGTGTGCCGAGTGCCCGTGTGTGCCAGGCACTATGTTTTAGGTTCGCTTCCAGCTGTGGCCCTGGGATCTGTTTCCCTGTTAACCTGGGTCTCTTTCCCTGAAAACTCTTAGGTTGGAGTTTTCATTCCTTCCTCACGTGTACTTCACAGGTTCCTCGGGCTTTGCTGTCCTTGCAGCTCTGGGTCAAATGCCATCACTTCTGTTTAATTCCTGGAAAGTTGGGTTTTGTCTGGCTCTCTGTTGGGCTTTGGTTGTGTCCCAGCCCTGCAAGCATAACCTGGATTCTTAGATCAGCTCATACAAAAGATGATCACCCAAGAGAATGAGTCATGAGCCCGGCTTTGAGATGCTGCTGGGAGAGCAGGGCCCTTGGGAGCCAGAGGCCATTTCACAGCCTAGAGGTATTCTCAGCTCCCCCATCCTAACCACCCTCCCATCTGTACCCCATCCCTCCTTCAAGCTCTCTCCTTTCCTTCACCACCAAATAACCTTGAAAGTGTGGTCTCCAAGGGCAACTCCAATTTCACCCCTTCCCCTCAGCAGTCCCAGGCCTGCCCCCGAGGTATCCCAAGGACACATCTCCCACTCTCACATGTCCCTCCTCTTCCCCACAGTGACCCCTCCCTTCCTTCCCCAGTCTCCCTCTCTCAGCGTGGGTGTTACTCGGGTCTTTCCCTCCCTTCCCCAGATCACACCTTAATCTTCCCTGGAAGCAGGGCATGACCTCTTTATATGGGAGAAAAACAGAGGCTCCAGGAATATAAGTAAGCCGCCTGCGGTCAGGCTATGGGAGGTGCAGAGCGGAGGTTGCTCTGAGTCTGATGGAAGACTCACCCCCGGGTCACCCCTGCTCCGCCCATGAACTCATCAACTGTGATCAGCCGCCCCCTGAAACCACACCTGGGCCTAGCCTTCCACTCTGGGGGGAGCCCAGCACAGCCCCTCACCGCAGCCTTTTCTCCCAGGAGGCCACACATCTTGAAGATGTTGATCCTATTTAAACATTGCCTCCACGTTTCTGTGGTGATAAGTAGGGCTGCGCATCTCCGGTCTCTTTAGAAGCCGATTGTGGCTCCTTCCCTCGGCCGCCTGTTGCTTTTGCTCGGTTTCCTGGGTTGTTGATTTCCCACTTACTCTAGGAGTGCTTTAGCATTTAAGAAAACTCACCCTTTGCCATATGTGTTGCAAATATTTTTTCCAGTTTTTTTCTAGTGGGATTTGAACATAATATGCAGTTGAATTTTCAATATTTATTTTTTGGCTTGACATTTACTGTCAAGCAGCCATCCTTCTGCAGTGTGCTTCTGGGCTTTGGGGACCTGAGGTTTCCTCTCACCCTGCCCTGAGCCACACAGGCTGATGCGTGTGGCCCACACTAGGCTCTGCCGGCCTCCTCTGTGTTACCTTCAGCGTCCTCAAAACCAGGGTGAAGGGTAGGTGGGGGCCCCGCTCCTGAGGATGCCTGGTGAGGAGCGGCAGATGCAGAGCAGCTGTCCTCGCTGCGCGCTGCCCTGGGCGGTGGGGCCAGGGCCACTCTGGGCAGGACGCGGACGGGACTCTTGGGGGGGGGGGGATGAAGGCGGGGGAGGGCGTAGGAGGAATTTGAGGGGTCTGGAGGCAGGAGGGGTCTGTGCCAGGAAGACAGCGAAGTACACTCCGGACAGAGCGACGTAAGAACGAAAGCCTGCGGGAAGGTGGCCTCTTTGGAGGACAGTGAGAGTCTGGCTTGGCCGCGAGGGAGGATGCCAGGGGGCAGGCTGGGGACGGAGGGGGGAAGGACCGGGGAGGGGGCGGGGGGGGCGCTGGCTGGCCCCGGGAGCGGCGCTGGTGCTCAGGTCGCGGTGGGAAGTGCAGGGGGCGGGGGTCCCGGGGGGGGGCGGGGGTCCCGGGGGGGGGGGGGGCGGGGGCGCGGGCGCGGGGCTTCCTGGCTCAGCCCGCGGTGCCCTAATTAAGCTGCGGGTGCATTTCCCAGCCCAACTGTCACCCGCGCTGCGCCAGCCAGGAATGAGTATTCCCAGAGCGCCGACAGAAGGAAGTTCTTCGTAAGAACCGAGCCCGAGGGCGCGGGGGGAACAAGCCCCGTTCACACGCGGGCGGCGCGGCCGCTGGTGCAGCCCGCGGGGGGCAACCGCCGGGACACCCTGGGCGCCCGAGCGGGCTGCGGGGCGTCCCGGGGCCAGGGGCTCTTTTCCTGCCGAGCCCGAGCCCCTCGTGTCCGCCGAGCGCCCTGCTCCCCTCGCCCGGGGCGCGGTTCCCCCTCCACCCAGGCGCGCCCAGAGGGGCCGCTGGCCACAGCCTCTCCCCTTCCCCAGGCGTCCCTGGCCTGTCCCTGGCCTCCGCGGGGTCAGGGAGCTCCCTGCCCTGGCCCCCCAATGCCCTTTCCCTGTGCCCCTGTGACTGCGTGGCTTTGGGCGAATGACTCCCCCTCTCGGTGCTGCTCGTTCCTCTCTGAACCGGGGTTGGTAACAGGCACTCCCAGCTGGTGTAAGGACTGAAGGAGACACATGTATACTGCTGGCTATAGTCGCGGCTCCAGAAATGAGAGGAGATTTGAGGAATGGAGAGCAGAAAAGATCTTTTTAAAGCGATTTCTTCTTTTCCTGCTCCAGGGGATTGTGTCTGTTCCTCCACGTGCTGAGGTTGCTGCAGGAGGCTCTTCCACAAGAGGTCATCCTGTGGCACCCTCTGTCTAACCTCCCCCAGGGCTCCCTTCACTCACAAACAGCTGTCAAGCCTTCAACATCCCTGGCTCCAGCTCCTCGGGGCACCTAGGCCCCAGCCAGGGCCAGATCTGGTGGCTGACCTGGCTTTGTTGCTTTCCCCCTTTCCCCTGCCTCCCTCCTTCCCACAGCACCGGCACCGGCCCCTTTCCGGCCTACCTTGTTACTCACTCTGCCCCCAACCTGCCCCCTGAGCTCAATGTCACCTTTCTGTTTACCTGCCAGTCTCTGCTCTTGATTGGCAGTTCCTGGGATAGGTGCCTAACCTCCTTCATTGTGCTTCTCCAGCACCCAACACAGTACCTGGCACATAATAAGTGCCCAGTGAATGTAACGGGCAATGCAAATGCTGGCCTGGATGGTGTGGGTAAGCAGCACTCACAGAAACCTCTTTCCACAAATACACAACATCTTTTAAGTCTACAGCTTCACTATTGGTCAGTTCTTCGGGCAGGACAGGCTACATAATTAGCATAGCCTATTGCAAATGAAAATACAGTTTCTTTGTTAAAAAGTTAAAAATTGCAAGATAGCAACAACTGAGCATTAAACTAAGCCCTTCTGCACACAGAGCCCTTCTGAGTGTGGGTCCTGCACCATGGCACAGGCCACACACCTGTGAAGCAGCCCTGTGTTTGGGTCTTGGTGGTTAGATGCTTTGGGTGTCTCCTATTAAACTATTATCATCACCCTCCTCCCCCTTTCTGGGCAATTCCTGTAATGTGGTCATGCTCAGCTGAAGAGCAGCATTTCCCTTGTCAGGAAAGAGCTGAAAGTCCTGGAAACAGTGAGTGAGGATGTCTTCCAGACAGGCCAGTGAAGCTCTGACTAAAAACAAAAACAAGACCCTAAGTGGATTCTCTCTCAAGGTGACTATTAAGCTTCTTAGCCCCCACCCTGCCCTTTGTCCTGCTAATCAGGTCTTTCTTGGGTTCTGTGACTATTTATTGAGCACTCATTCATAGAGCAGGCAGTGCTTTAGGCCCCAGAGATATAGCAGGGACCAATATAGATGATACCCTTGCCCTCTTAGGGCTGACATTGTAATGGGGGGAGACAGGCAATTAATATAAATAAGGATGTACCAAAAAAAATTAAGTACCTAGGAATAAATTTAATCAAGGAAGTAAAACACCTGTATTTGGAAAACTATAAGGCACTGAAGAAAGAAATCAAAGAAGATACAACCAAATGGAAGCATATACCATGTTCATGGATAGGAAGAATTAACATCATTAAAATGTTCGTACTACCCAAAGCAATCTATAGATTCAATACAATCCTTGTCAAAATACCAATGGTGTATTTCACAGAACTAGAACAAATATTCCAAAAATTTATATGGAACTAAAAAATACACCAAATAACCTCAGCAATATTGAGAAAGAAGAACAGAGGTGGGGTTATCACATTACCTAATATAAAACTATATTACAGGCCACAGTGATCAAAATGGCATGGTACTGGCATAAAAACAAACATACAGATTAATGGAACAGAATAGAGAGCCCAGAAATAAATCCATGTCTATATGAGCAGTTAATATTTGACAAAGGAGGCAAAACCATACAATGGGGGTAAAGACAGTTTATTCAATAAATGGAGCTGGGAAAATTGGAGAGATAAATGCCAAAAAAAAGAAGAAACTAGAACACCTTCTTATACCATAAACTCAAAATGGATTAAAGACTTAAATATAATACTTAAAACCATAAAACTAGAACAGAACATCAGTGGTAAAATCTCAGATATTTCTCTTAGCAATATTTTTTCTGAGATATCTCCTTGGGCAAGGGAAACAGAAGACAAAGTAAACAAATGGGACTACATCAAACCAAAAAGTTTTTCACAACAAAGAAAACCATCAACAAAATGAAAAGACAATCCACTGAATGGGAGAACATATTCACCAATGATATATCTGATAAGGGGTTAATACCCCAAATTTATAAAGATCTCATACTATTTGACACCAAAAAACCCCCAAACAATCCAATTTAAAAATAGGTAAGGGATCTGAATAGACACTTCTCCAAAGAGGACATACAGATGGCCAATAGACATATGAAAAGGTGCTCAATGTCACTAACTGTCAGAGAAATGCGAATTAAAACCACAGTGAGGTATCACTTCACACCTGTCAGAATGGCCACCATCAACAAATCATCAAATGACAAGTGCTGGCAAGGGTGTGGAGAAAAGAAAACCCTCGTACACTGCTGGTGGGAATGCAGACTGGTGCAGCCACTATGGAAAACAGTCTGGAGGTTCCTTAAAAAATTAAAAATGAAGCTGCCTTTTGACCCAGTGATCCCATTTCTGAGGATTTGTCTGAAGAAACCTGAAACACTAATTTGAAAGAATATATGTATCCTATGTTCATTGCAGCATTATTTATAGTAGCCAAGCTATGAAAGTAAATCAAGTGTGCATTAGTAGATGAGTGGGTGAAAAAGCTGTGGCTCAGTCACACAGTGGAATACTACTCGGCCATTAGAAAGAACAAAATCTTACCATTTTTAACACCAAGGATGGGCCTGCAGGTATTAGGCTGAATGAAATAAGTCAGACAGAGAAAGACAAATACCATACGATTTCACTTATATGTAGAATCTAAAGACAAAATAAACAAAATTGAAAGACTCATAGATACAGAGAGAGAACTGGTGGTTGCCAGAGGGGAGGCAGGACTGGGGACTGGGTGAAAGAGGCAAAGGGACTAAGAAACACAATTGGTAGCTATGAAATAGTCATGGGGAAGTAAGTCCAGCATAGGAAATGTAGTCAATAATATTGTGATAACTATGTATTGGGCCAGGTGTGGTACTGAAAATATGGAGGGGAACACTATGTAAAGTACATGATTGTCTAACCAGTAAGCTGTACACCCAAAACCAGTACATAATACAAAAATATAAATTAGAAGACAAAAATACAGTATATGGCATAATGTCAGGTAGTGCTGAGTGCCATCTGGCAAAAAAAAAAATTAACACCTCCTCCAGCTACAAAGGCAGGTTAAGAGAGCAGAGAGGGAGGTGGGTGTAATGGTTGACAGAGCTGTCAGGAAAGGTCTCCTTGAGGAGGTGTCTTTTGTGCAGAGACTTGGATGAGGTGAAGGGCAAGCCAGCCCCAGGTCCATTTGTACCAGCTGCAGGAATAACAAATGCAAAGGCCCTGAGGCAGGAATGTGACTGTCAAGAGCAGCAAGGGGGCAGACAGGGGTAGTGTGGGAGATGAGATCTGAGAGGTCCTGGGGACCCAGAGTGGATCTGATACTATTTGGCTAGAGGTCAAGAGCTCATTAGCGTAATTCACATCAGGCCCTTATTTCCGTTACCAGAGGTGACTACCAAACTACTTTTCTTTGGCATATGCATCTTCTATGTCTCAGCAGCACCTCTTGGCAAGACACAGGGGACACAGGAAATGAGGGGGTGCTGGGTTCAAATTTCTCTTCTGTGGTTACTGCTTTCGAACTTGGGTCCAATATTAAACTCTCTCAATCTTAGACTTCTTTATTGCACGCTGAAGCTTTGTTGGGAGGCACAGGATATAGAGCACCTAGAGGAAGTCTGGCACACAGTAGGCACTCATAGGTACTTGGCAAGCATTAGCTACAATTATCATCCCCTTCCCTTTCCCAGTGGGTTCACTGTTGGCTTTAATCACAGCATCACTAGAATCCCAGTGTCACCACCCTCTTGGGGAACAATGCTATTTTGTTATGTGCATTGTCTTCAAGTTTCCTTCCTGGGAGGGAAAGGAAAGAAACTTAATGTTAGGTTAATATCAACCCCCTGCCTGGCACCTGGCACAAATGATCACATCTCATCCCCTGGCAAGCGGGGTGTGGGTACTATTATCCCATATTGTGGTAGGAAGTGAGGCTCAGCGGGACTCAGGGATGCAGTGACACAGCTACTCAATGGCAGGCCTGCAGTCATCCTGGTGACACTGGAGGCCAGCTGGCTGCTCTTTCTGGGGTTTTACCAGGAAGGAAACCCAAAAGCTAATGGCTATGGGCTCAGTTGGACTCTGGGCCCTAATGCCAGGGTCTGAATCCTGCCTATGTTTCTTCCAGGGACATTTACATACACTACTGTCTAACTGCTGTGTTGCCTCAGTTTCCCCATCTGTAAAATGAGGAGAATAACAGTCTACCTTATAGGATTATTGTAAGAAAGAAATGAGGTATCTCATGTGTACTCCTAGAATAAACCCTGCCTGGCATACAGTGATTGCTCAAATAGTCTTAAGTATCATATTATTGGAAAGTCACGGCCCCAGATTTTCTTAGTAATGCTTTCTCAATCAGATCTGTCAAGCCTACGCTTCCCTAGGCTGCCCCAAAGGCAACGGACTGGGGGGAAGCTTGGATGTGGGATCTCCCTGTGGTGGCCATAGAAGCCCACAGCAGTATATCCCACCCACATGCTGGTCTACACTGGGCCCTTGCACTCCTCCATCCCCCAAAAGGTGAAGTTGAATTCCCCTCCCCCTCGAATTTGGAGCCAGAAATAACACCACCTGAGATCTGAGCCTGTGTCAGAAAGGGCCACAGGTGTACCCCACTTCTCTTGGGCTGCTTCCTCTGGGGAAGCAGATACCACAGAAGTCCAAGGACCTGTCACCCTGGAGAGAGCCCCATCATGTCCCCAGACATGCCCCCAGACATGTCCACCCACAGTTGACATCACTCAGAGCCCTGCCCAGCTTTCTACCAGAGGCCTCCCTCAAGCCAACAGGGCCTTGCTGTCTCAGCAGAGTGCGGGCCTGGGCGCAGTGAGGCTGGCTGCTAGGCACGTCCGGGGGCGCCTTGACCTGTTCTGGGGGCTCCAGTGCACTTACACAGGGTCTGACCTGAACAGAGGGGTGGCCCCATTCAGGGCTGCCTATGGGAACAACCCCACGACAGCTCCTCTGTGCATCTCTTTCCAGCTCCATGTTCAGTGACATTAGGGTGGCTTGAAAGTGACCATGGTGAGAGTGGCCTCACCATAGAAACTGGCAAACACTGCAAGTCAGGCTCTTCCTACCACCTCCCCAGAACTGGCTCACCTGCTGGGCATGGCCTCTCTCCCAAGGAGCTCCCCGTCTCCTTGAGGGACACACACCTAGTGGGACCGCATCACCTCCACAGACCTGGGTCTTCAAGACTCCCCAGTCTTGGCCCCAGTTTGCCAAGGAGCTGGGCCCTCTGTCTCTTGCTACTCTGACTTTAAATGTGCCTGAAGCTCTCCACTGTGTTCTCATAGTCCCAGGTGGGCAGAACTCCTCTCATTTCATAGTTGGGTAAACTGAAGTCAAAGGCCGTATTGAAGTCCATGCTGCTTTTTGGGGGCAGATACGAGTTAATCTCAAATCTTTTGGGTTGAAGGGGCCATAGAAATCCTATGCGCTGACCTCTCCTTGTCCAGGCTACAGAAGCCCAGGGTGGGAGGGAACTTATTAGAGTTTCCACAACAAGTTAGAGAAGAGCCGGGGTGGGAATTCAGGAACCCTGACCCCAGCCAGAGCTCCCTCCACCCCTCCCCTGCCCTGGGATCCCTTCAGTGGCCACGCCCACCTCTGACAGAGACCCTGGTTCCTCAAGTGCAGCCGACAAGCCCCTTGCTGGTGACTGTTGTATGCGGGTCAGTAAACCATCACCCTCGCGCTCTGTCCCTGACCCCAGGGCCCCAGTTGGCAACCTGCCTCCCACGCTCGCCTGGCCTGGAGTTTGCCTCTTTGCCTCAGTGCTTCTGCACTTTGTATTCTGCTTATCTCCTCACAGGGTCAATATTTGCTATTTAAATGAATGCTGTTTGCCTCTGCTGTTTTGCATTTTGCCCTGAATTTTGGGTCACGGAAGGAGGATCTGAGGTCAGTAAGATGGCCTGGAGCTCCCAGCAGCCACTGGGACCACAGAGTGGCCTAGGACAGAGAAGAAATTTGCCTAGAATGCCCTACCCCTCCTGTTCTTACCATACTAGCCCTATGGATATTTATCCCCATTCTCTGCTCAAGTTCACAGCCATTCATTCAAAGAAACATTTGCTGTATGCCAGCCTTCTGCCAGGCACTGCTGGGTCTGAGAAGCATACAGGTGAATCAGTACAGTGTGTGGCAAAGACGGCTACCCTCCTGCCAGAACTCACCTGTGCATCTGCAGGGTCTCCTGAGATTACAGCTCCCAGCATCCACTGTGATTAGAGGAGCTCAAGTGAATGGAACATCAGCAAAAGAAACAAATGCTGCTTTCCAGACCTGTCTCAAAATGATCTCAAAACTTTCCCATTTTCAGCTGGAATTAGAAGGTCAGTGGAGACTTCCAAGGCTGCCCCAGACCACATGGCAGCCACTAGATACATGCGGCTATTTAAATTGAAATTAAGTAATATGAAAAACTCAGTTCCTCAGCTGTGCTAGACACATTTCAAATGTTTAACAGCCGCACGTGCACAGAAATCTCAGAAAGTTCTCATGGAGAACGCTGCTCCAGAGCCCCAAGGTCCTGAACTATCATGTGGAAGGCCGTCCACCAACCAGGAATATAATGTGGAGTCAAGTGTGATGGAGAAATACACTTTCACCAAGTTCAGATTTGGAGGGAGGGGGTTTGCTACTTACTCTACTTTCTGCACAGCGCTTGGCCTAGAGGAACTGTCCACCTAGTGGAGAGAGCCCATCAAGAACAGCCAACCCTGTCCTGTGCAGGATCACAGAGGGGCAAGAGGCTGCGGGAGCCTGAACCTGGCGATGAGGGAAGGTCAGGGGAGGGCCAGGAGGGAGAGAGGACGTTCACCCAGTCCTGAAGGTCAAACGGGCGTGGGTTGAGCACAGGGAGAACGGTGAGGCATTTTGCTTGTTTCTCTCCCTTGCTTCCTAAAGCCTGCTTCTCTCTTCCTTTGGGCACCAAGGACCTCCTGCTCTTTTCCTTCTCTGGGACAGACACCACTACCCAATCCTCTCGGTGCCTCCTGTTTAGGGTGCTGATTTCATTGGAAAGATGGGGACATGTCTGAGGTCAAATCATTTCCTGGCCATGGAGCCTGTGGGAGTGACAGCTGAGGTGGCCAGTGAAAGCACAAGGACTTCTCTTTCCCCTGGCTTTCTCAGCAGGTGGGAAGCCAACCCTGGGCTGGCAGTGGTCATTTTTCCCACCACCTGGGGGGAGCCTGCTGGTGACAGAAAGCAATGTGGAGGAGAACAGAACTAAGAAGTGAAGAGACGGATCCCCAAGGCAGTGTATACCTAAGAGCAGATGGTGCTGGGCTTCTCGGTTACGTGAGCTCACAATGCCCCATCAAACTCAGCAAGTTTGGGGGAGTGTGACTAACACACTCGTCCTTGTATGGAGGTATTTTCTCAGGGAGAGCTCTGATACACTCATCTATACGGCGGGGCCACTTCATCCAACATGCCCCTCTGAATGCTAAGTGCACCACAGTCTTAGGCTCAGCCACGCAGCAAGAGTGGGCGGGAGCAGATGAGAGGGATGCTGGGGCTGTCCTCAGGGTGGGGCGCTTATTCACACACAGGAGAGAGAGGAAAGGGCCAGAGGCATTCTGAGCCCTAGGCCAGCCCACTGACCATTAGCAGAAGGGAAAGTAGGAACGCACCCCGAAGATGGGGTGGAGTGGGCACAAAGCTCAAAGACAAAGTCAGGATTCCCTACAGAATCCTCTGAAGTCTGATGAAGACAGTGGTCCTTACAGGGTGGGGACAGCTGGCCTGTAGTGAGGGGTTACCCCCTTTATCCTCTCTTCTACTGGGCCCAGAGCCCTGCCCCTAGGTCTGGGGTCTTCTCCCTGAGATCAGACTGAGCTCCCTCTTCTCCCCAGTGAAGTCCCAGGATCTGGGGAATGAAGAAAGAGCGATACAGGAGGCCGGAGGCCCAGGCCCAACTGTTCACCAACTCACAGATAGATAGTCCTGCGCAGGCAGATGCCCGTGTCTGGGCCTCAAGCTCTGGTCCACTAAAGTTAGGGTTTTATTTGTTTCGTTTTGTATATTTTTAGCTACTGTACAGGTCAGGGTAGCAATAGGAGACAGACTGTGCACTCAAAGAAGAAGGACTTGAGAGTTTAATAAAGGAACAAAGTGAAGGCCAAAGTGTAGGTCACCATGAAGGACTGTTCCCACCTCTAGGCCCAAAGGAACAAGGGTACAGGGAGATAATAAACCCCAGCCAGAAAGCCGGGTGGACAGAGCCTCCTGAGAGCCAGAGCATCCCACTAGCTCCTGAGAGCTCTTGGTCCAGTCCCTACAGATGCAATCAGACAGAGAAACTTGACCGTCTGAGTGACAGGCCAGGGCTCCCTAGCAATCATCCCAGGACTCCTTCATCCTCAGGAGAGCACATCTAATGGGGACTTGGGAAAAGCTCTGAAACCAGTACTAGGTTACTACTCAGTGCCCCTATTTTCTTCCCAGTAAAATGGGCGTAATAGCAAAATCTGCCTGACACGTCTGAATGAGTTAATCAATAGAAAGTTCTTAGAAAGTCTTGCATATGTTGCTTCAGCATGTCATTGGCCATGGGTGCTGGGCTAACTGGTACCCACACCACTCATTCAAGCCCCCAACAACTTTGGGTCGGCCTGGTCCCAAAGCCTGTGCTCAAAGCCTCCGCAGGAGCTGCACTCCTCCTGGGAGCCTACTCCACACTCAGGTCTGTGTGACACATTCATTCATTTTCCAGGCTGCTCTTTGCTGTAAAATTGTTGGCTGTTTTCCTTTGAGAGACAATCTGGTGCAGCGGAAGGAATGTCCATGGTCTCTTCTGAAATTTTTGAGTGTTATGAAAAGAACTACATGGATGTGTGTGTTAATGCTCTGGATACCATGGGGAACCAAAAAGGCCCATAGTCTTCCCTTCCCTGTGGGACCGGCAGAATCCCAGGACAGCTGTGACTCCCTAAAGTACTTTACCTTCAGCCCTGTGCCTGCAGTGCTGGTTAAAATTCCCGATTTTAACCTGAGCCGGGCTATCTGGGGTGGGGCCCTGCAGTCGGCACTGTATTCCAGGTGTGTTGACCAAGGGGCTCTGGGAAGGACTCTGGTTGGGTCAGAAAGCAGTGTTGTCAGCACAGTGACAAAGCCCAGTTTGGGTTCGCCCAGCCCTGTCCAAGCGCTGGCCGGATGACCTTGAACAAGTTCCTTCATCTTGAACGATGTGCAGAGTCTGGCACGGAGTCACCTCGGCACCTCAGCACCTTTGGATCCTGCCGTGGCGAAGAAAGGGGTGCCCAGAAAGCCATTTTCCCAAAGGTGGGCTCGGAGCAGGTGCCAGCCGGCTGGCAGAGGAGGGGTTAACGACTACTGTGTCCCAGGAACAATAAGTGGCCATGGTGGAGACGCTGAACTGTGATGCTGGGGCTGACAGGGGCTATTTTGGGAGCCCAACCACACGGAGTAATAGGATTGGAGTGGAGGCCAGCGTGACCAGAGGCGTTGTCCTCAGCTACCGAGGCAACGAGGCAGCAGCCAGTGGCTGCACCAAACAAAGCACTCGGTGCTTCTCCCCCCACCCCCCCCCACCCCAACAGGTTTTATCTTGACCTTCATGCCAGCCACCTTCGCAAGCAGCAAGATTGCTTTTGATTTCTTGCTTGGTACACTTCAGAGACTCTGCTCCCTCCCTCTCGGTCTCCAGCATTATGCCCAAGGCATAGTGGGGAAGTTGAGGCGGGGGTGGTCTGGGTGGGAAGTGAGCTCAGATGTCCGACTCCAGCCTTAAGCCAGAGAGCCTTCATCCTTCTATCAAAAACCCCTGCTTGGGAGAGGATTCCTTTCTGCTCTTCCTACCTGGGGACAGTGTGCCTCTGTCCCTGCATTACCACCCCCACCAATGTTGCTATGAAGGGGAAAGCAGGGTCACTCCTGCTCTTAGTACCCAGATGGGCGTTAGGACCTGCTCTAGAGGAAGCAAGGCAAAGGGCATCTAGACATGTGGTAAGGGCTAGGGGACACCGGAGTTTAATCTTCGAGTCCTCACATCTTTGTGACACAGGCCTTCTTGGTCCCACGTCTCAGGTGTTGGCTACTCCATAGGAAGTGGCAGGGATCCTTTCCCGTCTATTCCAGGTGCCAGGAGGCTCTAGGGCTCAGCTGGGGCCACTTTCACTCACCCCTGACCGACCAGGACCTCGCCCAAGGCAGGTTTGTATCTGTTATGGATAACACATTCGGAAAAAGTGGAAATGCACCTGGTTGTCTTCTTTTCCTCATATGTGACCTTCCCGCAAGTCTGCCAGAGGAACCCAGTGCCTCAGGGAGCATTAAGGTTGTGACAAGACAGAAAGAGAGAGTGAGCTCCAGGCCAGACTAGGATCTCCAGGCCAGCAGCACGAGAGGTTTGAAAGCCAGGCTTCAGGAGAAAAGGTTTCCTAGATTCCGCACACTGTCTCCTTTATCTCCCGTGCCATGCCTTGAGGTCAAGCTGGGAAGTTTACTTTAAGCTGGTGTGGGGTGGAGAGGGCACAGAATATAACAAGAAGGTGGGTGACAGCCAGATAAGAGCGACATCAGGGGCTGAGAATGTTGTTGGTTCCATAGTACCCAGTGCCGTTGGCAGCCCAGGCTGGATCCCAGGAAGTGGGGAAGAAAGAAACTCCATAGGTCAAAGGGGCTGCTAATGTTCCCCCTGCCCCTTTCCTGTCTCCTGTGCTTCTGGAACCCAGGACCCAGCTTCCACAACATGAGCAGGGTAGAAATGGCAGGGAGGAGGGCTCAGGAAGCATGAGGGGCCTGGACTAGCAGCTGCAGGCTCATGGACTCCTAGATGTGTGGAAGGGAAGCAGAGGGGAGCTAAGAGTGGCTGGTGAACTTACCAAGAAGTCAGCTTTATAGACAAGATCTGCAGGATGACTGCCATGGGGGGTGGGGGAGGGGGCATAGCCGGGCCTCCAGGCAGTGAACCCTGAGTGAAGAATGAGCCTCAGGGCCTGGAGCAAGCCCTCAGCATGGATTAGGTGCAAAGAACAGACCACGGGACCCCTGGCCATAGAACTGTAAGGCTTTTGCCAGCACAATGGCCCGTCACCCGAACCCCAGGGACCAGGAGACTCCTAAGGCCCAGCCATAAGTACCTCGTAGTCTATCTAGCAAAGAGGGAGAGGGAGCCCCAGTATCCTCTTGAGGGCTGGGGACAGCCCTGCAGTGGCTGCAACCTTTGAAAGCCAGGTAGGTATGTAGCTAAAAAGAAACTAGATGACCTTGGACTAGGAAGTTTAACCCTCACTTGTCCAGCAAGGGGAGGTCAGGCGGGGTGTTATTTTTGTGTTGTGTGTATCCACCTGAGCGTTGTGGGCATTTGGAGCCCCTGCCCCAGCTTGTGCAGGCCCAGAGCGGCCCTGCGGGTGGGACTGGTCTACTGGCAGGTGGTGGGGCAATCTCCATTGGCGTTCACCCCAAAGCTATTGCTGAGGGTCAGGTTTGCTGAACAAATGGAGAGTGTAAACAGGATCGAAGGGGGTTGTTTAAACGCTTTGTGCAAACAAAGTTCCCTGGCCCCTGGGGCTCCCCTGGAAGCACCTATTGACTGGTGAACAAAGGATGCGCTAATTTACCCATTCATGGGCCCGCCCCTCGGATCCCTCCCTCCCCTACGTCCTCCACAGAGTTCACTAGTTAACCTTGATAATGCTGCGGAGCTGAGAGTTGAGCCCTCAGTTTCTGACCCTCCCACCCCCCATGGTGAGTGGAAATTAATGAGATGTCCATGTGACCCGCCTGCCTCTTGTTTAATATGCGGCAGAGGTCAGCGTCGCAGAAGAGCGCTCCTGTCGTCCGGGCTTGTCCAGAGGGGAAGAAATGGCTGATCCTGGGTTTTATGTTTCTATTAATACCCCAGCACAAACGCACCGTGACTCAGCTTCCTCCCCAAGCCCAGGAGCTGCTCCCTCCCACCCCAGCCTGGACCTGGCCTCAGGGCTTCCCGCTCGCCCAGCTTCCAGGAGCAGGTGCCAGTCACCCATGGAGGCAGAACCTCAGGAGTGGTCCCCAAACCAGCCTTTAATAAGCATTCCTGGGGGTGTTTCTGCCGCTGCCAGAGTTCAGGGATCCCAGGCTGGATGGCACTGGTCATCTGGAATCCCTGGCATGCTGACAACAAATGGAAGAAGAAACGAACCGGCCTGCAGTCCTGCTAAGTGGGTTCTGGAGCCATCTCCGCCATAGCACTGGGTGACCTTGAACCAGGCCCTACACTTTCCCTCACATGTGGAAAAGGTTTTGGGAAGGGTTTAATGAGATAATCCACTTAAAAAACTTGCAGCGAGCCTGACACCAGTGTTAAAGTAGGAGTGAGAGAAAAGAATGTAAAAACAGCTTTATTGAGGTGTAATTCACATACAATAACATTCACCTGTTTGAAATGTACAATTCACTGATTGCAATATATTTTATGACATGCCGTTTTATTAGTCATAGTGGTGTGTTAATACTGATTTCCCTTCCCTCTTAGCAGGTTGTCCTCGGTGGGCACCCCATGGAAGCCAGGCTCCTGCTTGCAGATTTGAGCACTTCTTAGCTCAAAAGGAGTGCTGGCCTCTCAGGATCACAGCAGGGAGCCAGGCACCATGCTGAGTAGGAGTCTGAGCCCATGCCCTGAGGTCCTTGGAGGGCTTTAAGGCTAATGGGTGATAGCAGGGACAGGAATGTAGGGAGCCCTCCACCCCCAGCTCTCCAGCCATCTTGCCCTCACCCTGACCCTGAGGGTGAGCAGGGAGTGTCCTGCCCTTTCACTGTGGCTCCTTCATGTGGCATCTGGCTGCACGGGTGAGTCCTCGGAAGACCTTGATTCAGAGGCAGGAGAGGTGGAGGAGTGTCGGAGCGTCATGGCCACCAAGCTGCCCTGCACCTCTCCTGGCGGGCCTGAGCTGGGCTATTTTTACTTCAAGATGTCCTTCAGCAGCCAAAAGAGTCTGCTCGTCCCTCCTTTCCTTGGGCCTAATCTCTGAGCTCACCATGCTCTCTGGCCTGGCTCTGGGGTTTATCAGCCTGCTCCTCTTATCAGCATGTGTGCCCGAGGAATGGGACCCGTGTGTGTGTGTGTGTGTGTGTGTGTGTGCTTGCGCGCACGCAGTGTGCATATGGCATGTGTCTGTAGGACTACATACATGCATGCAGCATGCATGCAGGATGTGTGCATGTGCATATAGGTACATGTGGCTACAGGACTCTGTGAGTGTAACATGCATGAAATATGTCTGCACATGCATGTGTCTGAGTATGCAAGAGTGCGCATCTGCAGACACTTCTCTAAACGAGTGTGATCTCCAGTGTGTATGTAGGCATGTGCCTGAATACATGAGCTTATTATGCATATGAACATGAAAGGGTGTATGTGCAAGAGCATTCCGTTTATACAAATTCTTACACCATGCCAGCTGTCAGGCCAGTGTTCAAAAATGCAGACTGCCAGGTGGAACAGGCAGCTCCACCTATAGGGCTGCTCTGTGCCCTCTGTTTCCGCTCTGCTCTTCATCAATATTAATAAATCTATTGAGTACTGATCAGACTAAGTGCTTCTCTACACTATCTCATCTACTCATAACCTCAGGATGCATTGTCACCTCATTTTACAGATGAGAAGTCCAAGGCTGAGGCAATAATAACTTGAAGAAGCAGTACCAGATCCAACTGGCTCCCAAGTCTTTGCTTTGTGTTCTCCATGTTGTCTGCCCATGGTGATTGCAAACGCTCACACACACACACACTGCACATTTTCATAGCTCGTACTCAGTGCCAGTGGGTTGCTATTGCTTTCTGTGACCATTGGGAGATCCTTGAAGGGTCGGCCTTGAGTGCTAATGCTCAACACAGAATCCTTGTCTAAAAAGGTAGGCAGGTAGGTGGGCACTGGGGCTTTGGAAGCATTTTGCGGAGGTGACCGAAGATGAGAATGGGCTGATGATCTCAGATCTCTGTTCATCCACCAGACAAGCTAGTCCTCTGCTTGAAAGACCCTGGGCCCTTGGCAAGAGAGCAGCCCCATGTGGCAGCCAAGATGTCCTTGCCTGCTCTCCACCAGCCTTGGAAAGACCCAACTGTGCCCATCATACCTCTGTCATCTAGACCCAAGCAGCTGCAGGGGGGAGGGAAGGAGGGAGGAGCAAGGACCTGAAGGACTTGCCAGGGAGCCCCTTGAAAAATAAATAGCTGTGCTTTGTGCCTGTTGAACCAAAGAGACTTGTCAAGCCACTAAACCACCCATTCCTCCTGTTGGACATAAAATGGATTAGCCCTGGAAATAGTGGGGGCTATAAGCTGCCTTCCAGAGCCCCTTTGGACAGGTCGCAGGTCATCTCAATCATAAATCAGTGTGTGCATTCAGCTCAGCGTGCACCAGGGAGGGAGTCTCCAGCTGGGGCCGGGGTCGGCACACCACCTGTTAGGAGACTCCCAGTTCCCCTTCAAGAAGAGGGCTTTTTGCCCACTTTAGATGAGGAGTGGTGCCTTATTTGGCAAAGTCAATGCAGGGTGGAGGGAGAGCCCTAAGCCCCTGTCACTCCCCACCTCTTGCTGGTTCCCTGTCCTGCTGCTGGGAGACAGCTTCTTCCCCTCCTCCTCCCTCCTAGACACACCTCGGGCTGCAGCTCTGGGTGAGTTGGCTGGGCAGGAGGTCCAGCTTGTGCATGAGTTGGGACGGGGCTCAGGAACCCGGGTCTCTGGTCTCTGCTCTGTCACCAGGCAGCTGGTGATCTTGAGCAATGTCTTTGCCGCTCCCTGTGGACCAGGCCCTGGGCACCTTGGCCGCACAGCCATCAGTCTAGGTGAAAATGACCGTCAGCTGTGCACCTCCGGCTCGTAGAGCTCCTCTCCACCTCTTGTCCTGGAAGCCTCTGGCCTTTGCCTTCGGGACTGAGCAGTGGTTGGAGAGGTTGTGATGGGTCCCTTGGGGGTAAACATGGTTCTATCCTGGTGTGCCCTCCCCAGCAGTGCCTGTTTGGTCTCTGGGCAGTAGACATTGGGAGTTGGGAGCAGGAGAGGTTTATTGGGAGTAACACCTGTGAAAATGAGGAGGGACCAGGAATGGGCAGGGGAGCTTCAGAGCAACATGCGAACATGGCAAAATCTCAGCCAAGTGGCGTTTGGAGCAGAGAGAAATAGATAGATCCTAGTGCAGCCCTCCTCAGTCCCTGGCAGGGGGCTGCCGCCAAAGTGCACGGCCTTGACTGGAAGTGGAGGTGCATCCTGAAGGTGCTGCACCCAGGCTGTAGGCTCCTGCCTCCCACGCTGAATGGCAGGTTCTCTCATAAGGAGATGGGGAGGCGCCTCCATCGTTGCCACACCAGCTGTGTGAGTGTGGGCCAGTGATTGCCAGTTGTGGCCTCAGCCTCCTGGTCATGGGTGATGAACAGGCCTTCCCACAGCATTTATAAGGCCTTGAGCACAATGCCTGCTACCTGGAGGTGATGAATAGTAGTCACTATGGCTATTGCCATCTTTTTAAATCATTATTGGTGAGTTTTCACCCCAGTGGTTGAGATTTAAGTCCTGGAGAGGAGCTTTCACTCCTGTCTTCTGTCACCCTGGGCTGCTGGCTGAGTCATACGGGGGTCTCACTAACAATCCCTAGTTGTGTGTGTGTGTGTGCACACATGTATGCACACAAGTATGTGTCTTTCAGTGCCAAGGGAGAAGGGCTGGAGCAGGCACAGTTTCCATGGCCTGGTCTCTGCTTCCATCCCCAGGAGCCAGCCTTGTGTGATAAAAATAATTCTGGATCTATAGTGTTATGAGATGAATTGTTTACCCTCATATATTGGAACCCTAACCTTCAGTACCTCAGAATGTAACTGTATCTGGAGATAGGGTCTTTAAAGAGGTAATTAAATTGAAATGAGGTCATTAGAGTGGGCCCTAACCCAATATGACCGGTATCCTTATAAGAAGAGAAAATTTGGACAAAGACAAGCATGGAGGGTGTGATCACACAGGGAACAGACAGACAGCCACAAGCCAAGGAGAGAGGCCTGGAATAGTCCCTTCCCTCATGCGGCTCTCAGAAGAACCAACTCTGCTGTCACCTTAATCTTGGACTTCCAGCCTCCGGAACTGTGAATCTTTGTTGTTGAAGCCCCCAGACTGTGGTTCTTTGTTATGGCAGCCTGAGCTAATACACATGGTGCAAAATGCATCAGCTGGAGCACTTTCAATTGCAAGTAAGATATGTGACTAAGCATGGCTTGGCCCATAGAGGTATTTAATTCTATCAGATGGCAAGAAGCATGGAGGCAGATGATCCTACAGTGTTGTCAAGGATGTGGCCCCTTTGCAACGCTGTACGCTGTCTCCCAAGTTGGGCTTTTGCTCTTTGGGCTACTTTTGAAGGGTGGTCTGGGAGAGCCTCTCTGAGGAGATGACACTTGGCCGAGACTTGCAGGTTGAGAAGATGCTGGCCCTGGGCAGGGCTGGAGAAGGACCTGCTTTTATTGTTGGGGAGCCAGCAACTGTGTCCCCCTTGGGGCTTGGGCTGGAGAATTATTGGCCACTTCCTTTGACTGCCAGCCCAAGGCCACCTTGTCCGGTGCTTGCCTCCAGGCGGTGCCGGGCATCCATCCAGCACAGATACTCTTACATTTCACTGTGTTTAATTCCTGGCAACATCAGTTGAAGGATATGCAAATAAGAAAGTCAACTGAATTTGTTTCACAAAGAATGACATTTAATCAGCACAATAAATACTTACACATATAGAGTAGTTGGCTGCATAAGATGACAGTTAATGGAGAAAAGAAAGGGTAGAAGGAAAAGTCTGAAGGGCAGAGAAATAGAAAAGAAGAACACGAAGAGCCCTCATAATAGGATGAACAAAGGGCCAAGGGGTCCGGAGACCTGAGGTTTGTTGTTCACTTGTTCATTCATTCATTCATTCAGTCAGTCAGTCAACAAATATTTTTTGAAGTCCTAGTAGGGTGCAGGGACAATGCTAGATGCTGAACACATGGGAGCCATCAAAACATACTGCTCCTGCCTACAGGGACTTCTCATGCACGGGGGGGGGGGGGGGGCGGTGTTTGGGGGGGTTGAGAGTCACGAAACAGCCTCACGGATAAATACATAGTTAGTCTCAGTTGCAGACTATAATAAATGCCGTGAAGAGCGCAGGAGGGGAAGAAAGGTTTTTCCGGAGAAACTGAGGAAGCAATGGGCTCAGCAGGATGAGCAGGAGTTAAGGCAAAGAGGCTGGGCTGAGGGCTGGGGTTTCCCAAATGGGGAGCAGCCTCTGCCAAGGTCCCGAGGGAGGAGGCGGCGTGGCCCCCTCCAGGCACGGAAGGAAGGCCGGTGAGCCCGGGGCCCAGGGGTGGAGCAAGAGGGCATAGGAGAGGTGGGCAGGCTCGGTCACACGGAGCCCACGGGCACGGAGGAGAGCTGGGATCGGCACGGATGACAGAATTAGAATTTAGCGCCTAAGATTACTTTGGTTTTGGGTAGAGAATGGACTGCAGGGGCTAGATGGAGGCAGGAATGGTCAAGAGGCCCTGGAGCGTGTGTGGGCAAGAGATGATGGTGGCCTGGACTAGGGATGGGCTCCTCAGCCTCAGCACCGTGGACATCCTGGGCTAGGCGGAGGCCCACTGCTGTGAGGGGCCGCCTCGTGCATCGCAGGATGTTTAGCAGCAGCCTTGGCCTCTACCCGCTAGATGTCAGTAACACACCCCACCCCCAAGTTGTATCAACCAAGAATATCTCTAGACATTGCCCAAATCCCCTGGGGAGCACCCCTGCTGAGAACCTTGGAGAAAGGGAGAGATATGAATGGCTCGAAAGAAAGTTAAGGAGGAAATGAACAGGATGTGCAATTGAAGGTGCAGGGAGTGGGGGAGAAAGGTGCTGAGGGTCCCTCCCAAGCAGCTGTATGGGTGTTGCTGCCACTCACTGACATGGGAATAGTAAAAGAAAGTCCCTTTGGGGTGGGCATAGGGCATGGAGGCACGTCTGGGTTCTACCATGAACTGGCAATGAGACCTCGGTCACGGTGTTTTCTCTAGCTTGGTTCGTTTTCTCACCCTCAAAATGCAATGTTTGTGCTACACCCGAGCAGCAAATGTGTAAAGGTGCCACTTGTCCTTCTGAGGCAGACAAAACTGGTCGGTCACGGTTCCCTGAGCCTGGGGACTTCTTTACACAGAGCTCTAGACAACTGCTGGCGGAGGCATGGCCCGAGGGAGAGAACGCCATCCCAGAACTTGAAACTTACTTCAGCCCTTTCCAATTTGCCCAATGTTGACACTTTCTCGTATGTACCAAGTATGTTGATAGATTCTGAGCAGTGGTGTCTGGAGCAGGAGTGGGGATTCCCCAACCTTCAGGCCAAATCCCATTCTCACTCTGCCATCTACCCAGAGGATACAGCAACACTATGGGAGTTTCCCATTTCGTGCCATTTGTGAAAACGCAACGGGACTTTGGAAGGCTCTCGTGGCAGGTCCCCAGATCGTTGCACCTTCTAGTACCCCCGTCAGATCACAAGACAGAATGAAAGTAGATACGGTTTTTTTCATTTTTATTCAAAAGCATTTATGTTTCCTGTTAATGCTTTCAAAAGCAGCTGCATGAAATGTGAGTTTTAAAATATTTGTCTTCCTTCCAATTCTAATGATGTGGCAAGCCCACTGTTAGAATAACCTCACACTCCCGTTGCGGGGAGAACTGTTTCCCCCAAGGATCTGGCCAAGTCCTAACCCTCTGTGAATGTGACTATTTGGCAATAGGGTCTTTGCAGATTAGTGTAACTAAGATGAGGCCACCAAATTAGGGTGGGCTCCAGTCCAGTGACTAGTATCCTTATAAGAAGAGGGAAATGTGGACACAGACACAGGTGGAGAGCACCTGGCGATGATGGCAGAGACCAGAGTGATGCGTCTGTGAGCCAAGGATCTTCAGGGCTTGTCAGTAGCCCCAGAAGTGAGGCAAGAGCCACGGAACAGATTCCCCTTCTTAGTTCCCGGAAGGAACCAACCTGCTTAGGCCTTGGTTTTGGACTTCTAAGTCCCCCGTTTGGGGGTACCGTGTTACAGTGGCCCTGGAAAACTAATCTGATCCCCAACCCCAGTTCCCTGGAAAGAAGTTGCCATTCATACCTGAGTTGTGTGTAGATTTTTTTCCTCTCTGGTTCAGTGACTCTCAGTGGAGAAACAGGTCTCCCCACCACTCACCACCTCACCCTTGGTCCCGGGCTGCACACTTGCTTTGAGACTCCAGGATCCTGGGCCAGGAACTGGGGGAGCAGGATGTGCCTCGAGGGCCCAGATCCTGTGGCAGACAGTTTCCAGGATGGCCTGCAACCATCTTGGCCTCCAGGAATTTACTCCCTTGCACAGAATCCAACCCAGCTCACCTCATTCACCTCACCCTATTCCTAGCTCCATTAGATCCTGTCTTTGTTTAAAAGGTTGATATTTTGTTCATCACGAATGGGCCAGGTAGAGACTATGGCCAACTGGGAGAGGAGCCCTTGCCAGCTCCTGGCTCAAAGGTCTCCTCAAGAAGGTGCTCATGGACTCAGACTCCATCAGCATCCCTGCTAGAGACCACTTAGCACCTAGCACTTCTCCCTTGAAGCTCTTATGGTCGTTGTAATCAGCTGATTTACTGTATGATTTGTTTATCAGAGTCAATCTCCCAGGTGGAGGGAGCATTCCTCGGGGCAGGGCTGCATGTGTCCCCTGCACCCACCCCTGCCTAGCACCTCAAGGTTGCTCTGTTCCCATTCACTGAGGGTAAGTAATGCTACAGCCTGACCTGCAGAGCTGTCTGATGGGAGAAGTGAGGTAATTGTGTGTGAGAACGAGGGGGTGTTAGGCATGTTATACAGCAAGACCACTGAATGGAGATTCAGCCAGTGAATGAACCGACAGGGCAGTGGTGTCAGCTGCACGCGTGGGTGAGCTTAAGTCCTCTCGGGAGGGGAGTCGCCAAGGGGTTTGCATCTCAGGCCCCGAGAGCTCAGGGCTGGCCCATGCATGAGCTTGTTTTCTATTTCTCTAGCCCTGCGCCCCCGGAGGAGAGCAGAAGCCCCCTTGCAGGCTGTCCAGAACCTACCATGTACCAATTTCTGTATCTGAACATCACTTCACTCTGCTTCACTTACGGGATAAGGTGGGATACCTGTCCCAGCTGCCTCTCACCTAGGAGTGAGTATGTCTGATCCCTGGCAGCCTCCCCCTCCCCAGCCCATTACCCACCACCCACCAGCAAGAGCAGCAGGTCCAGGAGAGGGAAGGGCCCCCTGGTCCCCCCCAGTGGCCCCCACGTGGAAAGGACTGTTCATGACCAGGGACGGAGGTCAGACTCTGGCCAAAGGCACAGCGTTTCTGGCCCCATGTTGCCCGAGGAAGCCAACTGTGCAAAAGGTCAGGAGGCCGGTGGGGTCAGAGTGGGAGAGTTAACATTCCCAGGGGACTTGAAGCAACAGGATTTCCTGACGTGGGACTATTGCGTTTCTCACATTACGTGGCCAGATTTGCTTCCTGCTATTATTAACCGTGTGAGCAAGACAAAGGCGTTTATTAATGGGAACAAGTGAGGACGTTTGCCATGGAATTGACTAGAGTCGAGGGCTGGGCGCTAGTGAGGCTCCACCTGTCTGTGCCATCAGCTGGAGCCGCAAGTTCACACCTCTGAGCCTCAGTTGCCTTTTCTGTAACAGGCGGGGAAGGTGGGTGGTAAAAAATGTTGAATCAGAGCTCACAGAGTTGCTGGGTGGGTGAAGTGAGGTAGTTCACATAGGGAGCTGTTTCGCAAACTGGAAAAGTGCCATTCGAGTTTCCATCATCACTTTCAATCTACTCCAAATTCTAGTACCAAGGCCCGCCTTTCTCAGCGGAGTCCTCAGGGATCCCAGGAGATTCCCCTTCCCTGGCTGCAAGGGGCTGACGGCAGGCTGGCCACCAGACTCCACACTCACCTCCTGCTGGCTCTGGTCCCCTGGGGCTCTGGCCCCCACGGCCCCTCCACTCTTTTGTTTCTGTGCTTCTTTGCACTGGAAGTTCTCCCTCTGCTCTCTGACCAATGAAGTCCTCTCCTAGTCTAAGCCCCCTGTTTGGCCTTTCCCAGTAGCCTCCCTGAGGCCTGCAGTGGCCTGGTCCGCCTCAGTGTCCATTCATAGCTGCTGCAGGAACCTTGCAGATCCCACTCTGGGCTTACCACCTGGCCACACCCTTAGTGAGGCTGCCCTTAAACGCAGGGTCCCTGCTGCACGCATCCTTCACACACTACTTTGCCACAACCCAGATCATGATAACAGGATCCCTGGGCTGTCAGGGCCCAGTTTCTGCAGCCATACTGTGGGTGTGCGGACAAGGCCCTGCCAGGCCATGCTGGCCTCTGTCCAGCCCACACCGTTTTAGGGATTGTTTTACTCTACTACAGCCCACGTGTCCCCATCCCCCAATTCTACTCTTGAGCCCCTGAATGGGAGCCAGCCTCCTGGAACTGCTTGGGTGTGAATCCTGGCTCTGCTGCCTAGCATGAGTTACTTAAGCATTCTGTGCCTCAGTCTCCTCACCTGTAAAGTGGGCCTGAGTATAATACTTCGCTCTGAACTTTGTTGTACAGACAAAATCCGAGAGAATTTACTAAGGGAACAGAATAGAGCTCCCACAGAGGAACCCCAAAGCACCTGGTCATGAGCTGGGGCTCCACCTCCTTGGGCCAGCTTGGTAGGGGAGGAAGGGAGCTGTGAGTGGCAGCAGGGGCAGCTTGGGGACAGGCTTCCTCCCCAGCCTCCCATCTCCCACTCCGCATCCGCACAACTGACTCTAGGTGGTTTTGGGACCAGCATTTCTAACTTGTTTTACCGCAAGTATGAGAACCCTTATTTAGTGCTAAACTTCTGCTTCTCCTTTTTCTCTCTGTGAGAGAAAACGACTTCAATAGTGTCTTAGAATTTGTATTCCATTCATTACTACAGCATCTGTATACATCTGAAGACTATTGGGACATATATGGGTGAGATACATCTGTTCTGCCTGTAGACAATGCTTTGTGCCCTGGGCTCTCTGGCAGGCCCCTTAGCTGGGTGCCTGGTGGCTGGGACCAGTGTGGTCTCCAACAATTACATTTTACTATAATCCTGGTGCTCTTAGGTCAGGGGCTCCCTAACACTCCTTGCCAGGCATTAGTATGATAACCCCATTTTGCAGATCAGAACACAGAGGTATCAAGAGCTGTATTAACTGCCAGTGATTAGTAAAACATGAGTTAGGTGTGGGTGACCCCAAAACCCATGTTTTTTCCCCATTCCACCCTTCCTTGTGACAGCTAATCCCTCTTAATCTTGTTTCTGTGTCTGGGGACTGGGAACTCCTGAACAGCAGAGAAGTACCAACTGTCAGCGAGTTAACGTTCCCAGAGGAGCCAATGTATCTCGCTGTTTTGCATCTGTTACCTTGTTTAATCCCTCAAGAATTCAATTAATTGTCCTAGAGTGTTACAGAGGAGAAAATCAATTCTCAGAGAGGTGAAGTAACCTGCCCAAAGTCACCCACATGGGAAGCAGCAAGGCTGGGGCCAGAATCCAGGTCTGTTGCTGGGTCCCTGTTGGCCGCTTTGTACTGTGTGAGCCTCCCGGGACCCATGACTGGGAGGGTACAAATATCGGACTGAGCCATCAAACTCCTTCCAGGACATGGTGGGGTTAGAGAGCAAATTTAAAAAAAAATTTAAATTGTTTGCCCAGGATCTGGCTCTACATTGGGATGAATAATCTGTCTCCTCATAAACTAACCGTAAGGTCTCTGGATTGAAAGAGAGTGTGGGTTGAAAAGTGTTGTTTTTTTTTAAGTCTCAACTGAAAAGAAATTTTTAATGTGCCAAATATTGCAAACTCAATCCAGCACACAGGTTCGTCGTGCAGAAGCCAAATCACCCGTCACTCATCGGTAGCTTGCACCAGGAAGGCGAGGGGCACGCCTGGCAAGCATTCCTCCTAGGAGCCAAGGCTGTGACTGTCTTCGTGACTTGTAATCGTGGGGGGTCTCGCCTCCGCTGCTTCAGCCCACCACCGGCCCCTCCCGTCTCTAGGGGACAGTCATCCTGAGGAGCTGTGCGGGACAGAAGGGTTCATACTCAGAGAGTGAGTTTTGTTGCACGAAAGCATTTCTGCTGTTCCGGAGAACAAGCTGGAACTATCCTGCCTCTTATCGGTCCCTGATTCCAGAGTCGTCTGAACGTCTCTGAACCCAGTGCTTTGGCCTGGGAGCAAGTGGAGGCAGATGCAGAGAGAGCTCTGTGCTGGGCAGACATCATCCACCCTTCCTGTTTGGTGACTCTGAGCAAGTCCCTCAGCCACTCTCAACCTGGGCCCCCTCTTCTGGAATATGTGGAGAGTGAGGGTTTGTTCTGGCAGCTTTGGGCCTGGGGCTCCCAGCACGGCGCCTGGCGCACGACAGATACTGGGAGCTCCTGTTCTTGAGAAACCGCTGGACTGAAGAATGGCCGGGAGAAGGTGTCGTGCATGTACCCAGGCACCCTCAGAAGGCAGCTCTATTAAGTGTTCCTTACTGAGTATCCTTTTGATCAAACCACTTCCCTTCTCAAAAGTGTTCACTGGCTTCCTGGCTCCCCTGAATGTAACCCTGATTCTTTAACCTGGCCATTCAAGGCCCTCATTTCCCAAAACGCCCTTTCAGTCAACTTTTCCACTCAAGAAACCACTTAATAATTATTTAAAGGAAGAGTGGGTACAATGGGTCTAGCATTATGTGGCTAAAAGTCTTGGCCCTGTTCCCAAAAAACTCATACGCTAATTGAGAGCAAGACTTAAGCTACCAGAAAAAAGGAAAAATAACCGCTTATTTTGTATTTTAATTAGGGGCCAACTGAGATCTCATTGCTAGTCCTGATTGTGCACCACAGTCGCGAAGGCTTGCTCCATATCACATTCAGGGGTGCCACGCAGGTTACCCAGAAGGTAGGCGCTACGGTCACTAATGACAATCACCAGGAAGGAGGGTGCTGACAGTCTGCTAAGGAGGCCCCACCCTAAACTAGTTAAGCTTCTCTGCCGTCTCAGTCTGTACCCCACACTTTGCCAGCAAGCACAAAGGAGATCAGAAATCGTGTGCTTTGGGTTCTTTGTGGGGGGTGCAGTGAAAACAAGTTGCCTGTTAACCAGCATGATCACGTAAGAAATAAGCTTTCATTGCTGAAAATAAAGGTGTTCAAGATTTGCAACTTGGTTGTGTTATTTGGAATCATTCCCCAGACGGCCAGGCCTGAAGTGTGACCCCAGCAGTGGGGAGGGTTTCCAGTTGCCTGACTGGAAGGACTATGAAGACAACGGGATCTTACCCAGAAATACTGTGGTTGTTGCAGGTGAGCTCATGCAGGTGGCAGTGGGAGCTCCGCCGAGGGCAGAGTTGAGATTGACCTAATGTATAGACCATTTGGGTTCTTGAGAATAAACGCTTGTTTTATAAATAACTCTGTGTGGCAGAATTTGGGCTGAGACTTGCTTCCATTATAACCTGGTCATGAGGTTTTAGGGAAGGAGCTGACCAGCACTGATCCCAAACTTCTAAAGGGGCTACCCTTATCCTCAACAGTTTTACATGGCTGAAGGGTCTTAGGTCAGTCCATTTTCTTTTTTAAAAATTTATTTTATTTTATTTTAAAAATACATTGATTTCAGAGAGAGGAAGCGAGAGGGAGAGAGAGAAACATCAATGATAAGAAAGTCCTCACTGATCGGCTGCCTCCTGCACGCCCCCAGCTGGAGATTAAAGCTGCAACCAGGGCATGTGCCCTGACTGGAAACTGAACCTCGATCTCCTGGATCAATGCTCAACAGCTGAGCTATGCCCTGCTGGCCAATTTATTTTAAAGAGAGGAAGGGACAGAGAAAGAGAGAAACATTGATATGGGAGAGAGACATTGATCAGCTGCTGCCCTCACAAGCCCTGACCAAGGGTATGTGCCCTATCCGGTAATCAAACTCACCACCTTTTGGTGCACGGGACGATGCTTGGACCAACTGAGCCATGCAGCAGGGCAGGCCAGTCTATTTTCAACAGGCCCTTTATCAAGAGTCATTGTCAGCCATGTATCACAGGCCAGTCTGTCCAAGACTCCATGTTCACTCTTTGTGTGGGTGGCAGATGTGAAGACCTCCATGACACTTGAACACAAGAAATGCCATATTCATGTATCTAAATAGAATTACATCAATCTCAAGACACTTACTCACAAAACTGGGCAGAAATTGCAATATCAATCATTCGTTGGTCCCCCCCACCTCAAACCCTATATTGAGATGCTTTGGAGGTCCCCTAAGAAGCAACAGTTAGTGGGTGCTGCTGTGCTGCTTAGTGGTCAGTGGTCCGCCCATCCCCTACCTCCTCTCCGCACCTTTAGGATACCAGCCAGGTTCGCCCACCTGGCTTCCTCCCCAGGTCAGCATTGCCCCCTATGGGGGGCTTCTTCTGCTGACGGCCACCCTTTCTCCAGCCAGCCAGCCAGCCAGCCAGCCAGGGGGACCTCATGTAGCCTATGGGACCTCCATGCTTGTGCCCAGAAGTTCCAGGCCCCAGGGCAGCCATTTCCATAACAGGTTGGGCCACCTGAGCATTTCCACATCTGTGAGGCCTGGGTCCCATGGCCCACTCTGTTTGTGTACCTTCTGCCTTTCTCGTTGGCCACCTGACACAGGGCCACACCCTGCTCCCTTAGTCAGTGTACCAAAGCCTCCACTCCTTTTCCGTTTGGGACTTTAGGATTGAATTCTCTTTGTTGAGGTCAGAGTTTGGAGCTCAGGTGCTTGGCAGCCCCAGAGAGCAATTTATTAGCAATAAAAAGGCTATGACAGCAACACATTTTCAGAAATCCCCTGTTCCATGGGGATTTTTATTTAAGCACACAGCAAAGCCTGGGGAAGGCAATGCCACTGCCATCGCTCCTGTTTATCAGACAGGGACGTGGACTTGGAAGGATTAAGGAACAGTCAGGTGGTTAGTGAGGGTGAGCGCCAGGTTTGGTTCCAGCGTCAAAGTCCACGCTCCTGACCCCATTCTGTGGTCCTTCTTAAAGTAAGAACTTCTAGGCCTCGGTTTCCTCCCCCGCAAGGTGGCAGATCCTGCTTCCCCCAAAGGTAGGCTGAAGCCGGCGAAGCCGAGGCCTGGCTGGTCTGCATCCCACGGGCTGGGCCTGGGCGGCCAGGTCTGGCCTGCAGCGAAGCCTGTCCTGCAGGTGTTTGACACATTTATGCTCAGCCTCACGCTCCTTGTCATGAGGAAGTGACCCTGATCTGGGGGGCATCTTATCTTGGGGCTCTACAGTCTTAAATGAGCTGACAGTTCCCCAGCCTTGGTCTCAAAGGTGGCAACCCGAATACTCTACCTCTGCAATATCAAAGCCGCCAATGATCCAGAGGCTCATTGATCCAGAACAGCTCCAGCCAGCAGGGCAGCAAAGGAGCTCCTCCCCGGCAGGGGCGCATTTTCCAAGTCCCGCTTGCCTTTGAGTGCTGCCTTTAACACCATATATCATTTTTAGTGGCTTCTGTGCCACCACCCCCACCCCCGCCCCCAGCAGTGAGGGACCTTGGAGAAGGGATGCCTTGAGCTCTACCTGGTCTGTGTTCTGAGTGGAGGAGGCGAGGAAGGGAGCTTCCTCTGGCCTCCAACACAACTGCCTTTGTTTCGTTTAATCTCCAGCCTGCTTTTTCCGTTGTTTAATCTCAGAGTGAAAACCACCAAAAGCAACTCTTTTTTTTCTCCTCTGACTGCTAGGCTGGCCGGTAACACGTGGGCGGCATGAGTCAATTTCCATCTTGCCCTTGGACAGTGATGTATCCACCACTTGTCAGTTTCCCGTCCCGGCAGCACTGTCCCCCAGAGGGGACATCTGGAGCGAGGGCTTGACAAGTGGATTCCACAGACAGGCCCTGCCTCTCGAGTCTCCTGCCAGCTTGGCCCACAGCCGCCAACGAGGACACACAGTGTCTCCCTGCACATTCCCACGTACACACACCCTCCTTGCCCGTCTCAGCTCCTGACCGCGTTTCTGGTGGTATGAACTCTGACAGCTCTGCTGGTGCCGGCCTCGCTGGTACATTCTTCACTACACCATGCTGCCTAAAGGCCCTACTGTTCTGGCAGTTCCAGAGCCTTCCTGAGAGCTCCCCACCCCCACCCCCCATGCTGGAGGTGGCTGCATCTGTCTCAGGGAGGGCTGGCAACGTGGCACACCCTCCACGCCCTCTCGCCTAATTTACTGGACTTTTAAACGCATTTATTTACTGTGCTATCTACACTACACCAAACATCCTGAGGGAACCTGGGGGGAAATCTACCAAGAACTTAAATGTTTATTTTGCATTGTAACTTTGAAAACCAAATCAGGGCCAATCTGCAGCCAATTTCTTCATCGTGTATACACTTAAACTAACATATGATCCAATACAGGTTGTCCTTCCTTGCCCTCTCTCTCACCATTGCTCATTCTCTGAGTGCCTTGTGAACACTTCTTTCCCCTCAGAGATATCTAGGGCCAACCTGAGCCAATGTCTCCATCGCTCTACCAGCTGCACTGGAGCTGCCCTCTGACCTGAGAATCAAGGCACTGAAGAGCTCCGAGGACCTCGGGGCTGGCAGGTCTTCTCCGGGCCTAAAGTTTACCTCTGTATTCACCGTCTGCTTTATAACACATTAAGTCGCGTCTTTCGCCCTCTCCAGATCTCATCCAGCGTGATCACTATCAGTCACGGTCACTAGGCCTAGTACCAGTGATACTGAAGCTTTCAGGAGGAAGCCTTTCTCCTGACCCGTCAGGCTCACCAGCCAGCATGAAGCCCTACCTCTAATTAGGTCCTTCTCACTCTGTCACTCTGCCAGGGACATTCCTACCTTAGATCCTTGCTGAGGTCCACCCTTCTGCCCAGGATGCCCTTCTCCATCCCTCTGCCTGCATGAGTCCTTTGTCCTCCACACAGGGCCAGCCTCAAGGGCATCTGACCTGTGACTACACAAGCCCCTTCACAACTTGGTTTAATGCTCTGCTGCTGCAGTCTAGAAATTCTTCATTTTATAGTCCACCTTGTGTTTTGTACATGAAGGCCAGTGGGACGGCAGAGCGAGTACGAGCAGAGGAGAGACGCACAACATGCGGCTGCGATGGCACGCAGTGTCCGTGGTGCTCCCAGACCACAGGACTCGGGGGCCCGAGGCGAATGGGAGTTCGGATTCGGTGGTACACAGTGTGAGCACAAGATAAGTGCATTATGCCTAGGACCGAGTCAGTGGGGGCTCTGACAGCGCTGAAAGGCTGTGCTCTCAGGGGTAGCTTTCGAGAACTTGGAGCCAGAACTTGCTTCCAGTGCAGAAAGGCCGCCAGTGTTCAAGGGAATTCGGAGAGCTGAGGAGCCCTATCGTGTTCCTTCTGACTCTGCTACTTTCCTGTCCCTGCCCGCCATGTATCCTGGGAATGGCGCCCAAGACAAAGGGAAAGGTAAGGCAGCCTGTTCCTTTTCCTCTCAGTCCCTCTCAGCAGCAGGTTGAAGGTACAGCATGTTGGTAAATGTGTGCACAACAGAAGTGAAATGAAGCAGCTGAGTTAGCGCTGCACTGTGTTCCCACTGCTCCAGGAGTAATGAAACACACATGCGTGCGCCAGCTATGAAACAAACTGCATGATTTGGGTAATTCTGCAGATGAGTTAAATTTCATATATTTACATTTAAAACTGGCATTGCACAGTGTCAAGATGACAGTAAAATGCTTGTTAATAATTTAACATTTTTACTTTGTTTACAAACACCAAGACAAGTTGAGAGAAAGCACAGAAGAAAAGAAAAAGCTTTAACTTTTAATACCTTTAGTGACACTTTCTCCTGCCTTTTAGCAGGGGTCCCCATTCTCACTTGGTGTGGTGCCTTGTGAAGTATGTCAGCAGTTCTGCCTTCAAAGCACATTCAAGTGATCACTTCATCCCACAGCCTCTGCCCTGGCCCCTGCACCAGGAGCCTTCACCGCAGTGCCCGCTGATACCATGTCCATTCAATGGCTTGTTCCTGCCCCTCCCTCGGTTATCTTTTTCTAATGACATCTGTCCACCTCACGGGGTTTTCAGGAGGCATACAGGGGCTTTGTAACTGGAAAGCTCACAACTGGAAGATGTCATTGCTGTATTTAATTCACCTTGTGCATAGCAGGTGTTCAATAAATGCTTGCTGAATGCCACTGATTAAGCCATAAGCCCTGAAGTGGGGGGTGGGTTTATACCTCTGAGCATTTTCACAGTGGCACCGGAGGCCTTGGGCAGAACATGAATATAACAATGTTTGCTGGTGAAGATCTGGCTTCAGCATTCTGCTTAGGAAACCCTTTCTCTAGCTGCTAGCATTTGCTCTGGTCTCAGTGATTCCACTTGGAAGATAAGCATAGCTGACAGCTTCAGAATAATAGTGTTAGAAGGGACTTAAGGCAAAATCTTTTGTTTTCTAAATGGAGGAGTAGAAAAAGGAGGGCTAAGTGACTTGTCCAAACCACAAATGAAGTGAATAGTTGTTGCCTTCTCTCCACCCATTCCCTCCTCTCCCTTGCAAGCTTCCTCCTGTGGTCTGTGAAATAGTCCACCCTGGTTTGGGGGTTGGAGGGTGGCTTGTGACCCAGGATGAGCTAATAGGCATGTTCCATCCTTCTGGTCAAGGCTACCGATTTGAGGGCCAGCCCAAGATCTAAGTTAGTCTAATTAGTGTGAAAACAAGGCTTTTGCAGGGAGTAAAGGGAGGCAGACCCTCTCTTTTTCTGAATGAGGGTGTGAGGTCATGAGGCACGGAGCGGTTGCAGCCATCTGATATCCTGGCGGGCTGAGCCTGGGGAGCCAGCCAGTGCACTAAGGAGGAAGGGCGATGGGAATGGCAGAGAACGGCACCAGAACTTGAAACCATTGTGAGCCACGGATCAACCCATACCTGAAGTTGACATGGCTATGGAGTTTCATTTATGTGAGCAACAGATTCTCTTTTTCAAATGTGTTATTGCTGAAGCCCGTTTGATTGGGCATTTCTATTCTTTGCAACATAAATGGTACTGACAAACACAACAGAAAGGTGGGGAGACTAATTCAGGACACACTGGCACCCAGCTCTCCTGGCTCCCCATCCAAGGTTGTTATTGTAGTAATGCTGCCATAATCCCTCGATGGGCATTTTTTAAAATCACCCAGTTTCAAATCACCTGATAACAGGCACAGTGGTAACTCAGTGGGAAGCAACAGCCAACATAATGCAGACTATGCATTATTACCACATTGTGAGTGAATCAAGAATTCCAATCACTCTCCTGTGAGGGCCAGAGAAGGCAAGTCTTCCGTGTGACACTGTAGTAATTCCCACTTAGAATCATGACAGTAGGCAGCATCCACCCAGGCGGAGTATCTGCAGACCACAGCACCGCTGGGAGACTTCCGGAGGCTGTCAGGAGGGAGCATGGGCGTCATGGCACTGTGCTTAGCTCAGGACAGTCCGCACTCAATCGACTCCAGGTGATGGGCTGTACTGGCCGCAACCAGCTCTCTCCTGCCTCAGTGAACGTGGGGCAGTGGAGAGCACTGGCCCTCGGTCTCCCAGAGGATGGAATTGGAACTAGGTGAGCCCACTCACCTTACGTTTGGCACAGCAGTCTGCACAGCCACAAGATGCAGGCCCTTGGCCGCATCATCTCTGCTCCCTCCAGGCCACTGGGTCCCCATGGCTGACAACCTTCTTTAGTTGCCACATGTCCTGCAGTCTCCCTTCCAGGCTGGGTGCTTTGGGCAAGTGCCAGGAGGAGAGGAAGAGCCCATGACACCTATATGATCTCTTAAGGTGCCCTGGAGGGGTCTCTTCCTGAAGACCTCCTGACCCAGCGACCAGACAAGGGAGCTTAGTGAGCATGACAAACTGCATGGAAATCCTGCGGGGGCCCAAGGGTGGGCTTGGCAGGTTGAAGGGCCCCTGGTGAGGCTGATGGAGTCTCTCATCAGCTGGAAACAGGAAGCTTGTGTAGCTGGGGAGCCCTCTGAAGAGGGGTTGGATTCTGATGATAGGCAGCTGCAGGGCTGGAGGCCGTAGTCTGGAGGCCTTGGGGCCTGGCCCTGGAGGCTGGAGGAGATGCTAGGGTCCTAGGAGGCTCTTCTCTGCAGTCAGCAAAAAGTTCCTAAGTTCTTTTGATGAGTCCCTTGGTCAGATCACTAACCTCCTGGAGCCTCTGTTTTGCCATCTGTAAAATGGGTGTGTCACCTGATAGGGGTGTTTCGGGTGGTCATTGAGCTCATGGGCCTGGCTCAGAGAAGTGGGCTTCAGTGCAAGTTTCCTGCCCTCTGGCTCAGCTTCCTGTGCATCCCTCTGGTTTCGTCTAGCCCCCCCACCCCAACGCACCCCCACTGTCTGCCTTGGGCTAAAAGGAGCAGTGCAGGAAAATCAAACCCACATGTCTATCACCAGGCCCTAAATCTCCCCAGAGGACATTCCTTACTGCAATAGTAATGCTGCCAGCTCCAGGGAACAGGATTGCACCACAGGGCAGGCTCCCCACCAGGAGACTAAAACAGACAGCTCACAGACTCCTGATTCCAGCTGCGGAGGTCCTTGGGTCCAGCCAACTTCAGTGACAGCAGGCCTGGCCTTATGTGGGCACGGGCATGTTAGCAACAGCAGCGGTGGCCGCAGAAACAAGCAAGCAGCAATCCCACATGGAGAAAGGACGATGGCGATTAGGAGGTCAGGGCCCAGGCTCTTTAGTGAGACTGATTTCTCTCAATTCCCAACCTGGTTGCCTGGCTATGTGGCCTTGGGCAGTTGGTTCCTTTCCTGTCCACGTCAGTCTCCTCAAGACAGAATGTGTGGCCTGGCCTGGCATGGCTCAGCAGTTGAACGTCGACTTAGGATCCAGGCGATCGGGGTTCGATTCCCGGTCAGGGCACATGCCTGGGTTGAGGGCTCGATCCCCAGTCGGGGGGCGTGCAGGGGGCAGTTGATCAATGACTCTCTCATCATTGATGTTTCTCTCTCTCTCCCTCTCCTTTCCTCTCTCTGAAATCAATAAACATATATTAAAAAAAAAAGAATGTGTGTGGGAACCCCATTTGCCTCCCAGGTCTGTGGGGGGGCACTCCGTTGATAACACCATCATTATTTATCAAGTGCCACACACGTGTATACTGTCATTTGCTCCTCCCCAGTTTCTTGAGAAAGGGACTGTTATTACCTGCATCTCTAATTCCCAGAGAAGGAATCCTACTATCTCTCTGGCTTGTTTCAGTTGCTTTATCAATGGTCACTGAGGGACAGTGGTCGTTTGCCCTGCTCACTATACAGGGCAGGGTATGGTCTGGGGCCTGGGCATCAGAGGTCCCGACGAAGAGCCTGCCACTCCCTCCCACCAGCCATCCTCTCAGGCTGGTTCCCACGGCAGACAGCAGTCAGGCCTGCCCTCCCCAGCGTGGTTTTGTCACAAGCATAGGACTGCATTTGGGCTGATCTTTGTTGAGCCCCACTGGCTAAGGAAGGTCCCTTTATCCCCAGTCCTCTCACCAGCTCTCCCAGGATCTTGCTTTGGAGAAGAGGAACCTGAGGATCAGAGAGGCCCTGTGCCTGCCCCAGGCCACACTGCGGGTGGGCATGGGAGCCAGGAGGCAAGCCTGGCTGGCTTTGAAGCTGGCATTTTCTCCTCTCCAGCCCGCATGTATGGCTCAGTCTAAAGCATCCCTCATCTCTACAAAAAGAACAAAAGAATTCAACACATGGCCTGTCCTCCGGGCAGCAAAGGATGTCACTTTTATTTATGACAACCGGCTGGCCAATATCAAAACGAGCAGAAGAAGAAGCCGGTCTCTTCTGGATCAATTTGTCACTAGATCTCTCAAGAGAAGAGAGTGTTTACCTGTCAGAGGGGGAGAGGCTCCTTCTTCCTCCTGCCTTTTAAAGTTATTAGGGGAATTTAAAACAGTAAAAGACTAATGTTTTCATCATGAAAATAATATGCTGTTAGAGAAAATGTAGGAAATAGAGAAGTGGGCACGGGGGAGCCCCTAACCTGCACCCAGAGATTCTTAGTAACCTGTCTGCTTCTTTCTCTGCATAAACGTCATGCCTGTGCAGCTCACATGCGCTGAGATCTTCCCTATGAGGCTGCGGGAGCTGATTAAGGTCAGGTCTGCGCCCTGGAGGAACTCGGGGTGAGCGTGGGTGTGACTTTTTATTGTAAAATAAAATGTTTCACACACTTACTCCACTTGAAGTCTCCTCACCGCTGCAATCAAGAATGCACACCGGCTCCGGGGGGGCTCCAGCAGCTTCCCGCAGGACACGTGCCCGGGCTGGACCTCGCCGCTTCTCCAGCGCCACGCGGCTGGCCTTCAGGCATGCGCAGCTCGGAAGTGCAGCGCGCCCCGCCCACGGGCCCGCTTTGACCAATGGGGACGCGCGCCGCTGGCGAGCTCCCCCCGCGCCCCGCCCCGGGGTGGAGCGTTCCTGCGCCGTGCGGGCTCCAGGGGCGGCCGCAGATGCCCGCGGAGGTGACCGCGTCGGGAGCGCGCGCTGGACGGGCTTTCCCTCCTCCCTGCCCCACGCCTGTTCCTGGTAACAGGTCCCAGGTAAACCAGCTGCCTGCCAGCCCTTGGCCCTGCTCCCAGGGAGCCCAGTAAGGCAGCGAGTGGTCGTGCTGTAGATGCAACTTTTTTTGAAAGACAGATTTTAAAATGTATTGGTACATTTACATCCCATAGCTTTAGCTCATGTATTAGCTTTAGCACTGACTAAATACCATCCACAGTGGCAGTAGAACTAGGTCGTTATCACCTTCGACTCCTCTTTATCAGTAAAGCATAAAGGAAATGGTGAGGGGAAGATGTTACCATCATCGTAAAGTGTATTTGCCTTTCACTGATTTATTGAAAACATTGTAGGAGAATGGTTTCAGACTTTAACTCTATGTGGAAATAAGTTTAGGTTTATAGGAGAGTTGCAAAGGTAATATAGAGAGTTCCTGTTATACAGAATTTTTTTTTGCATTGCTTTGACCACTGTCACATGATTTCCCCCGTGAGGCAGGAGGTCATGGCCACAGCCACCCCAGGGAATGGCTGCACCCAGCCTTGGTCAGCCCCAGACCCCTGCCGTCTACTAGTCAGTGAATGTGCGCACACCCACGTGTAGGAGAGAGAGCAAGGGTTTTCTCGATCCTGAAAGACAAAGTCCCTGTTCTTCTTCTGAGCATGGTTGTGTCAAGATGTGATTCCCAGACCAGCTGCTGCAACTTGCAACCCAGGACCAGCTGCAGGAAGAGCCCATCTGAGTGCAGACCTGGAAGGCACAGGCCTGCGCTGCCCTGCCCCTGGCTCTGTCAGATAACGCAATTTTCTGCTATATTCCAACCATCCCTACTGTACACCATATTGTTAGAAATTCTTTATAAGCATTGTCTTCATGGCTGCCTGATAGTCTATCTAATGAATGTCTTAATTTGTTTAACTAAGCCCCTCTTATAAGACTTGCAGTTTGTTTCTTGTGTTTCACTATTATAAGTGATCCACCTCTGTGTATAAAGCTTTTTTTTTTTTTTTTGTATTTCAGATACCCTCCATGAAACTATTGGATTACAGGACAAGAACCTCTTTAAGCCTCTTGATACATAGGGTCAAACTGTCAGGAGAAGATCACCCGCCAGCCAGTTATAAGAGTGTAACCTTATTACATCAACAGCAGCACTGGGTTTTCTCTCTCTTTCTCTCTTTTTTTTTTTTTAAATTGCTGCTTCTTTGATAATTAAGAAACAGAAGAGTGCTGATTGCATTTCCCTAATTACTGAAGACATGGGCTCTGCCCTCAGTGCTTGCTCGTGGGTCTTCTGCCTCTTGTTATTGTTTCTTAGACTCGGTTGGGAGGAATCTTGGTCCCTATTAGATGCTGGTCCCCAAAAGGGGGCCAGCCCATGTTTGTCCCCCTCCTTTTCTCCTCCACATGACTCCACACTGCTCCTCAACTTTACTCTTCTCCCAGGCGCTGCCTGAGCCCCACAACAGAGGTGCGACTGGAAGTGGCTCACCTTCCTGCCCACTCCTGGCTAAGGTACTGCCTGAGGCACTGCATGGAGGAGGCTTCTCAGATCTTGTCTCTGTTCCTCAGAAAAGCTATGACTGTTTAGTGGTGATGTGGGTACGGAAGAGGGATGCCCACATATATGCCACGTATTTGTCTTCCCACTACAGAGTCCTGCTTACAGCTCAGCGTCACACCTGCCAAGCTAACCCCTGGGCAGTATTGCAGATCAGGGCCTGTCAGAGCTGGAAGAGACATGTTGAGAATGAACAACTCCTAGCAGTGTTTCTTGAGCTCTCCCTAGGCGCAGCCTCCATGCCACGGGATGCCAGAACCCAGCTCGTGACTATGGCATTCAAGATGACTTCCCGCAATGAAGGCACAAGCCGGCTCTAAGGTGAGCATGGAAGGTGGCAGCCTCCATGATGTGGCAATGGTGGCACAAACTCATGGTCTTCCGCTGGCACTTTGCAAAACTCTTTGAAAGAGCAGGCTCTGCAAGCAGGCAGCCTGGGTTTGACCCCAGCTCTGTCGCTGCCAGGTGGTGGCCCTGGGCCAGAGACTCACTCCCTTGGCCTTTCCCATCTGTGATAGCTCTTGTGTCAGTCTTACTCCGTACTTCTCTTTGAGAAACCCTACTGTATTTGTAAACCCCAAGACCATGGCCATCTCGTGCAGTCTTAAAGGGGATGCATGGTGGGCATCCCCTGTGATGGGGAAGGGTCTCAGCCTTGGAAAATCCCAGGGTCCATTGGGATGCTTCAGGCTTCAGGATGACTCACCTCTAGTCAGTGACACAATCAAAACCTACCACTGCCCTTCTCACGGGGCAGAGGAAAAGGCAAACTGTGAGCCAAATAGGAGGGACAGCAGCTACCGTGTGATTTCTGCAAGGCCCCATTATGGTGGATGAGCCTTGCCCCTCCCCAGCCCCACAATACCTTCATCTTGTCATCATCATCATCATCACCATAACCATCACCATTATAATCTGCCGAGCCAAACAGCTTCCACAAGCCCATGCCCAGAAACCTCCCTCTTCTTGGGGTTCAGTGGGACCCCTACCCCTCACATGGACCTCTCCTCCCTTGCCCCCCAAAGTGAGGTCCAAGGACTTAAAGCATGAACACTATCTGGAACATCCGAGAAATGCAAATGTTCGGGCCCCACCCAGACCAGGTGAATCAGAAGCTGCGTTTAACACCGTCCGTGCCCATTAAGGAAACTTTTATGTCAGAGCAGCTTTAGATTTACAAAGAAGTTCAAGCGAGTGTAGAGTTCCCATGTACTCCACACCTTATCCACCTGCCTAATTCTGAGCACGTCAGAGTTTGAGGAACCCTGCTCTTCTCCCTGCTTCCTGTCCCTCCCATTCCTGATCCAACCCCCTCCCCACCCCAAGGTTTAGGCCAACAATAGCTTATCAGCGCTCCTTCCCACTCCCGGGAACTCTGTGATGTCTGGGTGCTCTGAGAGGCTCAGACCACCATTCATGGAATGTCTGCTCTGTCCCTGACACGGTCATACACTTCACATACACTGCTTTGTAATTCTCAAGATATCGTTACAAGGCGGGCACTGTTAACCCATTTATCCCTGGGTGGCTGCAGGCCTGATTCCAAAATCTGGCCCACCTAGATGTGAGTTTCTTGATCAGCCCTCCCATGGGATTTTCTGATCTCTGGGGTTTTGAGGGAGAAGCCAGCCCCGGGACACTTAGGGTCAAGGATTGGTCTCAGTTGCACATGGTCCAGGGTGGCTCCCCAAACTCACATGCCCACAAACACCAGACGCCCATCTGTCCTGGCTGGGAAGGTCTCCCTCAGCTCAGGTGGACTGAATGTTCTGAAAGAGGCAGACTTCACTACCACCCAGCAACCAAGATGTGTCTCCCTGTGAGGCAAAGTAGGGGAAAGGCTGGGAGCAGTGAGACTGAGTGGCCCAAAGGAGAGCTGGGCCCTCTGAAGAAAACTACTGGCCATTTAAGGATTTTACCAAGCTCACCTCTTCCAGGAAGCCTTTCTGAATAGAGGTCCACCCACACTGCTCATGGATTCATTTGTTCACCCAGTGGTGACTGTACATTCTGAGACTTCCCACCAGAAGGACAAGGAGGCATCTGGTGAAAGCATGTGGACTCAAACGTGGTGCCACCTCTCACTAGGTCTGCAACCCTGAACACATCACTTCACCTTGCTGACTCAGTTTCTGCACCTGCAAGATGGGGTTACAGTATCTACTAACTTGCCGTGGCTCAAACATACCCAAGCTTTGTGATTCTTCTCACCATAAACAAGACTACAAAAGTAGCCACTAAAGCTCATGTTCATAAATTCTTTAAAAACTGATAAGGACATGTGGAGTGGGGAGATCTAAAACCTTGAACTTCTGACAACATGCAGACTGAATTAATGTGGACCCCCCTTCTGATACAAACATGGACAAATGCTGCATACAAGCTAATATTCCATTAAAAAATGTCTTAATGCCAGGAGATCAAGGTTCGTTTCCCAGACATGGCACATGCCCGGGTTGAGGGCTGAATCCCAGTAGGAGGTGTGCAGGAGGCAGCCAATCAATGACCCTCTCTCATCATTGATGTTTCTATCTCTCTCTCCCTCTCCCTTCTTCTCTCTGAAATCAATTTTAAAAAACCAAAACATTAAAAAAAAGTCTTAAATGCAGAGCTGACTTTTGTGGAAAGGGAACTCCCAATGCCAGCAACAGACAGACACAAGGACATTGCTCAGCTGGGGCTGATGCTGCAGCTAGTCATGCCTGTTTCCAGCCTGGTTAGAGGTTGGTGGGGTGGGGAGCTGGGGTTTAGTGCCCAGGTGGAAGCAGGAGATATAACCTCTGGGCTGTGCAGATGGGAAGCTGGAGAGGAGACTCTTGCAGAAAGCTAAGACTCTTAAAAAGCAGCCACAGTCTCTGAAAATGGAGCTAGAGAGCTCCACCCACTAGCCCAGTAAAGGAGGTATGTCTCCTCTGCTCAGGGCTCTGAGTGAGATTAAAATGCCTTCTGTGAGAATTTGAAAGCTCAAGCCTGTGCCAGGTGCAGGTGTGGGGCTTAAAGGCATATGGGCAGGCAGCTTCAAGCAGCAACCCCAAGGTGAGAAATTAACACAAGGCCCAGGTGACAGACCAGGGAACCCCTGGAGACCTGGAATGGAAAGCCCAACCACTTTACGGAGCTCGTTCCACCACCTGGAGCACAGGGGACCCCAGAATAAACAACCATGAGCTTACAACACAGAACCAGATGCCAAAGCAAACCTGAGGGAGGAGTCAGAAGACATGGCACAGAGGACTGTTTGCACCCTGAGAGTAGGAACAAGAGAACAGCATAAAGGAGACTACAGAAGAAGTACATTTAAATAGCCACAGCTCAAAGGACAAGAAAATTAATAAAGGCCTGGACACTGTAAAAGCTGCCAGTGTGCAAGAGAATCACAGTCATTGCCTTTAAAAACAGTTCAACGGCCACAGCTAAAAAGAGAATTAGTGAACTGGAAGGAAGAAAGTGTAGTAGGTGGAAAAGATTTTTTTGCATGGAAGCCTGATCAGATGCAGGGAATCCATGTCTCTGAATTATAGGCTAAGCAAGAAAAATGTGGCCGTGTGTGTGTGTGTGCGCGCATGTGTGTGTTGGGGGCGAGCACAGATAACATGGATATGGTGGGGTGGGTCTGTTAAGAGGGGACTGCCATGACCTTGCTATAAGATTATTTCTTATCTGGTAGAACATTTTCAGCATGTTTCACAATTTAGGTGGCCCACTTCATGTATTTTTGACAATTGTATCAAATCTTCAGCAATTACACTTCCCCCCTTCTGGGATGACAGGACCAGATGTGGGGACATTGGGGGTACACAGGATCCCTGTTAATGGCTTGTCCGAGTTCTCACATCTGAGGGAGAGCCTGGACGAGAGGGCACGGCTGGCTGATACGAAAGGAAGAGCATCAGACAGGCACCCCTGTGGCTTCGGCTCCACGTGCTCCCTGTGCTTTACCCTCTCCACCTTTCATCTTCCTGTCATCACCCAACAACCATGGAAAAGGACCATTTTGAAAGGTTGCTGGGAGAGGAATAGCAACTGTACCCCGTCTCCTAGCTCATTCTCTGTCCCACCCGGACCATCACTCAAAAGGAAAAAGCTCCACTAGTTTTTCTGAACTAAGCAAAGTCATTGTGTCTTTTAAAGATGTTTAAGAACAAGTTTTGTAAGACATCAAAGAAAAACATTTTCCCTATGAGCGAGATGCATCCCTTTCAGGAGCAGGCCCCCCGGCCTCTGCAGCAGCAGCGGCGGCCGTCAGCGGTCAGCGGTCAGCGGTCAGCGGCGCGCCCGGGCTTGCTGCCTGAGAGCCTGCGTGACCCCGGGAAATACGGAGCTTCCCTGAGCCTCGGCCTCGTGCCTGACATCGGAGCTCCTGCCTCATGGGGGATTAAGTGAGATAATGCCCACGAAACACTGCTGGGAACCAGAAGTTGCCTTCTTGTGGTGCTTGAGGTGTTAGTGTCAGCATGGCTGGCCCTTTCTCCAGCATGTGGCTGCTGGCGGCAGGAGGACATCGGCCTCACCACCACTCTGCAGGGCTGTGTCCAGGATTTGAGATGGTGTATGCACTGTGCCCACTCAATAGCTGCCCAGGCGGCACTGCCACAGCCCCCTACTACCGCCTCCTTCCTCTCTTAGACCTGCGTCTGCCAGAGCACTCTTTAAACTCGTGAATCATGTCACTGCCCTTTCCCCACCCCAAACCTTCACAGGCTCCCAGCCCGCTTCAAATGGAACCCAGTCTACTTACTGTGCCTAAAGCACTGAGCCCGCCTCTCTCCAACCTCAGCTCCCGCCCTCTTCCCTCATTCACCACATTCCAGCCACACTCAACCTCAGGGCCTTAGCATATGCTATTTCTCACCCGAGAACCCTCCTTCTCTAGCTTTCTGCAAGACTGATCCTCCTCTTTCTGGCTTCTCCTTGGAAAGGTCTTCACTGACCACTCTATATAAACCCTTCTCCACCCGGCCTGTGCTGTCACCTCAACAGCCTGCTCCTTTCCTTTAAGCCCTGGTCACAGTTATGCATGAGGTGTCACTTTATGTGCTTGCTGTCCTCCCTCCCATGGGACTGTGCATTTTACAAGGTGAGGGACCATGTCTGCTTTATTGTCAAGGTGTCCCCAGCACTTAATGCAGTGCCTGGCACAAAATGGGGATCAGCAATCTGGGCTTAGAGGAGTCTTAGAAACAAAACAAAATTTTGTGTATGAACTAATTGGGAGATGAGAATTCTGGCAGATAGAGATAAAAATGCCAGTTCTGATAAAAAGAGGTACACTGGAGGTTGTAGTTAAGCGTATGGCCACAAGGGGATGAGCCCCAATTTGGACTCAGCCCCAGTCACTGGCAGCTCTGTAAAGTTCAGCCACATGCTAAGTTTGTGTTGCCTGGGGGTGGGCTGCCCCTTCCCTCCACCAAGCTCACCAGGCAGGCGGCCACTCCCGCTCTGGGATGAGAAGGGGTGGGGCAGGGGGCCAGGTGCTCAGGGAACATCCCTCCTGATGGGACCTGAGGAGGGGAAGGTGCATTCTCAGTGGATGAAATAACTGAAGGCTCAGGAGACTTCAGTCCGCACACGTGAAAAACTGAGCAAACGGAGCCTTGGATTGATTCGGGGCAGCACAAAGGAGGTCAGGGGGACTTCCTGGAGGAGGCACCAGGTACGTCCTGAGAGAAACAACATAGTTTTGGAGAGGTGGAGAAGGTGACCCCAGCCAGAAGCACATGGAAACCCAGGACCAAGAGCAAGTCTCAGTGTCCCTGATCCAGGCTCAGTCACCACCTGGGGAGCCCCCAAGGTTTCCAACAGGAGCAGGGTGGAGAGGGAGCAGCAGTGTTTGGGAATGAGTCTCCTCCCTGCTCCTGACAGCCGTGGGACCGGCCACATCCCCTCTCCTTTCCAAGCGGATATTCCGGAGAGATCAGGCTCCCTGATTAGGGGATTGAATGGTGGGAGGGTTAGAAGAGCTAAAGGTGCAGCAGCTAAGCTGGGACAGAGGGACGGCGCCAGGCTGCTTACAAACACCAAAAGGAGGAAGCTTGCTGAGGAGGGCTGCCAGGAGGTGACAGCTGACTCAGAGAGGCGGAGATGGCACATCAGCGTCCACACGTCCATGTCTCCATATGCACATGCCCACACGTAGTGTTTGTTTGTGGACGACTTTAGAGTAAACGTCCGGCATACTTAGGAGGGACAGGCACGAACACGCACAGCGTGTGCACACTCGTGGCTCCCCACCCCATGTTTACTGACTAATCTCATCTACAGTGCATAGGACTACAGGCTATGTACATGTGGGTGTGCATGAAGTACATACGGTACAAGTTTCCAAAGATAACATGTCTGTTACACACATGGCATTAGCCATTGTGAGCATATGTGTATAACCAGATCCACAACTGGTGTGTACACATGCATGTGGTGCTTACATACAAACCTCATAGTAGTGCACATATTACAACACACCCATGTAACATATACCTAGATATCAGGTGTGTATGTGGACCCACTCCAGTGTGTCATGTGTGTCCCCATATATCTGTGACCTAAAAATCAACCCAGAAAGGAAGGTAAGCAGGAATAGACTGTCCCTGAGAAGTGTCACAGGAGTGCGGTCCCCTCCCTCCTGCTGGGAGCACACGCTATTTCTGTGAACAGCTGTAAACAATGGCTCTCCTCTCTCCAGCAGCTGCCAGCATGAACGGGCAGGTTCCCTTCTAGAAGCAGGGGATGGCGTCACAGCCAGAGGGAACAATACGTCCCAAATGGGACCTGGATGAGACGGAAGCCCCCGTCTATAGGAGGAAGCAGCCCTTGGTCCAGACAGGGACTTTCTGAGGCTGCTGGTGGCATAACCGAGCTCGCCCTGGTGCTGTAGTCTCATCCAGCAGGGAGGCCGGGCACCGCCACGGGGCCTTGGCCACCGAGGCTGGGGAATCCCTGTCCTCCCTCCTTCTCCACGGCCCCCTGGCCTCCAAGACTCTTAGTCAGCAGCGGGTTGAGCTGTTCCACATGGACTCTCATAGGATAGAAGTGCAAGCAGCAGGCGGTGCAGTCCACAGGCAGGGCCCCAGGCAGCAGCCAGCTTCTCTAGAGAGGGGTGGCCATCATCCGTCTCACCCAGACTTCAGGGCTGTTGGGAAAATGGGCCACAGCCCTGGTTCTTTCTAAGACAGTAACTAGAGCCACATTGTCCAGGAAGGGACTCTCAGCCTGTGCCAGCCCTGCTCACTGACAGGGGCCCAAGGGTCAAGCTCAGAGGGAAGATGTGGCCAGATGGACTTGGAGCACTGTCCGGCCTGAGTGCTGCCTCCTTCACCACTTCTTAGCTGTCGCTTTAGCTTTTCCTAATCCTACTTCTGTAATGACACCCGTCTCAGGGGCTGGTGAAGAAATTAAGCAGCATGGTTATGATCAGGAAGGAAAGTGATTCCTTCCTGGATTGGAGAGTCCTCCATAAACGCTATGTGACGGCAGAGACCAAGACAGCAGGGCTGCCTGAGCTCCTACGTGTGCTTTCCTGCACATGCAAATGTTCATTTGGGACACACAGGATGTGGCGATCATTACACAAATGCTTCCATCAACCCCACATGCCCCTGGGGTCCCCTCCCACTTTGACTCTGGACTCGGCCCTGTGACTTGCCTGGGAGTGAGACATCAGCCAGCACCATGCCGCAGAGGACTATAAGTGCTTGCACAGCGGGGCTGGCCCTTTGGGAGCACTACCGCCACCGTGTAGGAAAGCAGGGCCATCCTGTGGAGAGCCCGTGTGGAGGGCCAGGTGCTCCAGCGACAGCCTTAGCTACAGGCCAGACAGGTGAGTAAGGCCATCGTGGGCCGTGAGCCCAGCTGAGCCTCTACATGACTAAAGCTGCGTGAATGAACCTGACAAGACCTGCCCCACCTGCGGAATTATGAGCAAACCCATGCTTTCAGTCACTAGGTTTAGGGCAGTCTGTTACTTGGCAATAGGTCACCGATACACAGGCTGTTAGAGGCACCAGAAATTCTGCCCAGTTATAGAGAAAGTTCATGGCAGAGTGGAGGGGAGGTCTGAAGCCCCCAGGGCTCTTCCTGCCTCCCAGGCCCCACATCTGTTCATCCTGTAGAGCTGGAAGTTTCAAGGGCCCAGAAGGCAACGCTGCTTTGGCAGGGGTCTCAGAATGGTACCTGCGCGGAATAGTAAACGGAACTGGTACTCCGGAATAGTGGACGCGGAAAGGCTTGTGGGGTAGGTGACAGGATTCAGAAGAGACAAAAGGGGAAACTACCCCCTTAAAAAGAGCAATGGAGCCCGGCTGGACATGGCTCAGTGGTCGAACGTGGACCTAGGATCCAGGAGATCTCAGTTTGAGTCCTGGTCAGGGCACATTCCCCGGTTTCGGGCTTGATCCCCAGTCGGGGGCATGCAGGAGGCAGCCGATCAATGACATCTCCCTCATCATTGATGTTTCCATCTCTCTCTCCCCCTCTCCCTTCCTTTCTCTGAAATCAATAAGATATTAAAAAAAGAGAGAGAAATGGATACTGAGGGCTTGAGCCTTGGGGTCAGAGGGAACTGGGGTCAAAACCTAACTGCCCTCTGCCTAGTGCGTTCCTTTGGGCAAGTTATTTAATCTGGTGAGCTCAGTTTCCACATCTCTAAGAGGCGGAGTTGTGCCCTCCTAGCAGAGACACCCTGGGCAAAATGCCCCCCTCCAAACCCGGGAAGCACGCAGGTAATTCTCCTTCTGTCCAGGCATCTGCTCCTCCCTCGAAGGGCTTCTAGGACAGGCAGCTGGGCAGCCGCTTCTCCAGGGTTCTTGCAAAGATCTGAGCTGTTGCACCAAGCTGGTGTGGCAGGGACACAGGGTCTCCTGCAAGGGTGAACCTGGAAGGGGAGGAGGGAGACCAGATGGGAAGAGGAGGCCCTGCCAGGGCCTGTTTTCTGTCTGTCTGTCCAGAGTGCCTGGTTCAAAGGCAGCTGCAGCCCTTCAGAGGTGCTGATTCCAGGACCCTTGACTCTGTCAGCAAGACCCCTGGCCGCACCCTCTTCACCTTTGATGGCTGACCTGTGGCCAAGAGGTCAGACACGCACATCAAATAGCCATGCTGCCTCCAGACTAGCGAGCGCCGGGGTCCCCATCCGCCAGGCCTGGAAGAGGGGCGCCGATGCCGGCTCCTCCTCGTGCTCACATGTCTGCGTGGGGATCAGCCACTTCTAAGTGAGCACCTGGGGATCCCTCCTGGTCCCCAGTCATTCATTTCGTTATTCCATCAGTCTCCCAGGATCTGCAATGAAGTGCCACCAATGGGGTGGCTTAAAACCACAGCGGTTTTTCTCACACCGCTGGGGGTCATGGGTCCAGATCACGCAGCAGGGCCACGCTTTCTCCGAGACCGGGCAGATCCTCCCCCTCTTCCTAACCTCTAGAGCCCATCACTGCCTGGAGCACCGCTCCAGTCTCTGCCTCTGTTCTCATGTGGCCTTCTCTTTGTGGACCTGCCTCTGTGACACTCTCCTCTTCTTATAAGGACAAGAATCCTATTGAACTCGGCCACCCTACTCCAGTAGGACTTCTCTTAACTTAATTATATCTGCAAAGACCTTATTTCCAAAAACAAGGTCGCATTCACAGTTATCAGAAGTTAGGATTTCAACACACCTTTTCAGAGGACACTATAGTAAGAAATGTATTTAGCACCTCTCTGTGACAAGCATAACAAAAAAATAGCAATATCATCATCATCATCATCAAGATCTTCCTTGTCCTAGAGACCATCCCCAGCATTTTACATATATCGATGACCCAAATCCCCATGACAGCCCCGTGAGTAAGTATGGTTGTCATCTCTGCTTTACAGTAGAAGACACGGAGGAGCACAGAAATCGTCAGTGGTCCAAGGTCACGTAGCCGAGCGGTGCAGCCGAGTCAACCAGGCTGACCACGACCTCTGCGGCCGCCTCCGCCCGCAGCGCTGGGAGCTGGTGTGTGGGCGCCGGCAGGGGCATAGGAGCCGCACCCCTCTCCTCGTCGATCATCTTGGGATCTGGCCGCAGGTTTTTAATTTTGAATGACACAGGCTGGCCTTCGCTTTTGTGCTGCTTCCTTAAAGTTTTCCTCCCTGGACTGAATAACCATCAGAGTGACAGGTTCCCTGAAAACATACTGTCAGGTGGACCTGAGCCTCTCTGAAGAAGGAACGGAGTGGGGTGCTGCCCTGCTCTCCCAGCCATGATTCTCGCATTTCCTACAGCTGGGCACAGGTGATGTGAGGCACAGACCCTGCGCCTGACCCCGCGTCTCACCCCACACCTGACCTCAAAGTCCGTTGATGGTTAAATCGGAGAGAAACTGAGGTCACAGAGTTTGGGACTCGTCCAGAGTCGGAGAGCACGTTGACCCAGGGTGAGGATGGGTCCCAGCTTTGCCTCCAGGGCCAGGTTCTTCCCAGTGCCACCCACCACCCCACCCATACTACTTGCTCCTGGAGGGGATAGTCACCAACAGTAGACATGTATCATTTTTGAGAAATCCCTTGAACAGAGACAGGAGGAGGCAGCTTGGGGACAGCTCACTCCGGAGGTTAAGGCCACATTTGGGGGTACAGTTGCCTGGCTCTTCGCAGCTCTAGCTGTGCCCGCCCCCACTGCCATGCCAGATGTCTCCTGGAGACAGCCCTGCGGTCAGCCTTCAGGCCAGGGCAGGACTGATCTGCTGCCCGCCCCCTCGGACAGGGATTTCACACCCAGGAAAATAATTTCCTGGTAAGGAGATTAGAAGGCCTTGCTGCCCTCTGGAACAGGATGGGGCCAGGGTGAGGCAGGAGAGGAACAGCGGGAGAGGCCGGGGGGCAGGAGGGGGCGCGGGAGGAAGTGTCACTGTCAATCAGGGCGCTGACCCATCTAATCCAGCCTCCTGGCTCTCCTGATCCCAGGGACAGATGCCGGGTAAAAAGGTGCAAACTCCGCGGGGCCCGGCCCTCCCTGCAGACCTGCAATACGGGCCCCTCTGTGGAGAGTGGCTTAATCTTGCCAAGAGCTAAGCCTTCCAAAAGGCACTTTCAGAGGCCCCGGGCATTTCCGCCCTCCGTGCCTCACGTGCAGGGCTGCAGTCAGGCCGGCACGGCGAATTTCCTTCAGGCCGGTGACTCATGCACTGGCGGGGGCTGCGATGGGAGTGGGGGCGAGAACCCGGGTCTCACCCAGACCCTGTTCAGGCCTCTGGCCTCACTCACTCATCCATCAGCAAGCACGCACTGATCTAACGTGTGCCAGGATCAGATGGGCTCTTGATCCTGAAAAGGCTTGGTAGGTATCTGCACAGGATTACACCTTCGCCATTCATTTATCTGTCCATCCATCCATCTGTCCAACTGTTGTCCATCTGTCTATGTGTCCATTATAGACTGGGCTCCCAGGTTGACCAGACTCTGATGCAAAGAGCAGTGGCAGCAAGCCTCACCCACGTCCTGCCCGGCGGACCAGGGTGAAAAGGTCACCTGACGAGCTCTTCACTCAGCCCCCTTCAAGGCAACTTGCCCTGCCTGTGGGACTAACTCACCTATCCCAAGACACTGCTGGGCCCTGAGGTGTAGTGTCCAAACTGGCTTTGACCACTAGGCACCTGTCCAGAAGAGGCCACAAAGAGGACCAGCCGAATGCTGAGGGCAACAAGGAAGCTGCAAGGAGCAGGTGGAGGAGGGATAGATGCCCGAGCAACCGGGGCACAGCCCTCCTTTCAGTGTTCATTTGGATTTTCCAGGACATTCACTGGTGGTGCCAGTGGATAAAAGGACATTGCAAGGCCCTGGTTGGTATGGCTCAGTTGATTGGAGCCCTGTCCCATGCACAGAGAGGTTGCTGGTTTGATTCCTGGTCAGGGTACATGCCTGAGTTGTGGGTTCGGCCCCTGTCGAGGCATGTACCGAAGGCAACCAATAGATGTTTCTTTTTTACATCAATGTTTCTCTCTCTTTCTCTCTCTCTCCTCCCCTCTCCCTTCCTCTCTCTAAACATGTTCTCAGGTGAGGATTTTTTTTTTTTTTTTAATTAGGGGAAAAAAGGGACATCACAAGGGCCATGGAGTAGAGTGTTCCGGGTCAAGAAGGGAGAGGTTTCTGAGGACTGTGGGGTACTTGTGGGAACAGAGGGGTTTGACTTGAATTTGGGACTGTCTGGGAAAACTCCAGATGCCTAAGTGCTACAGATATCAGTGACTGACCTGCAGCAAAACTATGAAGTCGGTGCCTTGTCTCTGATCTAGATTCAAGCTAACAAATCACATGCTTTCTGGGTTGCTCTGGGTGACAGCGTATCTCCATGGGGGAGGTGGGGAGAGATTGAGGGAAGTGACAGCAATGCTATCCCAATGTGCTCAGAGCCCATTGAAAGTGACCTGGGGTTCCCCTAGGACAGTATTAGACAGTGTTGGACGACTGCCCTGCTAACATCGCTACGGAGTGGCGGTTAGGGTCACAAATGCTGCCACTAGTCTTCCTGGGTTCAAATTCTGTCTCCACTAGTTGAGTGACCTTAGGCAAATTTTCTTAACTTCTCTTTGCCTCGGTTTATCTATCTTTAAACTGGGGATAAGATTATGTGGGTCTAGCCCAGTCTGCATGGCTCAGTGGTTGAGCGTTGACCTATGAACCAGGAGGTCAGGGTTAGATTCCCGGACAGAGCATGTGCCTGGTTGCGGGCTCCATTCCCAGTAGGGGGTGTGCAGGAGGCAGCCAATCAATGATTCTCTCTTATCATTGATGTTTCCATCTCTCTCTACCTCTCCCTTCCCTTCTCTGAAATCAATAAAAAAAATAATAAAAAATAAAACATTTTAAAAAAAGATTATGTAGGGTTAGTTCCCTTTCTGGACACATAGTAAGATTGCACTTCTCTATCAACCCCTTTGCATAGACAACCTATACTTTTAAATGGGCTTGGATGTTCCAAAACGTAGTCTTCTTTCCCTACCCACTTTGAACGTAGGTGTAGCCTTGTGACTCATTTTGGCCAATGAAACGTAAGTGATTTGCCACATCCCCCCCACTCCCACTGCTCCCAAGGACAGCACGAAATGACCAAGAAAAGCAGATCTACAGCACATGCAAGAAATACACGTTTGCTGTCTTATGTCACTGAGATTTCGAAACTGTTTGTCACCATGGCATAATTCAGCCTGAAGGGACAGATACATTTAGCACTTCCATGAACTGAATTACGTCCCTTCAAAATCCATATGTTGAAGCCCTAACCCCCAATCGGGTGGCATTGGCAGGTGGAGCCTTTGGGAAGTAATTGGGTTTAGATGAGGTCACCAGAGCGGGGCCCTCATGATGGGATTAGTGCCCTTCTAAGAAGAGAGCAGAGTGCTGGCTATCCACCTCTCTCTGCGTGCACAAAGAGGAGGTCACATGAATACACAGCAAGGTGGCAGCTGTCTGCAAGCCAGGAAAAGAGTCCTCATCAGAACCCAACCATGCCTGCCCCCTGATCATGGACTTCCAACTTCCAGAACTGTGAGAATGCAAATCTCTGTTATTTAAGCCGCTCAGTTATTTTGTTATGGCTCAAGCAGATTAATACAAGTACCTTGCTCAAGGTTGTGCAGATTAAATGGATCTCATATAAAGTGCTTAGAGAGGTGCCGAGTACATGGTAAGTATTATATAAGCATCCGCTATTATTTTCATTTGCTTCAGAAAAAGGAATGGTCCTGAATAAAACTGGACTAAAGAAAGGTGAGGTTTGTGTCTTTACCTCTTCTGCACGTTTCCCACCCTCATTCTCCCGAAACTTCATTCATTCAGACAATCACCCACTTAGCCACGCCCTGAAAGAAGTGGCACTTGTTCTAAGCTACAAGGACAAGCAGGACTTCTGTGGACAGGAGCAATCACAAAGGGCACTCCAGGCAGAGGGAAAGGAGTGAGCAGAGGCAAGGCGAGGAAGAGGGCCACGCAGCACTGCAATGCTTCCAGAGTCCCCAAGCCCACAGAGGACTCCCCAGGGGAGTCCTGGCAGACAGAAGTGCCTCCTCGGGCACCCCCACCCCTCCAGCCCAGGGTCGGGGAAAATGACTACTCCTGTTCCACCTCATGCAGGCATCATTTACATGACATCAAGGCTTTTGGACTCTCTCATCTCAAAGCACATGCCATCAGGCTCCCATACAGCCAGGGAGAGCTATTTGAGGGCAGGCCTTTGAGGGTGTTGCTGGGTCATCAGCTGGCTCTGCTGGACAGCCTGAACCTCCAAGCAACTGTCTGCCAGTATGGGGGGTTCTCAAGGCTGCCAGGATGGATTCCCCTCAGGATGGGCAGTGTTGGCACAGGGGGTGCTCTGAAAGGGGGGCTGGATGCAGGGAAGAAACCAGTGGGGAAGCAAGCCCATAAAGACAGCCCCAGGCCTGTCTCTAGGGCACAGCAGACCCCTCTGCACCAGAGACAGGGGAGGGCAGAAAGCCCCAGCACCATCAGCCTAGGTGGACCCGAGTAGATGAGAATGAGAGGGAATGGGCATTTATGGGGGGCATTTCTGCTTACCTGATGTGGCCTCATTTGCTCTCCCCAAGTCCTGCAAGGTGAGTACAACTGTGCCTGACCTCCAGCTGCAGACACTGAGCGTGGCGCCTGGGATGTTCAGGGCTCATCAAGTGTCCCTTGGCTGGCTGAACAGAGGGTGAGCAGGGGTCTCCACATGATCCTGTCTGGCCAAACACAAGAAGAGTCAGCCTGGGTGTGTGGGGTGTGGGGCAGAAGGGACTCAGAGAGGAGAGCCCTGGGCCTGAAGGCACACGACCAGCGCTGGACACCATTACTCCATGTGAGAAGCTGTGAGGCACAGGAGCCAGGGTGGCTTTGGGGTGACATAGCAGCTTCCAGGTACAGCAGACAGATGAAATGGACCTGAGTACACCTCCCACCCCGCTCTGCCACTTAACAATGATGACTTTAGGCAAGTGGCTTAGCCTCTCCAAGACTCAGTTTCCTCATCTGTAATCAACGGCGCTCATCTCCTTATAGGTTGTTGAGTTTAAGTAAGACAATGTATAAAATGTCCAGCCTGGTGTGTGGTCTCCGGCCGGTTCTTAGGGATGTCTCTTCCCGTTTCTCACAGCCACGTGCCCTTCTTCTGCCTGCCTCCCTTCTCCATCACCGGGAGGCTGCAGCCAGCAGCAGGACACAAGAGTACCTGAGCGTGTAGAGCAGAGCTCTCGGCTGGGAGTGTGGAGATCCAGGACACTCTCAGCGTTGCCGTGGCTGATTACATGGCACCTGTGAGGATCACTTCCCCTTTCCTGGCCTAGTTTTGTTGTTTATAAAAGGGTGGAAGTGGGCAGACCCTGGGGTCTCTTCTGGCTGTAAGAGAAATTAATACCACTTGTGGGTCCTGGGGACACAGCTTTTCAACAGGCCATAAAAGAGACCTTATTCCATAGGACAGGACCCTTATTTATCCAAACATATCCATTCTTTCCTCTCCCAGAGCAATGAGTCACATGGATTGAAAATTACATTTCCCAGGGGCCCTTGCTGCAAACTGTGGCCATATAACTAACTTCAGGCTAATGGAAGTGTCATATGACAGTGTCTGGGGACACACCTTGAGACATCTGTGTTCTCTTACTCCCTCCTCCTTCCCCTTCATTTCTTCCTTCTTCCGTTTCTCTCAGTGAGCTGGAATTGAGGGTGGTGGTTGGCACAGCCATTTGGGCATGAAGTGTCCTTAGGAATGGCCTGACAAAGAAAGAAGCTAGAAGGAGCCTGGGTCCCTGAGGACTTCAAGAAGAGAGCCGCTAAGCCAGCTGGGACCACCTACCTGTGGACTTTCATATGGCAGAGAAATCAAATTCTATCTCTAAAATTACCCAACAGAATATGTGCATAGTCTACACATAAAGCACATGACAAGTGCAAACAGGAGGCCGTGAGCACTGCAGCCTTCTAATTACTCCGCACAATCTATGAGATCCTTTGGAAAATCCAAGTGGGCCTCAGCAGGTGTGTGTGCGTGTGTGTTGGTCGCCTGAGGACCCATCTGCTCTGAACTAAACAGAGAATGCCTTCTCCCAGGGTGTGAGCACGGGCCAGATTTCCTGATCGCTGCTCTTCTGAGCAACCCAGTAAGTCGACTCGTCACCGTCACCGTGTAGCATGGGGCTGGGGGCTGGGGGCTGGGGGCTGAGGGAACGCCGGCTCCTCTTCTCTGACTTGCATTGTAGTTGGCCCTGAGCGCTAGGCGCCCTCTCCCAGCTGATGCTGCTCATTTACTTCTCCTGAGCATCAGCCATGACCACGGGTGCACAGCAAAGGCGGGGTGTCTATTAATAGAGACAATGCTTAGCGATTTATGTATCAAGGTCATGTTTATTCTTCCATTGTCAATGGTGGTCATTATTTATTTGAAATGGGGCCTTTCCCATTTACTGGGCAGCACTGCTATAAGTAAGAGCATGTTGAAGGCTTAATAATTTTCATACGGTCGGGACCAAAATCAGAGGGCTGAGGCTCCCTGTGTCAGCAAGGAGAAGGGTCTTCCCACAGGGCTGCTGGCCCCACATCACAGAGAGGGAAGCGCAGCCACAAGACAGGAGAGGGGATGGTCAGAGAGCACCCGGTGGCCTCAAATTAGGCTTCAGCTTCTTGTCCCAGACAAATGACCTTCCAGAATCCCAGGGGGATTTGCAGATGTGAACTCAAATCCCCCTCAGGAACCTCAGAGAAATCAGAGAGAGCTGGAGGTGAGGTACATGACCAAATCTGTCATCCCCCCAATGGGAAGCAAATACATTTTATTGTCTATAAGTAGTGCGAGGCAGTGCGGTGTTGGGGGAAGAGAACAGGGTTACAGTATTTGGAACAAGAAAGAGCTGGGATCAAATATCTACTGGTTTGTGTGACTTTGAGCAAGTCCTTAAGCCTGACTTTCCTCGTCTGTGAAATGGGGATAGTAACTGTACCCCACAGGCTGATGCTGAGAGTAGCATGAGATGACACATGTGACTTTTCAGGAGGGCCAAAAATATATCCCTTTGCTTCTCCTTCCCCTATAAGCCAGCTAAAGTCTCTTCTGAAATGTGGAAGAGGGTTTGGAAAGAATTTGAAAGGAATGCGTTTCCCTGAGAGAAGGTTGCGACAGACTTCAGGAGTCCGCGGAAGTGGCCAACAGAAAGTATGTTTGTTTTAAGAAGTTTATTTACAGGAGTGTCTCATGTTAGAGGCTCTGGAATCAGTGACACTGTCCCCCTGGATCGCTCGCAGTCGCCACTGGGCTCGGGGAGAAGGGGGAAAGCGCAGAGGGTGTGTTGAAGCAGGTCACTGGAGTTTCAACTGGCTAAACGACTGCATCCAGGGAGTAAGACTGCGCGCCTCGCATCCAGCAGGTGGAGGTCCCCAGCGGGCGACAGTGCTCTAGTCTGCTCTGGTCTTGGGACATTGTTATCAAGCAGTCAGTAAAGACCTAGAAGATGTGCTTATCAAGTATTCGGGTGACAGAAAGAGCTACTGAGTAGAAGACAAAAGTTATCAGGCCTTCTGTAAACATATTTTTGCCTGATCCGCACAACAGCTCAATGGTTCTCATTTCACATTTGAGGAAGCTGGGGCTTGGATGGGTTAAGTGACTTGCCCAAGGCCATGTGGCTAGAAGTAGAGGAACCTAAAATGGAATGGAGGCCCTTCAGAGCTTGTCTTTAAGTCACATGTGAAACCAGCTCCTTTGGGTGCATCCAAAATGCTCAGGACCCTGGAGGAGAAGGCAAAGGAGTGGCCACTGTCAGACTTTGCTCACCCTTCCATCCAACCAATATCCAGTGAAACCCTGGTACGCGCCAGGCACCAGGTCCTGTTGATAGAGAGGAGACAGAGTGTGCAGGAAAATTGTGCCCTTGGGGTCCAGGGAGAGGAAGGGCCCTGGGGGGAAGAACATTACACCATTCTCGAGAAGATGAGTTGGGTAATTTTAGAAGATGGTGAGATAGCCAGACTTTTACTGAGTACTAAGCGTTGTTCTAAACTCAGCAGTCCTGTGAAGTAAGTGCCATCACTGCCCGTGCTCACAGGTGAGAGGACCTGCGGCACGGAGGCTGAGTAGCCCGCGGGGCCCGGGCGAACGGGTGGCCCTTTACCGTGGGAGCCTGCATAGCGCGCCGCAGACGCAATGGGGCTGAGAGGGGCGCCCGCCAGGGCCACGCAGGGCGGCCACCGAACTCTGAGCAGGGTGGTCAGGGCAGACCACCGCGTGGGGGTGGCGTCTGCGCTGCGAAGCCCGGAGCGAGCAGCGGGCAGACCTGGGGTGGGATTGGCTGTGCAGGCTGAGGGGCAGAAAGACGCCAGAGTGGGGCCAGGAGTCAGGTGGACGGGGGGCGGGTGGTGGCAGACTGTGCAGGTGATGCAAAGAGCCTGAACTGTCTTCCCCACCGTGAAAAGTCCAAGTGGGCGCTCATGCAGGAGAGTACTGGTCGGGGTCCATTTTCCACTGAGTACGGGTGCTCCTTGGGGAGCCCCAAGACCCGAGACACACCCCTTCTAAATGGGGCCACAGGACTTGATAGCCTCTGCGCAGCCCTGAGCCCAGCCCACGGCCTGGTGTTGCTGCCTCTCCCTGAACTTATTTCCTTTCCCTGCTTGTTTTCAAAAGCTCAGACCCTGACAGGTCTGCTGGGGTCCAAGACCTGAGTGGGTGCCCAGGTGAGCACAACCCAGGGCCTAGCCTGGTCCGCTCAGAGCTCAGTGTACGTGGGGGAGTTTCCCGATTCTGAGGGGGGGCCTGGAGGACGCATGGAGGCCTCAGTCCACAAAGTCAGGGCACGAGTCGAGAGCCAAAGGCCTTGCTAGGCCCATTGGCACAGGAGTGGAACCCACCAAGATGGGATTTCCTAGAAGAAATGTGACACCCTGCCGTTGGATTCAGAAAATCATGAGAGTTAGGGAGGGGGTGAGCTTCGGGGGGTGAGGGTGCAGGAGACAGGAGAGTAGGGAGGTAATGAGCCCAGAGGGTGCCCCAGGGACCTCAGAGAGTCAGGGAATGTGGGAGAGTAAGGAGGGATGACCAGGGAGAGATGCGAGCTAAGAAAGGCGGGTGGGGGAAGGGGAGCTGGAGAGGGGGTGAAGCCAGAGTCAAGGGAGGGAAGAGGGAAGATGAACTGGGAAGGAGAGTCAGCGAGGAGGGGGAGTGAGGAGCAGGGGGAGCGAGGGGGGGGAGTGAGGAGGAGGGGGAGTGAGAAGCAGGGGGAGGGAGGAGCAGGGGGAGCGAGGAGGAGGGGGAGCAAGGAGGAGGGGGAGCAAGGAGGAGGGGGAGCCAGGGAGGAGGGGAAGCCAGGGAGGAGGGGGAGCTGAGGAGGAGGGGAGTGAGCAGGAGGGGGAGTGAGGAGGAGGGGGAGTGAGCAGGAGGGGGAGTGAGGAGGAGGGGGAGTGAGGAGGAGGGGGAGTGAGGAGGAGGGGGAGTGAGGAGGAGGGGGAGTGAGGAGGGGGGGGAGCCAGGGAGGAGGGGGAGTGAGGAGGAGGGGGAGCGAGGAGGAGGGGGAGCTAGGAGGAGGGGGAGCGAGGAGGAGGGGGAGCGAGGAGGAGGAGGAGTGAGGAGGAGGGGGAGCGAGGAGGAGGGGGAGCTGAGGAGGAGGGGAGTGAGCAGGAGGGGGAGTGAGGAGGAGGGGGAGTGAGGAGGAGGGGGAGTGAGGAGGAGGGGGAGTGAGGAGGAGGGGGAGTGAGGAGGAGGGGGAGCCAGGGAGGAGGGGGAGTGAGGAGGAGGGGGAGCGAGGAGGAGGGGGAGCTAGGAGGAGGGGGAGCGAGGAGGAGGGGGAGCGAGGAGGAGGAGGAGTGAGGAGGAGGGGGAGCGAGGAGGAGGGGGAGTGAGGAGGAGGGGGAGCGAGGAGGAGGGGGAGCATAGGGGGGGGGAGCTGTCTCAACAAAGGCAGTGCAAGGACACTGCCCAGGAATTAGGAGGGCATCTGCATGCTTTGGGTGTCCTGATAATGAGGGGTGACAGGCCACCAGGGCAAGCTCCTGCTTATCCATGGGTTTACTTGTTCCCCTTTGCCCCCAACGCATGGGGACTCCTGGGAAGCGGGCTCCGCTGGCCTTGTCACTGCCTGGCCTAGAGAGGCCCCAGAATGGAGAGGGTGCAGGTGCACATTTGGCGCCCTGGCTGGTGCAGCTCGGTTGGAGCGTCCTCCCAAACACGGAAAGGTCTCGGGTTGATCCGGCACTTACCTAGGTTGTGGGTTCGGTTCCTCAACCATTGGGGCACATACAGAGGCAGCCGGTTGATGTTTCTCTCACACATCGATCTTTCTCTCTCTCTTACTGATGTTTCTCTCTCTCTTTCTCTCTCTGAGGGAAAAAAAATTGCTGATGGGGTAGCCTGAGGGAGGTGATGGTTCCCATTTTGTGCGATGTGCTATCAGGCACATAGCCATCACCGCTGCTCGAAGCTTGCTGACAGGAGACAGGACTTCTCCCTACTATTTTTGCAACTTTTTGAGTCTATAATTATTTTGAAATAAAAACTTAAAAGACAAACAAAACCCCTCTTGCTGTGGGTCCCATGCAACCACCTCCAGTATTAAGCCTGATATAAAAACAAGTTCTGTTATGAGAGTAGCAGTTTCTCAATTAATTCTTAAAAGAATGCTTTTGGGAGCTTACTTAAATTTATTTATTTAGTACACTTCATTATATGTTTTTTTTCCTTAGCATAATTTTATAAAATAGGGAAAAAATGTAATTTTTTTCTTTCTTCTTCTTTTTTTTGTGTGTGTGTTCCATCTTGTATCCTTAATGTCTCCTCTCAACTCCAAAGTGCCCAAGAACTGTTAATTTTTTTTGTGGGCTCCAACTTGGAAAAAGCTGGCAGCTGCTGTTGGAGGTGGGACATTACCTGTGGGGGACCCAGCCCAGTCAGGGACAGGACCTCTGAGAGAGGGGATGTCCCTGAGGCTGGGCTGAAAGTGAAAAGTGGGTGGTGTTGGGCGACACTGAGAGGGGTCGAGTGGGTGAACTCAGGTCAGAGTAGAGTAGGGGCTGCCAGGAGGGAACATTTGTAGCCAGGAGCTGCGGGAGGAAGCTGGGGCCAGAGGACTGTGACCTCAGGAGCGCCAGGGTGCTCTGTGACCAGCAGAGTGCCTGTCCAAGCAGATTCTCTGGCCCAGAAGAGACGTCCTGTCTTCCCTGGAAGAGGTTGCTGTACCTCCCTCTCACTCCCAGCATTTCAGGGAGGGAGCTGAGGGCCTGGGGCCCAGGATAGCACCCAGCACCCACCTCCTTCTTCTGACACCCACACTGAGCAGCTGCCACCGCCCAGGCTGTGAACAGCATCGATCTGAAGGGGTGGGGGGCCCTGGAGGGCACTGCCTGCTCCTCCCGCCAGCTGTCAGCTCTCCCTGCCCGCGGGCCTCGAACTGGCCCTCGGCCGCCTGGGGAGGCTCGGATACCCGGTGGCCCTTGGCAGGGGCTCTGGTCAGGTTGGCTGTGTGGTCAGTGGCCAGAGGGAACATGTCTGTCTGACAGGTCCCCAACCTTCACCCAAGCCCGGTCTGAATGGAAACATTATCACAATTTAATTACCTTTCACAAACGCAGCCTGAGAAACCCCACTCCTTGGCCGCCTCGCCAGCCTCGAATGGAGCCAGGGGTGAGCGGAAATGGTGCTCCCCCAGGGCCAGGGGGTGCCCCCGGGAGCTGCACACACGCTAATGAAGTTTAAAAAGTGACCCGGGGGCCCTGGGCCCACACGGGGCCCAGCGGGCTCCCCCCAGCAGGACCGCGGACTCCAGGGCCAGGCGCAGGCTGTGTTTGGACGGCCCCAAGGGGTGTTCGCCCCCCTCCTTTCTTCTCTCCTCTTTCTTTTTCTTCCTTTCTTTTCTTTTCTTTCTTTTCTTCTTCTTTTTTTTTTTTAATAAAACGGGAGATAAAGGGTCCTGCCAGGAACCATTGTCTTCCAGAGTCTAAAGTGTTTGAAATTAATTTATCCGCTTAGGATGGTGTATAAATTTCTCATTACGAGTGTCAGCGATGAACAAGAACCCGCTCGGAGCGCTGTCTCGGGCCCTTGCCAAGCCGCGGGCCCGGGTCCCTGGCGGAGCCAGGGCGGCGACAAAGGGCTTCCCACAGGCGGAGCGTTAGCTATGCATGCTTTCGCGTTGCCCGGGCTCAGCCAAAGGCCCTGTGAGAACGCCACGTCCACACCGGTTTTGTTATTCCGCACAGATGCCGGCTCGCTGTGTATTTCCAGCTTTGTGGAGCGTAATGTAGGGTGCTGGGGGCTCTGCTGTTGTCAGGCATGTGCTTTTTTCCTTCACCCTCCCCACCCCTTCTTTCTGCCATCCACCCCCAAATAGCTGGGGCAAGGGGAAGTGGGGGGCAGCAGGGGACGTTCTTGGAAGGGCTGGGGAAAGGTGGGGGAGGGGATCAAATGAATCGAGTCTCTTTGAGGTGTGTGTGTTGGGAGGGAGGGTGTGAAAACTAAAGAGAGGAGAGGGGAGGGGAGGGGGAGGTTAAGCCCTGGGAAAAAAATGGCACCCCCTTGGCCCTTGTTGGGCCCGACTGCCAGCTACCCAGGGGCCGGTGGCAGGCAGAAAGAGCCGTGGCCCAGCCAGGCTGCCAGCCCTGCTCGTGGCTGTCCTACACCCCTCCCCCAAGATCCCGTTCAGAGGGAGGGGTCTTCAGGGCGCTCCTGCCATGTGTCACCTAATAATTCCTAAATGCAAATGTCAACCCAAGACTGCAAGGGCTGCCAGAGGTAGCAGGGCTGGGACACAAACCTCGGCCCCTGATGGTCAGGTATGCTCGCCTCCTGCTCCTGGCACCTGGCAGCATCCTCCCCTCCCTCCAAAGTCCAAGCGCCTCTGTCCGCTCTGGTCTGCCCTGTCTGTGGGCTTATGCCCTGGCTTCTGCTCAGGAGCCCCAGCCAGGTCTTCTCCCTCTAGGAGAAGGCAGCAGGGAGGCAGCCCCAGGAGCTCAACCAGGGTCCTGGGTGTGGCTCAGTAAAGCATGGTTTTTCCAGGGGTGACCAAGGTAGGGACAAAGCTGAGAACTCATAGGGCCAGGCGGGAGGACTGGCCTGGGAATCAGGAGATCCAGTTGGAATCCTGCTTTCCTCACCATCTCCCTGAGTGACCCAGGCCCAATCCCACTCCTCTCTGACCAATATGCTCTCTTGAGTACATAAAGGACTGGGTCCTGGGGTTTACCACATAGCCTGTGGTTATGAGCTCCAAGAGGATGGAGAAAGGAGGCAGGCCATGCTGGCCATAGATGCCATTGACACTGACTGGAGTCCCCATGGCCCGAGAAGGTTGGGGGTCTCCCTCTTGGGGCCTTGTGGGTGACACTGCCTGCAGAGTCTACCCCAGCCCCTGAGATATGTGTGCCCTCTTCTGCCACAGGGTCCTCTTCCTTGAGGATCCCGGCTAGAGAGCTGAACATGCTTAGACCCAGGGGCCATCTCCAAGAATCACCAGTCTCATTTGATGAGCTTGCTCACAGCCTCCTTGTGCCCAGCCACCGAGGGCAGGGCCTCTTGGAATGGCTGTTTGGGATGCCTGGCAAGTCACCGACCCTGGGCATTGGGCCAGCTTCCAGCCCCTGAGGAGGTGGCCTCATTAAAGGCCTCATGGTCCAGTGGTCAGGGCATTAGACTGGACATCTGGAGGCTTGGGGCCTGGTCCAGCTTGCTGCTGCTTTGCTGGGTGACCCTAAGCAGATTACTTGGCCTCTCAGTGCCCCATCTGCCCCCTGCCTCCTCCCTGTCTGGCAAGGCTTCCTGGAGGGAGTATCAAGGGGGGGGGCTCACAGAAGCCCGGATTCTGCAGCACCTCCGTTTAGCCTTTCCATTAATGCCAGGGTTCAGCAGGGACACACAGGAACCCTTCCTCGGGCTGCCACAAGCCTGCCTCAGAGGGGAGAGCTGTGGGGGGTTCCACAGCATCTCAGAAAGGAAGGATAATCTCTCCTTTTGCAGATGGGGAAACTGAGGCCAGGGCACACAGCTAAGTTCTTTGCCACTCTAAGAACTCAAGCATCTATCCTCTGGCCTTTCTATTTCTCCCCTGAGCTGTTCCTTCTGGTCTCTCCTTCCCAACAAGGTCCCCAGGGTGACACTTTCACCACAAAGGTCTAATCCTGTCAATCCCTGCGTCAGCCCCACCCGTGACCTCTTGTCTGCCGGGCGATCAAGCACCTCAGCAGGCATCCGGGCCCCCTTTCTCTGCAGCCTCCCCCATTGCCTTCCTCTAGCCATGCACAGCCCAGGTTCCATGTCACCAAGGCAAGGTTCAGGCCCACCATGCACAGACCCCAGGCCCTGCACTTGCAGTTCCTCCCCCCTGGGGGGCCTCCTCCACTCTCTCCTGAGTGAACTGATGGCCCTTCACTACTGCAGTGAAACATCCATTCTGCCTGACACCCGCTCCCAGCTGTCCCCGGGGATGCAGCCTGCACTTGCCTCTTGCAGCATGAGGCCATCTCCACCAGCGCACTGCCCATCTGGGACACGGCTTCCCGAGGAAGACCTGCCTCCCAGCCATATGGGGCCACAGGCTAGGCCCAGGGCTTGGCGCGTAGTAAATGCCAGTATCCTAACTCCACAAGCCCCCTGCCTACTTTCTTTCCCGCCTCTCACTCCTTCAACTACCAGCAAACAAAACATTTAGAAACTCTGTCCAAGGAGCTGTGGCACACCAGGCCCTCCCTATTGCTCAGTGGCCGCACCACTCCCCATGCCCCAGCCTGCAGGGTCAGACAGGCCTGTCCACCCTAACTCATGCTTTCTGGTGTCTGGGTCCCAGCCCAACATAATATGCTTCCTGCTTACTGTGCCTTACTAGTGTTAAGTAACACACATATATGTATATGTGTATAATTTATAATACCTGTGCATACTCTTGAAAACATTGTTACTCGGTTTCTAGTTGAGGAAACCAAAGCTCAGAGAGATTAAGTGGCTTGCCTGGGGTCACACAGCTGGAAGAGGCAGAGCTGGGATCTGAGCCCAGACCTGCAGGCTTTGAAGCTCATGCTCCCGCCCCCACCAACACCTGCTCTCCTCCCTCCCTGCCAAGGGGGCTGCTTAGAGGCATGGAGTCAGCTGAGTTGCTCAAGGCAATAAGGAATTTCCTGGGCGATCCCATCCCCTTAGGACTGGCGTTTTAACCAGTCTTCAGAGCTTGCCTCATAGTGGAATTTCAGACATCATTATTGTCTAATGTTAGCAAAACTTCTCTCTATCTCAGCAATATACACAATGAACTTGTGAGGGTTAACCCTCTTCCCATCTTTCTCCCCTATCACTCTAATTATTATTATTATTATTATTATTATTATTATTATTATTATTATTATTTGTATTTTTAAACTAAGCATTTCAAGAACCATGGCTTGGGGGCAAGAGCCAGGAATGAAATTGTAATTAAAATCCCTAAGGCTTTAAAATATCAGCTCTTCTCTGAGTGCTCTCTAGATTCAATACAATCCCAAAGTCTTAGCAAGATTTTTAAAAAAATAGAAATTGACAAGTTTGTTCAAAAATTTTTATGGGAAAATGAGGCACTGGAAAAGCCATGACAAGTTTGAAAAAGATCAAAGTTGAAGGATTCATGCTCCCTGATTTCAAGACTTACTCTACAGCTACCTTAGTAGACAGTGTGTTAGTGACTAGAAGATAGACACAGATCAATGGATGGGAACAAATAATACAGAAACAGTAACACATAGATGTCAATTGCTTTTCCACAAAGATGTAGGCAATTCAATCTTTTCAACAAGTGCTGTTGGGGCAATTGGACATTCATATTCAAAGAGACAAATCTGGATTCCTACTCATATTTAAAACAGAAATAAACCCAAAATAGACCAGAGACCTACATGTAAAACCTAAACTCATAAAACTTCTAGATGAAAGCATAAGAGAAGGTCTTTGTGACCTTGGGTTAGACAGAGAATTCTTGGATGTGACACAAAAGAATAATCCATAAAAGAAAAACATAATTAATACACTGGATTTCTTCAGAATTAAAAACCTCTGCTTTGGGGAAATCCCCAGGGCTCAGTTGCCCAGCAGGAGCCGAGCCTCTGCCTTGGTCCATGGCGGGATGAGGCAGGGGGCCCAGTGAGTCACATGGGTCAAGAGCAGCAGCAGAGGGCCAGAGACGGTGGGCACGGTGGGCTGGGACAGGCTGGGACAGCCTGGGAAACCTTTCCAACGATGTACAGGCTAATTAACCTTTAGTACGACACTAAACTTCCCTAACCTTCAACTTTCTCATCTGCAAGCTAGCTGCCCCTGGAAAAGTCACTTTGAGGAACAAATGAGACATGAAAGTACACGCTCAGAAGTTTTGTCTCCTTTTACTTTTCTTTCCTCCCCTCAGAGAGGATATAGACCACGTAGGGAGGCAGAAGGCATGGACGCGAAAGCCCTAGAAAAGTTTCTGCCGAGTAAATCGCCAAGAGGGCAGAGCGGGAAAGTCGGCCTGCGACCTCGCCCTCAGCCACTGGCTGTCCTCCGCAGGAAGCCCGGATGCAGCTCATGGTTAAGGGGTACACAAGGAATTCACCCTCTCTCCAGGGTTGTTGATGGCTCTAGAAGCCAAGAGTGAAAAGTGTGCAAAGAAGTAGGAGAGAGGGGATGGAGGGAGAAGAGGGGGCGCGGGAGGGAGCAGAGGGAAGGAAGCAAAACCTACGGCAAACGCAGGGGGTGGGGGCTGGAGATGACAATTACAGATGTGAGGTGACTGCAAAGGAGCTCAAAGGTAATAACTTGACTACTGACTGGCTCATCTCAGGCCTCAGCGCCACGCTTCTGCCGAGTTGGAGCAGGAGCCCTGTAGCTACAAGGGGTTCCTTCAGTTCAGGTGCAAACAGCCCTCCTGAATCTCAGCAACAAAGTCTTCGTTTAGTTCAAAAACTGATAGTAGAGTGACACATCAATTCTCATTTAATTACCGCCAGGCCAGGGGATTTTGTATTTTAGAAAGTGTTTGATGAAAAACAGATACAAGAAAAACTTTTGGCTTTGAAGGGTTATGGGTTACACATAACGTCAGTTACATGGGACTCTTCACTCCCCTAGGCATGCTCCCCCAGGAAGATGGGTGCCACAGTTCACTGAGTGAGGGACTCGGGAGCTTCATGAAGGGTCTCAGGGGTAGAGTCTAGCAGTTTCTACAGTGGCCAGGAGCATGGATTAGTGGAGAGGAGTGGAGGGCTCGCACAATCACCAGATATATTTACTTGCATTATGCATTTAAAAGGCAGGGGTCTCCTAGACAATTTCCATCAACTCAAAAAGCATGGAATGAGCCTGTTCTCTGTTTGAGTTCCAAGCCAGACCCTGGGAATAATCAAGGCTTGGGGAGTCCCGTCCTGGAAGAGCTCCCCAAAATAGGCCTGTAGAAGGGAGCTTCCCACCTGTCAGCCCATCCTGGTCTCATCAGCTCAGCATCTCTAAAAGCACCAAGGGCCTGGTCATGTCATTCCCCTGATAAGGCCCATCAATGATTCGCCAGCATCACTTTATTATTGGAACAAAATCCAAGTGCTTATCCCAGCTGACAAGGCCCGAGGAATTGGCCACTGCCCACATCCTCATTTCCCACCCAACCTCCCCTTCAATTTTAGCTCCAGTCAAGCTGGGCTCATCCCAGCTCCTCAGCACTCCAACCTCTTTCCCACTTTAGCCCCCTGCCCCGGTCTCCTGCACATCCCCAGCATATCCTCCAGTCCCCACATCACTGCTGCTGTCCTGGGGAGGCTTCCTGTGAGCCCCTCCCCCAGGGCACACATAGTATTTCAACTTCTTAGCATTTAGCACAATTATGATTAGATATGTAGTTGTGTAATCATGTGTTTAATTTCTATCTCCTCTCCCAAACTGAAGGCTCCATCAAACTGGGGACCAGCCTACCTCCTACCCAGTGACAGCTTCAATGTCCACTCAAGCTGATGCTGAGAAGGGACACATGTTTGTGCAGTGAGTGGACAAGTAAATAAATAAAGACTCCATGGGGGCCACAGATGGGCGGGCTGGGTGGGGCTGGCCCTCCACTGCAAAGTGGGCTGGAGTGGCCCGCAGAGCTGGCTCCACCTGGCTGCGCGCCACAAAGAGCCATCGAGTCTGCTGTGGACGTGTCCAGATTCTTCTTGTTCAAGAATGATGGAGCCCTCAGCCCCGAGGCTCTGAGCGGGCCCAGGTCTCCCCACATCACTGGTCAGTTTCCTCATCTCGCTCACCTTGTGGCCAGAAGCTCATGTCTTCCCCATGTTAAAGCCGTGATTGCTATTTGCAGAGTCTCTGTCCCTCAGGTTGTTCTCATTTCTTTTTGGGGGGTTTTCATCTTGATAGCTTTGCTTCCCAGTGTCTGCTGCTTAGCCCTACACCCATGTGGCTTCTGTCTGCTCACCAGACCCACCCTTTACTTCAGAGGCTTTGGCTGAGGGCAGGGGATCAACCCCCTTACTGGGGTCTGTGTGGGAGGCTCTGATTGCTGTGTCCTGTTAGTTCCCTCCGATGCCCACCCTGTGCTTCCCCACAACACCCACTCCCCAGGGCTCAGCCTCAAATGCAGCATGCTGCAATGGAAAGAGGGGCTGCAGATTGAACCCTCACTGAGCGCTCTCAGGCTGGTCACTTAACTCAGGCTCAGTCGCTGTATCTGTTGATAGGGAGTTAACAGCAGCCACCTCATAGGGGATGGAAGACCTAAAGGAAACACCTAACCACCCCTTGCACAGTGCCTGGCACACAGCTGGTACTTCCTGAGTAGTAGTCCTTGCCCTTTACACACCCTGGAGGGGTAGGCATTATGGTCTCAGGTGACAGGCCCAGGGGTTAAAGCACACCCCCACGGCCACCTGCTTCCCAGCAGTGAGTTCTTTCGGGATGGCACACCCCTGTGGACGGGCGTAAAGCGGGGTTGGGAGGCTGCTGAGGTGCAGTCCTCAGGCCTCTTCAGAACCCAGCAGCTACAGGAGACTGTATTGCAGGAGACAATCTTGCTGAACAGGAACACTTCTGCCAACAGGCCGGAAGCATTGATGTTACCATGAAGATGGATCCTGGTGCAAACAGAGCCACTTTCCCGGATTGCCCCACCTGGGCACGGCGCTGCTCTGACCAGAGATGCCCACAGGCTTAGACAGCCAGCAATCTGTGTCCCTGCACTGCGCCTGGGCACAACAGTGGGCACATCAAGTCACAGCACGTCCACCTTATTTGCCAATCTGTTGACTGTGCCCCCTGGCCCTCAAATCCCTATTCATTGTGTGGTAAACATGTTACCTAGCAACTGAGTGTCAATATCAACAAAGGCTGCGATGAAGTTGTTAATCTGGGCAAGACTGACAGAGGGCCGAGGTGCTCGCTGCTGGCTCCTCACTCATTGTCTGACACTTAGACGGCCCACGAGGATACCGAGGCTCAAAGGACTGCACATCTCCCTCCACTATGGAAATTAAATGAAGTGTGCGTCTCAGGCAGCGAAAAGGCCCTGGCACTGGCCCGCCTGGTGATGCTGGTTTTCGGTTTTTCTTTCTTCCCCACAGTGCCTTAGCCCACAGGGTAGAGTGTTTCCTCTGAAGGCAGTGATCGCTGCTAATTTTGGAAGACTCGCCTGTCATTTGTTCTGTTCGTGGGGCTCCAGGTTGGGTGAGGAGGGCACAGCTGGCTGTGGACCCAGCCCTGTGCCAGCGCAGGCCTCCGTCGGCCATCCGCAGTGGGATGCGGCTGAGCACGTGGCAGGCAGGGCGAGGGGCAGCTTGTTCCTCCTCCCTGGAGCTCATACTTCCCCGGAAACAGGCTATAAACAAATACAGAAATAAGGCCGAATCTAATGCTATGCAGGTATCTGGCGAGGAGCGTTTCAGCAGGGGAGGGGCAAGTCAAGTCCGAAGGAATGTTTTGCTTTTTGTATCTTCAAAGAGCTGCCAGAAGCCAGAGTATCTGCATGGCTGAGTGCGCAGGGCCTGGGGGGCCGTGGCGAGGAGTCAGAGTTCATCTAAGGGGATGGGAAGCCAGTGGAGGGTTTCTACCGTGTGGTGACTTGATCTGATTTCCACCGTGGCTGCTGGGTGGAGAAATGAGTGCAGGGGCCTGGTGGAAGCAGGGAAGTCATGTAGAAGGTTCTAGGAGAGACCAGGTGAGAGGTGCTGATGGTGGCATTCCTTCATATTTCCAGAAGGCACACCTGAGGCTGTAGGTGGAGGAGTGGAATGGGCCTCGGAGGACTGAGCCTTGAGAGGTAGAAGTGGGGTTGAGGGCTGAGCTCCAGGCTAAGCCTCTGTTCTTCCTCCCTGTGTCCTTGGAGGACACCTCACCTCTCAGGGCCTCGGTTCCTCATCTGCTAACTGAACTCCTCTTTGTCCTGTCTACTCTCCAGAATGCTGAGAGAAGGGATGGGGGGACCGTGAATTTGGAGTAGGGCAGAATTGTGTTCTAAGCCTGACTGGGTGTTCTACTGGCTGTGTGACCTTGGTCAAGCTGTTTAACCTCCCTAGACTCAACTTTTCTCTTCCTTAAAATGAGCTAATGGCATCTACCACAAAAGGTGCTCAGTCAGTGTTTAATTGTTTGTTCAGCATACATTTGTGTGTGTGTGCTGGGCATCGTGCTGGGCATCAAGATGAGTAAGACCTGGCCCTATTTCTCTGGAGGCAAGAAGACTGGCTCCTCCAGAACAATCACAGTCCCAGGTCTGGCCCTCATGAAGCCCGGGCACCGTGCTCTTGCCTGGGGCAGCAGCAGTGTGGGGTCCGGTGGAGGAGTGTTAGGGTGGAGCAGTGGGGGCTGGACTCGGGTTCAGAAACCCAGGCGCTAGCAGGCTCCTGCCCTGATTTCAGTCCTTCCTCCTCTGGGTCTTGGTTTCTGCACCTGGAAAATGAAGAGATTGGATTGGATGGCCTTTGACTTCCTTCCAGCCTCGGGCCCAGGGCAGGAGCTAGGCAAGGATAAGCCTGAGCTCGTCGACATAAGATGCCAAGCAGGGGAGGGACCAGAGATGAGGCTGGGGAGCAGAGGCACCAGGAGGTAGGAGTGCACCCCAAAGGATGTTTTCCTTACAATTATGGGGCACATGTAGCACTTTGGGACTCTAGCTACCAGCCCACATGACTCGCTCTAACCTGCCCACACGTGGCAAAGATGGTACCAGTCTCAGTACAATTGGTGACAACTGTACCCAAAGGTCTGATGCCTTCTTCAGCATGCACTGAAAAAGGGTCCACTGTCCCTGCCCTCTCTCCCCAGGGCCTCTGATCAGGCTTGATGGGGGTAGTGAAACCAGCAAGAGTTCAATGACATTTGATGGTGAGGCACACGAGGGCTGCAGGTGACAGACTTGGTGACTAAGATTCTTCAGTGGGCCACAGCAGTGGGCCAGTCTTACAAGGTGGGCACCAAAGGATAAATGTAAACTTGGGCTGGAGATGCCAGGGAGAGGAGAAATCAGGTCGGAGATTATGACAAAGGTGGAGGTTGTGAGCTGGTTGATTCCCACCCAAGTCAAAGGTTTCTCCTTTTGATGTGAGTTATACCCCCTCCCAAGGGTGGAAGACAGGAAGGTGACCCCTGTACACACCACGGGAAACACAGACAGAGCATTTAAAGCCAGGACCTCCTAGTATGGTTCAGAGGCGAGGCCCGGGTGTGGGGGGAGAAGATGCCTGGAGAGGGAAATGGGAAACCGCAGGCCCTGCGCCTTGGGCTGCAGGCACAGTCCATGGCAAATTGGGCTCTGTTGGTCTAGCAACCAAGGAGGAAGGAAAGCAGGAGAGACCACGGTTATCCTCTGGAGCTGCAGGTGCAGCCTAGTTTTCCTGTCCATCCAGTGGGGCTGATATTACTGATCGTGGGCATGACTGTGAAGGGTCCAGAGGCCAGGAATTAAGTTCTCCTCATTCTCTCCCAGGCCCTGGGGTAAAGCAGGTGGCTGCCCATGGTTGAGGGAAAGCAGAGGGATCTGGGAGGGCAAAGCTTACAAGAGTTGCCGTGTGGAGGTGCCCCAGGGGCCCGGAGGTCTGGGCAGGCCTGCCTGACTAGCTCTGGGCTCCTGTCCTGCTCGGAGGGGCAGGCTGGGCTGTGCAGGTCCTGAAGCGAGAGGAGAGGACAGCAGGTCCGAGATGGCAGCCCTCCCATCCTGATGCTGTTGTTTTACTTATTGAATCCCAGGGAGAGAAGGGCAGGCAAGAAGGGGGTGCTGGCTAGACGGACAGGAGGAGGGTAGACAAAGGGAGAGAGGGACACCAGGATGGGGAGCTCAGAGGTGGCTCAGAAAGGAAGGGGGAGTCAGGTGGAGGGAGCAGGACACAATGGGGAGGGCCGCGGGCAGGCTGCATTAACAGTTCCCTGTCCATAATGCAGGGTGAGGGCTGTCACTCCTTCCTTCCTCCCCACCTTATCCAGCATGGGCTGGGAGAGCCTTGAAGGGGGTCACTGCAGGGACCTGGAGCCACACCCCAACTTTGCCCCATCTGTTTGAGCAAAGAGGGCCTGCAGCCACCACTCGTTCTGGCTCAGGCCTAGGTCTCCCTCAGCCTGACTCCCCGAGCAAGCCCGGCCCCTGCACAGCCCCAGTTATGGCCCCACTATCGCCAGTCTTGGCCTTGGAGCCCAGGTTGCCTCTTTGTTGAGTCTGTTTGGGCCCCTATCTGGGGCCTTGCCCCTGTCTGCCTGGGTCAGAAGCTCCAAAGGGACCCATCCCAGCCATCACTGACCTGCCCCTTGGCTGCCCCCACTCATTACACTCTGTCTACTCCCCATTCTGTCCCCAGCTGGCTGCCAAGTTTGGGGGCCTACTGACTGTGCCCCCAGATATATAGATGATTAAATATATACCCATGCATTACTTTCCCTAGAGTGTGGGTTAGTGCCCAACAAATGTTAGCTACTGGCTGCATTTTAGTCCAGTTTCTTGACTCTGCAGCCCACTCTCCTCTAAATGAGATCCACGCAGCTTCAGGTACCTGCTGATATGCTGCACCCAGCAGGCGCAGCCTCCCTCTGGGGCTTTCTTGCCAAAAATCCACAATCTAAGCATGAGGAAACATAAGACAAACCCACATAGAGAGACACTGCTACAAAATAACTGAGCAGAACTCCTCAAAAGTGTCAAGGTCACGGAAGAGAAGGAGAGACAGGAGCCTGTCCCAAATCAGAGGGTCCTGAGGAAACATGACTGCAAGATGCTAAATGGGATCCTGATTAGATCCTGGGACAGAAACAGGATGTTGTGAGGTAACTTGCAGAATTAGAATAAAGCTTGCAGACCAGTTAGCGTCATCTCTGCCATGTCCTGGTTCGCCCCTCGTCGGGGTTCGCAGGGCGTTAGCGCTAGGGAAGACAGGGTGAAGGGTGTGTGGGAACTCCTGGGACTATTTTTTGCAACACTTTTTCAAGTATGAAATTAGTTCAATATAAAAAGTTTAACCGGTAGGACTAATGCTAGTATCTATCTCACAGGTCACTGAGGATAAATGCAAAGCACTCAGAGCAGCACAGGGCACCAGCAGACTGTCATCCCTGCCACCTGGCAGACTAAGGCCACAGCTGTCAGAGCCGGGAGAACACTGGGCCAGCTCCCTCCTTCTAAAGAGTCATTCATCTGTCTTCCTACCAAGCAAACTTCTAGAAAGCACAGAGGATATGGCCAGGGCAGGACCCGGCCCCACCCCGGCCACCTGGCTCCAGGGGGCACAGGTAGGTGTCAGTGACTCCCGCAAGGACCACGAAGGTGCACAGGGCACTGAGGACTGAAAGGAGGTCCGCGGGGACTGGCATATGTGTGATGGCCCTGTAAGCCTTGTCCTGGGGTTATCAGGCTTCCTTGGGCAGCGACTCTGCCATCTGAAGTATGGTGGAGAGTTAGGCTGGGAAAACAGCACTGCGAAGGCCCAAGGCCAGAAACAGCCAGGAGTGAGGGGAGCCCGTGTGGCATGAGTAAGGAGCTCCGAGAGCCAGGCCTGCGAGGAGACTGGTCCTGTCCGTGGCACGGGGCGGCCTAGGAGCGATGCCGAGGCTGCTTCCAGGCTGGCCCCAGCGCCCCGCCCTGCGTGTGCAGTCCCTCACACTACGGGGGCAGCCACACATCCCCAAACACGGCTACATTTCAACTGTAAAGAGAGGCCCATCTTGCAAATTCGTAAGCACCTGGGCTTTGTGCCAGCATGAAGGATTTTTTTAATGGAGAAAAGGTATAAGTTCTAACTCTATCAGGTAGGACTTGGTGATCTTAAGAACAGAGTGGATCTGCCAGCTTTAAGAAGAAAAGGCGCCTTGGGGTTGTCACCATGAAAAGCAGGGCATGTCGCAGGCAGATGGCAACAGCGCCTTCTGTCCACTGGCACTGGCCTGGGCGCCCAGCACGTTTTCACAACATCTTTGCACCTAGCCTGGGGGGTGGGCTCCAGCAGATGCCCAGCCCCTGCTTCACAGGCTAAGCAATGGGGAACTGAGAGCCAAAGCAGACCAGGGCCTCTTCATGCCCAAGACAGGGCTCGCCCACCAAGATGAGCTGGGGGGGCTCGGTGCCCTTCACCCCCAGGGAGAGGGTGGAGAGGAAGGCGCACCAGTGTGCTGGCCAGACCGTGCTGGTCCATCGGTTCATCATCTACAAACCTCACTCTACTCGTTAGGAAAATGGGCTACAAAGATCCCCCTCCTGGGCAGTGATGAGTATCGGCCGTTATATTTGTGACGTCTCGATGTCAGGCACACAGAAGGCTCTCACTAAATGGAAGTCCTCCTTCCTCACCCGTCTATAGGAGGCCCTGTAAATGTAGCCAAGGAGCAGACTCCGGAGTCTGACCCCATCCATTCATTACTTCCTTCGTGCTGACACCGCATAGCCCGCCTGGGCTGTAACCTGTGGCAGTGCCAGTGGTATCTACTCACACTTACATGCACTTACTACTCTCCAGACACTGGACCAAGGGTTCCACACACGGGAAACCCCTGATTCTTCATAACGACTCTAAGAAGTGGGTAAGATAGTAAATGGTAAGGGTGCAAGTCGAACCCAGGAGGTATGACTCCAAGTGCCTGTCCTCAACTGCTGCACTGCCCCCTGTTGCCAGCGAGGACAGCAATGCCACCACTGTAGGCTTGAGTTGTGACTCCCAGAAAGATACAGAGAAGTCCTAACCCCCAGTGCGCCAGAATGCGGCACTTGACTAGAAAAGAGCCTTCTTGTAGGTGTAGTCAATGAGGTCGCAGGTGGAGCCCAATTCTCTGTGACTGGCATCCACATAGAAAGGGGAAATTTGGGCACAGGAACAAGCACTCAGGGAGGAGGCCCTGTGAAGGAGAAAGCAGAGATCCAGAGGATGCTCCTACGGCCATGGGACATCGGGTACCATGAGTGAGCCACGAAGCTAGGAGAGAGGCACAGGACAGATCCCCCTCGGAGCCACCAGCCGGAACCAGCCCTGCCCACACCTTGATCCCAGACTCTGGCCCCCAGAATGGTGAGACGGTCCATCTCTGTTGTGAGGCACCACTTGGTGCCCCAGCAAACTAAAACAGCTGCTATAGTCTTTCCATGGCACTTTCCAGAACACTTCCCCATTTCTCCAGAAATGCCACGGAATTCCTGTTAGACAGACTCATAATCTTTTCGGTGTCCTAGACTAGTGATTCTTAAATGGAGGCAACTTTGGCAATGTCTGGAGACATTTTTGATTGTCACACCGGGAGGGTGCTACTGGCATCTAGGGGTAGAAGCCGGATGCTATTCGCCACCACACAGCGCACAAGGCAGCCCCGCCACAGGGGATGATCACTGACAGTGCAGAGGCTGGAGCCCTTTTGACAGCCTGCTGAGTTACTGTGGATCTTCTCCTCGGGAAAATATCCAGCTGCTAACGTGCATTTGCTCAGTTCTCACACACACACATATATATACACTCACAGAGACATACATATACACTCATTCACACACACTCGCACGCCCTTCTGCGTCAAGCCCCAGGGGAATACAGAGTCCCAAGCACCCTAGGTTAAGAACCCTTGTTGCTCTGTAGATAAGGAATGATGCTAACATAGTTAGAAGCCAAGATTTTCAGCATAATACAAAAAAAAAATTTTTAAAAAATACAACTTTAATATAATACAGGCAAGGTTAAAAAATCCTGTAATCTTCAACTTGAATTGAATATTGATATCAACTTATGATATGTTTTCCCTTTCCTGAAGAAAACACGGACCACCCAGATCTGTCCACTGGAAAGTTCTGAGTAGCACCAGCCCAGAAGCAATGAGCCCACAGCCCCAGGCCTGGGTCTCCAAGGAACTGGGAGCCTTAGAGAAATGGGTTATTCTGGGTCTGTGGTAAGGAAAACATAAGATAAGCTAACCATCATGTCATACAAAAAGCAAAGAATTTGTCCCAAATTTCTATAGTTATAATAGAAGGAACTAACTCAAAATGGTTCTTATTGGCCAACAATGGAAAAAATTTATCATCAAAAATAAAAATGGCTAAGATGGATTGAAATAAACCAAATATTGAGCTCATATTGATAGCTTTAAAAACTCATTTGTCACCTTTGGAAGATGATAGAAAACCAACATATTATATTGAAAACCTTTTTCAAACTGTTACTTTAAAAAGGAAAGGCTCCAACATTTACTCTGCCTTTTTTATACACACTTGAGTCCAGGGAAATCATTAATGAAGGACAGAGTTGTTACGGAATAACTAATTTCACCTAGAAAATGCAAAGGGAATAGTAGGATATCACCACTTTGCACATCCTAATAAACAAGGGGCTGGCGTGGCTGTTAGACCATGAACTGAAGGGCTGACGGGAAGTTTGTGGTGGGCAGATCCAGGCAGCACCTGAGCCAGCAGATGGGCTGTGACTTTACAGAAAGAGGCTCAGGCCTGTGCCTCATGATGCGATCTAACAGGAAGCACGTGGCACTTCTGAGAGGTTATTGCGAAAATCTGAATCCAAATCTGGATCTAACTATACATATAGGAAATACAGGCAATGGGAGACTTGTTAACCAACAACATGGTGATGTAATTAGCAATTGGCCAGACCCAGAACATGGGAAGCTCTAAGGACAAATGACCTGAGTTTTACTTTTGGTTTTATTTTTTTCCAACAAATAAGTGGCATTTAAAAAAGAGGGTGGGAGCCCGGCCTGGCGTGGCTCAGCGGTTGAGCGTCGACCTAGGATCCAGGAGATCACGGTTTGATTCCCGGTCAGGGCACATGCCCGGGTTGCAGCTCGATTCTCAGTCGGGGGCGTGCAGGAGGCAGCTGATCAGTGACTCATGATTGATGTTTCTCTCTCTCTCCCTCTCCCTTCCTCTCTCTGAAATTAATAAAAGGTATATTTAAAATAAAGTTTTTAAAAAAGAGGGTGGGGGAAACTGTAATAGATTAAATAGATTTAAGGAGACATGTTACCTAAGACTATGTGCAGACCCTGTCTGGGTTCCGATTGAATAAATGGTGGTAAAAGGCATGTGTGGGGCAACTGGGGAAATGTCACTGAATGGATATGGGATGAGTTAAGGACTTCTTGTTACGTTTTTAGATTTGATAATAATGGCACTGTGGATATTTAAAGAGAGCCCCTATCTTTCAGAGATTCATGCTGAGGTATGTGTGGATGAAATGACCCAGCAGGGGATGGAAGTTGGGGTTGGACACAATAGATAATTGTTAAAGCTGTGTGGCTGGTGCAGGGTTCTTATACTCTCTCTACCCTTGTATATGTCTGAAAATTTTATAATAACCCATCTTTAGCAAGGACACTGGGCTGGCCATCCTCTTGAGCGTGGGCTGCAGCTCCCCCAGCGCCTGCACTATTCTTGCTGGTGACTCAGTGGCTCACACAGGACTCCCTGGGACACCACATCCTCAGCCCAGGACTGGTGGTGTCTGTCAGGAAGTCTTTCTGGAAGAGGTGGTAATGACCTGAGCCCTAAAGTGAGTGTTCTCACGGGGGGGGGGGGGGGGTGATGGGAAGGCCTCAGGCAGCGGGCCCCAGCAGACCCCAGGGGTGAAGGAGGTGAGCACAAGGGATGCTCAGAGAGGTGGGAACACACTGCACACACTGGAAAGGTGCAGTCACCGCAGCCTGGGGAGGGACCGGGAGTGGCTGCGGAAGAACAGGAGTTGGGGGAGGCCCCTGAGGTGCTGGGGAGGAAGATGGATGCAGGAGGTGCTCACTGTTGGAGGTGGGGTGCATGCGGGGAGAACACGGCCAAGGTCATAGTAGGTAACCTGGAAGTTGATGCGGAGAGGTGGGGCTGGAGCCCAGCCGCCCAGCAACTTGCCTGGGCCTCCCACCACCCTCGGTCTCTCGCGGTACAAAGCGCAGGCTGTTTATATGCACTGAAGAGTCTTTTTTCCCTCCTGAAGATGCCAAACAAAAAGTGAGGCACCCTGCTGAGCTTTCTGCAGGAAGCAGGGAGCTCACAGTGGGCGGAGCAAGGCGATTGGTGTCTCCAGGTTAGGTTAGAGGCAGCCAGGGTCTCCGGTGGAGCAGATGTTTAAAAATAAAACAGAGCCACCTGAAGAAAGGGCCGTTCTCACAGGAGTATAGTGGTGTCCTGAGGTTTAACTGTGCACTTCCTTAATGGCCAATGAAATTGAGCATCTCTTCATGTGCTGATTTGCCGCTCATATATCTTCTTTGGTGAAATGTTTGTTCACATTTTGCCCAGTTGGGGGCTGACATTTGTTTCCATATTTCTGATCGTAGGGGAACAGCACTTAGTCCTTCCCTAGTTTGATGAGTTTTTAACACGAATGGGTGTTGGATATCATCACCTGTTTTCCGCTTCTACTGAGATGATCATATAATTTTCAGTCAGTTGATGTTCATTTTTTTAAAAAATATATCTTTATTGATTTCAGAGAGAGGAAAGGAGAGGGAGAGAGAGAGAGGCAGAAACATCAATGATGAGAGTCATTGATCGAGCCCGCATCCAGGGCATGTGCCCTGACCGGGAATTGAACCCCGATCGCCTGGATCCCAGGTCAACGCTCAACCGCTGAGCCACACCCGCCTGGGCAGTTGATGTTAATTTTACGGATGGAATTTTCTAATGCTAAATCACATTGCATTCCTGTGATAAACCCCATTTTTACATATTGTTGGATTCAATTTCATTTAAAAATTTAAAGACTTTTTGCATTTATGTTCATGAGGGATAGCTCTGCAGTCTTCTTATAAGGTTTCTGTCTCCTTTTGATATCAATGATCTCATAGAATGAATTGAAAAACTGAAAAATATTCTTCTTTAATTTTCTGGAAGAGTTTGTGTAGATTGGTACTGTATTCCTTAAACTCCAGTCATTACTCACTTACTAATCACTATCACCTCCACCATGATTTTTGCCATGTCAACATTCTCTATCCATATCCACATGTTTACCTTTAAATAGACCCACTTTTAAAAATTCCAGTAAAGGTGTTTCATAAGAAAACTTTATATCCCCACCACAAATAGAAGCCAGTGGCATTTGCTCCTCTAGTTAGTCGCCTTACCCTGGACCCAGGAGCCCTGGGATGGGCCCACAGAGGAGGCCCCTTTCCAGCTGTCCAAGTCCTAATTCACATGTGCCACAGGGTGGCCACATAATGGAGAGATGTGGCCCAGAAACAGCTCCCATCTACTCATGGTGGTGGCACTTACTCAGAGGGGGCTGGCTATTGAGACAAAAGCTGTGTGCTGCTGAAATTACCCTGTGAACACCAGCAGTAGGCATAGTGAGCTCTGAGAAACGCTGACCTAGTCCCACGTCTCCATTCCCCAGAGGAGGAAGCGGAGACTGAGCATGGCAAAGCCACCTGCTGAAAACCACATGAGGAAATAGTGGCCGAGCTGGGTTAGAACACTGTGACCTAACTCTGTCCAGAGCTTTCTGCACCGATGATCAGTTGGTCCCTCCGATCCCTTCTTGCCCTGCTCTGTACCCCAGCAGGGCGCTCTCTGTGAGCACATCCCCTGGGCCCCTTGTGTCTGGCTCCCAGCTGGATCCCTAACAGGGTGTCCTCGCAGGAGACTGGACAGTGGGGGAGAAAGAGGCCAGGAGATACTGCTGGCCCTTTTTTGTCTTGTTCTGGGACTGGCTCCGCCCCTGTGAGCTCTGGCTCACCCCATATCCCCAGCTTTGAACCTGGTTCCTGTAGCTCTGCTTCCTCCCCAGGCTCTTTGGGTCCTAGGGTGGCAATAGCTCCCGTGGTGGCCAGTCCCTGGGTGCCTCACATCCCTCTTAGTTCTCTAACTGATAGCATGGCTGCAGGTAGTCTCTTCACTTAAAGTCTCTTCACAAATCCCAGCCAAGTGTTTCTTGCTTGACATATATGGGAGTGCCGGCCGGCCCCTCCCCTACCAACTGTCCCCATCCTTGAAGCCTCAGACCCCAGACAAACCCCTGAACCCCTACTCACAAATGGTGGGCTTGAATGCACGCAGCACCTCCTGTTGGTGCCATCGCCTCCTAATTGAGGTGTGGCTCATTCGCACATGGCGACCTAGAGATGCTTGTTGGATGGGCACCTTGCCTCTGGATCCCCGAGGAGCCCACTCCACCCAGACTGGCTGACTTTACAGTGCAGGAGGTCGCGTGGCATCAAGGGCAATGTGGCTCTAGTGGCTTCAGCTGAGGGAAAAGCAACCTTGCCCTCAAGGCGACTCCTTCGTGTTAGAAGCAAAGTCAATGACAATTCTAAATCCAGTCCTCTGGGACTTCCACAAAAAACCAGGTTCCAAGAATAGAAGATGTGTGCTAGCCACAGCACACACCCATCCAAATCAAACAGCCAGCAGTCCACTGTGCCCACGTGTGAACTTCCATCTTAGTAAGGCTCCTTGATCTTGATAAGAGAAACAGACACACACAGACACACACACATACACCCCACAGCCAGAGCCTAGATTCCAATTTAGCCCATGGTTAGTATAATACTTGCATGAAGAATCAGAGAAAGCAGACAGAGGGCTTGCAGGCGTGTACTTATTTGTTTTGGGACCCAGGATCTGCCCCCTGGGATGGCACTGTGTCAGCAGATATAGCCACACTGGAGGACCCAGAGGCAGAGCATGGTGACCGGCACTCACCTCCTGACTGGGCCTGGGCTGGGAAGCTGCGTGGAAATCGCCCTGGCAGTGCGCTCCCCTGCAGATCACCCCCGCTGTACACACCTGGCTGACAGGTAGGAATGTTTCTGGGAGTCCAGCTGGATGGGTGAGCCCCGGAACAGTGTGTTACATATGGACTCCTCCTGCGGGCAGTCATCAGGCAGGCATCTGTTACCCACCAGCTTAAGGAGATTCTGAACAAATAAGAAGGGAGGAGAACCCATATTTACTGAACTTGGGGGAGAAGGGGCTTGGCCCTGCACCAGGAGCTTACCATCTCCGTTAACTTCACTCCAGGTCCTCAGTTTCTGGCCATGGATGCTGTGAACACTGATGATGACGGCGGGATCTCTCAGTGTATGTTTTAAGGGCTTTCATGTAGCATATTTGTGTCTTATTTGGCATTTACAAGAATCCCCGCTGTGGGAATGGAAGCTACTGTGGTCACCCCTTCTCCTGATGAGAAAATAGAGGCCCAGGGGATAAAGAGGTTTGCTCACAGACTGAAATGTTCGATGCCAGAGCCAGAGCCAGAGCTCTGATGCTTGACTCCACGTCTGTGGCTCTTTTCATTACACCAAGGATTTAAAGGATCACGGGCTCCCAGTGCTAAAAAAGGCTCATAGCTTTGGTGGAATGACTCGAAGTTTGGCTGATCTTAAGGAGCAGGACAGAGCATCTAGAGATAAAAGAGGGAGAGGACTGGTTTTCACTGGGCACTGAGCTTGGGCATCACAGCCCATCGCCTGCAGGCTGGCAGCTGGGGGTAGGGGAAGGGAAGGTTACTACTCCCCCTACCCCCACCCCCACCCCCAGGCTCTTCCAGCTGGGGCACCCGGGAAAGCTGCACCTTAGTGATGTGGGGGCCCCTGGTGACACAGTGTGGCCCTGAGCCTTCACTTCCTGGGCTTTCGTGTGTGTTTTCACATGAGATGATCCACTTTCATGTGAGATCCCAGCACTAGGAGCACAAACCCAGGCTGGGGGTTGGGAACTATCATGTCCTCGGCATGGGACGGCTGATGTCCCACTTCCTGTGGTGAGAATCAGATGTCACAGTCTCTGTGATGTGTTAGCTCAATGCCTAGTGCATGGGCATTGCAGAGAAATATCAGCTCCTTCTCCAGCCCATTCCCGGGCTCCCAGAGGGTGGTCTTGGAGAGGAGCCCCTCCCTTCCTGGTACAAGGCAGCCTTCTCAACCCACATCTCAGGCAGTGGTCTTGGGGGTGGGCGGCCCAGGCCAAGACCAGGGAATGCGAGAGGACAGTTCCCAAGTCCTCAGGGTTCCTGGCCACCGTGGCTCCTTGCCCAAGCCAGGCCCGAGCAGGAGGCCTAGGGGAAGGCATGGAGAGGGCGAGGCTCCGGAAGGAGCAGTGGGCCGGGGCCTCATCCTGGGCCCCATCTGGGCTGGCTCAGCTCTTGGCCCTGTGAAAGCCACCTGGCCAGGAAGAAAACCTGCCCTGTGGGGTGAGAGGGCCTGAGGAGGAAGGAAGCCCACAGAACAAGGAAGTCATTGAGAACTGAAGCCAAACCCCGAAATAAAGTGGTCAGCCAGGAGGAAAGCAGGTCACGGGCTGAGCAGCAGGGGCTTGCCCGCGCCTTGCCACACACGCTCACACACTGCACACTCACCCTCTGCCCTGCCATCCCTCGGCCTTTGGCCACAGTGAGGGTCAGGTGGGGGACATTGATGTCAGAAGGACTCTTCAGAGCTGATCACCAGGGCTTGGCTTGAAGGGTGTGTGGGGCAGAGGCAGGTACAGAGGAGGGAGGGGTGCACTGGGCTGAGGGAATGGCTGGGGGGCATGGGGATATGGGGTACCCAGAGCCTAAAACCTGCAATGAAGCAGGAGAGGGAAGGCCATAGGGAAGGACGACAGCCAATTTGGGCTTTCTAAAGACCGCCCAGAGAGCAAGGTCAACTACCTCCTCTTAGGCGACGAGTGTGAGGGCTCAGTGTGTCAAAGGCCATGGAAGTGGCTCTCAGTTCCTGGCAGCCAGCGGGTGCAGAGCCTTCAGGCTTATCCCATCAATGAGACACAGTGCTCGCATTCTGCCCCCCCCCCCCCCAGGCACACAGAGTTGGGGCGGCTCCCATGCAGAATAAACACCTGGGTTGGGATTTGATCCCAGAACTTCCTTCAGGGACCTGTCTCCCTTACCATCCTTGTCTTGGGAATTGCTACATAGCTCAGGAAACCTGATGTCAATGGACCAGGTGACACTGTACAAACACCATGGACCCAAAGGACAAGTGTTTATTGAGCAGCTCCTATGAATGAGGTTGGTGCTGGGGCTGCAGGAAGAGGTCAGGAAAAGAACGCCTCTGGCCGGTGTTCATGTGCTCAGAGCTGGAGAAACGGCAGGTCACGCACAGGAGGTGGGGATAGCAGTAGCATGTAATCCATCAGTGGTCACAAGAGCTCAGTGTGGCCCAAAGGGACTGGGGCACTGAGAACTGCAGGGGAGATGGGCAGGTAATGGGTTTGGTCCTTTGTGACTCTAACTGCAGAAACCTGGACTCCTTTCAAGCTGGTGCCCGCCTGCCTCACCTGACCGTGGCTGCTGAGACCTCTGAGACCTACCTCCTGTCCGTCCGAGGCCAAGTATCGGCCGCTAGTCAGTGGCCCACAACCAGGGGTTTTCTAAATTCTGTGGCCACTTCCTGATTCCAGAGCTTGGCTCTACTCTGCCTCTACCCCACCTTCTGGAACTTTAAACCCCAGAATACAAATGGGGGTGAGGTGCCAGCCCCAACTCCCATTGCCCAGCTTCCTTCAAATCCCAGCCACCCACCTGGCTACTGCCATGTTGAGAGAAAGAGCAATGGCTTGGGGTCAGTCCTGGGTCAATTATAGGCTCTGTCACCCTCAGCTAGTCACTTAACCTCTCCAAGCCTCAGTTTCCTCCCCTAAAAAGCAAGGACAGAAATTCCTGCCTTTGGGGGTTGTTGGAAGAAGACTAAGATGATAACAAGATGGGGACCTGGAGATGTCAACAGTATTCTTTAGTGAACAGGGCCATTGCCTTCACAGCAAGGCCACCCCCACCATGGGGACAAAGAGAGGGTGCATGCCTGCATTTACCAAGTGCCCACAGCATGCGTGGTTCAATGTGCCATAATAACTACGTAATTATGCATCACAGATTTTATACAGCATGATCAATATGCTGCCTTTTGCTGTTTTTTGATACAATGAAGTGGAAGGAATAAAGTTTACCCTTAGCCGAAGTGGACCTTTAAGCTTGGGAGGGTAGCCAGGGCAGTCCCACCGCTCTCCCTCCAGCAGAACTGCTCACTGCTGTGTCTCCATGGAGCAGCCGGTGCAGAAGCAACTTGTGGTTAGAGGCTGGGGTGCGTGAAGAGCTGCGCCTCAAACCCTGCAACACAGCCCGGAGATTGCCACCCAGAGGAGCCCATGAGGCCGACAGACAGACAGTGGGAACAGCAAGTCGCCCACCCTGGGGCTGGCTGAACCTCCTGCCCCACATACGACACTTTTCTCTCCATCCAGTAGAGTTCAATTTCCTGTGTTCAAAGCACGTTCGATGCTACTTCTCTGAATAAGAATTCTGGACTCAGAGAACAGAGTTCAACTCATCCAGTGGTTTCCACACACTTTTTTCCCAACAAAATTAAACATAATGTCCCAATAAAGGAAACACACTGTTGATCAACCTGGTTGAAGAATGAAGCCCTGGAGGCTCTTGGGTCCCTGCCCATGGCCCTTCCTTTTTCCAGAGGCCCACAAGACCAAAGCCCCAGGGTTCTGGGAGGCCAGCCATGAAAACCTCTGAACTACTCCAGCTCTTTAAAGTTGAGTAACTGAGACCTGTGCGTGTCCCCTCAAACGCACACGGAGCTGATGGAGCATTGTCTTGTTCTCTAATTGCTTCCTATGGGCTAAGCTGATCCCTCTCGACACTGTAAAGCAGGAGGGAGACTGTTCGCTCCTCCTCTGGGCTCCTCTGAGCCCTGGTAAAACATACCTGAGAGTTCTTCGTTACGCAGGCGTGAATGGGACCAGAGTGCTAGGGTCAGTATCTGCTCTGAACTGGTGAACCCTGGTGTCCTTGCCCAGTGGGTAGAGCATGGTGGGGTGGACATGCTCAGATGGCACCAGGCCTTCTCCGAAGCCCCAGGAATCTCAGGTGTCCTAGCCCCAGCATTTCCAGGGAAAGGCAGGCAGTGGGGTGTGGTGGCCATGTCTGGTTCAGGCTGTTTGCCGAGCTAGAATAGGGGCCTTTGGGTGTGGGGACAGAGTCACGTGGCCCAGTGGGTATTCTGGTCTGACAGCAGGGCTTCAGCACGGTACAAGGAAGGGGGCGAAACTCCCCCTCAGGGCTGCCAGGGGAGAAAGCATCCCCTCAGCCACACTGGGCAAGGGCAGGGAACCGGCACTGCTGGAGGGAGCACCTGTGGAGTCCAGACCAAATGCTGGGAGGGGCGCTCACGTGTCTTACCTCAGCTGGTTCCCTTCACAGCCCACAGGCTGGCCAATGTCATTACTCCCATTTACAAACACAGAAAATATTTGTAAAGATTTTCTTGCCCAATCACAAATTAGTAAGTGAGAGAATCTCCATTTGAACCCAGTTCCCAGGACCCCAAAGTTCACACGTCCCCACTGTATCTGCCACACTGCCTACAGGTGACCCGAGACACAGGCAGAGCAGCGGCTGGGGCAGTGGCAGTGGGAATCCACCCAGAGAGCATCGCTGACCTCACAAGGTCTTAGACACTGTCCACAGAACCAGCCCTGGCAGCCACTGAGCCAATCTGGCTGGCTTGGAAAGCTGGCTGCATTCTGTCAGCTGCAAAGGGAAGACGGTGCAGAGGCGTAACAAGAAACGCTTAATGCTCTTCCCCAGGCAGCTTCTGTGGACCCCCCCGGCGGAACAATGCGCCAGTTCCTCATTTGGAGACCTATTTACCCTGCTGCTCTTAGGGTCAATCGCTTGTTGCTCAAACTAGGTTTACTTGCTTTCATTACTCATTAGAGGCTGTCAGAAGCTGGTAATTCACTCAACTGCTCAGTCAACACCAGCTCACGGGGACACCCAGGGCCCTGGAGTTAAACACTTGTGGAGCCTGAATACACAGCTGAGCCCGATAGCTCTGCACTTAGTGACTCTTCAGGCGATTTTTGCATGAGGGACTTTAATGTTGCTTGTCCTGAGGCCTCCTGTGTGGTGCACGTGTGTCCATTTGTGTTCCCATGTGTGTCATGCGGGGGTGTGGAGATTCAGCCCTCCCCACTCCCCAGCCAGTTCCCAGGAGGCCAAATCAGAGGTGACTCAAGACAGCAGGTGGTCTATGGTCATTCTGTCTGTCCTGCACACACTGGCCTCCAAGCTGGTCAGGTGAGTAGTTCTCGGCCTCCATCCCCGTGTGTCTGTGGTGTCTCCCAGGGTGCCTGCATTTCCTGAGTCCCCACAGCCTTCTCACACTCCAGCCTCTCCTTACTGCCAGCTTAGCCTCTGGACAGCCACCCTACTAAGACCATGTTGGTGCTTGGGGAGCACTGAGCTCCCTGTCTTTGGGGGTATTAAAGTATGGATTGTTCCAGGGCAGAAATGAGGGAGAAAGCACTCTAGTGGCAATGGAGCAGGGGGAAAGGTGAGCCTGAACTGGGAGACAAAGTCCCTCACAGCTGCGACATTCTCTGAGAAGGGCTGGTTGGTTTAATCTACCCTTTGCCCAAGAGATTGGCAGAAATTTAGGGAGAAAGGAAGATTGAGAAATCAGTTCTCTTTTTGCCATTATTCCAGTGCCTGGTGCCTGTGCACAGTGGAAGGGCCTCAGGGTAGCTTCTGGCCTCTGCTTTCGGCCTCTGCCACCAGAGCTTCCAGAGGCAGGGCTCAAGCCTGTCAGTTCTGTGGGCAGGGGCATCCAGGGAGGGGGGAACGTGTGGGAAGTTCCTCTGGCAGTGCGGAGACCCACCTCCAGCCCTCCCACAGGCTCGGCTCCCCTTGCAGACATGCGCCGATTCCTTTCTGCCACCACATCACTTTCTCTAAGCCTTACAACAGCCCTCTCGGACAAGACCTGGCATCTGGCTAGAACTCAATAAATATTTGTTGAATGAATGGAACTGCTCACCCGAAGCAGCCTGGGCAGTCAAATGGGGCTACATTCCCACAGCGGCCTCAACTCTGCTCCGAGTTTCTGCTTGACTCCGAGTCCTGGCTTCTCAGGCTCTTCCCATGCACATCAGAGCTCCAGGGATGCCTGTGGCCCAAACTCCATTCAGGCACTGCTCGCTGCCCACCAGCCTGTGAAGCAGGATTGGGTCCCACCTGCCCGGGGCTGATCCTAGGGGCGGGGGCGCATCACCACTCAGGACCTTGTGGTCATGGGGCCTCAGGGCCTCTGCTGCTAAGAGTTACACCAGAATCCACCAACTGCCATGCTGTCCCAGCCCTGTGGGGAAGACAGAAAGCAGCCCACGCTGTCAATGAACAAATATTTATTGTGCCTACTCTATGGCAGGCGCTCTAGAGCTGGCGCTGCTACCAGCTGGGCTAGGCCTCCAGAGCCTAAGCACCTGGGCTGTGTGCAGTGGGGTGGGGGTCCCTCGGCAGCATCTCCGGGGCCCTAGAGTGTGAAACTCTTAGTGGTTCAGCACTTGTAGTGTACACACACACACACACACACACACACACACACACACACACCCCTGTGCCCCTTTTTCCTTAAGCAGGCTCCTTTTCCCGGGGAGCCAGCTCTGAATGTGTTTCTCTTTCATCCACGGGCTAGGCAACCAGCCCGCTCCTGACTGTGCACCTGGGGTTGACCCCAGCTCCCTGCCCTTATTCCCCTGTGCTGAGCTTCCCTTGAGTGCCTGCTGCCCTTCCCTGACATGTGCCCAGCCCTTTCTGCCACCACATCACCTGAAGCCTGGCCTCAGTTGGGGCCACTGCAGAGTACTGGACTTGTGCACAATTACACTTCCTTTCTTCAAGGTAAACCCAGGTCCTACAACCTGGAATGTGGGTGAGGAACATCAGCCCAGGTATAGATCAGGGACCAGCTCAGACAAGCCTTAGGGCCTGGGCGCCTGCTCAGCCAGGCACCTGGGGCCTTCATGTGGGTCAAGCACAGAGTTTCAGGGTAGAAAAGGGCAGGAAGACCTCACCTCTCCCTTGGCAAGAGGAGAAATGGCTTCACCAAAGGAAGCCAGGTTCCTCCAAAAGCAGGTGTCAACGATCTCAGCTGGGGCTCAGAAGAGCAGCTTCCTGGTAATGTCCAGGGCTGCTCAGTTTACCAGCGGAAAGCTGAGAACAAAGGGCCTGGTCCAGCCCCAGCTTGTCACAGGCCCCCTCTGGCCCCTAGTTCTCTTGCAATCAGAAACTGCATCTGTTCTCTGAGTGCCTGGCACAGGGCTGGCACACGGGGGGCCCTCGTGGAGCGAGCGCTCTAGCACAGTTGAGAGGGACTAGCTCACACTCACCAGGCCATCTTTTTATTAACTTCTTTGTTTTGTAATTCAACTCAGTAAAAATTGGTTTTTTGTCACTGGGCTGATTTCTTTCTCCTGCAGGGTCCGGTTTCCATCCTGGAGCTGGGCAGGCCTGTCAATCTGCGGACAGACAGGTATCGGTGGTGATCCCACCACACGACATTTCAACACGTGGCCTCACTTCTGCCTCCCTCTCTGGACTTTCTATTGCGGGTACATGAAGAGGAAGCTGGACAGTAGGAATTTTAATAGAGGAAAAGTGATGGCTCATTGTTGCCTCCAGAAGCCCATGGGGACAGAAAGGGGAGGGGGCCTAGCTCGTGAACTGGAAGGGCAGAGGCTCACAGAGGGCTGCAGTTGCAGAAGCAGCAGCCAGGGAAGGGACAGTGATGGGAGGGACGTGGTGAGCTGCACTTCCACCCTCTCACCCAGAGGGCCAGGCCCCGTCCACAGCAATGCCTTCAGCCCACATTTCTGCCCGGAGTCATCTTCGAGCCACGTCTCTGGTACCATGGAGGAGCAGTGACGCCCCTGAAGGGCGAGGGCTTGGCCTGTCCATGTGACAGAAAAGAGGCTGAAGGCTGCAGCCCAGTGAGCACCCAGGAGGGGAGGGGATGAGTTTGGCAGGGAGTTGGGGACAGAGAGGCAGGCCCTGGAAGTCAGGCAAGGAACTCCGTTTTCCTCCTAAGTTCTACGTCTGGTTAACTCCTCTCACAGTGCCCAGCCCTGTGCCTGCCATGGGCAGGCATTGCATCAAACCTTGTCGGGTTGTAACCATCTCAGCACATTCCCAGGTGAGTCAGCTACACCAGCCAGGGAATTCCAGAGGCAGGAGCAGGGAGCCTCACGGTGAGATCTGGGTCCTTAAAAAACCACTCTGGCCCGGCCGGGCGTGGCTCAGCGGTTGAGCGTCGACCTAGGATCCAGGCCATCGGAGTTCGATTCCTGGTCAGGGCACATGCCAGGGTTGCGGGCTGCAGCCAATCAATGACTCTCTCATCATTGATGTTTCTGTCTCTCCCCTTTCCTCTCTCTGAAATCAATAAAGATATATTTAAAATAAAAAACAAAACAAAAAAAAACCACTCTGGCTGCTGAGCAGAGAAAACTAAGAGCGGGTTCGAGTGGGACTGTCAGAGGCGACTGCACCAGTCCTGGCAGATGATGGGCAGCATTGGCAGAATCTCAAATAGAGTTCAGGGAGGCTGGCAGGAGGTCAGGACTGAGCCCAGACAGCCTCTGTGAAAACCTCCCGAGATGCACAGGAAATGAGCTGCCACCATGGGCCCTGAGCCCTTGGGGAGCGTTACCTAGAACTGCTGACAAGTCGGTGGCCGTTGTTTTGCAAAGCCCGTGTGAGATGCACATTTCATAGGTTCTGGCCCCAGCTCTGTAACCTCAGGTAAGTGACTTTGCCTTTCTGAGACTCAGTTTTCTCACCTTTAAACAGGCCAGAGGTGTGGCAGAGGGCGCCACACCTGCCCACCAAGAAAAGCTGGAGTCGTCAGCGTGGGGCTGCATGCTAGACCCTCTGAACAGCCTTCTCTCCACTGCCCAGTGGCCCTGGGCTTCGCCATTCTGCTCAGAGCAGGGGAGTCACAATGATGGTTCTTCCCAGCAGCTTACCAAAGTGTCCCCAACTCCCATCCCCGCCCCACTAACCTCACAATTCCACTGTGACTGCTGCCTCGGGGAAATAACCTGAAACACACTTTTGTACCCAAAGCAGTTCATCATAGTGTGTTTCCAATAGTGAGAACTTAGGAATCACTAAGCTACCCAGCACCCGCAGAGGACTGCGTAAGTTTGGTGCACAGCCGTTGGGTGGAACCGAGTATAGACGTTGCCCTGATGTTTGCAGTGAACTTCTCCCTGATGGGCTGTTAGGTACAAAAGCTGGAATCGGAGCAGTGTATTGTGTTCAGCGCTAGCTAAGAACGCGGGCTCCGCAGCCAGAGCTGGGGTTGACTCTCTACTCTGCCTTTTTCTTACCTCGTGCGAGCCTTCGTGGACCTCTGATGCTTCAGTTGGTACATCTATGAAACACAGTGGTACTGCCTCCTCCAGAGGCCAGAACAGGTGAACAAATGGTGCAGGGAAGCACGGGGGGGGGGGGGGGGCTCAGAACTCAGTAAGGTGACGCCACAGCAACCACACAAAACCATCAGCTGCACGTGTATGAGGAGTGGAAAATACATCCAGTGGTGTCTCTTGGTAAATTATTTCTCCCTATTTCACTGTTTATCTAAGTTTTCTCTAAAAAGCATAATTTACTTTTAAAGTAGATCCAAATAACTTTATTCATGTTTAATGTACATTTTTGGCAGCGGCACCTCAGCTCCGCCTGACTCCCAGTGAGAGCCTGTGACTCAGTGCTGCCCACCTGCTGCATCTTCAACAGACACGTGGCCCCAGTGTAGCAGGAGATAGCATCCCCTCCCACAGAGGTGACGGGTCCAGGGAAGGAAGTGAGTAGTGCACAAGGCTCGGGACTGAGGTTGCTTCCTCTCTGAAGTGCTGAGGGTGGAAGCCAACCTCTGGTGGGCACTTGCATGCTGAGCACTTGGATGGCTAACCAAGCTGAAGCCCCTCTAGGCCTCTGGTCATATACCAGGTGGGAGGCAGGAGCCCTGACTCACCGACTAACAGCTCCTCTCTGAACCTCCCTTAGACCCAGGCCGGCTAGCTCTGCCTAAAGACAAGTCACTTTCCAAGACCACATGCCCTGGCAAAACTAGGAAGTTGTCACAGGCCTGCACGAAACCCTGCCTGCCCCTGCCGTGTTAGCTGTGTGGCCTTGGGCAAGTCACCTAACCCCTCTGAGCTGCATTTCCTCTCCTGTGAAATGAAGAGCAAAGCAGGCCTCCCACGCAGCTTGCTGAGAGAGTGGAATGAGTCAGTACCCATGGAGAGGGTGCCTGCTGGAGTAGGAGCTCGGTATCGGTCCTCGCTCTCCGCTCCTCTCTGCAGCCTTCCCTCCTTTGACCAGGAACCCAGTCCCGGTGTGGCCTCTCCTGGACCCAGCATGCAGCTGCTCTCCCCCCGTTGGAATGTCCCTGGCTCAGGCCCCTTCCTCAGATACCAAGTGCTGGTGTCCCCGTCGATGGCTGTGCCCTGTCTCCAGGATGCCAGGGGTCCTCCCGCACACCATGGAATCACAGCAGCATAAGGGCCGGTAGGGATTTAGGACATATGAAGACAAGGGGGTCTGACAGGGGACCCTAAGGCACCCCTGAGCTCTCTCCACATCGACAGCTGCCTCTCCTGCTCGGCCCCAGACCCAGGAGGGCCAGACAAGCTCGAGGGCTGGGGTCAGCAAGAGGGGCGGAGGAAGAGGCAGAAAGGACAAAGCACAGGGCACGGTTTAACCCTAGCTCTGCCACCTGTCATCACGGTGTCCTTTGGCCACTGCTTTAGTTCACTGAGTCCTCACCTCTGCAAAGGTGGTAAACAATAGCAACACACAGGTGAGCTGTGGAATGCGGTACGCACAAGTCAGCAAACAGTGCAACGAGAGCACGAGCGCTGTCGAAGGCGACCGCTGGCCTGAAGTCCTCCTGCGGTGACATAAGGACCTGCTCAAGCTGCCTCGCAGACCTATCGCTTCAGTTAAACCTCACAAGCCAGGCGTCGCCATCACACTTGTTCTGCTCAGGCCACCTCAAGGTCTCAGAGATGGGAGGCTGGGAGTTAGGATTTGACCCTGGTTTTCCGACTCCTGAGCCAGGAAACCCCTCCCCATACACCCCTCGTTGCCCCCAACGCCCTCCCAGCCTTCCGCAGCCGTCCGTCAGGTGACTCCCTAATGCAGCAGAGGCCAGTTCCCCCGTGTCCTCGGGACCACCTGTGGGCACCCAGGACAACCCCCTGAGGAGCCCTGAGGGCCAGGAACCCAGGGGAAGGAGGTGTGAGAAAAGTATAGCTTATAGTGACAGCACCCTGTCACTCACTCAGTCCCATTCCTTTATTCCGCCAGTCAAGTAGGATTTCAACTGGAGACACGGTGGGAGGAAATTGTGAGTGGCAGGCACAGCCCAGGCAAGGGCAGGGAGGCTGGGCAGGGCAAGGTCCGTTCCAGGCAAAGTGGGGAGCCCAGTCTGGCCAGAGCGGAGAATCCAGGAGCAGACATTCAGCAGCGGGGAGGGTAGACTCGGGCCAGGTGAAGGGGGGGAAGGCTTTATCTCTCTCTTGTCTGCTCCTTCAACCTTGCCCCCTCCAGCCCTCAGCTGCCCTGCCAGGGCTGCGTGCCCCTCGGGGGTAGGAATGGTTTCCGTGGAACCAAAACCATTTCTCTTGGGCACATACGACATTTCACCTGGCCCCTGGCAGGACAGGCCGCATGATAAGAAATGCAGGAAGTTAACAAACTTGGAGCCCTTGGACATCCCCGTGGCTGGTGCCAGAGTAAACAGAGCCTGGCGCAGGGCTGCGAGGTCCTGTCCCAGGGCAAACACTGCCCTTTGCCAAATAGGGAATTGTTTTTGCAGAGGCAGAGTGTGCACTTGGTGGCAAGGGAAGAGCAGTCCACGGCCCCTTGAGCACGCACCCCACCCGGCCCTGACATCAGTTCTTACTAACTGCACCAAGGGAGCCGGGGGCGGGGGAATGGAGTGGGACTTTCAGGGCCATTAATAAAAGATACAAAAGTTATTGCAAAAAATAATAACACTAATGAGTAATCTTCCCACAGCCTCCTGGCACTGCCAACACATCATCTCGCTGGAGAGGGGAGGAGCAGCGAGCCTCCGGCCCGGGAACTGAGGGGCAGCATGCGCAAGGCATGTGCAAGGAGAGTGAGAGAGCCGGGCTTTGGAGCAGGTCGGGCTGGATTTGCCGCGAGCCTCGGCAGGTCCTCTGGGCTCTGCGAGCCTCCATTCCCACATAGGTACAATACAACTGCCGCCCTACCCGGGCCCTGCTTTCACTGAGATGAGATCCCTTAGAGTCCTTAGCCTTGCGCCTGGCCTGTCGCAGTCTCAGTAATAATAGCAGGCTCCTGTCTCGGGTCCAGGCAGTACACCAGTTAGGGGTGCAGCAGCCCCCCACAGAGAGGCCAAGCTGATCAGAGAGCACCTTAAGGGGCTGCTGTAATCATACAGGAAAACACACTGGCCTCTGAGCCCACACTCACACTGCACGGTGTCCGCACATGTGGAGGCCTGGCTGCAGCTCTGCGCCAGACTTCACAGGCAGCTCCTTTGTAAACAGCAATAAAGTAATTTAACGTGAGTGATGAAATCTATGCCCTGCAGTGCTCGTTATTAATAGGAATTAAATGTATTTTAGGTAACAAAACAGTGAGTAATGTGGGCAATGAACACATCATGTAAACCAGGCCCGGAGGGACTGGGTGATAGGGTGTCTTGTGGCTCACACTGGCCCCTCGAGAAAAAGCCACGCTGGGACAACATTTGTCCTTCCAGAGGGGCCGCAGGTTAGTGAATCATTGTGGGCTCCAAAGGCTGGCACCGGGAGTCAGGCCTCACCCTACCAGCTACCCCTGTGCCCCACAGCTGACAATTTTTAAAGTCTCTCTATTCACACTGCTACACTCTCACATGTGATCCTCCTTAAATCCAGTGGGAGCCTGTAGCCTGACACCTTAGCTTGTTGCTGACCCCCTAGAGCTAGAGCTCGACTCAGGGGAAAACACGCAGTCACATGTGCATGTGTACCTGTGCACATACAGGTCTCTCAACCACACATGTGTGTGCACACATGAGCCCTGCATGCACACAGATACACACTGAGCAGCACTGCTGGGAAAGGGTAGCACAGTCAGGGGGAAATAATACAGCCAGAGAGAACTGACAGTTCCCTGTTCCCCATTTGCCGCAGCCCTTGAAGCCAACCTCCATTCCCACCACTGCTCTCGTGTACCCTGGGCCAGCCAAACAGACTCGAACCCCTGCAGGCCTTTGCTCACACTATTGCCCTTGCCTGGAGTGCCTGTCTGTCCTCTCAAGGTGTAATCCTCACGTTCTCTGTGAAGCAAGAGCTAATCGGAGCTCCCATGGTCTGGAGAGGCTGGGTAGTTGCTGCAATGATAAGCCCCACATTCTAACAGGTTTTGACAGTCAGCTGGGCCTCTGCTCCCCACAGGCACACGGGGACCCAGGCTGGCAGCAGCCTCACCATCTTGTATCTTCACCAGCTGCAGTATTCTCATTGGTTGGCAGGGAGGAAGGATGCCCAGAGGGTCAAGTCTCAGGCTAGAGGAAGATGTGTCACCTGCATTCACGTTGCATTGACCAGGATCAGTCACATGTTGTCACCTAACTGCTGGGAGACAAGGAAGCATCGTCCTCTACGTTTGTATTCATCTCCTATTGCTGCTGTAGCAAATTAGCACGAACATAATGGCTTAAAACAAGACACATTTATTCTTTTACAGTTCTAGAAGTCAGAAGTCCAAAACGAATCTCAGGGGCTAAAATCAAGCTGTCAGAAGGGCTGGTTCCATTTTTAAAAAAATATATTTTTATTGATTTTAGAGAGAGGGGATGGGAGAGGGAGAGAAGCATTGATTGGCTGTCTCCTACTGGGGACTGAGCCCGCAACTCTGGCATGTGCCTAGACTGGGACTTGAACTGGTGACCTCTTGGTGCAAGGGACAATGCCCAGCCAACTGAGTCACACCAGCCATGGCATGGGTTGGTTCCTTTCGAAAGCTCAGAGATAACCAGCATTCCTTGGCTCATGGCCTCTTCCCTCTATCTTCAATGCCAGCAGAATAATCTCTTCTCTCCTCTCTGACCTCCTCCCTCTCACGTAGAAGGATCTTTGTATCCACCTGGAAATTCAGGATAATTTCTTCATCTTAAAATCCTTCACTTAATGACACCATGTAAGGTAACAGTCACAGATTTGGGGGATCGGGCATGACCATTTTCCTACCTACCACTGTATTCCAGAAAAAAGAGCTAGGACATAGGATTTTGTGGACATACAGCATGGCCTGTCTTTCCCTATGTGGTCACTGCCCACATGGCCTCTCTAGAACAATGGGTGGAACACAGGAGGGGCCTGGCAAAGTTTGCAGGAAGGGAGGGAGAAAGGAAAATATGAATGAATTTGGCAAGATCAAGAGGTGCGTGAGGAGAGAAAAAGTAGGCGGATACTAATGAACCTAGAGCAATGACATCAGGCACAGCCAGTCGGGGAAGTGAATGAATTTTCCTGCAGTGGGGGGTTCAGCCTGGGCCCTTCATGCCCAGACACGGAGGAATGGTGAGAAATGGTGAGTGGGAGAAGTTAGGAAAGAAAGGGCAGGAGGAGGCAGGAGACGGACCCCCCAGCCTGAGCCAGGCACTGCGCTAGGCACTGCACAGGGTGCCTGGCGGTGGGTCTCCACAGCGGCCCGCATGCAGTGCACTGTAGATGAGGGCCCCGCAGCTCAGGAAAGACAGGTAGGTCCCTTATCCAAACTCACACACTGGACAGTGGCTGTGCAAGAATGTACAGGCCTGTTTGACTGGTTCTGAAACCAGGTGCCATCCCAGGACACCTAGCTCCATGCCAAGTTTTGCCACACTTCCAGTGGGCTGTGTCCCTACCTCTTAACGCCTCAGGGGACTGGGACTCAGGAAGGGGTTGAAATGAAGGGGCAGAATGTCTCCAGGCTCCCTTGCAGCCCCACCTCCTGGTGTCCTTGGGCAGCTCCAGTTAATCAGGACAGGCTTCCTAGAGGGGTTGGGGGTCTCCAGTTCTTCCCACTGACAACAGACACATAGTTCCTTTTATGTTGCCAAGAGACGATCCAGCAAGGAGGGAGAGGCCCAGGCAGAGATGACTCCATGCCCCAAAAATGAGCATCACAGCAGCCGCAGGATTGTGCAAGCTGCCCGCAAGCTGCCAGTCGGCCCTGGCCTGGAGCAGGGCTGTTTACTCTCCCTGAGGGTGTGCTTCCAGTTAACTCCACTGTGTGCACAGCCCTTAGGGCTGCCAGGAACATCGGTGTGGGGGTGACAGGCCGGCCTCACCAAGTCCTTTATCTCAGGTACATTGACGCACTCACTCACTCACTCACTCACTCACTCACTCACTCACTCATTCATTCATGTACTTATTTATTCCCTCATTCATCCCAGAGTGTTTGCCAGGCATTGTGCAAGGCAGTGGGGACATGGAGATAAACAAGACACCGTCCTGATGAGTCTCCAGGATCAAGAACCTCGAAGGACAGTGAGGCACTAAATATAGATAGTAATCCTCCCAGCAGCGTTGGTGCAACCGTAAAGGTATGTGCCTGGAGTTCAGGCAACACAGGGCAGGGGACTTTGGTATCTCTCTATGAAATATTGAACTTTTAGTTTAAAAAATCAAAACAAGATAACTCTATACTTAATTACCTTAATTTTTTTCATAAATGTAGATATATGAGAATGTCTTGTTTAAAATTTTTATTAAATTCCACTTAAGGCCTGGCCAGGAAAATCAACTTCGGTCATTTTCAGAACTTCCCACTTCTTAGGGGTGTGCACAGCCTGCCAGGCACCACGGAAAGCTGCCCAGCGCTGCCCCTTCTGCCAGTGGGCAAGCCCCTCATCCTTTGGTGGCTGCTGATTGCCAGGTTGGGGCTCAGGACACTGGGGTGTGCCTCTGCTCTGACTCCAGTTTCCCTGGACGGTGTGACCTTTGGGAAACCATGCCATGTCCTGGGTTGCTGCTGTGGAGAGGGCCCAATCCCACTGCTAGGACTTGGGACCACTTCCAAGATGCCAGGAACCTTCCCCTCCCTTTTTGGGGGACTGCTTGTGTATTTTCTTTCTTAATACTCCTTTTTCACAAAGGACAAGTGCCTGTAAGTAGCTTAGGCTGGGTATTTGTATTTCTACAAATACCCCTTGGACTAGGGAGTGACAAGGGTATGCCTACAAATTTGGGACCTTGGGAGTGAAAACGCTAGGGAGAAAACACAAATTCATATTTCAATACATTATCTGTCCTGCACAGTTCCTTTTATCATTTCTTTAGGATACATATCTAGAAGAGAAGCTAAAAGATCAGCACATTTTATTTATTTTTTATCTTATTTTATTTATTTATTACTTTATTTTTCAATTTCAGTTTACATTCAATATTAGTTTGTATTGGTTTCAGGTGTACAGTGTAGGGGTTAAACAATCATATACTTTACAAAGGGTTCCCCCAGATATTTCCAGTACCCACCTGGCCCCATTCATAGTTATTACAATATTATTGACTATATTCCCTGTGCAGTGCTTTCCATCCCCGTGACTATTCTGTAACTGCCAGTGTGTACTTCTTAATCCCTTCATGTTTTCATCCATCACCCAACTCCTCTCCCCTTTGGAACCCATCAGTCTGTTCTCTGTATCTATGAGTCTGTTTCTGTTCTGTTTGTTAGTTTATACTGTCCACTAGATTCCACGTATAATGAAGTCCTATGGTACTTGTCTTTCTCTGACTGACTTATTTCACTTAGCTTAATACCCTCTAGGTTCATCCTGCTGTAGCAGAAGGTAAGATTTTATTCTTTTTTATGGCTGAGTAATATTCCATCATGTATATAGAGTCCCCCAAAATGTATACACACATTTTGAATAATTTTCAAGGCAGTGTTAATTAAAGTACATTTCACTTTCAAAATTGAGCTGAGCTGTTACAGCGTGCACACATGTTTTGGGACGCCCTGTACATACCGCAGCTTTTTTATTCACTGTGTTGAAAAGTCGGGAATGTTTCCCCAACTGGCGTGCCGTCCCTGCGCCGGGGCCAGGATAATCTCTGCGCCATTCCTTAGTACACCACGTACTGCTGAAGCAAGCACGAATCAGCACATTTTAAAAACTATTCCAGGTTGCCTTCCTACAGGCTTCCACCGATTTACTCTCTCACAGCACTGCGTGAGCATTGTCTGTTTCACCACTGTCACCAGCATCAAGTGTTAATATGCTTTATGTTTTAATCTCTGACAATTTTATAAACTAGGAAATTTTATTTTCAATGTTTTTGCCTTTCTTTGGTTATTCATGCTGCTCATTTACTTTAGAAGGATAATGTTATTTTCAATGCTCCTTTTATGTACAGAAATTCCTGGGAAAGTGTGGGTGGACAGGCCCTAGGGGTGCCTCAGATTTTGATGAAGTCACTTCTAATGTCCTTGCAGATATCTCTCCTCACCTAGGCCACCGTCCTCACCTTGTCTGACTGGAATTTTCCAGTTGGTGCTCCTAGACCCTACATACATCTTCCCACCTCCAAAAACCTTCCGCGCCCTCCCCAGGGAGTGTGGCACTCTGTTCCCAAGATCTGCCCGAGAGCCTGATTCATACTTGGCCTCCTACGTGAGCCACCTCCCGCAGCGTGGTGGGGCAGGCCTGTGTCGTGGGCCTCGCTGAGCCCGGCTTCTTCCGTGGCAGATAGAATCATGCCTGTCGTTCGGGGTTGAGTGGGCATGAGATGAGATCAAGTCTGGAAAGTGCCCAGCAAGCTCCTGGCATTCGGTACATGCTCAGTGCATTTTAGCTATTATATTGTTATTATTACTATTATTATTCTCCTCCTCTCTCTGGAAGGCAAGGGGGTGGCTTTTATCTCTGCATCTCTGGTTGCCGGCCCAGAATGTCAAAGCGGATCAATCAAACTGCTTACTGAGTCAGTCCTTCTCTGCCCTTGGCACCAGTCTCCCTTCTGTAAGACTGGGATGTGAGTAACACCAGCTCCTCTGGCAGCAGCTACTGGGATGACTCCACACCTGTTCCCTTGCCCCACGGTCCCCACCCACCCTATCTGCCCCTTGCCCAGGTTGGAGAAGTACATCCAGGTATCTGCACTCCCAGATCCCTTGCTGCCAAGAGTGGCCACATGACCCACATCTGGCCAATGAGGCTCCAACAGGGAGCTCCTGGGAGACCCTTACTTTCCTGAGGAAGCTGAGGCAGCCACCTTGCCACCATGAGGTGACAAGTAGGCCCAGGTGCTAAGGTCAAAGAGCAAAGCTGGAAAGAGCCCAATCCTTGTTGGCATCACCAGCAGCTGGCCCAGACCAGCAACCACCCATTTTCCAGGATTCTTATTAATGTAGAAATATAAATCTTCATTTTTTTTAAGCTACAGTGAGCTGCGTTTGCTGTTAAGCGAAGCCAAATGCATTTCTGATACCTATGAGTTGCTTTCAGATGCTCATCAAAGCCCTGGTTGGTGTGCTCAGTGGTTAGAGCATCAGCCGGGGCACTGAAGGGTCACAGGTTCGATTCCAGGTTAAGGGCATGTATCTGGGTTGCAGGTTCCATCCTGGCCCTAGTCCAGGCTTGTGCAGGAGGCAGCCAATCAATGCACCTCCATCGATGTTTCTCTCTCTCTCTTCCTCTTTCCCCCTCCCTCCACTCTCTCTAAAAATCAGTGGAAAATATATCCTTGGGTGAGAATTAATGAAACAACAGCAACAAAGATGTTCATCAAAGGTTTCATCCCCTCCTTGCCTTCCCTCTGCTTGTTCTTTCTCTCCCTTGGAAGGGGAAAGCAGGGGACCTGGAAGCACAGCGTGTGAGACGTGGACCCGGTGCTACAGGAGCTGCTGGCCTCGCAGTCACACTTTCCTCCCCTTCTTTTCCCCATTGAGGGGTGGGAGCTGTAGATACCCCGGATGCCAAGACAAGAGGAGCCAGCCCAGGGGGCCGAAGTAAAGACCCAAGGTGCCGCCAAGGAGAGGGGGTCAGGAGGGCTCACAGGGTCAGGACCTTGGGACTGCTCAGGGCTCACCACTCAGGGAGTGAGGGCCCACCCTGCTCCCTGCACCGGAGGAAGGGGCTGCCAGGTGTCAGTGACCCAGTCAGGCATGATGGCACATCTCTGACTCATCCCGACTCCCCCAGCTCCTCTCAGATAAGAAGAACCTGCCCTTCCTGCCCCCCAGGAGCTGAGTGATGCTGAGTGAGCGTCGACTATGTGTCAGGCTCTCTTCTTCATGAGAGCCCCTGATACAGGACTTCTCATCCCCCCTCGTAAAGGAGGGAACTGAAGGGCGGAGAGGCCAACTAGCGCTCCAAGGTCACACTGCTAGGAAGGGGGAATCCGGCTTCCCTCCCAGAGATAACAGCCCCGTAATGTAATACGTTGTTTCAGAGGCTACTTCGCTGGCTCCCATACAGGCCCTATTCATTCCCAACTGAGCGTCTTTGTCGAGCTCCGCCTGCCCCCTCCTGGGATACCCTCCCTCTCTGTTGGCAGCTGGTTGTGGACTTAGCCTCCCTCCCTCAGCCTAGTCACTACTGCTGTTGAGAGCACACCTCAATATTTTGCAACAGCCCTAACAGAGACGTGTCTTCATCCCTGCTCTCCAGAAGAGTAAACTGAGGCTCAGAGAGGCACCTTGCTGGCCTCCGTCACCCAGCTAGTAAGGGAGCAGCCGGGCCACAAAGCCAGCTCTGCCTGAGGCAGTGTCCCCAGGAGGCCGAGCAGAGGCCAGGGGGTTGTAGTCAGGTGAAGGTCAGGCCTCCGGAACTCTTGGTCTGTGGCCCTCTCTCCTCCCCCAGGCTGGGCCCTGCAAATTGACTTTGACCTTTCATACCCTTGCCTTTGAGCTTCCCCCCATTCAGTGTGAAACACAAAGGGAGAGAGAGGGCTGGGAGGGGGAAAGCCCCACCCCTCCAGGCCGGGCCACGCCTCCTGCGGGCTCTAGAGGCCCGCGGGGTCTGTTTGCACAGTTGGGGTGCTTGCTGGCACCCCACCTCCAGGAGAAAGGCACCGCGAGGTCATCTGTTTACTCTGGGATTAGCGGCTCCCAGCGGGAGCTCTTTTCCTCTGAGATGAAAAGAAAGCGGACAATCTGTCAGGTAAACAGGCGACACTGTTCTCAAGGACGTCAGGGCCCCTTTGTGGGCTGGCCTTTGAGGTCGGTGGCTCCAGCGCAGGGAGAGCGCTTACTCAGGGGAGGGGAGAGGAGAGGAGAGGAGAGGAGAGGAGAGGAGAGGAGAGGAGAGGAGAGGAGAGGAGAGGAGAGGAGAGGAGAGGAGAGGAGAGGAGAGGAGAGGAGAGGAGAGGAGAGGAGAGGAGAGGAGAGGAGAGGAGAGGAGAGGAGAGGAGAGGAGAGGCGAGGCGAGGCGAGGCGAGGCGAGGCGAGGCGAGGCGAGGCGAGGCGAGGCGAGGCGAGGCGAGGCGAGGAGAGGAGAGGCGAGGCCGTGGCTGGAACCCCGTCTCAGGTCGGCTCCATTAAATCAGGGATGAAGGGGGGGATTCCTGACTCTCCTTCCCCCAGCCTCTTTGCACTCAGAGCCCCGCCTCTCCAGGAGTCCAGCAAGCAGGATATGGAGCCAGGCATCACAGGTGGAGAAACTGAGGCTGGCATAGACGGGAGCTCCTGGGAATCCAGGAGGCGGTGGCTGGAAGGAAACCAGCTGCTCTTCTATGGGAACACTGGGGAGGGGAGAACTGGCGGAGCCTGACTTCTGCACTCGAGGCTTCTCAGCGGCCTCTCTAGTGGGGGCACTCAGGAACCATCACCATGCCCACCAACAAACTGTTCAGTTTTAGGGATTCTCATGATATTTAAACAGCTGAACAGTCAGGGCTGGTTATGGCTGTGCCTGGTCCCCTCTACATTTATGTGACAAGTGTCATCTTTGAAGAAAGGGGCAGAGTGTGGAGCTGGCCTTCTGGAGCAGGTGTCCACCACGCACAAAGCTGCCTCCTTACTGAGCCCAGCACTGCCCGGGTGTCAGCTTGGTGATTCAAGGGCCGCAATGTACCAGGCAGGTGTCCCACCCACCGCTCCTAGCCAGGCCCCAGCCCTCAAGCTACTTAGAGCTCAGTATTCGTGAGCCTAATATTTATCACCACAAAAGAGAGTGGAGGCCAGAATGTCTGAACCACTGTGGGCCAGAGCCTAAGGACCTGGCTGGAGAGGGGGTGACAGCACCCAGCTCAGCCCCTCCTCTGAGACTTCCCAGGACTGAACGAGGGCAAGCTGCTCACCTCATCTCACCTTATAGAAGACAGAGAAAAAGGCCGCATGCTGCGGGTGTTTGCGAAGGGTAAATACCGTGTATCCAAGTGCAGTGTCCCATCCTCCTTGCTGCTTTTTGTTGTTGTTTTTAATCCTCACCTGAGGATATGTTTATTGATTTTAGAGAGAGAGGAAGGGAGAGGGAGAGAGAGAAATATGAAAGTGAGGGCGAAACATCGACCGGTTACTCTATACACGCCCCTACCAGGGATTGAGCCTGCAGCCTGGGTATGTCCTGATCTGGAATTGAACCCCTAACTTTTCGGTGTATGGAATGATGCTCCAGCCAACTGAGCCACCTGGCCAGGGCCTCCTGTTTTCACAGCCACGTTTCTTGCTCTTCCCTTTTTCCTATAAAGCTTCCCAAACTTCCAAGGAGGCGCCATTGTTGTTGGGGGAAAAACTAATGAGAATAGTGATGCCAGTAGTAACCATTCATTGAGGACTTCCTCTGAGGCAGGCCCTGTGCTAAGAGCTATTTTATCCCCACTTTAGGGGAGGTGCCGAGAGGTTAGACCACAGGCCTAGGCCTCGCTAGGAAGTGTTGGGTCAGTATTTGAACCCAGGTCAGGTGTCCTCAGCTGTGTTCTCTAAGGGGATAGTCACACCCACTTATGGAGCATTACTGCATGCCAGGCCCATTATATCCTGAGTGCTGCGTGCTGGACAGCTCTGCCCCTCTGCAGGTAGGACAAAATGGGCTCAAAAAGATCCAGTGTCCAGTCGGCACCCTGGGCTCAGTCACATGAGAAGGTCGGGGTGGTAACAGACCCAGAGGCTGGCAGGGAGGAGGCCCACACTGCCACATGCTACTGGCTATCCTTCGCTGACCACTGCCATCCTCCCGTCCCATGAAGGCGTCACTCCCCCTGCCCCCGCTGGCAGTACCAGGCTGATAGCCCTCACCCAGTGATACATCCTTGACAGCCCCTTTCCATCTCTGGGCCCCCACAGACTGCCCACACAGGATGCGGGATGCCTGCAATGAGGGAAGAGGGCCAGCTGGGCTCAGGGCAGCCTGGTTGTGGAGATGGGAAGGGAGGGTGGGGAGTTCCCTCAAGCACAGGACAACAGGGTGGGCAGATGCGGTGGGGCAGGCCTGGGCGCATTCCCTCAAACGCCCATCAGCCCTTCTCCCCGTCTTAGCTCCTGGCAACTCTTTCCTGGGAACAGGGTCAAAACCACATCCCCAATATCCCAGTTTTTTTTGGAGTCTTGGTATTTGGGGAGACACTCAGATTTGCAGGCACCAAAGGAGTTTTCATCTGAATTGAAACACATACTTGGAGATACGCTGAAAATACCACTTGTTCCTCGCTCTCCTTTTCATTTTGAGGTTGCACTGGCTCCTCCTGTTCACTGGATTCCACTGGCTACATGTGGTCTCAAGGCCTGTCCATGGCGCGGGTCTTCCTGGCCCATCTTGCCACTTCAGTGCTCACCACGCTACCAGGCAGCTAATTCCACTGCCCAGCATTGCTAACTCCTAAGGAGTGCTTCAGTTAACCGGACACCTGACTGTCTTCCTGTAGCTTCTGCCTGTCACCAGGTGCTGGTCATGCCAAGCAGCATCTCTCCCCCCACGTGCATGGCAAGTGAGAGTGGGCTCCAGTCAGACTTGCTGGGGTTAGCGTGCTGGCTGCTCCACTTATGAGCTGAATGACAGTGCATGTGTGATTTGACCTCCTTGGGCCTCAGTTTCCTAATCTGTAAAGTGGGGATAATAGCACAGAGGGTTTTTATGGGATTTGAATGAAGTGATACAAGATAAGCATTTAGCTCAGTCATGAGTCCCTGTTATTGTTGCTATTCCTGCATTTGTACCTGAAGTGCCTGAAAAGAGGTGAGGGTTCCAATCGCACCCCTCACCCTGCTACCAGCTTACCCTCTCAGACTGGATGAACATACAGGCCCTTCCTCCCATTATCACCCTGTGGTTGGGTCTCAGACTCTCGACACCTGGCCAGCCTTCCCGCATGGCCCCACATGGGAGAACTCGAGGAAACGCAGCAGCCCTCTTCAGATTCTTAAGCACAAACTGTAGAAACAGGAGAACCTTGAGCATAGCAACAGGTAAAAGCAGAACCAAGTGTTACCTAGTGTGGAGAGGCAGAGCTCAGATCAGAATAATAAACTATCATCTTTTCTCCTGACTAGGGCTGTCAAAGGCTGGAAGAGCTGCCTCTGGAAGGAGTGTGCTCCCCATCCCTGGAGGAAATCAAGGTATATAGCCACCTACCAGGCAGGTGGTAGAAGGAATTCCTTCACTGAGTGGGAAGCTGAACTAAATGGCATCAGAGATGTCAGCTCATCGCAGTGAAGAAGGAAGAAGCCCCTCCCTCAAGTTCTTGACCCATACTTCCTACCGAATGCCGGCTCTGACGGCTCCATGCTGATCACTCTCCTGGGTGCACCTGAATTCTGGAAGCATTTCATGGAAACAGAGCTCCTGAAATTGCTCTTTGCCTCTGCTGTGGCATCTGTAGAATGGGTGGAACGCTGACAATGCCTACTTCACAGGCCAGCAGACAGACGCCCGAGTGCCTGGTCTCTGTAAACGGCTTGCGCAGAAGCTGCCATCGGGCCCAGTTAAAAGCCTCGCTGGGGCAGCCAGGACCAGTGGGGACTGGAACCGGGACCAGCGGCACAGTTTTCGGACCACATCCAAAGCCAGCCAGATGTCAGAGACAGGAAGTTTCCTGGATGCACACTGTCAGCCACTATCATGTCTCAGGAATTGTATCCAAGAGCCAAACAAAACCATTTTTCTCTGAAGCAGTTTCACCGCTTTGTAGAGGAAATGGTGGCTGTGCCCAACTGGACTTTTCAAACCGAGAGGAAATGGAAACCCACAGCCCCTCAGAAAAGCTAATGTCAGTGGCTTTTGCCCCTCCTCCTGGTATTCAGGTCGTGGGAACTACCTGTTACCTGAACTGGCGGGAGCCAGGGTTACAGCCAAGAGGGCCTGGGTCAGGTGCGGCTCTGCGCTTGCTCCCTGGGTCTGATAAATGGTCTCTGGAGTGACGACCAGACTCCCCGTGAGGCTGTGGACCACTAATACGAGAACGTGACTGGGCACCTTGTATGTGGAAGAGCTTGGGCTCCAAGGTGAGGCCACCTGGCTCCTGGTCCCAGTCCTGCCATTTGCTGGCTGTGCGACCTTGGGCAGAAGACTAAAGTCTCGGAGCCTCCATTTCCTCCTCTGTGAATTGACACTAATGAGTCCTACCTCTGAAGGCTGAGAGGATCCAATGAGACTGTACTCAGTACAGGCCTAGGAGACAGGAGAGCCACAGAGCTGCCACTGCCACAGAGCATCCTCAGAGGCTGAGCCCGGGGTGTGAGCCCTCACGAGCTGGGCCCCACGACCTGTCTTCAGGAAATGCGAGGACTGGGAACAGCATCGAGAGGCCCGGATGCCTGCGCACAGAGGGCCGGAGGCTGGGTTGGGCAGGGGAAGAAAGGGCGTCACTGCTGTGCATTCCACTCGGAGCTTCCGAGCAGCTTTCTGAGGTGCCCGGGAGTCTGCACTCGTCCTTGAGGGAAACACGAGGAAGCTCAGGACGAGTGGCCAGAGGAGTGAGCCGTGAGCCAGTGAGCTCACGCGGCACTGAGGCCGGCAGGAGCTGCCTGGGACACCCGCCGGGGCCTGGGCAGCTATGTGAGGACTGGCCAGGACCAGCTGTGCTCAGCTGAGGGATTCACTGTGAACAGGAAGGTCTAGCCCTTGCCCTTGGGAACTTGGGACTCTGATGTTAACTCAGTCCTTGGTGGGCACCGGCATTACCCGGGAGAACTAGTCAAGACACAGCTGGCCAACACTTCCCCTGGTCCACCCGCTAATACAGGGACAACCCTGGGCACTACACAACACAGACCTGGAGGGCGCCACGGGTGGCGAGGGAAGGCTAGTGGGACCTCGGGACCTGGGTTTGCTTTGACCTCAGCCCAGATTTGGAGCAAAAGAATCAACAATCCACAAACACCAATGGACACAGGCCAAAAAACAAAACAGAACAAAATAAAATAAAATAAAATAAAATAAAATAAAATAAAATAAAATAAAATAAAATAAAATAAAATAAAATAAAATAAAAGCCTGCTCTCTCTAACCAAGAGTCCAGGAAAGGGGCAGCCTAACAAGACAGGAAACGTTTTTTAAGTTGTAGTGAAATATACATTAACATAAAAAATTACCATCCCAACCATTTGTACCGCCCAGTGACATCAAGTCCACTCTCACTGCTGTGCAGCATCGCCACCATCCATCTCCAGGACTCTTTTCGTCCTGCAAAGCCGAAACTTCCCATTAACCCACCGCTCCCCCCCCACTCCCACAGCCCCTGGCAACCATCCTTCCACTTTGTCTATGAATTTCACTCTAAGTACCTCCTATCAGTGGAATCACACAGTGCTTGCCTTTTTGTTTCTGGCTTATTTTACTTACGTCCTCAAGGGTTATCCATGTGTAGCATGTGTCAGAATTTCCTTCCTTTTTAAGGATGAATAATATTTCATTATATACAGGGTGGGCAAAAGTAGGTTTACAGTTGTGAGTGACATTTTATTGAATTAATAAAACTAATGTAATAATCATAATCTGCATGTCTTTTTCCATACAAACAACTGTAAACCTACTTTTGCCCACCCTGTATGTGTCACATTTAGTCTAAATATTCATTAATGGACACTTGAGTTGCTTCTACCTTTTGGCTGCTGTGACTACTGCTATGAACATGTATGTACAAAAATCTCTTCAGGACCCTGCTTTCAATTCTTTTGGATATATGTCCAGAAGTGGAATTGCTAAATCAAATGGTAATTCTATTTTGAATTGTTTGAGGAACCATCGTACTATTTTCCATAGTGACTGCACCATTTTACATTCCACCAGCAAAACACCAGGGTTCCAGTTTCTGCACAACCTCACCAAAGCTTGCTACTTTCTGGGGGGTTTTCTTTTCCTTTCTCTCTCTCTCTCTCTCTCTCTCTCTCTCTCTCTCTCTCTCTTTTTGGATAGCAGTTGTTCTAATAAGTGTGAGGAGATATCTCATTGTGGTTTTGAGCGCATTTCCCTAATGATTAGTAATATTGGGCATATCCTTATTGGCCAATTGTATATCTTCTTTGGAAAAATGTCTTTTCAAATTTTTTGCCCGTTTTAAAATCAGGTTGTTAGAGGTTGTTTTGTTGTTGTTTTTATTGTTGTTGTTTTAATACTCACCCAAATATATGTTTTTATTGATTTTTAGAGAGAGAGAAACATTAACGTGAAAGAAAAATATTGGTCAGTTGCCTCCTGTACATACCCCAACTGGGGATCAAACCTGCAACCTAGGTATGTGCCCTGATGGGGATTGAACCCACAACCTTTTTGGTGTACAGGCGAAGCTCCAACTGACCAGGGCCATGTTGTCAGAGTTTTTGTTGTTGAGTTGTAGGAGATATTTATGTATTATAAATGTTAATTCTTTATCAGATATGTGATTTCAATTTTTTTCTCCCTTCCATGGGTTGCCTTTTTACTCTGTTATGTCCTTTGATGAACAGATGTTTTTCATTTCAATGAGTCTAATTTATCTATTTTCTCTCTTTTGTTCCTTGGGTTTTCAGTGTCATATGCAAGAAATCACTGATAAATTCAATGTCATGATGCTTTCTCCCTGTTTTCTTTTAAGAGTTTTATAGTTTTAGTTCTCATGTTCAGGTCTTTGGTCCATTTGGAATTAATTTTTGTGTATGATGTTAGGTTCCAACTCCACCCTTTTGCATATGGATATCCAATTTTCCCTGCATCATTTGTTGAAGATGGTTCTTTCCCCATTGAATGGTCTTGGCTTCCTTATAGAAAATCATCTGACCATATATTTGAGGGTTTATTAAGACAGAAAACATTTAGTCAATAACCACCCTACTGCAGTAAAACATCACATTAACATAAGGTGGCCCGACCCCCACCCCTGGCAGCAGAAGCAATGCGGGAGCCTGGATTTCCACAGAGGCTGTAATGAGGAGTCCCAGTACCCTGCTGGGTGGTGTCAGAGAAGGCTCTCCTTGCAATCTCCCCTTTGATTCATGAAGTCTTTATTGATTTCTAGTTTGATTCCGTTGTGGTCAGAGGAAACATTCTGTATGATTTTAACTCTTTTAAATTTGTTGAGAATGGTCCAGAATATGATCTATCTTGATAAGCGAGGGTCAATTAGATCCTAGTGGTTGATGATGTTGGGCTATTCTGTGTCCTTGTGATTTGATGCCTAGTTGTCAATTGTTGGAAAAGAAGTGTTGAAATCTCTATCATTATAAATTTATCATTTCTCTTTTCAGTTCTGTTAGTTTTTGTTTCACATATATTAGCACTGTTGTTTGGGATAGTCACATTTAGTTTTGCTATGTCTGCTTGGTGGATTGATCCTTTGATCATTACATAACGTCCCTCTGTGTCTCTGTTTTTTTCTCTGAAATCTATTTTACCTGATATTAATATAGCCACTCCTGCTTTCATTGGTACTGCTTTCATGATTTATCTTTTTCCATCTTTTTACTTACAATTTACTTACAATTATCTTTTTACTTACAATTATCTTTGAAGGGAGTTTCTTATAGACAGCATGTAGTTAGGTTGTGTTTTATAATCAACTATGATAATCTCTGTCAATTGGTATATTTAGATCTTTTATATTTAATGTAATTATTGCTACTTAGGGCTTAAGTCTAACCATTTACTTTTTGTTTTCTATTTGTACTCTTTCTCATTTCTCTGCTTTCTTTATCCATCCTTCCTGTGGGTTACTTGAACGTTTTTTAGAATTCCATTTTGATTTATCTAGAGTGTTTTTTAGTCTATCTTGTTGTATAGCATTTTTAGTGGTTGCTCTGGATGTTACATTGTATATACATAACTTATCACAGTCTCTTGGAACTGACATTTCACCAGCTTGAGAAACTTACACAAACACTTTACATCATATTTATATTATAATTTTATATTATATTATATTATATTATATTATATTATATTATATTATAATTGTCGACAATTATATTATAATTGTCGACAATTATTTATATTATAATCCTCTACATACATTTAGAATCACATCAGATAGTGTTATAGTTTTTGCTTCATCTGTCAAGCATAACTTAGAAACTCAAGAGGAGAAGGAAAGTCTATTGTATTTACCCATATTTTTACTTACTACATTCTTTCTTTCTTCTTGACATTCTAAGGTCCTTTATCTGTCATTTCCTTTCTTTTTGGAGATATTTCCATTCTGTTCAGAGAAGGTAGCCATCCATTTAGTGTAGATGTGCTGGTGACATATTGTCTGACTTTTCCTTCGTCTGGAAATGTCTTGATTTCCATTTCATTGATAAAGGGTATTTTTGTTGAGTGTAGGATTTGGGGTAACAGTTCTTCCTTTCAGCACCTGAAATATACTGTGCCATTCCATGCTGTTACCACGTTTCTGATGAGAAACCCACTGTCCATCTGAATTGCTTTTGCCCTTTGGGTAATGTGTTGTTTTTCTGGGGTTGCCTTCAAGATTTTTTCTGTCTTTAGTTTTCAGAAGTTTGATTATGATATGTCTTGGAATTGATTTCTTTGGGGTTTTTTTTCTGTTTGGGATTCACTGAGCTTCTTGATTCTGTAGGTTTGTGTCTCTTGCTAAATTTGCCACTTCTAGCCCATTATTCCTTTGAGTATTTTTGCAGCTCTACTTCTTTCTCCTTCTTTTCTGGGACTCCAGTGACATGAATGTTAGATATTTTGTACAGACCCACATTTGGTTCTTTTTATACCTTTATTTATTTGCTGAGTTTTTCTATTTCTTTACTGAGGCTTGCTATTTTTTCATTTGTTTCAGGTGTGTTTATAATTGCTTATTGAAGCATTTTTATCACGGTTGCTTTAAAATTTTCATCAGATAATTCTAACATCACTGTCATCTCAGTGGTGGGATCTATGGATTGTCTTTTTCATTCATTTGAGATCTTCCTGGTTCTTGGAATGATAAGTGATTTTTTTTATTGAAACTGGACAATTTTGGTATTATGTACGATCTGAGACTCTCGATTTTATTTAAACCTGCTTTAGTTGGCTCTCTCTGACACCACTTCAGAGAGGCATTAGAGGGCATTGCTAGGTAAAGGTAGAAGTCCCCCCACTCGGCCTCCAATGACACCTGAGAGAGGCTCCTCTGGACAGGGGTGGGAGTTCTGGTTCCCATGTGGTCTCTGTTAACACTGGGGTGTCTAGTTGTCAATTGTAGAGAGAAGAGTGGTATCATTATTGATGGGTGTTGTTGAAAGTCCTGACATTTCACTAGGCCTCTTCTGACACCACCCCAGTGCATGGGGGAGGGGATATAGGAAAGAGGAGCACCTCATTACTTCTGGAAGGGCATGAAAGTCCCAGCTCCCCACCTGACCTTCTCTAACACCAGTCCAGCATGGTTGTTGGCCCATCTTGTTGCAGCACCATAAGAGTGGTAGACTAGGTCACTAGGTCTTTGCTGATAAGGATGGGGATGGGGTCAAAGTTTTTTCCACGGTGTTTGGCTGGAGTAGGGTGGTTACTGTTAAGAAGTTTTGGACTTGCTGGTCTATCCCTTTCCTGGTCCTTTGGCTAGAGAAAGTGAGTTTTGTTGGGGCATTTTTTGGACTTTGCCTATTGGTGTTTCTGAGTTGACAGCCTTTTTTTTTAGATCCAAGTCTGGGATATGTGAGGCAAAGAGTAACTCAGGGAACTTACTACCATGATGTTCCCTGGTTCTGAGGCCCCTAGGCATTCTTCCTTCTTTTCTCCACCTTTCAGGATCTTCTTATGTTTGTTTTATATATAATGCAAAAGTTCTAGTTGTATTTAGTGGAAGGAATTGGGAAAGTACATTTACTCCATCTTCTTCGAACTGGAAATCTCCTCCTGTGTTCTGTGTCCTTTTGATATGCACTATTTTTAGCATTATATTTTCCCTGCCCCAGGCCTTAAATCAACCACTTCTCCAAGGAACCCTGGTTCCTTCCTTTGGAGAATGATATTTAGAAACCAAGATTATTCATGTGCTAGATGTGCTCATTGCTACTGAGACTTCACTGCTCCTGGGCCCTTTCAGTGGTCAGAGCTAGGAAATATGTGCATGTATACTAACCCATATATATGCATGCATCTATATTTATTTCTGTGTCTATTTAGTTGTGTGTATATTTGTGTGTCTGTGTGTGAGTGTGTACACACATGAGTACACACATGAGTCCATACTGATACCTCCAACTCTAACCCAATACCACAGGGTTCATTCTAGCATTTTCCTTTTGCTTATTTGTGAACTCTTTCTCTGAAGTGAGAAACCTTGCTGTCATTATCTACAATGGATTATTTATTTGTTCAGCCCTAGTATACATGCACACTAGTTTCAGAATGCTAACCTGTACCCTTGTGAGAAACAAATTTACCAACCAGAGTACAGTGTTTGTGAACAGTCCTTTTAGATTTAGCCTTTCAGTACCCAAACAAAACACTGTTTTCCAAAATTACATGGGTAGCTACTTCTGCCCTCACCTCCTTCAGTGTGATTATGTCACTCATGTAGAAGAATATTTGATTCATTGGTCTGAATTACATGTTGGGTTCCCCACACCCCAGTTGATTTTTTAAAGTTTGTATCAGTAATATTCACTCTTTGTGGTGTAAAATCCTATGGGTTTTGACAAATACGTAGAGTTATGTATCCAATTACCACAGTACCAAACAGGATAGTTCCATTACCCCCAAACTTCCCTTGAGCTAATCCTTTGTATTCAACCCCTCCTCCCCAACCCTGGCAACCACTGATTTGTTTTCTGTCCCAATAGTTTTATCTTTTGTAGAACGTCATATAAATAGAATCATGCAATGTGTTGTCTTTTATTTGTCGTTATTTATTTAGTAAAATGCATTTAAGAATCATCCATGGTTTTTTGTGAGTCAGTACTTCCTTGTTTTCTATTGCCAAGTAGTGTGCCATTGTATAGATGTAACAGAGCTTGCTTATCTGTTCATCTGGGTTGTTCCCAGTTTTTACTGACTGTGAATGATGCTGCTATAAATATTCACATACAGATTTTTATGTGGACATAAGTTTCCATTTCACTTTTGTAAATATCTAGAAGTGAAATGCCTGGATCATATTGTAGGGCTCTGTTTAACTTTTTAAGAAACTGCCAAGCTATTTTCTAAAATGATTTTACCTTTCTGCAGTACCAGTATGAGAGATCTAATTGTTCCACACCTTTGTCAGTTGTTAGTATGGTCAGGTTTGTTTATTTGTCTGTCTGTCTATTTAGCCATCCTAATAGGTATGTAGTGGGATCTCATTGTGGCTCAGTTTGCAAGTCCCTGACAACTAATTATGCTGACCATCTTTTCTTGTGCTTATTTGCCATTTGTATGTCTTGTTTGTACATTTTAAATGGAGTTATCTCTTTTTAAATCATTGACTTTTAAGAGTTCTTTATATATTGTGAACATAAGTCTCCTACTTTCATTTGCTTAACAGTGTCTTTTGAAGAACAGATGTTCTAAATTTTTATAAAAATTTTATATATCAAATTTCCATGTTATAAATTGTCCATTTGCCTAACCTAAGTCACAAATATTGTCTCCTAAAAATTCTATAGTTCTAGATTTATATCTACAATCTGTTTTGGGTCAAATTTTACGTATGTTATGAGCTATGGACCAAAGTTTATTTATTTATTTTTTGCATCTGTGTATTAAGTTGTTCTAGCACCATTTTTTTAAAAAAAACATTCTTTTGTCACTGAATTGCCTTTGCACCTTTGTTGAAAATCAATTGGCCAAGAATCCAAGATGGTGGTGGACTAGGTGAAAGCCACACTTGCCTCCTCCCAGGACCAAATTGAAATTACAACTAAATTATATAACAATCATCTCAAATAACCAACTGAACAGAAGTCTTAAACCAAGGGTTTACAGAAGAAGTCACACTGAGACTGGTAGGAAGGGCAAAGACATGAAATATTCCTGAGGGATATCTCAGCTGAGGGAAGTTTCCCCTGAGATGTATGGACTCTCAACCCCAAGCCCTGTTCCCCATCCCAGAACACCAGAGCCAGGAAGAGGCACCCACATAATATTTGGCTGTGAAAAACAGTAGGGTATCTGTCCATCAGGGAGAGATGAGAGTCCACTAGAGACACAGGCACAAAATTTCATTTGCAGCCACTTACCCCAGGCTCTGACAGAAGGAGGGCAGAGCAGACTCAAGTCGCATGAGAAAGTCTGGGGTTTGTGGCTTTGGAGAGAGAACTGAAGGGACAGTCCCCAGATCCCTGTGCTGAGTCATTCTCCCATACTGCAAACTCCATCTTTCTTGGGTGGAGCACTCTTTTCCATGCTGCATCAGCCAAAAAGAATCAATAGCCCCACCCTCTGGACTCCCTCTCTCAGCACCCTGCAGAGCTTATGCCCTGTTGAGGAGTCAGCTGCCTTGGCCAAAGTGTAGAGGTCTGGGTAGACTCACAGGGTGTCAGTGACTGAGTTGTGTGGCTTTGGGGTGGGTGCCATTCTTCCAATATTCCTGTGAACCTCACTGGTACTTCCCCCTCATGGGAGATCCACTAGAACCACCCCCTGGGCTTCTGTCTGCCCCACACTCCGGGTTCCTGGGGCCCCACCCACCAGACTCCTAGTGGATCTTCCCTGTCAAGGTCTGAGGCAAAATCCAGGACGTATATCTTTCCCTCATGAAGATCCACTAGCCCCATTCTCCCAGCACCCAGTGGGCTCCACCCTGCCAAGCTCCATTTCCTCCTGACAGAATCTGGGACAGACTGAGTTTTGTGGCTTTAGGACAGGGACCATTTTTCCCTCCCACTCCTCACTGGAGCAGTGTCCTATCTTCACACAGCCAAATCCTTGTCTGTTTGGGCCTGATAAACTCTGATTCCCTCACCCTGATTATTCCCTGATACCCTGCTCCAACACAAAGGTATGTGAGCACCCAGCAGGTGACAGCTAGACTTTGGTATACCTGGGGATATTTGCCGAGTGACCTCAGATCCAGCACTGGCACTGGGCTTGAACCTGCATCAGTCTGGTGAACACCACTTGCCCCTATCTGGTGATTCACTGAGAACCTACCTAGCGCAACTCAAGTACCGCCAGAAGCTCTTTTAGTGGCTGAGCCTAACAGGTAGTTGGCAGGTGGTGGCAGGTGGAGGCAGATCTCAGGGTATCTTGGGACATTTGCTGGCCTTTCCCTGGGCTCCGTGCTAATAAAAACTGGCATTGGTGTGCAGCTTAGTCCTTCTCACATGTACCCAGGCCCAGCACAGGCAGCCGCAAACTTTGGATCACTTATAGCTCCAAACAGGTTGCTTAGGGCCAGTCACAGGCAGTGCCTGACATTGGCTTGCACCAGAGTCCCTCCCAAGAGGCCCACACAAACACACCCAGTGGCCAGTGGCCAACAACATCAGAGCAGGATCCAATTAGTTTCACAAGCAACATATCCAAGGGGAGATCTCAGCAAGCACCAAACTCTGCTAAGGCAAATTTCACTTCCTGTGGTGGGCACCTGCACAGAAGATCACACTCTGTGCTCAGAGTTGAGCCTCATAGTCAGCCAGTCTGACGGCTGATCCCATGTACAAACTAGCCAATAGCAATCAAGACTCAATTGCAACAGGAGGGCACTGACATAACCCATACAAGGGACATTCCTGGAACACTCAGCTCAGGTGATCAAGGAGACTGAACCACTGGGCCCCACAGGACACCTACCACATAAGGTCACCTCACCAAGACTGGAAGTCATAGCAGATCTATCTAATACATAAAAACAAGCACAAAGAGACAGCCAAAATGAGGAGACACAGAAACATGCTCCAAATGAAAAGACAGGAGAACTCTCCAGAAAAAAGCTAGATGAAATGGAGGCAAACAATTTATCAGATATAGAGTTCAAAACAATGATTATAAGGATGGTCAACAGCATGAAAATAAACATAGAAACCATAAAAAAGGACCAGTTAGAAATGAAGAATATAATATCTGAAATAAAGAATACACTGGAAGGAATAAACAATAGGTTAGATCAAGCACAGGACTGAATCAGCGATTTGGAAGACAAGGTAGAAAAAAACACCTAATCGGAGCAGCAAAAGGAAAATAGAATTCTAAAAAATGAGCATAGTTTAAGGGACCTTTGGGTAACATAAAGCATAACAGCATCCACATCATAGGTGTACTAGAAGGAGAAGAGAGAGAGCAAGGGATTGAGACCCTATATGAAGAAATAATGACCCAAAACTTCCCTATCTTGGTGAAGGAAAAAGACACACGAGTTCAGGAAGTGCAGAGTCCCAAACAAGATGAACCCAAAGAGGCCCATCCCAAGACACATCATAATTAAAATGGCAAAGGTTAAATAAAAAGAGAGACTATTAAAAGCAGCAAGAGAAAAGCAGTTAGTTACCGACAAGGGAGCTCCCATAAGACTGTCAGCTGATTTCTCAACAGAAACATGTCAGGCCAAAAGGGGCTGGAATGAAATATTCAAAGTGATGAAAAGCAAGGACCTACAACCAAAATTACTTTACCCAGCAAGGCTCTCATTTAAAATCGAAGGAGAAATAAAGAGTCCCAGGCTAGAAAAAACTAAAAGTTTGTTACAACCAAACCAGAATTATAAGAAATGTTAAAGGCCCTGCTGGAAGAAGTGAGAGATGAAGAAAGAGGAGGAGGAGAAAGATAAGAAGAAGGAGGAGGAGAAGTAGGAAGAGGAGGAGGAGGAAGAGGAGGAGGGGAAGGAGAAGAAGAAGAAGAAGAAGAAGAAGAAGAAGAAGAAGGAGGAGGAGGAGGAGGAGGAGGAGGAGGAGGAGGAGGAGGAGGAGAAGAAGAAGAAGAAGAAGAAGAAGAAGAAGAAGAAGAAGAAGAAGAAGAAGAAGAAGAAGAAGAAGAAGAAGAAGAGGAACTACCACCAGAGGAACATAGTTAAAAAAGTAAAATGCCAATAAACACATACCTATCAATATTCACTTTAAATGTAAATGGCTTAAATGCTCTAATCAAAAGACATAGGGTAACTGAATGGATAAGAAAACAAAATCCATATATATGCTGTCTACCAGAGACCCACCTCAGAACGAAAGATACACACGGACTAAAAGTAAAGGGATGGGAAAAGATATTTCGTGCAAATGGAAGTGAAAAAAAAAAAAAAAAGAATCTGAGGTAGCAATACTTATATCTGACAAAATAGACTTTAAAACAAAGGCTATAGTAAGAATCAAAGAAAGACACTACATAGTGATAAAGGGAGCAATCGAATAAGAGGATACAACCCATATAAACATTTGTGCATCCAACACAAGAACACCTAAATATGTAAAGCAAATTTTGATGGACATAAAGGAAGAGTAATACAGTAATACAGTCATAGTAGGGGATTTTAACTCACACTGACATCAATGGATAGATCTTCCAGACAGAAAATCAACAAGGAAAAAACAGCCTTAAATGACACACCAGACCAGATGATTTAATTGATATCTTCAGAGCATTTCACACCAAAGCAGCAGAATGTACCTTCTTTTCAAGTGTACGTAAAACATTTTTAGGATAGACAACATGATAGGACACAAAACAAATCTCAATAAATTTAAGAAGATTGTAATCACATCAAGCATCTTCTCTGACAATAATGGCATAAAACTATAAACCAATCACAAGAAAAAAAACTGAAAAACACACACATGGAGGCTAAGTAACGTTACTTAATAATGAAGGGGTTAATAATGAGATCAAAGAAGAAATCAAAAGATACCTTGAAACAAATGACAATGAAAACACAACACCTAAAAATCTATGGGACACAGCAAAAGCAGTCCTAAGAGGAAAATTCATAACATTATAGGCCTACCTCAGGAAACAAGAAAATTTTTAAATAAACAATGTAACTTTACACTTGAAAAAACTACAAAAAGAACAACAAGCATAGCCCCAAAGTAAGTAGAAGAAAGGAAGTAATCAAGATCAGAGAAAAAATAAACAAAATAGAGTCTAAAAAGAACAATACAAAAAATCAATGAAACCAAGAGCTTGTCCTTTGAAAAGATATAAAAGATTGACAAACCTTTAATGAGATTCATCAAGAAAAAGGGAGGACTCAAATAAATAAAATCAGAAATGGAAGAGGCGAAGTAACAACTGACATCAAAGAAATACAAAGGATTGTAAGAAAATATTACAAACAGCTATATTCCTACAAGCTGGACAATCTTGTCAAACTGGATAAATTCCTAGAAACATACAAGTTTTCAAAACTGAATCAGGAAGAAACAGAGACTCTAGATAGATTACAATTAGTAAAATTGAAGCAATAATAAAAAATAAAAAAACACTCCCAACAAACAAAGATACTGGAAGGAATGGTTTCACAGGTGATTTTTACCAAACACTCAAAGAAGAATCAAAATTGGTGCTTCTCAAACTATTCCAAAAAATTCAAGAGGAGGGAAGACTCCCAAACTCATTTTATGAAACCAGCATTACCCTAATTCCAAAACTATATAAAGACACTACAAAGAAATAAAATTATAGGCCAGTATCCTTAATGAACATAGATGCTAAAATTGTAAAGAAAATATTAGCAAGATATTTTCCAGCAACACATTAAAAAGATCATACACTATGATCAAATGTGATTTATTCTGGGATGCAAGGTTGGTAAAATATTCACAAATCAATAAACATGATATGCCACATAAACAAAATGAAGGATTAAAAACCACATGATCATATCAATAAATGCATAAAAAGGATTTGATCAAATCCAGCACCCATTTATGATAAAAACTCTCAACAAAGTGGGAATAGAGGGAACATATCTCAATGTAACACAGACCATATATGACAAACCTACAGCCAGCATCATACTCAATGGGCAAAAACTATAAATATTTATCTTAAGATTGGTAACAAGACAGAGATGTCTGCTTTCACTACTCTTATTCAATATAGTACTTGAAGTCCTAACCCCAGTGATCAGATAAGAAGAAGAAATAAAAAGCATCCAAACTGGAAAGGAGGAAGTAAAACTGTCATCATTTGCAGATGACATGATACTGTATATAGAGAACCTTAAAAATTCCACCAAAACACTAGTAGAACTGATAAATGAATTCAGTAATATAGCAGGATACAAAATACATATCCAGGAACCAGTTACCTTTTTATATACCAATAATGAACTATCAGAAAGGGAAACTAAGAAAACAATCCCAATTGCATCACAAAAATAAAACACCTAGGAATACATTTAACCAAGGATGTAAAAGACCCATACTCAGAAAATTATAAGACACTGAAGATAGAAACTGAAGATGATACAAATAAGTGGAAGCATATACCATGTTCATGGATAGGAAGAATTAGCATCATTAAAATGCCCATACTACCCAAAGCAATCTATAGATTCAACACAATTTTTTCAAGATACCAATGGTGTATTTCACAGAGCTAGAACAAATATTTCAAAAATTTAAATGGAACCACAAAAGACTCCAAACAGCCATAGCAATCTTGAGAAAGAAGAACAAAGTTGGAGGTATCACGCTATCTGATATCAAACTATACTACAGGCCATAGTAATCAAAACAGCTTGGGACTGGCATAAAAACAAACATATAGATCAATGGAACAATATAGATCCCAGAAATAAACCCACAACTTTATGGTCAGTTAATATTTGACAAAGAGGCAAAAACATATAATGAGATAAAGATAGCCTATTCAATAAATGGTGTTGGTAAAATTGAACAGATTTGTGCAAAAAAAAACAAAATGAAACTAGACTACCTTCTTACACCATACACAAGAATAGACTCAAAATGTATTAAAGACTTAGATGTTAGACTCTTCTTTAAATTTATCTTTATTGTTGAAAGTATTACAGATGTCCCTCCTTTTTCCCCCTCTTGACTCCTTCCTACTTTGCTTCTCCCCTCAGAACTTCAACCATAAAAACCCTAGAAGAAAACATAGGCAGTAAAAAACATAGACATTTCTCATAGCAGTATTTTTTTCTTATATATCTCCTCTGACAAGGGAAACAAAAGAAAAAATAAACAAATGGTACAACATCAAACTAAAAAGTTTTTGCACAGCAAAGGAAACCATCAACAAAATGAAAAGATAATCCACTGAATAAGACAACATATTCACCAATGATATATCCCATAAGGGGTTAATATCCAAATTTCATAGAGAACTTATAAAACTCAACACCAAAAACAACAAATAATGCAATTAAAAAATGGCCAAAGGACGTAAATGGACAGTTCTCCAAAGAGGACGCACAGATGGCCAATAGACACGTGAAAAGATGTTCAACGTCACTAATCATCAGAGAGATGCAAATTAAAACCACAATGAGATATCACCTCACACCTGTCAGAATGGTTCCATCAACAAATCAACAGACAACAAGGAGAGGGTGTGGAGAAAGGGGAGCCCTCATACGCTGTTGGTAGGAGTGCAGATTGGTGCAGCCACTTGGAAAGCAGTATGGAGTCATCTCAAAAAATTAAAGTTGCAAATGCCTTATGACGAGGGTTACTTCTTGGAATTTATCTGAAGAAACCCAAAACACTATTTTGAAAGAATATACGCACCCCTATGTTCATTGCAGCATTATTTACAACAGCCAAAATTTGGAAGCAGCCCAAGTGCCCATTAGTCAATGAGTGGATAAAAAAGCTGTGGTATAGCCGGGCTGGTGTGGCTCAGCAGTTGAGCATCGACCTAGGATCCAGGAGATCTCTGGTTGAATTCCCAGGCAGGGCACATGCCCGGGTATCAGGCTCCATCCCCAGTGCAGGGCGTGCAGGAGGCAGCCGATCAATGACTCTCCCATCATTGATGTTTCTATTTCTCTCTCTCCCTCTCTCTCTTCATCTCTCTGAAATCAATAAAGACATGTTTTTTTTTAAAGCTGGGGTACATTTACACAGTGGAATTCTACTTGGCCATAAAAAAGAAGGAAATCTTACATTTCGTGACAGCATAGATGGACCCGGAGAGCATTATGCTAAGTGAAATAAGCCAGAGAAAGACAAGTACCATATGATTTCACTTGCATGTGGAATCTAATAAATGAAACAAACTAACAAACAAAATAGAAAAAGACTCATAAATAGAGAACAGATTTACAGCTATTAGAGGGTAGCAGGGTTGTAGGGCTGGGTGAAAAGGTGAATGGATTAAGCAAAAAATAATAATAACCTCATGAACAGACAACAGTGTGGTGATTACCAGAGGGAAGGGGGAGGTCAGGGAGGTTAGGCAGGGGGAGGTAGAAGAGGGTCTAGGGGGGATAAATGGTGATGGAAGGAACCTTGACTTAGGATGGTAAACACACAATACAATATACAGATGATGTGTTATAAAATTGTACACCTGAAACCTACAAAATTTTATTAACCAATGTCACCCCAATAAAAAACTAATAAATCAATTGGCCATATATATGAGTCTATTTCTGGAATCTCTAGTCTGTTCATTGATCTATGTGTCTACCCCTTTGCCAATACCACCCTGTTTGGGTTGCTGCAGCTTTAAAGAAACCAGGGCATCTAAGCTCTCCAGCTTTGTTCTTTCGGTATTGCATCAGTATTCTAGCTCCTGGGCCCAGCCTCCTGCCTGGGGGCCGCAGGCCCTCCCACCCTGCCTGCCTGATGAAAAGCTCTGTCTTTCCCCATCCTACCCTTGCCCTTGGATGTGAACTGTCGGGTTATTTTACTCTCCTCTGTCCCTCCTTCCCCGCTGCTGAGCGGTTGGCATCGGTGTCTCCATTCTTCCTTGGCTCTCTCATACACGCCCACTCCTCTGGCCCCACCACTGACTTCCCCCAGGTTAAGCCTTGATGATCTCAGGCTGCCTAACCTCCCTGACCTCCCTTGAATGAGGCAGGTGGCCTTTCCATTTACAGGCCTGGGCCGACCATGTGGTTTCCTGGCACCCAAGCCCTCGGACCCTCCACACTGTCGTCCAGTTGAAACTCTGCCTGCCTGGAGAGAACACAGACTAGGAGTCAGAGAGACTGGGTTCAACCCTGGTCACGTCCCCTCTGACAGCCAAACCACAGTGTCCTGTGGCCAAAGTGGAAGGGCCAAAGTGACCCATAGGCGTGGAATACAAAGGGATGGGAAGGTCTCCGCGAGCGCTCTGCCTCTCCCACCACCATCTGGCTGTCCTCCAAGCTGGCCAAGTGCAAGTTCTGCGGCAGACACTGCTGGCTGTTTTCAGGTCTCCTGCTATTGCTCGGTGGGGTTGAAAAGTTTGTTCTCGAGCAGGGCTCCAGAGTGGCCTGTCGTCTGCTTCTTGGCCTGGCGTTTGAGGAGGCCACACCTTGTCAGAGTCCCATCAAGGCCACCCTCCTTGCACTGTGGGCCAGACATGGGTGAGCCACACTGAAAAGCATTCAGGTGAACAGTGTGACTGACTCTTGAGTTGAGAGAACACAGCCGACCACCTGACCTTCTGAATTGCTGCCCCTCTCATGACATGGGGGGAAGCTTCGTCATTAACAGACACAGTCTGTGCACAGGGACATGGCAGCCACTTGCTCAATCACCTGTAAACGCCAGCCAGTGACTTGACCCTGTTCTCCATTCACTTGCCCTGCATTTACTCATTGGTTCATTGATTCCAAAGAGCTGCTCTGGGTCAGGCCCGTGGGTGTGGGCTGGGGACCCCCGGGAAGCCCACTGTCCAGTGCAGATCTTTCCCATCTTTCAGGGTCCACCCAAAGATCACCGTGGTTGTGGGCACTAAACACTCATGTAGAGAAGGGAACACCAGCTGAGCGTGGAGATGGGAGTGGAGTGTGAAGGAGTCTCCACAGAAAGACCACAAGCTCACCTTCCTCACAGTGACTTACTGTCTCCCCCTCCCAGTCCTGCAGCCAAGACAAGGACAGATCTCCCCACCTAACAGCTCCCAGTCCCACCCCCAGCAGGCAGCCCTTGTCCATGCTCCCATGCTCTTTCAAATGTCCATTGGAAAGCTTAGGGGAACCAGGCCCCAGCCTCACTTGCTGTGCCACCTTGTTTATGTCAGTGTCTCTGGGTCTTCTAGAAACCGAGGAGGGCTGAATTAGATACTCCTGAGGCTAGAGCTCGGTGCAAAACCAATTCCCACTGAAATGTGATGAGCTTAAGATCACATCTGGTAGGGAGGGAAGGGGATGCTATCTTTGTAGAGATGCCTTCCCTGATGAATGTAAGGTCAGTGCTTAACCCAGATAAACTGGAAACCCAGCTGCAAACCTAGTTGTCCACAGCCAGCTCGGGATTGGCCTCCATTCATTCATGCTACCCGCAGAGCACTGTTTTGTGTCAGGAATATAGCAGTGAACATAACCAAAAATGCATTGTAGCAGGGAGTCTATTTACACACACGTTTCTGTAATGAGAGGAAGTACAAGGGGGAAGCGCGACACAGGAGGATTCAACTGGCGTTGCAGTCGGGGCAGCCTCCCTGAGGAGGTGTCATTTCAACAGAGAACTGAAGGAAGACCAAGAGTTAGCTGGGCAACGTCAGAAGGGCACAGAAAGTTCACTCCGGGGAGAGGAGACGGCGTGTGTGGGGGTGCCTGGAGCCAGGATGGCTCACAGCGGGGGAGGCCTGCTGCCCTACTGTGAGGACAGCAGCCCTGTGGCAACGCCCCGTGGAGAGGAACGAAAGCCCCTACACTGTCCCTCGCAACCCTCCAGAGCCACCTCATGACAAAGTAGCTACACTCCAACCTTCGCTCACTCCTCCAACCACTGGGTCAGGTTTCTTCCCACTCCCACACCCATCCACCAAAAGGGCCCTGGCCAAGGACCCTGTGACTTCTGGTAATGCCCATGCACTTGCCCCCGCAGCAGCCTCTAGCAGGGTGCCCTCACCCTCACCCACTTCGAGACCCCTCCCCTGGCTCCACGAGGCCCCCAGCGCCTGGGTCCCTGGGCCCCTCAGCACCAGCCCCTCGGCCCTGCTCTCCTCTCCCCCGAGTCTGTCTGGGGCACACTCACCCACCCCGCCTCACCCCGATGCCGAGCGCCTGAGGCGTGGCCAGCTCTGTCCTCACCCCTCAGCTCCAGACGAACACACAGCGCCAGTCTCCCCACGGCCCGCGGCAGCCCCCTCAGACGCGCCGACCTTGGCAGCAGCTCTGCTCGGGGCCGGAGTGCTCAGCGCCAGGCCCGGCCACGCTGCTGCTCGAGGCAGAAACGGGCAAATCGGCGTTGGCTCGTCTCCCCCTTCACTCCTCACATCTAGTCACCAAGTTCTGCCGCTTTTACCCCTAAATTCTCCCTGAGCCCCCAGTCAGGCCTCCAGCTCTCCCACCTGGATACTGCAGGGACCTCTTGGCTGCCCCTCTGCCCGCCCCTGTGCCCCACACCCCGACCCATCCACAGGGTTTCCCCTGCGAAACCTCACTGTGCCCATCCTCTGCCAGCCCCGACCCAGGGCTCCCCAGGGCTCCCCAGGGCTCCCCAGGGCTCTGAGGTCAAAACCCCCTGCCCAGCCCACAGGGCCTGCCTGGTCGCGGCCGTCCACCTCGCCGGCCTCACCGGGGCCACACTCCCTCTCTGTTCACTTGGCCATAGTGCTCTTCTAGCATTTTCTCTGTTGTTGTCAAACAAATTCCCACAAAACTTGGTAGCTACAACAACAGTAAGCATTCATCGTGTCACGTGCTCCCTGAGGTACAGGATTCAGGAACTGCTAGGCCAGGCCCTCTGGCCCCGCCTCTCAGCATCCTTCGGCCAAGGTGTCAGCGGGACTCTGTCACCCAAAGGTGTGACAGGGCTGGCGGTCCCGCATCCCTCTCGCGGGAGTCAGGAGCAAGAGGGTAGGGGCTCCTCTTCTCCCTCCTCAGACTTGAGGGGCCTGGAGAGGCAGCCGCAAGCCAGAGCAGGGGCGTGGAGGTGGGATGATTAGTAAGACAACGGATTTGCACAGAGGGGCACTGAGATCAACATGGAGAGACCTGATGGCGTAAACTGCTACTCTGCCATGTGACCGCAGTGCCGTTCCCCTTCATGTTGGGGGTCCAGCAGTGCCCTCTGCGGTGAGGCCCCTCGGCTTTGGGGTAATCCCTGCCCTCCTCCTGCCCTAGCAGTGCCCCTGCAGCTCAGCACTGGGCACAGGGCTGGCGGGGCTGGCATCCAGCAAAGGCTTGGCTCAGCACCCTGAAGACCAACGGCTGTTTCAGGAAAGTCTCTAGAACCTTCCTGGGAGGTAGGGGTGGGGGAGGGGTCCCTCCTCTCCCTGGTGTGGAGGCTCCCGGGCCACTCTCCACGCAGTCTCTTTTCTGACCACACTGACAGGTCCACAGCCTTTTGGTGCTGCTATCAGGAGGCCACCAGGGGACAGAAGACAATTCCCTGCCAGGCTGCAGCCACCATGGCCCAGACCTCCATCTTCCCCATCTGCCTCTGGGGCCTTGGGCCAGCCCCCTGCCCTTCCTGGGCACTGAATCCCTCAAGGATTGGGCTAATGATCTCAGTATTCCCATTAGCTCTGAAAGGTAATGACTGCACAGAACCTTCCCTTCCTTACCCTTCTGCCAGGGCCAGGCCCATCCTAGCCCTGGGGAGCAGCCTTGTTTTCCTAAAATGCCAGGAGCCCTCCATCCCATTCTTCACCCCTACCTTCCTGTTTCCCTCCAGGCTCCTTCTTCCAGAGACCAGGAACCTATGCCATTTGGGTCCTTGCTGCCAACAGTCAGGTGGGCCACTCTCATGATCGCCCCTGGTTTGGGCCCAGCACAGTCCAAAGACGCTGCTCTGAGGCCTGGAGTAATTTCCAGGCTGGCCCCAGACTTCCCACTTTCCAGAACAGGGCAGACCTTAGGAAATGGGAGCAGCCCTCTGCTGGCGCATCACCTCGGAGCTCTCCTGCCCAGCCTCAGTGGTGACACCACGTTGGCATCGATGGCCAAGGCAGGGTGGCTCCGAGCTCCCTTCACGTGCCTGTGGGACTTCAATCTGCCCCACCAGCCCAGGTCCTCAGAGGGCTCCCAGCCTTCAGCAACATGCCAGCCCACTCTTCCCCTGAGAGGTGGATTTGCAGGGTCCATGCCAGGTGCTGCCCCACCCACTCCACAGCCTGTCACCAAGACCCACAGCCTCTGTCAGGCTCACACCTTCTGCATCCGTCCTCAGATGCGGGTACCAGAGCCTCTTCCTCCCCTTCCAGCCTCCTCCTCAGTGTCCTCACTGACACCCACTTACGCACGGTGTCTCCAAGGTGCTTACCAGGTGGCGAACTGCTGCCAGTCCCTGTCTGGGCCCCTGGTAGCGGAGTTAAATATGAGTATTTTCATTTTACAATAAGAAAACTGAGACAAACTTAAAAGCTGGAAATCCAGTACCAAGGCGCCGGCTGTGGCTTACACACCTGCACGCGCGGAATTGCAAGAGAAGAGGGGGCCTGCCCGGGCTCGGTGGCTGCGTGGAGCCGCCCGGCCAGGTGGGCCGCCTAGGGAGTGAGGGAAGGAGGCCCCGGGCTCTCTCCCGGCTGAGAGCGGCATCCAGACCGACAGCCAGCCACAGGGGTCTGGGGCGGTGGAGGGGCCACTCCTGCCCCCGCGCAGGTTCCCTCTGAATGGGGAGAAAGGGAGGGAAAGAAGACAGGAAGGAAGGGGACAGGGCCTCAGGACTAGCGCTCCTGGACTCGTCTGAATGACAGTGTCAGGGTCTGCTGTCACTTACAGGATTCACATCTGAGAGGTGATAAGCTGATCCCGGATCGCACTGACTCATTGACAAAACTCATTCATCTCCCTCTGAGCAATGACTTCAGGTACTACTCGATGCTTACTCATAGGTCTTGGGGGCCAGTTCCAGACTCCTCAGCCCAACATTTGCAGGGCGAAGGCCCTCTATGGGCCACACATGTCAGGGGCTTTCTCCAGATTGCTGCCTCGCTTGGCAGATGAGGGAAACTGTGGCTCAGAGATGCTCAGAAACTTGGCCAAGGTCACAGCGTTGATAATGAACAGAGCTGGGATAGGGATGGGGTCCACTTGACCCTGAAGCCCTGGCCCTGCTCAGAGCAGCTGTGGCCTCACTTGGTGGGCCCTTCAGCCTCCTGGCCTCACACACGATGGCTACCAACCTGCGTCTCTTGCCAAGCCTCCCCTGCCTTTCCCAATGATCCCATTCCTCAAGCCTCCCTCCCTCAGGAAGCCCTCCCTGTCTATCATTACAGGTATTACATACTGACCCTGATGCACATGTAATCTTCCCCTAGGTTATGCACAGTCTTACAATATTTTCCAAGAGTTTCTCTGATTGACCTATTTCCCTGAACTCTGTCCATTACCTGCAACAATGCCCAGATAGCAGATATTCAGTAAATATTCTTTTGACTTGAATTAAAGTCTTGCCCCTTTCTTCTGCTATCTTCTTTTCCAGAGACTTTAGGCTGAAGCCAGGGCAGACATAGGAAGGAGTCAGTTTAGGGCTGCTGTCCCTCACCTGACAGGTAGACACTGCAGGCCAGCCAGGGCCTTCTTCTCCAGGCAGGAGGCCCAGGAAGCTAGGGATGGGTGCCAGGGGGCTGAGGCCGGGGAAGGAAGTCACACTAGGCCCTACACGTAGGCAGCATTCTAGAAAGCCCATCCTAGTCCCGCTATCCACCGAACTTTCTCTGTACCCATCAGACAGAGTACCTGCAATTCCCCCATTGCTGCATTCTGAGAGCATGGCAGCTTTGAGTTTCAGGAGTCCTGCAAGCTCTAAACGTCCCCTCCTCTGAAAGCCTACCCTCTCCCAGGGCAGGCTTTCCCCCCTCCCCTGGCTCCCTTGGCCTCTGAAAATGCTGCACTGAGTTGAGATTCTCTTTCTTTTACTGGTCTGCATCATATCCTCTCCCACCCGCATTCCCCAGCATGACGCCTGGACCTCAACAAACACAAACTATGGTGACATCACCGTCACCTCTTAAAGACACCATCTGAGGATCCAGAACGAGGGTCGGTGGCCTGTGGAGAATGGCGGCTGGTGCTCCCAGCTTTGCCAGGCCCTCCATGAGGCCTCGGGCTGGCCACTTGCTTCCTGCCTCCACCTCCCCACCCTGACTCCCTATCCTCCAGGGCTCAGCCTGGGCATCCAGGACCCTCCGGGAGCCTCCCTGGGCCCCGCTCTGCCAGGGGTGCAGGTGGGTGGACTGGGGCTGCGGGTGGGCCTGGCATGGCGCCCAGAGCTCCCCTGGGCAGGTAAACAGCGGGAAGCAGGTGTTGAATCCTGGCAGCTAGGCCTGCAGCCTGTGTGTTTGTCTTCACAACCAACGTTGGCAGTTTCTGGTTTGTGTTGTTTCCTTCATGTTCCCTGGGCAGGCACTCACAGCTCAAAGGCCCACCCCCTTCCCCAGGGGCTGTTCAAAGAAAGAGTCTGGGAAGTTCTGTTTCCAGGGCCGGAGGCCTCTGCCTGGCCCCACTCCACCAGTCTGGGTGTTCCTGGAGGTCAGCCCCCCGCCCCCAGCTCCCAGGAGCAGCCCCAGGGAAGGCAGCAAAGGCTGGGCAGATGCTGTACACGAACCACTGGAGTTGTTAATTGATTACTGAAGCTTTATATATTCATTATGGGTAATTTGGAAAACACATAAATGCTAAAATAAAATTTAAAAAAATAAAATAAAATAACATCCCCTGTAACTCTGCTAGTTACAGATGTACAATTCTTACATTCTAGAATACCTTCAGACTTCTATGCCTCCATACTTAAAAACCACAGTGGGTTATACTGAGCACTGTTTTGATACCTGCTAAGCTGCTGTTGCTCTGTGGGGTGCTGCGTCCCCAAGGCATTCAACACCCTCGTGTTTTCTAACAACATGCAGAGCACCGTCTGGCCTCATCTTCTGAGTAGGTAGTCAATCCCCCATTGCTGGGCATTGAGGTTGTGTCTAACTTTTCTTATTTTATACAATATTTTCCACCATTCTTGTAGTCGTATCTTCATGAGCCTCCTCAGGGCAGTGTAAGGCCTTAGAGACCTCCTAGCACTGGAAGCATTTGGTGCTCCCGGCCCCTTTCGCACGAGATGTTATTAAATACAAGTGTAAGGACATCTGGCAAAGTTCTGGCTTCCGCTGATGCACTGTGCTTTGTTTGAAGCATTAGATTAATTTTTAAGTTTATTTTTTGCTTATTTGAGGGGAGGGAATGCCCCCTCCCCCCCCAGGTGCACCCCCCCCCCCCCCCAGTCCACACCGGGTCTTTCTGATGCCAGGGCACAGCTCTGCCTCCTACCTGGGGCTCATTTTCAGGAAGGAGAATCTCAGGGTTAAGGGCTCTCCACATGTGAGGCTTTTCGGTCCATGTGTATCCTCGCTCACCAGGGAATCTGTCACCTGCCACACACCTGCACTTCATAACTCTCTGTCTAGTGAGTGATCCTTGCCAAACGCCCCCACCTCCCTTCCCCCCACAGAGGCTGTGCCAGCGTAGCTGGGATGCGATTGGACAGCGAATAGACTCGGGGTAGGACCATCTTGACAGCAGATGTCTGGGCCCCTGCGATGAGCACGAGCCCAGAGCATGCAGGGCAAGGGCAAAATGTCCTTGTCCTGTGACTGGAGGGTGCCACTCAGAAAGGCCGCAGGGCTCAGAGCACCCAGCCCACGGGGCCGAGGACATGGGGCCACCGCACCTGACCTGGCTATGCAACCTGAAGCGCCCTCCTTCTCCCCGCTGGGCCCCACTGTCCTCATTTATAACATGGGCATGGCATAATGCCCAGTCCTCTACTGGGCCCTCCCATTGCCCCCGGGCATGACCCCAACTGCCCCTGAGACCTCTCAGGTGCTTTAAGATGTTTTTAAGGAACACAGTGAGGCACCTTAGTGTGGCGGCCATGCCCATGAGGACCTGGCACTGCTCTCCCCCAATCTCATCTCCTGCCCTGCATTTCAGGAGCCCTCCCCAGGCTCCCACCCTGAGGCTCTCTCCCTCCTCAACCCCTGTCCAGCAGCTGAAGGCTGGCTCCCTAAGGCACCCACGCGTGCCTGCCTATTGGAATCCCATCCCTCCTCCCACACCCCCCACTCCATGGAGCCTTCCAGAAGGCTCTCCTTCCCAGCACCTGGTTGGGTCTCTGCCATGGCTCCTGTGACATCACTCCTGGGAAGTAGGCAGCTGTGTCCCTCATTGGACTGTGTCTTCTTGAGAGCAGCAGCCTGGGCTGAGCCCCTGTGAGACTGAATGACCAAGAGTGATGAAGGGGGAGAGGTGCTGGTGTTTGGTTTTTCCTCTGTTCTTTTCCCAAACCCATCTCACTGACCCCACAAAACCGGCGCACAGAAATGCACCCAGAGCCAGAGACATGAGGTTAGAGGGCTCGTAGCCATGAAGCGCTTACCAGCGGTGGAAATGCGCAGAATTCCCAGCGAGCAAAGCTGTCACCAGCCCCTCCCAGCACTTCGTCCTCACTGTCCTGTGCTGCAGCAAGGCCCCCTTTCCCGATGAGCACTAGGCCTGCTTCCCCCCAGAACAGCCCCTTCCTTCAGCTGAGCCCTCATCCCCGTAGCAGTGTCTCTGCCCATTCGGGCACCCCACGTGGCACACTGCCCACTCAGTGCCTGCCCTCCCAGTCTCCAGCTCCGCATCTGCACACCACAGCATTCGACAGTTAACTCACTAGGGATTCTATAAAGGCAGCTCCCATGCCACCTCCTCCAGAAAGTCATCTTTGACTGCTTCAGCCTTCAGGATTTTCTTCCTCCTCTGCCCCCTCAGAGCAGCTATTCTTTGTATCAAACTCATGTGACATTACAAGTTTGGTTTTTTTTAAATTTCTCTCCAAAGAATGCATATATGATGACAAAAGCAGGATTGGCCAGACCGTGGATGTGGAGAATGGACGTTGGCTGTGGTGCTGGCCCATCCAAGGCTGGACCAACCAGTGAGGAGCTCCAGGCCAAAATGCCAGGCCTCTAGGTACACACCTGCACTCTGTTGCTGGCTGTCCCCACCAGGGCATGGCCTCAGGACGCTCTCTACAGGAGAAGCCACCCTGAGGACACTGCCCCTGGGGCTGCCTACTGGCCACATTCTTGCAGCTGGGCAGCAAGTCCTTTGTCACAGGAGGACCGGGGGTCTTCTCCATGGCCACCACAGACAAGACATAAAAATTTAGAAACAAACATGGAATGATGTTAGCACTCGGTTCGGGGACTGACAAACTATGGCTCACAGGCCAAACCCGGCCTGCTGCCTGTTTTAGAAACCAAGCTTTATTGGGACACAGTCTCACTCATTCTTTTTGGTCTATGTCTATTGCCTATGGCTGCCTTGGCACCATAACAACAGAGTTGAGTCGCTGCGACAGAGATCGTATGGCCCATAAAGACTAAAATATTCACAATCTGGCCCCGTGCAGACAAAGTGTGCTACCCTGCTCTGGCTGACACTTTTTGGGATAGAAGCCTAACTCATGGTGATTTCTTTGAAAATTCATACGCCCCCCGCCCCCCACACACACACATAGAGTAATGCACACACACATACATGCACATAGTCACACACACAAGCAAGAGAGCACACACATATGCACATACACACAATGGCACCCCAGGGCTGCATTAAATGTCCTTCTGGCCGTAGCTGATTGATCTGGGAGAATGCACCTGACCCAAGCTGGACCAGTCAGATTCTTACAGGGTTTGAAAGCAAGTATCAGGTACATTTATGGCCTTGCTTAAAGAGACAGACCACGACGCCTCCTGCCCAGGCCTCCAGAGCTGCCCTGATTCTAACCCTACCTGACATAGCCCAGAACTGCCCTTTCGTACCAGAGCTGCAGACTCTTCCTGTCCAGCTTCTCCTAAAGATCCTGTTAGGCTGGTATCAGCACCCATATCTTTAAATGGGGCTCACAGCTGAACTGAGACATAAAATCTAGAATCCAAACTCTCTTGCTGGCTGCACAGGGCACCTCCATTGGCTGATTATTGCTCAGGAGAGAGACACTGAGGCTGCCTGCCCAGGTGGGGGCAGGGGAGCAGCCTCTGCTGCAAAATTCAGGCAGTGGATCAGGGGACAAATGATCTGGCTCAGTGTGCATAGAAACAACCCCTAGAACCTCCCCAGACTCACCAGCTTTAGAGGAAGGTCTCAGGTGGGGAGAACTTCAGGAGGCCTGGCACCATCTGGGAATACCCCTGAAGCAGAAATAACAGGCCAGCTTTTGAGGCCTGCAGGTACCAGTTTGAGCCCTCATGGGGGAACCTTGGGCCCCCAACCCTAAACACATCCTTGGTGTACCTGCGTCTGAGAAGAGAACACCAACAGTGGGGTTCCAACACCCTGCAGTGATGTCCAAGCTGTTGGAGAGTCTGTCCAGCCTGGACTGAAGTGACTTGAAGGTGGTTAAGGAGAGAGCTGGATGTTCTGATGCCAGCTCTGCCCTTCTCATTGTATGAACTTGAGCCAGAAGGGCAGAGATGAGCCTCAGTTCTGTTATTTAGCAAGTGGCATCCTAAACCCACCTCATAGGGTTGCTATGAGGATACAAAGTGCCCGGAGTGGCCCCTGGCACACATGAGGTGCTAAAAAGGGGAGTAACATTAGAAGTAGCAGCAACTGCAATAATAGTAGTAGCTATAATAGTCATGATGATATCGTTTTAGGCATTGCTAATGGCCTGCTGATCTTCCCTGTCTGGGTTCCCCTCCAGCACCTCAAAGTCTATATGTCAAAAACTGACCCCATTAACCCACCATCTGTGGTGGGCAGCCTCCAAGATGACCCCCAAGATCCTGGCCTCCTGGATTCCTGCTCTGCCTGGCCTCCTTTCATGTCGAATCAGAGCCAGTCTGCCACACCAATGAATATGGGGGAGCTCTCCTAGATCTCCTGAAGGAAGCTGGCTACCCTGCTATGAGGACACTTACACAGCCCTGTGGAGAGGCCCATGTGGGAAAAACTGAGGCCTCCTGCCAACAGGCAGCATTGCCTTGTTAGCTGTGTGAGTGGTAAGTGGGCCACCTTGAAGCCAATCTCCCAGCCTCATTCAAACTGTCAGGTGACCATAGCCCCAACCACCATCTTGATTTAACCTCACGAGAGACCACAAGCCCGGACTACACTGTTCAGCTGCTCCCAAATTTCTAACCCACAGAAACTGTGAGCAATATTAAATGTTGATTGTTGCTTTAAGCCACTATATTTTGGAGTCATTTGTCACAGCAGACTAACACAGTATACAAATCTGTCCTTGAGTGCCTTTGTTTCCGAGAATGCCACTCCCTTCCTCCCCATCCTGAGATCTCAATCATCAGAGTCTGCTTTTTCCTTTGCTGAATTCAATCTACTGGTCCCTATTTCCACCAGCCTGGAAGCAAAAATGGTTCTTCACTGAGCACTTACTATGTGACAAAGTACCTACTGTGTGCCCTGCTCTTGGTGCGGAGTTTCAGTATTCATGGGATTGTCACAACTGAGTAAAATTTTCATTGTTCCCATTTATAGGTGATGGGCCTAAGACTCTGAGAAGCTCAGTAACTTGTCTGAGTCCCCTCTGCAGGTTAATTAGGGAATCAAATCAGAAGGCAGTGCTCTCCCAAAGCCCATGCTCTCTCTGCAGTGCAGCAGGGCCCCAGCTGAGCCCATGCCTCTGTATGATGACCCGGAGTTCTGGAAGCAGCCCCTGCTGCCAGCTTCTACCTTGATAGATTCATCTCTCACATCATTGCAAGTAACTGCTTAAAACACAGGTCCAGCTGTCTCCATTGCCCTGCTCAAAGACCGCCAAGAGCCCCCCACCCCAGGGTCCCCATCCTGTCCATCCTTCAAAGTTCAGCTCAGCTGCTCCCTCCTCATGAAGCCGTCTGATCCCTCTCCTTGAACACCTGGAACTCTTCTCTCCTGGCAGTTACCTATTTGCTCTTGGTTTAGAAAAACTGGTGCACACACTCACCCACAGTAAACCATAGACTCCTCAAAAGAGAGAGCCCCCAGACCCACCTGGTGTGCTCATTCCATGTGAGTGGAGTGACTGTAGCATAATTAACAACCAAGCCTATGAGTGACTATGCACGGATATCAATGCTTTGATGAATCAATAATAATAGCTCTCTAAATGAGTGGTTTGTCATGAATTAATGAATGGTTGATTGAATAGGATATTGCCTAGATTCAGTGTCCCAATATTATTATATGTCTTTGTCAACAGTAAAATATTTTATAACATAATATTCAAAATATTCAAAATCTTTAAAAACCAGTACAACATGGGCACCAACCAACAAGGAAGGCCATCCTCGCAGGGCTGGGTCAGGTCGGAGGCCCCCTGTTGAGCCCTTTAGTGCTCCATCCTGGAAAGGTTGGGGACGTGTTCCCGGGAAGGACCAACATGGCCAGGGAGACAAGCGACACCTAAGAAGCTTGGACACAGCTCTTTAATAACCCTGCAGAAGCCTCTCAGTGTGGCCTCGCGCCGGGTCTGCGGGCTGCCGAACCCTGTGCACGGTTTCCTGAGCACACCCATGGCCAGCCCTGGCTGAGCTTGCGGCTCAAGAGGAGCTCATTCGTCCTCAAAGAGCATCGTGAGGCGGGAGGGCCAACCACTGCCCGTGTCACAGCGAGGACACTCAGACACAGGGGGCTGAGCTGCGAATTCAAGGTCACACAGCGACCCAGGAGCCCACCCAGGCCCTGGCCCAGGCCCGCCCCTGAGTCCTCTGACTTGGAAGCGCGCCTCGCACAGGAGTGATGGGTCTGCAGCGCCTGCTGGGCGGGGCCAGCAGGACGGCGTGACTGTCAGGGCCCGGGATTGGTTGAGGCGCAGCCCAGGAGGCGTGGCCTGAGACAAGGCCCTCCCCCGTCCTCCCTCCGAGCTGGGATGCTCGCCCCACCCTCAGCCCCAGGCAGAGGGGAGAAGGTAACTGCCTCCACCGGCCACAGCCACGTCCACCGGAGCGAGAGCCTTTGGAAGGACAGAGCCCACGCCACTCTCCACGCCCCCCGACCTGCTGTGGGACCCCGGGCCGCAAGCCGCCTCTCTGAGCTCATTTCCTCAGCTGCAAGCATGCCTTTCAGGCTTGGTGCGAGGACAGGGCTCCAAGCAGGGCCCGGACAGTCGCCGTCGCTGCTTTAAACGTGTATCGGTGCTGGGCAGCGAGTGAAAGGGCACAGCGGGCCCCCAGTCGGAGGTGGGCTGGGTCCAGCCACCCCGAGCTCACCCCCTGCCCCAGAGCCCCCCACTACCTCCCTTATCCCTCCAAGCTCTTCAGGAGGAGGAATCACTTCTCCTTAGTTTTCACTTTTAATCACAAAATAATTTCGGTGCCCAGAAGCCTTCCTCTCGGAGGAACATTTGTGTGGGATGATATCAGCCTAATTAAGCGCTTCAGCTTCGGGCTTGATTTTCCCCCAGACCCCTGCCTCCCTGCCAAGCAGCCCTGGCCGCCCGGCTACCTGCGCAGGCGGCCGCCGAGCTCCCGCGCCGCCCGGCCCCCGCGCTGATTGATGTCTTGATCGGGCGCCAGGAGGCGGCGGACCAGGTGCTGCGCGGCGCGGGCTGGAGGCGGGCGCTCCGCGGGCCCGGCCTGAAAGCGCGGGCCTGCTCGGCGGCAGCAATGAGCCTTTGTTTGCCTTGGCAGCGCCGCGGCCTCCCTGGGGCCGGCCCCATAAAGGGTTTCTGTTCGGGCTGGAGGACTCATTGTCGAAAAATTGTCCCTCGAAAAATTAGCATGGTACAGTGGAGAAAGCGGAACGCCCGGCAAATGACAGCTGCTGGCCCCAGACAAGGGCCAGAAAGCGGAGTTTTGCAGGGTGCCGGCTCCCGGAGGCACCCCTCGCCCCAGGCCTGGAGTGGGCCCCCAAGGGTGACCCGTGACAGCAGAGCCCAGGGCAGGCAGGGTCCAGATGAGGAGAGCAGTTGGGTTTGGGGCTGGTGGTTTATCTCTCCTAAGAGTTGGGGCATTTATCCAGGTGCCAGGAGCCCGGGATTTTGGTGTGAGGTATTTGAGGGCCCCTGAGCGGGCCTCGGGCTCAGAGGGGCAGCTGGCTGGGAAAAGGGGGTGGGGTGCAGGGAGCGGGTGAGAGAGAGCAAAAAGGAGAGAGCCTAAAGGTTGTGTGGTTAATTGAACATCAACAGCCACAGATACGATTATGCCCCTTTGTATCTTTCTCCCAGTGTGTTGATGGAGAAGTAACTAGATTAAAAGCGCCGGGAGCTGGGGTTGGAGGGGCTGGCAGTGGGGCGAGATCCCTCCTGAATGCCGACCCGGGGCTCTCGCAGTCCCAGCAAGGAGGCAAAACAGTCCATTGGAGAGGAGAGAAAAGATGGAGTGAGCTGTGGTTTGGCATTTGTGTAAAGACTGGGGCCCAAGGCTGCCACCCCTAGCGAGAGCGGCAAGGGCTTCCAGCGCAGAGGCGGGGGGTGTCACGGGGTGAAGCACGTGGTAACCAGTGAAAGTCTCAGCCCAAAGCCTGTGGCACACACTGTACGTGAGGCGGGGTGAGGGTGACAAGGACTCTGTATGGGACACGTGTGTGTATGTGTATGTATATTCTTGTTCCGGCTGCTTACATCTGTGAAGTTATGGGTATCTTCCCATGTCCACGTTTCAAGCAGGTTGCACTTGTGTGGCTTGTACTGTCCTAAATCTCCCATGTTGTGATCACATCTCTTGTGGGCTCCCGGGAATGTCAGGATCAGGGGCACATGGATCTGTCAACTTGACCCCTCCAGCATGGGAAGGTGCAGCCTCAAGTTCCCTGTGACTCAGGGATCGCAGATCTGGAACTGGCCCCTAATTTCACTCTGCATTCCAGCTTCCTGGAAAACCGTTCCTGATTCTTCCTGCCCACCATTCCCAAGAAAACCCCTGACCCTCCCAGCCCAGCCCCTCCCCCACCCCTCCCCCCACTCATCCCACCCCAAGCAAAGTCTTCTCTGAACAAGCAGATTTTAGGCTGAGAGAAAGGAAGTCAAGCAAATCTGGAATCAGAATGGCCTGAGGTCAAATGCCAGCTCTAGTTTTGTGACTTTGAGCAAGTGACTTACCTCTCAGAACCACTGTTCAGTCACAAGTAGATAATCAGATCCAATTATAAGATTGTTTTAGCCATTGAGTGAGATTCTATACATAAGTAGCAGGGAGTCCATGCACCCCAGATTTCCTGGGACAGTCCCGAGTTACACCTGAGGCCCCAGCATAGTCATTAATAGTGCCCTTTACTGTAAATATGTCCCAGTTTGGCTTATAAATTACATAGCTACCCAAATATAAGTGGTGCCACAACAATAAGTAATTCCCTTCTCTTCCCCTTGCCTCCGCTCTCTGCTTATTTAATGTGTCGCTCCGTTGCATCTTAGCCTGAACTCCTGAAGGCAGGAGCCTCTATCCCTGCTCGCCACACTTTGGGACTAGCCAAGTGCAACTGATACTCGTCGGTTTGACCGCTGCCAGGAAGGGAGCTGGTCAGGGGCTCTGCGTGCAGGGGCCCGCCCTCTGCCTGCTGGGACCACAGCAGGGCAATGCATGAGACAGCAAGATCCTGCTCAGCGCTATGAACGTGGACTACGACAAGGGGGTTCACATTCGTGCAGCCACTGTCCCCCTGAATCAATCTCTTGTGAGTACAAGGCCCCTCTCCTTGTTGCAGACCTGACCCCTGCACCTCCAGGCTGATGTTGTCAGTCCTTCCCTGACTACCCAGAATGCATCGTGGGTCAGTATTTCACCATAAGGACCACTCTTCTCAGTGTTGTTGAGGGCCTCACCTAAGCAAATGCGTCACAATAGACGCACAAACAGGCCCTAATTAATTTTCTAACTGCTGCTCCTAGTTTCCGGCATTCACCCATATAGATGAAAACCTTACATGAATGACCCAGGAGGGCAGCCTAGGAGCTGGGGAGCAGCACATCAGCCCTCTGTAGTTAACATACATCCTGGCTTGACAAATTCAATAAGTTTAAAGCTATAATAATAGAGCCATAATCTCTTCCCAAAGTCAGAGACCTACTTTGTCCCCAGGTCCAAAAAGTGGGGCTCTTCTTGGCTGGTCAGGCCTGGAGTCCTGTGGATCCAGACCTCTGCTGGCTTTCTCAGTCAGTGAGGACTGAATGTCTCTGAGGTCTTGGTCCTAAATCCCACACTTCTCTGGAAAGGTCAGTAGGACTGGGTCATGGAGTGGCTGGAAAATCACAGTGAAGCACTTGGACTTCACCCTGAGAACAGCAGGGGCCACAAGAAAGTCTGGTTTGCACACTAAGTGCTTGCTTTGCCCACAGTGTGGAGCACAAATTCCAGGGGGACAAGACTGAAGACAAAAGGCCAGCCGGGGAGGTGACTACAGTAATCCAGGCAGATGTGGCCTGGACTACAATATAGGACGAATGAGCACAAAGAGGAGGGGGAGGGCAGGTGAGAGCTATCTCGGAGGTAGATTCTCTGGCCCTTGGTAACAGTTGGATGTGTGGATCATGCTGGAAACACAGGGGCCAGGATGGCTCCCAGGCTTCCAGCTGTGAGAGGGACCCAGAAAGAGGAGCATGGAGGAAGGGGTGGTGATAAGCTCAGGAGGAGACTGCCCTTCCTCCACACCTCCTTTATGATCCCCCCTCCCCTCCAGCTGGACTGTGACAAGGCCAGGCCTGTGTCCTCATGCCATGCTGTCCTAATGCCATTCACCTTGCTATGTTTCTTCCCACCTACCCACCCTGGGGCTCAGGCCTTCTCTCTTCCCAATGGACTCTAGGTGCCCTTTCTGACCAGCTGGGGAGGCGACTGTAGTAATCCAGGCAGAGGTAGCCTGTCCAGAGGCAGTGACAGCTGTCACCCCTGACTCAGGTGTACAGGACCAGGTTTCTGATCTTCAGCCCAAAGTGCTGAGAATGGAGTTGCAGAGCCCTGGCTGGCTGGCTGGCTCTGGATCTTTCCCCATACACCGAGGCCCAGGCCCTCGCAGCTCTGAGAAGCAGAGTGGGGTAGAGAGGGGAGCTCAGTCACACTTGGATTTACTCCATCAAGGACCATGCAGCAAGGTCACACTGAGACCATGTGGGTTGCCCAGTGACGGAGGTGGAGACAGCGGAGCTGCCTTACCACTGCCCACCCCACCCCACCACTCTTGCTTTGCTTGGCTGGATGCAGAGCAGGGCTGGGTAGTCATCAGGGCATCAAGCTGCCACCTTACAGCCCCTGGGGTGCACCCCACCTAGGCTACATCCATGAACTTGGGGCTGGGACCCTGGGTGAAGCTTTATAGGGGCAAGGACACCTTTACATATAGCTCCTAGACCAAGAAGGGCTCCCCTCAACCTCAGCTCCCACTGGCAACTTTTCAGCATCATCCGGGCCACCCTACTGCTGAGATTCTACCTTTAACAAGTTGTGGAACAAGTTGTTTGAAAATGAAATTGGGGGACAACAGCCCTGGCTCCCACTCCCTGTCCCAGGCACAGCATGCTGAAGAGGACTGGATCTGGAGCTCCAGCACTTACAGACAGGACATAATCTCAGAGAAATGACTTCCCTCTTTGCACCTCCATGTCTTCATCTATAAAATGAGATTTACAACAGCACCGCCCCCGTGGGCTTGTTGTGAGCATTAAATGAATCTGAACACACAAGGGCTTTAGAATAGAGCCTGGACTCAGGAAGTCACTGCTGATGTTATAGCTGTGAATATGACTGTTGAGCCAGGACAGACGACAGAGTCCAGAGGAGACACTCAAAGAGAAAGTAGCAGCAGCCAACTTTGAGGGCAGCTGAGTCACAAAGAGGAGAGACAGGAGGGTCCGCGTGGCATGGACCCTCTTGCCTGTCAGGGTCTCACTCTTCTCCTCTGGCTTAGATGGGTGGATCTCTGTCCCCAGGGCCTGTCCATCAGCCAGACCAGGCTTGGTGCTGGCTGGAAGGAGTCCCCATGCACACTCTCGGGGGTTGTGGACAGCCGCCTGGCTGGTCCAGGCAGTCTGACTCCCTATCTTTTCTGCCCTGGTTGGGGAGACCCTGCCCCACACTGGGGTGCCTGACTTCCTGCTGCCTTTGAGTGTCAGGTAAGGGGCAGCTCTTCACATAAGATCCACCCAGTTGGGCCAGAGGTGTCCAGGCCACCCTGAATCCCATTCAAGTCACAGGACCTTGGGCCTAGTGTCCAGCAGATCTGGAGGTGGGGACTGAGTGGTGATAACTTCAGCAGTGTGGAAAGATACCTGGGCCAGACAGACTTATCAGGGCTGCGCTGGAGCCTGTGAATATATATGGCCTCAAAAGGACAAGAGCAGGAGGGCCATGGGGTCTCTGAAGCCTAGCTTCTCAGCACTAGGTCTGGTGTGGGTGACTCTCCATGCTCAAAGGTATTTCATCTGAGGACTTAGTAATTTGGGTATGTGGCCACCAGGTGGCTCCCCCTTAAAGTCCCTCCCTCCCCTACCTCTGAGCAGGCCGTGAATTCAGTGGGGCGACCCTCCAACCACCACTCCTGCCTAGAAGAGAGTGAGTGGGGTTTCTGTCTTTGCTCAGGAAAGCCTCTCACGTGCACCTCAGCTCCAGGCCTCCTCTGCCCAAGTGTCCTCTGGCCCCTTCTCCTGCCTATTTGTCTCTCTCTGCGGCCCCATCTACCCTAGTCCTAAATAACCCAAACTTCATTCTGCTCCTCCTGGGTTCCCAACTCCTCAGGGCTCTCTCTGATCTTGCTGCTCAACCAAACCTTCCTCAGGAGGCCCAAGCACCTTCCTCCATTCTTGGCGAACATCTTAAGTCATCTCCTGCCCCACCCTCCCCTGAGTCCGGAACCCCTCCTTCTATCTTCTCTGCCTCTTTTGTGGGCTTCCTCTGCCAAGATTCAGTCCTAAAAACCCTCTGACAGGTCAGGAGGGAGGCTCGATGAAGGTTTGCTGAGTGAAAGTTTGGGTGAGGGAGAAATGAGTACATAAGTGAGCTCATCAGTCAACACATTTTTACAGGCACCTACTGTGTGCCAGGCCTGTGCTGAGCAGAGGAGTGACTCAATAAATGAATGAATGGCTATATGGGAAATGGGGGCCCAACGCACTGAACACAAAGATGAAGAGAGAAATGAGGAAAGGAGACTGGGTGGGTGGTGGGTGGTGGGTGGTAAATGACCTCCGTTATCTTCTGGGAGAAGTCAGGTCACTTGACCAGGGTAACAGAGGTGGTGCTCCCCACAGCCCCGAAAGGAAGCCAGATGACTCACTTATGCATGGCCTTGGTGAGCCAGCTGCTGTGTGGGGCTGGGCAGGGGGGCTCTGGAGACCTGAGCTGAAATCATGCTGGTGGGGGCACCCTGGGGAGCCAGACAAGGTCAAAATAGTCCCCTCCCAGATTAAGCCAGTGCCAATCAAGGAGAAAAGCCTAAGGACTTGTCCAAGAAAGTGGCTGTGACTCATTTACTGAGCACCTACTAGGAGGAGCCAAGGATGCTGCTAAATCTGGCCTGATCGCCAACAACCCTGGGAAGGAAGTGAACCTCACTTCGAAAGAAAGGAAATTTGGAATAGAGGCCAAGTGGCTGGCCCAAGGTCACCCAGCTTCAAAAGACAGAGTCGATACTGACTAGGGTCCCCTTTTGTCTGGGACCTTCATCTCCAAGTCGGCTAGACGTGCATTCTTAGGGAGAGCACGGGGAAACATCAGCGAAAGTGGCAGGCGGATGGTCTGTGGCACCTGCCATGGGGAGCCAGCAGGGAGTGGCCAGTTCACTCCAGTGGGAGGGAGGCCTGGCATCTGGGGGCACCAGGCTTTGGTCACAGCTATCACTCCCTCTGGGGACTCACAGGGTCTTCCCCTCTGAACATGAGCTTCCTGGTGTTTAAGAGGAAGAGCACAGCCCGGCCGGGCGTGGCTCAGCGGTTGAGCTTAGACCTAGGATCCAAGCGATCGGGGTTTGATTGCCGGTCAGGGCACATGCCCGGGTTGCGGGCTCGATCCCTAGTCAGGGGCGTGCAGGAGGCAGCCGATCAATGACTCTCTCATCATTGATGTTTCTATCTCTCTCTCTCTCTCTCCTTTCCTCTCTCTGAAGTCAATAAAGATATATTTTTAAAAAGAGAGAGAAAGAACACCTACTCCCAGAATGGCCTCCTGACACCAGAGCAGGATGCCCTCAGCAGAAAGATGCCCCTTGTCCCTGTGCCGGGCTCTCCGTGGGGGCATCTGTGTTGCCCATCAGCTTGGCCAGCTGCAGACACAAGCCCAAGCCTGATAGCTCGTTGAGTTGATAATAATGCTGATGCTCACCTATAAGTGACCAGTACTCTGTCATCATGAGGTATGTTCCTATCCACAATCTACTTGAGATAGATAGGGCAGGCAGGGCAAATATTGTTATCTCCATGTTACAGATAAGAAAAGGCGGGTAGGAGAGAGAACCAGTTCTCCCTGAGCCAAGCTCAGTTCTGGGAGCCTCCTGTGGGTGATTCCCCTTAATACTCCCACCAGCTCTAACGGGGCAGTATTACATCCCCGTTTTACAGATCAAGACACTAAGGTTCAGAGAGGTGAAGTGCCTCGTCCAGGTCACAGGTCCCATAAGAGGCTCAAGCACAGACCCTCTGAATTGAGAGGAAAACTAGGAGTAATGTGTTCTGTGCTCTAGCAGGAGTCCACACACATAACCCAGGCCTCAGTTTCCTCATCACGAGGAGTGTGGTGGACAGGTGAATCTATCTTTAAGGCCCCCTTGGCTCTGACCCTCACATGGTGAGAAAACTGGACACTGAGTTCTCAAAGCCAGGCTAACGTGGGACAAGACTGGCCCCCTTTCTTGGGTGTCAGTGTCCTCTCTGCAAGGTGGGGGATGGCTTTGGCTTAGAAGGTGTGGCCAGGACAGATACAGATGAGATCCAGGGGGCACAGCCCATCCAGGGACCTGCTGGCATTACCTGAGAGCACCAGGTGTCGAGGCCTAGGGACTTTGAACAGGCCTGAGCCAGGAAATCCAAGAACTGGTTCCTGGGGTCTGGGGGCTCTCAGAGGCTCTGGGGCTCTCCCGCCCGGGCTAATTTATTATGATGCAAAAATCAGGCTCCAGAGTGGCGGGAAGCAGAGCTGAGCGCCAAGCACGCTCCCCTCCTGTTCTGTTCCACATATTTTCAGATTTTCAGTATTTATTGTCCCCATATGTGATGCTGAACATTAAAAAACATGTTGCTGAGGTTCCTCCAGAAAGGGCTGACATTTCACAATATTCCTCTGACGCCGGGGATTACTGCTCAAGATGGTGAAAACGTGGTTTATTCCAAACAGATTGGGGCGGAAGAAAACACAGGCAAGGCCCGGGAGGCCCACGTGCTCTGCCCCTGTCCTGGGAGAGGCGAGCAGAGCGCACGGTTGGGAGCCCCCTCCCCACAGCACCAGGTCAGGTCGGGCCTGGAGTCACGGAGGGAACTGGCTCAAAGACAGCAGCCACCCCGGCCTGGCTGGCTCTCAGGAGGAATAGTGGCCATTGTCCGCGGGCACGTCTGAGTTCCAGGCAGAACTTGCAGGGCTGAGGCCCCAGCATCACCCTGCAGCGTGATTGCTTTCCCCGTTTTAAAAGGAAGAGAGTGAGTTGACGCCGCTTGCCCAAGTTCTCGGCGCAGAGTCAGGATTAAGAACTCGGGCACTTTGACTTTACCCGTAGCCACGAGGCAGAGAGTCCCAGGCACAGAGGCAGCTGACTTGCTGTGTGACTCTGGATAAGCAGCTTACCTCTCTGGGCCGTGGTTTCCTTACGTGCAAGGTGAGGGTGACAACCGTGTGGGCTCTGACTGCCTCAAAGAAATGTCTTAGGTCCAGTGGGGGAAAACAAGGGGCAAAGGGAGGTGTCTAAGCTCCTGTCCCAGTGATGTCACCAAGACAGGGAGCTGAGGAGTCCAGGCTGGCTGGGCTCTCCCTAGCAGGGGGCCTAAACAGGTGACTTGGGCTTCCGTTTCATGCTCTGTAGAGGGAGGGGTGTGGGCTTGGTCAGCTTGGAGGAGGCCCAGGAGGGTCCCTGATGAAGCTTGGGCTCAGGCAGACCCAGCCTGTTCCCCCTGCCCCTGTGACCTCTGGTTCTTTCTTTCTCCCAGCTTCAGTCCACCCATTTGAGGTACCTGATCATACCTGCTGCTCAGAGAGCCATGAGCACTGGTGACACCATGGAGGTCACACTTCTGGCACAGAGTCCTGGCCAAGGGGGAGTCCAGATGAGGTTGGCCCTTCAGGCCCCTCCACCTTGAGGCTGGGCCTCACTGCCCCATCCCAGGGACACCCACACAATCTCTCTCACCCTCAGGCCTGGAAAGTGGGCCCCTCCCCTGGGAGCATGTGCTTGTGCCCTCACCTGGGGCCCAAGGCACAGGTGTCATCTCAGACCCCTTCTTCCCAAGCCTGCACATTCCAGACCACAGTGAGCACGCGAATCTCCCAGGCTCCTGGTTTCTGAGCCGCTTTTGTGTCTCCACAAAACCTTGAATGTGCTGTTCCTGCCTCTGCCCCATTTTATGTAATCTTTGAGCCGGAGCTGGGGTGAAGGGGAGCCCAAGGCTCTCAGCCACGTGGGACAGTCGGGTTGTGGGGTCTGGGTTACAGTGACCACAGAAGGCGGTGCCCTTGGGCAGCAGTGCCCAGGCCCTTTGGCCCTGTGAACAGTTGTGCCTGAAGGTGATGGTGCAGCAGGCCAGATGGCCTTGGACAGGGCAGCCTGCAGAGCCAGTGGAGGCGCCTGTCCCATGCTCTGCCCAGCCTGGCCTCCCCACTGCAGGCCCACGGTCCCCACCGTCTGTGGGCCCCACAGGTCCCTGGCCAGCCTGGCTCTCCCCAGCAGGGACTAGGGTAGATGCTGCTATGGAGTCACCAGGTGCCAGTGTTGAATTCCTGAGAACTCAAGGACAGGAAGGCTAGGGCCGTTAATGCTCTCTGCATGAGGGGATTCTGCCCTCCGAGCTGGCTCTGGGGCCACAGGTGGCATGCAGAGTCCCCATCTTTGGCTTGTTGCATGTGGCAGTGGGTCCAAGGTCTCTAGAGCCACAGCCTCCTCCACCCTTCCTTCCAGAGCCCTCAGCCTAAAGCACCAGCGTCCTCACCAGGCCTCTCCCTGGGCTGTGGGGCGCCTAGGCTGCCCTCTGCGACCCCCCTGAGTCTCCTTCCTCCGCTGGGCAAGCCTGACTCTCACTCAACTGAGTGCTCACTTGAGAGAAGCGGCTCGGGGTCCCCAGCACACATTCCAGGGGGGACAGCAAGCACATGGACACGTTTGCTACTGGTAAGTGCTTCAGAGGGAACTAAAGCACGGTAAAGGGCAAGGGCATGGGTGGGGCATTTTGAAGGGGGAGGGCAGAGAAAGCCTCTCTGAGGAGGGGCATGTGGGTAGAGGCTTGAAATAGGTGAGGAGACAGGGAGGCCTGAGAGGTAGGAGTTCCGGGCAGAGGGAACAGCTGGGGCAAAGGATCTGAGACAGGTGGGCCTGGTCGATTTGAGAACCAGCAAGAAGGTGGCTGGTGTGGCTGCAACAGAGCAAGTGAGGGGCAGCCTGTGAGGAAAGGGGAGGGGAGAGGGAGAGGGCAGATGAGACCACGTGGGCCACAGCAGAACCTGAGACTGTATCATAAGTAGGGTGGGAGTCATGGGAAGGGACCCCACTTATTTACAAGGAGTTCCTGGTCTGTGCAGGGTTTAAGCTCCAGTCCCCAAAACCATCCTCAGAGAGAAGTCAGTTCTATTATTCTGGGATCCTTCTCATTACAGGTAAGGAAACTGAGGTTCTGGAAGTTTGTGTCACTTCCCTAACCTCATGAATCTTGGGAATCGACACCAAGACTGTGCCTTCAAAGTTGCCTCTCGCCCAGGCTGGGAGGGGGTGGGGGGATTACAATGGGCAGCTGAGACTGGAATCTACCAAGGAAGCAGTCGAGGGAGGGGGCTCAAACTGTCCCTGGCCCCACCCTATACACACATAGGACGCAGAGATGGAACAAGGAACTGGTCCTCAGTTTGATCATTTGTACCCAGAGGGATTGGGATCGAGGGTGCCAGGCCCTGCCAGACCCCAGTGCTGGGAAATGGGGTTATGGTCCCACCCCCAGAAGCCTTTAGGGGGTTGTGCCAGAGCAGGGCCTGCCTGACCCCACTGCCTGCATTCACTGGGCCCCAGTGTGCCCTGGAAGCTGCCCACAGCCCCACAGGAACAGGTGAAATCACAGGCAGGCGTGATATTCAAAACATTTAACAACTGCTAAATTGAAACTTCCACCTAAAGTTTTTCAGTGTTTTCCATTTATTTATCAATTACACTGTCCCTGTCAGTGATGCTGCTCCCCCAGTGATGTAGGTTATAGCGCATGGTTCTCCACATCAGCCTGAATTTCTCTTCACTCAGTCCTCAGACACGGTGGTGAGGTCATTCCTCAGCCGCAACTGTCACCAGATAAACAGTGCCGATGGCTGAGCCCTGGTCCGAGGCAGGACCCTCACCCAACACTTCCAGTGCTGTCCCCATCATGCTGAGAGTTTTTAGGGCCCAGGTGGCCGGCACACCTGGACACCAGAGCTTCCCATATGGCCTTGTCCCAGAAAGGCTACTCTGGACCCTACCAACAACCACACCACGGTGCAGGCTGCCTGACCTCCCACCTGCTCCACTGGGAGAGCCCCACCCCTTGCAGCCAGGCTGCCCCCTAGTGCCCTCAGCAGCCACGGGGCCCTCCAGGTCTGTTACCGAGCACACTGGCCCCTGGCAGGGCCGTTCAGTGACTTGTCAGATAGATGGGTAGACAAAGGCCCTGTACCAGGCAGTATGGAAATTTTTCACTCCTTCAGCAGCTGATCTGACCCAGTGTATGAGCACGACTGGGTCCAATCCCCCAGACACCCCAGCAGTGGGGAGTTCTGTGTGGTAAGTGTGTCCCAGGCAAGCCCCTCATCTGAGCTGTGAACCACCTGCAGGGGGACGGGGGGGTCCTATGTGAGCAGAGCCTTGAAAGGCAGGTGGGCAGCTGAGAGCCAGTGCAGAGATAAGGCTCCTGAGGTGCCTGAGGACAGGCAAAGAGGCAGGCAGCTGTTGGCTGATGGTGTCAAAGAGAGTGAGGGGGTGGCAAAGGCCTTGTGAGGAGCCTTAAGCTGCTCCTAGAGAGGTGGGAGCCCTTCAAGGGTTTTACTCAGGGGAATGGTGCCACCTGACTCCCCTAGTGAGAGGGTCTGGTCTGCCATTTGGAGATGACTGCACAGGGTGGGCAGTGAGCGGGGAGGTCTGCAGGAGCAGGTGACTGGGACAGGGGAGATTGCAGTGGTCAAGTTGTGAGAGATGACTACAGTAGACCCAGCTGGAAGGTAGGTCTCTACGACAGAAGTAAGGCCACCTCCTTGGTCTGAGCTGACTGTGGGATCAGAGGTCACACCCTGGGCCCTGCTTGGGGACCTCCCCACCTGCAAAGCCTGGAGGGAGCTCACAAGCACCTGTCAACCTCTTCCTGTGCAGGGAGGGTTCAGGTCAGGACTCTGCCCAGGGCCACACAGAGGTAAGCAACAGCTTGCCTTAACTGGGCCCCAGTCCTGCCCAGGTGCCCCACTCCTAAGCAAGGTTGCCAGGTTTAGCAAATAGAAATACAAGTTAAATTTGAGTTGCAGGTCAAGAAAGAGTAAATTTTTTTAGTTTAACACATTTCACCCAACCGTTGGACTATATGTATACTAAAACTTATTTGCTGCTTATTTGAAATTCAGATTTAGCTGGGAGTTCTGTATTTTATCTGGAAACCCTAGCACCCAGGCCAAGGTGAAAACTCAGGAGAACAAAGAAGGCCACTCCACACTCTACTCCTCCTTCAGGCTCCAGCTAAGCCCACTACTGCTGGGGAGCTGGCACCAGCTTCCCTGGCCCCTCTCCTTGTGAGAGCCCCACCCAACCAGGTGTTCTCTAAACACACAAGGCCTTTGTTGACCAAACCTTTGACCACTACTGGCTTTTAACCATGGTTTAAGCATGTTGATCTGACCTCCAGGATGGTGCCAAGGCCCTGTCCTGGAGTCATAAGACCTGGTCCCTGTGATCTGATCACCTGGAATAGGTCACTAGCCTCTCTGGACCTGTTTCCTATCTCTACATGGGTTCCTTCATTTCTGGAAGTGTGTACTGAGTGCTTACTGTGGGTCAGGTGCCATTAGAAGCTCTGGGAGTTCAAAGACAAGTCAGACACACCCAAGAGGGAAAATAACAGGGCAACTGAGGCAAATGAGAGCCATGCAGGACAGGAGGTGATCCGGTGCAGAGTGCCCATGAATAGGTAAGGCGGTGGTTACGAGCACAGGATTCAGACCCAGTCCTGCTACGTACACTGTGTGATACTGGGCAGCTTAATTAACCTCTCTGGAGTATTTTTTTTTTCTTGCACACTCTGTGTTATTCTTATAGTTTTAGATATGCTATCAAAATTTGGTTTGTTTTCCACTATGGAAAACAGTAGGGAGGTTCCTCAAAAAATTAGAAATGGAGCTGCCGTTTGACCCAGTGATTCCACTCTTAGGAATGTATCCTAAGAATCCTGAAACATTCATCAGAAAGGATATATGCACCCCGATGTTCATAGCAGCACAGTTTACAACAGCTAAGATCTGGAAACAGCCCAAGTGCCCATCAGTAGATGAGTGGATAAAAAAGCTGTGGGACATTCACACCATGGAATACTGTAAAGAAGAAGAATCTCGTGCCCTTTGGGGCAACATGGATGGACCTGGAGAGTATTATGCTAAGTGAAATAAGCCAGGCAGTGAAAGACAAGTATCACATGATCTCGCTTATACGTGGAATCTAAAGATCTTAATAAACTGATTAACAGAATAGATTCAATGACATGGAAGCATAGATGAGACTGACGGATGTCAGAGGGATGGAGGAGGGCGGGTGGGTGGAGGGGGAGAGATTAACCAAAGAATTTATATGCATATATACACAACCCAAGGACACGGACAATGGTGGGGAGAGGGACTGGGGAGGGGGAAGGGATGCGGTGGAATGGGTCATTGGGGAGAAAAAGGGACACCTGTAATATTTTAAACAAAAATAAAATTTTAAAAAATAATAAATAAAAAAATAAAAATTTGATTTGTTTTAATAACATTCAGTGGTGGAAAGAGGGAAGAAAAGGAGAGAGACATATGATTATAAATTTTATAACCCCTACGGTCATTGACCTGAACGTAGTAACAAGTTCTGCATCGTGAGTATGGTGCAGCAGGTTAGTATAGTAAAGACCCCTTTCGCGTGCAACCTGAGAGAGCGCAGCAGAGCCAAGAGCAGTCTACCTGGGTTCAAACCCCAGCTCCGCCGCTTACTCAGCTGTATGGCCTTGGAAACGTGTTAGTTTCCCCCTGAATACTGGCAGTGAGGCCTTCATCCTCTAGAGAAGAAATCAGAAGGCTCTTCTCTGTGGAATCTGAAGAAGACCCAGAGCTCCGCCAAATGATGCAGCGAATCACAGCCCACGAAGCCCACCTGTGGGCTCGGAGCCCCCGCTCCGCTCGGCTCCGCTCTGCAGGCCCCATCTTAAGAATGAGGATTCCAGGGCCTGGGAACTGCCTCTAATGGGAAAGTCACCAAAACAATCAATGGGGAAAGAAGAGAGCTGGCAGGAAAGAAAACATCAGGACTATCGTTAATGCCACAGGCTGTGAGAAATTCCGTTACACTCCACAACAAGAAGAGGATGGCATAAAAAGGATCAGTCAGAAAAATTATATATGAGCTCTTGGAAATTAAAAACGTGAGTCAGAAGTTAGACAAAATCAAGTAGAAGAATTTACCCAGAACATAAAGCACAAAGGCAAAAAGATAAAACATTTTTTAAAAAAAAGAATAGCCCGGCTGGGAGTGGCTCAGCGGTTGAGTGTCGGCCTAGGATCCAGGCGATCGGGGTTCAATTCCCGGTCAGGGCACATGCCCGCTTGTGGGCTTGATCAATGACTCTCTCATCATTGATGTTTCTATCTCTCTTTCTCCCTCTCCTTCCCTCTCTCTGAAATCAATAAAGATTTTTAAAAAAATAAAATAAATAAATAAAAAAGAATAAAAAATGTGAAGCCTAGCCACAGGACCTTGAATAACTGGCATTCCAGAAAGAAAGAATGGAGGGAAGGGAGGGGAGGAAATTGTCACTGAAATAATTCAAGGATATTCCCCAAACTAAAGAACATGAGTTATAAAAAATAAAAGCCCAACACAATTAATGAAAATAAACCCACCCAAGGTGCATTAATTTGATACTCTGAATCCTGGGACAAAGAAGAAAGCAGCCTCATGAAAAGATTAGGAATGTGAATGGCTTCCACCTTCTCAACTGTTTGGAAGTCAAAACACAAAGGAGTAAAGTCTTCAAAATTCTGAATGAAAAGTATTTCCAACCCACACTTTCATACCTAAGCGAACCATCCATCAGGGACTCGGGCATTTTCAGCCTGGCAGGGTTTCAAAAAGTTTACCTATTCATGCTTTCTCAGGCAACTGCCGGCAGATGTGCTCCACTAGAAAGAGGGGGACCCTACAAAAGGAAGAGACGGCATTCAGGAAACAAAGGGAAGGGCTGAGGGTCTCCCCAGGACAATGCGGAAGGGAGCAGCGGGTGGTGCTACGTGCTTGCAGAGAGGGCAGCCAGGCAGGCCTGGGCCACGGGAATCGCCAGAATGTTTGATGGAAATGAACACCTCGGGATAAGGTGTAGGCGGATGGCAGAATCTGGGGTACAATTTATGAGAGGTACTTTGAAAAATTAGGCAAACATTGAGAAAGAGGGAGAGAAACAGAGGCAGAGAGAGAGCCAGAGAGAGAGCATCATTGACATCAGGGAAAACAGTAAGTTGTTCATAAAGGGAAGGTATTCACTCTGATGGTTCAGGCCTAACTGGTGGTCATCGTTACAATCGTTTGATTTATAAAAATATCTCAGTCAAATAGCTATATGGGGTATGCAGTGGAATGCGTGTAGTGGATGCGCACAGGTGTGTGCTCAGGCGAGGAAAAGAAAGTGCAGACCTCGTCTTGCCTGGCAGGAGGGTCATCAAGAATTAGCCCTACATGCCCTGGCCGGGCGCAGCTCAGCGGCTGAGCGTCGACCTAGGTTCCAGGTGATCGGGGTTCGATTCCCGGTCAGGGCACATGCCCTGGTTGCGGGCTCGATCCCCAGTTGGGGGCGTGCAGGAGGCAGCCGATCAATGACTCTCTCATCATTGATGTTTCTATCTCTCTCTCTCCCTCCCCTTTCCTCTCTCTGAAATCAATAAAGATATATTAAAAAAAAAAAAGGATTAGCCCTACACTTAGGTATTTAGAGACAAACAAAAAAAGAAAGGGGGGGGAAGGAAGGGAGGAGGGGAGGAAGGGAGGGAAGGAGAGAAAGAAAAGAAAAAAGCCTGGAGGGAAGTTGCTGCCAATGCTATCTCTAGATGAGGAGATCACAGGTAATTGTTCTTTTTTGTCCTCAGTTTGGGCCAAGTCTTGAGAGTCAGCACCTATTACTGTTGGTTTAGTCAGAGACTTCGAAGCCAGTGCGCCTGGAGGGCAGCCCGGCTGGCGGCTGGCGATACAGTGCCCAACCCTCCGAGACCCCCGGGATGAAAGGGGGGCAGCCCAGTGCCTGTGAGGACCAGCAGAGCAGCGAGTGCCCACGCTGGCCCCAGACAGGCCCCCGCCCCGTGGGGAGAAAGGGACCTGGCAAAGCCCTGCAAAGAGCATCTGAGCAGCCCCGGAGGTCCCCACTTCAAAGCCCCACACTAACGCCTGCCGACAAGCGTGGCCGAGCCCCGGGTGTTCCCTCACCACTGACAGCGTCTGTTCCCAGGCAAAGCCAGGCAAGCAGGGCGGTGCGCGCCGGGGGCACGCTCGACCAAGCCTTGGCCTGGTGGGGAATGGGGTTTAACGCCCAGGCCCTCCGCCAGCATTCATGGCCATCCAGGGCTGGGGCCACTTTGGACTGGCTGGTCACGGGGTGTCTGTCCCAAACACCCCCCCCCTTCCCACCATGCTGGGTTTTGGGTACCAGCCCCAACACCACACCCCCGGCCCATCCACCAGCTCTCAAGTCATTTATGTCCCAGGTGGAAAGGGCAGGAAGATGGATGGAAGGAGGGCAGGTTTGGGGCCAGACGAAAGCCTGTTCTGTCGCTTTCTCCAGCTTTGGGATGTTAAGCAAGTTGTTTAATCCCTCCCTGGTCCTCAGTCTCCTTCGTCTGTAACACGGTGTCATGCTCTCAATGCAGGGTCACCATTAGCTTCATAATATAAGCCTGTGGCCCAACATGTAGCGGGGCATCTCCTATTGTCTCCTATTGTCCCCGCTCTAGCCCAAAGCTGAGCAGCTTCAAACAGCAGCCATTTCATCCGCTCGTGATTCTGGGGGTCAGGACTTTGGCAGAGCTTGATAGGAAGCCCTGCTCCATGCATCAGCGGAGGCTGCTGTAGCTGCTCCAGCTGGTCCCTCCCTGAGCTGGAAGGTCCATGAGGGCCTCACTCACATGGCAGGCCCTCAGTGCTGTCCGCCAGCTGGGCAGTCGGCTCAGATTGTCAGCTGGGGGCGTCAGTTCACTGGGGACAGTCCACGTGGCTGCTGGGTCCCAAGAGGAAAGTTCCAAGATGCAAAAAGAAGCTGCAGATCTCTTAAGGGCTGAGCTTGGGAGTTATGGTGCCACTTCCAGCACATTCCATTGCCCAAAAGGTTGCTCATGTCCAAGGGGAGGGGAAATAGACCCAACCTTTTGATGAGGAGAACAGCAAAGGATTTGCAGCGGTCGTTAATCCACCACAGTAGATAGATAGCATTGTTCTTACTCCAGCCCCTTCTCGGCCAGGGCCATGGGCAGCTAAGCTCCGTTTTAACATGGCTTATGATCAGCACCCATGTGTTCAGTCAGTCACTCAACAACTAATATTTATTGAGCACGTACTGTGTGCCAGGAATGCAATCAGTGAGCAAGAAAACAGTGGTGCTGCTCCACAGGAAGTTAGATCCTTCCTGCGGAGACAGAGCCCTAAAGCCATCAGTCGCGGTGAAGTGTGGTGTGGACCGTGCAGGCCTCCGAGGACAGAGCAGAGAAAGCCGCCTGGTGCTGGGGGTGGGAAGACCTGCTCAGGCAGCCTCCTCAGCAGGGCCGGGGAAGGAGCCGGCAGACAGAGGGGCAGGATGCTGCTTCATGTATGTCTCATTACTATTTAGTTATGGTAAGGCCAACAGATCAGGAGACACTGCCATTGGAAAGGTGACTGGTTACACTCACAGCGAAAGGGGCGCACAGTGTCTTGGGGGAAGGCACATGGGGAAACACTTGGCTTGGTCAGGAGGAGAGGAACCAAGCGGAAATGTGGGCAAGAATCTTATTGTGGTTTCCAGGGGAAGGAACTGGCGAAGCAGGGTCAGCAGGCTTAGGATTGGCCTGTTTGAATCATCTTGGTGGCTCTGGGGCACAGGGGCTGTCTTGGGTTGCCTGGAACCTAGCCCTGGGTGGTGAGGGTAGGGGGACAGTGGCTCAGAGTGTGGGAGCCCATAGAGGAGGTGATGGGGTGTGGACTCTGGACTGGCTGCTTTGCAGTTTTGTTTACTCTCTCTAGGAATTACCCTGGGATGGGAAGTCCCTCCAGAGTCGGCAAGGCCCCATGTGTCAAAGCCTCTGAATCAAACACATGGTTAATATAGACACTCCCCGGCCAGGAGCAGAGCTGAAGGAGGACCAGTGTGGCCAGGCGGTGGCTGGAGATGCCTGTGGGACCAAGTAGGGCCTTGCTAAGAGCACAGGGTGACCACCAAACGGTTTAGACAGGCAGGCGATGTGATTCGATTTGAACTTCACGAAGCCCACTCTGGCGAAAGGAGAGAGAGAGATGGGGCCATTGTGTGGGCTGAGAAGGTGCAGCCACCTGAGTGGGGGGTGGTGTGTGTGAAGGAGCAGGCGGTGGGGGTGCCCGAAGTGGGCGGCGGGCGTGTGAGTGCTCTGGAGCTCTGTGGCCATCTCCTGAGGGCAGTTGCTATCTGCAGTTGTCATGGGACTAGCACAAAGACGGGGCTCCAGAAATATGTGTGGAATGGATGGAACTGAATTTAGTTGACACAGGGATGCTGCCCCGGGCTGGAGAATGGTGAGACGGACGTGACTCCCAAGCTCCCAGAGGCCTGATCTGCCTGGGCCTTGGGCCAGGTTCTGGCTTGGCAAGGACAGGGGTGGACTCTGAGCCTATTTATGCTATGGTTGGCAGAAAGCATGTCTTGGTTCTCTTGGGCGAGGCCTTCACAACCCGGACTGCCAGAGGACTGAGAGCAAGGAGGGAAAGCAGGGGACAATCCCTTCCCGCCCTTCCATCGGCCTCGCAGGCTGCAGCCATGCCGAGAACCACAGCGGTCTTGCTCTCCCAGGAAATCCTCATTTTACACCCTTCTACCCCACCCACCCAACTGAAACTGTTGCAGATCTCCATCAGCTCCTAGGACCTCAGGCAAGGGCAGGTCAGAGGGTGAGGTGGTTGGCAGGTTGGGGGTGGGAGAACCGCAGACAAGAAACCCAACTCTGAGCACCTCTCCTAACAGCATGGAGGGCTTTGGAGTTCCAGGAAGGGCCCTGAGATTTGCAGCCTACTAGACTCAGGTGTGAATCCCAACTCTGCTATTTACTTGCTGTGTCACCTGAGGCGAGACCCTTTATCTCTCTGAACCTCAGCTGTCTTATTGGAAAGTGGAGTAACCCTACACGTCCAAGGCTATAAGGAAGATTAGGTCAAAGAGGGTCTATGAAAAGCCTGGTGTAGGAAAGGAGCTGTGAGCCCTCTTTTGTCCTTTTGGCCTTCATATCTCAAAGGCTTGAAATGGAAAGGTATAAAAAGGAAATCAAGTTCACTTCCTTGGGCTGGGCAGTGATTGTAAACGAGTGAATGAGTGAATGGAGAAATTGAATGAGTGAATTTGAAGAACATCAGAAATAACAGCTAACACGTGAGATACTGTGTGCGGTGGGCACACTGACAAGTGTGTATCTCACTTAAGCCTCACAAAAGGTTCTATGAAGTAGGTACTGTTGTACTCCCAATGTACAGTTGAAGAAATTGAGGCACAGAGAGGTGAAGTGACCTGCCCAAGGCAGCAGACTTGGAAGTGCTGGGCCCAGGACTGCAAACCCAGGCCACTGGCTCCTGAAGCCTGGACCTCACTGCTCCTTGATGAGCACGAAGTGAATAGATGGTTGAGTGGAGGGATGAGTGGATGGATAAAGAGATTGGTGGATGGGTGGAGAGACGGATGGATAGATGGATGGGCAGGTAAATGGGTAGGTGGAAGGGTGGGTGCACAGCTGAATGGGTGGATAGGTGAACAGGTGGGCGGATGGATAGATTGATGGATTGATGGGTGGTTGGATATATGGATGGATGGAGGGATGAAAGGATGGATGGATGGATGGATGGATGGATGGATGGATGGATGGATGGATGGATGGATGGGGTGGATGAGTAGACCGGTAGGTGGATAGGTGGGTGGATTCATGAATGTATGATGGATGGATAGATGAATGCAAAAGGAAAAAATAATGCACAGGTGAATGGGTGAGCATGAATGCGTGCAGGAAGCGGGCGGATGCCTGAGGCTAATTGCTAATCTGTTCCAGGTATCTGCAGGGAGGGCAGGAGTCAGGAGTAAGAACGATGTTAATAGGTGCCTGGACACCAATGCTCACCCCCACCCCCACCCTTCAGGCATCCTGATGCTGCCTGAAACCCCACAATTCCCAGTTCCTCCTTCAGGGTAAGTTCCTTCCTTCAGGGTAAATCAACCAACTCACATTTAAACCCCAAATCCCACCGGAGGGCCCCATCTGCAGTCTGAGCAGCCTGTGAGATGTACCCTCCTCTGGGGGAGGGCGGTGCTGGGAAGGGGGTGTCCAGGGCATCCCCCGGAGCTGGAGGATGTGGGAGTATCCCCTCCCCAGCTCAAGGGAAGGCTGCCATCTCTGAGCCAGCCACCCCACGCCCCTCCAAGCAGCAGGGTCCCCACGCTCCTGGTGCAGAGTAGAAATGGACACTTGCTGTGAGGAAACTGAAGTGCAGTTTCCTGCTATGCTCTCAGCTTTTCTGCTGCCAGCAGAGTGGGTGTCACACGGTGTTATCAAGGCAGGCGTTACATGAACGTTCACCCCTGCTTGGCACCTATTTGGGCAAGAAACGCCTTCCCACCCTGCCCTGTGGGAAAATCACCCAGGCCGGCTCCACACGGTGGCTTCCAGCTCTCCCTGAAGAGCTCCATCGAGTCTCTGGGCCTCAGTTTACCCATCTATCAAATGAGCATAACCTGCCCCATCCACCTCTCTTGAGTAATTGGTGCTTGTTTTTAAGAAGGTGGGGGGAGAACCTCACTTAAATTGCTCCTGTTCTAGGCTAGTTGTTGTTCTAATTGCTCTACAAATAGAACAGTGTCATTTTCACAAAACCCTAGAAAATAGGTCATATTATCCTTCCCCCAATTTATAGGTGAATAGCTGGGGCATAAGAGGATAAGAACGTTGGAGCCCAGGGCTTCTTGCCACATAGTTTGGGTTCCTAACCTTTCTAGGCCAGTTAAACCTGCACCAGCACCACATTACTCCTGCCTGCCTCTGCCCCTCACACCGGAGTCTCCCTCCCCTCCCCCTCCTTCCCCATCCTCTCCCTCCTCCCCTCTCCCTCCCCCTCCCTCCCCCTCCTCCCTCTCCCCTCCCCTCCCCCTCCTACCCCTCTCCCTCCCCCTCCTTTCTCTCCCCTCCTCCCCTCCCCCTCCTCCCCTCTCCCTCCCCCTCTCCCTCCCCCTCCTCCCTCTCCCCTCCCCCTCCTTCCCCTCTCCCTCCCCCTCTCCCCTCCCCTCTCCCTCCCCCTCTCCCTCCCCCTCCTCCCTCTCCCCTCCCCCTCCTTCCCCTCTCCCTCCCCCTCCTCCCCCTCCTCCTCCCCCTCCCCCTCCTCCTCCCCCTCCTCCTCCTCCTCCCCCTCCTCCTCTCCCTCCTCCCCTTCCCCTCCTCCCCCTCCTCCCCCTCCTCCTCCCCTTCCCCTCCTCCCCCTCCCCCCTCCTCCCCCTCCTCCCCCTCCTCCTCCCCCTCCTCCCGGTCCTCGGCTGACTCTGGAAGGACAGCCTCTTTCTGCACCAGTGGCCTCCCTGCCTGCCCTCTGAGTCCTTCCTCTGGGTGAGCCAAGTCCCCGTCATCCTTGCTCTTGTCCCCTGGCCCTTCCTGCCCAGCACCAAGTCTGCTTCTCCTTGACCCCTGGCCATTCCGCTGGCCCCGGCAGGTCCCTGCACTCCTCGCCCCCACACTCCCGTCCGATGGAGGCTGCTGCCCGGGCCCCAGGCTCCGAGGGGAGTCAGCCTGCTGCCAGCCTCTTCTGCAGCCACCGCCCCCCTTAGAGACGGCGGGCTTCGTCCTGTGTGCAGTAAAGTGAGTCGCTTCCGTGTGAAGCTCTGCCCAGGGAGCAGGGCTGAGGGTGGGATCCGGCGGGGCACGGACGGCATCGTCGGGAGCAGGGTCCTTGGCGTGGGGACGTCAGAGGTGCCCGCAGCGGGGGTGGGAAGAAGTGACTTACGCTGGCCCCAGAAACTCCAAGGAGGGTGGTTTTCCTCCAAGTCAGGAGAAACACCAGGCTCCAGTCGATCACAGTGACAAAGGGACTGCAGGTTAGGTGTCTTTATTCCTGTAACTCTTGCTTTCAACTGTGTTCCTTTCTTGTTTGTGTGTCTTAGGGTGTTTGGGTAACAAATTATGGTATTATTTCAACATTGTGCTGTAAAGCCTTTTGTTTTAACATTGTGTTTTGTGAACATGGTTAAAAGTTTGATGTCTCTGTTGACACTTGAGAGACATATAACCTTTGCAACCAAACCCAAGAACCAGTTTTCCTAGGTGCGGGCACAGTGCTGAGGAGGAAGCACCAGCCCTGAAAATCCCGGCTCACAAATCCAGGTGGCCCGGAGCCGGAGGGAGCACAGGGACACTAAATGGGCACGGGGCTGGGGGGGGGGGGGTCTGGGAAGGAAGAGAGGAGAGAAGAAAAAAAGGGAGGGAGGGAGGGAGGGAGGGAGGGAGGGAGGGAGGGAGGGAGGGAGGGAGGGAGGGAGGGAGGGAGGGAGGAATCGCTAGGGAAGCACCAAAAGGGACAGGGCTCAGGGACACTTGGAGGGGCGGGTTCCGCTTACACGCCGGCTTGGAGGAGAGACGTTCCAAGGGGAGGGACATAGGAGCGAAGACATGGACGTGAGACGGGCTCTGTGAGGAGCAGTGAGAACCAGGCCTGTCCGGGGAAATCGAGCCCACAGAGATAATAGCAGGTGATCCCGGGTTAACCAAGGAAACAGGGAAGGGCTGGTTAAGACACCAAATGCAAAGACCATAAACAAAAAGAATGATGAATTTAACAGCATTAAAATAAAAAGTCATCCACAAAAGAAGACGCTGAAAAAGTGAACAGATAGAGCACCAACCGAGGAGATGCTTACAAAGCACACGTCTGACAGGAGTGGTGTCTGAGGACCATGATGAGCTCCTACAAATAAACTGGAAGACAAACCACCCAGCTGGAAAATGTGAAAGCGATACGAACAGGCAATTTGGAGGGAAAAAACCTAAACAGCCAATAAACATAAGAAAAGGCATTCAATTTCAGTATTAATCATAATATATTATGATTAAAATTAAATAAATTAATTAATACCATAATGAGGTACCATTTCTCAAAAAGTAAAAAGTCTGGTAATAGTAAGTGTTGGTGAGGATCTGAAGAACCAAGAGCTCTCATACCTGCTTGTGTCTCCACCCGGACAACTTGGCAATCACAGCGCAGTTGAAGATGCGGCACCACAGCTCTGCTCCAGCGTGTAACATGCGCCTAAGAATGGCTGCAAAGTATCTAACACTCTCATTCAGAGGTGAGTTCTACCCTTCTCCCCTGAAATCTGGGTGGGTGGGTCTGTGGCTGCTTTGATCAGTGAGTTATGTGACATAAGAGGCGACAGGGCTCTGCCTTGCTTGCTGGGATGCTCACTCCTAGGGCCCCAGGCCACCACATAAGGAGCCTGGCAACCCTTTGACCGCCAAGCTGGGGGGATCAAAGATGGGAGCTACAGCCCACAGGCCCACTGAGCTCACTCTTCAGGCCATCCCTGCCACACCACCTTCCAGGCCACCTCAGAGTGACCCCGCCGAGTGACCCTAATCAAAGCCATGTGGACCAGGAGCATCTCTCAGCTGAGCCCTGCCCCAAACTCTTACACATAGCTCGAGACATAACGCATAATGAAATGCTGTCGTTTTAAGCTACTAAGTTTTGGAATAATTAGTTAGGCAGCCACAGATAACTGCAACCATATCCAACAGAAATTCGTGCACAGGTGCAACCAAAAGATATGCACAAAATGTTTATTATGTCACTGTTTGCAAAAGTAAACAATTGGAAACAACCTAAGCCTCCATCAAGAGGAAAATAGATTTTTAAATTGTGATATATTCATACAATGGAAAACATTTCCATAGCGAGGATGAATGAATTGGAGCTGTGTGTGTCAACAGGACCATCTCAAAACAGTATTGGGCACAATAGCAAGTGCAGAAGGATATGTACAGCTTGGTAGCATTTATATGAAGTTTTACATTATGCAAACAGGACAATATTTTGTTATGGATACTGATCTATACAGCAGAAATACAACCACATGCGTGGGAATGAAGAACAGCAGATTCATCGTTGAGATGGATGGGGGGGCTCTGCAGGGAGCTTCAGTGTTCCTGGTTGTGTTATTATTTTAAAGAAAGTCTGAAATAAATATGAAAATATGTTCGGCTCTGACAAAGCTGAGAAAGGGGTCTTGAGGGGGATATTTCAAATATGTAACCACTGCTGAGGTAGTGGCACCGGGCCTGCCCTCAGTCCCACCCCTGGGCAGGGCCTGGCATTAACCCTTTAAGTTGCCAGATGGCAGAGATGTCCAGGGAGGTCCAGGGGAGGAGCCCTTATTTGGGGAGTGTGGTAACCTGAGGACTCAGGATAGAAGCTGTTTACCAGCCAGTTTGAACGTAGTTAAGTATTTTAACAACTGGGACATCCTGGCTAAATACAAACCGAGGATATATGAGTATTAGTTACATTATTATTGACATTTTTGCTGATTTGAAGTGCTTCATACTTCTTGTTAAAGGACATAGGCAGGAAGGGTGTTGACCACATAGGGGTAAAGGGGGTGCGAGTGGCCTGGCCGTGGGGGGGGGGGGCTGACAGGAAGCAGCCCCCTTCCTTCCTCATCAAAGCCCCCCGCCCCCACCCCTCACAGCCGTTCTTTACCTCTTCATTTCTCAGGTACCAAGGTCCTACTGAATGGCTGGCCCTGGGGACACCAGAATGAATAAAAGAATCACAGCAGCTCTTACAGCGCAGCCAGGGGACCTGCCTGTGGGCTGTGGACCCGGGGACAACAGGATACCGGCCATGAAAGCAGGAGCCTTGGCCCCAGGAACAGGGGCACCTGGGCAGAGTGACAGGGGTGAATCGGGCAAAGAAGCCGAGAGGCTGAGCAGGGTGACACAGCCTGGAACATAGAGGGATGGCTTAGGGGAGCCCCTCCAGGACACCTGCCCCCTTACAGAGGACTGGTGGGTGGGTGCAGCCACCGGGAGTCACAGCCTGAAGTTCATTCTGCCGGCTCCTGGGGGCCTGGAAAGGCCAGGATGTCTCCAAGGGTCGTGGGCAGAGTCTGCCAACCCTGCTTTGAGGCAAGTGGGATGGTGACCTCGGGGAAGGCCCTGCTCACAGCTGGCACATGGGGATGTAGGGTGTCTGCCACCTGCTTGAGTCTTACCTGGCAGAGCAATGCTGGGAAGGACAGGCCCAGTGGCATGCAGCCCAGAGCTGGGCCCAGCACTCAGGGGGCCCAGATGACCCCCATGCCACAGCCCAGAGGCCCGGAGGGGCCTTTGCAGCCACCCAGAGATCTCCCCTCAGCCCTGCAGGGGGTCCACAGAACTGCAACAGTGGCGTTTGGGCAGCCTCAGCCCAGGGAGCTGGGTCCGTCTGAGGGGAGCAGGGTCCTCCTGGGGAGCAGGAGAGGGAGGTGCTGGAGGCTGTACCTTCTCACTCCTGGCCCACCATTCTGGAACTGGGCCTGGGCGAACTCACGGCTCCGCCCCAATTAGGCCTCGTCACTTCTTATCCCCCCATATGCACACACACTCACACACTCTCACACACACACTCTCAAACTCTCACACACTCTCAAACTCACACACTCTCACATTCACACACACTCACACACTTGTGCACACACATTCACACACTCATACACACTCACACTCACACAATGACACATTCACACACACCAGCACACACTCACACACACATCCACTCACACACTCATGTGCACATACACTCTCACACTCACACACACTCACACACAGACACACACACTAGCACACACTCATGCACACACACACTCATAGACACACACTTGCATGCACACACACACACTGACACACTAGCACACACTCACACACTCACGCTCACACATTCTCATGCACACACACTGACACACTGACACTGACACACTGACACACTCTCGCATGCACACACTCACACACTCATATACACTCACGTACACACACACTCACACTCACACTCTCACATACACACACACACTCACACACACTCACATTCACACACTCTCACATACTCACACACACACACTCACACTCACACACACACTCACATACACACACTGGCCTCCTGGCCTCCTGGCCTCCCAGCAGAGCCCCCCAGGCACGCTCCGCTTGGCAGCCACACTAGGCTGCTTTCTGCGTCCACTTCACGCGACAGCACCCCTGCACCTCGGGGCAGAGCCCCGGGCCCATCGTGATCCCTGGTAAACTCACGTGATTCCTCCCTGCTTTGTTTCATTTACTTTATTCCCCCTTTTATCCCACCTCCCAATCCCCCTCCTGCGCCCGCAGGCACTGACCCAGTGCATTAGCTACACAGCCTTGAGTATGCCTGAAATGTAAAACGTGGAGGTACATTTTGTGTGTGTTTATGTGTTGTCAATAAACACTAACCCAGCGGTTCTCAAAGTTTGGTCCAGGGGTCTCCGGGGGGTCCACAGGTTAAAATTACTTCCATAGTCATACTGGGGAGAAATTTGCCTTCTCCGTCTCTTTCCGTCGTGAGTGTACGGCGGGGTCCCCAGAGTCTGCACGATGTGTTATCTCACAACAGAAGGACCAGCTGTCTCCAGTAAGCCAAGTAGCTAAAGGTCTGCAAAAATGCTCAACGATGGCACGTCTCACTACATTTTTAGGAAAATGACAGCTTTTTATAAAATATGTTATATATGTTAATATGTAATGAGCTTGTTTCTAAATGAATACATACATTGCTTTAAATTTCTGGATTCTGATATGATAAATATAGATAAGTAAAACCCACATAGATGAAGGCTCCTTGGGGTCTGTGGTAATCTTCAGTAGGAAGGTGGCCTGAGACCAAAGTTTGAGAATCGGTCCTCTCCTCTTGCTACACTTTTGCGCTCGGCATATGACCTAAGACTCCTCCCTGCTCAGTGCGCATATCTCAGCCATGGCTCCTGAGGCTGCTTCTGCTTCCATGGTGGCCCCCACGTGTCACATCGACTCCCTCGGAAGGCACACCTGGGAGGTTTCCAGCTGCCATAACCAATGCCGTCGTGAATGTCCTCATTCAGGCCCCTGTTCAAAGAATTGTTCTGGAATCTATACTCAGGAGTGGGATACCTGGGTCAAAGGGCATATGCATATTTAATTAAAGTAAGGGATATATTCCAGACTGGCTATTCCTGTTCGCACTCCTACACTCGGCAGTGCACACACAAGTCCTCATCTCCCCACACACCTGTCAACACTCTATACCCATTATCTATCCTTCTACCTTCTCATTCTGATGGGTGCAAAAGGTAACTCCTTGTTTCGATTTGCATTTCACTGGTAATTGGTGTGTTGGAGCAGCTCTTCACATATGTTTTAGTCTTCTGGGATTCCTCCTCTGAGAATTGCCCATTCATATGCATCATCCATTTTTCTATTGCATTTTTTGTCTTTATCTTGTTACCTTGCAGTTTTTTAAATAGTCTTGATCAGTGCTTCTCAAAGTGGGAACCAGCTGCCTAGCAAAAAAAATGTTTAAGTCTTTCATCAAGAATTTCTTGCTATAAAAATACAAAAATCTCAGCTAAAGTAAATACTATGCCGAGTGAGGGTAGGTGATCGACATTCTGGTGCAAGCTCATCTCCTTGCAGACTTTGAGCTTTAAATATTGCAGGTCTAGCCCTGGCCAGGTGGTTGGAGTGTTGTCCCATACACCAAAAGGCTGTGGGTTTGATTTCTAGTTAGGGCACATACCTAAGTTGTGGGTTCCATCCTCAGTTGGGGTGGGTATAGAAGGCAACTGATCAATATCTCTCTCTCTTCCTTCTTCCTCTCTCTCTAAAAATCAATAGAACATACCCTCGGATGAGGTTTAAAATTATATATATATTTTGTGTCCTAGCTGGCTTTGCTCAGTGGTTAGAGCCTGGGCCCTCGGATTGACAAGTCTTGGGTTCAGTTCTGGCCAAAGGCACATATTTCAGTTGCAGGCTCGATCCCCAACCCAGTTGGGGCCCATATGGGAGGCAACCAATCAATGTATCTCTCTCACATCAATGCTTCTCTCTCTCTCAGTCTCTGTCTCTGTCTCTGTCTCTGTCTTTCTCTCTCTCTCTCTCTCCATCCCTTCCATTCTCTCTGAAAAGCAATGGAAAAAATATCCTTGGTTGAGGATTTAAAAAATAATAATTATATATATATATATATATATATAGCAGGTCTAGATATAAATTTCATGTTGATTTTCCTAATTTGCCATTTCTCTTTAATTGTCATCTTTTTTGCCTTATGGTTTGTGCTTTTTAGATCTTGTTTAAAAAGTCTTTGCTATTTGAACTCAAACAAGTATGAGATAATAATATTGAACCTAGGAGTTCATTATACTGTTTTCATCATTTTTTGTGTATGCATAAAAATGTAAAAAAAAATACAATAGCTTTTTCCCATGCTAGGTCACACAAAAAATTCTTGTGCACTTTCTACTGTTTACCTTATAAATTTACCATTCACATTTGGAACTTTAATTTATCTGGAGTGTACCTTTGTATTGGTTTAGGGTAGGTATACAACTTTATCTTTTCCACATAGAAAACCAGTTGTCCCAATATGATCCACCAAAGTCCTTTCTTTCCCCATTGTCCTGCCATCTGGTCCCTATATATTCCTGGGACTATTTCCGGGCTTCCTGTTCTGGTCTATTGTCTTCATGTGTGTGTTCCTGCTCCAGCTCCCCATCTTATTACTATAGCTTATAGTATGTTTATTATCTGGCAGAGCAAATACCCTGTTATATAAATTGGATATTGGTTTGGCTGTTTTAACAGAGATTGAAAAACTCTTTCAGCTTTATCAAGATGAAAAGTTAATTCTCTTTTGTGTAAGTGTCTGAGCTGGCAGGTGGTTCTGTAAATGGTCACCTAAATTTCCAAGTTCGAGCAACAATGTTGCTTCTCTGTTCCCTTGGCCATGATCCTTATGCACCAGGAGGAAGTTGACTCACTGTTCTAGCATGTAGGAAGGGAAGAAATGCCCCTTTAAGGTCATGACTGACATGGCCCCGAAGTTGCTCACAGATCTACTCAAATTCCATTGGCCTGAACTTGGTTACAAACCACACCTAGCTGCAAGGGATGCTGGGAAATCTGATGGCTGGCTGGACAGCTGTGTCCTCAGCTAAAACTGGGGAGTACTATACTAAATAAAAAAGTGCAGAGAGAATATGGAGGGACGAAAAAGCGTTGTCTGTCACACACTCGATTTTTCTATTCTTTTCCAAAATTGACCTACTATTCATGGGTCTTAATTTTTCCACATAAATTTGTTTATTTCCTTGAGAAATCCAGCAACATTTTTTATTAAGATTGCTTTTTAATTTATAGGTGACTTTGGATGTTGTTAACATCTTTATTACAATACCACATCCCATTTATGCATATAACATATCTCCACTTTTTCAAATCTTTTTAAATTTCCTTTAGGAGAGATTCTGTTTCCTCCAAAAAATCTTCCTCATTTTGTAAATTCTCCATGCACCCTTCAATAAACTTTACATTAATTTGCCTATGTAAATTTGGGTTTATTATCTGTACCTATCAATTTTTCTATCTCATTTTTAATCTACTTGATCTATCAGCTTTTGAGAAGTATGTGTTAAAACAGATAACTACAGTTGTTGGTTTACCAAAACAATCTTTCAAACAAAAATCCATTTACATCACTCCCATTGCATTCAGGGGGAAAAAGAGCGGGGGAGGGGCTGGAGAGAGAGAGAGAGAGAGAGAGAGAGAAGGAAATCCTCCTTAGGCTTGTGGTGATGCCTCTTTATTCAGGCCTGACTCACCTCCTCCATCGGGTTCATCTCCCCACATCAGCCCCCCACCCCCTAGTGCTGTGTTACAGTGAACCGTGCCATGAACAAACAAGAGGGACACCCTTTCCCTCTCTCCCTGTGTTTGTGCACCATGACTTCTCCACATGGAATTTCCTCCTGAGGCTTATCTAGCTCCTCATAAATACCCACTCACCCTTCAAGAGTCAGTTCAGGTTTTTCCTACAGCCTCCGCCACTGTGTCCCCACAGATGCCTGGACTGCAGCCAGGCCTTGCCACCTCCAGCTACCCTGAGGTGCCATGCCCTCTCCTACCTTTGAGCCTCTGCCCAGACTCTTCCTCCTCCTTGGAAGGCACTTCCACAAATGGCCTAACCTCTGCCATTCTTTCAGATCTCAGCCCCAATGCTCCTTCTCTTAAAGACATCCCTTCCCCTGTTTTGCACACCTCCTTCAGACACATCCTGCAAACAGTGTGTCCCCCTACCCCGCTGTGCCTGTGCTTGACGCGGGGTAAAGGGGTGAATAAGACCCCAGACCTTCCCTGGAGGAATTCACACTCTGGACACTGGGCAGCAAGCTCTAGTGTCAGTGGGGTCCAGGCTGGTCCTAGAAACATGGTAGCAGAGACCCTGCCCTCTCTAGAGGTCACGGCTGTGGCACAGCTCTCGCCACTGCTAGTATTTGGGAATATGGGCCCAGCATTATCCCATCACCTAAATTTTCAGAAGTCATACATTTTAAAAAACATTAGCAACTAATTCAAGTGTTTCTGAGACTCAGTGCTGGGCAAAGAAGCAGGCCTGCAGGTCAGGTGTGGCCTGTGGCTGCCCAGGCTCCAGCCTCTGGTCTGAAGGCACATTGAGAGGCCAGAGGGGAAGGTTCTCAGGGGAGAGGTCACCTGAGTGGAGAATTAAACCATGAGCAAGAGGAACCAATAGAGAGGAGCTGGGAAGAATGTTCCAGGAAGAGGGACAGATCACATGATGGCCTCCTCGGTTGTATGGCCAGCGCCCCACCCCACTGGCCCAGGTGCAGGGGAGGCTGGGCGAGCCTTCTGGGAACCTCCACCCAGGCTGCACAGAGAGGACGGCAGCCCACTCCCAGCCCCTTGCTCACCTCATCCGGAGCTCAGCCCCTTCCACAGACACGATAAAGAAGAGGAGAAGCCAGGGCCCCTTTTCTAGGCCTGGTCCCAGAGAGAGCTGGATTCAGGGACGCAGGGCCAGAACAAGGTGAGGCCTGCGGGGTAGAGATGGTGCCCTGACATTAGAGGCGGTGATTGGGGGGGGAGGGTCTGCAGCTCCCCCACATCCCCTTCACCTGCCTCCTCTTTCAGTGTGAGCCCAGCGGGCCTCCCAGGAGACAGGTGGAGGCAGATGGAGGCAGTGCGGTCCCTGGGTGGCCCCGCTCCAGCAGGTGTGCGCCGGCCAGTTGTGTTGTCTTTTGTGTTTAATGGAGTTCTCTGTTCTCTGAAGGGTGGGGAATTACTGGAAGCTTTGTGCAGGAGCAGACAGAAGAGGGGCTCCCAGGTTGCCTGGCTAGGTGCCACAGAGGTAAGAACAGGTGCAAATAGGCTGCGTCTGACCATGGGGCCCCACCAAGCCAGCCTGCCACTCCACTCCTATGCCAGTCTGTGAGCACCTATCACTGGGCACCTGCCACGTGCAGAAGCAGCCTCCAAGGACTGGAAGCGACAAAGGCCCAATGAACTTCTGCCCTGAGGGGTCTGCATGGGGTGTGGGGGCTGGGATCAGGCTTCAGAGCCCCAATTGCAGGCAAGCTGTGCTTGAGAGGTAAGGAAGTACTGGCCTGAGTGACAGGGAGAAGGGCACTGAGGGCAGTGGGAGTGGCGTGGCAAGGGCACAGTGGAGTGAATATCCTAGAGTCTTAGCAAATGCCAAGGAGTTCTCGACAGGAGCATAAAGCTCAAGGGAACAGGAAGAGAGGCTCAGAGATGTCAGGAAAGCTGTGGAGCCGGAACTTCATCCTGCAGGCAGTGGGGACAACTGGTGGCCTCCAGCCTTAGAAAGACCACCTGGGCAATGAAGTGGGCACCAAAACCGGTGATTCAGGCCACAGGCTGTGATGCTGCAATTGGCGAGATCTTCTAGAGAGAGCCATCCCGACCTGGTGGTGAATGGGTGCCAGTGGCCTGGGCAAGCTTAGCAGCCACCCCCCTGCCCAAGGCATCTGATGGCTGCTGAGAGCCCTTTCTTTCTGGATGTGGACCCCAATACCAGAGAAAGCTCAGGTGACTGGAAGGGTTTGCCACCGAAGGCCTCTGTGCACTGACCTGGTCAGGGTGAGATGCTCAAAGGCCTGGAGGGATGAGCCTAGCCTCACCAAAGTCTCCAGGCACTGCGTTTCTTCTGAAGGCTCAGGGCTCTCAGTTGTGGCAGCAGGAGACAGAGCAGGAGCAGGTGGCTGTGGGTGCCCATGGGTGCTTTTGGGAATGAATCCCTAACCCCAGCAGAGCCGTGGGGGACATGAGGTGGGAATGGGGAGTGCCTAGGAGTTGGGATGAGCTACATTGAAGTCCAGCTCTCAATTGGGGGCAGTGTGGCCCTGGCCAGCCTTCTTAACCTCTCTGGGTTCTGTTTCTTCATCTGTCATTCAGGGAGTGCCAGGCACTGTGCTGTCACCTCACGCTAGATTTCACCAATCCCCACAGGTTCAGGGCAGGCCCTTCCTCTTGGCCTCAGTGAATAGAAACTAACACTCTGCAAGGAGTAGGTGCTTGTCCTGTGGACGTGAGGAGTCACCAAAATTGTCTGCAGCAGAGGCCAAGCTCTGTGTCTACAGCTCCTCCCGAGCCTGGTGCTAGAAGGATCCCATACCAGGGGGTATTCCTCCCCCTTCGCATCCTCCCCATCACCCTGCACCCCTGGGAGCTGCCACTCTGAGTCAATTTTCCTATCTTTTTTGCTCCTTCTGCCTCAAAGCAGAAGATAACCCCCAAATTCCTTAAATTCCAGAAATTTCATATAAACCTTCTGCAAAAAGACATGGAATCTGTGCCCTGTGACCTTGGGCAAGTCACAAGCTCTGTGAGTGTGGACAGAGAGGCAGGGTGGTTGGAAAGCTAGTCCAGCAGGAAGCTCCCTCCACCCTGGGGCTTGGCTATCTGAGCTGGTTCAAGATGGCCTTGTGCATGTAAGAACAGACAGCCATGCACACGGGCAGGCACACACATGCACATGGGCAAGCATACATGTGTGCATACAGGCAGGCACCACCCCCCCCCCAAGCACATGCTTGGGGCACACACAAATGCATGCCACATTCATAGGTGCACAGTAAGTGCAAACTCATGTATATACATGCACGCTTGTGGATATGGTCACTGAGTCTCCAGGGGAGTCAGGATATAGTTAGGGAACTGCCTCCCCAAGCCTGGCACCTCTTCTGCCACCCAAAGCCCACTGGCTCAGGCAAACCTTGAACTTTGCTGGAGGCCTGGGGGACCTGGGCCCCAGAGTGGGTTCAGGGACCCCGCTTGAGGCTTCTTCAGGAAGGGGAGGGGGGAGGAGCCTTTTCCACACACCCCCTTCTGAAGCACCCTAAGTCTCCAGCCCATGATGCCACCTTGACACAGCACATCAGCAGCCAGGTCCTGGTTCCCCGGGTCTCCAGCAAAGAGTAAGATTTCCCTGGGACTGTGCATTTCAAGCGCTAGGCCTGTACCCTGCTTTACACTCAGCCACCACCCACAAAACTGCAGTGTCCCTAAAGGAGCCACGTCCTCTCAACATGCCCAGGTGACTTCTCAATTCTGCGTCCCTGCCGGATCCTTCCCCGGGGCCCTGCACCTCCACACTCACACACTCATTAATACACTCACACATCCACGTGCACACACTGCCACACACACATTCACACACCAGTACACGCAGACACACACTCACAGATACACTCACACAGAGGCAGGGAGGTTTCCGTTCACCCTGTAAGACACCTCTGGCCCAGGATGAGACTGGCATCTCTGTGAAATAACACCACCTCCACCAGAAGTCCCTTTAAAATAAGTCCTTTTTCAACAACTGCTAATTGTATCGAGGAGTTTGATGCTAGCAAACTTGAACACCTTTCTAACACTCGTTAATCACTCTTTTTACAAAGGGCAGGCTTCAGGCTCAGAGCCATCCTGCAGGTGACAGCATCTAGAGAGGATTTAAGAGCTTTTTGTTTGTGTTGGATTTGTAAACGACAGATGATATGGTTTTCTGTTCGTAGTACTGATATGGTTTCCTCTTAAAATAAAGTGGGTTTTTTAAGTGAGTTAATATAAAGAAAAATATTACATAAATAATGGCATAGGAAGTTCTAAAAATGGCACCGGTGACAAGATTTGGCTCAAGCATCACTTCCTCCAAAAGACCCTCCCTGAGTCTCCCCCACCTTGGGGCACCACGATTGCTCTGTGTTGTCATGGTAACGTGTGTTTACATGCCTACCTCCCCTGCAGACCTGATCTTCCTGAGCCGAGCCTGTATCCCCTGAATCTGTCCTGTGCCTGAGGCTTTGGCCCTGTCAGGTCAGGCGTGGGTCCTGCAGGGCGAATGCTTTAATGCCAGAATCCAGGCTCTTCCAATCTGGCCACCCCATCCGCACTCCCGCATGGTGGAAACTGGAGGTTCCTGCCATCTTCATACCCCATCTGGTGGGCAGCCCCCAGTCCAGAGGCCTAATGCTGCCCAAACCTGACCTGACGTCTTCCTTAAGAGCCCTGACCTCTCTCCTGAAGCCTGACCCAAGTCCCCTGCTGCCGCAGACCCTCCGCTAGGCTGCACCCCCACTGCCGCTCCTCCAGACCTGCCACCAGCCTTGCCCCTCCCCAGACTGCGCTGCACCGCTGCTCGGCTCCAGCCCTGCCTCCGTGCCCCGCGTGGAAAGTCGGTGGCATTGTCCATCTCTTCCTCCCTTAGCTGCACAGTTCAGATGACGCTACTCCCTCTTCAGCCCACCATGGCTCCCTGTCACTCACATTTATCAAGCCCCTTCCATGAGGCATAAACTGTGCAGCGTTCCACACTCAGGCATCACTTAATCTTCACAGTCACCCCCATTGTACAGGTGAGGAAACAGGCTCAGACAGGCTACAACCGTTCCTGAAGGAGACCGTGAGGGAAAGACGGTGCACGTGGAGAGAATCGTGTACAAAATGACACAGGGCAGGAGACTGGTACATGAGCTAGGGGAAGGGTAGCTGTGACTGGAACCGAGGGTCCGTGCCCAGCAGGGGGGAGGCCAGGGTGCAGGCACAAGAAGCTGGCCTCGGACCCCTGGGGGAGCAGCAGACTTCAGGGCTTTGCACTGAGCCGGCACGAGCAGAGGCCACTTCAGGAAGCCCGGCTGGAGTGGCGAGGCGAAGGCCACACCAGGCAGAGGGCGGTGGAGGGGCTGCCCCTTGGTGGACGCAGCCAGACCTGGAAGCTCTGAGGCCAGCGGAGGCAGTCAGGGCGCTCGGGGGCAGCGGAGGCACACGTCTTGAGCATCGAGGGCCTGGGGCTTCGGCTTTCTCCCCCTTACCCCCAACCATCACCTGCAGATTTTCCTGAGCTTCACCTTTGTGACCCCGCCCCACTCACACAGGGAAATGTGAATTCCCTGAGCGCAGGGACTATTGTGTTCCCTGCTGAATCCCCGGTGCCTGGCACTGTGCCGGTCTCCACAAAAATTAAGTTGCAGTATTTGTATTTGGGAAAACAGAAAGGGAAATGGGTTTGCAGAGAAAGAAAACCAGCTCCATTCAGGACTGACTGAGGTCCCACTCTCAGCCCAGCAGCAGATACCCAGCCCAGGCGGTGATTTACAGCGACTTAAAGGGTGTTCAAGCTAGCAAAGCAGTTTGCGTTTCTTTTAACTCCTCTGTGGCTCCTGGCTCTCCAGCTAGACCAGGAGGGGCCAGGGGTGCCGGGTGCACACTCTGAATACTCAAGAGGCCGCAGGCATGGGGGTGAGAAGGCAAGAAGCCTGAGGTCAGGCCCCTTTCGGGGGGGTGGGGGCTAGGATGGCACCCTTCACCTGTCTCTGGAGGTGGAGAGTCCTGACCTCTGTCCTCTGGCTGTACTGTTCTCTCCCAGGATAGTCAGCCTTCAGAGGTGCCCCGCACACCCCCAGACCTGCTCCCTGCCTCTGGACACTACTGTCTGACCACACGGCAGGGCTGGAGACGGAGGGCTCGTCCTTAGTCTTGGGTCTGTGGTCTCCCAGCCCCGCACGGAGGCTGACACATGGTAGGTGGGCAACAAATTTTTTTGAATGAATGAATGTCACTCTGCCTGGCTTGTTTTCACTGTCATTCAGAGAGAAAGAAAGCTTTGGAAAGAAAGCTTTGACTGCCATGTAATAGCAACAAAGTTCATAATAATCATAATAGGGGCCCCAGAAATGATAGACTTGAGAGTGCCGCCGTGCCCTGTTGAGTGCCTGTGAATGACAGCAACTCCTTCAGTCAGGACGTAAGTCACATGCCCGTCTCACAGGCGGGGACCCACAGCTCAGGGTCGCTGCCAGCCCTAGAAGGGAAACAGGGTATTCTGAGCCTGGTCCAGCTGTGCACCACCTGGAGGAACCTCTGATCCAGGGTGTGGCGGTGGGGATAAGCTTGGGGCGGCAAGGCCCCCAGGGAGATATGACCTCACCTAAGGGCGGGGGTGAAAGGCTGCTCGGGACATAAAAGCTGAGCATGAAAGCCAAGAGCTGCTGGGATTCCCCGGCTGCGGGCTGGCAGGGTATGAGAACTCAGTAAGGCACCCCATTGTTTCCTTTACAAAACACCAGGCCACACAGTGCTTCCCAGATCCTCATTCCTGGGCCTGGTGACCTAAAGCAGTGAGGAGAGGGACTCCAAGCGGGTCTCGCTCCGCTGTTCCCACCATGGGGCCAATCAGGACAGTGGCCTGGTGGATGGCGCTGCGAGGGCCCAAACTGGCCTAGCCTCCCAGGTCACAATGTCCAGCCCTGCCCAGAATGGCTGTCATCATCTGAGGGCCTCTGGGTGGCCTCTCCTGGGAAATCCCAAGCTCCCTACGGCAGGGCCAGGGTCATGTCCATGGGCTCCATGTGCCCTCAGCATCCCGCCCTCACTGAGAGAGGGAGAAAGAGGAGACTTCACAGGGACCTGGTCCCAGGTGGGGAAGGCTGAATGAGACAGCGGCAGGCCTTCTCCTGGGTTCACCTCCTAGCCACCCTGCAGGCTAGGCTGGGATGGGAGAGAGGAAGTGTGGGGGTTGTGTGGGCTGGAGATGGCCTTGACACATCAAGCGGGGATGGCAGGTGGCACTCAGGTGGTGGGGTCTAGAGCCTATGGGGGAAAGGCTGGGCCAAGCCAATCCGAGGGCCGGGCTGGCTGCTCTGGGGATGAGGTGGCATCAGGGTATCTGTATGTAGAGGGAGGGGGCAGATGCCATGCAGAGAAAGGGAAACAGAGGCACAGAAAGAGAGCAGCCCCAGCCTAAGAGGGAGAGTGTAGAGGGGTTCAGGGAAGGTGAGCACAGCACCCTTCTGCAGCCGGGGGTCTGCAGGCTCCCAGTCCGGACTGCCAGTCTGCACAGTAATCTCCCACCCCACCTCACCTGCCTTTCTTCTAGCAAATGGCTGCATCGCTGTCCTCACAACCAGAATAGCCCTGCCCGCATGTACCCTATGCACACCACCCCTGGCAGCATTGATTTACTCTGCATTCAAAGGACCTGTGCCCCCAACAGACGTGGCTCTCACCTCCCACCTCCCATGGGGAGACCTTCTCTCGACCAGCTACTGGGAAACATTAGAAAAGAAGGGTGGCTGTTTCCTATCCTGGCCTGGGTTTTGTGATTCTCATAATTAATACTTGGCAATTTATTGTATTTGTTTTTTTAATGATTTTTTAGAGAGAGAAGAAGGGAGAAGGAGAGGGAGAGAAACGTTGATATGAGAGCAAAACATTGATTGGCTGCCTCCTGCATGCCCCCCACAGAGAATTAAGCCTGCAACCCAGGCTTGTGCCCTGACCTGGAATCAAACAGGCAACCCCTCATGCATGGGGCGATGCCCAACCTGAGCCACACCAGCCAGGGCAATATAATTGGCAATTTAAAAATCAGGTTCCTGCCCGAAACTCATCACCCTCAGAGCAGCTGCTGCAATAGGTACCTTGTAAGTTCCAGAGGACTGAAGCCCTGTTTTCAGCTGTATCACAGGGCCTACCAGATAGTTTGTGCTTGATAAATGCTTGTGGGAATGAATGGATGGATGGATGGATGGATGGATGGATGGATGGATGGATGAATGATAGAAATAACTAATGTTCACTTACTGTACACTGGGCACTGTTCTGGCAGCTTTTCCTGTATTATCTCATTTAATCTTCACAGCCACTGAAGTGGTAGGCACTGCTATGGTGCCCATTTTACAGATGGGAGTCCAAGGCTCTCCACGAGGTTAAATGGCTTGCCCAAGGGCATTCAGGCAGCAGGGGCCAGAGCTAGACCTTGATCTTAGCTCTGAAGTTCCTTCACTCTCGCCTGTTCTTCCTATTGCAAAGGCTCAGGGTGAGTTTCCTCATGCTGAGGGGCTCTGGAAAAGCCCTGCAGTCTGAGATGCTTGATCACCCGGGATTTGGGACATCTGGCATTCCCCTACCCCAGACTCCTTTTGTAGAATTATTTTGCTCTTTGTGCTTCAACCTCACTGGACTGAAGGAAATAGTAAGTCCTTCACACCTGAGCTTGAATTAGTCATGAGCAGCTCTCATGCCTGGTGGTCAGCTTTAATGAGGCTGGGAGGTCCCCTCTGCAGCCCTGTGCCTGGTCCATGTAACAAGATCTCCCTGCCCCTCACTGAGCGGAGCACCAGCTTAGGTCAGGCTCCAAGCTGGGAGCTGGGGCCATCAGAGGGGCACAGCTCTGCCCTGGAGAGCAAGGTGCATGCAGGGATGCAGAGGGACACAAGCCTGCCCTGGAGAGCTGGGTGCATGCAGGAGAGAGGCCACCCAAGGGCTCTGGAGAGTGCAGCCACCTCGCTAGGAATTTGGACAGAGCACCTTTGTGGAACAAATGCACATGTGGGTGGTGACTCAGCTGCCAAATGAGTGAGTAAATAGCATGTCCCTCATAGGCTGGGGACCCCCGAGAGCCCTCAGTGCAGACATACTGAACTGTGGGCATTGGTAAGTCAAGGCTCAGACGACCTTCCTCAGACCCTTCTCTGGGCCTGAGGTTAAGTCAGTGAGTGTGTCCAGATTTGGCCTTGTGATGTCCCAGGGTCAGGCAGGGGTTAGAGTGCCTCATCTTCCTACTCTCACTGTCACCAGAGCCCCCACGAGACCACAGGAAGCCACTTCACTGCTCTGAGGTTCAGATGTCCCCTCTGGATATGAGGCAACAGAGGCTGTCTTTGCTCCACCCGTAGCCCCTTGGCCCTCCCTAAGGTCACCTGTACTTAGTGAACAGTTCCAAGCACCAGGACAGCTTCCAGCCTCGGGTCTGCCCAGCAAGCGGTCAGCCTCAATCCTCTGCATGGCCGGGGTCTCCACCTGTGGCTGCAGGTCCAGCATCCCACCATCCTTTGCTCCAAGAGAGCAGGTCCTTCCCAGGCACACCTACAGCTCCCCAGGCCTAGCCAGGGCAGAGGCAGGAGACATCTTTTGCAGGTTAATTCTTCATGCAGGACCTACCCATTCCTCATGGCAGCCCTACAGGGTCAGCAGCCTGGACCATCGTTTCCATTTGACAGTTGGGAAACTGAGGCTGAGGTCATCACAAGGCCTCTGTCAGAGCTGAGAGCAGCACTCAGAACTCCTGGCCCCACGACAACCATCCCCACCCATCACTGACTCCCTGGGAAAAGGCAGAAGCGGAAGCTGGATCAGATGATCCATGGCCTAGCTAGACAGGGAGCTCTGTTCTCCTTGGTGCCCCAGTGGTCAGAGCCTCCCCTGAGAGTGCTAGAAGGAAGCCCAGGAAAGGGGGCTGATCTGCCTCCAGTGAGACCCTTGGAGTCGGGTTTAAGTGTTGACCTGGGCACTGACCAACAGAATGAACTTGCACAAGTCATGTGACATTCAGTCTACACTCAAGCACACACCTGCATACCTACACGAGCACACACACACACACAGACTCACACTCGTGCACACCCAGCCCCACCTTCCACCAGCACCCCCCAAGTGCCCTGTGCGTGTGCGTGAGTGAACGAGTGGGTGGGTGCCTGAGTCTCTGGAGCTCGCTTGGAGCCCCCTCCTCTTGGCTCGGTGTCAGCCGCAGCCTTATGCACAAGCAGCTGCCTCTGAGCAATGAATTGAAGGCTCCCAGAAGCAGCCCACCCCTCAGGAACCCCCCCGCCCCGCCTGCCTGCCACAGGCTGAGGTCCAGGACTGCAGCGGACCCCACCAGTGGCCCCTCGGTGAGCCAGCCAATGTGCTAAGTGATTTATACACACCTCCCACGTAAAAAAAAAGCCTACAAGCTAAGCATTAGTTCAGAGTTCACCACCCAGGGGCCACACACTGGGGACCTAAAGGCTGAATTTGACCCTGAGGTATATTTTATTTGGCCAATACAATGCTGTTTGATGAACGACATCTTAAAAATCAAATTAGTTGCCAACATTTAAAAATCAGAAGATTGTTGAGAATCTGACAACCCCACAAGGCACCACTCTGTTGTAGATACACAGCAGCTGCCCGCCGCAGAGCGGTCCGCACAGCTCGCCACAGGCCGCCCCGCCGTCCGCGCCTGGCCTCCGGCGCACGCTGCCAGGCTCTGGGGCCTCTGATGTCCCCAGACCTGGACTGGATGACGTGCCTTCCGGTTCTCAGCTGCCTCCCCCTCGGGTTCTCAGGAAAGCAGGCCTCTTTCCAACGCTTACCCAGTGTGCCCGGCCCTGTAGCAGGCCCTAGTAGCATAGGAGATTTATAAAGTCGTGCTGGTGCGTTTGCAAGTGACTTTTCCTCTGGTGGGCAGACTGAGAAAACCAAACCAATTGAGAAGGTCCGTCCCAGCACCGAGCTTCTGAGAGTCTCTGAAGAGACGGAAAAGGGAAGGGAGGAAGGCAGAACAGAAGGAAAGAGATATGGAGGGAAGATGTAACCTGGGGCTTGGTGGGGAGCGTAAGGTGGCAAATACCACAGCCTTTTTCTTGATCCTCCCCCGAGGATATTTTTTTCCATTGTTTTCCAAATAGAGTGGAAGGGAGAGAGAGAGGAAAAAGCACCCATAGATGTGAGAGAGACAGATGGATTGGTTGCCTCCCGCACCCACCCCAACTAGGACCAGGGATCGAGCCTGCAAGCGAGGTACGTGCCCTTGGCCGAAATCGAACCCAGGACCCTTCAGTCAGTGGGCCGACGCTTTAACCACTGAGCCAAACTGGCTAAGGCACGGCTGCCTTTTTATATTTTACTGTATCTGTGATGGTTAAGTGTTGTGGACGTGAGTGCATCACTGAGCTAATTATGTGCAATAAACCGCCTCAGAACTTGGTGGGTTACAACAATCACCACTGATATAGCTGAAGGCTGCGCAGGCCAGTAATCTAGGCCGGGCTTGGCTGGGAGGCTCTCTGGTCTTGGTGGGCTATAGGCTGACCTTGGCTGGGCTGTTTGTGTATCAGTGATGAGTCAGCTGAGAGGTGACTGGTCTAGGGTGGTGTCTCAGGTGTCTGGGGTTGGCTAGCTTCAGCTAGAGCAATGATGGGGACTGAGCCATGTGTCCCTTGCCCATCAGCAGACCATCTGGGCAGGATTCCAAATAGCAAGCAGAAGCATGCAGTACTCTTGAGACCTAGGCTCGAAGCTCTTTCACTGTCACTTCTGCCACATTCTGTTGGCCAAAGCAAGTCACAAGTCCAGCTGGATCCAAAAAGTAAGGACACCAACTCCATCTCTGATGGGGGAGCTGCAAAGTCACACCGCATTGCATAAGAAGGATTGTATGATACAACCATTTTTGTAACCAGTCTACCACAAACAGAAAACACATGTAAGTGGTTTAAGCAAGATAGATTTTTTATTTTTTCTCTCACATAAAGAAGTCCTGAGGTGGCTGTCCAGAAGTGATAAGGCAGCTCCTCCAAGTCCTCAGGGACTCACACTTCTTCCATCTTTCTGCTCTGCCACCTCAATGCAACTTCTACCCTTAAGGTTGCCTTGTGTTCCAAAATGGCTGTTTGAGCTCCAGCCATCAAGTCTTCATTCCAGGCAGGAAGCAGAAAGAATTAGGATGAAGAGGAGAGGCAATGCAGTAAAGAGTGTACTTTCCAGCTGAGTCAGCCCCACCCAGTAAATTTTGTTCATGTCTCCTTGGTCAACACCAGCTGTAAAGGGGGACAGGTAATGTGGTCCTTGAGTTGGGAACTTCGCTGCTTGGAATAAAGTCAGGTTTCTGTTAGAAAAGATATGGAAATAAATATTGGGTATAAAGCTAGCAGTGTCTGCCAAAGGAACGAGGGGGAGAGGGGGAGAGGAAGGCGAGATGTTCTAAAAGGAGTTAGGGCACAAACTTCTTGGCACAAACTTCTGGATAGTCTGGAGACTATCTAGAGAGCAGTAAAGAATTCTATCAATTATTTTATTTGTAAAATTATACTATACCTATGAAAGTGTGTATTAAATGTATATGTTCATTTATGAAAGAAAATAAACACCCATGTACCCAAAGGGTAGGAAAAAATGATCAGTCACCACCCCATCAACAGAGCTTACAGACCCAGGATCTGTCCTCAAATTGGCTCTCCTGCAGAGGGGATACCTCAACATAATAAGTCTCCCCACAGCCCCCCACCTCCAGCTAGGAAGCCTGGGCAGGGCCTGGCTTCATATCTGAACAGCACCTGTGGGGAAATTCTGGTGACACTGCCATGGGGGACAGGGCATGACTCCTCCCCACCACCAGCCCCCTAGACCTGGGCCAAGTTTAACTGCATCTCCATCTCCCTCACAAGCCTTCAGATGGGCCCTCCAAAGGCCTTAAAGACAACAGCAAATGTCAGGAAAAGCTGGCAATAAAATATAAGATGCATATGAGGCTGCTCAGGTCTGGCCCAGACACACAGGCCCCACCACAACTTCCCGCCCCAGACTGATTTCCCTTGATCCCCACAGAGCCATGACACCTCCGACAAGGGGCTGGACCCAGATCAGGGACAACATGGTGTGGGCACCACAGCCCCTGCACCGGCATTTGGGCAAGCAGAACAGAGGCAGGGCCAAGCTGCAGTCCCCGGAGGGTGCTCCGCAGCCCAAGGAAGAGCAAAGCTTGTTCCACTTTCCATCCAACGGGTATCGACCCCATTGGAGCCTGGCTGCCTCTTTGGCAGTGCTCTTAGCTGGCATCAGGCAGAAGGGATATGAGCCAGCAAGGGCCACCAGGAATTCTAGGACACAAGCCCTGCCGTGTGGAATGCAACTCTGTGTCAGGATCCCCAGGGCCTAGAGGTGGAAAAGAGTGGCAACTGGGGCCTCAAAGCTGTGCCATCAAGTTTGTTCCTCATGTTTGGCTCCTGCAAAGTATTTCATTTGAAGAAAGGGCTCCCAGTTATGAATGAATGAGTGAGTGGATGAATGAGTGGTTGACAGCCATGTACTAGAAGAGCATTGATCTGTTCCACAAGCACTTGCTAAGTGAGGGGGCACCTGTGCAGGGGCTGGGCACAGAGGAAAAGACCCAGCTGCACCCACCATCCCTGGGCAAGACAGTTCAGCGGGACAAAGAGACAGGTCCACTAGAAATTAGAAAGTAATATAACAGGCCCTGCACCATTCATTGCTTGTCTGCCAGACCCGTCTCATCCTCCATCCTACGAGCACCCTGATTTTGTCCCCACATTCCACGGCCCCACAAGCTCCCCCTGTTCCTTCCCCTTACAGGCCCCAGCCTCGCCCCAGAGCGGGCCCAGCTGATACTCCAACAGTGATGACGTCCTGCTCCTTGCGGGGTGATTCATCTAGATGTGGGCCAATGAGGCTAGAATAAGGGTTTCTGGGGCCTCCTGGGCCATGGTTCCTCTGTTCCAGAGAACTTCCAGAATCAACACACCTTCTCCCTCCTCTTCTGGCCACTGTCCTGCAGAGATGTGAGCCCAGAGCTACTGCAGGGGTCTCAGCCAGTGCCCAGCGGGGCTGCCAGCCCACAGAGGGGGCAGACCCAAGAGAGAAGTGAAGAACATGGACTGAGTGCCCCTGAAGGCCCTGCTCCTGGACCCGCAGCTCCGTGAGGCCCGGAGCACCCACCGCTTCAGCCGCTAAGCTGGGGTTTCTGCGTCTCAGCCGAAGGCCTCCCCCAGCGCAGCTGCGCTGGCCTGTGACGGAAGCAGCACTTTCTGCAGGAGAAGGAGACGTTTCTGCAGTTTTAAGAGATGACCGTGAATTTGCCAGGCGGGTAAGGCAGAAGTAACATTCCGGGCACAGGAGCAGCATGAGGAAGAACATGACGGTTTAAAAGACGTCACTCGTTCAGGATGGTGCGAAGGGCACGGGCTGGGGGCACAGTCGCCGCTGACCCTGAGCACCGCACACCGGGCTCTTCCACGTGATTGAGCTCCTGTAATCCTCACCGTGACCCAGCAAGGACATGCACGCTTTAAAAATGTATTTATTTAACATATTTTTAAAATAAATTTATTTTCCAATTACAGCTGACCAACAATATTATATTAGTTTCAGGTGTAAAACACAGTGATTAGACATTTATATACCTTACAAAGTGATTGCCCCGATAAGTCTAGTACGCACCTGGCACCGTAGACAGTTATTAAATATTATGGACTATACTCCCCATGGTGTACTTTACATCCCCGTGACTATTTTTATTTTTATTTTATTTTATTTATTATTATTTTTAAATATATCTTTACTGATTTCAGAGAGGAAAGGCGAGGGAAACAGAGAGAGAAATATCAATGATGGGAGTCATCGATCGGCTGCCTCCTGCACGCCCCCTCCTGGGGATCAAGCCCCCAACCCGGGCATGTGCCCTGACCGGGAATCGAACCGCAGTCTCCTGGATCCTAGGTCGTCACTCAACCGCTGAGCCACACCAGCCGGGTCCCGTGAGTATTTACACTTCTTCACCCCTCCACCTTTCTCTCTCATCCCCTCAACCACCTCCCATCAGTTTGTTCTGTATCTGAGTTTGTTTGTTTCACCTGTTCATTTGCTTTGTTGAGAGTCCACAGATGAGTGAAATCATATGGTTTTTGCGCTTCTCTGTCTGACTTACTTCACTTAGTACAATACCCTCTAGGACCTTCCCTGATGCTGTAAATGGCAAGAGTTCATTCTTTTTTATGACCGGGAAATATTCTATTGTATGTTCGTCCCACACCTCTTTCCCACTCTTCTACCAATGGGCTCTTAGGTTGCTTCCACACCTTAACTAGTAAATAACGCTGCAATGAATATAAGTGAATATAATTTTTCAAGATACTGTTTTGGATTTCTTCAGATAAATATCCAGAAGTGGAATGAATTTCTGGGTCAAAAGGCAGCTCTATTTTTATTTATTTATTTATTTTTTAAATATATATCTTTATTGATTTCAGGGAGAAGGAGGGAGAGAGAGAGACAGAAACATCAATGATGAGAGAGTCATTGATCGGCTGCAGCCCGCAACCCGGGCATGTGCCCTGACTGGGAATCGAACCCTGATCGCCTGGATCCCAGGTAGATGCTCAACCGCTGAGCCACGCCCGGCTGGGTGGCAGCTCCATTTTTAATTTTTGGAGGAACCTCCACACTCTTTTCCACAGTGACTGTGCCAGTCTGCATTCCCACCAGCAGTGCACAAGGGTCCCCTTTCTCCACATCCTGGCCAACACTTGTTGCTTGTTGATTTGTTGACGGTGCCATTCTGGCAGGTGTGAGGTGGTATATCACTGTGGTTTTAATTTGCATTTCCCTGATGATTAATGACATTGAGCATCTTTTCATATGTCTATCTGCATGTCTTCTGTGGAGTAATGTCTATTCCGGTCCTCTGCCCATTTTTTAAAATTGGATTGTTTGTCTTTTTGGTGTTAAGTTGTATGAGTTCTTCATATTTTTTTTATTAACCCCTTATCAAATGTATCATTGGTGGTAACATGTTTTCCTATACACTAGGTTGTCTCTTTGTTTTGTTGATGGTTTTTCCTTCACTATGCAAAAACTTTTTAGTTCAGTGTAGCTCCATTTGTTTTTCTTTTGTTCCCTTGCCTGAGGAAACATATCCAAAACAATTTTGCTAAGAGTGATGTCAAAGGATTTACCGCATATGTTTTCTTAGAGGAGTTTTATGGTTTCCGGTCTTACGTGTAAGTCTAATCCATTTTTACTTTATTTTTGTGCATGGTGTAAGTAAGTGGTCTAGTTTTAATTTTTTTGCTTGTATCTGTTCTGTTCTCCCAACACCATCTATTGCATTTATTGAAGAGACTATCTTCACCCCACTGTATGTGTATATATATGTGTGTGTGTATACATTTAGATATACATATATATGTAGTAATTGTTGTTGTTAATCTTCACTCGAGGATTTTTTTCCATTGATTTTTAGAGAGAGTGGGAGACACATCGATTGGTAGCCTCCTGCACCCACTCCGACCAGGACAAAGATCAAACCTGCAACCTAGATACATTCTCTTAACCATGAATCAAACCCGTGACCCTTTGCTGCAAGGGTCGACCCTCTAACCACTGTATATTTTTGCCTCCTTTGTCATAGATTAATTCACCATATAGGCATGGGTTTATTTTGGGGCTCTCTATTTTGTTCCATTTATCTCTGTGTCCTTTTTTATGCCAGTGCCTTGATGTTTTGATTGCTATAGTCCTAATTTGTTTGATATCAGGTAGCAACTTTGTTTTTCTCTCTCAAGATTGCTATGGCTGTTCCCTATAAATTTTAAGAGCATTTGTTCTAGCTCTGTGAAAAATGCCATGGTATTTTGATAGGGATTGCACTGAATCTGTAGATTGCTTTGGGTAGTATGGACATTTAACAATATTAATTTTTTTTAAAATATTTTTCTTGATTTTGAGAGAGAAAGGAGGGAGGGAGAGAGAAACATTGATGTGAGAGTGAAGCATCAGTCAGCTGCCTCCTGCAGGTCCCCCACTGGGGACTGAGCCTGCAACCCAGGCATTGCCTGGACCAGGAATCGAACCAGCATCCCCGCAGTGCACAGGATGACACCCAACCCACTGAGCCACACCAGCCAGGACTGAAATTGTTTTCTTAATTTCTCTTTCTAATAATTCATTATTGGTGTATAAAATGCAACTGATTTCTGAATATTAATTTTGTATCTTGCATCTTTACTGAATTCATTTATTAGTTTTAGTAGTTTTTTTGTTAGAACCTTATGGTTCTGTATATATAGTATCATGTCATGTCCAAATAATGGGAGTTTTACTTCTTCCTTTTCAATTTGGATGCCTTTTATTTTTTTTTCTTGTCTGATTGCTATGACTTGGACTTCCAATTCCAATACCACATTGAATAAAAATGGTGAAAGTGGATATCCCAGTCTTGTTTCTGGTCTTAAAGAAAAAGCTTTTCACTGCTGACTCTGATGTTAGCTGTGGGCTTGTCATATATGGTCTTTATTATGTTGGGGTATGTTCGCTCTACCCCCACTTTGTTGAGAATTACCATAAAAGGATATTGGATTTTGTCAAATGCTTTTCTGCCTCTATTGATATGATCCTATGATTTTTATCCTTCATTTTGTTCATGTGATGTATCACATTAATTGATTTGCAAATATTGAACCAAATTTGCACCCCAGGAATAAATCCCACTTGATCATGGTGTATGATTTTTTTAATCTATTGCTGAAATTTTGTTTGCTAATATTTTGTTAAGGACTTTTGCATCTATACTCATCAGGGATATTGCTCTATAATTTTCTTTTTTTGTAATGTCTTTGGAGGATATACAAACTTGATCCCCACTTGAGTATAATAATCAGCTTTATCCCCATGAGGAGACTGGGGCACAGAGAGGGTAAGTAATGTACTCACTGTCACAGAGTTGGCAAGTTTCAGAGCTGGGAGATCCAGTCAAGCCCCTGGCCTCGAAGTCCAGATACAGACTTTCTGATCTAAATCCTGACTGTCATGTCACCTAGGGCAGGCCATTTACCTCACCCAACCTCTGTCTCCTCAACCGTGAAATGAAGATATAAAATCCTAATGACAAACCAGAGAACTGAGCAGTGGGACTTTATGTCTTTCATTCATGTTTAATTGTGGGTCCCTTATCCTTTCTCCCTGAAGGAGGCAGTCTTGGGGAATGGGTACCAGTGTTCACAGGCTTGAGTCTGCATCACCTGGGACCATTTTCTTCCCAAGTGGCTTTGGGCAAGTACTTGAATTGGCAAGACTTCAGTTGACTCTCCTGTAAAATATAATACCTGCCTCGCCAGGTAATTGGCCAGGTGTCTGACTCCCGGGCAGGTCTGTGGTCTGGGCAGCTACAGACCGAAGAGGAGCTGGGTACTTAGGAACACAGGCTCTATCCCAGGGGCTTTCGGAAAAGGGGAGAGGAAGCCATGGGAGCATGCATCCCAGGAGAGCATGCAGCTAGAGCCCTGGGAACACCAAGAAGGCTGAGGAAGTAGAGCCTGCAGAGGCACAAGAGATAGGGTGTGGGGGAGCACAGCAGGTCAGGGAGCTGCAGACACCAGGAGCCAGCTCTAGCCAAGGAGGGGGCAGGAGGGTCGCCCGGTAAAATGCCACGGAGAGGGCAACCACGATAAGAGCCCCAAGTGCCTGTCAGATCTGGCAATTAGGAGGTCATCAGTGACCTTGGCTGTGGCCATGGGGCAGTGGGAGAGCAGGAGGCAGGCGCAGAAGCAGTGGAAGCTGGCAAGCAGAAAAGGCCCTCCCACAATAGGAGATAATTAGTAACACCAAACAGCAGCGATAAGGCGGAGGGAGGCGTGGGCCATAGAATCCTCAGGCACGCAGGCCTGGCGTGAGTGGCCAGCCCCACCCCCAGCCCAGTGAGAGCAACTTGAGCTTGCTAAGGCAGGGTGGGCTCTGCCAAGGACATGCAGGTTTTGTCTTTTGGGACTCCAGGGAATCGCCTCTCAGCACTGGTCTTCCATGACCTGGGAAGGCGTGCCTGCTCTAATTTTGATATTATAAATTACTATGGACACTTGGGAAGGTAAATGGGTGGATGCATCCCAAATGGATGGATGGGTGGGTAGATGGGGGGATGGATAGATGGGTGGACAGGTGGATGGGTAGGTGGATGTGTGGGTGGATGGATGAGACACTATTGGGATATATGCTTTGGATGCAGTGGGTAAGTGACCACTCAGATTACAGAATATTTTGAAACAAACCAGAAAATTGTTTTCCAATGAATAGAGAGTCACTTTAAATCATTCAGTGTTTTTCCTCTCTTTCGATCATCACTATTTTGGTTACAAAATTCAAGTGTTTTTTCCAATTGCATTCTGGGAATGAGAGAGTGTTTCTCCCTACCCCCAACCCCATCCCCTACCATTTTAATTTTATTACTTCCAGATCCTTGACTTAAAATAACAGAGCGAAGTTGTCTCTTACGCTAAGTGTCTGCACAATGTTGGTCTGATTTAGAATGAGTGGAGTGTAAATAACTTTTGCATCTGTAAGATGGTGTGACAATAGCTACCCCCCAGGGTGTGGTGGCCTATTACTTGGGACAGGGCCCAGAATACAGTTGTTGTTCAATAAATACAGGTTTTTATTTTTCTTTTTAGTTGAAATCATCACACATTTCATAGAGTCTTAACCAAGTGGCTTCTCTAGGTCTAGCATTTTGACAGGAATTTTGGGAAAAACCCAGGACACGACCTCATCACCCAGGCCCCCAGCAAGGCCCAGAATCTCACCCTCAGGAAAAGAGGGGCCACTCCTCTTCGGAATCCCCCAGGCCAGTACAGCTGCCTCTTGTCCCAGCCCATGGCACAGCAACCCTGCAGCCAGAAGGACTGAAACAAATGCTGTCTCTGCCCCTCCCCAGCTGTGTGACCTTAGGCCGGTGACTTAACCTCTCTGAGCCCCACTCCTCTCATCTGTAAAGTGGGGACAACAATAATCCCTGGGTGCTATAATGGTTGCGAGGGTCTCATAAAAAATAAGTATAAAGCATTTAGCTCTGCACCCATACAGTTAGCATGCAATAAACAGTCAGATAGTGATACTCATTTTTACTTTTCTCCCACTTAGATCAGTCAAAATTGTACAAAGGAATTGGCCTTCACAATCACAGTGAGATGGGGCAGAGGGTCTCATCTGGATTATGCCCATAAGAGAATAGACTGATCAGAAAGGGTAAGAAACTGGCCTAAAGTCACACAGCGGAAAAAAGCTGACATCACGAAGATGGCTGCAGCTCTTGCCCAGGCACCTTTCCAGTGCCCCTCCTGAAACCCAGCAAGCCCTTTGCCAATTGCCCAGGGCCAGCCCTGCTCATCTTTGTCCTATCTTCCCCCTCCCCCTTCCGCAGGCAAACATGATTTCATTCAGCCCCAAATGTGTGAGAAGCTGAGGCTGATGCATAATTCATGACGATGATTTGCATTCCCTCTGCCAGGCCTCCAGCCTCCTCCCCCACCGCCCCCAGCCCAGCCCAGCCGCTCCTCCCAGATCGAGCATCTGCGTTCCCAGTGACATTTTTCTAGCAGCAATGGTTCTGGAAGCACCGTCCAGGGCTGGAAATGCTTTTTTGAATCCAATACAGGTCCTTCCCTGTGGGAAAGAGATTCGGGACCTGTCCTTGGGGACCGTGGGTCAGGCCTCCTTCCGGAATCTCTGGGTTCTGGTCCCCACTGCCCATCAGGTGGGACAGGAGAAAAGTGTGAACACAACATTTAAAAGTAAGCCCTGGGGGTGGGGGTGGGGGTGGGGGTGGGGAGATTCTACACCCCACCCCCACTCCCACCCTTCCCCCCAACCCCCGCAGAAGGCTCACTCACACTCCATTTTGACCTAAACCTCAGGGTACCCCAGTCAGGCTTGCTGACCCCATCCATGGTCAGAGCTTGTCCCCAGGTGTGAAGATGGGTGTGGTTGAGTCCACTCCACACTCCCTCTGTGGCCAGGACCTGGCCTCCCGCGCTTCTGCAGACGATTTGGTTGAGGCCTAGGGTGGTAGGGAGGTGAGGCCTAACTGTGGCTTCCTCCACTGGCCTGAGCCCTCTTGACCCCAGCCTTTCCCAAAGGGAGGGTGGGGGAGCAGACACCACAAAGACTGCCTGGTAGGAGACCCAGACAAGCCCCACGCAGAGACCTGCGAGGCCAGTCTCCCCCACCCAGGTGGCCTGGCAACCCAGGGACAAGGCCCAAGGCCCTAGATGGCACCCCAAGAATGGACAGACATCAGGACTTGGCAGCATCCTCTGGGGTGCCAAGGAGGCCTGTAAGGACGTAGGCAGGCTTGGCCACCTCAACAAGTGCCCTGGTAGGGCAGTTGTGAGGATGGCCGATCTGCCAGGGGTTGGGGAGGAGTCCAATTTCTCCATCTCCACTGTGGCCTGGGAAGGACGAGGGACTCAGTCTTTAAAATCACACCAGAATGAGTGTCCACGATGTGCTAGGCGTCCTGCAGGGCAGACCCGCTTTGCACAGGAAGGTGATACAGTCCAGTGCAACGTCACACAACTGGGAGGTGACAGCCTAGACTCGAACCCAGGCCAGTGGCAACTGCCCCACTCCTGCCCCAGCCGATGCATCAAGAGACGGGAGAAAGAATGGATTCACCCAAGTCCTAGTGCAGGAGAACCCTCCCACCAGCCCGGTGCCAAGGCCGTGCCCGTGTGCCCGAGTTCAGACCGGGCTGCTCGGCGAGTAGGGGAGCAAGAGCGAAGAGATAGCTCCCTCGGCCTCCGAGGGCTTATCGGTCAGTAGCCCTGATGAGGTCAGCATGAGCCTCCTCGACCCGCACCTCAGCCCTGCCCTCCTGGGCCCTCTGTTATGACTTCCAGAGGCAAGGAGACTCAACTGGCTATCTCACCATCTTCCGCCAGGGCTGGGGGCCTGCCTGAGCCTCTCACAGGCACCCCCAGCCCGGGATGCCAGCTTCGGCCCCCCGCGGCCTGGCCTTCCCCAGAGCACAAGAGATGAGAGGTGCCCGGAGGCTCGCCTGAGAGGCCCTGGGAACCCAGTGCCCTTTCTGGAGATAGCCCTGGAGAGTCTGGGGAAAGCCCTCTGACCCCAGGGGTCCACAGGCCAAGCTCATGATGCAGGCTGGCTCTGCACTAGACTCCTTGACAGTCAAGATCCAGTGAGGCTTATTGTTTGGTAGAGAAACTGAGGTAGAGAGATTAAGTTTCCTGCCTCGGGGTTTTGCCAATTCTTGGTGGTTAGCACTGGGAGAGGTGGGGGCAGGGGGCAGCCAGTTACACAGGTGGGGCCTGAAGTCCAGGTGCCAGCTCCACTTGGTGTCACCACAGCCAGCTGAACCCTGATGGGAGACTGGGCTCAGACCTTTTTTACAGAAGAGAACCCGGAGCCCAGCGTGGTTTAATAACCTGCCAAGGGCTGTACAATGAGACCAGCAGAGTGAAGGTCAAAGCCAAGTCTCAGGCCTCAGGGCCTGCACTCTCCACCACACCTCATGGCCAAGCCAGATCGGAAACGCTCGTATAGGCCCTGGTCCAGAGGACTCCCTTCCCTTGGTGCTAATGTGTAAACTGAGGCACAGAAATTTCCTCTCTTTGCAAGTTCCAAGAGAAAAGGGAGCCCTCAGCGCCTGTCCTGCATCTGACTACCGGCTGTTCTTCATTGCCTCGTGGAAACCTCCAACCATTCCATGTGGTCAGTGCTACCGTTCCCTTTCTAAAGATGGGAAACTGAGACCCCCGAGTGATCTGCCCTTCCTTGGTCACAATGCTAGGTGAACAGTAGAACCGGACAGCCAGGCCCCAGCTAGCTCACAAGCTGTGTGACTTTGGCCATGTCATGCCAGCCCTCTGAGCTCAGGGAGTTCATTCTGGGAGCCTGGAGCCCAATGCCTGGGTACAAACCCTGGCTCCACCATCACCAGCTGTGTGACCTGGCCAAGCTCCAGTTTGCCCATCTGTGAAATGGGGTAATGACCATGGCTGCCTCCCAGGTTGTCATAAGACAACCTGTGTCAGGAGCTCAGGACAGAAGAGCTCACAGAAAATACTCAATACACGCTGGCTGTTGCTGTTCCTCTTCCTATTACTGGTAACAGGGATTGAATAAAGCTGAAAGGCAGTCCAGCAGATCTCAAACTTCAGGGCATCAGCATCACCTGACTGCTGCCCCCAGCCCCACCCTAGACCCTGGTCAGCAGGTCTAGGGTGGGGCCCAGGGGTCTGCATTTGTGAAACTTCCCAGATGCGGCTGAGATTGTTGGTCTGGGGTCCACACTTGAGGACACAGTGTAGAGCTTGAAATTTTAAAAATTCATAGCAAGCCCCATTGGCAGGAATGAGAAATTGGCTGCTGGGAGACAGCTTCGGATAGATCTCTGCGGGCACAGAAGCAGGAAGGCACAATTAAATCATAATTGTGCTCTAATTGTTGAGCGTTTACTAGCCTTATCTCTCCAACTGTAATTGTCCCTTGTCCCCAGTTGTCAGCTGGAATGCTGCCAGGGGCCTCTTCTGGGTGGAGGTTGGTCTTGGGCCAGAACCTTGGGTGGGGTTTCCCAGCCCTGTCTCTTCCATCTCCCTCCCCAGGTACAGCCAAGCACGCAGGCAGCCAATCAAATGTAGCTGTTCCTCTAAGAAGCACCCACCTCTGCCAGCTGCTTCCCCAGGATCCACTGGAGCCCCTATCAACTGGGAAGAGATGTGTACCATCTCTGTTGTCAGAGGCACCAAGGCTCAGGCAGGCCAAGCAACTTGCCCAAGGTCACACAGCCAAAGCGACCAGTCTAGTTATAACCCCTTGGTGCTTCCCTGGCTGCTCCCTGGCCATCCTCGGGATGTCAGCCCAAAACACATTTCCTGGGGCCCCCAGACCAGACTTGAGGCCCCCTGCATAGCTCCCTTTCTCCTTCATGGCACTGGCCACAGCTGCAACGACATCACTCTGCTCTGTGATGGTCTGTGTCTGTCTCTCTGCCCAGAGTGCCAGCTCCATGAAGGCAGGGGCTGCGTCTCTTGTTCCCCACAGAGTCCCTGGAGCCTGGCGCAGTCCCTGGCACATGTAGGCTTTCCATAAGGATTTGTTTCCATGAATAAATTACTGAACCCGGTGGTGCCACAGAGCTGCCAGGCAGCCAGCCCTCTCTAAGGTGGGGATTCTGGGCTCCTGCTCCTGCACCTTTTCAGATAACCCAGGAGCCCAGGGAGCTGTCTCTCATTCTCAATGCTTATGCCCACAGCCCAGAGCCCATGGGCTGCTCAAGGCCAACTCTCATTCCTGGGTCCCTGCTTCCACCTCAGGCGGCCCCTGGGAATGGAAAGATCTGGGCAGACAAACGCAGCGCCTGCCCTGTCCTCTGGCATGGATCTCTGCTTTTCAAAGCACTTTGTCTTACAGAAAGGCTGCAGGATGTCTCAGCATCTAAAGCTGCGGTTCTGCAGCCTGGAGTCCACGCCTGTGAAATGGGATGGTGGTCCGTGGCTTAATCTGCCTTATGGACCTCTGAGGCCCTAAGAGATAGTGCCCATGAGGCTTGGAGGGTGACCAATGGTCCCAGTTTGCCAAGGACTGAAGGGTCTCTCAGGGTACAGGACTTTCAGTGCTAAAACTGGGGCTGCCCTAGGCAAAAAGGGACAGTTGGGTGCCCTACATGACAGGCTTTGACAAGCACTCGACATGTGTGTTTTAGCTCTCAGGTTGAGGACAAGAGTTTAAGAAGTTTGCCCCTAATATTGCCCCACAAGTCAAGAGTGAAACTGGCCAAGACCCCAGTCATCTTCCCCGCCTCTTGGGTCTGCTTACCTGCTAGATGCCCCTCGCACCTGTTCCTGCAGCTCCAGCAGGTCTGCACAGGGCTGGGCAGTGGAGGGCTCAGCAGCTAGAGAGAGCCCTACAGAGTGAGGTTCAGCAAACAGGGGGACCTGGCGGGCTGCCCTCTGCCCAACTCACTGCTTCACCTGCCCTTGTACTAAAGCATTTCCCTCCAACAAGCATGAAGTTCAAAACCAACATTACTGTTCAACTCAGCTGCCAGCCAGGGAAGCAACCACTGTGCACAGGGCGATGGAGGAAACTCCGCTCTCTGCTTGGAGGACTTGGGGGAGGTGCCTGGCACATAGACAAGAGAGACCCACACCCAGCTGAGGATCAGTGTCCCCTGGGGACCCTGCAGAGTCCCCAGATGGGTCAATCCATGAATACTGCAGGGCATGGCCTCCCAAAAGCCAAGCCAGGCAGCTTGGCCAAACAGGCCAGGGACCAGATGAAGAGGTGGCTGCAAAGGCTCAGGTTTCTAGGGGCTCTGGCATTCCTCAGGGCTGGGTTCAAACCCAGGCCTGGGCTCAGTCAGTGTCCCTGAGAAAGCAGCTTGTGTCTTCACCCGGTCATCCTTCCTGCGCGGCCTTCCATGTGCCTGGCCCTGGGCTGGGCCCTACACGTCACTCAGTCCTCAGTGCAGCCATGCAAGGAGGCTGTGGGGAGTGGAAGGAAACTATCAGAACCCCAGGCCACAGAGTGGAGCTGGGGGTTCCAGAAGTCAAGAACGCCAAGTCTGGGTCACCTGCCCCTTTGGTGTGACAGAGGCCAGTCCTCTCCCAGATTTGCACCCCCCTCCTCCTATTCATCCCCTCTAGCCCACACAGGCTCCCTGAACCCCCTGTAGCCCACCTATCCTCACCTCTGCCCACCTCAGGCTGCTTTCTCCATGCCCTGCCTCAGCCTGAAAACTTGCCCACAGTGGTTCTCTGCTGCTTTCTAGATTAAATCTGGAGTCTACAACTGAGAGCAGCTGTGTGACATTGGACAAGTCACTTAACCTCTCAGAGCATTGGTTTCCTCAAATGGAAGGGGTGGGCTCATACCTCCTACTCAGGGGAATGAGACCATGTGGGTTAAAGGGCTGCTGTCCTCTGTCCTTCCTTCTCTTTCCCCTTGGCCAGGGATTGAAGGCCAACATCACCTCCCAGGCTTACCTCCTGCTTCTCCCCAACATGGAGCCCTGGCTCACCCCAGGCTGCTTTCCTGACTGTTCTCCACTCACACCAAACCATGCTCAGCCCTAGGCCTTGGCCCATGTGGAGCCCTTGTCCTGCCCCTCCAGTTTTCCACAGCCCACCCATCCTGCCAGGCTCCTCAGATAGTCCAGCTTGGCCTGAGGACCTGTCCCTGAACATCCTGGTGCTGGCCCTCCATGTCCCCTGACCCCCATTGCTGGACGGTCATAATGCAGCCTAGCGTCATGCAGAGCAGCACAGGGGTCTGCATGTTTCCTCCCGCATGTTGGCTGCTGGGGGGCAGGCAAGCAGTGTCTGCTTCCCCCCAGAAGCCCTGGGCTGTACACCCAGCAGGCGCGTTTGCTGGCCTGACATCCTGGCTCCCAGCCACCACCCTTCCTGAGCACCCTTCCAGAGCAAGGGCTCTGCAATCATAATGGAAATGGTCATCTGCCGCTTGCCTACCATGAGTCAGGCGTTTTACAAACACTGACTTGCTTAATCCTAATAGGCCTGCATGTAAGGACTCATTAGCCCCTTTTACAGACAAGAGAACCAAGGTTCAGGGAACTTGTAAGTGGCTGAGAGTCTCCAGCTAGGACACAACAAGGTTAGGTGCAAACCAGGTGAGTCTGGTTCTGACATTTTCACTGCACAGCACAGCAGGAAGGAAGGACTAGCAGGCCAAGGGAAGCAGCCAACACACCACTGGGCACTACAGCGCTCTCTTCAAGATAACCCTGGCTTCCCCAGACATTGAGGGACAGAGAAGGGGCTCTTGTCTGGCCCGCATCTCTCTGATGTCTCAGGGCTCTTGCCAGGAGGGGCCCGAGGGAAGAGCCCAGGTGGAGGCAGTCCACAGGCTGTGAAAGATAAAGCAAGAGAGACTAGCAGTGCCCTGGATGCCATGTGGAGAGCAAAGGGAACAGCACTTCAGGCAGAGGGAACAGCAAGTAGAAATGTGCTGAGGCTGGAAGGAGCCAGGCACATTCTGGAGCCTGAAAGGAAGTCTGCATGTGGCAGCAGCAGCCCGGGCAGCAGGGGTGACTGGATGGGGAATGGGGGCGGAGGCAGGCCTGACAGTGGCCGTCTGCTTGGGCCCTGGAGTGGTGTTCGGACAGGAGCCTCTGGAGGCTGATGTGACATCATCATTTCTTCCCTGGGAGAACTGCTGGGAGAGGACCAGGAAGGAGGGAGCCCAGAGAGGGGGTCCAGGGAAGATGACGGAGGCCTGTCCTGAGGGGCTGGGCTGGAGACAGGGAGAAGCAGATGAGCACAGACGCCATGGATTTGGGAGGCAGAATTAATGGGCCTGGCTGGTGGCCTGGGGGGGGGGGGGGGGACAGGCAGCAAAGGGAGTGGGGATAAGGCCCAGGTTCCTGACCCACGTGACTGACGGGTGGGGTGTGGGGAGGGGTATATTGCGAAGACTGTGGGGTGAGGAGCAATGGAGAAATCCACCTGGCTCCTGCTGAGTTTGGGGTGCCTGGGAGACAGCCAAGTGGGGATGTCAGGTTGGAGTTGGGGAGAACTAGAACGTAAAGGGCTCACCTGCAGCGTAAAGCAAGGGCGGGGCCGAGGGCCACCCCGCCTGGAGGGCTGGAAAGAGGAGGGAGCACTAAGGACACGGGGCACACGCCACCACTGGACCTGTGGCCTGAAAGTGGGGTGTCTGACCTGGAAAGCGGGGCAAAAGTCAGGCTTGAAGGGACATGGATCCATTTGGACCTCAGCCATGGCCGGGCACAGAGGTTTTGAGACCCTGGCCAGGGATGGGTGGGCCAGGAGAGAGGCGCCATATAGCACCCAGTCCTGGAGCCGGCGGGGTAGGGCCCAGGACCCGAGACAGGGATGGGCCTTGGAGAGGCGGCCCCTTCCCCACTTGCAGCAGGAGATGAGGCAGATGGCGTGTGTGAATTGGGGGTTGGGAGGACAGAGAGAGAGAGAGACCCCTGTCCAATGGCTCCTGTTTCCTCAGGGTGAGGAGTAGTGATAAAGGCAGAGGAGATGTGAGGAGTAGGCAATCCCGGGGCAGAGGAGGGCTCAAAGGGCCTGGGCTTCCCCCCCTCACTGCTCTCAATTCCTCCTGCATCAGGAGCAGCAAGAATGAAAAACCAACTGCTGGGCTCCTACAAGGGGCCCTCCTGTCCTAGGAGCAGGGCTGGGTAGGGATGAGGGCTACCGATGGCTCTGGAGAGGCAGGCTGGGTGTGGAAGGGGGCAGCACCCCCACTCCCCACGCTCAGGCCACAGCTGGGGGCATGGGCAGGGCTGCTGCTGCCAGACCTGGGGCGGGGGCAGCAAGTGGGGTGGTGCATCCTTGGCCCTGCCCTCCCCCTTGAACGTCTGGCTCAAGCCGTGGTAGAGACAGACTTTGTTGGGTCATATGCAGATGGCACTGCGGAGTTCAACTCCATAGTAAAGAGAACAGGAGAGGAAAGGAACACACAGCATGTACTATGCCGGACCCTTTAAAATTGGGACATCACCAAAACTTTTAAAACAGCCCTTTGAAGGGTAAGCTATGCCCCCATTTTACAGATGGAGGAACTCAAGGAAGATCAAGGATGCATGAGCACAGAGGTTCAAAGCTTGGGCACTGGGGCCAGTGAACCTGGGTTTAAATCCTGGTGCTAACTAGCTGTGCGGTTTGGGGCAAGTTACTTAACCAGCTGTGCCTCAGTTTCCTCACTTGCAAAGTGAAAATAACAGCAGCTCCTCTCTGCTCAGGTTGCCACACCTGAGTTCACAGCAGGTGCCATGCAACTGGTGAAGGCTTACTGAGCCCCCACCCCCTGCTGTGAATGACCCAAACCCCTCGAGCTGGAAGCCCACACTGTCCTCATTCTGGGCTGAAAGGTTCATCCACTTGGGATGAGTCTGTCCAAGAGACCATTTTCTTGTGTGGGTTTAATTTTAAGTCAGTGAAGGGGGACAGGGGCTCTGGAAGAGAGGGTGAAAAGGAGGGAGCTCCTACCAGGACACAGAGCCGAAAGGGGGGCCACACTGGGTGAGAGGGGAGATTAGAGACCAGAGGAGGAAGGAATGCCAAGGTCGTAGGATTAGGCTGGCTGGGGCCACTGAGACCAGGCCTGAGACCCAGATCATGACCTGGCCTTCTGGGCTGAGTCACCTATGTGGTGCAGCTGGGAGGAGGGACACCAGAAGGCCCCTTGCCACTCAGGGAAGTTTCCCCTCTGTGGTTCTACCAGCTGTCACAAAGCCTCAGCTTCACCATTAGCGCTGAGGCGGTCAGCAGTGGAGCTGGACCCAAACTCAGGTCAGCTGGCCCCAGAGCCCATGATCAGCCACAGCTCCGTCATTGTGACCAGCCACCGCCCTCCTACTTTAAACATCCACCCTGAAAACTGTCCCTGGGCTCAGCGATTTTGTCACTCTTGTCACTCCTGGTGGAAGCCTGCAACTCAGACCTTTCTCCTGGGGCCAAGATGGAGTACAAGGTGGGGTGTGGAGGGAGGGGCAGCTAGAGGGTGGGTCTCTGGGGGGAGGGGTCATGGTCACTGCCAGGGATAGAAGGCTCACTTCTCAGACATTATAAAGTGAAGCCAACCAAGGTGGGCCAGGCTGGAGAGTGGGGTTCTGCCTGAGATGACCAGCAGGGCAGCAGCTGAGCTGCCCCCCACCCAGGGCTGGCACAGCGGGAGGAGGTGGGGCTTCCAGGCACCTGCTCTGTTGGCCCTACTGAGTGGCCTGCCCCAGCTTATGGGCTGTAGGAAGAATCTGGGTGCACCACTCCCTGGCAGGCAGGGCTGGGAACCAGCACCAAAGATGCCCAAGCCACAGCAACAAGGGAAGTAGCAGGGCCCTGGGGACCCTGGGGGAAGGCAGCCGCTTGCTGCTTTCTCCTTCCATTTGGCCCACCCTGCCAGCAACTCGACTGCCCACATTTTAGATGAGAAAGGGTAGGTTTAGGAGATACCCAGGCTGGCCCTGTGTCTCGGCCAGGATGTCCCAAGGTCGGTCTGGGGTGCAAGTCTGCACCGTGTCATGCTCTTTGGCTGCGCCGAGGGTTCTGCTGGTTGGGGCAGATGCGTGAGCTAGTTCTCCAGCCCCAGGGGTCTGGCAGGCTGGTGAGAATGGCAGAGGAGCCAAGGTGAAGGGCTGGGGCACAAGGGAGCTCAGGCTTTCCCTGGTGAGCCACCAGCAGCTGTTGGAGGCAAGAAGCCCCCAGCCAGCAGCAAGACACAACAGCGATAAGGGGATAAGGGGCTATCTGTGGCTGTTGGGGTGCGGGAAGGCAGCCAGTGGGAAGGCAGCCAGCGGGCAACCTCCTCCGGCTCCAGGCATCCTGCCTCATCAGCTCCCCAAGAGGCCCAAGGACTTGGGAGGGTGCATTTCTCCTTGGGGAGGCTGAGGCAGGGAGGGAGTAACCTAGAGACATCCCTTTTTGGAGTAGATGCCCCAAAGTTGTTGGGGGGTAGAAGTGGTCCAGACACTTGCACCACCTAGACTGTGGGCTCGCCCCACCCAGAGCCCCTTGACAGCTGGAGGGGCCAGGGTTTCAGATGGAGAATGAGCTTCCAGCCGGAGAGCTGCTGCCTGGGGCACAGGGGATTAGCCCCAAGGCCATCCTTAGCCTCAGAAATGTCCCACCATTGGGAGGGCCATGGACAGGAGTGGACAAGACATACCCATGTCTCACGGGGAGGCCAGGTAGCTTCCCTGTGGAGGCCTGGGGTCTCCCAGCCCCAGGGGCCAAGCTCCACTCGCCAAGCCTGCTGACCACAGCAGGTCACTTCCACCCTCCTCACCTCAGACAAGAACACCCCCTTCGCAGGGCTGCTGTGGGCATTCAGTGGGGCAGTGCGACTAGTGTGCCAAGAGCTAGCTGCTCTCTGATCTCAGGGGAGATGTTTGTGATTGCTAAGTGGCTGGGGTGGGGGTCCCTCCCTTCCTGTGGAGGCCCTAGCCAGACTCCTTTTTAGGCAGGATCCACAGATCTCGAGGGGATTCCAGTGCTCTCCGCTCTGACCTCCTGCCCTGCGCTGTGACATAGCCCAGTCTGACAACAAAGCCACCGGCTGCACGTGCCCTCTCTGACACCCATTCCATTCCCGGGAGCTCTGACTGGGCAAGTCTGGCCTTCCTCTGGCGTCATGGCCTGGTGTGGCCTGGAGACCACAAATGTCACCTGGTGACGCTGCTTCCTGCCATTTGTCTCATGTCTGTCTGGTGCTGTCCCTCCAGAGTTTTCTCTGTCCTGACCCCTGACCCCTCTGGTGCTTCCCTACAAGCCTCATTTCCAGCTCCATCTCTGCTGGGGACCGGCTGGTGCTGGGGGTGGGGGGTCTCAGTGGATCTCCAGATGAGGCACGCCTTCTGAGACAACGCAGCCTTGAAGAGAAGGCTCTCCCCCCCGTTCTGGGCCCAAGGGGATTCTCACAGAATGGGATGCCCACTCCTCCACTCCCATCTGGAGCGCCCTGTCGCTCGTCTAACTGCACCTACAAGAAGCACCGTGGTAAAAAGCTCAGATGCTGTCGCCTGCTGTGTGATCTTAGGCAAATGTTTAATCTTTCTGTGCTTTGGTTTCCTCATCTGTAAGTTAGGACAATACAGGACCCACTATTATTGGTGGAAGTGGGGCATCCCTTTCCCCCCTGAGTGCTGGGGCTGGAGTCCTTATGATCTCTCAAGAAAAAGAATTTTCTGAGACTCGTACGGGAGGATGAATGATTTTTATTTGCATGGAATTACATCCCTGGGTTTCCCTTAATCCAGTCCTGGAAGAAGTGCAGCTGGGGATTCAGTAGAGCTAAAAGCAAAGCCAGTGTCCGGAGTTTCCATTCCATGGTGGAGCTGGGGCCAGTGTAGCATCAGTCCATCAGTCCATTGTGTGGGGTCCGCATGGCCATGGGCCACGTGGGTGAATGAATGCAGGGGAGCAGGAGCACAAGAGCCCGCAGGTCAGAAGTGCAAACCAAGGGTGAGAGCTCCTCTGTTTAGAAAATCTAAATATCTCAAGCTTTGTGCCCTTGCAGTGGCCATTCCTACTCTGGCCAATGACCTGTTCCCAGGTGTGACCAACAGACAGGTACTTCCCCTATGTCACCCAGACTTTACTGGGCATGAAACTAAATTGCAGCTTTCTGGCAACACTGCACAAATGGCATGCCTCTAAAATTTGGCCTTCCCTTTGCTCCTTTCCTTTTATTTATAACTAGGTTCATTACAACAGTGTCACTCCCACATTACATTGCTGTGAAGTCCATTTTGAAAACTTGAGGCAGAGACTGGCACTCTGTAAGCGCTACATGCACTTGCTGTTATTATCACTAACGCCTCTGAGCCCTTGTCTCTGCTGTTCTCTTTGCCGGGGTCCCTTCCTTCCCCTGGATAAACACTGCTCTCATCTTTCAGGACTGGCCCAGACATACCTCTGCCTTGAAGCCGCGTCTTACTAGGCATCCCTCAGGCAGCCAGAGTTTTGCCCACATCAAAGAGAAAGCCCGTGCAGGCCGCCGGCTTCCCAGGAGCGCGCAGGCCAGGGGTTATTTCCGGGCGGGCCCGGGGCCCAGGAAACGCTCGCCTGTTCTGGGCCTCAGCGGGGACCTTTAGGTGTCATTGTAGTGGTTCTGCCTGCCAAACCTGGAAATCTGCCTCTTTTCCTCTCTTTTCTTTTTTTAAAATATGTCTTTATTGACTTTAGAGAGAGGAAAGAAGAGGGAGAGAGAGAGAAACATCAATGATGAGAGTCATGGATCGGCTGCCTCCTGCAGGCGGCCGACAGGAGATCGAGCCCGCAACCCGGGCCTGTGCCCTGACGGGGAATCGACTGGAATCGACTGGACCCTAGGTCAATGCTCAACAGCTGAGCCACGCCGGCTGAGCTATTCCCTTTTTCTTAAAAAAAAAAATTTCTTTTATGGAATTGTAATTAATTTTTTGTGAGGGAATTCATGAATACATTATCCTTATTAAAAAAACGAACAAACAAACAAAAAACTAAGCATATATATGACTAAACTCGCCCTGGAAATCAAGCCCATTGGAGGCCCTTCTGCTCTTCCTCTCCAGATGTGACAACAGGCATTGAGGTGGAGCCATCCAGACTTTGTGTCCATTTATGTACATGAATATGTATCCACAGGAAATATACAGAACTTTGTGTGTGTGTTGTGTGTGTGTGTGTGTGTGGCCGCTCACATTCACACAAATGGCATCATTCCGCCCCTGGCTCTTTTGCCCCAGTAATCTGATTTTGGCCTCTCCCTGTGCTGACATCTGGTTGGAGATCTTTCTGACTTCTTCCTCTATTCCCAGTCATTAGCTCTTCTAACTGCAGACTGGATTCAGGCTGGGAGATAAGAGCTGAGCGCAGGGGGACTGCCAGGAGGCTGGTATTTCCCAAGGTGAGATGTGGGGATCACAGGCCAAGGAGTGGGACAGCATAGTGTCTTAGCCCCCTCTTGAAAGCTGCCAGAGAACAATAAAGCCTCTGAGAAGTCTTACAGGGTAGAGCTTGTTGGCTTTGCCTAGCCCGGGATGACCCAGACTTGGGAGACTATGAAGCCCTTCAGGGTATTTACACCATACCAGGTGATATGCTGAGGAGGAGGCTGTGTGGCCCCGGGGAGCTCTTTCCAGGTCAACACCGAGGAGATACACTCTCTGTTTAAAAGAAAGGCAGCCACCATCTCTAAATCAACTTCCCTTACTCCACATTTCTACCTCAAATTCACAGGGTGCCTTGAGATTATTTATCACATGCCCTGGTGAAAGCTCCTTGTAGCATCTACACCATAGCAGCCTCCCAAGGTAACTCACACAAAAAACAAATGAGAGTTAAGCTGAGCAGCCCCATGATGGTTCCCCTTCACCACTGCACACTCCCCTGAATTCTCTCAGACCACTGAGCACTGGAATTTGCCAGAGCTCAATATGACATTTATGTAGTAGTGTCTGGGATTGTTTCCCTCATTCTAGCTGGGAATTCTTGCCTATCTCTGTTCTCCTGGCAACATGCCTGATCTTGAGAAGTCCTTGGAGCTCCTGGCAGTGGTTCTGCAGCCTCCTGGGCCAGGCTGTGCCATCCTGGGAGGAGGCGACCTACTGGTGTGGGGCTTGACACCTGCCTTGCCCTGCTAATCTCAGGAATGTCCTCTGCTCCACTCATCGGGGCCCTCTGAAAGACGAGCCCTGGTGACCTCAGACCCACAGGGAGACCACCTCTTGCTGAACTGCATGGTGGCCTTGACCCTGCAGTCCTCTATTCTTCAATTACCTCCTTGCCTGACCTCAGGACACATCTTCATGACCAGCAGCTCTGCCCAGGGACAGTAGGGAGGGGTGAGGAGGAAGCAGCTGCCCTCAAAGGCATGGTCAGAGTGGAAGGGTATAGAAACTGGGTAAAACCAAGTGGGGCAATCTGAGGGTTAGGAGAAAACAGGATCCAGGAGACCAAGGACAGCACTGGAGTCAAGGAGTTCAGAAGGCATCAGTAAAAGTCAGCAATGAAAGACAAAGGAACAGGGTAAGGGCAGGTGAAGGGTGAGATCAAAGGCCAGGTAGGGGTGGAGGCCAGGTGTATGAGGGACTGGGCAGGTCAACCGAACCCAGGACTCTGGGGACAGATGGAACGTGGGCCCTATAGACCCTCTTTCTGCGAAAAAGCAGATGTACTGAAGTTTCTAGCCAGGGCACTTAGGCAAGAGAATATAAAAGGCACACAGATTGGAAAGGAAAAAGTAAAACTATCCCTATTTATAGATGACATGATCTTGTATATAGGAAATCCTAAGGGATCCACTGAAAAACTATTAAAACTAATAAATTGAGTTCAACTTGGTTGCAGGATACAAGTTTAATGTACAAAAATGAAGTCTAGTTCTATACACTTGTAACAAACAATCAAAATATGAAATTAAAAAAACAATTCCACTTACAATAGTACCAAAAAAAAAAAAATACTTTAACAAAAGTAGTGTAACACTTATACTCTGAAAACTACAAACATTTGTTGAAAGAAATAAAAGAAAATCTAAACAAATAGACATTCCATGTTCATGGACCAGATGACTTATTATTGGTAAGATGACAATACTTCCAGGTTGATCTACAGATTCAACATAATCCTCATCAAAATTCTAGCTATCTCCTTTGTAGAAAATGACAGGCTGGTCCTAATATTCATAGGGATATTCAAGGGACCCAGGAAAACCAAAACAGTTAGAGAACTCACATTTCCTGATTTCAAAACTTACTACAAAGCTACAGTAAGACAGTTTGTTACTGGCACTGGGGTAAACATGTAGAGCAATGGAATTTAGCACTCCAGAAATAAATTCTCACACTTCTGGTCAACTGATTTTCAAAAAAGTGCTAACACAATTCATTGGGGGAAAGAAGAGTCTTTCAACAACTGGTGCTGGGACAATGAGCTCTCTACATGCAAAAGGATGAATTTGGACTCCTACCTCACACCAAATACAAAAATGAACCCAAAGACCTACAGGTAGTAACTAAAACTATAAAACTCTTATAAAGAAAACATAGATATAAATTTTCATGACTTTGGATTAGGCAATGGATTTTTAGATATGACACCAAAAGCACAAGCAACAGAAAAAAAACAAAGATAGATTGGACTTCATCAAAATTTAAAACTTTCATGCTTCAAAGAACACCATGAAAAAGTAGGAAAAAGCACAGAATGGGAGAAAATTTTTGTAAATAATATATGTTTTAAGGAACTTGTATTCAGAATATATAAAGAACTCTTACACCTCGATAGTAAAAAGATAATCAATTTTAAAATGGGAAAAGGACCTGAATACACATTTGTCTGAAAATATACAAATGGTCAATAAGCACATGAAAGGATACTCAACATCACTAGCCATCAGGAGAATGCAAACCCAAACTACAATGAGATACTACTTCACTTCCATTAGGAAGCTATAATCAAAAAGAGAGACCATTGCCTGGCTGGTGTGGCACAGTGTTTGAGTGTTAACCCGTGCACCAAGAGGTCACCGGTTCGATTCCCAGTAGGGACACATGCCCGGGTTACAGGCTTGATCCCCAGCAGGGGTGTGCAGGAGACAACCAATCTATGCTGATGTTTCTCATCAATATTTCTGTCTCTCCTTCTCCCTTTCTCTGTCTCTAAAATCAATAAAAACATAGATTTTTTTTAAAAAGAGACTATAACAAGTATTGTCCAAGATGTGTAGACACTGGAACCCTCATATGTTGCTGCTGGGAGTGTAAAAGGGTGCAGCCACTTTGGAAAACAGTTTGACAGCTCCTCAAAATGTTAAACATAGAATTACCATATGACCCAGCAATTCTATTTTTATATAGCCAAGAGAACTGAAAACATGTGTCTACATAGAAACTTACACACGAATGTTCACAGCAGCATTCTTCACAGCAGCCATTAAGTGGAAGCAACCCGGTGTCTGTGAACTGATGAATGGGTAAAGAAACCATGGTACGTCCATGCTGTGGAATGCTATTTGGCCTTTGAAAGGTTTGGAATACTGACTCATGCTCCAACCTGGATTGACCTTGAACACACAGTGCTAAGTGAGGAAAGTCAGTTACGAAAGGCATGTGTGATTGCGTGTAGGGTTTCATTTATGCGAAATGTCCATAATCGGTACATCCATAGCGATAGGAAGTAGGTTAGTTAGCCTGGGCTGAGGTCAGAGGAGAAAGGGGAATAACTGCTAGTGGGTATGGAATGGGTTAGGGGGATGAAAATGTTCTAAAATTGATTGCGGCGCTGGTTGCACAGCTCTAACTATACCGAACACCATTGAATAACACACTTTAAGTGATGATGATGTGAATTTTATCCCAATAACACTTATAATTTTTTTGAAAAGTAGTTATGGACTCACAAAGGCCTGGCGCTGGAGCTGGGGGTGGGGCACAAACATCCTGGCTTATACACACTCCTTCCTGGCTGCCTTTCAATCTACCAGACCCTTCAGTGTTTCTCTTTCACAGGGTTCCACCCTCAGTCCTCCCCTCTCCTCCTTCGTCCCACACAGTCACCCCAGGTAGCCTCACCCACCCCTTACCTGCACTCTCAGTTCCCTGCCTCTGTCCAGGAGCTCTCTCCTGGCGCTTGAGTGCCAGGCCTATATCCTTCTTTCCTGGGTATATGACAACAATTATGATGATGATGATGATGACAATATTACTCATTGGGCATTTATTATGCGTCAAGCACCTTATATGCAATATTTTATTTCTCACCACAACCTAATGAGGCCTACACTACTATCATTATCCCCATATCTCAGGCGAGGAAACTGAGGCTCAAAGAGGGAAGTCACTTGCCTGAAGACACACAGCTATGGGAAATGGTAGAGAAGGGATTTGAACTCAGGCAGCCTGGCTTTAGAGGCCACATCTTTAAGCAGTATGCTGGGTCCTCAAACTCAGCTCATCCCCACTCATCCCCCTCACCCACCCCACACCACCTCCCCCGCCTCTTTCCTCCTTCCCCCCTCCACACCTCACCCAGGAACTGCCTGACAGAACTCCTCCTCCTGGGTGCCCACCCTGGATGTCCCCTTGCCCTCCCCTGTGTCCCCTCACCCCTACAGCGAGTGATGCCCATGTCTGACCTCTTCTGAGCTGCAACAGTCCCGAATCCCCCCAGGCTGCGGGATGCCTGGATGTCCGAGAGGCTGGCCGTTCAGGCCCGCAGGGCTCCTGGGCTCACTGGGCAGGCAGGTCCCAAGGGCAGAATGACTCAGGCCCGCCCGCTGATGCCCAGCTCTGTTCCAGGAACAGGGTAACATTTTGAAATGAGGTGACTCAAGGTCCAGATGAGTAAGACAGACATTCAGCCTGACAGAAAGACAGATAGACAGCAGAACATTGCATTTGGTGTGCGTGGCAGCCGTCCGCCTGCAGGCACAGAGGCCTGGGGCCCTCCGCTGGACCTGTCTGAGCTCACACACTGAGGAATTAGGTCCCAAGGACAGCCCTGCTCCTGCCCCTAGGGCCCCAGAAATGTCCCTAGGATCGGCCCCAATCCCAGCTGTGGGGAGGCACCCCAAGCCTGCCTGCCCGCTGGCGGAGCGGCTCCTTTCTATGCCAGCACAGCCCTTCCCCAGGGCTCCGTGATCTAGTTTCTCTTTTCCTACCTTAGAAATAGCTCCTCTCCAGTTTACCCACAGCCCTTCTCAGACCGGAGGCCCCCACCCCCAGGAGGAGACTCTCACGGGTTAGGAATGTCTGAAGGCAAATCGGCCTTGCCATGATAGTTAAATAAATTTTTTCTTGAGTGACAAGGAAGGAAAGAGGGAGGGAGAGAGGGAGAAGTGATTCTAGGGGCCCCTGGTCCATGGAGTGTCCTTGAATTTGCCAGCTGGGCTTATTCTTGCTGGTCTCCCAGAGGCTGTGTGACCTTGGAGAAGTCAAGCAAACAGTGTCTCTGGGCCTCCTTTCATAGGCAGTCAGTAGAGAGGTCTAATAGGATTAGGCTGCTGCGTATCTCTTGACACTGCTGTGAGTGAGGTGTGTTGCATCAGTGGCCTCTGCAAGGCCTTCTCAGTGCTGAGGGTGGGGTATCTCATCTCCCTCCTCAACCCCATCAGCGCCTCCCAGGGTCCTGACCTTGCAGTTGGCTGCATGGAATGCACCCCGCAAAGTGAATGATACGGGTCGAATCTGGCTGCGCTGCATAGAAACAGGTTTGGGCTCTCTGGGAGGGTGGCTTGGAGAACACACACCATTCATGGCCCTGAAACGTTCAGGGGAACTTGGCTGGAATGGCTGCTTCCCAACCAGTATGCACCCAGAACTCCCCCCACCCCAGCTTCCACACATTTCCAACTCAGCTGACTTGTGGCTCCCCTGCCATTGCATCCCCATGAGTCCCGGCTGCAGCAGGCACACTTAGGCCCCTGGACACAGCAAAATTAGTCACTCATCACTTTGTGAGTTTGGAACCTGTCCTGAGGCCTGTAGGTCACAGCTCCTCCTCAGATACTCACAGCATATGGTCTGCCCCATCCCATGCAGTGTCCCCAAACCCACAGACACCCCCACACTCCAACCTTGTCTCTCTCTGGAGCACCCCCCAGGTGCCCTGGCATTCTGCCTCCACAGAAGGAGGCCGTGGAAGGAGAGAGTGGGAAAGGAGCCTGTGAGCCTACTTGGTGACCCGGCAGGAATGTCCTGATCTCCTGCTCCCAGCCCCCAGGACAGAAGGCCTGCAGCCATGGAGATAAACAGCCTCAGCTTATTAGGCAGCAGGGCTCCAGGGTGGCCCAGGCGGGGAGGAAGTCAGGACCCTGATAGCAGCAAGTCCGGTAGGGCAGCAATCGGCAGCCTCCCACACCCAGCCCTGGGGCTCCATCCTGGGCCTCCCCACAGACCCCGGTCAGCAACCAGAAGAGCCAGGCCACCCGCTTGAGCCTTCTCGGCTCCCTCTCCACTCTCCACACGGAAAGCCCTAACTTTGTGGGCCTGAGCCCTCCCCTGTTCCTCACCAAGCCCTGCCTGTGCTGCCTTCAGAGGCCCTCCTGAGGGCAGGCTCTCCTGTGTCTTCAAGCCTCCACCTGGCCCCTGTCCCTATGGCCCTGACCTGGACGTTGCAGAGCCTTCTGGCTGGGCTCTCTTCACCTCACTTGACCTGTTAAGGCCCATTCTCCCCACAGCAGCTGCCAGGATCTTTTGCAGACATAAACCAGGCCATGTCACAGCCTTGCTATAGACCCCCTGGTGCTCTCTCACAGGCGGAGGCTTGACCCAGCCCCTCCCCTCCGACTCCCCGGCGGTGATGTCCCCTCCTTGCTCACCTCACTTTGACTACGGTAGGCTTCTTTCAGTTTCTCCAGCTGCCAAGCTCTTTACTGCCTCAGGGCCTTTTCACACGCTGTTTCCTCTGTCTGGACTGCTCTGCCCACTCCACCCTGACACGACCTCTTCTGAGATTAGTTCCCTTCGGCAAGCAGCTGAACAGTCCCCAGCTACGTCACCTAAAGCAGGCCCCGCTGGCTACAGCCTGCGCGAGTGTCTGCTGTTATTTACTTGTATTTGTTATTTGCTTGTTCATGTCTGTCGCCCTCACTGGGACAAAGGGCCCTGGGAGGACGGGAACCATGTCCGCTTTCTTCAGCGCTGCCCCGGGAGGCCCCTTGCGGCCGCTCGCAAGAAGCTGCGCAGCGAGGGGACGGCTCAGGTGAGCTGAGGACACTCAGAGGCGAAGCGGCAGCGCAGGGAACCTCAGAGCGGAGCCCGCCCTGCCGGTGTCCTTGTCCTCGTTGCCCGCCGCTCACACAGCGCTAACACGGCCCCCTGCTCGCTAAGTGCTCCCCACCAAATGCGCACTATCTTATTTAGTCCCTGTGAAACAGGACATGTTACTAGCCCATTTTACTGACAGGGAAAATGAGGCACCCTTGTGGGTCCAAAGGGCTAGAGAGGAATGAACCCGGCCAGCCCACACCAGCCTTGCCGCAGATCAAGGAGCCAGCATGAGGCCGGCCATGTGGAAGACTCAGGGATCCCCCAAGGGTGACAGAGCCAGGACCCCCAGGCAGCTCTGGGAGAGCCATTATAAGGGTTCAAGGTAAAGACCATGTTTACAAACCTGCCCAGGACCCACAGGAATCCCCAAAGGGCCTGTGCCCAGGGCAGAGGAGAAGTCCTGGCCAGCTAAAGGTCCCTCCCAGAGTCCATCCAGTCTGGTGGTGGAAATCTTCCAAGAGGACCTGTTACTCAAAGTGCCCTCCTCCCAGCATGAGCTTCACTGGGGAGGCTGGTTAGAGACTGAAATCTCTGTCTCCACCCAGACCCACTAAACCAAATTCTGCTTTAACAGGACCCCAGGATCTCTGCATCACATTAAAGTTTGAGAAGCTGGGCCCCCAGGCCCAATGGCCAGCTTGCAGAGCACCTCTCCTCCCCATTCCAGGACCATCTTAGCGGCTGATAAGCATGTCCACTGACAACGCAGTTGCCCCAAGATGTTCATTGCAGCATTACTTACAAAGGAGAAAATTTGGAAATAGCTGAAATATCCAACAGTACGAGAAAAGGCCATGAATTAAGAGACAGCCATCAAGATGCTCTTTCAGCAGAGTGTTTGACTGCATGGGGAAAGTTTATACTATAATATTCTGGGGAAAAGCCAGCTTGGACCTGCACAGACATGTCAGTCCAGCCCTCACGTGCAAATTCACCTGCACAATTGTGGGCACCCCTGGTTGCTGGGATTAAGGTGATCTTTTATATGTTTCCTTTTACTTTTCTGTGCTTTCCTAATTCTCTCAGTGGATATGCCTTACTATAATGATAATGAAACCACCAGTAAATGATATTCATGATATTCTTTTTCAAAGAAAAAAAAAAAAAGTGATTATCTCTTTGACGAGGTTCTCTTACCACAGTTTATTCTGCTAACGGCCTGACAAATCAGATCCTGAGGAAGTACTTTGAGAAGCGAGTGGGGCAGGGGGTGAGGACTGTGAAGGGGTGTGAAATGGGGGCCATCCTGTGCCTGACTTGTGGTGAAAGGAGCCTGGAGAGCACCAAAGGCTACCTGCTTTCTCTCTGACCTTCTTTCCTGGCCAGCTCCCATCTATCCTATAAGAGTCAGCTCAGGGACCACCTCCTCCAGGAAGACTTCCTTGATGCACCTGCCCCCAGGCCTCCTGGCAGGGTTAGGTGCCCTTCTGTGGGCTCCCAACAGTAGCCTCTTAGGTCCCAGACAAAGAACTGTGAAGATGTGATGGAAGATGCTCCATACACGCATCTACCACCATGTCTAGCGTGCAGAAAGCCCTCAGTAAGCAGCCACCATGCAGACCATGGTTCTTGTTTTTACTCCTGACTCGCCTGGGCTCCCCTATGTGAGTCTCCACTGGTCTTACCTGCAGCTACCTGCTCTGGCCCAAGCACTGCCCACTCCTTTGGGTTCTGCCCACCAAGTTGCTAAGGGCCTACCTTAAGGGCCCAAGCAGGGCAATTTCAGAAGGGCATTTAGGGACAATACCAAGAATTTCTGGCAGGCCCTGGCACCCTCCCAATCCCTCTTGGGCCCTAAGCCTCAGCACCCAAGCTCTAGGCCTTTCTAGAGGCCCTCAAACTCCCCATCTGAGCGTCAAGGCAACCCGAAGACAAGCAGGAAGTCACTGTGCCCGCGTCTCGTGGGTAACTGTAAAATAAAGTGAGATGGGAAAATTCCCACCCAGTATCTGGCAAAGAAAACATGCTCGGAGCCTGTGGGGCCACATCCCTTCTGGGGACTGTAAAGGAAGGTGACAGCTGCTCCAGATGGGGCCTGATGAGCCTCTGAGCCCAGGTGGGCTGGCCCAGGCTGTTCTTAGAGGTGGCCCAGCCTTAGGCAAGCCTGGTAGCAACAATGGGAACACCAGCCTTCTCTGAGGAGGCTCCTTGGGCAGCCCGCTCCCTCAGGGGCCATCCTTGGCACCATTTGCAGGGTTTCTCGGAGGGGCTGGGACATTTACCTCTGGGTTCTACTCCAGATGAGGCCTGGCATTCAAGAGACAGGTCACACACTGCTGCTCACTCGGAGGGACCCTCACAGGCAGGGAAGGCCAAGGCAAGGCAAGCCCTTGAGCATCTGGCCCCTGGGGAGAGGGAGGCCAGTGGGGCTGGAGGACATTGATGTCTGCTGCCTGGGAGGCCAGGGATGGGGGTGCCCACAGGGAAGTCACTTCTTTTGTGGGGTTGTTGAGGTTTTTTCACTTTTTAATTATAGTAAAATATATATAACATTAATTTACCATTGTAACCATCTTTAAATGAGCAGTTCAGCGGCATTAGGTACATTCATATTGTTGTGCTACATCACCACCAGCCATCTCCAGAACTTTCGTCACATTGCCAAACTCAAACTCTGTCCCCATTCAACACTAGCTGTCTAGTTCCCCCTCCCGCAGCCCCTGGGAGCCACCATTCTACCTTCTGTCTGTGACTGCCACCACTCTAGGTGCGTCCTTTTATGACTGACTTATTTCATTCAAGAGACAGGACAAACTTGAATGTCCTCAAGTTTTATCCTTGTAGCATGTGTCAGAAGTTCCTTCCTTTTTGAGGTTGAATAATATTCCACTTAGGTATAGCCCATATTTTGTTAATCAAAATTATCCATTGGTAACACTTGGGCTGCTTCCACAGTTTGGCTGTTGTAACGCTGCTGTGGACATGGGTGTGCACGTATCTATTCAAGCCCCTGCTTTCAATTCCAGCCTCCGATGTTGGCTGGCTGGATCATTTAGCAGTTTTACTTTTAATTTTTTGAGGAACCTTTCTACTGTTTTGCGCAGTGACTGCACCATTTTACGCTCCTCCCAATGACACGCACGGTTCCAATTTCTCCACACCCTGGACAACACTTGTTATTTCCTGTTTTTATTTGTTTGTTTGTTTTAATCTTCACTTGAGGATATGTTTTTTACTGATTTTTTTTTAGAAAGAGAGGAAGGGAGGGAGAGAGATGTGAGAGCAAAACATCAGTCCGTTGCCTCCTGTACATTCCCCAACCGGGGATCGAACCCACAGCCTTTTGACGTGCGGGGAGATGCTCCAACCAGCCGAGCTGCCCGGCCAGGGCTGTTTTGTTTGTTCTTTATAGCGTCATCCTAGTGGGTGTAAGGAGGTGTTGCTATTTTTAATACAACATTTTCCTATTATTTATTCAGTCACCCTCGGCTGGGCATGATTCGGCTTTGAGGAGCCGTGAAGTGCCACTCGGCCCTCCAGGACCTCACACCCTAAGTGTCCAGGAGACACTCACTCAGTGAATTTCAATGCTCAGCCGGCCGCGCTGGCCGGGCAGGGGCACTGGGAGGGTCCGCAGCTGCAGCGGCCTCCCAGGGGGCTCCCGGAGAAGCGCAGGGGAGGGAATTGCAGCGGTCCCCTGGGATACCCCCCCCCCCCCCGCCCAGCATGGTCGGCAAGCGTTTCTGTAACTAGCCAGATAGTAAATATTTTAGGCTTTGCAGGCCATAGGGCCTGTGTCATAACCACTGTATAAATGGAAGCGGTAGCTGTATCACAATAAAACTTTATAAGCACTAAATTTGAATTTCATATAATTTTCACATTATGTAATATTATTCTTACTTTGATTTGTTTTCAACCATTTAAAAATGTAAAAGCCGTTCTTGTCTTGGGGACCTGGCCTGCTGGCCACAGCTGACCAAACCCAGGCAGCGGCATCGGGAGGGCCCAGGGTCCTGCTGGGCCCACAGGGCGGGACATTCCCTAAGTGCTTCCAACCTCGTCAGCACCCACTGTGCCCCGGCTCCTGAGGGAACATGGCCAACAGTGAGCCCTGCCACCCCGGCCCTCCGCGCCTGTTAGCATCACTCCCAGTCCGCGCCTTGCTCCGTGGCCCCCGTGACGGCCGCGGGGAGTCCCTGGACACGCTGAAGGAGAGGTCTGAGACTGAAGATGGGGCATAAGGCAGCATGGGCCCTGAGGCAGCCTGCTGGACTGCTTGCTTCACGCATTTCCACACATCTCCAGAGCCTTGTCTCAGCTTTGGCCTGGGAGGAGGGTCATGGCCATCCTGATGGCCCTGAGAGGCTTAGCCTGGCTTCTCCAAGCCCTGAGCCAACTTCGTGAGGCCAGCAGGATGCAGACACCACAGGCCAGGGCACGGTGCCCAGGACCTGAGGGTTCATTTCAGCTCCTCCCTGTCATACTATGTGACCTTGGGCAAGTCACCTCTGCTGTCTGCACTCTGCTTCCTCATCTGTGGAATAGAAATACTAAGAGCCCCTAGGCCTGTGGTGGGTTATTTGGGATAAAATATGTCAAGGGTTTAGAAGAGTTCTTGGCACCTCATGAGTACTCAATCATGGTAGCTATTATTTTTATGATCCCATTTAATCCCACAAGGCTATGAGGTAAATACTAGTATTGGCCCCATCGTATAATGAAGGAACTCAGGCACAGAGAGGTAAATAACAAGCCTTAGGGCACACAGCTAGTACGGGTGGAGCTGGTGTCTAGAAAGCCAAGCAATAGTCTGCCTGCAGGGCCAAGCCTTGAGTCCCTGGCCTATGCTGCCTTGGGAAACCCCGGGGGCAGAGCCCTGTGCCCAAGGTGAACCCTGCAGGAAGATGCCCTAGGGCCACTCAGCCAAGACCAGCCTCCACCAGAAAGCCTGCCCCCTGTGCTCCCATAACTGCACCTTTCACCATGGCAGTCATGTGCATGCCCATGGGTATAACAGTGCCAGTCAGGATCACATCTTGGGAGTTAGGACTCTGCCTAGGAGGTGTCTGTGCTCCTGTGCACAGAGCCAGCAGAGGAAGTGTCTGGGCTGCTACACTGAACTCCATCAGGGGCAGGGTCCCAGGTAAGTCACAGCCCTCTCTGCACTGCAGCTCTCCCTCCACAGAAGACGTTGGATGGGCTTCTCTGCAGTTCTAGGAGCCTACCAGCCCCTGACCCACCTTCTGCTCTCGGGGGGTGGGGAAATGGCCGGAATGGCCAGAGGTGTGCAGAGGTGTGCAGGGGTGTGCTGGGGTGGCTGGTGTTGGAAAGGTTGGCGGTCTCCCCACCAGCAGGTCATTTCTGGGTCAAAGTTAAAGACAAAGCTCTTGTTCTGTCTTCTGTGACTTTGCCCCAGAAGTGACCTCCTGGTGGGGAGACCGCCAGCCTTTGCAAAACCAGCTTCCCCAGCACACCTCTCACTATCCATTCCAGCCATCTCCCCACCCACCCCAGATGGACAGCAGGTAAGGCCCATCCCCACCTCCAGCTCAGAAGAGGCAACCACTGTTTGAAGCCAACATTCTGTCCTACCACCATGGCTAGTATCATGGCATCCTCGGCCACCAAGAAACAGAATAATATTGTGAGTGGGGGCCAGTGGGTGACCCTGGGTCTCTGCCTGGGAGCTGAAGTTTACAGCTAGCTCAGGACAACCTGCCCCTCTGATGCCACCCCAAACTTCCGGGGCCCTGCCTCTAATGGAAGTGGCTTCTGGCCATGGCAGGGACCCATGGCAGCTGTAGGCAACTGTCCCCAAAGCGACAGACATGCTGGCCCCTTTGTAAGAAACTGACTCTGTGCCTGGCACATAATAGGCACTTACGAAATGAAGTGAGGGAAATGAATGAATTACTAGAGAAATAAATCAATGAATGAACCATCTAGTCCAATCTAATTTCAAATGAGATAAATATAAGCTAGTGGGCAAAAAAACTTGCCTGAGGAAACCAAACAATTGAGTAGCAAGGCCTGTATAAGGCAATCGATCAGTATTTATTGAGCACCTATTGTGTGCCAGGTTCCATTCCCAGTGCTGGAGACACAGCAGCACACAAGCAGGTCAGCTCCCCGCCCCCCCCATGGAGCTTACTGTCTGCCTCCTGCATCCCGGCCCCGGCCTCCTAGCCCCGGGCACTTTCTCCCCCTGAAGCAGCAAAGAGGTCCCGCTGCCATGGGCCCTGCACAGACCCTCCGGGAAGACAGTGAGCTGCGCTGGGTGGTGGGCTGGCCTGCGAGACTTGTGTACTTTCCACTCCTTCCTGGCATGGTTGGAGCATTAATTATTAATGATGAAATAATTGACACTCATTAACACGCCAGTCATCCATGGGGGAGTGGGGCCCAGCATTAACCAATTCATCTCAGTGATTGATTCATTAAAGCTGAGCTTTTATGAGACACCCTCGGGTGGCAAACCACACTCTCCTTAGTGGAGACAGGCAGGAGGGCCGCCTTCGAAGGGCTTAGAGGCCCAGGGAGGAGCCGGAAAGCAGGCCGGGCACCACCCATTGGGTTAACACTGCCTTGGCCTGCGGCAAGAGCAGCCGCTTGTGTGTGAGGCTCCACTTCCCCATGAAATCGGAATACTCGGAGCAGATTACAGGCTTCTAAAAATGCTACTGCATGAATCACCTGTGGGGCATGAGAGGCTCTTAAGAGGGAGAAAAATAACAAAGGTGTGGTCAGGAGTGCCAGCCCGGCCAGAGCTAGCTTCTGGTCTCTGTCGGCCTAGGCTTCAGCCTTGGTCCCGCTGGCTCCTTTGGCCTCAAGTGCTCCGCAGGGAAATGGGTGAGTGGGTCAGACTTCTCACCCTGAGACTGGTGTCCCTTCATTTAACAACTGGGTGTTGAGCACTAATTCTGTCCCAGCAGCAGGACAGTGGGCCCCAGTGGCCCTAAAATTCAGCCTCGAGGGACCATGATGGTGAGACTGGGAAAGGAGTTCCCTGAGCCTGACCCCAGGGTCCTGAGGATGAATCACAATCAGCAAGTGAAGGGGGGAGAAAGAGTGTCTGGGTAAGGAAGGGCATTTGGGGGGCACCGAGGTGAGGGCAGAGAGCTGTGGATGAGAACTGTGGCCTGAGCACAGAAAGCAGGAGGGGCCCGCGGGCTCCAGTGGGGAGGTAAGCCCCGGGCCTGGGCCCTGGTGAGCTCATTAGCCATCAGAATTCTTTCCGGGGCCATGGGCCCTGGAAGGATTTTATACAGGGGAGAGACAGGGTCCACCAAGTTTTACTTAAAACATCACCCAGGAGGGGTAGGAGAATGCCATGGGCAAGTTTGTTGAGAGGGTCAGTGAAGCCCCTCTAGGGAAGGGCAAGGCCTTAAAGGGCCCCAGGTTGCCCAGCCGGGCGTGGCTCAGCGGTTGAGCATCGGCCTAGGATCCAGGCGATTGAGGTTCGATTCCCGGTAAGGGCACATGCCCAGGCTGGGGGCTCGGTCCCCAATGACTCTCTCATCATCGATGTTTCTGTCTGTCTCTCTCTCCCTCTCCTTTCCTCTCTCTGCAATCAATAAAGATATATTTTTAAAAATAATAAAATAAATAAAAATAAAGGGCCCCAGGTAGTCCTCAGGGCCCCTCCCAGGACAGGGAAGTGAAGATGCTGCTTGGGAGCCATGTGGAGAACTCACCAGCCTGGGAGCTCCATGGCCTGGGAGTGTCAGGTGGCCTCTGGGAGCCCCACCTGTGGATGGGGATAATGGCCATGACTTGCCTCCCTAACAGGGTTCCTTCAAGAAATGAGGTGGCACCCTAAACCCCAGCACAGAGCCTGATAACCCTCAGTCCTCAATGGGGCAGCACCCTACCAGGTGAGTGAGAGGGTTCCCAGTGGCCTACAAACCAGGCTCTGTGCTCAAGGAGGCCTAAGGATCTGTCCTGGAGGCCCAGAGCTCCGGGGGGGGGGGGCGGGGGGGGCGTGTCAATCAGATTCACATACTCCCCCCACCCCCCACCCAAAACACACACACGTGTGCAAGTGCTCCAAGAGCCCCCCTTCCCCACCTGGGGACCCTAGAGCCTGATTTGTGCTTCATCCAAAGGCCCCACTGTAGTGAGGAGGGGCATGAACACAGCAAACCCAGCCCCTGCACCCCTCATTCCAGAAAGAACTGGAATTAGCACTCAGGAACCACTTTACCTTGACCCCCATCCATGGCACTGTAGAGGGGCTATGAGGGGGGCCCTGGAAGACAATTGACTGGGGGTTGGGGGTGGAAAAAGTGAGAGGGCAGAACAGAAGCCTGCATGGAGCGTGAAGCACTAGCAGCCAAGAATGTTCACTGCAAAGAGCCACATGAGCTGACGGGCCACCCTCCCGCAGGCACCCCGTCTGCTCTGCATCCCCCCTCCAGGGTCTAGTGAGCACACACACCTCTTCCAGAAACCTGAAAGAAAACCCGAAGACCGCTGCTGCCCCATCTCCCAGAGGACAGAAGGGGCGCTAGGAGCTTCCGGTGATTGAGCTGTCTTCTGTCCCCCGCCCCCGCCCTTCTGCCTCTGTGAGGGGTCTGAGAATCCATCCTTCCAATCCCCCGTGCAGACACTCAGTGTGCATTTCCTCAGCATGTCAGTGGGTCTTTCTCTGGGAGTCTGCAATGGCCTCAGACAGGCCCCCATTCCTGCTCACGGAGTGGCCATTCTCACCGGTTGGGGGGCAGGACCGGCCTGCAGGTAGGCACCCTCAGGTGTCCCCTATAGGGTCGGGATGGGGGTAGTAGGAGGGCTGAGGCCAGCTGAGGGGCTTCTGAAGGGTCTCTGAGATGCACTCAGAAGCAGCCCCCAGGTGCCCTCTACTTTACAGTAGCTCTCCCTCCCCCTGCCCCCCTGCCCAGTCCCCTGGGCTCAAGGCCCCGAGAGTCTCTTGAGAACATTGAAGGGAGTGGAGCAGCATCCGGAAGGCCACAAGCTCAACTACTCCCCTTGAATAGGTATGAGGCCTGCAGTAAGACATTCCACTTCCCTGAGCCTCAACTTCCTCGTCAGTAAAACGGGCACACCTCACCTGCCTAGCAGGGAGGCTGTAAAGATAACCAGATGGTGTTGTGATGCACTCTACCTGATGGCAGTAAGTTCTCAACAAATGTTAGCTAACATGGTCGTCAGCACGGCCTCTGTGAAAATGCCCTGAATGAATGGGACAAAAGAGGGTCCTCTCTCAGGAAGGGAGGCTCCCTACCTGGGCCCCAGCACCATTCCTGACACTTTGATGCTCACAACAACCCCCTGAGCCTCTGGGCCTCGTTGTAGACACTGTCACTGTCCCTATTTTATAGGTAAGATTAGGCCAGGCTGGGATCACAAAGCCAGGTCAGCTGGCCCTGAGCCCATGTTTCTTATTCTCAGTCATTGTCAGGCCCCCTCCTCCACCCTCGCAGGCCCAGAGGCAAGGCCCCTGGCTCCCTGCCCCGCTCTGCTTTGCTCAAATCAGTCTCTTTCCCCAGAATTGGGCCCAGTGGCTCTCTCACTCATGTGGCCACGGAGGGAGCAGGGACGGCGCATGGGTGGCTATCCCAGAGCCAAAGAGAGAAGCCCGATGCACAGATGCCATTGACAGGCCACGCTGGAGTCATGGGCGGGCAGGGGGAGCAGTCCCTTCTCAACTAAAAGTCAAGAAAACCCTGAGGCACAGTCTCTCCTCTCTTTCAGGAAGCCCCAAACAGCCGTGTCTGCCCTTACCCTCCCTCCTGGGCAGACTGGTAGCTGTAAGTGTCTTTGGAAGAGCTCCTGGGGGCAAATCCAGCTCTGCCACTTATGAGCTGTGTCACCTTCAGTGATCCGCTTCCTCTGCCTTAATTTTCTCATCTATAAAATGGGGATAATGATACCTACTCCCCTGAACCCCCAGGCTGTTGTGAGGACTAAACTGAGATGACATGTGACCTCTCAGCACATAGGAAATGTTTGCTGAGTGACTGAATGCCTGACCAGAGGGTAACATTCCACTTTCAAAGTGCTTTGGCTTTGGGGCTGCAGGGACACCATGGTGACCCCTGAGCACTAAGGGCAACCACACAGGCCAAAGAAATGGTGCCCCTGCCCTGCCCAGCTCACCCAGCACCTGCCCAGCATGAGAGTAACCACAGATCCTAACTGCAGGGGGATTGCAAGCAATGGCTCAAATTTAAAAATCTAACTACCCCAATCAGAGTCCATAACTGGCCAGGTGCATCACTTCTAGATTAGGAAAAAAATGAAAACGGCAAGAAATACACACAGCCAACCATGTAGTCTCACTCACCCACAAAACCTCAGAGACGGCCAACTACACACTCCAAACTCACACACAGCCAATCATTCGCAGCCACAGTCACAGTCTCACCCCCCCCCCCCACGCTCAGCATACAGTCATACCTACAGTCCCAAAACAGCACACCACTCAACCCCATCCACAATTCCCCCCACTCCCACTCACAGCCATCCCCACCCCCTGCACAGCCAAGTGCACCCAGAGCCGGCCATGCCCAGAGCCTGCCATGCCCGCCCCACTCACGCCCCATGCCTCACATACAGCTGGCCTGGCTCCTCTCACAAAGCTCACAGGTAATTTGTCATTTGCTTAAAACATCCCAGTGAAAGTCTAGTAACTGGGCTGGGGTTGCTCCCAGGGCCTCTGCCCACAAGAAGGGTGTTTTGTTTCTGCTTCTTTGCCTACAAAGGTGCACTTTCTTGGGCCCACAGCAGTGTCCGTGGCTTGACAGCAGCCCGTGGACACCCCTCCCCCTGGCCGCCTGGCCTTGCCCTCGCAGGAGGTCTGGGCAGCTGCAGGGTTCCGCGAGGTGGAGGGCCTGCTGGGCACCTCGGGGTCTCCAGCAAGAGTCCCACAGGGCCTTGCAGAGTGTGCTAGACATGTGCTAGGCCACCCTGAGTTCCACTTGGGTCAGGGGCCCAGTCACATGCAAGAGCTGCCAGAGTCCCTCCCCCAGACCCTGGGCCGGGGCTGCTGGACCTGAGAGACCCTCGGCCTGTCTGGGGATCCGCTTACCCCAGCATTCTCCTTCCCCACCCAGCCTTGGACCCCACTGAATTATTATGAAACAGAATCTAACGGGAGCTTTATTAAATAAACATAAAGATGGGGATTTAAAAATACACACCTGCATTCTACCATAGTCATTTTTACTCTAACTTCTGGGTGTGTGGGGATAGAAAAGACTCATCAAACTGAATCACTGAGGACCCAGGGCATGTCTGAAGGTCAGCCCAGGATAAACCTGGCATGGTGGGATCTCATGAATCCCAGAGAGTGGGTGGTGGAGATATTTGTGGCAGGTGAGGGTGGCAGCCTCTGTCTCCGTCTGGCCCTGCCTGACCCACTGGTCCGCGAGAGGCTAACAGCCTGTTGGCCTGAGGAAGGAGGGGAGAGGAACCCTAAAGCAGAGCAGGGGGGCTCTGGGTCAGAGGCCTAGACCTGGGGGGCAGTGGGGAGGCTTACTCTCGAGGCCTGCAGTGGGGCTCCAGGGCATCTTTGGGGAGAGCTGGGACCCTCCAGCAGGCCCATTGGTTAGAGGAAAGGGGAGAAGGGAAAGTAATGGGGAAAAAGACTGAGTGAGAAAAAGGCACAGGGGAGCCAGTGACCACAGATGCCCAGGAAGGAAGCTCACGAGCCTCCTGGAGAACACCCAGACCTGGGATAGGGAGCACACGCCTGTCCCTGCTCCACTTCTCAGGAATAGTGATTGCCATGCACCATTGCCCCAGGGGGCCCAGACCCCACAGGGACACATGCCAGCACAGGGCAGCAGACTGTCACCCAGGGACCACATCTGCCAGCCCACTGGCCCCATGACCCCGGAGTCCCAGACCCTCCCTGGGGCTGAAGCTCAGCCCAAGAGGCCCCTAGAGGTGCTCAATATCCAAACAGCAGAGGCACCCCTGGTGTCACACGCTGCCCCTCCTGGAAGCTGCCTGCAAAACTTCCAGGCCAGGGCTGGGGCAGTAGCTGGGTTGAGGGCCTAGGGCAACCAGCTACTGGGCCTAGCCCACTGCAGAGTAGAGGGGCAGGCCTGTCTAAATGCCATTTTCTTGTTTGACCCTATTAATTTTTATAATGTGGATCAATAAATCCAGCCTGCAGGATGAGCGCCTGGGAGAGCAGTAGCTCTCTTGATTAAGCAAAGAATGGAAAAGACAGAGGCCAGAGGCCACCTCCTGCCACCAGCTGGCTGTGTGAATTAAGATATTCCCCTCCAGCTGCCTGGGGCCTCCTTCAGTTTCCCCATCGTTAACTTACTAGGGCTGGTCGAAGGTCCTCAGATTTTCTGGAAAGACTACATGTGACCCAAAACAAGCAGCCCCACTGGCCCTGTATGTCTCAGATGAAGGCAAGGCCTTGGGGCTGCCATCTTCCCGGGGGAACAGGTGGACCAGCCATGGCATCTGGGCTCAAGTGCCCAGGGTGCCTGTCCCAACTGTGTGACCTCAGGCAAGCTCTGAACCCTTCTGAGCTTCAGATTCCAAACCCTGGAAATGAAGAACGGACCATTTCCCAGAAAAGCATGACGTGAAGGCTGCAGGCTGAGAACACCTGTGGGCAGCTCGTCACAGCTGCAGGTGCAGTTTGGACCATCAACCCCCATCACCACCTACCACCAGTTACAACCCCACAGCAGAGGACACTTAGCGTGCCCTCTGCCTCATCTGGGTACCCTTCTACCCCAAGGTATTGTTCCCCTCTGGTCCCGGTCAGTGCATGGAGTGGGGCATGGAGGTCCGGTGGGCTGCAGTCTCCCAGACTTTACATTTCCTCCCAGGGACGGGGGCTTAACCAGCACTTTCAGATGATAGATGCAGTCTTGGTAAAACACAGTCTTGAGACTAGAAGGGTAAACAAACGTGTAATTCATGAATTTGCTAATTGTCCTTCATTTTGATCTCCTGCCATTTTTCCTGACATGGTGCTCACGGCGGGACCGAGTGCCAGGAGCGAGCCATGAGGCAACTGGCCTCAAAGCTGGGCACCTAGACTCTCCCGCCTCCGGGCGGCCACCTCCAGCCCCCACCCCAGACATCACACAATGCAGGAAGCCAGTGGCACTCAATCTTTTATTTTCTTAAACTGTACACAAATGTAAAATACTTTAACAGCAAGTCTATGGGAAAATTGTTTGGTTTTAAATTATTATGAAACAGAACCTAAGGGGAGCTTTATTAAATAAACATAAAGATGGGGATTTAAAAATACACACCTGCATTCTACCACAGTCATTTTTACTCTACCTTCTGGGTGTGTGGGGATGGAAAAGACTCATGAAACTGAACAAACAAAATCCATAGATACCCTGAAACGCTGGCAGGCCACTCAAGGGATTGTTCAGAACGTCTACCTCATAGAAGATGGCCTCACCATCTAATAAAAATTAAAACTGATCTGCTGGCCTCTTTGGTTCCAAAATTATGTATAATACATTTAACTGTATTGTTTTGCTGCTATAAAAATAACTTCTTTTTTCAAATGGCAGTTTCTGACTAATCATGCAACTAAATCAGTGCAAACATTAAAAGCAATCATTCGCTTTAAAAAGAAGCAAAGGATTTCATTTCAAGTATAAAAAATATAAAAAGAGTCGTACGAGTCCAGTTTTGTCTAGTGTGGGTCAACCCTTTAAATTGCATAGTTCACGCGGCACTTGGACACCTTGGGGTGAGCGATTTCAGTGCTCTGCCAAGGGCCACTTCTGGACACACGCAGATGGGCAAGTGCTATATCATGTGCGCTCTGCAGGTCTGCAAGTGCTAGGAGGGGCTGGCGGGCAGGCGAGCGGGCGGGGGCCACATCCATGGCCGGCCCTGGTGGCTAGGGCCCACACTGGCAACTTCTGCAAAGCAGCTGAAAGCCTTCCCCATCTCTTCAAGACCAGCTAAACCATTCCCCCTCCCCTGCCCCATGCTGAGGGGGCACCCCACCACCACCCAGCATTCCCAGAATGCCTCCACCCCACCAGTCCCTCCTCTGGGCTCATGACTTTGTCTAGGGGTCATTTCTACCCCTCCCCAACCAGTCCTAGAGAAATATCCCCAGTGAAGGGCACAGACTGCAACTGTTTTCTTCCCATTTAGAACAATCCAGATTTTAACTTAAAAGATCAAGTCCCTTTTCAATTATGCAACTGGAATGAATGACCTGTCAACTGCTAGTGATCAGTTAAAGCATCAAATTAAGACCCTTCTCCTCTCCCTCCCTTCCCACCCCCCAAACACACACACATATAAGTCACGCCAGGGACCCAAGCAAGTCAAAGGGTCACTGCCACTGCTCCACGGTCTCTGGCAGGTTGTGTGCTTTCTGGGGCTCCTTCCCTCTCTGAGAAGGAACAGACAGGCTCCCCTGGTCCTGCAGCATGAAGGATCCAGGCAGGGGAGGAAGTGACAGGCTTGAGCCAGGAGATGCCGAGGCACAGCGGGTCTTGCACAAGCAAAGGGAGCCACGCAGCCCCTCTGCCTGCCTGCACACTCCCCAGACCCCGCATCTGCTTTCCTGGGTGGCTGGCTTCAGTGGTGGCTTCGGTGCTCTCGTGCTCTCTCCCTCCGTGTGTGTGCGTGTGTGTGTGTGGTGTGTGTGTGTGTTGTGTGTGTGCGCGCATGTCTGTCTTTGTGCTTTTATGTGTGCTCCGAAGGCGCAATTCAGAGTGGTCGGGCCAGCTGGTGGGAATGGTGGCTGCTCACCCCATTCTCTCCAACTGACAGGCATTTGTAGCTAAGCTGCCATTTGTCACCGCATCCATTTGCTGGTATCCTGGAGGCTGCTGTGTGGGTGGCAGGATGCGTCTGGCTGTGCGTGTCTACGTGTGCATTTTAAAGTATTTCATGTCAGTTCAGGGTTCTTGCTCTGCTTTTGACTGATTGCTGAATGAAGAAGTAGAAAAATATTTCAGGCGTCACCCTGGCACCTTCTGGGCAGCCCAACGGAACAACAGCACTCAGCCCGCCGCGCGCCCCTTTCCGGTAGGGGCTGCGAGAAGCCCATCCAGCACTGTCCTGGCGCCCCGCCGCCACAGCCCCGTGCGTCAGGCGCAGCCACACTCCTCCACGATCATGTTGGGCACGTCCCGCTTGACGATGTTGTACTCGTCGTCGAAGTAGAGCATGGACATGGTGCTCAGCTTGGTGGGGATGCAGCAGGAGTTCACCGTGCCGGGATTCAGGCCCCGCATGCGGTACTGGTTCACCACGGCCGTGTGGAAGGAGGAGGCCGAGCCCGGGACCCCCGCCAGGTAGGCCGGGCAGCTGCCCTCACAGTAGTTCCCGTAGTAGCCGGTGGGCGCGATGATCCAGTCGTTCCAGCCGATGAGGCGGAAGTCGATGAAGAACTGTTGCCTGCAACAGAGGTTGGTCCGGCCATCGCACTCCAGGCCCCGCTTGCGAATGCGGTGTCTGCTGTCACCCAGCCGGGCCTGCACAACCACAAAGGGCCGGTGCGACTCCTCGCCGGGGTCCACGAACACGGGCACCACAGCCAGCTCCTGGCAGCCATCACACTGCACGTCCAGGTTGAGTCGCCGCTCACCCCGCTCGAACAGGGCCTGGATGGCCTCTGTGAGCGGGAAGGTGTGCCAGCCGCTGCGTTTGAGGTCCACCCTCTTCTCCACCACACTCCAGCGGTCCGCGTGGCCCTGCTCCTGGTAGTACACCTTGACCCGCACCTTTCTCCGATTGCCCTTCTCCAGGACGTAGGGCAGCAGCTTCAGGTAAAGCCACAGGCTGGCCTGGACCACAAACAGGTTCTGGTTGCCTTCGTTGGAGATAAAGAAGTAGAGGCGGACGCGGGAGGAGGCGAGGCCATCTGCGGAGAAGCGGGAGAGCGGGCCAAGTTAATTCCAGGAGAACACGAGGCAATGGGGGAAAGAGACTCTGCTGCATGCCGCTGGAATGCGAACTCGCGCAGCTGGAAGATGTTATTGACCAGAAATACCGTTCCTGGGGCCAAGGCCTCTGACTATAACCTGGGAGAGGCAGAGAAAATCGTTTCTCATTGAGAAACGTGGACCAGGTTAGAGCTGAGAGGGCCAGGCCTATAAAATCCTGCCTCACCTCTCCCAGGCCAGGGCTCCCTGGAGACAGGCTGTCAGGCCTCAAAGCTCCACAGAGGAACTTGTCAGGAGGCCAAGATCTTAACAAGTTGTTATGGGTATCTGCGAAATCTAAAAAACAAAACCAGGATCACACCGAAGATTTGGGGGTGGGTTGTTTTAGTAAAGTGGGCGTTTTTTTGTTTGATTTTTTTTTTTTTTTGGTTAACTTAGGACATTGCAAAATCCAGCCGAGCCACCTACTGCCTCTTTCCAGTGTTTACCTAAGCACATCTGATCCAACCCCCACTGGGACCTCCACTGCAAACAAGCAAGCCCTGCTCATATTTCTGACACAGGAAAGTGTGCTTTGCAGACTGCAAAGCGCAGCCCTCGTTTCCGAGCAGTTAGTTCCAAGGGATAGGACATTCGGCCTTGACGCTTGAGGTCCACTCCTTTGATGAGACCCGGGCTCCCCGCTAATGACACATTCAAAATCTCCAAGGAAAGGGGAACTGGCATGTTAGTTTTCTCAGTAACTCAGCTCAATAAGAAGAGAGCCCATGCCAACCCAGAGATGACTCCTCTCTTATCCTACATTTTAGCAACTCTTCTCTCTGACAATCTCTACTTTCTTTCTTTTTTCCAGGAAGAACAAATAAAGTAACTCTATGGCCATGGCTGGTTTTATCAAACCTCCTACCAGTCTCTCCCCCCACCACAGCCCCCTCCTCAGCCCTCGCCTGGCTCCTCTAATAACACTGACATCTGACTTTGAAATGGGGGAAAGTGCAGCCTTAAAAGCTGGTCTTGGACAAGCTGCCTGTGACCTGAATCTGTTATTTATAAGTCAAAGAGCTGGCTCCACGAAATGGACCAGAAATATAACAGCCCCCGCTGTCATTTTGTGCCACGGGGACCAAAAGGCCTCCTCGACCTTCCAGAATCACATTTCTACTCTGGGCCCCAAAGCACCTTTTAATCCAAGCTCTCTAATTGCATGTCGAGCTTCCCCACTCGGCTGGATAGCTAAAACAGCAATGCGTTTCTTTCTAAGCACAGACCAGCCCCGATTGTCTCTGCTTTTCTCCACACCCGGCCATGCAAAACTTCTCATCCCTTTTCATCCCAGGGCAGTACCAGCCCAGTCTGCCTGCTGCCGGGAGGGTGGGGGCAACTGCAGCCTGGACACCACCACTCCCCATCCTAGGCTCCCTGCCCACCCCCACCCTGACCATACCAGGGCTTCCTTCCCCCTCTTCGCCCTACTCCGTAGTCCCCTCCGTGCAAGTGGGGCTGAGCCTCAGGCACAAAAGCCAGCCTAGCTCATTGAAGTCCTGAAAAGGACAGCGGACTCGAAAACACTTGCAGCATTTCAACGGGGGCACATTTTTCTCCCTCTTTTAAAGTTCGGGAAAAAAATTTTTTTTTTTCTATTTTGATTTTTTACATTTAGACAGTGGTAGCAATTTGCAATCCAGGGCCACGGGAAAATTCCAGAAAGGACTCCCACCCTTTGTTAACTACAAACTCTGGGGCTCTCAGTGGAAGGGGCTGCCGCGGCTGCCAGGCGAGCCCAAAGACATGGATGGGGCTGTCCCTGAGCCGCGTCTTTCTCTGCGTAAATGATGGGACCTGTTGAGAAGCTTGCCTTCCGCTCGATTCCGGTGCCCACACAATCGGAAGAGAGGTTGCCTAGCTCTCCCTAGTGAGGCTTCAGCAATCCTGGCAAGCCCACGCCGCCGCCCGGTGATGGAAGCAGCCCCGGGGCCTCTCACGCAGGCACACACACACACACACACACACACACACACACACACACACTCACTCACTCCTCCGGCCCACGGATATCTACAAGCACACACATCTCCAGCCACACTGCTAAGCCTACACTCCGATCGTGGGAAACAAAAACATTAAGCAATCACCAAGCAAGTGCCCGCGGAGCCAGGGCCGCACGCATCTGCCGGGAGGGGTGCGCACGCCCAGAGGCGCGGGGTCGGCCTCGGGAGAGCAGGGGTGCAGGGCAGGCGTTCCGCGGCGGGGGCGGGGGGCGCAGGCGAGGACCTCATCCCGGATTAAGAAGCGGCGACCGGGCCGGAGCGCGCGGGGCCAGGGGCGAGCGGCCCGGCCCGGAGTCCGAGCAGGGGAGGGAGCGCGGAGGGGGCAGGGGAGCCATCAAGGGCCACGCTAGCGGCCCGCGGGGCCCACTCACCTGTCTCAGCGAAGCTGATGATTTCGGAGACGCGCTCCTGGCCGTCGGCGCCCGGGCTGGCGTGGCCGTCGAGGTGCGGGATCTCCACACGGCCGTCCTCGCGCACCTTGCCCGCGTGCAGCTTTCGCAGCGCCGTGACCATGGCGGCCTTGGGCACAGCGTGCGTGATGTTGGGCCGGCCCCGCATCTGCAGGCGGCTCAAGATGTGCCGCTTCACCGCCTCCAGGAAGTCGCCGTCCACCCGGCCCAGCTCCTCGGGCCGCCGGAAGCCGCCGCACGACGTGCAGGTGTCCTGGGAGCCGCCAGGAGCCCCGGGCGGCGGGGGCGGCGGCGGGGCGGCGGGCGAAGGCGGGGGCGTGGGGGAGCCCCAGGCCTCCAGCCCCAGCCAGCCGGCCGCCAACAGCAGGAGGAAGGCGGCCCTCAGCGCCCGACAGGGCAGCCCGTCCATGGTGCGCCGCTGGCGACGAGGGCGCCCGCCGCGAGGCGAGCCGAGCCGCGCGCAGGGCCGGGCTCCGGGCTCCGGGCGCGCCGCCCCGCCCCGCCCCCGCCCGCGCCCGCCCGGGCCTCCGCCCGCCCGCCGGGAGGGCCGCCGCCGGCTCGCAGGGGGAGGGGGTCGGCCGGGCCGCGGGGTTTCCGCGCGGTGGGGAAGGGGCGCCGAGGGCCGCGGGGGCGCGGGAGGCGAGGCGGGAGCCGGGGGTCACTGCCGCCCGGGCGTCTCGGGGCGCCTCGGTATCTGCAGCCGCCTCCCCATCCTCTCCGCGTCGGGGCCCCGCAGTCCCCGCTCGGGTTAAGCGAAAGCGGAGGCAGCGGCTGCTTGGCTGCGGGGCGGGGAAGGTGGCGAAAGGGCCGGTCGACGCAACTTGGCCGAGACGGAAGCGCAGATGCCGGAGCCCCGGAGCGCGGCCGGGCGCGGCTCGGCGCGGCGCTGCGGCGGGCTCTGCGGCGGGGCCCCGCGCTCGCACCTGAGCGCCTCGCCTTCGTCGCCTCGCACGGAGGCAGGGTCGCCGGTGGCGGCGACGGGCGGTTCGTCCTCGCCGCGGGCCGGCGGGCGGCGGAGCGGAGCGAGCGCAGTGCGGGCGGCGCCGGGAGCGCGGTCCGCTCAGGAGCGCCGCGGAGCCCCCGGCCGCGGGCCCTGCAGTCCTCTCGGCGCGTCACACGGCAAAGTTGTTTCCAGGCTCCCGGGGCGCCGCATCCATCCGCGGGCGGGCGAGCCGGCCGCCGCGCGCTTCGCCCGGGCCTCTGCTCCGCCCGCCTCCTGCTTCTCCCTCCCTCTCTCCGCCTGCCTGCGCGGGCCGGCGGGGCGCGGGGCGCCTGGCGAGGCAGGCGAGGCAGAGGCTGGGCCCTCCTCGCCTTTGGCTCTTCTGTCTCCCGCGGCGGTGGCGGTGTCGGCTCGAGCGCCCAAAAGTCTCGCCGCGTCCGCGGGTGCGGGTGCGGGTGCGGGTGCGGGTGCCGTAGCTGCTCCCCCGCTGGCACACGCCGCAGGGCCGGGCGGGAGCGGGCGGTGTCGGCCGCGTCCCCGCGCCGGGCCGCGACACGGTGCGGAGCCCGCCGAGGAGTTCTTCTCTTTGCCCTCTCTTCTTTTACTCTCCTGGTTTTTTCTCTCAAGGGGAAAAAAGCCGCACAATCTCCGTAAGTGCGCGCGCGTTGAGATAGACGTTGGCAAAAAAAAAAAAAGGGGGGGGGTGAGCGAGTCTCGCCCTGGCCGTGCGGGAGGAGGCTGTCGGCGCCTCCCCGCTCAGGCTTCCCGGCGGGGGGGGCGGGGGGCGGAATCTGTTCAGGTCCGCGCTGTCGGCTTCCCACCCCCGCCCACCCCCAGTTTCCCTCGGATTTTTTCCTTTCTGCCTGGGCGAGAAGGAGGGGCCAGCCGGCCCTCTCCCTTCCCCCCACCCCTGCAGTGCCCGGCCACTTTTGCTGTCTTGAAACTTTCCCACCACGTGGGCACCCAGACCCTCGCCCAGCGGGGCGGCGGCGGCGCCGACGGTCCCGGCCCAGGATCCCCGCGCTCGCGCCCGCCCCGCGCCCGCGCCGGCCCTGCCCGCGTCCGACCGCAGCCCTCCCGGCCTAGAAGGGGCGACTCCCGCCGCGGCCGCCTGCGCCCTGCCGGGTGCTTGCTCGCGGGTCTGGCGAGGCGGGCGCCGCCGGGGGGCTCGGGGCCGCGGGCTGGCCCCGTCGGTGGCTGCCGCTCCCGGGCTGCAGTGCGCAGCCCTAGCAGGGCGCCCCGGGCCGCTGGCGCCCTGGGCGAGGCCGGGGACCTGCAGGCTGGAGGGGCCGGGAGGCGGCGGCCGCTGGAAGCCTGGCTAGCCGCTGCTTCCGCCGGCTTCGAGCCCCGAGGAACTCCTGGATTGTGCGGGGATCCAACACTACCTCCCCACACACCTACACACCCCCCAACAGGCAAACCTTGGCCTCAGACAAACCCGGGTTCCAGTCGAGGCTCAGCCACTGCCAGCTTTGTAGGAGTGACCTTGGGTACAGCCTGCACCCCTTCTGGTCTCTACCTCTTCATCTGTAAAGGGGGAACAGTAACACCTATATCACACTGGCTGGTTGGGAGCCCCAGAGGAGGGAACTGGGCCAAGCTCCTGGCAGAACCCAATCTAATTCCAAGGCCGGTGTTCTCAGGTGACCAGACAAGAAGCACTGTCGTTGAAAACCGAACTCACAGCCGGTCCGGAGCCCCCAAGTGCAATCCTTTCCTCTCTGCGTCCTTACACCCCCACCTGGGTGTGGAGCAACTCAACATTGTTCGCAGGGTGCAGTGCCCTGGCCATGAACAGCACCCTGCCCTCTCCTCTCCTGTTCCAGACCCCCCCACCTGCTGTGGCAGGGCCCCATAGCAGATGGGACTTCAGGCCCAAGTGGGGTGGGAGGTTATTCTGGCTTTTCTAGGATATTGGACAACCCAGGACCACCAAGCAAAGTGTGGCCTCCAGTTCAGGTTCCCTACCCCCCCTAGCCACCCCCCCAACCTCCATCAGGAGCTTTTCAGGCCAGCCTTGCTGCTGTGGAGCTCAGTCGGGACAGCAGCCCGGCCAGCAAACCTGGAGGCTGAGCGCCCCCTCCCTCCCAATCAGAGGAACAGACTGAAGATGCTCTGCCATTCCCCAGAGGCAAAAATGGGGCTAGCTGGGTCTGGGTTTACCAACCAGAAGGCAGAAAGAAGCAAGGTCTCAGGAGGGTCCCCCGAATGGCAGCCCTGCCTGCTTAGGGCTTTCTCCAGAGCCCCGTTCTGTGCCGCTCACAAACACACAGCCTCTGTGCCCTCAGGTTCCCACCCCTTGCCCTGTCCCAGAGCCTGTGATCCTTGGGCAGGAAGGAGGTGCTTCGGCCTCCTGGACAGCCTGGGCCAGCACTTTCTGAGCCAGGCTGGACCTCCCTCTATGGTTTTTCTTGTATCTTCCACCAGGCACACATGTTCTGATCCCCTGCCTTTTTCCATCACCACAGCCATCAGCTACTTGGCCAATTCTCAGTCTTAAAGACTCAGCCCAAAATCTCCCCCTTGATGAAACCTGCAATGGCCTTCTTGTGCCCTGAATAGTTATTTGTCAGATTAGGCCCCTCGGTCTGGGTCTGGCTTTTAGCGCCTCACCTGTCTGTCTCCTGCATGAGGCCTCAGGCTCCTGGAGGACAGCAACCATGCCTCATGGGCCCTGTCTGATGCCAGACCTGGCAGAAGTTCCAGGGAGCTACTGAACGAATGCTCCATTGGTTGATTGATTAAGTGAATGAAGGAGAGAAGTCATTAAGCGGGTGAAGGATTTAGCACCCCTCATTCCCCAGCACAGGCTCTCACAGCAGCGTTCCTTGCCTGCCTAGTTAAAACACTTCCTCCTGCGAGCCCCACCTGGGCTAGACAGGGCTGGGGGAAGGGAGAAGGGCTCCTCGCCTTTGGAGACATCCTGTTCATTGACTTGTACTGGGGAGAGGCAAAAGCCACCGCATCCTTGCTGGTAGGAGGAGGGAAGAGGAGGTTGAGAGGAGGGTCTACATTTTGCGCCCCTGGTGGAGGAGCTTTCAGCCCCGCTGCCAGTCGTCTGCTGGAGGGAACTGGGTCAAGCGGTAGTCAGAAACCATCTGCTCGAGAAGCTGAGATTATCCCGCCCTCTGCTGATCCCCCAGCCTGTGGGAGCTAAGGGTGTAAATTTTCTTCCAGATCACCATGTGCTTTGGTGGGGGAGCCCACATCCCCTCCTGAGGCGCAGTGACCCGTTCTGTTGCTTCAAAGCTTCATTTAGCGCTGGGCTCAGTTCTCCTCGTGCTGGTGACCTCAGCCTTCTATCCCAGCCGGGGATGTGACTGCACCTGTCCATTTTAAATACAGTAATGTACATCAGTGCTGTACCCAATGCCCTGAGCATGGGTTATAGGGCCAGGCCTCCCCCACATGCAGTGCTAGCTCCCTGCCATCAAGGAGCACGGGCCTGATGGGGAAGACAGGAAGGAACACGACATTGTGGATATGGGCACACTGCCCATGGAGAAGTCTTCCTTGGGGAGTTCGGAGCACTTGCTCTAACAAGACTTTTGTATAATCCATAGATAAGTGTCAATCCTGAAGAGTGTGAAAATGCCCACAGTGACAAAGCAAACCACAGAAATGAGCCTCATTTGCTAAAAGAATTGAGTTCCTGGCCACATGGCCTCCGCAGAGTGGGGCGAAGAGAAGCCCTTCTCACGTCAGTGGGCACTCATGCCTGTTAGGCAGAGTTGGTTGGCCTCAGGGCCCTGGCCTTCTGTTTTGCAGCACTGGCCCAGAAGCTGCTTTTGCCAATCACCACCACCCATCACACCCTCCAGAACAGCTCTCTGCATGGAAGGAGCTTGTACCAGACCAGATGAGGTGTCCTACCCACCTGGCAGCCAAGGCACAGGAGAGGGACAAGCCTGGAGCCAGGTGTGAAGTAGGATCCGACCGAGGGGGCCCCGAGGGGCAAGGGGCCAAGCTAACCTTGTAAAATTCCAGACACCAAAGCACAGCCCCCTGAGAATGCCCCAATGCATGTCTTTGAGGTCACAGAAGCAAGTCCTTGATGAGAGAGTGGGCATGGGAGGGTTATTTTGATAAGATAGCATATTTCTCACCAGGGCAGCTGGATGGTGCCTATCTTTCGAGGGCGCCAACAGGCCCCACACCCTGAAGTCCCCCTGAGGCCTCAGCAAGGATGCCTGTCATCTCTGAAATTACTGAACTCCAGGGCTGAGAATGCTGTTCGCCTGTAGTGCCCAGCCCCCGCAGGGTACCCACTAGGAGAATGCTTCTAAACTGAAGTCAGTCACCACAGTAACGGAGGAAGGAGCTGAGGCACCCATATGCAACTTGGTCAGAGGGCCTGGGGTTCAAATGCAGACTCCTGAGTTCCAATCAGCCCGCACAGCAGGCCGCCACGTGTGCTCCTCTCCGGCCCTCCACCAGGCACACGCATGCTGACATAGGCACGTGCACCTCTGTGCTCCCTGCTATTCCTAAATTAGGCTTCCACATAAATCTCTCAGAGGGCTTCTCATGTACTCACTCTTTGAGCTGGCCCCCTCGTTTCCCAAACCCCTAAAACCTATTGTTTGTTAGCAAGAACCAAACAAATGATTGTCATCATGGCTCCATTCTCAGTCAGACCAAGGTGCTGGGTAGAAGCTGAGGGGACTGGGGAACCCCCTCCTCCTCACGAGCAAGGGTTAGGGCAGGGAGGCTGGAGGCTGCCCAGGAGTAGGATTTAACTTGTTTTGAAGACTCAGGAAATATTTCAACAGCAGGGCCTATAGGAATACCTGTCCAAGCTGTTATATTTTCTAGAAAAATAAACACACTAAACACAGCTTTGGCTACTGGTTAGTGTCCCACTTCAGATTGCTAATCACAAACTATTCCTAGCACAGAATTTCTTCCCATTTATTCAGTAACCATGCTGAACTAGTTGCTGGGGATACGGCAGTTCACACGTCAAAAATCCCTGACCCTTGGTACTGCCACTTTCCCCACACACACAGGTATGGCTTGGGGAGCCGAGGCCGCTGTCCAGTGGGAGCGAGCGCCTCCTGCATCTGCCAGGAGCCTCGGAGGAGCCTGAGGCCGATGACGGACTCGGCCTGAAGCGTGAAGCGTCCAGACAGACGCGAGAGAGGAGCCCGCAGTGAGGACATGGCCTAGGTAAAGAACAAGACCAAGTCTAGTGTAGCTGGGCCAGGAGGGACCTTGTCAGGCCAGAAGGGGTGCTAGGGCCAGGAGGGCATGTGACCCCTTGCAAGAGTGTTTTAGGAGGACATTGGCAGCAGGGTGGCCGCTGAGAGACCCAGCGCATCAGGGAGGAGATGAGAAGGTGGCAGCAGTGAGGGCCACAGGTGGGAGGGGGGGGTTGCCTCCTGCCCACAGTCACCAGGCCTGGGCGGCTAACAGGAGGTGGGAGGGCTGAGCAGGAAGAGTTGAGGAGCCCCACCCCATTTCGGCGATGAGCGGTCCTATACGCAGCTCCGAGATGCCCATGTGTGGTGAGAACACAGTGAACTGGTTATTTTACATCTAACAAATGAAAAGTGGAGAATTTTGAAGGTCTCTTTGCTTTGAGTCTCCAACGCAACTGTCTGCTTTGGGAACACCTGGGTCCAAGCACCAAACTCCCCATAAATAGTGTTCCTCAGCCCTCAGCTGTTCTTGAACTTCAGAGCTGTTCTTAACTTTGCATTTAAGCCTTGGAGGCTGAGAAATGACTGGGCTGTCCGATGAGCCACCGACAAAAACGCCCAGCTGACCCGAGGTAGCACTTCTTAGGTTCTACTGTGGGACAGGGACAGCATGGAAAAGTCAAGGAAACTATTGTTGTATACAGGGAGAGACAAGATGTCTTTTTTGCTTTTTAAATATGTTTTTATTGATTTCAGAAAGAGGGGAGACGGAGAGAGAGAAACATCAATGATGAGAGAGTCATTGATCGGCTGCCACCTGCACACCACCTACTGGGGATCGAGCCCACAACCCGGGCATGTGCCCTGACCGGGTTAATAGGGCCACGCTCAACCACTGAACTATGCCATCTGGGCTTCTTTTTGCTTTTTAAACAAAATCAGTGAACGTGTCAGTCCATTTATATATATGAAGGCTGGGGACCTCTATTCCCCAGTGCACCTGTGTGGCCCCATCCCTGCAGGTCAGTATCTGGGAGACTCCCCAGTAAAGCTGCTCAGAAAGAGCCATCATAACATGATGCTCTACTAAAGTTCCCCTCCCTTACATAAAACTCTTAATTGAATTTTCACAGTCAGTAAACCATTCTCTGTCTTGCCATTGAAGGGAACTCTGCAGGAGGAACCACTGTGGTTTTAGAAGGAAAAAGACCAGAGCCATCATCAGCTTAATCTCCCCCACAGCCCAGGCCTATTGACTGGCTGGTAAGGCTGCGTAATTTCAAGGGCTCTCAATTTTCAGCCCTGTCTCTCAGGCCCAGGGCATCAGTCAGGCACCCTTCATCCCACTGCTGTCTCTCACCAGTCGCCCCTCCCCGCAGGGGTTCCCCATCCTGAGGCCTCAGGCCCCAAGAGTCAGGTGCTAATCCCAGAAAGGAGGCATTTGTCACACCCCTGCTTGGGCCCCAGCGCCCTGAGCTCTGTCCTGCCTTCCCTCTCCTCTGCATTCGATTTTGGGTTGAAATGCTGGAGGGGAAAAAAGAAGGATCCGATTTTTGCTTCATGGATAAATGTGTTTATACCTAATTAGGAGACCCCACTGTGAAGGGGTAACGTGTTTTAGTTCCGACCTAGCGGAGGACAAATGCCTGCTGTGCATTCACTGTTTTTTATAATTATTACTGATTTTCAGAGAGAGGGGGCACTCACTCTTTAAGCTGGTAAAGCCCCACTGTGGTGCTGTCCTGCCTTCAGCTGTTAGCAGAGAGGCCCAGGCCCCCAACAGCTAGTGCTCAGACACAGAAGGTGGTGTAATGTTAGGAGCCCCCAGTGCTGCGGGGTTTGCAGGGGGGAGAGGGGAGCTTGGCAGAGAGCCTGCTGGGGCGAAGCTGAGGGCTGGAGCGGCCCTGGAGGAGGTAGGGCAGAGCCGTCAGGGTCGGGGGGGGGGGGGGGGGGGTGCTGTCAGGGACCTTCCAGATAGCGGACTCTGGAGCAAGCGCATTCAGGATGGCAGAGCAGAGACCCAAGCAGGTCACGGTGACTTCCCAGAGCCACACCAGCCCATGCCAGCCTTGAGCTAGTTTCTCTGCTCTGCTCTGCTCTGCTCTTACATGACAGAAGAAAACTTAGGGAGTTTAAGCCGCCAGCATTTTGGGGATTCTGTTATATGCACCGAAACCTTATGTTAACTGATCAAGGAGACGTTGCGGAGAGGGGGTAACCACCTAGGAGGAAAAAGAAGATGGCCAGGGAGGGGGAAGGAAAGCCAGGAAGGATGGTGTCACCGCCAGAGCGGCTTCAGGGCGGGGTAGGCAAGGATGCCCAGTGCAGCAGAATGGGCCCAGCAGGAGGCCTGGAGAGGCGCTGCAGTGGCAGCCTGGACAGGGAGGAGCGGCCTCTGAAGGGGAACTGCCCAGGGAAAGGGAGGCAGGAGGGGGCAAAGGGCGCTGCTTCCTACCTGACCCAGGCCAGCAGGGTACAGAGCTGCAAGGGGGTGGGGACGGTCTCTTCAGAGGGGCGGCGTTCAAGAGTGGGAGCCAGGGGTGGCTGACAGCCACAAGTGGAGGCAAACAAAGTCTGTGGGAAGCCCTGAGGCCAGCCCTTAAGCCCAAGCGCAGGGACAAGGCCCCAGTCCTTAGGGTAGCTTAGACTGAGAGGTAGAAATGGGGGCCCAAACCACAGCCTGGCTCATGAGTTGGGGCGCATGGGATGCTGGTGGGCCTGAGCAGGTCAATGAAAGAACTTAATTCAAAGGACTGTGTGCGTGTGTGTGCGTGCTTTGAGGTGTATGTGTGTTGGGTATGGGCCTATGTGTGTTAATACGTGTGTTGGGAGGGTGTTTGGGGTGTGTATGTTACTGTTTGTGTTGGAGTATGTATAAGTTGAGGCATATGTGCTGTGTGTGGTGTTTGGGGGTATGTGTGTTGGGATGTATGCGCTTGGGTGTGTGTATATGTATGTTCAGGCGTATGTGTTGGGGGTTTTTGGAGTGTGCAGGGGCTACTATGGGTGATGGTGGTGTGTGTAGATATATGACAAAGGTACCAAAATACAGGAACACAGTGACCCATCTCAGGACCCTTTTGCCAACAAGACTAAGAGCAAGGGAAAGAATATTAAGGCCCCTTTCTTCCCTATAAAAATAGCAGTAATATTTACTACTGACTTCATGCCCTGGCCGGTTTGGCTCAGAGGCTTCAATTCCCAGTCAAGGGCACATACCTGGGTTGCAGGCTCAATCCCAGGTCCCGGTCGGGGTGCATGGGGTGGGCAACCAATCAATGTGTCTCTCTTACATCAAAGTCTCTCTCTTTCTTCCCCTCCTTCATCCCTTCCACTCTCTAAAAATCAGTAGAGCCCAGCCAGCGTGGCTCAGTGGCAGAGCATCGACCTAGGATCCAGGAGGTCACTGTTCGATTCCTGGTCAGGGCACATGCCCGGGTGGCGGGCTCATCCCAGTGGGGGGCGTGCAGGAGGCAGCCGATCAATGACCCTCATCACTGATGTTTCTCTCTCTTCCCCTCTCCCTGAAATCAATAAAGATACACTTAAAATAAATAAATAAACAAACAAACAAATAATAAAATAAAAATCAATGGAAAAAATATCCTCCGGTGAGGAATAACAAAAAAACAAAAACAAAAACAGTCTGAGTACTGACTTCAAGAAAGACTTAGGAGGCAGGATTCACAGGCTCTTGACTGGATCAGGAAGAGAGAAAAAGAGATTAAGAATGGCAGGCGCCCGGCTCTGGGTCCCTGTCTCCCCTGGGTGTCGGACATTAGAGACAGGGCCTTTGCATTGGCAGTAGGGCCACTGTCCCATCCACTAGACCCAGGGGTCTAGAAAGCTCCAGACTTGCCCTGGCACACCTGCTTCCCCTACATCCCCCCAGCATGGAAAGAAAACATTCCCCTGTCGCCTGGGTTGCCGACGCCCTGGGGACACCAGGGAATGTGGCCCGCAGGACGGAGGGGGCAGGGAGAGGAGGCGGCCTGTCCTCCATCAGGGCTTCCAGAGGAGCAGCTGAGGAGAAGCGGGGGGCTCCCCGAGAGCTGCCCGTGAGCATCGGGCCGTAGAAAGGGGGGGAGGGGGGTGCTGTGCAGACTGCACACTGTGGACTGACTGCTCCCGAGCGGGCTTCAGGGAGCCTGGCCCTCAGCGGGAGCCGTCCAGCTACCGAGGGGCAGGGCGCTGCGTTCGCGGGGGGCAGCGGCAGCCAGGCCTGCCCACGAACACGCGGGCTGTTCCAGCGGGAGGACTCATTATTTAATTAGTAAAGAGCCACCCCTTTTCTGCTCCCTCCCTCCTCTCCTCTGATCTTTTTCGGTGATTCTCCACAGCCAAGGAAGAAGCTAGAAATCCTCACGATACCCCAAGGCTTCTCATCTCACCCCGCCACTCCCTATCTTTCAACAGGGTCCCCTGCCTGAGCCCAGTCCCCTCCCCTTCTCTCTTTCCCTCTTTCCCACCCAGCCACTGAGAAGAACTTGTAGTAACCCCGACAGGCCATGCATCTCTAAGGGGGTGACAATCGTCCTGGGTTTCCTGGGACAGAGGCGTTTCCCAGGACTTGGAACTTTCTATGGTAAAACCAGGACAGTCCCAGCGAACCAGGAAGTTTGTCATGCTGGGCACCTCGCCCCTTCATATCTTGATTCATGCAGTTAGCCCTCCCTTCTCCTCAACCTTGTCCACCAGGAAAACTCTCTACTCTGGCCACACAGGGCTCGAGCCCCACTGCCCCGGGGAAACTTCTCCTGACCAGTCTTGCCTCCAGTAAAACCAGAGAATGTGTCGTGTGTCCTCAGTGCCATCCTAGTGGCCTGCACAGGGTCCACCACAGCACTTTCCTGTCTGCGCGAGCCCTGTCGGCCCTGCCCACCACGCTGAGCGTCTGGAGGGCAGGAGCTACACGGCCTTCATGTCTTTACGGCTGTCACCAAGCCCAACAGTCATGGTGCTTACTGAACTATTTCCAAATACAGGGGAAGGGAATTCTGTGATGTGTGGCAATACCCAAGATAAATATCCACAAAATCTGCAAAGCCACTCATTCCACTCATTCACTGAACAAATCTTTCCTGAGTACCTATCATACCCCAGGCCAGGAGACATGGCAGTGAACAAGACAGTCAAAATCTCTGTCCTCACAGAGCTTACAATCTAAGGGCAAAACAGACAATAAATATGTCTTTAAAAGTAAGTAATTTCAAAGTGAAAAGTGCCTTGAATTTTTTAAAAGGGCATTAATGGAAAGCTGACTGGTCAGTGGCTACATAAGTCAGGAAAGGCCTCTCCAAGGAGGTGATCAAAAGATAATATGGAGGCAGTCAGAGATCTGGAGGGAGGGCCCCAAGGTGGGATAAGCTTAGGCTGTTCAAGGAACAAAGAGAAAGCCAATGTGATTGGAACATGGTAGTGCAAGAGGAGAATTGCTGAAGAGGGTGGGAGAGGGAGAGGCCAACTTACATTGAGCCTTGTAAGTTCTACTACTTAGGATTAGATTTGGCCTCAGTGGTTAACACAAGACATCACTTACAAAGAAAGCTCAGAATTAGGAGTTCCAAGCCTGGTACAATGGCTGTATGGTCATCAGGAACTCATGTTCTTTCTATCTTTCTTAACGTGAAGTTTCCATCATCAAGATTGCTTCATAATCACAAGATGGCTGCTAAAGCACCATCCATCGGAACTCCATTTCAAGCAGTGGAAAAAAGAAGGTGGAAGAGCAAAATCTTGCATCCTCTTAGCTGAGCCAGCTTGATGAAAGGATAATTGCAAAAGCCCCACCCAACACCTCTGCATTTGTCTCATTGGCCACCCCTAGATGGAAAGGAGGCTGGGAAACATAGACACTTAGCTGAGTGCTGCACTGCTCCAAACAAAACAAGGGTTCAATGGGAAAGTTAGAAGTACAGAATAAATATTGTATGGGCCAAAGGGCATGGCAAAGAACCTGGGTTTTGTTCTAAGTGCAATGGGAAGGTTTTATCAAGTGATACTGTGATCTGATTTACTCAGTAAGAAGAGCAGTCTGGCTGTGGGTAGAGACTGAAATGTAGATGGGAACAAGGGGTGCAGGGAGATGAGTTAGGCCCTGTGCAATAACCTAGGGGAGAGATGACCGTGGTGACAGGTGGCTGGATATGGCCTCTGTTTGTGAGCTAGTGCTGACAACACTTGCCAATGGATCGGATGTGTGGTATGAAGGAAAGAATTAAGAGAATGGATCCCAGGTTTGGGGCTGAGCAACCAAGAAGATGTGGTGCATCTATGGAGATGAGAGCTATGAGGAGGGGAGCAGGAGCAATAAAGCTTTGCTTGAACATATTGCTTTGGAAGGGCCCATTGGGCACCAGTAGGGGCTGCTAAATAGGTAGTTGGAGTAAGTTTGGGGTCCAGGGCAGAGGTCAAACAAATATGGGAGCCTCCGCATATAGATGATATTGAAAGACAGAGTGAGATGAGTTCACCCAGTGAGAGGGTGTCGATGGAGAGGAAAAGAGGGCCAAGGATGAGCCCTGGGCCACTGTGACCTTGAGAGGTGGGAGAACCAGCAAAGGAGGCTAGAAACCAACACAGCGAAGGCGAAAAACCAGGCCAGTGCAGTGGGCGGAGAGTGCCTGAGCACAGTGAGAACAGAGAGTTCACCCCAATTTGACAACGGGTGGTTGTCAGCCAACCTGGTTAGATCCAAGAGCCCTTTTGGTCAAGTGGTGGAGAGGAAGGACTTGGAAAGAATAGCTGGTGAGCAAATGGACCGTCTGAGAAACTTTCCAAAGACACCGTGTCACTGTGGGGGAAGCAGAGATGGGGAGGAGCTAGAGGGGACAGGAGGTCACCAGAGGGCTCCCTACCTTCCAGCCCAAGGGCCAGCATGATTCCAGATAACAAGTGGGCTCCATCCCTGCTCTGCAAGATTTCCGCAGAGGGTGGCCCCAAAAAGGCAGGAGTTCAGGCCTGAGTCCAACAGGTCAGACCCTGATCAGAGAATCTCCCTGTGGTCGTAGGGGTCATTTCAGGGCCACAAGTCCCTCTGCTGGCGCAGTCACCTGCATCATCTCAGTTCTGTGGTGTAAGGAACATTGATCCTTCTTGTCCATTTCTGGCTTTAAATTGGATGCCCCTGAATTGGGGAGATGACCTGGTGTTAGAGTCAATACCCCATAATAACCTGGATTTCCTTGAGTTTCTGTTCCCTTCTCCCTGGGTTTTAGAGGAGGAAGGGGCTATGCTGAGATGATGGGGCCAGGGTTTTATTTTGTCTTAACTTACATACAGAAATTCTCAAATACAGGCAAGAATAAAGTGTCACGCCCCCCACATGCAGCAGTAGGTGAGGAAGAAGGGGGTCCCTTGGCCCTAGAATTCGTCTTGACTACAGTAGTGTTTCTCAAACTGCAGGCTGTCATATACAGGCGGGTCATGAGTCTAAATTTGGTGGATTAGGACCTTCACTTTTTAATGCAATAAAAAGGAATAGAATAGAAAATAACCACAAATCACACATAAAATGGTGAATACTATTTCATGACACCTGTTTCCCTGACATCTTTATATGATTGTACACATGTGTGTTCTAGGCGGCAGTGTCAAGTGGATTTGTTGCATTGAGTTTAAGATCCAAAGAGGTGAAAGCCCCGACCTCTAGAGCCTCTCCTACCCCACCCCCCACAACGTGGACGCCCTCAGCCCCCAGCCTGGGCGGGCGTCTCCACCCCTGGCGGCAGCAGCCGTGTCTGCTCTAGTGGGAACCTGTGTCGTGGTGGACATGTTAGACAAATGGTGCACCCAGGTTGTGGACACCAATCTACATTTATTTGGGGTTACACCTGCGATGAACACAACCAAATGGGAAGGTGTGCTCCCATTCCTTCATCCTGTGGAGTGACCCACAGCCAACCGAGGCCAACAGCTGCCCAGCCGGCAGGCAGACGTGGACAGACAAGTGGTTCTTAGCCTGGCTCTGCACTAAGAGTGTTTGGGGAGCCCCACTGCCAGAGATGCTGATGAAATTAGGGTGGGTTGTGGGGCGCTGGGAAGCTTTAAAGTAGATTCTAATCCTGCGGGGCCCGGCGAGGAAGCACTGGCCTCAGAGGCAGGGCTCAGTGAGTTGAGGGGCTGGAAGCCTTACCACCTTTCCTTCTGCAGCAGGACAGATGCGCTTTGTGGCTTAGTGTCCAAAGCTGCTGGTTCCCCTGGGTGCGACAGAAGGTGGTACAAGGCCTGTCAGCTCCCAGCAGGCCCTCCAAAAGGTCACAGTCAGGCCAGTTGTTCAGTCCTTTCTGCCTCATGCCCAGAGACCCAGAAGCATTCCACTGAGTAGAAACACCCAGGCTAGCTCCACGCGGGTCAGCAGGGAGCCGGTCACTCTCAGCCACGCTCCCCTGAAACTCCTCAAACACTAGACACACACACGATTCACCTTCCAGGCTGCCAAGTGGTATGTGTTCTTCAGGACTCTGCTCTTCCCACCCTATCCTGTCCCTACCCTCTCCTTCAAGTGTCTGCCCTCTGTCCCCCTCCCCCAGATATTAGAGGAAGAAAGTGGTTATCCAAAGGTCACTAGGACCAGGACTTTAATTTATTTTAATTTGTTTATAGGACTTTCGAGGCACAGGCAAAAATAGAGAGAATAGTATAGTGAGCCCCATGCTCCGATCACCTGACTTTGGTGGTCCCTGTCTGCTTGCATCCGAGAGAGGAGAGATGGCCACCCCAATGTCATAGCCCTCTCCACCTGTGTGTGTCCCCAAGGACTGGGCTCAGAAGGAAACATTAGAGGCTTCCAGTTAACCCTCCGGGATACTGAACTCTTTTCTGGAGACCTGAGCCCTGAGCTCAGACACTAACACGAGTGACGTGTGGAGCCTGCCTGTGAACCAGGCAGCGATGGAGGCGCATGGCCCAGCCAGCTGATCTCAGCAGAAGACCTGGGCTTATAGGGAGTGTGAGCACATCCGGGTCTGTCCTCAGACAAGCTGCTTCTGGGATTTCTAGATCCTTACTGGTTTGGGACATGTTTAGCACTCGCCACTCCCTGATCCATACTGCACTGACCAATAATCTTAGGAAAAATAAAATCACCCCCAAATCCATCGGCACCTTTGCCATGAGATAAAAATACATCTGAAGTCTGGTTTGTTGTGTTTTGGGGGGGAGGGGGTTGGCGAAATGGTTCATTTTAAACTTGAGTGGCTTTGTCCTGGGTTTGCTCAATCCTGGGCTAACGGCTCAACTATCTGAACTCCAAACCAAAATAAATACAGCTCTGAAGTTAAACAATGTTATTACATCAAGGCTGATGTAATGGTTCCAAACCATGAGAAAATAATATTCCGGCATAATGGAGCCCTCTGTTCAGCCAGAGGAAAGGCTGGGCCGCTGGCTTCTTGTCAACTGGAATTTGGCGTTTTCTATCATTGTTAAGCTGGGTGTGTGTATGTGTGTGTGTAACCTAATTAACAATGTTTTAGTAATTGTGGTATGAAAGAGTATAGATAGATATTAAAATATAATTGAGGGGTGCAGAGCAGGTCCCTGGACTAACACAAAGAAGGTTCCAGAATGATCATCCCCTGCCTGCCACACCCCAGGAGCCCCTCCCAGACCCAGCTTCCCACAGGGTAATATTTAGGATTCCAGCAGCCCTCCGGGAGGTCACTGTTCAAAGGGTGGAGGAAGGTCAAGAAGGCCCAAGGGCTCCTTCACTTGAGAGACGACTTCCAAATACAAGGGGGAGTTGTACAGGAAGGTACCTGCCCATGACCCACGACACCTCAGTAACTAGAGGCAGACGGCAGGCTGGTTCCCACAGCCAGGCTGAGCTGAGCAGGATACTAGCCGCAAAAGGACAGTCCACTCTGTTGACCCTCCTTGGGCCCTGGCTTAGGCGCCCAGCCCCCAGGCTCATGCTGGCCCTGCCCCCTACCTGGAGAGACAGGTGCCCAGGCTCTGGCTCCCTTGCACCTTCCACAGGTTCGGGCCAGGCCAACACTGCCTGGGAGATGTGCCCCCTGCCTCCCCAACCAGGCCGAAGGCTGGTGTAGAACTTTGACAAAGAGTCACAGATCTAAGGAATATAAGTGTCTAATCACTATGTTGTACACTTGAAACTAATATAATATTGTCTGTCAACTATAATTTAAAAATAAATTCTAAAAAATCACAGGTCCCAGTGCCAACAGTCAGTCTCTGTTTCCTTGGTCATGTGACTTGCAGTCCCGGCTCCCTGTCCTCAGAGCAGCAGCTCTGAAGCTCACGCCTTCCTGGGCAGGCACCGTCCCCACCCATGGGAAAAGCCAGCACAAAGTGGCCCATTTAAGTTCCCAAGTCTGAGAACTCTGCCCACCAGTGGAGTCTGAGCCCTTCTCAGTCCAGGTTCTCCTAGAATTCACACAGGTTTTGTTGGGAGGTGGGGAAGGCTTATTTTTTACATATCAGTTATCAACATATTGCCAACCACATGCAGGATTCAGAGCCAGCCTCTGCCCCAGGCCCATGGGCTCCTCGGTCAAATCAGGCTGAGGCATGCTGGGGACAAACATTCATTGTGTCATATATCATTGAATCCTCACCACAATCTATTACCATCCTGTTTTACAAATAAGGAGACAGAGGTTCAGGGAGGCTCAGGAATTGGCCCAGTGACCAGGTGTGGAGCTGGTGCAGCCACGGGCCTTCTACAGATGGGAATGACAGCCACTCACAGAGGTGTATTGTTTGCTGGGGCCGCCACAACAGTACCACCGACCAGGTGGCTTCGGCAACAGCAACGTGTTGTTTCACAGCTCCAGAGGCTGGAAACCTGAGAGGAAGGTATCGACAAGACTGACACCTCCTGGGGCCTCTTTTTGGCTCGTAGATGGCTCCTCAGCTTTTTGTCTTCACATGGCTATCCCTCTGTGGGCATCTCTGTCCTAATCTCTTTTTATAAGGACAACAGTCATATCGGATTAAGGCCCACCCATATGACCTCGTGTTACCTTAATTATCTCTGTAAAGACCCTGTCTCCAAACCCAGTCACATCCTGAGGTGCTGGGCTTAGAACTTCAGTGTGAATTTGGGGAGGACACAACTGAGCCCCTAACAGGGGGTGGCGTGGGTAAAGTGCCTGGGGCAGGGAGTCGCCCGTGGTGGGCTCACTCAGGGACAGTGGTGGGCATGGGCGTGGTAGCCCTGAGAGCCATCCACAGGGTTTTGCTGAGTGCCCGCCGAGTGTCAGGCTGCGGGAGGTGTGGGGTGGCCCTGAGTGCTACTGTGCGAGCAGCACGTGGTGGGGCAGAACAGCGACGGAAGAGGCAGTCCACTGAACCATTCCAGAGAGCCAGCGACAAGCAAGGGAGGCTCCGCACACACTTCCCAGGCCCTCCCAGTGTCCTGCAAGCTTGGCTGGCACCACCCTCAGCGGCCAAAGGAAGCTGGGGCCTCTGCTTCTAATTTCTCCCCCGCACACTGCAGAGCACAGAGTGTGGATTCAACAGGAATTTCCTCAACAAGTGAATGAATAAATGCAAGTTCTCACTGATTGGGTCCCCTTGGTCTGCCCTCATTTCTTTCCTACCGAAACTTGACTAGAATTCTAGCCCAGACACACCATCTTCCATCAAGACAGGGCGCTACGGAGCTGGGCTGCCCCAGAGGGTCAGACGGCTCAGCGCAAACCCGCCAAACCCCATCAGCACTCTGAGTTGCTGGCTCTCTCTGCCTTGCAGCCGGAATGGCAGACATGGGATTTCAAGCACACCAGCCGATGGTCAAGGGGTGGGCATCCAAAATCCTCTGGGCACCAGGAGTAGCAGGATTAGAAGGAGGAAATGGAAGGTGCTTCCTGATGGAAGGCTTGTTCAATGCCAGAGCGAGTTACCTGGGGAGACCTCTCTGTGGGATTTACCAACAGGCCCAATCCTCAGCTATCTGGATCCACTCAGGTGTAGTCTTGCTGGAAGGCAGGAGGGAGAACCAGGTGACCTTTTTGGGCCCCTTCCTGCCCTGGGATTTCAGGCAGATGTTAACATCTGGGGAATGAGAGTAGCTGAGGATCCCAGTGGCCCCGAGCCAAGAGCAACAGGGTGGCCTGGTCTGGTCAATCCACCTGGAGCTAACCAACTGGTAGAGCTGCAAATAGCAACACATCTGGCAGCTGCCAAGATTACCCACTTGATGCAGTGAGAAGTGGATGGGGCAGCTCAGCCTGGGAGGAAACAGTAGCACGGCGTGGGCGCGAGGCCACACAAGTGTCGCAGACACAGGTACACAGAATGTATTCATGCAGAGGTGGGAAGGTGCTTGGGAGGTCTCTCCCCTCAGGTCACAAAAGCCTGGTAAGAACCACAGCTCCCAACCAGGAGCTGTATGTCTTTAGCTTTAGCTCTAAGGAGCAAAGGGCTGGGGGACTCTCTGGGTCTCACAGAGAAAGACAAGAAACACTACAATGGTCAAGATCACATCAAGTTGCCCCAAACCTAGTGGATTAGCACCAACCAGGCCTTTATAAGAAACTTGTGCACTTTATCAATCAGCCATTCACTTTATTGATCAATCAACTAATCAACCCCATGCATTGTTCAAGGGTGTACACTTGAGCTAAGAACCCAGACAATGTGGAAGAAATATCTTTCTTCAAAGAGCTTAGTGTTGGGAACACAAGATGAACACAAGGAAACAATAGTAGACCAGGTAAGACAGTAAGACGGTGCACAGCGAAGGGCTGGAGGCAGCCCAGGCACTCAGAGGAGGAGGGTGCCCCTGAGGGCTGGGCAGTTAGGGCAGCTCCGTGGGAGAGGTGGGCGTGTGCGGGACCTTGAGGAAGGCTTGGGATTAGACGTGTTGGAGACAGAAGCTATTCAGGCCAAGTGAACCACAAGCAGGGTGTGGCAGAGCCACGTGCAGAGAGATGCCACCCAGGCCACGTGCCAATGGTCCCAATGGGACACAGGGGAGGTGGGGTGCCTCCAAGGCCATGGAGAGGAGGAGGAGCCAGATGTCCTGTGAGTGGGGAGCTATGGAAGGTTTCTGCACAGAGGAGGAACCTCCTGAAATGACTGCTGCATGCAGATCAGGCAGCGTGTGTGGTGCACAGAACGGGCTCTCACTGGGCGTGCCCACCACTAAGCCACTATCGCAGTGCCCAAAGTGCAGTCGACATCTGCACACAGTTTCCCATGTGCCTTAGCACAGAGGGCCCCAAGCAGAGCCCCCAGAACCCGCACCTCTCGGGTAACAGCTGCTGGGAATTCTCAGCACATTCGTAGCATACAAAGTCTCACATACATGTGTTGAATGACAGACACAAGAATGTATCAGTCGACTTTATTTTATTTAAAACCATGTATTTAAAATGTAAGCCTCTCAGAAAGGTCTCTGTATCCACGATTGATTGTTGAACAAGCTGATTCTTGCATACAGACTCAGGCTGACCTGGTTTCCTGCGGCTGACTGGCCCCTGACCCACCCTGCATGCCTTCCATCCTGTCCCTCCTCTGCTCACAAACCTCCGTGGCTCCCCGCTCACCGCAGCCACTGGTCCAGCCGCTCTGCCGACGTCTCCAGCCAGAGTCACTCACTCATCCCCTCGCGTTCGGTTGTCGAGTCCCACGATGGGCCTGCATGGTGCCTGCATTCTCTCACGGCAAACAGAAAATAAACATGAAAGTAATCAAATAAGCAGAAGTGTTGCATGTTCTGATCAGTTAGCTAAGGAAACAAACAAGAGAGACAGAGCAAGGGTAAGCTACTCTCCCTACGGAGGTGCCATTCGAGCTGAGGCGGAAAGGATGAGAGGGAGGTGAGGGGGTGACGTGTGAGGACAGAGGCACCCAGAGATGCGGAGTGGCACATGCAGAGACCCTGGGGTAAAAAGTGCTTGGTGCGGCCATGGAACCGGAAGACAGCAAGGGGGCTGGAGCCTGGTGATCAAGGTCCCCAAATGAGGTCACACAGGACTTCAAGGACTATGGTGGGACTTGCACCCTGTCCCAAACCTTTCCTTCCTCTATATGCACCCATGGGTAATGGAATCACCTGAATATTCTGTTGCCCATCCAATCCCATTGGTTCTACTTCAAGTTCTCTCCCAATTCTCTGCTCTCTTCTCTCCCTCTGCCTTGGTTTGGGTCCTCACTGTCGCTCATTAAACAAGGCTACAAGCCCGGCCATCTCTCCTCTCCAGCCAAGCTCCTTGCATGGGCCCCAGGCGCCAACAGTCAGCTCCCTAAAGCCCACATCTAACTGCACTGCTCCTGCCTGAAAACTCATGTCCAAGTCCACAGCTGTTGTTCTACATGCTTGAAATTTTCTCTCACAACACCGACAAAAACAAAACAGCAAAAGCCCTCTCCCACCCAGGAGGTCTTGTTCTCAAAGAAGAGTATTTTCTGGACTGCACATATTGGCTAACTATTAAAAACTCAATCAAGGAACCCTTGCCTGTGAACACATTTACAGGCCATCTCGTCTGCATGTTTAAGTCTCCCCCGTCCTCACTGCTTCCAAGTCTAAGTCTCGCGGGGCCACCTGCTGTGGGCCAGCTTTGCTCTCTGTGGACTCACCTGGCACCAAAGTCCTGCTGGTCCCAAACACGCACAGCCTTTCAGACCCTCATGCTTTTGCTGTTCTTTACCTGGCATGCCCTTCCCTCTTGATATATTTCTATACATTTGTCAAGCTCGGGCTCAATGTCAAGTGCTCAGAAAGCCTCTTTCCTTTCCCCATCTGCCCCTCTGTATCTGTCTGCCTCACCACCTTCCCCCCAGCTTGGGGGCACCTCCCAGGTGAGGACCAGGCTGCCACCGTAACAGCAGAGCAAATGTGCATTGCTTTGTGCCGGGGGGTGCACGGAGGATGTCCCTCACAGTAACACTGAGTCCTTGCAAGTGCCCGAGGAGGAAGGGAAAGCAGAGGGAGCAGGCTGGGTGAGCCAGCATCCTCCCCAAATGCACCCGCTTAGTGCCGAAGCCGAGGGGCACAAGCAGCTGTCCGCAGAGCCCACACTTGTCCGTCCTGCATGGCAGCCTCTCAGTCAGTGCCCTGCCCAGGGCTGGCACACGGGCACTGCACGGACCCTGCCTGCTGAGCAACTATGCGGCTGGCAGGAGCGGCCACCTCTCCCGCGCACTCCCACCTCCCTTCCTGCCCTTCCCCCAGCAAACAGAGCTCTGCTGGCAGCTGAGTCTCCCAGGCCCAGAGGCTGCCCGTGACCGAGTGGCAGGATGTCCGAGTGCACCTGAGCCTCAGGGTGCCCTCGTGCGGGGAACCCCTGGTACTCACAGGCCCCCAGGCCCCTCACGCCCCACATGGAGCCCTGAGGAGGCACCCCAGGAAATGCACAGGGGAAATGGCTGTCAGGAGTTCCCATGGCTACACAACCTGACCCGACTCATTTCCAGGTAATTTAACACGAGTCCCTTCCTTCACTTCGTCCTGACATAAAATGAAAGCAAGACCCAAACCCATGACGGAGGCCTGTGTCCAGGCTTGTCCCTGATGTAACATTAACCACACCCACTACTCTAATACACCTATTTGTAAAAAGTTTTCAAACAAGCCCACATGAAAAAAGCATTAAGGTGTCATTTCTCCCTCGCGCTGCTGCTGAGCACCCAGAGGCTGCCGCTGGGCCACAGCGCGGCCTTCTCCCACAGGCGCCGGCCCGTCCCCCGGCTGCGGCTCCTCGCCCAACAGAAACCCTGGCTGACAATGGAGTGGCAGGAGCTCAGCTTCGGGTGACACCAACCTTAAAGATTTTTAAGCCAATCATTCAACTAGGTGTAGACAGCCCCGGGCACTTGGTCACACCAAGTGAGTTCATCCCTATTCCGCCTGTGGGGAGGCTTTTCCCTTCGGACCACATGGTCCTGAGCCTCGTGCTCGCACTGCCTCGTGCTCCTGTCCTGGGCCATCGAGATGCAGGGGCGTCTGCTGCCTGCGACAGGTTCCGAGTTAGAATCAGAGTCCGCAAGGCGGCAGATCTTCATAGCCCAGAGTGTAAGAGAAGCTGGAGTAGGTGTCCAAGAGCTCAGCTCCCTGCGAGGGATCCATGCAGCCCAGTGAGGAGCGAGCGTTGTCTGATTAACAGCCACTCACCTTTCCGTCCGTGGGTTTGGGGTTTTGGGATTCTTAGAAAAGTGTTTCATAAAAATCCCAAGCGGGGGTGTTTGTGGCAGGCAGGGCTGTGTCCTCGAAGCTGCTGACATGAGATTAATATCAATTACATCATGGAGCCTCACCCAGCCTCTGAAAGACGGCACCAGCGGCCCGCCCCAGGCAGCACAGCCACCTCTTGGCCCCCTCCTGGGCCTCAGTTCGCCCACTTGCACATCAAGGGTAGCACTAGCCCTTCTGTCAGCACAAAACTCAGTCAATGAGGCGGAGAGGCTGGGGCGTCCCTGGCACTCAGTGGTCGAACCCGGCAGCTGAGTGGTGGTGCCCAGAGCAACACTTCAGTGTGTATCTGTGTGTGTTACCCGCCAGCCAGACTCCCTGACAGCTGTGCAGAGGGAGGCATGGCTTAGCTGGAGGCCAGGGACGTGGTACCACAGGTGAGGCGCTCGGACAGGTGGAGGACTTTCTGCAAAAGCTGCTCTCCTCCCCAGGAGGCACTTTAATGATTTCTCATATTTGTTATTTTTATATTTTCAATGGACCTGGAAGCAGAGTTTAAGGCCTTCACTAAGCACTGGAAGCACACGGCCCACTGACCTTCTAACCCCGTCCACGGGTCGCAGAATGAGGAAGGGGCTGGCACTGCCTCCCGGAGCCCCTGGAGGGCCACCCCCAGAGCTCAGGCTAGCAGATCTGGAAGCTGTGTGAGACTCCCCTCTCTCATGTCATGGGTCAGGGCTCAGCTCTGGGCAGACAGCCATCCTAAGGTACCATGTCCACCGTGTGACCCCTGGTGGTGTCCCCAGTGCCAACAGCATCCCTGGGGAGGTGCCTCTTGCTCATTAAGGCCCCCACCGGCCTACACCTCTGTAGCAAATGAAAGGTATTTCCAGTGGCCTGATTTTCTCCCGGGATTACGATTAAGGTGTGGAGGGAAAGTGGACTGTGAATGTTCTGGGAAAAAAAGAGCTTAAAGGGAGGAGGGGGACAGCTAGCACTTTGAAGTTCTTTGCCAGGTCAGTAAGGCACTGGAGTAGAAGCCACAGCCAGCCTGAGGGCTGATAAAGCCCTGGTGCTTCCAGGAGCCCTGGCTCAGCACAGACTAGCCCCCAGCCAGACTGTCCCCTCAGCCATCCCCAGGAACTCTGAGGGAGAAGGGAGGGGTCACTGGACACCTGCTGTGTGCCCTGGGGACTTCGTGTACCTCTTTATTTAATCTTCACAACAACCCTATTAAGGTAGGTGTTATCACCATTTTGCATGTAAAAAGTGAGCCTTGGAAAAGATTAAGTAATTGCCAAGGTCAACAGCTCCTAGGTGGCAGGGCCAGGACAGGAATCCAGGTCTGCCCAAGCCCACAGCCCACGCTCTTCCCACTCTGGGCGCTGCGTCCAGGAGCCCCACGTGCCCGCACGCACACCGCCAGCCAACTGGCTCCAACTGCCAGGATGGCAGAGAGATGGGTGGGAGGGAGGGAGGTGAGGACCAGGGTGCGGGGGCCGGCCGAGAGGTCTAATTAGGCAAAGACAGCAAGGTCGGGACCACGGGAGGGACTTTCCTTCTGCTGCATGGGGACCAACAGTGGCGGGAGGGAGGTGCCCTCGGAGCCCAGGACAGTAGGTGACGGGGCTCGGGAGGGTGCTCAGAGCCACAGGAGGACAAGGCCTGGGGACTGAGAAGACACTGGCGGGTGCAGCCGCTGAGGGGCTCTGCGCTGGTCACAGGCCTGGCAGCGGAGTCAGGTGGCCACCGCAGATGGGGAGGAGGAGGAAGTGGAGGAGGAGGGAGAGGAGGAGGAAGAAGAGGAGGGGGAAGAGGAGGAAGAGGAGGAGGAAGAAGAGGAGGAGGAGGAGGAGAGGAGGAGGAGGAAGAGGAGGAAGAGGAGGAAGAGGAAGAGGAAGAGGAGGAAAAGGAGGGGGAAGAGGAGGGGAAAGAGGAGGAAGAAGAGGAGGAAGAGGAAGAGGAGGAGGAGGAAAAGGAGGGGGAAGAGGAGGAGGAAGAGGAGGAAGAGGAGGAAGAGGAGGAGGAGGGGGAGGGGGGAGGGGTAGCATAGAGGGAGAGGCTCGTCCCCAGGCCTGAGCAGCAGGTGGCAGCACCCTCTGCGGGTGGCTCTGCTGAAACCCATCCACAGAGAGGAAGGACTGGAGCCTGCAAAGGACAGAGGCAGGGCCTGCGGAGGAGAGGGTTTCACGGGGCGACCCTGAGAGGAATACGGTGACCCCAAACCTCAGGGCTACGTGGGGTCCGAAGGGAGGGCACGGCGCGTCAGGTTTGAAAGGAAGGACGCGGTACCCTCTGAGGCGGGAGGGAAGCGGAGCTGACATGCGGAGCACGAAGGCGAGGGGCTGACGCTCGCATGGATGACACTGAGCGGCCCCAAAAAGCAGGGAGCCACAGCACCTGCGGAATGCAAGGGTGGGGTGGGGAGGCTCAGTCGGTCTGTGTTGGTAAGGTGAGCAATGCCAGCTGCTGTGCTGCTCTGACAGGTGACCCCACACCTCAGGGCCTTACACAGTGACAGCTTATTCCCTACTCACTCCAAGTCTGAAGCCAAGTTGCTGCTCCACACGGTCACTCGGGGCCCAGGCTCCCCCCTCTGGCGTCTGCCCCCTGCTCGGGAGAGGGCGAGCACAGGAGGAGCGTGAGGAAGTGTCATGGGCAGGCCTCCCCAACACCTCACAGGTTGGCCTGTCGCAGAGCCACACCCAACAGGAGGCTAGAACAAGTCACCTAGCTGGGTGCCAGGGGGAAAGGAAGCAGGTGTTGATGGAAACACAGCCATCTCTGCGACCAGGTGAGGGCTCAGATAAAGGAGAGAAGATCCCAGTGACCCGGGTTCTTCAGTAGTAGCTGTAGGTGATGGAAAAGAACTGCCTTCGCACTTGGGTTTTCTCAGCAAATCTTATGCAAAAATTCTGAAGATATTGAGTGTCTCATCTCCCTGGCCTGCCCTCTGCTTCTAACGCGTGGATGCAAAGCCTGCTCCATACAGCTGTGTGGCTGCGCTCTGCCCGGCTCCAGCCGTAGATGATCAGCACTGAAAATGTTCAGTAGTTGCAGCAAAATGTCTTTCATGATTCAAAGGAATGAAGCCCTACGATGGCATTTCAGATGTTCCCTCTAAGTCTAGGGTTCCATAGCCATCACTGGGCACCCCCACCTTCACCCCACCAGGCACATCGAGAGGAGTCCTGCTGCTCATTACACCCAAAAGAGCTACGAAAGATGCGTGGGTAAGAAGGCCATCTGAAGATCAGCTCATCTCGGGGAGATCGCAGTCTCTTCCCTTAGATTCTTGTTCTATGAATTGGCATTTTCAACAGGAACCCCAAGTTCCCCACACCTTCCTTTCATTACAAACAAGGATATTGTTCTCCATTTAAAAAAAAAAAAAAAAGCTTCCCAGGCCTGTCCCAGAAGGTTGTGTGGCTCCCTCTTACCCCACTGAGAAAACGTGGGTGCTTGTTTGCCCACAAGGGTGGCCACAAGAGGGCTGTTAATAACCTGTTGCTCTAATCCAGCAGCTTTGTCATACACAGCCGTTGAAAACCATCAGCATTAAAAAGAGCAAAAGAAACACTGGGCTGATAGAGCTAAATGACCCGGGAGAGACAGATCCATGTGCATGTGTTGTAGGGATCTTGCAAAATCTGTAACTATGGGGAGGGAGGGGTGGGAAGAGAGGAAGAAAACAAGTGAGGCCCGGAGGCATCTGGAAATGAATGCTAGACTGTCTGGGTGCTGCTCGGTGGTGACCTGCTTCTCAGGGGCCCTGCCAGGCTCTGGTAAGATCGGGCCCTGATGAAGGCTGATTGCATGCTGCTGGGAGGAACACAGGGAGCTGGTTCAAGGTTGCAGTGTCCTTTGAGCAGCAGAGAGCCAGAGATGCCAGGGCATGGGAAGGGCATGTCTCCCATGTGAGAGAGAGGTGAGCCGACAAGCGTGTACCTGCACAAGGTGTGTTTACAGGAGGAGAGCGAGGTGTCTATTTGCCTCCAACCCATGTGGTCAGGTTAGAGAACAGAAGCTCATTCATTCCCAATTTGCCCCGAAGCCTCGCCCTTCTGCTTTAGTTACCTGGAGTTAATGACTGCTGCTCAGCAAGGGGCACGGAGCGGCGGGCTCTAGCACTGACCCCTTTGGTGTCAGACGGAGAAGATAGGACCTGGGACAGAGAAGACACTCCCCGAGCCCCCTTCCTGCCACATCTCAGCCCTCTCTGAGGATGGTCTTGTGAAGTCCAACCGAAAACATCCACCACCTTCCATTCCTACAGCCCAAGCACAGGCCTTCAAAGGAAAAATCAGGGAGGTTGGGTCGCTTGCTGTTGCAGCGTCAGGCAGCCTGAGTTTGGGCAGGCCCCGGGGACCTAATGAGGCTGTAAATGGCAGGCCTGAGGTATGGGGAAACTGCTAACTACCCTGGCGGCTTTGAACTCCATGGACTTGCTCGAAGCAGTCACAAACGCCCCATTTCACGATAATCAATAAAGACTGCAGGAAGCACTGCTGGTCCTGCTGGTACCGCCAACGTGAGTGAACATTCATTTAGACACCATGCCACCAGGAGGCCACTCTATGGAGGAGGCGGGTCCAGCCTGGCCACCTGGTGACCAGCCCCAGCCTGGGTCTGCCACTCACTGTCTCCGTGACTAAGTGACTTTCTTTCCTATGGCTCAGTTTCGTTATCCATTCATTGGAGGCAGACCCAACAAAATGATGTATGCAAAGCGCCTGCAGCGCCAGGACTACTGGTCGTCGTTGGAATGAGGCCGCACACGGCACCTTGGGAGGACCAAGCCAAGTCCAGTCATGTTCTGATCTGCCTGACCCCCCCGTTCACCCCAGCTGCCCCCTCTCCTCGCTACACTCTAGTCTCCAGCATACAGGTGAGAGTGGGACAATTCCGGCCGCAAGGGACTCAAAAGGAGCAGGGGGCTCATGTCCGCCACCATGAGAGGGTGGGGAGACCTCTCCCAAAGGGGCGGGCCTGAGAGGTCCACACAGCCCACGTTCACATTGGAACTGGCCCCTGAAACCCGCATAATGCCCCCTTGAAGAAGCCAGCGCCCCACCCCCACGTCCCCCACACCTGCTCCCACCCCATCTCCACTTCCATGAGAAACAGCAAATCAATCCGCCTTTGTTTTTCTAGCTCTGTTTCCACACACCCCTCCCAGGACATTTGAAAACAAAGTTTCCCATCCTTGCACTGGTTTCTCAGCCTACTATTAAGCGTCATAATAATAAGCTCCTCCAGGGCAGAGAAGAGGGCATGTGCCAAGACTGGGGTTTGGCATGGAGCCCATGCCTTTCAGGCCTGGTTACTGGGCGAGAGGTCGGAGAGATGGCAGAGGAGGGAGGCCAAGGAACCAGACATCTCTCCCGTTTCTTCCCCACTGGCCATGACCCTGGTCCCCAGCTCCCAGCAGCCCCAGGTGAGGGGGGATGTTCACAGGCCCCCTGCAGCTGACCCCCAGGCCTGCCTGAGAACTGCCTCTGGAACTGGAATTTCTTACCTACCCCTTCCCACCACCACCACCGCCACAGCCATCCCACCTGGTGGCCACCTGACTGGCAGTCCCATTTCCTGCTCCGGAGGGATACAGCTATGGAACCCCAGGAGGCAGGCCACATTCTGTGGGTGGGACCAGTGGCAGAACATCAGAAAGGGCCGTGCTCGGACTCAAAAGACCTGGATTCAAATTCCATGCCTGTGCTTTTCCCTGGGTAAACCATTTAAATCATGGGCTTTACGTTCTCATCTCCTGATTTCATAGAGGTTGCGCAAGAAGTAAATGGGTGATGCTCCTCTGGTGGTTGACACTTAGTAGGCGTTTAGTAAGTGGTCACTATTTTTTTTGTATTTACCAGGGGAGTCAGGAGGTAAGCTTTAACTGCACTGATGAAGAAGAGGAAATTTCAGTTCCCTTGTGAGGGTCAATAGGGTGATGGGGTTGGGAGGAGCCCTTCACCCCCAGGGGACATGGTCACCTGCAGGCAATCTGGCCTGTTAGAGGCTCAGAAGCTCTGGGTGCTGGGAGAGTGAGGGGTGCTACCACTAGAAAAGGAGCAGGGGTTGCATACATCTGATTTAAAACAGAGGGAAGGGAAAGATTGAGAGCTGCTGACCGAAGTCCCAAGTTTGGGCCTCAAAGCCCAAAATCCAGGAAAGAAAGGACCACAGGCCTTGACCGCCACTCAATACTTGAGGACCAGAATGAGTGACAGTCATCCTGGTACCACCGGCACTGGTCAGGGGGCCCAGCTCAAGGGAGTGCTCACCACATTTTTACAGAACCGTGGGATTAAGTCACATCTTTCCTAGCTTCCTGTCATAACTTAGACTGTTTTCTTGTAGAGGAGGGTGAGAGAGGACACTTGTCTCATGCTTTATTCAAGGCAGGCACTAGAAAGAATGCCGAATTAATATAAAAGGTGGGGTGCAAGAATCATGGAGTTGGGAGGCCAATTTCAGTCCAAGGGTAAGCCCAGGTCTGATGTGGGACTAACCGAGCCCTGGATTAGGACCACACAGTGATGGGAGGAGGGCCCTGGGCCTGCTCTCTCAAGGAAGAGAACTGGTGAGACCACCCTCCTATCCTTCCCCCCAACAGCCTACCCACTCCCCACTCCCCACTCCCAGCCTGGTGCTCCTAGAAAGTTCAGTTAATATCAGTATGAGGAGTGGTTTAGAGCAAGGTCAGTAAATTTTCTTGAAACAGTCACACTCATTCCTTTCCACATTGTCTAGCACTGCTTTCCCACTTTGAGAAGCTGCAACCAAGACTGTATGGCCTACCAGTATATAGATATATTTACTATTTGGCCCTTTACAGTAAAGTTTGCTGGCCCTGGTTTAGAGAGAGGGAAAGGGGGCCACTCTCTACCCTGTCTTGAGTAGGAAAAGTGACTAGGCAAGCCCTTGTTTTTGAAAGTGGGGTCCAGGTAGCTCTAAAACAAGCCAGGGCCTCATGGGGCACTGTGGGGGCCCCGCCCCAGAAAGGGCCTAGGAGCAGTAACAGGAGAGATGGCTGGCACGCGGGACCTTTGTGGCTGTCCTGTCCGCGCCTCCCCCGCCTCCAGAGGGACCCCTGGCAGGTCAGCTGAGGCAGGGAGGCCTCCTTAAAGAGGAAGGCCAAGAACTTGGGCTTTTTAAAAAGGAGGAAGGACCAAGTTCCATTGGAAAGGATGAGTGAAAGGGCAGCATGGGAGCCGGCCGTCCTCAGCCCCTGAAGGGCTCCTGGCCGCTGGCCCTCCGCATCTGTTGCGTGACCTGGCCAGCGCCCTGGGCTCGCTTCTCACAGCCCTATGCAGGCCCCATGGCTTCCCGGCCACAGATGGCCCAGGACCTAGACACCAACTGCAGCTCCAGAGGCTGCCACCCGGCCACTCCATCAGGATGACCCTGCTCCCTCAGACCCAGCAAACCTGCTGAACCTTCAGTCTCCCCACACCTCCTCGCCAAGCAGGGCTTGTCTGCTGTTCCCCCCTCTGGTAATGGACCCTGTCTATCCCATCCCCCATGCCAGAAAACTGGCACCCTCATGCCTCTTTCTCCCTCTCCCACCTCACAGTCAAATCCCTCCGCAAGGCTCTCCAGGCCCCCTTCTCTCCCCCCTAAATACTTCTGGACTCCCTCTCCCAGTTTCATCCAGGCCCTCCCCCCCCCTCCCTGCTGGAGCTAGCAGCTCTGCTAAAGCAGCAGTGGCTCCTCAAGGCTCTCTCACCCAACCCTGCGCTCCAGCCTCGGCATTTAGGGCCACCAGCTCCCCACCTCATCCACCCATCCCATTTTCTGCAGAATATTCAGGGCAGAGGTTTGGGGTCCAGGCCTGGTTCTGCCACACAGTGGCTGTGCGAACTCAGGCAAATGCAGCCTCCCAGGGTTTCCGTTTACTCATCTCTAAAACAGTGACAGTGCAGACCCACATCCCAGGTTACTCCCAGGACTGATGGAAATGCTGGGTGTCAGGCCCTCAGCAGGGAAACACAGCCATCACTCTACCCTTCTCTGCTCAGGTCGCAGTGCTCATTCTGTCCAGTGCACCACTGTGCACGGAGCACCAAGGATCCCCTGCAGAGGAACTTGGGCGTGGGGAATGAACTCGAGCCAACCATCAGGTGATGCAGTGACAGGGCCTCGGTGGGGTCGTTTCCCAGCACTATGCCGGCAGAGGAGCCAGCATCTGGTTCTGCCTGGGGAAGGGAGAGGGGGCCATTGGGGTGAGGTGTGCGGGGAGGGAGGAGCACAGTTCTGGCAGAAGGAAGTGTTCCCACCAAGCACAGCGCCCTGCAAGCCCAGAGAAGGGTGACGCTCCTGTAACGGGACCCCCGGGCAGATGGCCATGAGGCAGGGCTGTGAAAGGCCTCCCCGCACGTTTCCTGTCATGGACTCAGAGACGATGCTGTGCGGATGGCACCCAGGGAAACAGAGGAGGCACCTGCTGCAGGAGAAGGGCCAGCGCCTGGGCCGTGGGCTGGCGGGCTGTGCAGTTGCGGCTGGTCTCCCGCCTCTGAAGATCATCAGGTAGAGGAGCGACAAGGCCAGACCTGAACTGAGAGCTCCACGTGGCCTCAGTGCAAGAGGCAGCCCACAGGGCAGGGCCCGCAGGGGAGAAGCCAGGGGAAAGGCTGTCTCAGCGGCCGAGGGGTGAAGCTGTGTGGGTCGTCGGGCCGTAACGCACTTGACATGCTGAGGAAAGAGCAGGACTCAGGGCTGGGCTCCAGGACAGGCCAGGGAGGGGGAGGGGGCCTCAGCCTGTTCCTGCGGGGCTGTCAGGGCCAGAGGCTGCTGTAAGCGTGAGAGAGGAGGCCAGAGTCCACGGCAGAAGCCGGGCTGCAAGACGGGAAGGAAAGGATTGTGGTTCAAAAGGAACGACACAGTGATGGAGAAACAGGCTACACTATGACGTGATGAGTGCGCATTTAGGGGCGGGAAGTAGGTACTGACAAGGAGCACCGGGGAGACAGAATTGCCAAGAAGCATGAGGCATGGAGAATGTTCCGGACGGAGGAAAAGGCTTGGGGTTAAGGAAAGGTGCAGACTGGGGTCAGTTGCTTAAGGACAGAAAAGGTTAGGAAAGCACTGCCCTGGGTTATTTGCCTCCTACAAACAAAGGTGCGCTCCCAGGTCAGCGGGAGTTAGTGTCAGCCCGGGTCCTTCAGTCGGTGACGCACAGCAGCCTGCCGTTTCGTTCCCTCCACGTCTCAGAAGATCTCGCTACCTCTGGTTGTGGCTCTTAAAAATGTGCTTGGCTTTCTTCTTAAAAATAAAACCCAATCAGGGGCTGAAAGAAAGTGCTCTGGAGCTAGTCCAGGGAAGCACTGCACACAGGTGGGGAAGCAGGAGGGCTGCAGAGGGGGGGGGGGGGGGCTGGCGGGCAGGCGACTGGCTGACATAAGCACCCAGTGAGCAGGATTAGCCAAGAGATGTCGTTCGATGCGCAAACCCAGCGAGGACCTGTCATTCGGGATGTGCAGAAGGAGCGGTCCAGGAGCAAGGGAGAAGAGGTGTGAGAGGATGTGGCAAGAAGCAGGCAGCTACTTTTAGCTAGGTAACATGAGGCTGCTATTAAAAGTCTGCTTTGAAATTTAAAGCAGCATATGGTCACAACCTCCTTACGTGCAAGGCGACAGCTTCTGCCTGCTAAGCCTGCCGACCAAAGGGGAGGCTGAGCAGCAGGGCCGGAGGGCAAGCCCTCTTCCCAGGGCAAGCTCCCAGGGCTCTCAGGGCCTGCTCCCCACGTGGAGCTGTAATGGAGCTGTAAGCGATACCCACGTGGCTGACACTGTACAGGAACAAAATGCACACAAAGCAAGATGGTTTCCATGACCTCCCGCCACCCAGGCGAAATGCACAAGAAGTACCGTGGGTCCAGCTCACAGGTCTGGGCAACCCCCCGGGACTGCCGGTGCAGGACAGACCGCGGAGGCCAGCTTGTTTGGGCTAAGAGAACAGTCCTTGAAGTAAAGGCCATTGCATTTGATCACAGCCAAACGGCCGCCGCAGCCGCCACTGAGCAGGGCCACTGTTGGCATGGCAGCAATGCGGCTTAAAGTCAAGGTCGGGGTGCTCGCGCTCTCGCCCTCGGGGAGAGGCCCGCGCTTCCCAAGGCGAGCCCCCTCCTCCGCTGTGTCCCCACCCTGCCGCATGGCCCCGGAGGAGGGTGTGCTGGGGTTCTGGGGAAGGGCTGCAGCTCCCCTTTACTTTTCAGATCTTTTCTCAGTAAACAAAACTCAGTGTGGGAAGCGGAGTCCTATAAATTACCATACAAATTGATGAATGCCCTAAAAATGCGACTGAAACCGCGGCCCTTACAGACAGTGGCGCTTATGTTGTCTGCTCCGCTCTGGAAAGGAACATTTCCCTGAAGAGTTTGTGTATTGTTCACCCTCTTCCTTGGCACACACGCAGAACCCCAAGCCTGTAATAATGCCGGTCATTAAACTAAACAACGGCGCTTGGACCTCTGTCAAGGGAGTGAATCAGGCAGGCGCTGTCCTCGCGGAGTCGGCCTCCAGCGTGTTATCTGTCGGATGCCGCCCTCCACGAAACGGGAAACCGGCCGCAGTTTTCTTGGTAACGGGGACTTTCCTGCGGCCACTAGGTGGAGGCAACTGTTTACAGAGGGGTGGGCCTCCTGCCTCTCAGGACAGTACAAGTGGGTCTCTGCGCACATAAATGTAAAGGGGGGACTATACTGGAGGACGCCGCCAGCTGTGGTCAGAAAGAAACCCATCCTCACTTTACCTAAGACGGGCGGAGGGGGAGGGAGAAGCCCTCGCAGACCCTCACCTGCTGTTGGTCCTGGTTTGCCTTTAGCGTCCTCCTGACCTGAGCGTTCCTGGGAATCTGGAGGCCCCCCCACCGACTTCACTGTCGGCCTCGAGGGTCACTGTGTGCATGTGCCCACGTGCCAAGGAGGCTGCTGACAGTGGCCCACCTGCCAAGCAGGGTTGCCAGGAGGATCCCACAAGCCAGTGAACAGGAAAGGATTCTGAAAAGATAAAACGCTCTTCAAACACAGAGTTTAATTTTGTCATTGATTATCAGAAAACAGACCAGTAAACCGAAGAGGGGGACATAAGGCATCGGCAGTGCTAGAAACCTTGTTTTTCAATTTTATGCCCTCTGATGCTTTGTAACATGAATTCTCTTTGATCAAATTTATTTCTCAGGTAACTTTTTTTAAAAAATCATGGCAAGGGGTGTAAGTAAGTGGCAATCGCGTCCACACGGTGGCCAGTGCTCAGAAGGCGCTGTGCCCGGGATCGAGGCAGGGGGAGTGAACCGGGAGCCGCTGAGGCGCCAGCAGGCGATGGCGGAGCGCTCCGGGGTTTCTGTCTGTGGTGCTCAAGAGTCAAATGCAATATTTTGTGCACTATTTTTTGAGGAATGCTATCCCAGTTGAATGGAACATTCACGCCAGTGTCTACTGGCACTTGAGGAAAAATACCCAATGGAGTTCGGTTGAAACATTAGCAACAAGTCAAAAGCATGATAGGATAGAGGAAAGAGGCACCGATGTTCAATCAGAAGTGTGCAGTCGGAAATGCACAGCCCCGAATTTGTTATAAAACATTTCTCATGGTCTAGCTGGACTTCTGTTCCAGGGTGTAGTAAGCTATGTTTGACTCTCACTTTCTGAAACAGGTTTCTGAAAAGTCCCGTGTAAGTCGAGGCATTATAAACAAAAAGTCTAGAATACTAGAGGAGAAAGGGCCTGAGAGCTGCAGCCTCACAATGGGGTCTGTGTGGTGTGCGGCGGGCGGGCCGCCAGCGCCCCCCGGGCTGAGCCCTGTGACCCTCACCGCAGCCCCGGAGATGGGCAGCCCAGGAGTGCAGAGCCCTAGAAACGGGCCTCCTGCCTCCCTCGTTTTCCAGAGGAGGAAACTGAAGCCCAAAAAATAAAAGGACGTTTCCCTTTAAGTTAAATAAAGTTCTCATATGTACTGTGTTCATTATTTTTGTCAAACTATTGTTAATTATAGATGTCAAAACTTTTCATAGCTTCAAACGGAAAATTAGATTTAATGTAAGTACCTGAAAAATAGAAATTAATGTAACTTAAAACCGCTGTCACAAAGAACAGACCCCAAATGGAGTCACTTCTGCTAGGCGCCCCCAGGACCTAACTCCTAACCTACCTGCAGCCTCAGCCTCTGCCAGGAGCAGAACTGTAAACCAGTCAGCCTGCAATTCCTGATGGACACCCGAGGCCATCTGCCTGATAGGACCCTTTCTGCCCTTCCCCCAAAGAAAGGGACCTGGCCTGAAACAATTCCTCCTTTTCTTTTGCTAATAACTTTTCTGTCCCACCCAGTTTCTGCCTATAAAAACCTTCCGTTTTGTACAATTCCTCAGAGAATCTCTCTGCTTAGCAGATGGGATGCCGCCCTATTCATGAACGTTCGACAGAGCCCAATGGATCTTCACATTTACTCTGTTGAATTTTTGTTACCACTGGTATAGAAAGTATGCTGTGTCCAACTTTGAGGAGATAGGACATGAGAAAAGCCTAAAGACCATCCAAAAGAGTCAATTTAAGTCATTAAACAAATTATCCAAAGTACCTGCTTACTAACTAGAGGGAGTGAATCTCACGAGTAGCTCACAGGTTTCACCTCTGCAGGGCTCTAGTAAAATCCTGCCCTCCTTTGAGTCTCAGTTACAGGCCAAGGTGCCTGGAGCCCAGAGGCAGTCAGCATGGAGAAGCAGGCATGCTCTAAGCAGGTGACCTTGCCCACCTCTGGCCACAGCAGGCTGGCTGAGAACTGGGGCAAACTCCCCAAAACAAAGCCATCCTGGCCGGTGAGGTCTGCCCTGCACTGGAGGGTGACTGCTCCACTGTGGGGACAGAGCCAGGGTGGCCCCTGTGATCCTCCCCACCTGGTGTCCATACCTGCCTCTGTGTAGTCCCCTCCCCTCGAGTGTAGACAGGAGCTGTGACTTGTTCCTGAATACGGCCATCGTGATGGGCGTCACTCCTGTAATGTCATTACAATGGAAGTTACATTACCTTATGACTTGCTGCCTTCGTGTTGGGAGCTGCTTATGGAGAGGGCCACAGGAGAGGCAGCCACGGCCAGGCCCCGGGAATGGAGGGAGGCCTGCAGTCAACAGCCACCCAAACACTGGCACACTCACTTCCACAGGCCCAAGAAAATGAGTTCTGCCCAGGACCTGCAGGAGCTGGGAGCGATGCCTCTGCCCGCAAGCCTTGAGGTGAAAATGCAGCCCGCCTGGCTGCAGAGGGGGGACCAGCTCAGCCCGCCAGGACCTTGACCCACAGGATGCGTGAGAACATAAATGTATGGTTTCAAGTCACTGCATTTGTGCAGCAACAGATAACTAATACACCCCCACTCAAGGGTGTCCAATGTCAGAGACTGAACCTGAGATGCCCGGAGAACCAGCCAGTGCCAGCAGCAGAGCGCACCCAGCCACGTGGGCGCAGAGGGACCAGTGGCAGAGGGGAGCTGTTGGCAGCGGGGAGCACTCGTGACAGCCCGTTCCCCACAGCGAGCGTCACGGACAAGACTCCGGCTCCACACGGGCTGGCTCCACGTGCCCCTCCCTGGACCTCTCCCACCTGTCCCGACACCTGCGCTCTCCCTGCAGTTTGCCTCCGAGGGTGACCATCTGATCACCCCCAGCACAAACCTAGATGTCACTGTGGACTCCTCCTCCTTCATCCCTGCCCATCACACAGCCTTTCTGCTTTTACCACTTAAAATATCACAGCTCCAAACCCCTCTGTTTCTCCTCAGGCCTCATGCTCCTACAAACTCTCATCTTCAAATACCCCGACCAGTCAACTGCAAGAGGCTAATTGATCTCACTCTGTCCAATCTGGTGCTCCTTTTATTTATTACTATTATTATTATTTTTAATCCTTACCCAAGGAGTGAGGATATTTTCCTACTGAATTTTTTTAGAGAGTGGAAGGGAGGGGGAGGGGAGAAAGGGGGGGGGGGAGAAGTATCGATGAGATAGACACATCAATTGGTTGCCTCCCGCACAGGCCCCAAAGAGGGGTGGGGATTGAACCTATAACTCAGGCACGTGCCCTTGACCAGGACTCAAACCCGCAACCCTACGGTGCACGGGCCAATGCTCTGCCCACTGAGCCACGCCGGCCAGGACTCTTCTGCTCCTTTTAAAGTACCACTGATGGAGATGAGTGCCACCAGGTACCGTTTCACTTAGCGTCCACCACAAGCTAAGCACTGTTCATGTGTTTACACATATAGACTCATTAAATGTTTCTGAAGACTCAAAAAAGAAAAGTGTCAGGATCCCCATTTTTGAGATGAAAAACGATGCTCCGAGAGGTTCAGTATCAAAAAGCACAGAGCCTTGTTGCTAAGCCGACTTGAAGCTGCTCTATTCAAATCCCACGTTCTTTCCACAGCTGCCCCTAAATACAAACAACCCGCACAGCCCAGCCCGGCAGGTGCTGGGTCCCCCCCGCCCAAGGAAGAGGTCCCGCAGGCAGCAGGGGGCACAGGAGGAGTGGACCAGAGTGTCCTTGGACATCCTTCCCTGTGCGGGGCATCGCCACGGCCCCAGTGAGGTCCGCTCCAAGCCGGGCCTGCCAGGTCGCTCCCCGAAGGCACTGCACGCACTGGACTGAGTGCCCCCTTCCACAGTGTGACCTCCAGCGACTCACCACCTGGCGTCCCCACCTTCCCATCAGGAAAACGGAACCTTTCGTAGCTCCCTGTCCAGAGCTGGCTGCGTCACTGAGCCTCTGGTTTTGCTCATATTTTCCTTTCATTTTGAGCAAACCTCATCTTTTCTTTGCCTAGCTCTCTCCTTTTTCATCCCTCAATATTCATCTTACGATCACCTCCTCCAAGAAGCCTTCCTTCCCTTTCCAGACTAGGTTATTCATTCCCCTGCCATCCTGCATGACACCAAGTGCCCACTGCCAGCAGAGCGCATTATTGCACAGCAGGGCATAGCTGTGCCAGCGGGCACAGTGTGGCATGACTCCTATCCTTATATGTGTTTGTGCCCCCCCCCCCCAAAAAAAAGCCAGAAGCTCCTTGAGGTCAGGGCTGTGCTGTCCCCAGTGCTTAGCCCAGGGCTTGGGACAAGGTGGGAGTCGGCGGAAGTGTTGCCTCTGCCGGTGAAGTGACCTCGGTGGCGGGTGGCCGGCCGGTGGCGGCAGCAGGGCTCACTGCTCTGCAGCAGGAGCCGGTGAGCTGATGCGAGACCAGGCGGACCAGGCCCGGCCACCACCGCCGTAGCCCTCACCTGCACAGGCGCTCCCACAGCCGCGGGTCAATATCTGTCGCATAATTGGCTCTCCTTAGCCCACGGAGGAGCTTGCCGGGCTCATCCTCCTGCCAGTGGCCCCTGACAGCCGCCCACCCCAGGCGCACACTGTGGGGCTGCACCGCCTTTGGACACGGGGAAGCCTGGGGTAGGGACAGGGACAGGGCGAGCCTGTGGGAGCAGGGGAAGTGCGCCCGACAGAGGCAGGAGGGTGACCTCTAGTGGCCCTCGCCGGCCTTGCCGGATCCTGGAGGGGCATTTCAGCGGAAACCCGCACCGTAAATCCAGAGTCTACTCTCTAGGAAGAGCACCTACTAATAATATATGAGGATCTGGCAACCGCAACAGAGGACACGGCCACAGAACTGCAGAGCAAATGTTAAAATACCTCTTTGTCATTGGTGAAAATACCCACCTAGTGTAACAGCGAATAACATATTTTATAAGTGTTTTTAAAGTCTGTGAAATTTTCAATTCAAAAAGAAGTTCTAAGAAGCTCTGATGAACATTTCAGATAAATGTGAATACAGACAACAGGTACATCAGTGTGTATTTCTTAAAGACATATTTTTAAATGGCTCTTATCTTTTAAAAAAATCCTCCCCCAAAGAATCACTATTATTTTGCAGTAAGAGAATTCGAAAGAAGCGTCTATTAAAACCAGGGCCAGGGGAGAAGTATAAGGTACCAATCTTCAGGGAACTGAAGAGCGCAGACATTGGTCCTTGTCCGAAGCTGAGGCTCGCGGGAGCTGGAGGACAAGTAGACAACGGCCACACAACAGGGCTGCAGTCCCCTAGAAACCATGCCGATGAATCGTACACATCAGCAGGCACCCTCTCTAAACATAAACGTTTAACATGACATCGTGCCATCTCCCAGGGCCATTTGTTATATTAGAAATTCAGAGCTGATCACATCAGCCTTAGGCTCATTTTCTGATTTGTCTTCTGTTTTTGTTTTGTTTTGGGGGGTCGTGTGTGTGTGTGTCAGGAGGATGGCACTCGTTTTTAGGATGAGCAGGTAGAGTAGGAAGAAAGTTTAATTCCTTTTGTTAAAGAGAAGATCTACCAGATTACGTCTTTCCTGAATTAGCTCAGAAACAAAGTTCATAGCAATCTTGCATGGCAACATTGAATGTATATCAGTCTCTTTGGGGGTTTTCTGAGCTGAGTGCTTATAAACCCAGGGCCTCCGAAACATTCTCTTCACCACGCCCTCGAGACTCACCTTCAGTAACTAGCAGTGTGACCTGGGCCATGCTGCCCTGCCCCACGCTCAGACCAAGGTGAAATCCAGACCCACGGTAGGTAAAGCCCTGAGCAAGGTGCCATTAGCCTTGGGCTGCCATCGAGGAACAGCAGAGCCAGCTGATCTCCCTCTGGATTAGATCTCCCAGAGTCCACAGAATCAGCATAAAAAGCAATAAAGCAAGTCATGACCAAGAATAACAATCTGGAGTTTCAGGTTTACACAAGATGTGAGTTTCACGTATTCAACAAATCTTCCTTGCACCCGTCCATGTACCTGCAGGTCCTCTGCTAGCTGACTCTCATGATTGGATACAGGTATTGCATGCACAGTTCAAGAAAGGACTTAGCAGATTCATTTTTTTAAATATGTTTTTATTTCAGAGAGAAGAAGGGAGAGGGAGAGGGAGATAGAAACATCAATGATGAGAGTTATTGATCGGCTGCTTCTTGCACGCCCCTTACTGGGGATCGAACCTGCAACCCGGGCACGTGCCCTGACTGGGAATCAAACCGTGACCTCCTGGGTCATGGGTCGATGCTCAACCAATGAACCATGCAGGCCAGGCACAAATTCACTTTTTAAAACCACTTTCCGGGCACAGCTTAGTGGGCTCCTACCTCTTTGACATATTAACTTCCTTTAGCTCACAAGATGGAAAGATGGCTAGAAGTCTTATAAAAGACAGCCAGGATGCCCGGCTGGACGTGGCTCAGCGGTTGAGCGTCGACCTAGGATCCAGGCGATCGGGGTTCGATTCCCGGTCAGGGCACATGCCCGGGTTGCGGGCTCGATCAATGATTCTCATCATTGATGTTTCTCTCTCTCTCCCTCTCCTTTCCTCTCTCTGAAATCAATAAAGATATATTTAAAAAAGAAACAAATAAATAAATGTTGATTGGCAAAAAAAAAAAGTCAGCCAAGATATGGAACCCATGGATCTGTCACAAGTTTACAGTCAACTTCCTATAAAAGCACCTGTGACGTTGGTGTCCCCTCTCCAAAGACAAAGGCCTAACAGGGACACCACATTCACAAAGCAAATGTGGGCAGAGCCAAAATTGAAGGCACTGAGCCACATGGCCCACGGAAGCTTGGGGAGATCCCAACCCTGCCCAAGGGGGTCAGGAGAAGGAGTACAGACAGTGAAGGCAGGCACAGGAGGATCCGAACAAAGGCACAACGGGGATGCTAAGGAACGAACATCCAGAGCAGGGGACAGGGAGAGCTCTGCAAGGAAACTGGCCTCGGGATGGCTGCAAAGGGGACAGGGCTGCTGTGCTCTGCCCTCTCCGTGTGGGACAATGTCACTTTCTAGGGTGGTGGCCCTGAAAGAGTGGGTAGAATTTTCTTGGAAATCAGAAGAGATAAAGATCCCAGGCAGGAGGAGTTGCACAAGAAAAGGCGTAGAGTGATGGGGGAAAGTGCTTTGCAAAGCCTTTACAATCCCCTGCTGAGGCGGCTATAACCACCTTCAGTTTACAGAGGGACCCAAGGCACAAAGCAAACGTGGGCAGAGCCAAAATTCAAATGCAGGTCTATCTGGTTCCAAGCCTGGGGACTGCTCCAGGAATGACCGCCAAACTGAGAGGGCGGGGTGAGGGGACTTCAGATGTCCAGGTGGGTGAGGCCCTGGGGCTTTGACAAGCGGCCCCACAATTCCCAGAGAACAGATCTGGGGTAATGGTTGGGGTGGGGTGTGTAGTGGGGCTTATCTTAAAGCTGCATTTCCGTAGCACTGATGCCCCGTGACTGTAACTTAGGTTGCATGCTTGTCTGGGCAGTTCCGTCAACTGCTTTGAATGCTGGTGAAATCATTTGTACTTACTTCTGTAGACAGCGGGCAGGGGCACGATCTGGGCGGTGCCTCAAGCCAGCTGCTACGGTGGGGGTGCACACAGTGGACTGAAACAGGGAGAAACCTGAGTGGGACGACCACCGTGACCACCACCGCCACTGAAGACTGGTTATCCCCAAAGCGTGTGAGGTTAGGAAAAAAAAGAATTGGAGGGAAGGAGGAGAGTTCAGGGTAAAAATTAAAAAGAACGTACCCTTTGGAGGGTCCTGGGGAGGAGCCAGCAAACATTACTAAAAACCACAAGGCAGAGAGCATGGGAAGGCCAGTGCCACACACAGCTAAGGTGGGGAGTTGAAGGCAGGGAGCAAAGTGTGTGGCAGGAGGCTCAGCGGGTGGGGCCTGAGAAACGCACCGTCTTCAGATCGGAGCTTGGAGAATTGCGCCCCTGCCAGACATCCTAAGATAGCAGCTCCAGCTCTCATTTCACTTTGCCTCTTGGTCCTGGTCCTTAAAGGAGAGCCACCACTCTGTAAAGAAACTCTCATTAAGTAATTCCTCAAGGCTATGTAATTTTACATTTGAACAATTCAGTTTGGCAAAACTTAAGATCTTACAATAAGCCAGACATGCTCTAAGACCCAGAGACAGAGGGGGATCGTGGCCCATGCTCGCAGGGCCTGCAGCCGCTCCCAGGGGGCAAAGAGCACACAGGGAGCTGGAGGAAGTGCTGGGGGCTGATGCGTAGGGCAAGGAAAGCCACGAAGAAGAGACGTGAGTGGGAAGCCCAGGTCAGGGTGGTATTCTGTAGCTGCAGGGCATTTAGGGTGAGCAATAATTAGCTGTAGAAAAGCATTTCTAAAAGGTTTAGAAAAGCATTTTATTATTTGTGTATTATTCTTCAATAAACCTGAACTTTAAAAAAAAAAAAAAAAGTGGGGAAGAATGAAGCCAATAAAGAAATGAGAGCCAGAACAGAGGTAAAAGGAGAGCCAGGAGGAGGTAAGCAGGAAACCTCAGCAAATGCTGTGAAGACGGGAAGGCCGCGGATTTTGCAGCAGGAAGCCGCTGGGCACTGCGGCAGCCAGCCAGCAGGACCGGGCGACTGCGGTGGGACTGGCGCGTGCTCCTGGGCCAGGAGGCTCCCTGCCCAGGGTCTGAGGTAAGTGATGTTTCAACCTTTAAAGACAAAAAGAAAAAGAAAAAAGGATATTTTCCTACACCTACACAACTCAAGCATCTCTGCAGGAAAAAAACAACAACCTATACACATATCGAAACTCATGCGTCCCTAAGGAAGAGCATGAGTTGCACAGCACGGGCTGGTGAGCGAGTCCACCAGGGAAGCAAGAAGCGCTGCCAGCTGCCTGCGCCCCCAAGGAAGCTGCCCTCCTCCTGCCCTCCGCCCGGAGGCTCCGCCGCCAGCCCCCCAGCACCTGCACACTGCCCGGGCCAGCCGAGGGGCCGGGGGCGGGGGACCAGGGGCCGGGCCCTAACCCCTCCCGGCAGGCGGACGTGGCCTTGAGCTCTGCTTCAGTTGCGCTGGAATGAAGAAGCCCCTGGGCCAAGACATCCTCCTGCCGGCATTCTCACTAAAACCAGCACGCAGCTAAGAATGTAAGTCACACCGAGTCTGCCTACTCTTACCACGGATTTCATATAATGATCCACATTTGTTTTCACCGGGTAAATCAGATTTTAGAAAAGCTTTTCCAGTTGTAACCACTGAAAACATACAAGGATGTTAGTTTATCCTTTTGATTCCTGTACTGCACTCGCCTTGAGAAAGTTTAATTACTAGAAATAATTACGTTTGCTTTAAAATATAAAGTTGATAGAAGCTAACTTTCCTAAGGATTTTGGAACCTGAAAACCACTCAGACACCTGGCTCTTCTTCAGTGCCTCCTGATCTTTCCATCAGAGGTTAGAGGCAAGAAGGGATTTTTACAGAGAGCAACTTCCCCTCGGGGCAGTTGGGGCTTCAGGCCTGCTCAGGGCCAGCCCAAGGCCCGCACCAAACCTCACAGCCGGGGCCGGGGAGACTCCTCAGCTCTGCCAGGCTTCTGAGCTCCTCAGACACAACCAGCGCCCTGCTCTGCTTTACGAATCCCACGGGTGGCAGTAAATCATCTCTGCATTGCCTCCGGCAGTGCCGGGGGTGCAACTGAGAGCATCTTGCGGGGCGACGCAGGCGGAGTGAGTAGGAACAAGTCGTTAGCCACAGTGTCCCGATGCGCTCCAGCACTTACTGAGCAAAGCCAGGAGTGGGGCTGTTAGCAGAGGGGTAGCTTTCTTCATAGAGAAGACTAGCCACAAACCCCGGGCCCCAGATTAGTTTTCAACTTTTTACTACATCCTTTCCAAAAGCCCTCAGAAACTTAGGTAGTGAACACATAAAAAGGAGTCAGGTGGTCTATATAACAATATGCATTTTTAAAACAGCATTGCGGGGAGCAAGGCATATGATCGGCTCCACTGGCAAACAGGGCTTTCCTAAGCCTGATGACAAAAAAACCTTGTAAAATCACTAACAGCACAGGGAAGCTAACCCAGATTGCTTGACCACACTAAACCTAGAACATCCAAAGTCAAACACATTTCAAAAAAGAAAAAATAAACAAGAAATTACTACTTCACATAGCAAGTAATAGACCCGTCACCCAAGAGATAAAAGACAAAAAATATTTCATGGAATCAAACCAGGCTCAGGGAAAACCCATCACACCCTCACTTTATTTATTTTTATTTTTTTAATGTGTTAATTGATTTTAGAGAGAGAGGAAGGGAGAGGGAGGAAGATCGCTGTGAGTGAGAAACCAACCAGTTGCCTCCCACACACACCCTGACCACGAATCAAACCCGCAACCTTTTGGTGCACGGATGATGCTCGACCAGCCGAGCCACACCAGCCAGGGCAACACCCTCAATTTAAAATTGATGGAAGACAACTGTGCAGGCCCAGGTCTGCCCCCAATGGTGAGGCCCACACTCCTGCAGAACAGGGTTCCCACAGGCCCCCAAGGTCAAGACGTCCCATCTATAAGGTCAAATCTATGCTTTTGCTCTACCCTTTATTTAACATTGATCTGCAAGAAAAAGGAAATATTAAGTATTTGTGGAAAAGAAGCCAGGTCAAAATGGAAGGCTGCACTGGAAATTAGTCTATCCTGCCTCCTGAAGCCTCCTTTTCAATCCCAGCGAAGAAAAACTCGAAGGCCCAGGGGATGGGTGCAGGCCGCTGGTCAAGGCATGAGCGTGACAGGTTTATAAAAGCTGAGGCCCAGAAGGGAATTGGTGAATGAAAAGGAAAGAAGGGGGTGCAGAGAGGTGGGGTGATTTGCCTAGTGGGGTCTCCAAATCGGCCGGCTGAACAGCAGGAGCATGGAGAGGTCTGTCTAGGAAACAGTTCCTACTCCTGCAGGGAACACACGTCGGTCACCAGAGCTCCTCTCCTTAAAGAAACACTGTCCGGGAGAACCAAGGAGGCCCCCTGGCAGCTGGCCCCAGTACATCTTCCCTGGTTTGGGCACTAGGGGTCCCCAGCCCCATACCTGGTTTTCCACATTCACCCCAGTCCGGCTGCTACTTCACAGGCCCCACTTGTGTACACGCAGCTCCTGGCGAGCTTTCTATACCCATGAGTGTACGGCTGGACGACAAGGTCACTGGATGTTTGAGGAAAATTGCACCTTAAAAAAAATAAAGAACAGGATAAGGGAAAAACTGAATAAAAATTAAACAAAGATAACTCTGGGAATTGAACTTTACAAAGATCTAAAATATGCAGGGAGTCAAGATATTAAATCCATAAGGCCAAGAACAGTTGCTATGAAAAAGGAACAATTAGAGACAAAGCAAGATTTTGTTCACACGCACACACTCCCATACACACTCACACTCAGACACTCACACACCTGTCACATACACACACTCACACACAGAGTTAGAAAATAAAGTTGGTTCCACTAGTGTACACTTCAGGAGGGAAGGGATTTCTTGGTCACTGCTGCATCTGGAGAACCTACAGCGGAGCCTGACAAATCACAGGTGATGGGAACGACAGGAGACGGGTGGGGGGGGGGGGAACCGGAGAGAAAATAAGGATGGAAAACACAGGAAAGACGAGGCAGCATGACTCTAGTTCTGGAAAGAAAGAGCCGCAAACAGAATCAATCAGAAATTTCAGCAACACATTTCTAGCCCCGGGTCTCCCCTGGAAGAGCCTGCTGAGCGCCAGGCGGGTGAAGGCGAAGAAGCCGCGTTAGGCCCGGCGCCGTGTTTCTGACGCCGGATAAGGAGAGTGTCCTCCATCAGTGGGGGGGGGGGGGGCACACAGAGCGCCCATCACACAGACGGCAATCAGAACAGGAGTCATCTTGGCAGCAACAATAGATGCTGAAGACAATGAAGCAAAGCCTCCCAAGAGCTGAGGGAAATTATTTTGAACCCAGAATTCTATGCCAAGCCAAGCCAGTAATTAAATAAAAGGCAGAAGTGACGATACTGTCACAGATACCAAGAGACTCCGCAGGCCACCACGAGTGCACTTTCTGAAGACGTGCTCCAGCGAGAGGGCAAAAGCCAGGAGATGCGACTCGGGAAGCTGGAGGTGACCCAGAGCCCAGCGCAAACCAAGCCGGCGCAGCGGCTGTGCGGGAGGCCTGAAAGCAGCAGCGGGCCCCGAGGAGGAAGTCTCCAGAAGCACCGACGCAGACCCCAAGCAGCAGGGAGAAAAGGCATCGGGGAGCAGAGCACGTCAGGATGCTCTCAACAAGAAAACGGCAACCGAACTTAAGAAAGCTACGAGAAAGGGGGCGCCCTGCATAGGAAACGGCGTAAAGACGGAGCAGGCTAAGTGTGGTATGGCTCAGCACCCGGCCCAGGGCCCACCGGCCCCCACGCGGGAAGGCTCCCTGCGGCGAGGCCAGGCCTGTGCAGGGACAGGCGGGCACCAACCCGGGGCGGCTTGGTCACCAGTCACCTTCACATACGTCATCACATCAGATCGTGCTCGCTGGAACGCAACCTTTAGAATTAATTTATTTTATTAAAATATATTTTTATTGATTTCAGAGTGAGGAAAGGAGAGGGAGAGACAGAAACATCAATGATGAGAGAGTCACTGATCGAGCCCGCAACCCGGGCATGTGCCCTGACCGGGAATCGAACCCCGATCGCCTGGATCCCAGGTCGACGCTCAACCGCTGAGCCACGCCCAACTGAGCTAGAATTAATTTAGAAAGAGCAGAAAAGCTTGAATTATGGCCAAGAGGATGGAATACTAATGTCATCTACCTGGATAATGTAAAAGTCAAAGGTATGACAAGAAGGAAGAGCTGCCAGGGCTGGAGGTGAGAGCAGGAGACGGCAGCAGGGGGGTTATTTCTCCCCTTGCAGAGCGGAGAGCCCGAGATGCTGTCAGGAGGTGATCGAGAAAGAAACAGAAGTTTAAATATATAGTTTACAAAGGCTAGCAGTCACCAGGAGAGGAATTAAAAACAGTGCTATTACTGTCGGAAACGGCGATGGGAGTGAGGGGAACAGCGAGCAACTCCTCACCGCCTGCAGCAGGTCGTCGCTGGGAATGGCTGCGACGGAAAAGCAAGAAACTGTGGCGCAAGGAGAGTATTTAGAAACACGGCACCCACCGAACGCTGGGGATGGAAATGGTGCAACAGGACTTAGGGAGAACCGCGGGGCAGGGACGAGCAAGGCTGACGGGCTTCCTTTATGCGCTCCTCCAGGCCGTTAGAGCTTGAAAGCACAGGCACCTGCAATTTTGACTACATAATTTAAATAAATAATTTAAATAAATAAATAATTTACATAAATGTCAAAGTCAAGCTGACTACTATTCACTAACCGTATATATTAGTTCCTGTCCACTGTTAATGTTTTTCCACTGCTAAGCTTCTATGGCATTTTATTGTAATTTGTAGACCAACAGAGGTGAACGTTGTATTTCAGTTGTCATTTAATTTAAATTTATATATCATAATTCACCTAATCTAAAACACACAATTCTCTCACATTTTTACGTCACTGAAACCAGGATGGGCTCCCTTACTTGGCAGGCTTTCCTTTGCGGCACGGACATTCGAATGACGTCAGACAATCAGTGCCGTCTTAGATGTGATGAAACAGGATGCCTGCAGGATATTGTCTCGGGGTGCTTCCCCTCCACCACTTTATGAAATCAGAGACCGTCCCACCTTCTTATTACTCTGCCTTCCCGCCTTACACTCCGGCCATATGCGGGTCTCTGCGGTCTTTTCCTGGACACCGCAGGCCCCGACCAGCTGCGCTCTGGCGGGGAAGCTCCCGCACCCACTGGGCCGGCTCCTCCGTGGCTGGCTCCTCAGGTCATGAGGTCTCAGCTTAAATGTCATCTCCTTGGAAAAGTCTGTTCACCACCAAACTGAAAGCAGCTCTACTGCCCAGAAACAGTTCCTATCATATTACCCAGTTTTATTTTCATCAAAGCACTTACGCTGCTATTTTCACTTTCGTCTCCTTCCTCATGCAAGTCCCGGGAGAGCAGAGATCTTGCCTGTCTCCGTGAGCACCACATCCCAGCACCTGGAGCAGAGCCTGACACCACGCAGGTGCTCACCTATTTCTAGGACAAGTACGTCAGAAAAATACCACTGGGCTATGGACACAATAGCTAATCATTTAGTGAGTAGCTATGCTTCAAATTCACAAACAGCACTGTCTCCTTTTTCTATGAGAAAGAATCTCATGTATAAATTATTTTGTTAGGAAGATCCACTTCTTATGGTCATTCAGGTAAATATAATTTTAGACATATACTAATAGCATATGCCAATTATGGAATAATTTCCACAGCATGAAACAATACCTACCATCTTTAATTTATTTGTACATATTCAAATCTACCTACTCGTGACAGGAAATGATCAAACAGGCGGCACTAGGATGGAAAGAACTAGGTTGTTTCAAGAGTGTGATTGTCTGCAACTTTTTAAATTTTAAGGAGAATAGTCATCTCTCCCAAAGGAACTAAGTTAAAATCACTGTTTGTCATCATATGATCTCGCTTATATGTGGAATCTAAAAAACTCAATAAACTGATGAACAGAAATGATTCAATGACATGGAAGCATGGATCAGACTGACGAATATCAGAGGGAGGGAGGAGGGCAGGTGGGTAGGTGGGGAGAGAGTAACCAAAGAATTTATATGCACATATGCACAACCCAAGGACACAGACAGTGGTGGGGAGAGGGACTGGGGAGGGGCGTGGGGTGGGGTGGAACGGGTCACTGGGGTGAAAAGGGGGCATCTGTAATATTTTGAACAAAAATTTTAAAAAAATTTTTAAATAAGTAAAATCAATGTTTGTACTTACAATTTTATTTCCCACAGTCTAGTTCAAAGCTTACTAGAGTTTGTCTGATGCTGCTGAACATCACAGAATAATGAATGACTTACCGTCAATTTCTTTAATACCTGCATGTCACATATACAACAAAAGGGTAAAATAAGAAGGCCGAAGTCCCAAAAAAGTATTTGTCTGCTTTTTTTTATTCAAAAATTCATGATTCTTTGGAGGTTATACAAGATTGTTTTCCAGTCAGATCATAATTTCCACAATTTCTATAGTAACCATGAGTTCAAAGGTTCCTGCTCTCCCCACCCCAATTCACTTTTGGCACCTATGTGTGAAATGTCCCTTCTGAAAAATGGGGGAAAATGTGAATACTAGGCTTTTATCACAGTACTCCTTCCCTGCTGGAAAATTTTCTGCTTGCTGAATTTAGAATAGATTCAAGAAAGATTAAGAACGTCTCACCAATAAAAATATTTTCCTAGGTATATGGCTGTCTCAGAAAAAAAAAATGCTATTAGATACAGCAGCCAGTTCTCAGAGGTAAAGGAGCAATGGCTTATCCTTCCCAACGCGTTCCAACTTCAAATTCAGAATTACTCAGCAACTCTGGGAGGGGCAGCAGGATCTGGCGCAGGCTCTGGCCGCATGAGCTTACAATGCAATTTTAACTCGTCGCATTCTTCAGAACTCACGCACACTTGCAGGAGAGGTTCTCCTGTCCTCTCAGAGAGCGGCTATGGGGAGGACAGCGTGCTGACGACCAGGGGACGTGGGCCTAACCACAGGGCTGGCAATCAGGAGAGGGTTTAGCTGAAGAATTGTTTTTAATCTGATGAGAAAAGTGTATCATTTATAAAGTCCACCACTCTTGAGTCTTCACTCAGCCCTTTGAAAAGAAGCTCCTACCCCAAGCCCAGGATGCCACAGGAGGAAAACGGCCAACACGGGCAGACGATCGCTGGCCAATACTTACATGCGAAGACTGCAACTTCCATTTCTCATGTGAGAAGGATTTATGGGCCTGGTGTTGACCTCTTTGGCCCAACTCAAATTTATTTTTTAGCTATGCTTCAAATCCACTGGGTACTGCCAAGAAATGTACCCCCCAAATCTGAGTTTTTCAGCCTCATTAGAGTTTAATGGATTTTTCTGAGTACTACTGTTAAGTTGACAAGGGTTGAGGGAGTCTTACGTGGGCCCACCCTTCTCCCAAAACCTAATAAAACAAAGACATTTTTATTTCAAAACAAAGGCACTAATGTGAAATTGGGGGGAAAATAAGATGCTATGACAGTCCTCTTTCACTTGAATTACCATTGGACTATTTCCTACCATTGGACTATTTCCTACCTCATATGTGGTTAAACTTCTGGAAGGGAGGGGGGAGAAATGAAGGAAGAAGGGAACTCCAAAACCTCCTGACAGAGTGGCCGGTCCACTGCAAGGTCAAGGGCTTATTTCTTATTCCAGCCACTGATTCACCAGTATTTTCCCCCATTTGCAGAAGTCTGCGTGAATGAGGCTGGGGTGAGCAGGGAGCACACCAAGAGGCAGCCTACAGTCTCCTCCAAGGGCCCGCCCATGTCCTCGGTGGCAACTGGCTTCATCCACCGTCGCGGCATTCACAGTAAGCAGCATCTCTCCTTAAAACTTTTCTTGTTCTTGCTGCTTTTCTTGCCGTTCCTGTCCTTGTTTTCTGACATCTTCTTTGCTCTGATTTCTCTCATTAGGTCAAAGAACACCTGGGGGGAGGAGGGAGGCGTGAAAAGAACAGGGAGGAAAATGCCATTTAATGATTTTAGGAAGCAATTAGACTAAGCATAAAGGCACACTAGTTCTTATAAACCACATGCCATCAGAAACAAATGTCTAGAGCAAATCAGAATAATTAACACTGAAACATATTCTAATTCATCAGAGAAAATCTCAGCTCATTTCATACAACTGTTCGACCTGAGGACAGAAGCGTCACACTGTTACCCCCACTCAACAGCTTACTTCAGGATGGTAAAGACTTTTCCTCTGGTAAGTATGACAAAGGGTAAGAGCGCAGAACAGACCTACTAAGGTTGTGACGTTAGAGACACTGAGAGTGACAACAGTAATCAGACTTCCTAGCACTGCCAACCACCAGAAAAGGAAAATGACATTTAATCCTTATAAGTGACACCGTTGTAATTAGCTAGTTATTAACAACAGGAAAGAAGCAAAGGGAAGGGCAGGCGTCACAGGCATGTCATCAAGGCAGCTTGACAAGGAAGCTGCAACTTTGCACTCCCCAGGGAACCACTGGCCCATTCCCTGCTAATCACTGAGGGAAGGGGTCCAACAAAGGGAAGATAGATGCATGCTCAGTGAAGTTGGGGTGACACAGGGAAGGTATTTGCCTGTCAGTCAAACCTAGGAACAGAGATCATTGGCTAGAGAAGGTGGGGCCACTGCAAACTCACAAAAATTTGGGAATACATAATCCCAAGACAAGGGAGCTCTCTCTTGTGTGGCGCTCTTGGCTCTTGGTGCTTTTGGCTCCCTGGTTCCTTGGGCTTTTCTCCTGCCCATGTTCCCTCCACAGCCATGTGGCCCTGCAAACCCCACATGCAATGGGCTGGTGGGACTGCAGAGGGGAACACAAACTAAGCTGGCTGGATGCTGGATCGGACTGTGCCCCAACATGGAGCAAAAATTCTGGGCAACAGCTTTGATCCTAGCTCTGCCGAAACCATGGCTACACTTCTATGGCAGGACGAAGGAAAATGGGGCCTTGGAAACTCAGGGGTTTAATTCCAAAAAAATAAAGCTTTCTACAATATTTCATCCTCCCGAGCGAGTCTCAGAAAATTCTTTTACTTGGGATATCACAAGGACCCCACGCCCACCAGCAACAGGTGGAGATGAGGAGAGCTCCCCACCAATAGCATAAGGACCACATACAGGCAGGAACATCATGCATGACAGTGTCCCCGGCAGAATTCAACAGCAGACTCGGGAACGTGGCTGGGGGGCGGGGTGGGGGTGGTGTGAGTCATGAACAAATGAAGGCTCCTGCGCTATGAAACTGGGAAAGGGAGGGAGAGACGTCCAGGCAGGCTACCCCTCCCCCTGCATATCCCACCCCAGTTCTGAGGAACAACCCCTCCTCTGTTCCTTTCAATGTCAGCGGAAAGGAACTTTATCAAGAACTGACTTGTTCTTTGAATGCCAGTGTGTTATTGAGATATGGATTACCATTTGTCACAATAGTTTGGGTTTTGCCCTCTGCTACCAGCAATTGTGCCAAAGTACTGACTATGCCCAAGAAGACAAAATATGCCCCCAAAAAGAAACAGTTGCGATTTCTCCTGAGAATGACAGAGACAGTGTGGGGGACAGCGTGTAGGCTTCTATCTTTGGCCGTGCACATAAAACCACAAGCTGCTTTTACCTCCGCAGGCAGACCTCCTCTGCATTCTGTGTGTGGGGCCGCATGAGCCTTTACTGCCGGCTCGGGCAGAGAAAAGGGCTCCCCCAAACTGGAGCCGGCTGGCGCCAGCGCCCCTTTTCTCCAGCCTAGCAGGAAAGCACCCCACCCATACAGCAACAGCGAAGAGCTTCAAACATTACAGGTTTTCCTTTCTTTTCTAACAAAAGGTGGAGGAGGGGAATGGAGTGTGTCCAACTTAAAATGATGACAAAACTGTTCATCGGCTGATCTTATCACAACCCCCTTTCCTGTAAATTGTTTACCGATGAATACAATGCTGCCAGTCAGACGCTCCTGCTCCTTCTTGTCTGGCAGGTCAAGCTGGTCCAAGGGAGGAAGGGGAGATGACGAGCCCTGAGCAACAGCCCCTGCCCCCCCATCCCACCCAAAGAATGCACATCAGCAGTTCTGTGCTGAGAAGGCGTCAGATTTTTTAGAAATAAGGTTTATGTCTGATTTCCTGTGTGTTTTGTTTTCTAGAGCCAGGAAACAGTTTTATAGAAAAAAAGAGATTTGGAATAGTACATGAATCAACATAAGATTGGGACAATAATAAAAAGAAAAAAGTGGCTGAACCGTGAGCCTACTTCAGACCACACTGAAGAGCCGTAGCTGTAGGTGCTGCCAAAGTGCCTCCACAGTGAACTGCCTCCGACTGCCAGCTCGCTCTAAGCCCGACCTTCCTCCAGGCCTTCCAGCCGAAGTGAAGCTTGGTCACGGATCTCTCCCTCTTCAGGCAGAAAGCAAAGGAGAATTTTACCTCCATAAGAAAGAGAAATGTAGGAAGCGAAAAGGGGGTTCAGATGCTGATGCCACATAAGGTATCACAGAGCAAACACATGCACTGCTTGGCCGCCAGAGTGAACCCGGTTTATACTTTAAAAGAGCATGAGCCAGAGTAGAGCTGACGAATGCAGCGGAGGCACAGGGGGAGCCTCACCTTTCAGGCTGTCTACTTCAGGTCTGGAACAACCACTCTGAACCTACGCGTTTTTTAAAGGCCTAACAACAGCAAGCACTGGCAGGTGGATTTTCACACTGTCACTCTGCCCATCATTATCAAGATCATCTTTTCATTAGCGGCAGAGATTGAAAGAGAAAGTAAGCTGGAGCTTGGTAGGAAGAGAAAAGAATTCCTGGAGAGCTGACTCCCGAGGGCAAATACTTTTGAGAGGCTCAGTTATAAAGACAGAACCCCTTGGCTCACCTGTGGGCGACAAGGTGAAAGAATAAATCTAACCAGTAACTCAACAGAGCAAAATCCCGACACACTGGATTTCTCTGGGGAACCCCTGAACCACCCCAGCCAGCCCTGAGCCTGAAGGGCAGCAAGCCCTGCGATGAGCGCCTGGGGAAGCTCCAGAAAGTCCTCGCTGAAGGCCCTGGTCAGGTTCTACAATTCAAAGCAAACTGAAGAAGCCAATGTTACCGCAGGCTAACTGATACAAACAAGAGCTAAGTTCCTACGGCCTCTCAAACCAAACAACGTTGAATGAAACGTTGAGTGAAATGACGTTATTTGAGGACCTGTGGTACTTATGTTCACCCTCCCAGCACAGTGTTCACAAACCAATGGCCTCACCACACATATTTCCAAGTGCTGAGCGACACCAAGCACACTCTAACATGGCTCAAGGCAGTGAAAGTACTCGGAGCTGTTTTAAACCCAGGGTCAAACCCTCCCAGTGCTTCTCATTATAACGACAGAGACATCTGGAAAAATCCCGTTTCCATAAATGGTTCCCTTAAAGCCAAACAGATGAGACATCTGGGTTCTGCTGTTTCTCAAGTCTGTTTCCGAGAAACTGGCAGAGTGCGCCCACCTTGTCCACGTTGGCCCGGGTCTTGGCCGAGGTCTCCACGTACTGCACGCCCCACTCCTCTGCCTTGCTCCGCGCCTCCTCCACCGGCACCTGCCTCCGCTCCTCCAGGTCCGACTTGTTTCCCACCACAAGCAATGGAATTTTATCTTCTTCAGCCTTAACACGGAGGATCTGTTCCCTAAGGCGTTACATCAAAAAGGAAGCGTCTAAAATGAAATGCTTTCCAAAGGCAGAAGAAACTGCGTACTTGCAGCATGTGCCAAGGACGCATTCCCTAGAGCCTGCCACAAACCAGATGAGGGTGTTCAGTCTGGCTCTCAGACGCCTGGAGTGCCCGCTACAGATGCAGAGTGCCAGGCCCACGGTTCCCTGCACAAGCAAATGTCCACACGGGAGCCCAGGACTCTGCATTTCAAAAGGGTCCCCAACGTATGCTCAGGTAAAAAAGGAAAAAAATATACAGAGACCTCTAGGATAAAATCAAGCTGAAAGAAGTATCTTCATACATAAATGCTTAATAATTCCCCTGGCACAGGTCGTATGATTTCTTTGTGAGAATAAAAGCTATGAAATTCAGTGTTTTCCATATGGAACATAGCAGTCAATTAGTAGATCATGAAATCAGTTTAGTGGGTCACAAGCAGTAATTTTTCCCCTCAGTGAAAAAGAACAGAAAAGGAGCATCGGAGGGTGCCCCTAGCAGTGCAGTGAGCATGGCTCTGTGAAACCCCCGTGTGTCGCATCTGAGCGTGTGCACCTCCTTCCCCACCCCACCCCCAGTTCCATTTAGACACAGTGAAGGTTACAGCCACAGAACGGAGATAGTTTGTTAGGCAGAAATTGTATTTAATGTGCATTATTTTTCCACACAAAGTGAAAAAAAAAGAAAATACTCCAAGACCTATGAAAAAGTACTTCAAAAACATCTTCTCTAAAAGAATTGTTACCTAACGACATTAAATTTACCTCCACTGAAAATAATCAGCTATCTAAAGTTATTCATCAAAACCACATATTTAAAAAATTAAATATTCTGCCTGCACTGTGCTGATCTAGGGGAACACATCTACTTCTACATTCCAGTGCATCCCAAGAGGCCCATCAAAAATGCATTTCACAGCAATTTGCATTGTTTTGTGTATGATATAGGTAACATTTCATACTAAAAATATTTAAATTTTTTTCCATACAGTCAACTGAAGTGCCAAGTATCAAATATTTTAGGAAAAATGAAAAAAAAGGAAAGTAAGTTAGATGCTTGAAAACTGCTATCCCCTACATTTCAACAGGGTCAAGGAGCGTGCTACATTTAGAAGCTATGTGATCAATATAAACTATGAACAATAAAAAGGGGTAGTTTTCAGGCTCATTAGTCTTGCACAAGCAAATAAAATTACCTCATTAATAAACATATTGATCCAAAAATGGGAGTACCATGTACTGGTCTCTTGCAGCAAAACCTATTTCTCTATTTTATAGAATATGTCCAGGGAATATTTCAAGAGAGATTAACATTCTGTTTTATGTTGGGGTCTACAAGGTAGAAGATAAATACAGAAATGCTATGGTTTAAAACTGCCAACAGGCATAAAGTAAAGGGACTGAGTATAACCACAAGGGTTCAGATAAGCTCCTGAGTCCAATGACATAAAGAATGTGGGACAGCCCTGAGACTTGTATCTAAATGTCAGAGTTCAAGTCAGGAAAACTACCTCTCCTTCCTTTTTATTTTGGGGGTCATCTGTTCTTTTTCTTTGAAGGATCCCTCATCTCAAAATAACCACCAAAACCCTTCTCCCAAGATAAGAAGAGACTCCTCCAACTGAGAAAAAATGAATATTATGAGTGTGCGTGAGTGTGGGGCGGGGATGGGGGGGATTAGGAGAGACAGGACAAGAGTGGGGAGGGCGGCACCGTCTATTCTCTGCAGATAACTCCCACTGCCCATTTCCTTTCGTGGTGACTCATCAAGCAATAGAAAATCAAAAGGCTCCGAAAGGGAAGAAAATAAGGCAGTGTGTGCCTCTGTCCTGTGTTACCACAAGGAGGCAGAAAAGCAGGGTTCTGCAGCTGCAAACAGTTATGCACCCACGGGCTACGTCCACATGCAGAAGCCTCAGGGAATGTCAGAGAAGTCTAAGAAGTAACAGGACTTCTCATAAGGAGCCCCGGCCATTTGACTGACCAACGCCGCACACGCACTATAGCTGCAGAAGGCTGAGACTCGGCCCGTGAGGCCGTGCAGCCACCAGGCCTCCCCGTCACTCTCCCCTCTCTCAGCTGCCCCTAAGGCCCCGGCTCCCTGATGCTGCCTTCCGAATCCTCGTGGGATATGCAGAGTCTTCATTTGCACCTTAATTTCTCACCAAACTTGCTAAAGAATATAAAAAAATTACTGTGCTTGTTTTTCTTTTTTAGTTCCCTGTCAAGACTCTAGATCTGGTTCTTAAAGGAAAGAGCCATTGAGACAGATGTTTATAGGGAGGACAGATGAAAAACAACAATTGTGTAAGAAAAATGGGAAGGTATGGGATAAAGATACCCTCCACTGGGCTTCCTGCAAAAATCATGCCTAATGGCTCACTATTTCCTTATAACAAAATAAACTTAAGGTATCTTCACCACATTTCCAAATGAATTACAGCAGCGAATATTCCACCCTGTCTGGAAGGACCACATGACCACACTGAGAAAAGGGCTGGAGATACAACAATAAAGGGTGGCCACGGTTCCTACGCTTATGGGACTTACTGTCTAAAGCATCATTTCATTTCATCAACTAACAAGTCTATCTTTGGATAAAGAAACAGAATCTCCAAAGCAAAGTAAACTTGCCCAGGGGCGCAAAACTGGTGAGTGGCAGGGACTCAAGCCCAGGTCTGCCCGATTCTAAAGCCAGCTCCTTCTACTCAACTGTGCTAAGTCCTTCCAGCAGCAGCAAGTGGTGACTCTGACCCCTTCGCTCTGGGGACCATGTTTCATAAGCCTCAACACAAATCAGACTTGTTACTTTTCTAGCAAAATTATAAAAAGGTTATATTAACTCTTAGCAAGCACTGCCTCTCAGGATTTTTACGAACAAAAAGGATTTATATGAACAAATGGCAGGTTCTTGATGGTATGGAATGGTTTGTCCCTCTGAGGGGGGACAAACAGATTCTGAAGATAACTGATATTTAGAAATTATTATAAAACAGGGAAGTCCAAAGAGATTGTAACAAATAGTGAACTATAATGTGCCAACATTCAGAGTCCCAGAAAATTCTTTAGATAGATTCTTCTAATTACAAGCTCAACCCCCTACTACTATCCCTTCTAAGTCCGCGACCCGAAAGGAAGGCCGAAAGCCTCCTGGAGGCCGGAGGCCATCTCAGACTCACCTGAACTCGGCCGTGGCCGTGAACGACTCGTGCTCTGTGATGGAGAAGACCAGGAGGAAGCCCTCGCCGCTCCTGAAGTAGTTGTCACGGATGGCTGCGTAGTCCTCCTGCCCCGCCGTGTCCAGAATATCGATCTGCGCCTCTTCTCCATCCAGAACCACCTTCTTTCTGTAGCTGTCGGCTTTGGTAGGCTCGTAGTCTTCTACAAACTGAGCGAATAAACATCGTCAATAATTAACAAAGTTTTAAGGGAAATAAAATCTGCCAAAAAATAAATGTCAATATATGAGCAAATAAGCAACTGAGGATTACTGAGGGCCTATACTGATCACACTATGTGTAAGGCACTATAAATAAAAATAATCTCCTTTATACACGTCTGCTCTATATTGCTCAGTTCTACCATTTTTTATTGTTTTTAAACAAGAGCAGATGTTCCCATTTTATAGATGAAAGAACTGAGCACAGAGCAGAACACCAGGCAGTATTATTGTCAGTATAAAGTTATAATACAAACACTGGCAAAGGTGAGAAGCAGGAGCTCCTATTCATAACCAAGAGAAGTATAAAACTCATCTGAAAAGTAATCTGACAAGAGGTACCAAGAACTTTAAATAGCTATACAACATGATAAACTCCAAATGTGTCAAAGGTTAAATGTAAAAAATAAAATAAAATCCTCGAGTACTAGAAGAAAACATGGTGAAATCCCTTTATTACCTTTAAGTAGAGGAGGCCTTTTTAATAACTATGACTCAAATTCCAGAAGCCAGGTAAAAAAAAATTTTGATAAACTATGCAAAAAAACCCCCAAAAGTCTGTTTGGCGTAACACACTATAAACAAAGACAAATGACAAACAAGGAAAATGTGTTTGAAGCCATATCACAAGGAGCTATATACAAACAGTCCCCACAAAAAGAGAGGAGGGGGAAAGATCAACAATCCAATGGAAAATGAGGCAACCAACAATTCACAGAAAAATAAATACATGTGATGCTAAACCTACGAAAAGATGTTCATCCTCGCTAGTAAAGAAAACAAAAAGTGTAACTACACTGAGAGGCCATTGTCCCCCTACCAGCAACAGGCTCTGGGAAAAGGCACTCTGAAGCACTGCCAGTGGAAGGGGGACAGTCCGGTCCTGATGAACGTGAACACGGCAGCATCTAACACAAGCAGAGAAGCACTTACCCTCTACCCCACCATCCTGCTTCTAGGAACCAATCTACACACAAGAACACACACTTGGCACTGTGTGCAACAGCAAAGGTTAAAAACCACCCAAATGCCCAGCAATAGGACCCACATCATGGAATACTATGCAGCTATAAAAACGGGGAAGACAACTTTGTATTGATATATAAAGATATTGAGAATATCTTTTGCACAAGGAAAGTAGGGAGAATAAAATATAAGGTGTATGTGTGTGCCAAACAAATTTTAAAGCTGTTAAACAGAAAAACTGAAACTAAATGAACCTAAATGAATAATAAATGGGTAATGCAGCCACAGAGAGAAAGAATTCAAGGGCCTTTAGAACAGAATGTTTTAAAAGAATGCATCCCACTAAGAGACTTAGGACAAAAGTGTCAAAGAAATGATAAAGAAAGTTCCCTCAGTGCTTCCAATACTTAGTAATAATGATATTAATATTTCAAAACTATTTTCTTTATATTGTATTTCACATTGAATAAGTGTCTAAATGATGCTAGAATTCAAAGTATTCAGAAAAAGTAAATTAATGATAGCAATGTACTATTAAAATTGAACTGGAGCTGGTATAAGTGGATACCCACATACAAAATAATTAATCTGGACCCCCTACTTCACATAACATACAAAACTTAACTCAAAATGGATCAAAGAGCTGATGTAAAAGTTAAAACTATAAACTCTTAGAAAACATAGGTGTAAATCTTTACAACCAATGCATTCTTAGATATGACACCAAAAGCATAAGCAACAAAAGAAAAAATAAATTGGACTTCATCAAAATTTAAAACTTTCATGCTTTAAAGGATGCCATTAAGGAAGTGAAAAGACAACCAAGAGATAGAAGAAAATATTTGTAAATCATATATCTAAAAAGGGACTTATATCCAGACTCTATGCAGAACTCTTAAAACTCAAACAATGAAAAGACAACGCAATCAGAAACAGGCAAATACCCGACTAGACATTTCTCCAAATAAGATTCCCAAATGGCCAAGAAGCACATGAAAAGGTGCTCAACATCATTAATCACTAGGGAAATGCAAATCAAAGCCACCGTGAGATACATTTCACGACCACGAGGGTGCTACAATCAGAAAGACGACAATAGCCGCGCTGGCGGGAGCGCGGAGAAACGGGAGCCCCATTCACTGCAGTGCGAAAACGAAGGCGCGGCTGCTGCGGGAAAGCTTCGCAGCCCCGGGAAGCTACACAGGTACCAAGTGACCCCGCCAGTGTCGCGCCTAGACATACCCGAGAGCGCTTAAGACGTGTAAACAGAGGCTGGTACACACGTGCACATGGCAACATTATCATATGGCCAAAAAGCATCAATGTCCATCAGCTGATGAATGGATAAACAAAACATGGCATATCCAGAATAATAAAAAGTATTCAGTCATAAAAAGGAACGAAGGACTGATTCATGCTACAACATGGGTGAACCTTGACGAACTATGGTAAGCAGAAGTGAAAGAAGCCAGACACAAGTCACATATTGTATGATCACATTCATATGAAACGTCCAGAACAGGCAAATCCATGAAACCGGAAAGTGGTGCGAGGGACTGCGGCGGGGGGAGCCGTGATGAGGGGTGACTGCTCCATGCAGGGGTTTGGGCGGAGCGAGCGAAAATGTATGCATCTGTGTGATACACTAAAAATCAGTGAACTGTACACTTCAAGTGGATTTTATCTTAATAAAACTCTAACTTAAATTGTTAAAGATTTAAAAATTGAATTGACAATATCAACACGAACTTACGGGCCCTTTGAAGAAAACTCTTGAAAACAGCCTTGCATTACCAGTTAGGAGCTACTAGTTCAAATGATTTTAAATCTAAAAATAAAAATACTGAAAGATTTTTAGTATTAGATTCTCTTCTATTACCCTAATAATTACCTCAAAATGGAGAAAATCTGCCTATGCTTCACAACACTGTCCTTCTTTGAACTCCTTCCAAAAGACAAATACATGCCCCCCCCCCCCCCCCCCGTGCAGTCTCCGACACCACCTCAGGCATAAAGCGCCTCAAGTGTATATTTCTGAGCTTTCAAGGTTAACACCAACAAGAGGTCCACTGACTCCTGACACTAGGAGTCAGAATGCCCCGATATGACTGCATACCTCTGTGCCAGGGAAAATGTGCCTATTATTAGAACATTAGATCACAACCGTGATGTTTACATTTTCCACAGAAATAGGAAGTCCCCAAAGCCGTGGTATCTGTGAAGGTGAATCATACCGATGGCCATGCAGGGCTGTGTGTGACTCAGTTTCAGACGCCCAAGACACACAAGTCCAAGACAAACTTCACACACACCCCTTTGTACTGAGCCACGTCTAAGCTGGCTTTGCTAGCCCCTGAAAGTCTGAAGTGTCCCCATCACTAGCCTCACCTCACCAGAAACGGCAAATAGCTTAAAAAGTCTTCAAGCATGTTAGGCCAAGGACAAAAAGGTTAAAAACCTCCCTCCAATTTTTCTCAAAGTCAGAACTTAGATAAAAATAAAGAATTCCGGAACTGTGGCTCCTTCCACAAGCCAATGTTCATGGCAATTCCACCATGTAAGCTAACATTTCTTTTAAACTAAGGGTAAAGCACTGGACCTGGAACAAAGAGTCTGAATGGCCCATGAGACTTTAGGCCACTGGCATCCCCAAGGAAAGGACTGTTTCTTTTTCTTTTTTTAATCCTCACCTGAGAACATCTTCTCCATCAATTTCTAGAGAGAGTGGAAGGGAAGGAGGGGGGAGAAAGAGAGAGAGAGACAAACATCGATGTGAGAGGCACATCCATTGGTTGCCTCCCAAACTCGCCCTGACCAGGGCGGGGAACCTGCAACTAAGGTACGTGCCTTTGAACGGGAATCGAACCCGTGACCTTCAGTCTGCGGGCAAACGCTTTAACCACTGAGTAAACTGGGTAGGGCAAGACTGTTTCCTTTTCTATGACATCAGGTTTGATCAGCTGATTTCTCAGGCAAGAGTTACCACACCGGGCCATACGTCAGAACTGCCAGAGGGCTTTCTAAAACGAAAGATTCCTAGTTCTCAACTCCAGAAATGTTATTCAGAAGATATCCCCCAGGAGATTCTATGATCAGCTAGATTGGGGAATCACTGCTAAGGTCTCTTCAAGCTCCAAAATTATGATTCTGGAACTACACTGTCCAATACAGTAGCCCCAGGTATGAGGCAGTACAGAGAACACTTGCATCACTGCAGAAGGTCCTGCCAGACGACACTGTTGTAGAAACCAGTTAAAGACTTCCCGAAACACACACCACTTCATCCCCACTCCTCCCTTGCTCTGACTTCATTTACTGACTCTTTAATAACTGCTGCCTTCCAGTCCTCCAACATGTCAGCCAGTGAGAAAAATAGCCTAAGATCAAGCATAGCTGTCCTTTGTTTCTGTGAAGAAGCTAAAGAAAACACTGTGGATTCTTCTGCATGCCACACACACACACACACACACACACATCATAAAAATGAACAACGCAGAGCAGACTCCTGGTCCCCCAGGGTGCAGCGGTGTAGAGCAGAAGGATTCTGTCCCCAGAGAGGATCCTGTTCCTCTAGCCCAGGGCTTCTCCACAGCAGCACCACGGACACTCTGGACGGGATAGTTGTCTCCTGCGCGCTGGAGGGTGTTAAGAGCATCCCTGGCCTCTCTACCCACTACATGCTGGTAGTACCTGGCCCCCCAGGTGTGACAACCAAAAATATATGACATCGCCAATTATTTCTTCTTCAGGGGGACAAAATCCCCTTCCCTCACCTCAGGAACAAACTATGCCTCTACTCTTATCTCCTCCATCTCAGTTCCTCTCCTCGCCCTCTCTTCTTCCCCAGTCTCTGTTACAAAAGAAGAATAGGAAATTTTTCCTAAGCAAATCAGGTTAATAAGCAAAAACACTCAGACTTCAATACCTGCATCCCTTCTTTTATGCAAAAATGTGTGGGTAAATTAAGCAGATTCTGCTACATATAAGATAAAGAGAAACAAACATCAAACAAAAGTTTCTCATGATAAGATATAGCAGAGTATGATCCAGGAGAGATGGAGGTTTGGGTCTGAAGTTTATTCATCTTGGGGCCACTCTTTAAGAAAATACAAAATTACACATATAATATTGGATAGACAAGTGGAAATCTAGAAGGAGAAATAAAATCCATTATAGCCCTGGATGGGTGTGCACCAAAAGGTTGCTGGTTGGATTCCAAGTAAGGGCACATGCCCCGGTGCAGCAGATCAATGTCTTGTTCTCACATCAATGTTTCTCTCTCTCTCTCCCTCTCCTTTCCTCTCTCTCTCTAAAACTTAATAAAAAGTCTTTTTCTAAAAACCCATTATAAAAAATTTAGAATGGACAAATACAGCCCCCCCTCAGGTGGCCCTCAGTGAGTTTGCCTTTGTGTGATGCCCTCCCCTTGCATTCAGATAAACCTGTGACTGGCTCCTCACCAACAGAATATGGCAACGGGCATGGATGAGATCACCCCATGATTACATTTCCTTATGCAAGAGTCTGTCTTAGCTAAGCAGACAGACTTTGCTCCTGGTCTTGCAGAAGCAGCAGCCACGGTATGAACGCCTGCGGAGAGCGCTGGGTAGCGGGGACCTCCAGGAGGTGAGCACTGGGGAGGCTGGAAGAGGACCCGAGCCTCAGCAGAGCTCACAGCCACAGCCGACACCAAGACTGCAGCCTCATGAGGCCCTGAGCAGGGCACCCCACTGAGCTGTGCCACAGTCCTGACCCTGGAAACTACAGGTAACAAATCTGTCATTTGAAGCCACTAAATTTGTAGTGATTTGTTATACAACAATAGAAAACTAATACAAATATCACTTAATCACACTACAGCAAAATAACACTTATTCATTAACTGCCAGGCATACCTCCAGAACACCTTCCCACATTTTTTTGGTTGCTGTATATTCTTTAATTATCTTATTATATGCCAATGATTTTGAAATATTTCCTATAAAGAATAAAAAATAATTTAGTCTTTCCTATAGCTTGGCTGATCCAAATTTCTTTTTTATTGATAGTTTAGAAAGGTTTTTTCAGCTTCACAGCTACTTGACATTACTAGTAATGAAACTTCCAGGACTCCCATAAAATCTAGAACACCTCTACTGAGCCTCCTGTAAGCCAGGGAAGAACTTTCCAGGCCAGTTTCTAGCTCTAGGTTTCAACCCTGTTCCCGGTCCACGGCCCACCCAGTACCAGGCGCCACAGGACACACCCGGAGCCGCACACACCCGGAGCCGCACACACCCGGAGCCGCACACACCTGGAGCCACACACACCCAGAGCAGGACACACCCGGAGCAGGACACACCCGGAGCCGCACTCGAGGGTGAGCCAGCACACACCCGGAGCCGCACACACCCGGAGCCGCACACACCCGGAGCAGCACACACCCGGAGCAGGACACACCCGGAGCCGCACATACCCGGAGCGGCACACACCCGGAGCGGCACACACCCGGAGCCGCACACACCCGGAGCCGCACACACCCGGAGCCGCACACACCCGGAGCAGCACACACCCGGAGGAGGACACACCCGGAGCCACACACACCCGGAGCCGCACACACCCGGAGCAGCACACACCCAGAGGAGGACACACCCGGAGCCACACACACCCGGAGCAGCACACACCCGGAGCCGCACACACCCGGAGCAGCACACACCCGGAGGAGGACACACCCGGAGCCGCACACACCCGGAGCAGCACACACCCGGAGCCGCACACACCCGGAGCAGCACACACCCGGAGGAGGACACACCCGGAGCCACACACACCCGGAGCAGCACACACCCGGAGCAGCACACACCCGGAGGAGGACACACCCGGAGCCACACACACCCGGAGCAGCACACACCCGGAGCCGCACACACCCGGAGCAGCACACACCCGGAGCAGCACACACCCGGAGGAGGACACACCCGGAGCCACACACACCCGGAGCAGCACACACCCGGAGCCACACACACCCGGAGCAGCACACACCCGGAGCAGCACACACCTGGAGGAGGACACACCCGGAGCCACACACACCCGGAGCAGCACACACCCGGAGCAGCACACACCCGGAGCAGCACACACCCGGAGGAGGACACACCCGGAGCCACACACACCCGGAGCAGCACACACCCGGAGCCGCACACACCCGGAGCAGCACACACCCGGAGGAGGACACACCCGGAGCCACACACACCCGGAGCAGCACACACCCGGAGCCACACACACCCGGAGCAGCACACACCCGGAGCAGCACACACCCGGAGGAGGACACACCCGGAGCCACACACACCCGGAGCAGCACACACCCGGAGGAGGACACACCCGGAGCCACACACACCCGGAGCCGCACACACCCGGAGCCGCACACACCCGGAGGAGGACACACCCGGAGCAGCACACACCCGGAGCAGCACACACCCGGAGCCGCACACACCCGGAGCCGCACACACCCGGAGCAGCACACACCCGGAGGAGGACACACCCGGAGCCGCACACACCCGGAGCAGCACACACCCGGAGGAGGACACACCCGGAGCCACACACACCCGGAGCCGCACACACCCGGAGCCGCACTCACGGGTGAGCCAGCACGGCGGGCGGGGCGTTCCTGGAAGGCGGACCTACTGGGTGGCTGGTGACAGCCACAGGCAGAGCGCCTCCGAACCACACGAATACACACCACCCATCCCCAGTGAAAGGCGTCCTTAATGCGACTGTCCTCGGCAGATCCCAAGAACGCCAGGGTCACCGCAGCCCCGCCCCGCCGAGGCGCTGGCGACCGCAGCCCAGCGAGCGGCGGTTCTCAGCTCCCTTCCACCCGCACAGCGCCGCGGGAAACGGACGCCCGTGGCAGTCCCGAGGGCTGAGCTCTAATCCCAACACTCCGCCGGTGGCATCGGCAGCGGCCACCAAGCGGGGGAGCTTGCGCCACAGGAACCAAGGCTGTGTAGCCACACTGGGCCCAGCACCAGCTACACTGCCCACGCCAAGTGATGGAAATCTGGGCAAGGATGGTGCGAGCTTCACCTCGCTGCGGGGAGAGCCTGGTGTCTCACCTGAGAACAAGTTAAGTCAGGACAACTTAGCTGTCCCCACAGCAGCTCCCCAAACCGGCACAGCTAAGTTTCGGCCGCGCGAAGGGCCCTCCCTCCTCTCCTGCTCCGGGGGAAGCGCTCGCAGCGTGGCTGCAGGTACCGCACGGCGCCCCCGCGGCGCTGCCCGCCGGTTGCCCGCCAAACGCCAGGTCGGGGTCCCTCGCTGGTCGGGCCCCCGACGAAGCCGCGGGAAAGCGCCTCCCCGCGCCGCCGCGGTCCTCCCGCACCGGGGCCCACCGGGAGCGCGCGGAGCGTGGGCAGGGGCGCCGGCGGGCGAGGCCCAAGGCGCGGGCTCCAAGGCGCGGGCTTACCTCGTCGTACATGAACTGCAGCGTCAGCGCCGACTTGCCAACCCCGCCGCTGCCAACCATGATCACCTTGTGGAGGGCCAAGGAGCTCTGGCTCTTACTCTTGTTCGCAGCCATGCTGCCGGTTTGCTGAGGCTGCCACACGCGACAGGAGACCCGTGGAAGAGCTGCCAATGACAATGAGAAGGAAACGCTGAGGGCTTTGGTTTCCACCCCGCCGACGCCCCGCGCCCCGGAGGCGCCGAGGCCAGACACGCAGGGCGCGGCCGCAGCGCCAGCGCGAGCTGGGCACGGCTGTGGGACGGCGGGCGCGACCTGCACTGACGGCCCGCGCGGCCTCAGCACTGCCCGCCCAGGTGGAGCGGCCGAGCCCCGTCGTTCCGCCCGAGCCACCTGGAGCCACAGGGAGCGCGGGGCCGGGGCGCTCTACCCGCCTCCACCTGCCGCCCCCCCCCACGTCCCCCGGCCCCCCGGCCCCGACTCCACTGGCCGCGCTGACCAGGGGAGGGGCGGGTACCCTGCAGAGCAGGGCCCTTCACGACGGGGAACTGAGTCATTTACTCAAGTGTATTTCAAGTGATGAACTATAATGAGTTAAACTTTTCTAAAAATAACAACCTCGTGGGTGAAAACCAGTTCAGTCTGGCCAGCCGAGATAAACTGAGGCAGCACCCCGGAACTGCGGGGAGGTAAGGTATTCCCCATGCTCCATCGAACGCATACGGCCTGGAACTTACTCTAACCCAAGTGCTGATTTTTATTTTAACAATTTGTATAGGAAAATCTTTCTATTTCACATATACCACAGGGCCAGGAAAAGGGACACTGGCCCAAGACTGGCTCTGCCACTTGAGCTGTGTGACCTACACCTAGTTACTCGATTTCTCCAAGCCAGTTTTCCTGCCGGCAAAAATGAGTAAACCACAGCCCACCCGGCAGGACTCTTCTGAGTGTTAAAATGAGATAACACATGTGAAAGACCAAGCACAGTGCCTAGCACACAGTAGGAACTTAATAAAGGTTGGTTTCCTTCCATCTAATTTTAAGAGGATTTTTTCTAATTACAACATATGAGCCCTTATTTCCATTACTTCTGACAAAGTAACTGAAAATACCCTCCCTAGAAAAGTACACAGAACAAGCACACAACACACACCATTAGGTAACATAAAAAACACTGTTCTAAATCAGCGGTTCCCATCCTGGCTGCACAGTGAATCACTGGGAGCTCTAACAGCACCCTGGGGCCAGAGGCTCTGATGGGACCCGTCTGGGACGCAGCCTGGGACGCGGTCTGGGCCAGTATGAGTGGAGGTCCCGCCTACTTTCCTCCCCCTTTCACTGGGCTACGCGTTTATTTGCCTACACTTGGCCTTTGTTCCACTCCCCTTTTCTAATTATGTGCTTTTTAATAAGTGTTCTAAGCAATTAACTAGATAATTAAGCACCTTTGAGCTGTGACTAAAATAGAATAAATGGGAGGAGGCACAGGCTTCCCCACAAGGTTTTGGTTTAGGAGGTGAAACTGCTTCTGGCCTGATTCCTGGTCCACAGCTGTCCCCACAGAGCTGAGGCTGGTGGAGGGGGGAACCTCCAGACAGGCGAGCCGTCACACATTTCTCTGAAGCAACCTCGCTGCTATGAATTAGTACAGCTGTATGAAAATGAAGAAAAATGTCCTGGGTTAGGGGGCTTTTATAAACACCTGTAATTCTGAGCTATTATTTCAAAAAACAAAATTTTTCTAGAACCATAATAAATGAACTGAAAACTATTCAACAAATTCACAGATATTTGCCAAAATGTGCTGAAAGCTCAAAAACTGAAATAACCATGGTGGCTGTTTCCAATCCACATAATTGCTTCAGTCCACCTGACACGACAAGGGGAAGGCAAGAGAAAGGTAGGGAAAGGCTAGGGAAGGCAGGAGAAAGGCAGGGAAAGGCAGGGAAAGGCAGGAGAAAGGCAGGGAAAGGCAGGGAAAGGCAGGGAAAGGCAGGAGAAAGGCACGGAAAGGCAGGGAAAGGCAGGAGAAAGGCACGAGTGCCTGCCCAGTGCCTGCCCTGAGCCAGTCCCTGGAACCTGGACATGCTGCCTCCACACTCCTGTTATTGGAGATAATAAACTCTGATTTGTTTAAACTACTGTTAGTCTATTTATTGTTCTTGTTTTCGTTTTTACTTGTACTGAAAGCATTCCAGAAACACTCTTTGCTTTCAAAAAACTCAAAGTCGAGTGGTTCTGGCAGATGAATAAGTGAATATGTGCAGGATTATAAATCCCACAGAGAAGTATGCAAGGGGTGCTCTGGGGACACAGGAGAAATGTCTAAATGAGACTGGAGGTCAGGGAAATCTTAAGGGAGCAACATAAGGACTGAGATTTGACTAGAGAGGGGAGGAGAAAAACCAGGAAGAAAAACACTTAAAGCTCAGAAGTCCATGCGATGATTTGCTTATTATAGATGTGCCTGGCCAACATATGTGTTCTTGAAAATAACACAAGTATCCTTTTCCCCAACATGTCATTGTGAAAAGTTTCAAACTTTAAAAAAAGTTGGAGGAACTGCACAGTGAGTGCATGTACCCACCCCCTGGGTGCTACAATTCACACTGTGCTCCACTGCCTCTCACGCCCAGTCAGCCGGTATCCCTCTACTCACCCATCAATCGTCTAGTTTCTGCCGCATCTCATGAAGTCACAGACATCAGCACACTTCACCCTAACTTCAGCATATACATCATTTTTTACAAAGCAATTCTAATCCCCACATTGCCTTCGCTAACAATTTCAGAACTCCCTCCAGGGGTTTGCAAACCTCCTGATCTCTTCAATGAACTATCTGGGTTCTTAGCCAGTCCCCGAAAGCCATGACACAGACCTAGGCCCTTAAGACCAAGTCCTGACGTGGCTCCTACAGAGTCAGAGAAGTCTTCCACTGGGTCCTCGAGAAACACACCAACAAACACCCTTTAACACGTCTCTACTCACCAACAGAGAAGCTCCGCAGCTTGATTTATTTTTGTCCCCCAAACACTTAAGTGCTACTTTGTGCAAAGCTGGGGATCTGTGCCCTTAGAAAACTCAATCTCCCAAGGAAAGACACTTTAATACAATTTCTCACGAGCAGCAATAAAGGTAGCACAGGGCAGAATGTAAAACATCCTGCACTCTGGGGAAAGAGAAGCAGGACAGGCCTGAGCATTAACCAGAGTTCACGCAGCAGCTGGGGTGAGAGGGCGCTTCCCAGCATCACGCACACAAAGCAACAAAGGCATGAAGCACCTCGGCGGGTCCTGGCACCAGAGTACTGAAGCATATGGGGTGGTGGGGAATGACTGTGTGATCAATCTCAAAACATAGGACAGATTCATCTACAAAGGGGCCTCAAGTGATGTCTTAAGAAACGTACCCTAGAGAAACTGAGGGGCCACTGCAAGGGGGGTCCTCTAGCCCGACTTAACCTGTAAGGCACTGGGGCGATAAGAATAAACATGTACCCTTCTGTACAGAAAAGTGAGACACTCAAAACCACGAAAGCTTTATTTAGGTGGCTTGGCAGGGAGGCAAGAGAGTTGCGAAATGCTTTTTATGTAATGTTCTATGATATATTAATAGAAGATAAGGCTCTCTGCCATTTAGTGTTAATTCAAATACCAGAACACATATTCACTTGAGAAGTAAAATTCTGCAAGCAAATTGCAGCATATAAGCCACACAGGAGTGTCAGGAGGAGCAGTGGTCTCTAGTGGACCTTAGTCTCACAGGCCAAGACAATCAGTGTTAGCCTTTTGTCAAACTTCAGCCAGGAGAAAGTGAGTTGGTAGATAGAGTCCAAATGCCACCTTGTCTGTATCACAGGGTTGTCACAAAAATCAAATAAGAATCTGAAAATGAAGAGGAAACTTACCCTCCAGTTCCCGTCAGAAAATTCAAGTGTCCTGGTAACACGTGCAGAAGCACATGGGACTATCAAACACTACACATCTACAAAGAACTGCACTTAGCACTTCTCTCCAGATCGGGTGACTCAAAGGTAATCTGGGTATTACTAATAGGTCATAACTATACGCTGGACTCTCCCAAAACAGTATCCATGGTTTTAATCCTTTAAATAACAGTCAAAAAGGAAGACAATCCTACTCTGAGACTCCTGAAGCACCAAAATAATTAAAGACAGTAAAGAAAAAACCACTGAAAACTTAGGAACGCATGAATCCATACCTGTAATAAGTATTATATAGACAAGGGTGAAGGGAGGGCTCTTGCTTACAGTAGAACACCAAAGGCCCACTGATCAATGTAGAGGGTGCCTGAGCTGGGAAATCAACACTTTGCAACAGTTACAGTAAAGACTGGTTCAGGCAAGAAGCATTCATAGATGCTACACTATGCTAAGCGAAATAAGCCAGTCAGAGAAAGACAAGTATCACATGATCTCACTCATATGTGGACGCTAATGAACAAAATAAACTGATGCACAAAAAAGATCGAGACATTGAAGCACGGAACAGACTGACATATTTGGGGGGGAGGTTAACCAATGAACTTACATGCATATAAGCAAAGCCCATGGACAGACAATAGTGCGGGGAAGGCCTGGGAGGGGGTAGGAGGGGGGTGGAAGGGGTCAAGGGGAGAAAAAAGGGGGAGACATCTGTAATACTTTGAACAATAAAGATAAATTAAAAAGCAAAAAAACAGGCACTACATCTGAAGGGGAGAGTCAGAAGAGGAACAAGATAGATACCTGGTCTTACAAGTGTCTCCACAGATTCCTTATGAGCCAGACTCTGAATTTTAACAAGCAGCTAAGCATACTCACACCATTCTAAGTGTCAAGGCAAATCCCAATTATTCATACCACTTCCCGTTACAATCCAAATTAGGAACAATCTGATCTAAATAAGGGTAGTGAAGGACCCTCCCCCCAAAACTAGCACTCCCAAATACAAAGTAACACAGGAAGCAGGGATCATAGAGACTGCGGATGCTGAGTAATGAAAATGTAGAACCCAGTGACACTGTCTATCCGGCAGGCATCATTTTCATTCCTGTTGAAGATCAACATGGAGTCTCACTTCTTAGCATCTAACACATTATTAAACAGCAGTGACAAAATAAACTGAGGGACTGTATAAATGAGTGTGCCAGTGTCCGTAAGAATCTGTGAGTTGACAGCACCTCGCTTCCTGCATTAAATCCCTACATCACTTCACAAGCTTGTGATGATCTGTAAACAGTCTCACGGGCACACCTGGGGCTCCGAGAGGTAGTATGTATTCACGTGTCTCCAGGGCCTACAATTCTGACTTACCATGTATGAGAGACCTAGAAATGCCCAGAGAACGAATAAAGGAATGAATGAATGAATGATGAGGGAAGAGTTTAAGCAATAAAAATGAGGGCCTATACTAAACAATATTCCATAACATACTACACCGCATTTCTCATCAAAGTTCCATTAAGGAAATGTCTCCTGAGTGTTTTATCATGAATGCTAATTCCAGAAGGTAAGCCATTAAAGTAGAAGCCCTCCCAGAGGTTCTTTTTGTGGCTTAACAATAAATGCTGTTAGCTACAAAAATAATTTAAAAATACACACACATACACGTGCACGCACACACTCAGGAGCCAATTTGAAGAGATTGGTCAAAGATGGTCAATTAAAGATATATAAAGATAGTAACTGCAGTGGCTTGAAGTGCACCAAATTTGTCCACAATGATGCTAAAAAAGCACCTTACTGGTCACTTTTGGAGGTCTAGTGAACAACTCATTATTTTAAAAATTGGTAAATGAAGGGAAAGAATTAAAAATATATCTTGCTTCTCCTATACAAACTATGCCATAGGGTGACCAAATAATACATGGAGCAAGTTACCCTTTACAAAATATTCTAAGAAATCAAGGAATGGGAGAACTTGAGCTATTGCCATTTTGCAACTCCTCATGAATTAAGAAATCTAGGCACTAAGCATCAAGAGCTGCTAACGGGGGGGGGGGTGGGGGCGACATTATTAACATCTTGAAAAAGGCACAACCATCAATGATGTAGTCTTGCTCCCCACAAAGCTTTTAAGTCTGGTTCCCGAGATACAGGAGACAGAGGAATGTGCTGAACATGCCCCCAGAGACACACCATGAGCAGTACAGAAACTAGAGGAAGTTCTGCAAACAAGCCACCCAGTTTTTCCAATGATCACATCTCAAGAAAAGAGAGACAAAGAGGGGACGCTACAGATTATGAGACCTAAGAGGCATATCAACTGATTGAAACATATGGACCTTATTTGGACCCTAATTTGAACAAACAAACGCCTAAGAAAATTTGGGCAATGTGAACATGACTGGATTGGAAATATTAAGGAATTATTGTTTAAAATTTTTCAGATGACTTCATTTAACCTCATTACAAATGAAGCTAAGTGACATATGGGATTTGCTTCAAAGTCATCAAGGGGAAAAGAGTGGAGAGTTACATGAAATAAGATTAGCCATAAATTGATAATTGTTGAAGCTGGCTGATGGGTACAAGGTAACTTGTTATGCTATTCTTGTACTTTTATATGTTTGAAAATTTCCACAGTAAAAAAGTTATTTAAAAAATGAAAACAAAAATATAGGTGCTACTCTCCTGGCGATTCCAATTTAGGACCATAGAGACCTGGCACCTACATCCTTAGGCCGTCCAGACGACTGCAACTCACACCGGGACTGAACACCATCCCCTCAGACTTGAAGCTCTCTGAGAACAGATTCTGTACTTGTTAACCGCTGTTTCACCCCTTACCTACCACAGAGAACATACATTTTCTCAACTTAAATCTGTAAGAGTTAAAATAGTCGTCTGGGCAGAACCATGAATCTAACTGCAAAGAGAATTCTTTTTTTCTGATAAATATCAATTTTCAGTCTCACAGTTAAATTACGCTACCAACTTTTGTTTTTACAAGGGCCATGGTTCATTGCTTTGTTTAAAAAAAAAACTGATTCACATTTCAAAGTCTGATTCAAAATTATTTTGTCATCCTTACAGACCGTCCCTTTATTTTTCATTCAGACCCAAGTGAATGCTTTCCTCTTCATATCCACCTCCTCACTAGAGAGCCTTACTCAACATAGTCTTCTACTTATCTTATGTTCTTCAAATTCAAGTACAGTCATTTCTACCATAGTCACGCTACAGCTTTAAAGTCTTCAGAAACAGGGAGCCCTAAATAAATGAGAAAGAAGGTTGCTTTTTTTAAATTGTTTGCTTGGCCCTGGCCAGTGTGGCTCAGTCAGTAGGAACACTGTCCCATACACGGACGGTCCCAGGTTCAATTCCCTTTCAGGGCCCATGCCGAGGTTATAGGTTCGATCCCCAGCCCCGGTCGGGGAGCGGGTGGAAGGCAACCCATTGATGTTTCTCTCTCACATCAATGTTTCTCTCTCTATCCCTCCTTTCCCTCTCTCTAAAAATCAACAAAAATGTCCTTGGGTGAGGATTTTTTTTTTTGTTTGCCTTTAGAAAATGTAGAATTTTACCAAAAATAACACAAAATAATAAAGATTGAAAATGGTATGTTCACTTCAAGTAAAGAAGTAAATACAGAAAAAAAGTGATTCTGATTTGAAAAAATATTGGATTTTCACAATTTAGAACAGAATGGAAACTCTAGAAACCAGAAAACAGGTTTTAAAAAGTACTTTATTAAATTCTATCAAGACTTAAATTTTAATTTTTACCAAAGCAGGTTTGGAAGATTGTTAGTATACATTTGTAGCAACGCTTTGCAGTCCTAGCTTAAACCATCCATAGAAACGAGTAAGCCACCCTGCGTTGAAGTTCCGACTGAAATGCTTGTTATTTCGGAAATACACACTCACGGACTTACCACTTTCATTTCCTAAGCACGGTTACCAATCTTCACATTGAGAAAAAACGTACAAATTGCTCATCTTCCCTTAACAAAACCTAGAAATTAAATTCAGGTCAATTTTTTAAAGATTTGCTTAATCACCCAAATCTCCCATTTTATGAGAAGAGGTAAGCATCCGTGGCAAGATTCCGCATCTTCAGATGGAGTGTTGCCAAACCATCCCTCCACGGCCCGTCAAAGGACCCGAATGGACTTTCAGCTATTTTTTTTTAATCCTCACCTGAGGGTATTTTTCCCATTGCTTTTCAGAGAGTGGAAAGGAGGGTGCTTTTCAGAGAGTGGGAGGGAGGGAGGGATGGAGGGACGGAGGGAGAGAGACATCAATTAGTTGCCCCCTGCATGTGCCCCGACCAGGGTCGGAGATCAAGCCTGCAACCGAGGTCCATGCCCCTGGCCAGAATCGAACCTGGGACGCTTCAGTCCGTGGGCCGACGCTCTAACCACTGAGCCAAACCAGCCAGGGCTTATGCTATTTTTATTTTTTGCCATAAATCACTCAGGCTTCTCTGAAGTCCTCCCAACTCTCTTCCAAAATAAAAAAGCAAAGGCCTGCTCAAAGTAATAGCACATTAAGAACAGTAACAAGCCCTGGCCCCTTTGGCTTTCCGCAGTTAGCATTCACAAACTTCACGCCTTCTCCTAGAGGTTCACCTTACGCATCACTTCTTCCTAGAGGCCTTCCTGGACTTCGGCACCTCAGTAAGGCCCCCTGTCCAGACCCTCCAGTTCAGCCCCTTTGCTTCCTCACTGCAGATCACCTGCAATTCCTATCTTTTTCTGCTTTCCACTTACTTCCTCCACTACAATTAAACCTCCATGAGGGCAGGCACCAGGTCTACTGTTTTCCTTCTGTGGGAATGTTTCCCTTTATGATCGTATAAGTCAGGCTGCAACCTAAATAACATGAATTCTACCCAAACTATGGTAATCATAAAATCTAATATACAGTGTAAATTTAACACTTGCATTCATCCATATCTTATTTCCATTACTTATGGTCAAAAGCATAAAAAGTTTAAGCCACTATGTTCTTATTTCAAAAGCAAAGTTTGACAAGTGGATAACATTAATTTTTTTGTTGTTGTTAATCTTCACCCGAGGATATTTTTTCCACTGACTTTTAGAGAAAGTGGAAGGGAAGGAGGGAGGAGGAGAGAGAAAAATATCGATATGAGAGAGACACATCACTTGGTTGCTTCCTGCACATGCCCCGACCGAGGCTGGGATCGAACCTGCAACGCAGGTACAACACTCTAACCACTGAGCCACATCGGCCAGGGCTAATTTTTATTTTTTAAGCTTTGAAAATTTTTCACTATAAAATTTAAATGTCTTAAGATTGTTATTTATTTGAACTTATCATGAGGCTATCATTACTAGTTATGACACGGGCCCTTAAAACAGAGATCATCAGACCATCAAGTAAAGTAAGTTTATTAAATAAGTCTCAGAGTAAACAAAAACTGTAGCCCCAGTGGTTTGATATTTCAATACAATATGCAAAGTCCCTAGTTTTACCAGAGAAACTCTTTAAAAATTAGAGCAACCTAGTTTTTATAAAAATCTATCATTTCACCCACTGATTTAACTAAGGATTTCTAAGCATTTGTTATTCAATGGGCAGAAATTTTTCTGACTGATCACCTCTTATAAAGGAGCACAGACCCTCGCAATAAGAGCCGACCCTGAATGGGGCTCAGAGCCCCTTGGCTCCGGGCCCTATGGTCACCCAGAGAAGAAACCGTAACGGCTAGCTAACAATCTTTAACAGATACAAATTCGGTAGGGTTGCGGCTGGATCTGTTAAATCTTTCTATTAAATGAAGATGCTCTGCCTTGACTGCTCTATTGATAAATTTGTATATTTTTACTGCTTTTCACTAACTGGGGCATTCCAGTAGTGATGGTCCAGGCGAGATACACTGAAGTTATCAGGGTTCTCGGAGTTCCTCTTCCTGCACACTCAGCCTTTCCCACACACACGAACTTAAAGAAGGAGACTCGACTCCCCCCTTGTGCAGCTGCTCTTATCATCAGCATCAGGGACCAGAATATTCTTATACTCTCATGCATGCATGACTCAGTTTCCATGCCTAGAAAAATAAGGAAGTCGAATGAAATAATCTAGATTCCTTTCCCATTTTTTGTTTTCTTCTGAAATTAAATCTGCAAAACAACTTAAATTAGCAACGCTGTGTACCTAAGGACATTTGTTTTGGGTATTTCTGTTCCCTAAGGAACATTTCTTTATCTGTTCTCCCGCCAAAAGAAAAGAAAAAGAACAAATTAACAAACTCAACAAACAAAACCCAGAAAGCTCCTCGGTTGCTCATCTTAGAGCCTGCTCTGGCCTGTACCACTCCCTCTGCCAGGACTGCCCTTCCTCCCGATGAAGGCTCACCTGCGACTTCACGCAGCCTGACACTCCCCCGCCGTCCGAGCGTCCCCAGCTCAGCCGACTCCCGCAGGCTTCCGCACAGGGCGCCCTGCCCATCAGTACAGCCCCCGCCGCGCCGAGGTGAAGCGGGATTTCCTCCGGGTGCGGTCCGTCCCTCCCACCCACTGCAGCTGCCGGCTCATCCCTGTGTGCCCAGGGCGCCCAGTACTTCGGAGCTGCCCAATACGTGCTGGACAGAAAACCCGAGTTCTCCTTCTGGGCTGTGAGGCCTCAAGAAGACAAGCGTTAACTGATAAACTGAAAAGTTAATTCGCTTATATGATGACTTTCCTGAACTACAAAACAACAACAAATGGTGGGAGGTGATCTGCAAGCTCTGGTTTTTAAAAATGTATAGTTTTTCTGCAATGAAGTCCTCTCCCACCATGACATCCCCCCTCAATGGGTCTGGGGATTTCACTGGCCCTAGAAAGTTCTACCAATTTATACAAACTCCAGTTCCTTCCACCTGCAAAGGCAGCCTCGCGGGCATTAGCACTATTTCAACTCTCAATAGCTGAAGGTCGAATTAGGAACTAGCATATGTGTCCCTGTTCTGAATTATTTATCCAAATAAAATCCTGTTAGGGATGTACTACTATTTCTACTTCTGTATGTATAATGCATGCACCCAAACAGAACTTGTCTAACTGCACGGTCACTTAACTAATTAATGGCAGGGCTAGGACTGGAGCCCCAGCAGTCTGGTTCGGAGTCCACTCAGCCACGACACGAGGCTGCTCCATTAGTGGACAGCTGTGGGGTGGAGAAGGGCTTCAAACTTGGTGTGAAATACTGGAATTTCTATCAGTGACACAGAACTATGCATCAGGAAGCTCGTTAAAGAGAAAGAAATGCACAGGCAACTAGAGCACAAGTTTTAAAACAAAGACCTGGGAGGAAATGTGCAAAAAAAACAATTATATACCCCAAATATTGAAAACAGGAACTTGAGTAGATATTTGTACACCTGTGTTCACAGCAGATTGTTCACAACAGTGGAAAGGTGGAAGCAACCCGACTGTCCACTGATGACGAACAGAAAACAAAGTGTGGTCTAGCCACACGATGGGACATTATCCAGTCTAAAAGAAGGAAATTTTGACACATGCTACAACATGAATGAATGCTGAAGACATTATGCTACGTAAATTAAGCCAGACACAGAAGGACAAATGCCATATGATTACACCTGTATGAGGTACCTGAGATAGTCAAACCCACAGAGTTGGAAAGTAGAACAGTTGTTGCCAAGGGCTGGGGAGAGGGGAAGGTGGGGAGTTGGTGTTCAATGGGCAGAGTTTCAGGATGGGGTGATAAAAAATGTTTTGGAGATGGACAGTGACTATATAACAGTGGGAATGTACTTAATGCCACTGAACTGTACCTTATAAATGGTTAGAATGGTAAATTTTATGTTATGTTTGTGACAATTTTTTTTAAGTAGTTATACACCAACTATAGTGTGGGACAGGAGGAAAAACACTCGACTAGAAGTCTGGAGTCGGCCATTAGGACACTAATGACCTCCATTAAGCTACTTTTCTCAGCCTCAGTGTGATCTATAAAATATACAGCTATGTGTATCCTCAGGGCTACTATGAAGGTTACATAAGAAAACACCTATCCTAACACCTGGCTCTGAGTATGCACTTAGCTGTTTCTTGAATATCACTCTGATATTTTAGAAAGTCTTGAGAAAGAAACTGGAGCCAAAGCTGTGCTAAGGCAGGAGGAGGTGCCAGTCCTTAAAAGAAGGGACCAGGCACGGAGACTTCTTTGCCCTGACAGCTGAGGCAACCCCATCCGAGGGCCACACTAGGAAGAGGCCTGGCTTCTGGACTTCATTCAACCACTCACCCACTATACTGACTTGGCGAGTCACTTCACCCCACTGGGCCTGAGTTCTCCACCCGAGGAACAGGGACACTTGCCCTGCCCATCTCAGAGTCCTGGCGAGGAACAAATGGGAATGTACTGTTGAAGGACAAACAACTGAGTAAATGTGAAGATCTAACTGGCTTTATTAAGCATCCCATCACACAACCAGAAGGACCCATGGAGGGACTGTGCAAAATGAAGGCTTTTACAGGCAGAAAGAGGGTGGGCAAGAAAGTTAAAAGAGTGGATTATTTCTGGCCACGGTCACCTTCCTTTAGGGGTAAGAAGGGGGGCTTATCAGGCAGATGACCTCACTAGTGCTGACCAGGGAATTCCAGATTGACTGTCTAAAATTCCACTCCTGGGAGAGGCTGAGACTGCCGTTAGGTTGTGTTAGGTCTTGGTGGGGCCCAGCAAAAGTGACTCCACTTTGGGTCTGCTGTTTCTTTTTAATAGTACTAAAGGCTTCGAGAGCCCCAAGAGCATTTTCAATATGGAAATAAGAGTAGGAATATTATCATCATCAATAGAGGTCGTTCAGACCCTTCTTTCTTCTCTATCACCCCAAAAGGCAATGACACTCACCTTCAGAGGCACTGCTGATGGGCAATTCATGACCTGCCCTAAACCTCCCCAAGCAGGTCCTGACATTTCTCTAACAGAAACTGTCTTTCATTCGATTCTCTCCCCTGCTGTCAGTGTCTGAAGCCTTAGGGAACCAGCACCAGGAAACTGCCACCTACCCAGCCTCTTCTAAGAATGTTCCTCTACCTTCCGGCTTTCCCTGAGACTTGGGCGTGCCCTGGGGACACCAACTCTGAAGCAGATGCTGTTTTCCCTCTCATGCCATGTGCTGTAGGGCCAGGGGCACTGTCACTTCCAATTCAGTACTTCTCTCAGCCCAATAATGTTCTCCTTCCTTTTATAAAAGCCCGGGATCTTCAGGGCTCGGTTAACACCCGTTCCCCCACCTTGCTGCCGGAATCTGCAGGCCTCCTCCTCACTCCCCTCATTTATTGGTGGAATTTGTTTCTTGTTCGCAGGCTTCCTTTCTATCCAACTCCTGGCATCTTCCTCAGTGACTTCTATGTTCACATGGACAAGCTTGGCCTCTCGCAAGCTCCTGACCTTCTCTTCTCCAGAACTATTTTCCTGCTTTCTACCTACTCTGCTAGGGGCGGACCCTGAGCTTCATCACTGGGAGCTTCTGTCCCATAACCCTCCAGCCTCAGCCACCACCTGCAAGTCCACTCACTCAAATGCCCACCTACCACAATTCTCTGCCTTCACACTTGCAAGCAGTGGTCTCCAGCCCTTCCTGCACACCAGCTCCCTCTGAGCTATAGAGGGAGAGAAAATCATGCAGCCAGCCTTATGAAACTTCACATTGAATGCATTTATGGTCACAAGCCAGAATCCACTCAGCCCTTCCCAGAAATCTTACTGGGTCCTTCCTACACTCACGCTCCGGAAACAACCTTCCCTCATTTCTCCCAAACAGCAGCCTTTGCGCACAAACGCCCTCAGTGCTCCTCCACCAAACCTACAAACCTACCAGCATCCATACACATCTCCTCTGTGTCGCTGGCTACATGGAGAGCATGCTCCTACTCCTGGCAAAAGCCAGCCCCTCCTCACAGGCTTTGGACTCCAGCAGCCACCACCCCCAAGCCCAAGAAAGTCACCCCAGCCATTACCTCTCTTCCCACATCATTAGTCAGCCTTTACCCCTCCACAGGATCATCACCAATGGCACAAGACCCATTTTGTTTAGGCTCACCCTAAACACACACACGCGTTTTCTACCCCACACGTCCCTGCAGCAGGAGACAGTTTCTCCACTGCCCTGGTTATCTATGCCAAGCTTCCCGCACTTCACTGCAGATACAGATTACCTGAGGGTCTCGTTCAAATGCACATTGCTACTCAGCGGGCGAGGAGTGGAGCCCAGGGTTCCGCACTGCCCGCTGCTCCAGCTGCTGCTGGCCACAGATGCCCTCCAGCAGAAGGCCCTGCGTCTCCTTCCCTCACTGCTTCTAATCTGCTTCCTTCCCCAGCGTAATTTCATGGAAACTGGTCTTGTCAAAACACCAATAAATTCCACGTTGCGAAAGCCAATAAAAACGTTTCTTTCTCCTCTCCCATCCCCTCCCCCTCCCCCTTTTAAAAAATGAGCGTGTAGGACATGTGATAAAACTTTGCCTGGAAAGGGGAAGGCCCCTAGCAGGCCAATTCAAAGATCCCTGTGGGCATCTCCCTCCAGGGTCTGGCCTCCGCCTCCGCAGCGCCACGTGCCCCGGGCCGCGGTTCCTCTGGCCGCTCCTCCTCTGTACTGTCTGCCAGGTCTCCTCCATCACCTGACTTCTAACGTCAGTACTCCTCAGAGCTGAGTGCTACAGCCTCTCACCTCTACGCTCTCGCTCAGTGATCTCACCCATACCAGCAACTTTATATGCAGCTCCCAAACTTTTCAAATGCAGCCCGGGTCACTCTTCTGACCTCCAGATTCATGTCCCTCTGCCTAACTGCCACCTCAGCCCACATGGGTATCTGGCAAGAATCTCACCCTTACGATTCCCAAACCAGAACTCTTAATTCTTCCGCCCTTAAAATCTATACCTTCTCCACTAATCTCCATCTAGTAGTTACTAAAGTAACTAGTCATATACGGGGCATTACTAAAAGCCAAAAACCTGGGAGTCATCTTTGATTCCCTTTTCCTGTCCCCGAACTCAATTCATGACCAATTCTGAGGCAGGATAGAAAGAAGCTAGGAAAATTCCTTGGCAATAAATCGCAAGATCTTATCTTCCCTAACCGAGGACACTTAGGAGCAAATGGTTTACACATTCCAGTCCCTGTCCCTCTTGGGTGACATTCTTTGAAAGTGAAACTGACCAGAGAATGACCCTGACCTACTCTTTTGAATGCATCAGCATATTAAAGGACATACCTGGAAAGCTGATGAATATTCTATTGAGATCCTCCCTAAAATTCTAACCTTTAGAAAACAGATAAAAACTCTTAAAACAAAGGACCCAGTGCATGCTCTCCCTAGAACACACCTGTGCCTTTACCCACTTCTTTCCTCAGGCGCATATATTTGTTTTCTTTCTGCTATGCTCTAAGGGTTCCCACTAGACTTGCAACAGGGGAGCAGTGGGCAATGGCAACTTGTCCAGGGCTAACCCCCTGAACCTGCCTCCAAGGGCGCTCCTTCTGCCTCTGTAACTTGTTTCCTGAGTCCACAGAGCCCAGGTGGCTCATTCCTTCTGCCTCCGTGACTTGCTTTCTAAAGGGCCAAGGCACCTTGCCCAGGCTCAACTCTTTCTCACGTTTCCAAAGGGCCAGGCAGCTCCACAAAGACTCACTCCTGTTGCTATGATCTTGCCTCTTCTATCTTAAGCCCTTCCTTGTTTCACTGTCCCCAGCTTTAATAAATGTGCTCTCTAAATCACCTAGACTCACATCGTGAAATCTTTCCTGCAAGAAGTCAGGAACCCACTCATTTCAGACCACGCTGGGGCAGACCCACCTCAGTCTTGGTCCCTTTGCAGTGACAATTCTACTGATTTTCCATCTCCAAAATACATTTTAAATCCATCTGCTTCTTCCATCTTCTCTGCCACACCCCGTCCCAGCCACCAACCACTCAACAGCCACAACTTCCTAAATGACTTCTCAGTGCCACTTTAGCTTCTCTTCAATCTGTCTTCCACATAGCCCCTACTGTGAATTTTCTAAAAATGCAAAGAAAAGTGTGCTGCCCTGGCTGGTGCCTCAGTCAGTTGGAGCATCATCCTGTACACCAAAAGGTTGTGGGTTTGATCCCTGGTCAGGGGGCATACAGGAGGCAACCAATTGATGTTTCTCTCTCACACTGATGATGTTTCTTTCTCTCTCTAAAATCAACAAAAACATATCCTTGGGTGAGGATTTTTTTTTTAAGTGTGATTAAGCCCTTTAATGACTCATCATGAGTAAAACCCAAACCCTCTATTCACCATGGCCTACAAGACCCTACACCAACTATTCCCTGGCCGGCTTTGTCTTCTTCCAGTTCCATGAGTCATATGCTTCTATCCCTGTCACACGCTCTGCTCTTCTATAGTACTGCCTTTAGCAAGGCTTGAAGTAAGAGGAAGTTCGGTACAATCAAGAAACTGAAGAAAGATCCTTGCGGCTGCCTGGAGCAGGAAAAAAGGCAGAATATGGTATGAGATGAAACTAGAGGAAAGTAAGGGCAGGTCATTTACCACCCAGCAAGTCCCATAGTTTAGGGATTTTAAACTTTTTACTGAGAGCACTGGAAAGCCACTGAAGTGTTTCAAGCAAATAAGTGACATAATTAGACTTGCATGTTGAAAAGACCATTCTAACTACAGTGTGGAAAAACAGAGCAGTCTCGAGATGTGGGAGATGCAGCAGGCAGGCCAGAGGCAAGGGTGGCCTAAGAGGATGGCAGCAGACATGGAGAACACAGCTCGATTTCACACTATTTAGGAGGTTGCAATACTGTGATTTATAAGAAATATATTTGATCTTGGGCCACAGTTCCTGGCTCACCACTCTGCAAACCCTTGGAATGCCCTGAGTGAGAACAACAGGTGCATCTTTCGTTAAATGATCACATCTCCTCCTCCCTCCGTTCCTGAAAATGCCTCAGAGCCAGGAAGGTGAACCGTGGCTCACTATTCATAACAGGCCCCTTTCCACCACACCTGGGTTTATGCCAATGAGGCGACGTTGGAGCGCACCCTAGGGAGGCGCTGGTTGCTGGGGAACCAACCTGGAACTGATGGTTGGAACTTTCAGTCCCACCCCTGGTTTCTAGGAGCAGAGAGGGCTGGAGGTTGAACCAGCCACCAGCAGCCAATGATTTAATCAATCAGGACTATGCGATGAAGCCTCCCTAAGAACCCAGAAGGAGGGTGTCAGAGTTTGCAGGCTGGGGAACCAGGACGCTTCCATGCGCCACCACGCTGGGCCCCAACCTCCTCCAGGACAGGCACTCCTTTGCTAGGGACCTCACCCTGTGTATCTCTTCTTCTGGCTGTTGATTCGTACCCTCAACTATCCTTTGTCATAAATCGGTAATCTAGTGAGTAAACCAGTTTCCTGACTTCTTTGAGCTGCTCTAGCAAATTAATTGAACCCAAGGAGGGAGTTGTGGGAACCTCTGATTTATACCAGTCATGGGGCAGAAAAGTTCAGGTAACAACCTGGAGACCGGCATTTGAAATCCAAGGAGGGGATCGCGGGGCCCTCCAATCTGTAGCCAGTTGGGAACAACCTGAGCTTCTAACTGTTGTCTGAAGTGGAGGGCAATCTTATGGGACGGAGCCCTTACCCTATGGAATCTGATGCTGTCTCTAGACAGTGTCAGAATTGAGTTGAATTGTAGGACACCAAGCTGGTGTCTGAGAATTACTTGGTGGTGTGGACAACCCCACCCCCTATACATACACACCACATTGGAACTGAATATAAAACCTTTTTAAAGTTTAACAAAAAATATGGCAGAACTTACTGAACAGATATAATGTGAGATTTTTTTTAAACGCTTACTATGCAACGGGTAGATGCACCACATTAGCTAAAGCCCTCTCCTAATAACAGGATCAGCTAATCTACAATAAATGGCTGGCCACCAATCCTTTCCTGTTTTTAGAGGGGGGAGAGGGAAGGAAGGAAGGGATGATGGGAGAGGTAGGATGAAAGAAAAGAAAGACAGTAGCTCATAAATTAGGACAGTGAATGGGAAAAGGGCCAAAAATTGGAAGAAAGGAAATCAAATTGTGCTGACTTTTCCAGTCTGCCTAATGATGACTCTGACCATCTTCAAGTGGGTCAGGATGAATACAAACGATTCTCAGAATACTTCATTATCTGAAGTTACAGCTTAACATGATTTATGAACTCTCGTTATAAATATGCTGGGTTCAAAGGATATTTGTTACATGAAAATATTAGAGTGAGAATTTTTAGAGATGGAAGGAAACTGAGAAGTCATTTAATGAGGCTTCAGGCCAAGGATTCCTAAATTCTTCTCTCCACCTACAGACACTTCAGAAAGATTTCATCTATAGGCTAAAAGAATACAGCCCTTCTATCCAGGTGGATAATTAAAATACCTCAGCATTTCAAAAGAGAAATTAAGACTTGCTAGGCAAATAAATATAATCCAAAGACTTAAAATAACTGAGGGTGGGGGGTTTGATTTAGGTTCACCAAGATTTTTCAGCTACTTTGTCAGTGAGTTTTCTTTTTAAAAATACACAGATGATTAATGACTACTTTTAAGCTGTCTATCAAAGAGATCGCTTTGGCAATAATTTTTTACCAATTTGTTTTAGGATTCAAAAAAACAGTCAGCTGTTCCATTTGGTTTAAGGATCAGCAAGATTTAAATGTCTAATTTCCTAACCTACTGCATATTTGGCTAATTAAGTCTAGCATCTGACAATGAAGAACCAGAAGAAAGAACATAAAGTATAATATTAAAAGATTCTATAATAGTAAAACCTCCAGCTGTATTTTAATCTCCTACAGTACATACTTTAGTAAGCTTATGAAACAATGATTTTCTCAATATCTGGTCTGAACCTTGAAAAAGACACTGTGGAAGCTAGTGTCCAAGAATGCCAACGGTCCTCAAGCTCCCCTTGTGTAGTCAGTCCCCTCCTACTGTACAGGTTTGGTCTACGTGCCGGTAAACACGATGGTATATCACTGCCGATTAGGCGCCAAGACACTGCAGTTCCCATCTTGCTTATACTCTTTCCTTCTCTCTCTCTCCCTCTCTCAGGTCACTTGCTCTGGGGGAAAAGTCAGATGCCATGTTGTAAAGAGTCCTGTGGAGAGGCCCACATGGTGAGGAACTGAGGCCTCCAGCCAAGAGCCATGTAAGTGAGCCATCTTGGAAGCAGGTTCTCCAACCCCAGTCAAACCTTCAGATGGCTCCAACCTCAGGAGAGACCCTGAGCAGAAGCACCCACCATGCTGCTCCCAGATTCCTGAACTTCAGAAATTGTGACATAATAAATGTCTGTTGTTTAAAGCTGCTAAATTTGGGATAATTTATTCCCCAGCAGTAGAAAATTCATTCAATATATATATTTTTAAAATATATCTTTATTGATTTCAGAGAGAGGAAGGAAGAGGGGGAGAGAGAGATAGAAACATCAGTAATGAGAGAGTCATTGATCTGCTACCTCCTGCAGGTCCCCAACTGGGGATCGAGCCTGCAATCTAGGCATGTGCCCTGACAGGGAATCGAACCTCGATCTCCTGGATCCTGGGTCGATGCTCAACAGCTAAGCCATGCCTGGCCAGGCGAAAAGTCATTCAAAAGACAAACTTTAGAAGACCAAACAACTATATTTCCTTTAACTCATGCCATATGCTGAGTAAAAGTACATAACTTGGACTATTTTAATTTGGGTCAGACCTAATTTAGTATTTTCTTTTTTTTTTTCTTTTTTTTTTTTTTAATTTATTTTATGTATCTTTATTGATTTCAGAGAGAGGAAAGGAGAGGGAGAGAGAGAGATAGAAACATCAGTGATGAGAGAGTCATTGATCGAGCCCACAACCCGGGCATGTGCCCTGACCGGGAATCGAACCCTGATCACCTGGATCCTAGGTGGATGCTCAACCACTGAGCCACGCCCAGCCGGGCTACTTTAGTATTTTCTACATTAATTCCCAATCTAGTGGACCTAAAAGATGCTATATGTAAGTTGCCCACAAAGCAATAACAAAAGCAACAATAACAATAATATATTAGCAATTATCAATTAATAGCACCTTTCTCTGAATTTAGATTTTGATTTCTAAAAAAGCAAAAACTCCGTAAAGATTCATTTACAGCCATAACAGAAAACACTCAGGAAATGTATAAGCAGTTACTTTTTACTTTTTTAAAAAGTAACATAAACTTGAAATTAAGACCTAGCTGGCATTTTGCAGTTGCTATGGTAACCACATACTCTGTGATTTTGATACTCTGCTTCCAAACTCTCTTCATCTTTCTTTCCACTGTCACCCAACCAAAAGCTCATAAGCCCTCTTGACTGCTGGTTCCTCTACTTTTGAAACATCTTAGAATATGTACACACATACACCCATGCTTGTATTCCTAGGTAGCAAAAGAACTGAGGAGCTAAAGGAGACAGCTCAAGGTTAAATATTATCTCCAAGGTCAAATATTTATCTAGTATTGGTTAGACCTGTGGGTCTGTGCCAAGCAGATAGCTAATGCTCAATAAACCTTAGTTTCCCTCTTCCTACTTACCCGCCCCACCCCTGATCGAGAGTTCCATTTTCTCTGGTACTCTGACTCTCTGATTCAGACTTACCCTCAGCCACATGAATTCACTTTAAAAAAAAAAGACAAATCCAGGTATCTTGCATATCTAAGAGCAAGAGCTGTTTGCATAGAAGTATTTGGAGCCAATGAAAAGCGGGACTCTTGCACATTTTGAGACAAATACACTGGAAATATTAGACGAGTTCAACAAGATCTCTTCCAACACTGTAGTTCTAGGTTGTCTCCAAATTTAGCTTTCAGAAAAGGTTTCCAATGATGTTTCCAAATTCCATGACTGCATAAGAATTTAGCAACTGAATGCAAAGAGGTATTCTGGGATTGGGTGATATGGCACAAAGGATTATTTCAACTCCGGTTTAAAAATTTCCAGTCTCAAGTCATCTTCAGCCAAGGCAAGAGCCTTGAAGAATTACGGCAAGAATTTAAAACTTTTCCACTTCTTCCACCTTCTACCAAGACCCATTCGGATCCCATTTGAGGCTGTAATTCTTGTTTTCCTACCTTCATGTGCCTAGGTCCTATATTCCCAAAAGATACCTAATAACTTATACTCTCACTTTTTTCCACATAAAATCCTGAGAGGGGCTTGACTCCTCGGGCATAGGGAAACTCTGCTGAGATCTCAGATCAGAGTACCCATTTTTCCAACGAGAAATAAAGTGGAGAGAAAAGGGAGGAAAGACCCAACTGCGGTGAGAAGAAAGCAGACCAGCTGACTCAACTAAAACTACATGCGAGATGTAATATATCCTCGCCTTACTCCCACCCTACCTCCGTCGCACCCCCACTACCACAAAGGACACCCTAAACATCCCTTACTTCTTTCAATCCTAACAAGGAGGACAACTATTATCACCGTTTCACAGCTGCGGACTCTGCAGCACAGAGAGGTGAAAGCCATACTCAAGCTCACACCACTAATAAAGTTTCAGAACCAGCATCAAACCTAGGTCTTCACACCCTGTCCTCCAGTTCTTCAGTCCGCAAGGATCCCATTTCTGGGATCTTTGATAAATTCTAATTCTACTGCCCCAGGTTTAAGAAACATTGCCATAGCCTGTTTCAAGCATGGACATCCCAAGAATCTTGTTGCTCTGCTTAGACCGGGGCTCACTCACACATCAAAGGATACGCTGTCCCTTCTGATAATCAGCGCCCACTATCCATCCCCAAAACTTAACATAAAGAAATGAGGTTAGGAAACTAGGACAAAGCAGAACGCTCACTGTTCGCCAAGGGTTGAAACCAAGGCGCAGATGGCTCAAATGAACAGTCAAGCCTCTTCCAGTGGCAATTCTAACTCGGCCCACCAAACACAAGAGCTTCTCCCCAAAAGACTCATCTGACGGCAACAGCAAAGTTACAACGTTTCCAGTATTCGCCTGAAAATTAGCACAGAAAGGACCCTGCTGAAACGGGCAGCCGGGCGCAGCTCTCTCTGCCACTAGCAGTTCTGCACCGGCCACGGATCCGCTTATACCTATAGGAGGGAGGAAGGGAGGCGCTGAAGCCCGGTCCCCGCAAAGAGCTCAAGTGCTCGGTGCTTCTTCCCATTAGAAGCCACGCTCCGGGCCAGCCCCGGATCAGAAAAAAACTAAAGGGGAAGGGGAAGGAGGAGGGGTGGGGGCGGAGGGGGGTTGTGCAAAGAAACAACCTCACGCTCATTTGTGAGACAGGACCAAGAACAGATCAAGCAACTTTTGGAACATGGCCCCTGTTCAGTCCAAGTCCAAGTCCTTAAGGTACTTAGAAGTGTTTGCAACACTTCAGCTCTTACCCTGCCCACAGCGGCAACGAAGGGACGGAGGAAGTGGACCATCCTCGGGCTGAAGGCCCGAAAGGGCAGGAAGTGGAAGCAGAGGCCATTTGTGGGAAAAGGGAAGGAGCGGCGAAAAGGGAGAGGCTGGGGCGCCGCCCCCGCTTCCTCGGCTCCGAACTGGTCTACGAGGCCCAGGGTCTTTCTCCGGGGACCTGCCAGGGCCGCTGCTCCCGCGTTGCCCGCCGCCAGCCTCGAGGCGCGACGTGTCCCGCCGCCGGCCACAGCCCTGCGCGGAGAGCGCGGGGGCAGGAGGCCGCCCAGCGCCCGCGGCGCACCCCACTTCCCCATCCCGCGCCCGAGCCCGCCCGAGGGGATCCCGCCGGGACCGGACACTCTCACCTGGGACCCGTCCGGCGCCGCCTCTGCCGTCCACTAGCGGCACGCCGCTCTTAAGCCCGCCCCGCCCTCTCCCCGGCCTCCTCCCGGGGCGGGACCCCAGCAGTCCCCAGCGGATTTGTCATTGAGCAGCTTGGGCTCGCTTCCCCACCCCCGAGCGCGCCCCCGGCGTCGCCTAGGCAACCCCGCCCCTCGAGAGCGCGCCCTCCCTTCCGCTCCCACCCCTGGAGGCCACGCCCACTGGGCGCCTATTAGCCAATCTGGAGCGGAGCTTCCGAGCTTCAGGCGGCTGGGGAGTGCGCTTCGCCAATGATAAGCCGCCTCAGGCAGGAGGGGCGGGCTCGGCACGCCTGCCCCGCCCCCTCCATTTCCTCCTCCAGGCGGCCGAAGGGGCTGCACGTGACCGATGCTGCAGTGGAGGAGTCGAGCTTTTCGCCGGATTGTGGGCGCGCGGAGTGGGCTCCCGTAGTGAATTTAGGTAAGGGCGAGGCCACAGTAGTGGAAAGCAAAAGGGAAGGACAGCCCTGGGGCAGAAAACCAAGGAAAATTATGATGCGGGTGCCGAAGGGTCCGGGCGGCCCTCGGGACCTCCGCCTGCGCGGGGACCTCCGCCTGCGCCGCGACTCGCTTGGGTAATGACTCCCGTTGGCGGTAATGGAGTTACCTGACCGACTCCTGGCAATACTCTACCCAGGTCACAGGGTCAAGAATCCGCACCCCAGCCCTAGCCTTGATGCAGGAAGTGCAGTGGGAAAGCTAATGGCCGACAGGTTTCTCTCCCACAACCTGCCCCTGTCATCGTCCCCCGGATCCCGGGGACTTGTAACTTTCTGTCCAAATAGGGCTTCACCTCGGTTGCTTTTCGCAGCAACCGCCCCTTCCTAGAGCTGAATCCTCCCCCACCACCTCCTCAGGATTTGTGGCCCCACTGACCCCTCCACAAACCTCGTGGCACGCACAACACATTGTATGGCAATTGTTTAGATATCCGCCTTTACAATCTCTGGGGAAGGAAACTGGTTCTTGCCCAATTTGATATCCACAGAAGCTAGCACCATGTCATTAATTCTTTCGTTGTTGATAATTATACATGTATTGTATGAGAGGCTTTGTGCCTTGATTAGATTGTTATGTATAAGCAGCTAACAAATCCAGGCCCTCCACCAATAGCTGTATCAAAAAGCAGAGAAGCTTTACTCTTGTTAAGTAACAGGCTTAACAAAAAACATGTAACCAGAAGAATATCTAGTTTAAAATTTTTTTAATATGTTTTTATTGATTTCAGAGAGAGGAACGTCAGTGATAAGAGAGCTGCCTGCACAGCCCCTACTGGGGATTGAGTCCAAAACAGAGACATGTGCCCTGACCAGGAATCCAACCATGACCTCGAGGTGACCTCCAGGTTCACGGGTCAACACTCAACTACTGAGCCACACTGGTTGGGCCAGGCAGAATATCCTAGTTTAGTCTACTATCTTAAGTATTCTGTTTTTACCCTTCTCGTATACATTAAAGACTTCTATTGCATACTAATTATATGACAGAAACTCTGCTAGGTACTATAAGGGAGAAGGGGTAGGACACTTCTCAAAAAGGAAGCTCTCTGGTATTTACAACCTAGAAAAGAAAACAGGCCCAAACCTTTTTCTATGGAGTAACGATTAAGTGCACAGGTTTGGAATCGGGAAGCATAGGTTCAAAGGAGAGCTCTACCATATAGCTAGCAATTACTTAATTAGGAAGTTAACCTCTGTAGTCCTCAGTTTCCCCAGCTGCCCAGTAGGAACAGCATCTTCACACTGCCAGTGTGAAGATTTAAATGAGATTACATGTAAAGCTCTCTGAGCGCAGTGCTGGGAACTTGGTGAGTACTCAACAAATTTAGCTTAAATTGTGATTGCCACCAGAAACCACGATCCACACTCAAGCGTGTTATAACCAACATAGGGGTAGCATTTCCTTCTAAGGCCCACTGTATCTGGGAGTGTGCAACACTATCATAGTGCAGCCAACATTCTGTATGGCCTGGTGGAAAGGACCTGCTGTGGTGGTGCCATTTTATCAAATCCAAGTACAGACAGAAGAGCCTGCCGCAGCCTGTCCAAGTGCAAGGTCATCAGCCCTGGGTAGGATTAAACTTCCCGGCTCCCTGGTACTGGGTGAGGCTATATGACTAGCTCTAACAATGACTTGTGAGTGGTGGTGACACAAATCATTTTTGGACTGGAGAATGTATTTGCCAGTGAAAGACCCTCCAGAGCTCTCTTCTCTATGGTATGGCCACTGGGATGTTTGGGAGTGTGGCTGCTCCATCAGCCTGGGACCTACCATAAGCACTCACCAACACCCCAACACCACCAGCCCATGATGGACATTTACGTGACTGAGAAACCTTTGTGGTTTGAAAGCACTAAGATTTGGAAGTTGTTGGTAACAGCCACGCAGCTTAACCACCTCTGACTGATACAAGGCCCGAAAGTGTGTCAAGCTGGGGACACAGTGGTGAACAACTCAGACAAAGGAACAGGTAATAAACCAGTAAACAAACAAGTAACTCTATAATTACTAATGGTGTCATTGCAAATTACTTGAGATTGGGTGGTCAAAAGCTCTCTTGGGAGGTGACATTTAAGCTAGGACTTGGATGAGGAAGAGTCCGTCTTGGAAAAAGCTGGGAGTGAGGGGAGAAGATTCCCAGCAGAGTAACAAGCACACAGACTCCTAAGGCAGAAAACAGCTAGGTAGCTTGAGGACGGGGCTGTGATGGGGTGCCATTTGGGGGGTGGGGAGGCCACAAGGGAGAAGGAGATGGGAGCCAGATTATGCAGGTAGGGGCTTCTAGGTGAAGATAAGGAGATTGGAATTTATTCCAAGTGTGAAGTACTGAGGAGGTTTGAACCAGGAGGGTGTCATGATTTTTAGATTTTAAAAAGACCACTCTGGCTGCTGTGTGGAGAATGGGCTGTAAGGAGCAGATGTGAGACTAGAGATTAGGAGGCTATTCCAGGGGTCCAAGCAAAGTGGGGTCCACAGGGCCAGAGGCTAGAAGGGTAATAAGGCACAGGGAGATAACAGGAGATTTGGGGAGATTGCAAGGGCGGGGGGAGGAAGCAAGAGACTGACGACTAACCCAGGGGGTCCTCCTGCCCAATCCTAGAAGCAGAGGCAAGGTTGGAAGTTGCCCCCCACTCCCCAAATACTTTGACCCTAGGGAGGTGAGGGCTCAAAAGCCAGACAGGAATGGGAGGGTGTGTGGAGGACAGCTGACTAATTTCCTAGAACAGCAGCCAGCATTAGGGACTTCCTCCCATGAGCTGGCAATGTTATATAAATAACTGGTATTAGAAAGAATCTGACAAGGCCCCTCATCCCCCTGGGCATTTGACACTTGCTGACCACCTCAATTAGAAGATAAAGGAGGCTGCCAATCTGTAGATGGAAACAAAAAAGCCTTTCTTGCCTACTGAAGGTTCTGGAAAAGATCTATAAACAACAAAATGAGATGGAGTTCATCTTCAGCACTGTGGTCATCTTTCTATTCCCTTTCCAGCCCTCGTCCAAATGTTCTCTCCCCTTCCTGCTAGCTCATTGTATTCGCAGCAGAGGGGCTCACAGGCTCACTCACACACAGGAGTAGAGGCAGCTAGTTGGTGAAAACCCAAAGTCCTAGACCAAGGGAAGCCCTTAGAGGAGGACCCGAGAGCCTCCATTCACACTGCCAGACAAAGTGGTTTATCGATCAACCCCTCCTCGGAAAAGGCATTGAGAGCTGCTCTCCCGCATCACCATCTTTCCGTGTTGTCTCTACAGCCCCGCCAGCCAGCAGGAACTGACCAGATGTTCCTGGAAACTGCTCTGTTGGGAAGGCAGAGGCCCAAGTAATTAGCTAGAGGATAAGCTTTCATCTTCCAAAAGAACTTAATCTCCTTGGGAAACACGTTAAAAAATTATCCATTTCTATTTTAAATTACTGAAGTAGCTGGACTTACCTTTCTGCCGTCATAGTTTACAAAGAATTATCTCCCAGAAATGAAGTCAACCCTGTCTTGTCATTGAGTAATAAGATTTCATCATTATTGCTAATCCCCACCACCTGCTGGTGCATGTTCTCCCCTTCCATCTGCATGGAGACACTTGGCCCCAGCTTGCAAAAGTCACCCTAAACAGCCGCCACAGATCTGGTACTCCCCTCCAGGTAACCAGCTAAAAGCCCCTGCAAGTTGACGGGCAAAGCACTGATTGTGAGAGAAAGATTCGAGTGGCTGGATTCTGTGCTGAGCTCTCTCCAAATGTGAAATATCCACAGTCTCCCAGGAAGCTGGCCCCATCTGACAGCATGGAAACACCCTGTGAGCCCCTCCCTCTGACCAGCAAGCGCGTTTTCCTGGCCGCATGGCAAGGTCTTCGTGGAAGCTGCCTTGACCATGAATGCACTGGGGGCCTAGACTCAGCTGCAGAATGCCTCCTCGGCCTCCTTGGTGACTCTATGGCCCCTTAGACACAGGAGCTCTTGCCAGTCCAGTCTCAGCCACCTGCCTTCGTTCGCATCTCACTCATTTAGTGCATGCTGACAACACCCTACCAGATCCAGGTCCCCAGCCCACGTGTCCCCTGATGTGCAAATGCATGTGACCCATGGAGTCATCCAGCTCTGGGCAGCTAGACAGGTGGACAGACAGAGGACACAAAACTTGCCTTAGGAAGAGAGGTGAGGAGAGCAATGTGGGCTGAATCCCTCCCCCGTGGCAGGCACTGTTATACACTTGCCATTTGCTCTCTCATGACCCCTAACAGCAGTCCCTCAGAGCGGCTCCTCTTCACTAGACAGGCGAGGACCCTGGGCCTCATGTGCCAGCAGGTCACAGGGGACTGACTCAGGGCCTGCCTAACTGGCGCTTGGACTTGTACAGCCTGGCCTTCCTGTGACCATCCTGGGGGCCTAGGGGGCCCAGGGCTCTCCAGGACCTTTACCCTCCTTCACCTCCTGCGCTCAGGGCTGATTCCGGCTCCCTAAGGAGAGGCATGGGCTGCATTTCAGCCCTTCTCTGGCCCCTGTATCACCCAAGCCCATGCGCCTGTTGGCCTCATCCCTGCCGCAGCAGCTGGGGAGGGGCAGTGAACCCCTGGGGCTGGGGCTGGCCCCTCAGCCAATCCCCATGCAGCCTCTGTCACTGCCCTTCCCACCCACAAATATCAAACCCTCCCCAGTGATTTTTTATTAGCAACGTTTTTAAAAATGTGGTTTTCTTTTTTAATGGAGAGCCTCATGGCTTCCCATGCCTCTGCTCCCCAGAACAGGGCCAGGTCAGAAGTCAGGGGTTGACGAATGTGGGGTGGCTTCAGGTGGGAAAGGTGAGCCACGAGACCCTGCATTGAGAAGAAAGCAACACTTATTTGTAGTCACACACCCCACCCCCAGACCACCCAGATATCCAGATGTACACCTCTGGGGGTGTTTGGGACAATTCTCCTTCCTGGAATACTTTTTCCTGTAGTTTTAATTCTTTATAACCACCAAGAAATTTGGCAAACAGGAACAAAAAATAAAGCAGCAATGAGGTCAGTATAGCCCCAGGGGTAGGAGAGCTGCAACCTCTGTAGGTCCCCAGGGAGGCCAGGTGCCCTCAGGGAAAGTTCCAGAGGGATGGGGTGGCTAGGGTCATACTCCTGCATGGGGAGGGGCGCACAGGAGGCCTCCTTGCGCAACCTGTGACACATCCAGCCTTGGCATGCCTGGTCGTAAGTCACAGGCAGAAATTTCGTCTCCAGGTGTCTTGCAGACCCAAATGCAGGGCCTCTGGCCCAGCAGCACCATGGGAGGGCCAACTGGCCAGAGGTGGAATCCTGCTCTCTGCCCCTGAGCCTCTCAACTGAGACCAGGGTTCACCCTCTCCATGAAGCGATTCAGGCTGGCAGCATGCCAGGTCCTATGCCAAGCTCTACACTGTCCTCTCGGCCTCCTTCGTGCCGCACAGTCTAAGGGGGAGGAGTGCTTTCCTATCTATAGATAGGTTGAGAGGCAGACCAGGCCTGGAAACAGGCGTGCCTGACAACAAAGGCCATTCTATCCCAGTCCCTATTGCCTTCCCAGCCACAGCTGCAAGGCTGTGTGACCTGGACAAGTCCCCTCCCCTCTCTGGACCTCGGTTTTCTTGTACAGTGATAGTCTTGAGTCTATACAGAGCACCTGCTATGGGCAGGAGCTGTGCCAGCCACCAGCTCCGGGGCAGAATGCCTGAGTCCTCTGCTTAGCTTAGCTCCTGGACTGCTGAGGCCCTTCAGGGCGCCTGGTCCCCAGTGTTCCTGATCCCGTCTCATCACAGCCTGAAGCCATGTCCAGGCATTTCCTGGGAGGAGCAGCTAGTGTCTAAAGGGCATGGCTAGAGAATCCCTCCCCAGATCACCTGACACGGAAATACAGGCATCAGGTCCTTTGGTCAACCGGAAGTCATATCTGATGGCTGTTGTCAGCTGCTCACATTTAAAGATGAATTCCTATAATCCCTCCAACACCCGAAAGTGCCTGCTGCAGGGTTCGGCCTACGGTAAGCCTCAGTGCCTGTGGCTGGCTGGCTGGCTGAGTGGGTGAGGGAGGGGCTGGCGCAAGTGTGATTAGGAGGCTCGGGGATGAGGAAGTGCCATTCAGAAAATGGGGGTGCCCCGATGAGGCAGGTGTGGGGTGGGCAGCCGGAGCGCTGTCCAGGGGGGTGTCAGCAACAGGCAGGAGATGGGGAAGGCGCTCGCAGAGAACAGCCGTCAGCCCTGGGGCGCAGAGCCCCGTGTGTGGAGAGTGCAGCCTCCCACTGCGGGCTCTGCGTGGCACACGGAGCGCACGCAGCGGGCAGAGCGAGTTAGGCACGCGGCCCATCCGGCGCACACCTGGTAGTTAGGCCTCTGCTGTCTGTACTGGGTAGTGGCTTCATCCAAGGCTACTGCGTGTGTCTCAGCAGAGCCGTGGCACGCTGGGCTTGGGCTTTGACCACCAATGTCTGTGGCAGGCCTGAGGCCAGCAGGGCCCTGACCTGGGACACCCAGAGCATCCATCCAACTGCCCCTCTCTTAGTGGACAAAGCCCCAATACTGCTATGGTTACCGCATCAAATATAGATGCAATATTGGGGACATACTTATACTACAAAGTATTCATTGCCCTGAAATTCAAATTTAACTGGCACCTTGTATTTTTATTTGCAAAAATCTGACAATTCTACCCAACCTCTGGATCTCTGGGTGGACAGATCTCGGTGGCCCACACCTATCAACACTGTGAGCCCAGCTGCAGCTTGCGGAGGAGGCGGCCAAATGGCAGGCCAGGTCCTGGCTCCCGGACAGAAGGGCTTTTCCCCAGGCATGAAAGCATCGATGCAGCATGGACAGCTGGGGACTCGGATGAGATTGTGTGTGGCTGTGCTACCCCTTAGGGAGGAAGAGGAAGGAAGGTGACCCCCAGGCCCAGCTTCTCCGGACCTCACAGCCCTACTCCTTCCCCCTCACTCCCTGCGGCCCTTCTAAGGAATCCCACCCAGCCTGGGCCATTCATTCCCTCAGTGCATTCCCTCCCAGGGGCCGGGCAACCTCCAGCTTCTCCAACCCACCTCCTCTTCTAAGAAGCCTTCTCGATGACTGATCTGTCCACACATTTTCATCACCAGTTTTCACAGCTCCTTGTATTCTGTTGTCTCGTGAGTATGAGGACCCTCTGGTGAAATCCTAAGACCCCTGCAGACCGAGTGCCCGATGCTGCAGCTCGACACAGAGGAACCAGCTGTCGCTCAGAAGATAAAGATGATTTAAATCCCGCTTGCCACATCCTAGCTGAGGGGCTGTGGGCCACGCATGTCATGTCTCGAGCCTGTTTCCATGTCTGCAAGGAGAGAGCTAGTTCACAGAGGTCGCTGGGGGACTAAATAATCCAGTGCACAGGGCGTGCCGCGAGTCTGGCCTGTAGGAGCCTCTTGGTCCTCATTCATTTGTTTTGCTTTGAGTTAATATTTCTTTTAAAGATCTAACTGGCTTTATTAAGCAATTCATGAATCGGGTAGCATTTGTCTAGCACCTAGAAGGGCTCTCCCTATTGTTATTATTTTTAACTGTGGTAAAATACATGTAATACAAAGTTCACCATCTCAACCATTTTTAAGTGGACAGTTCACTGGCACCAAGTACATTCACCTTGTTGTACCATCACCACCATCCATCTCCCAAAATGAAAACATCACTTTCCCAAACTGAAACTCTGTCCTCCCTGTCCCTGGCAGCCACCATTCTACTTTCTGCTTCCATGAATGTGACTACGCTGGGGACCCCATGTAAGTGCAGTCATGCAGTCCCTGTCCTTTTGTGACTGGCTTCTTTCACTAAGCCTAATGTCCTCGAGGGTCGTCTATGTTGTAGCAAGTGTCAGAATTTCCTTCCTTTTTAAGGCTGAATAATATTCCATTGTCTATATATACCACGATTTGTTTATCCATTCATCCATTGATGGACACTTGGGTTACTTCTACATTTTGGCTGTTGTGAGTAATGCTACTCTCGACATGGGTGTGCAAATATCTCTTTGAGATCCTGCTTTCAAATCCTTGGGTGCATACCCAGATGAGGGGTTGCTGGATCACACAGCAGCTCTATTTTGAGGAGCCTCCATCCTATTTTCCGAAGTGGCTGTACTAGTTTACACTCCTGCCAACAGTGCACAGGTATTCCAGTTTCTCTACGTTCTCGCCCACACTTATTTTCCATTTTTCGGTAGTAGCCACCGTAATGGTGTGAGGTGGCTGTCTCCTCCATTTCTGGACCCTGCTCACCAGGCAATCGTTGGGGGGTTGACCTGTGGACTGGATTTTGTCCTGCGCTCTCTCTCCTGGTCCTTAGGCTCCCTGGGAGGCAGATGGTCTGCTGCTCTCTCTGCGGAGAACTCAGCCTTGTGATTCACAGGGATTATTTACAACTCAGGCCACCCTAACAGAGGGCAGGCTCAGGGCTCAGTGTTCTCACCACGGGCTAATCGCAGCCCCATGGCTTTCCCTGCTGGTGCATGCCCAGTCAGCTCTGACAGGGCCAAGGGCAGACACAGCCTGGGACTGATGGCAGCCAGGGGTCCTGTGGCTGCTGCTTCCTTTCCAGCTCTCAGAGCTGACTTTGTTCCTGTCCTAGCTCCCAGTAGAGAGGCCTCCCCTCTTCCCATGGGCCAATGTTCCCAAGAGTCCCCAACCCTCACCTTGGTGCCTGGAAGCCAACCTCTCCAAATTGGCCACACATACAGTAGAAGGCATGACCATGGAGGCCAGGATGTGGAAATGGCAAGTTCTGATGGAGGGAAGGTGTAGAATGATCTAGAACAAGATTGGGGCATGCAGCCTGTGTGTATCCTGCTGTTATTCCCATTGAGGGGGATGCTTCAACATGGCTTTGGAGTCAAGAGACCTGAGTTCCAATGGCAGCTCCATCAATTTATGCTATGTGACCTTGGGCAAGCCCCTGCACCTCTCTGAGCTTCTTTTATCACACGAGGATGGTAACACCTGAATCACAGGGTCCCCACACAGCTTTGCGGGGCAATCTGGGTCCCCCTCCCCCTCAATGCACCCACTGACTGCCACTATTTTTTATTTTTATCCCCACCTAAGGATATGTTTGTTTATTTTAGAGAGAGAAGAAGGGGGAGGGGGAAAGAGAGAAACATCAATCAGTTGCCTCTCATATGCACCCCAACCGGAGATCATAACTGCAACCTGGGTATGTGCCCTGACCGGGAATCGAACCTGCCACCTCCTGTGTACAGGATGACATTCCAACCGGTTGCGCCACGGCCAGGGCCGACTGCCACTGTTTAAAGTAGAAACCCCTTCCCTCCCTACCCCCAGCTACCGACATCGCACACGCTTAGACCATCAGCTGCAGGAACAAAACATGAGATTAAAAGATAACAGCCTTCCTGTTGCTGACAGGAGCTGGCTTATTCTTGAGGGAAATACACTGGCTGGGCAGCACCACCATCCTTTCTTTGTGTTTGGGCTTCTAGGGAAACGGCAGCCGATGGTGTTTTCCTTCCAGGATCCCCCACCCACCCAGAAATTCCCCAACAGCTGCCAAGCTCAGTGATAAGAAAAGTGAGCAATTTCCAGAAACAGGTCAGCACATCTCAGAGATGTGGAACAGAGGCAACGCCTCTCCCGTGCCCTCCCCCCACCTCTGTACACACTCCCATAGCACTGTGACCTCCTGGAGTGCACCAAGAAGCAGTGAGACACGGGCCAGGTAAACGTGGGTGAGGGTGGAGTGCCATCCCCTGCACTGCCCGTCACGGGCGGGGCGTGTACTGGCACCTGCTGGGCACCTGGAACCTGGAGACGCGGAGTCTGGCGTCCCGCAAGCATTCAGGGACCAGCAGTGCTGACCACAAGCCAGCTGCCGGGCCTGTGCTGGGTATGAGGCCGCAAGACTGAGCGAGGCAGCCCGTAGTGGGACGCCTGGGTGGGTGCCCGGAGGAGGGCGAGGCCATCGTTGCCCACCCTCCCCGCTGCTCCCCCACCCCCACACCGCTGGTCTTCAAGGCTCTGCACCCTCTGCTTGAAACTGCCTTACCTGAGGGAGCAGCGGAAACAGTGAGAAAAGGAATGAAGGGCAAAGTCCAAGAAGGAGACGCCACCCAGCAAATAAACGAGGTGCTCAGGGTGGAATCTGACTGCAACCACGAATGCAAGGAAGTAGGGACGCACAGGGAGACGAAGCCAGGGGTCCTCGGGAAGGGCCTGTCCACCTCCCTTGTCCAGGCCAACTCCAAACAGCAAATCCAAACTTTCCACCTTTTATTCCAGGAAAAGTAACATGAGGCTGCAGGGGTCAGGGAGGCCTGGACCAGGGTCTCCGACTAAGCCTGAGCCAAGACCCCCTGCCGGCAGCCTCCCCTGGGGCTGGCACCCTCCCTCTATCCTAGTCCTCCAGTGTCTGCCTCTCCCACCCACTCCACACACAGTCCAGAGCTGTGGTTCCCCCTCCACACCCTCAGTGACTTCCCCACCGCGGGTGGAGTCCAGGCTCTCAGCCACTGCCAGGCCGGGCTGCCAGCCTCCTCCCTGGCTGCTCCCAGGCAGCACCCAGCACTCCAACCCCTGCCCCAGTCATTTCACACCCCTCCTCCTGGTGTCCTACTGCCTCCCCTCACTCCTACTCCCCTAGAGCTCGGGGTGTCTCCACAAGTCCTCCAAACTTAACCAGAGCCTCCTGCTGCCCCACCCCCACCCCCACCCCCACCCGGAGAAGTAAGGTGCTTCCTTCTACCCAAGAGGCCAGAGGCTGCATCTTATGTCCGAATCCCGTTCCGGGGCACAACAGGAAAAGGAGCGAAGCGTGTATGGAGGATCTGCCATGTGCTGCCACTTTCACAGCAAATCCATAACATGGCACTGTCCCATTTTACAGCTCAGGAAAGAGGCCTCAGAAGAGAGGACTTCAGGGCAGAGTCATCATCGTAGAGTGAGTAGACGGCCGGATGTGTCCTGAGAGCTTGACCTGGGCTTGAAAAGTGAAGAGGATTCTGGCTAACACGAAGGAGGGAGAGGACATTCAAGGCAGGGGTGGGAGAGAAACAAAAGCCCAGAGTGAGGAAGTGCCTGGCGAGGCGGAATGGGAATGCTTAACAGAGGAATTGGGTGTATTTAGAAAAATCCACCGGAAGTAACAGAAGGGCACCTGGCCTGCCATGGAAACGGGGAAGTTTCTGAGCAGGGTGGGCTGGGTTTGAGAGGGGAGGCCCTTGTTGACAGCCTCCACGTGGAAAGTCCTCCCCAGGAGGTGGAGGGGCCAGCATGAGACACCCTGGAATTCCAGCCTCCAGAAATGGCCCTGGAAAGCAAACCCATCGTGACCGCCCTTCCATCATCGCCTCTCCTCCTCCCACACGAGCACTCTTTAGGCTCCCTCAGGCCCTGCTGCCACCTGGTGCAGCGTTCCTCAGGGAACTGTGTGTGTGTGTGTCCCACCAGATGTGGGGCTGTTTGCCTCTTTCTCTGAGACCCACCCGAGATCTGCACACGGCCATGGCTCCCCAGAAGCTGGGACCCCTAACTGGCTGCAGCAAAAGCCGAACCCCCGCCCCCCCACCCCACCCCAGCTCACCAGTCAGCCGGGGAGCACAGGCCCTGCTGAATTTGGAGAACTCCACAGAAGTTGTGAGGGAGACGAGGACTCGTAGCCCAGTGACTAATGAGTGTCACCTGTCTCGCACTGGCTGCCAAACCCACCCAAAGGAAACGACCCTAATACACAGAGGAAGGCCCCAGATGGTTACAGTTTGGGGGCTCCCCAACTCCTGCTCACTGCACTTGTCCCAGCGTGATAAGGGGGGAGATGTGGTCCATGCTCTGGCCTCCCTGGTCCCATATTAGCCCCAAAGCTCCTGTGTACCCCAGATTCTGAATCTGTGAGGAAGCCAGACCAAAAGCTGACCACAGCCTCTGCCCCAGGCTCTTCCAGGCACCAGGCTCTGGGCCCGGCTGATACCTCAGCACTCGGAACTCAGTGAGCCGAACGGGGGCTGTTGCTTGGTGTGCAAGAAAAGTGGGTCTGGGGAAATGACGGAGACGCCGCTGCCTCAAGGGCCCCTGCCCCAGCGGCGCCTCTGCTGCATTTGGGAAGGAGGACAGGACTAAGAGAGAAGGAAGCAGCACAGGGGCCGTCCTCCTTGGCCCGGCTAGTGCAGAGCTGCACACACAGCACACAACCTGCTCTCCACCTTAAGAAGTGATTGAAGATTTGGCCAAACCACTGGTCAGACAGATGTCCCCCCAGCCCCCACATTAATTGGTTCTTGGATTCTACAACCCAAGCTGCCAAGCTGGAGCTCCTGGGTGTACCACAGGGGCTTGGATGCAGAAGCCATGGCCCTGAAGCAGAAGCTGTCAGACACCTGGGCTGTTCCTGCCATGCAGGGAGCCTGGAAAAGCAGCTCTGGGGGCTGTGCCCCAGGTGTCCAGGTGGGCAGGATTCTGAGCTTTGGGAGGCCCTGTAGGACCAGCCGTTAGCCTGCCACTGTCCTGGTGGCCGCTAATGCGCAGATGTGTTCTGGGTTATCTGCCCAGAGGGGCAGCTACACCTGGGCTGAGACAGCTGAGGTCACCTGGGCTCTGAAGCTTCTACCCACCACCTGGAATGGCCGGGCCAGGCCTGGCCCCACCAGCTCCTTGTCTTACCAGCTCCAGCCCCACAGAGGAGGGCAGAGCCACCAGCTGGCCCCCCGTCTCCGTCTCTCCCTCTTTAATCTTCCTTGGGAAGGAATTGATTGTGGATTTTAGTTATGTAGTCCTACATCATGCTTGGAGCATAGTAGGCGCTCAATAAATGCCACTTGCTCCTCAGTTGGTGTTGGGAGGCTGCATACTGATGTTCAGAGCTGGACTCTGTGCACCCAGCTCTGCTGTCTCCAGCTGTCTGAGCCTGAGCAAGGCACTAACCGCTCTGAGCCTGGGTGTCCTTGTGGGCAAACATTTGGCCAATGATAGTACCTACTTCACAGCCTGCAACAGTGCCTGGTTCACAGTACATGCCAAATAGGTGTTCAATATTATTTATCTCAAGAGAGGAACCCAGCTGTGTCCAAATGAGGGGTTAAGACAAAATAAAAGCTCAAACCCAATTTCAGGGGGTGGGGACATAGGCACCCTGAGTCTCCACCCTGACCACTGCCTCTTCCCTCTCATATGCCATCTAGAGACAGGGTCCCTGGCTCTGAGAGGCAACAGGCAAGCCCAGGTGTCAGTCCCACACCCACCTCTCTGGGGAATTCTACAGGAATGTGCCTCCGTCATACAACGGGGGTCAGTTTGAGCACAGACCAGTCAGTAACTTTTCCCATGGGAGAGGCAATGAAATCATGCTCCTTCTCCAAAGCTGGATACAAACTGCTCTTCGTGACAGAGGTTAAAACGCAGCTTTGGAAGACCGCTTTTTATTCCCAGAAAGCGGTCTATTCCCTGAGCGATCGGGTTGGTGAGGAAGCTCTGCACCTGGCAGCCAGCATTCCCCAGGCTTTGTCAAAGGGAATCAACGGATAAAGATTAAAGACAGCAAGACTGCTGGAATAAAACCCCCTTTCTAACCAGGACTGCGGCCAGCAGGCAGGGAAGGCCTCCCACACGCCAGCATTGGCCTGCCCTCCAAGCCTGCACTTGGGCCCTCAGCAGCACCCATTTCACAGGAAAAGAAAACAGAGGTGCCCGGCCAGGCGTGGCTCAGCAGTTAAGCGTCGACCTAGGATCCAGGCAATCAGGGTTCGGTTCCCGGTCAGGGCACATGCCCGGGTTGCGGGCTGCAGCCGATCAATGACTCTCTCATCACTGATGTTTCTGGCTCTCTCTCTCCCTCTCCTTTCCTCTCTCTGAAATCAATAAAGATATATTTTAAAAAGAAAACAGAGGTGCGATGACCAAGCTGTTTGCCTGAGAGCTCCCAGCCAGTAAGCAGCAGAGGGGGATCCAGACTCAACTTTACACTGCAAACAAAGGCAAGAAGCCACCCAGGGATGCTAGGCCAGGAAGCGGCCTCGCTAGCAGACAGAGGGCAGGACAGAAAGCTGGGGGCACACAACAGTGTACCAGGGGCTGGAAGAAGGGCCTATGCCCTGCCAGCTCTGTTGAGGGTATCTGCTTTTAGGCAGAAAGACACAAAGCCTGATGCCAACGCCTGCTGTGTGTACACAGCAGCCAGACCCAGCCCGGCTAACACCCATGTCCTCTCCAGCACACCTCGTGGGGCCCCCATGCTCAGGTGGGGGATGACGGAAAGAAACGACCTGGTGATTGCATCCAGATTTCTACACAGAGAGATTAGGACAACACAGCCGCCACTGCAGAGCCCAGCTCATGGGAAGTATGCAAAACCTGCTGGCTGGATCTGTGCTGTCCATGAATTTCAATGCCATGACCAAGGTCACCATTAGAGAAAACCCAGCAGCCCAGGAGTGTGTCACCCCCTCACCGCCCTGTCGCCTGGCCACAGGCCTGACCCAACTTGCTACTCCTGGTGGCCGTGATCAGTGAGCAAGTCCACAGAGCAGCCTCACTCAGGGGCGGTAGGCTCAGGGGTGTGCAGGGTCCCCTCCAGCCATCTTTTCAAAATCCTGCTCCCAGGCACTGCCTGCTGTTACCTCAGAAGGGGGTTCTTAGCCTCACCTCTCTGCTCACCCAAGGCCAAGATACACCTTTTCCTAATGGTAAGGAACAGCTTATTTAGGAAATGATTCTTTACAAACAACTCCTAACCACTGTTTGGCACAAACCCTCCCGAGTTTTTCCTAAACACAGTCTCATCCCCTGCACTATCGCGGTCAAGGCGGTGCAGTGCTGGGACACCTGGGTTCAAACCCTGACACACACTCATCCCCCACCCCTCACTTGGCCCCGCAGAGCCTCAGTCTCTGCCCTGAACCCCGCAAACCACCCACATTAAATAAACGTGGCTCTGCCTCCCTATCGCTGCCACTGTCGTCACTGTTCTATTAACACTGAAAACTGTTTTCTTGCCTCCCTCTTCCCAAGCCCCTTTCGGTCCCAAAGGGGAAAATTGGGCCCTCTATTTCTAAATGTGGCCCTGTTTCTTTGTTAATTAAAACAGATCCTAGGTGTTTTCTGTACCTCCGCCCACCTCCCCCAAGCCTCCACCCTCAGCATATAATTGATGACGTTCTCTTTGCTGGTACATCTGTTGTTCAGGTACTAATGGTGGCAACCCACTTTTACTGTTTTTGAATCACCCACTTAGACACTGTAAAGCCAAATCTCCTTCTTCAACCCCCTGCTCTGTAAAAGCACTTGGAATTCAAGAAATCCCCCACCTTCGTGGGGAAATCTGGGAATGCTGGGTTTGCAGTAGGAATTCAGGATGCAAACAGTAACTCACCGCCCTAAAGGCTCCCCAGGTAGGCCAGGAAGTTTATCGCTATTTCAGGTAATTAGTAAAGAACCTCAGCAAAGGTAAATAATTTTTATGTCATGAGAGAAATCTAAGCCCAACAGGAACCCCACAGAATCTCATTTTCTTTCTTGGGCAAGAAGCTGCTACGTAAGGAAGGGATTTCTTGGTCTAGGCTTTAATCCTGTAGTGCAGCTCCAGCCTCGAAGACTTATCTTTAGGTTCCCTTCTGCTGACGTGGTTAAGAAAACTCCCCGGCCTCGGGGTCAGCCGCTTCGGTCGGAGCGTGCACTGCACAGGTGCTCAGGTTTATTCCTAGACTTCGTCCCAGCTGTGGCTTCATCACGAGTCACCAGAGGACCCTCCCAGCTGTGATGAAAGCAAGTGAGCTCTGGACCAGACCCACTCATGGAAGACCTCCCCCAGCATCATGGGGTATCGGGTGGGGAAACAGGGACTGTCCGGGCTCAAGGTTTTCCGGGGCCACAGGCTTAGAGATCTGAAACCTGGCTGCCCACTGCAACCCTCGGGGACTTAAACAAGTTGGAATCCAGGCCCCACCCTCAAGGTCTCGGATTTGGAGGTCTGCGTGAGGCCCTGGACCTGCATTTGGACCTGCTCTGGACACCCATGGCCCACCCAGCCCCCCTAATTCATAAAGCAGAACTGGGTCCAGGGTGGGAAAGTGCCACCCACCCGGGTCATTTACTTTAGTTATGTAATTTAGGTTCTCCTTCAGTTATAACCCAGCAGACTCGAATGTAGGCCTGAGGGTGGCCCCACTTCCTTCCCTGCCAGGCACTCTCCTCTCCAGCAGCAGAACAGGGAGAGAGCGAGAGAGGGAGAAGAGGGAACACCCTAAACGTGCCAGGCCCTGTCTCTCTATGATACCAGCTCTGTCCTGTGAGGCAGACGCCATTATCCCCATTATGAAAACCTAGCTCAGAGAGGCTGAGTCATCTGGTCAAGGACACACAGCTGGTTAAATGAGTGCTAGCATTTGACTCTAGAAGTTCCCTTCTTTGGCCTCCACTTAAATACACAGGGGACTTCTCAGCACTGGTCTAGTTTAGAGTCTTTATAGCCAATAGCACAGCCTTCTCCCGACTCCTGTCTTCTCCTGGCCCAATCTTCACCGCTTATTTCCAATGTTGCTTTTTTCCAGGTTCTAGTGACTATTCACTGGCTTCAGCCCAGGGGCCTCTGGTTCCTGCTCTGGCGCTTTCAGGGTTGCTCGGTGTTTCGAGTTTGTACCCTCTGGCTACACAGCAGAGTAACCGGCCCTTGGGAACAGGGGCCACACGCCAGGTCCTAGTAGGCAGTCTGGCTACCACAGGTGAGTGACAGATGGATGGCTTGAAGCACGTCTGCGGCCCCGAGGCTCTCTAAGTTACATCTCCTTAAAGATATCGACCCAACCTCAAAGTGAATGACTGCCTGAGGCAGCAACAGGTCTGAGGGCGTGAGAAACAGAAACAGGCTGGTGCGGCCACAGACACCCAGCAAGTGCTAAGATGAGGCCAGAAAGATGGGCTGAGGTGGTCAAGCAGGGCCTCGAAGGGCAAGGTACGGTGTTTGAATTCTGTCGTAAGGAACGAGAAGTCACTGAGAATCTGACACAGGGAGAGTCGCACTCTGCGGCCCCTCTGTGCCCTGCACAGCTAGATGGACAGCCCCTTACAGACAGGGGCCCCAGCTGTTCCTGGGGACCTCCAGGACCTGGCTCTGAATGACATGCAGACGTGTTTAATTTAGGTTGATTTGTTTTTGTTTATTATTGTTTGCCACTTTGCGCCAGCCAATAAAAGAGTACAAGGCAACTCAGAGTAAAATTAGGATTAAAATTTTATAAATGTCTGTTTCTGCCCCAGTAAACACAGTGTGCATCCACATCACACTATCTCCATCAGAGCAGGGCTGAGGATTTCCTTTGTACAAGAAAAAAAATATTTTGCTGAGTTAATTAACAGTGCAAACAGGAATGGGAAGAAAGCTTAAATTACACATGCAAACTGCTCAAAGTATTTTAGTGCCGACTTAAACACAAACAATTGATGACTGCCTACCATTTGTTTAACAATATTCCTTCATTCAGGAGGCTTCGCACCCACAAAGCAGCAGTTTAAATTAATAATACTGAACGACTTTTGATGCCTAAATCAAATTATCCCAGTGCTCAGTTTATGGTAACATTTGGAGGTTACTGAGATCGACAACAAATGACCCACTGACCCCACACACGCTCTCACACGTCAAAACCAGTCCCAGGTTTTAGCTGACTTTTTTTTCTCAACCATCACTAGTTGTGAGACTCTGGGTAATTTAGTTGATCTCTGAGTCTCAGTCACTTCATTAATAAAAAGGGAGTAATAACACTTGCTTATCAAGGCAGGGTGAATGTCAAATATTTGAGATAATGTATAGTACATGTGGGCTGTGATATGTAAAAACACATGTACTAGACATCGATAATGACTGATGGACTTACAACTTTTACATAACTGCACTTTGAAACTTTCTTTCTTGATCATCCAAATTAAACCCTTTTTTAAAAAACACACACATATCTTTATTGATTTCAGAGAGAGGAAAGGAGAGGGAGAGACAGAGATAGAAACATCAATGATGAGAGAGTCATTGATCGGCTGCAGCCCACAACCCGGGCATGTGCCCTGACCGGGAATCGAACCCTGATCGCCTGGATCCTAGGTCGATGCTCAACCGCTGAGCCACGCCCGGCCAGGCCCAAGTTAAGCTCTTAATTGGCAGTTTTAGTTGTTGCTTTTTTGTGTGTGTTTTTTAATTAAATTTATTGAGGTGACATTGGTAGCTGACTTTTACTCTTATGCAGCTCTTGTACTTGAATCTACTTTTGATTTCAGCTTTTCACCTCATTAACGTTAATTGTCCATCTTTGGGGAGTTTTCCAGACCAACAAAAGCACTGGACCAGGTGCTGTCAGTAGGGGCAGATTCACAACCCAGACTGTGGCACCGAATCCATTTCTGCAGACAACACACACAAAACCAACCTCTAAAAACAATAGGCTTTTATGTATCAAGGGTCTCAGAATGCCCATCCCTTCAGCCAGGCAATTCGGTCTCTGGGAGTTACCCGAAAGAAATCATGAGGAAGAGGAAGAGCCGTCTGCAGTAAGAAGGCCGCAGTGCTCTGGTCAGAAGGACCAGAAACTGCCGCAACTCACAGAAGGGAAGAGGCGAGTACAGTACTCGACTGTGGTGCAATAGTGTGTGGCCGGGAAAAAGATGCTCACATATTTATGGAAATCTGAGAGATGTGTCTAGTTACGGTCTTTCATCCCATTTAAGACACTGCTAGACAGGCCACTACTTCAGGGCGCACGGAGGAAGAAAAATACCCGTGACTGGTTAGCTAATACGAGGCATCTAAGTCAAGCTGGGACCCCAAAGGGCTATGCCTCCCACGTAAGCGGGTGACAAACAGCCGCCAGCAACGCTCAGGCCTCTGCCTTGGCTCCTGTGCAGGGCGGAGCGAAGCCGCTGAGAACCTGCAGTCAGGAGCCTGAGTCTGCACTACAGACGTGGTCTCAGACTCCTCAAGAAAGGGCTGTAACTGACTTTAATTTAAATGTAAAGTCCTCTCAAGCGGGCAGTACCCCCAGGTAACCGGCAGAAGAGCTGAATTTCAACAGCAGTCGTGCAGTGTGAGATCCAAAGACAGGAAAATGGGAGGAGCGAGTCTGAGTTACTGTTAAACAAAAAGGCAGAATGAAAAGACATGTCTTTGCAGAGGTGACCCACTGGAAGAAACCACATTAAAATGTTAACAGGGATTTTGTGTAGGTGGTAAGACTACATAAAGCTTTTATTTTCTTTAATTCTGCATTTAACAGATTTTCCTATAGTGAGCATGCATTTAGTGACCATGTAAGAGACAGAGGAAATAAAACAAGGTGACATAAGTAGGGAGAGGGACAACTTTAGGTGAGGTGGTCAAGGAAGGCATCTTGGAGAAGGTGGCACCTGACCTGAGAAGGGGCCAGCATGGAAGAAGCTGTAGGAAATGTTCACTGCTGCATCCACGTCGGGACAGGGTCTGGGTCACAGGGCAGATGACTGACATATACTCATTAAATGAATACATGAGTTAAGGAAAAGCTGCTAAGTTTTAAGGGGTCCCAACCAGGGTCTGGCTCTTCAGTGGGGCCATTCTCACTGCACTGAGCCAGTGAGCAGAGCCAGGGTCCAGATAAACCAACATAGGGCTCAGGTGAATGTGTGCAGCTGCTAGTTTAGCAGAAAGCCACGGTCACGGTGTTGAGCCTCACTCCATCTATTTTCCCCATTAGTGAAATGAGATTAGTGCCTTTGTCACCAAACCTCCTCCAAGTTAGCTTCAGAATTCAGTGCTCTGAAACATTTTGATCCCAGTGCAGCGTGAAGGGCTGGCATGCTCCAGGAGGTACTCGTGTGAGCCTAGGAACACCTCCTTTCAAACCCAAGCTCTGCTGCCTTTAAACAACTTTGTCTCCAGAAACTGACCTTGCTCCACTGCTCAGCGCAAGGAAAAGATGCCACATCAGCTCCAACCTTCCTGCCCGCCTGTGCTTTCCTGGATACATTTACTATGTGTTAGCCTGTGCTAGAATGTGCAGGTGCAGAACTGAGACGAGGCCCTGCCCTCGGGAGAGTCACCATGTGCCTGGGACAGCCAGAGGAGACAGCAGATCACGACACCCTGTGGGAGGACAGGCTTCCCAAAAGAAGGGACACTTAATCTGCCAAAACAGTAACAACAGCCGCCAACAGCAGGGTAATTGTGCATATTCTGGGTTTCATACATTGTTTAATTTTACTCTCACAAGTCTGGGAGGTTATCTAGGTCTCCCATAGGCTCCGTTACTTGCCAAGGTCACAGAGCATGGAGACAGCAGCGCCCACAGTTGCACCTTGGCCTTGGGAACTCGGAGTCCATGACCCTGGGCACACTACTACACTAAGGAGTGTGTGTATGTGTGGGGGGGTGAGGGTGCTTGGGGTCTGGTAGTGGGGGAGGCAAGGAGAGTGGGAAGGAAGCTATTGCAGGAAGAGGCGAGAACCTGCTGCATTTAGGGACTTGGGGCCAAGGGGCAATGGTAGGGGCTAAGGCTGACACAGAGGACCAGCTGGGCCATGGCTTCCTCGTGAACAAGCTCATGGAAGCAAACCACAACCAGGTCTGAAAGGGAAGATGTCCCTGGGCTTTTTTGCACAGGTCATCCCCCTGCCCAAGCCACCCACTTGGAGGACTTTCAACGAAGCAATCTGTTTCCTGGGGACAGGGGACCAGGACTGAATCCTGACTCCTGCACAGGTTACAACTGCTCAGGAGAACTGGCCTGGTATGACTAGAAGCACACCAAGGTGTCACCAAGGGCAACCTGGGTGCTGTCACCTGGTCTGTGTATGGAGAGCACTCAGAAAAGGTCACCCTCTAAAAAACTGGGCTTGCCCAGAGAAGGGGCCCCTCCTGGAGCAGGCTGTCTCCTAGCTCAGAGTAGGAAGAGCCATGCTGGGCCCAAAAGCTGCTACTGAGCAGAATGCTAAGGATGCCCCAGCATTCCCACCATCCTCTGGTTATTTAGCCAAACACTAACAGAGGTACTGCTGAGAAGGGACCTTGCAGCTGGGATTCAGTTACAAATAGGCTGACCTTAAAATAGATTATCCTGGATTATCTGGCTGGACAATCCCATGAGCTCTTAAAAACAGAAAAGGCAGGAGAGAGATGCAGGAGAAGGGTGAAAACATCCCGAGGACTCAACCCACTGCTGGTGGCTTTGAAGAGGGCCGGGAAATGTGGGTGGCTGAGACTGACCCTCAGCTGACAGCAAGGAAATGTAAAGCTCAGACCTACAACTCCATGGAACTGAATTCTGCCAAGAAACTAAATGAACCTGGAAGCAGACTCACCACCAGAGCCTGCAGGAGAGCAACCCTGCTGTCGACACCCTGACTCTAGCCCTGTGAGGCTCAAGCAGAGAAGCAGCTGACCCGCCCTATGCCCAGCTCTCACTTACACACAGTGCAAGATAATACATGGGCATTGTTTTGTGGCAATTTGTTACAGCAGTAACTGGAAACTCATAACTAATTCATGAGCTATCTGCAGACAGATCACCCTGGCCAAGGAGTGGACACGGGGCCTGGATGCTGGCAGTTAGAGGACTGGGTCTGGCTATTGGTTCCACACTGCTCAGAGTGAGGGAGGAAGGGAAACACCGGATCTGGGATCTGGGGTGGGAGTATCGCAGTCATGAGTAGGGTCAAATTAATTTACACATTCCCTCCAGCAACATTTCTCAAGCACTTGCTATGATAAGCACTAGTTGGGTGTCTAGAACTCAGATGTCGTGGGGAGAAAGATGACCAAACAGATTCAATCCAGTGAAATGAGTCCCATGATAGAAACATGATAGAAAAAAAACCCGATGCTGTGGGAGGTCAGAGATGTCGAACAGCTTTCCTAGGGCCTGAGGCCGTCTTCAGGAAGGAAAGAGCTAAGTGGAGGTGGGCCCCTTCTGAGCAGAGAAGAGCAGAGCCATGAGTGTGGAGACCATGCCTGGGACACTCAGGGGAAGGTTAGCAGACTGGCAGGAAAGGGACTTAGCCAGCAGGTGGGCAAGGGCCAGCTCAGGAGGGCCTCCTAGGTCAGAAAGGGGAGCTGGGACTGAGGATGTTAAGCAGTGGGGACACATCTTAGGGGCCCATGCTCCCTGACTCTGAGGAAGGGGCAGACCTGTACTGGTGGAATGGAGCATCCCCACCCCCACAACCCCTCTGTAAATCAACGAATCGACACTGGTTTGTGTACCAGCCTCACCATGGCTGTGTCATCAGCACCTGACACATAGCAAACAGGCCATGTGAGCTTTAAAAGTAAATATAAAAACAAAGGCAGGTCCCTGAGAGACTGACCACACCAGGGAAAATAGCAAAGAAGAGTGTCCAGTGTACAGAACTGGGTCCAGGCCTGTGGGCACAGGAAAGCCAGCTGAGGGGAGGGCATACAACAGCCCTTTCTGCCTATGGCAGGCTCTGACCTCCCTCGGGCGGGAATGGGGGAAGCAGGGGACATCACACTGACGAGCCATCTCATGACACGGCCACCTCCCGACATCTGTTCCTGGACGAGGAGAACCGGGCACTTGTCTTAAATGAGCTCAAGGAGAGAAAACACACTACAAACTCCCATCTTTGCCACGAGGCTGGCAGCAGAGGCCCTGAGGTCATCTGGCTACAGAGAGAAGGCTGGGGAGGATTCCTGACTATTCCTACAGGGTCCAGGGGACCTGGCTCTGCTGGCCAACCCCTCCCTTCCTCAGGCTTCATTGTCCCCAGGGTGGTCATATTAAATAGCTCCCATTTCTTTAAATACAAAGTGCTTTCTATGTATTGATCCATCTAATCCTCAAAACAATCCTACATGCTTTTATTAGCCCTTTTAATAGTTGGATTGTACAGGGGTTTTGCATTTTTAATTTTCTTTAGCTGACAAATCCCTACTTGCAAGGAAATAGTAAAAGAAAAATCCATATGCAAAACAGACTAGAGTAACTCTGGACGGGAGGAAGGGGTTGAGGGAGGAAGACCAGAGCTCCACTTGGCCAACATTCTCCCCACAACGATTCTCAAGAGGTTCTTTGGAAACAGGGGCCCTGAAGATACCCCACAATGACTCCCAAGGGGTTCTTTAGAAACAAGGGCTCTGAACCCTGAGACCTGAACCCTGAGAACTGGCAGGGCTCACTCAGCTGGGAGTCCTTCCCACAGGACTACCCAACTGCCCCAGCTAAGGCAGAAGCAGAAGTGGGGAGGTCTATGAGGCATGGGACTGTCCACCCCACACCACGCTTCTGAACATCTTGCTGATGCTGGCCATGGGAAAGCCAGCTCCTGGTCTGGGCCCAAGCCCCCACTTCTCTCTCGGAAAGCCCTTCCTTGTTACAAATGGAGACCCTGCCACCAGATGTGTTCCTCTGATGGCCTCCCACCTCAGAGCCCGTTACTGAGTGTCGGCACTCCATACCCACTGCAGGGAATGGGACTGCATGGGATGGGTGGGGGCTGAGAGGCAGGAAAGACAGCACCCAGGGCTCCCGGAGCAGGGGAAAACTGGAGGGAGGAGTCCTCCTGGGTCTGCCCCGCTGGCCAGAGGGGAAGGTGCTCACATCACAGACCTGCAGCAGCTGGCCAGAGGGGAGGGTGCTCACATCACACCTGCAGCAGCTGGCCAGAGGAGAGGGTGCTCACATCAGACCTGCAGCAGCTGACCAGAGGGGAGGGTGCTCACATCACAGACCTGAGCAGCTGGCCAGAGGGGAGGGTGCTCACATCAGACATGAGCAGCTGGCCAGAGGGGAGGGTGCTCACATCAGACCTGCAGCAGCTGGCCAGAGGGGAGGGTGCTCACATCACAGACCTGAGCAGCTGGCCAGAGGGGAGGGTGCTCACATCAGACCTGCAGCAGCTGGCCAGAGGGGAGGGTGCTCACATCAGACCTGCAGCAGCTGGCCAGAGGGGAGGGTGCTCACATCACAGACCTGAGCAGCTGGCCAGAGGGGAGGGTGCTGACATCAGACCTGCAGCAGCTGGCCAGAGGGGAGGGTGCTGACATCAGACCTCCAGCAGCTGGCCAGAGGGGAGGGTGCTCACATCACACCTGCAGCAGCTGGCCAGAGGGGAGGGTGCTCACATCACAGACCTGAGCAGCTGGCCAGAGGGGAGGGTGCTGACATCAGACCTGCAGCAGCACTGCCCGCCCAAGAAACGGAGGCGGAGACAGAAAGGGGCGGATTTGCCCAGGTTTCTCAACTGGTTGCGTGGAGACCGGGATTAGAAGCCACCTTTCTTGCCCTCTGGCACAGTGCCCTTTTCCCAACCTCGTTCTGTGAGAACCAGGCTCACAGAATCTATTTGGGGCAGGACCAAGTAGATCACAGCGAGGATTAGGAGGATAGAGTCCAGAGCCCAGAGCCTGGGTCCTAACCTGCAGGATGACCTAAGGCGGGAAGCCCCTTTTCTTTGGGTTCAGTTTCCCCAACTGCACCCCCAGACCTTGCCTGGGGCCCCTACAGGGTCTAACACCCTCCCCAACACCCGCCCTCCACGTGGGGGGAGAAAGGGGCAGGTACGGGTGTAAGGTCCACTGCCTCGGCCTGAGAGCTGTCTGCTGCCCCACCAAACGCAGCCCCGCCCTGGACGCCATCTGTTGGGGCGAAGCCCCCCACCTCACCCTGGGCACTGACTCCACACACGGCCTCCCTCCCGGGCACCGCCACACACACACACACACACACACTTCACGCGGGCACACCGCCTGTGCACTCACGGGTACCCACCCACTCCCTCCTTCGAAAACGCCCCCCTCCGCCGGCCAGCGCCGGCTCTCGTGCCCATTCTCCCTCCGCGCCCCCGGCGCCCGCGCGACACGCAGCCAAGGCCACCGCACCGGAGGCGGGCCGCACCCCACGACTTCCCGTCCGCCCGGGCCCCGCCCCCGCTCGGGCCCCGCCCCCGCTCGGGCCCCGCCCCCGCCCCCGCTCGGGCCCCGCCCCCGCTCGGGCCCCGCCCCCGCCCCCGCTCGGGCCCCGCCCCCGCTCGGGCCCCGCCCCCGCTCGGGCCCCGCCCCCGCTCGGGCCCCGCCCCCGCTCGGGCCCCGCCCCCGCTCGGGCCCCGCCCCCGCTCGGGCCCCGCCCCCGCTCGGGCCCCGCCCCCGCTCGGGCCCCGCCCCCGCTCGGGCCCCGCCCCCGCTCGGGCCGCCGGGAGGATGTGAGCTCACTCCGCCTCCCCGCTCCCGGCGCTGCCAGGAAGCTTCCGCCCGAGGTCACGGCCCGCTCGCCGCCAACGGGCCGGCCGGGGAGTCCGCAGCGCGCCGGCCGAGCCGGAGCCGCCCGCCCCCACCGCTGCGGGCGCCGCACGCAGTAACCGCCTCTGAGAGAGGTATGGAGTGAAGGCGGGCGGCGGCGGGGCCGAAGCAGCGCCCCGCTCGCAGGCGCCGCGCCACCCGGGGCCCGCGGGTCGCCGGGCGGCCAGGGCGTGCGCGCCCCGCCCCGCCGCGCTTCCGGCCGTCACGTGACCGCGCGCGCACGTGCTGCGGCCCCTCGGCGCCGCGGAGCGCAGCCTCCGCCCCGCCGCCCCCGCCGCCGCCCGCCTAGAGGCGACGCAGGCCGGCGCGGAAGGCGGCGGGCCCCGGAGCCGTTGGAGTCGCGGTGCCTGCCGAGCGGGGCTGAGCAGCAGGCCCGGGCGGGCGGGCAGCGGCCTCGCCATGAACCCCAGGGGCCTGTTCCAGGACTTCAATCCGAGTAAGTTCCTCATCTACGCCTGCCTGCTGATCTTCTCCGTGCTGCTGCCTCTGCGCCTGGACGGGGTCATCCACTGGAGCTACTGGGCCGTCTTCGCCCCGATATGGCTGTGGAAGCTCCTCGTTATCGCAGGCGCCTCGGTGGGGGCTGGCGTTTGGGCCCGAAACCCTCGCTACCGCACCGAGGGGGAGACCTGCGTGGAGTTCAAAGCCATGTTGATTGCCGTGGGCATCCACCTGCTGCTGCTCATGTTCGAAGTCCTGGTCTGCGACAGGGTGGAGAGGGGGACCCACTTCTGGCTGCTGGTCTTCATGCCGCTCTTCTTCGTCTCCCCCGTGTCCGTGGCTGCCTGCGTGTGGGGCTTTCGACACGATAGGTCGCTGGAGCTGGAGATCCTGTGCTCAGTCAACATCCTGCAGTTCATCTTCATCGCCCTGAGGCTGGACAGGATTATCCTCTGGCCCTGGCTGGTGGTGTTCGTGCCCCTCTGGATCCTCATGTCGTTCCTCTGCCTGGTCGTCCTCTATTACATCGTCTGGTCCCTCCTGTTCCTTCGGTCCCTGGATGTGGTTGCGGAACAGCGAAGAACGCACGTGACGATGGCCATCAGCTGGATCACGATAGTGGTGCCCCTGCTCACGTTTGAGGTTCTGCTGGTGCACAGATTGGATGGCCACAATACATTCTCTTACATCTCCATATTTGTCCCCCTTTGGCTTTCATTAATCACTTTAATGGCCACTACATTCAGGCGAAAGGGGGGCAACCATTGGTGGTTTGGTATTCGCAGGGATTTCTGTCAGTTTCTGCTTGAAATTTTCCCATTTTTAAGAGAATATGGAAACATTTCATATGATCTACATCATGAAGATAGTGAAGATGCTGAAGAAACGTCAGTTCCAGATGCTCCTAAAATTGCTCCAGTGTTTGGGAAGAAGGCCAGGGTAGTTATAACCCATAGCCCTGGAAAGTATGTTCCCCCACCTCCCAAGTTAAATATTGATATGCCAGATTAAACTCACTTTTGGGAGTGTCCTTAAGAAACCGTACACACAGATCTAAAATCCACCTTGCTTTTGCCTTTTTCATCCATCCCAATCCTAGAACTGAAAACAGGCTCCAAACACCATCATCTCATGCCTGGTTGGAGATTGATGCCTATCAGTGACTGTCAGGATGTGCCATAGATGTAGGGGGTTATTTGAATATATGGCGGGGTGTGTGGTTATGATGTGTGCGATAACTTGCTTTCCAGATTGGTGCTTAAAGAGCTAGCTGGGAGTAGTAAGTTGAATTGTTTTAGTAGGTCCTCAAATGGAGTAATTAGATAGCTAGGTTTTGTTTTTTTTAAGTGGTACTACACCTATCAAAAGTATTGTTATAAAGTATTTTTATACACTGCTAGCCTAAAATTGTATTTCAGATATTGTTTGTTGTGGCATAATTGAAAGCAAATGTAAAGAATTCTCTCTCCCATTACTTGTTTATAAACTTCATAGTTGTTATTTTCAGTGTTTCTGCTGTTAAAATTGTTTTTCTTCAGGCTTTGCTGATTATTCTTTGATAGCCTAATAGGTGAAATTTTCTAATGCAGTGAATCCATGCATATATGATATTTATGTAACTATTTTAGCAATGTAATGTATTATGTTGAATTCTAGTTCTGTGCAGTACAATGTATTGTTATTTTTTTAAGTTTATATGTGAAGATGTATGTCTGTTGCAGATGTTCTTAAAGATTGCTTCAACCATTAATATGTACCCAGTGTAGGATCTGTCAGAGTACTAGGCATGAGTATAGGGGTTAAAAATCCCAAGGATCTTAATACTCTGGTGTTAGATGACTCAGTCTGCACAGGTTTAAGTTCTCTTAGAAGAAGGAGCCACCATCTTTTGGGAACAGGTGACATGCTCCAGTGTGGTACCAGGCCATAAAGTGACACTTAATTGGCACCTTGTATTTTCCCACACAGGTAGTAACATGTGCAGAAACAACTGAAGTAAGCAAGTGGTTTGTCCATTTCTAAGAATATTACAGTATTAGTTGGCCATAATATAAAGTATTACTTGTCATTGGGAAGCTCAAGACAATGGCCTTAACCAGAAATGGCCAACAGGTCAGGTATTATTTTACGTTCCAAGTTTTTCGATCTGTTAGCAACAGGGAAATAATAGTTCAGGGGCTTTTTGGGTTTTGCTTTTTAAAAAAAATAAGTATAATGTTTCTTTAGGTGCTGGTGATAGACCAGAGAATCAGAAGGCAAAAGCCAGATCCTGGGAGAGTACCATTCTGGCTGAGAACAAAGACATGCTTTCAGAATGAGGTTAAAATAAAAGGAGTGTTGATATTCTTACTGGGGAGGAGACGAGGGAATTCATTAGCAACTTAGTAAAAATACTCTAAACTGAGCTCCATGTGAATTATGTAAATAAGTTCAACAAATGCTAGCAACAGAAGCCACCCCTGGGAACATGGGTACCTGAAAGCCTGAGGGAGCCACAGCTCAGTTGAGTGGGCCAGGACTGAGCCAAGGTCACATATAGCACATGCTGTCAGCGTACACAAGCTGTCAGAATGTGGAAAGGGGCTGAACAGCAGAAGATGTAACTTTTCATAAGCAAGGATTCATTCATTTTTCTCTAATACTTATTGAGGACCTACTTACCTACTGTGAGCCAGATGTGGTGTTAGGAAGTGCAGATACATTGGTGAACAATTCAGGTGTGGCTGCCCACATGCACAAAGTGTACAATTAAAAGTGACAAGAAGACAGGGCTCATAACAGCAGCCAACCTGTGGGAGGCAAAAAGCTAAGAGCAGGGTGTGCAAAACACATGGAAGGATGCTACTGGCCCTGGGTGACCTTCACCTGGGACTTCAGGCCCATCTTTGTTTTCAGGAGCCCAGTCTCCCCTGATCGCCCCTCCATCCCCAAATAATATCTCAGACATGGACTTTCTCTTCAGTAAGGTTGAGGAGTGGAGGAGCAGGTTTCTGGAGGAATCGAAGGGCAGACTTGGGGGCAGCAGTGGGATTACAAGTCCCCCGTGGCCACAATGTCAGGCTAGGAGCTTGGAACAATCTCTCCTAACCTGACCCGCCTTACCTGCTCCACCCTAAGGTGGCTTAGTGTTGGAGAACCTGTGCTTTAATATAATTACAAGCTTTCTCACCCAGGTAGGTCATCTCCTGTCACCTCTTTCCTGCCTCAAGACCATTAAGTAAAAACCGTGGGAGTGACAAATTGTGTTTAGCCTGCAAATTAACAGTCTCAGCTGTGCGTGGGGATTTACCTAATTGCCATACACCTCTGACCACGGTATTTAGCATGTGTCAAATTCTATAACTGGTTTCTCCTGTACGATCGATGATGTATTAGTCAGATTTTGCTGAAAAATAACCTCAGAAATCTCAGTGGCCCACAATTATAAACTCTGGTTCTCGGGTCTACAGGTTGGCTGCAGTGGTTACACTATAGGCTGTGGTCTGATCTAGGCCTCCACAGGCATCCCTTATTCTATTCCGGGTCCCAGGTGAAGGAGTGGCATTACCTGGGGCATGTTCTTTCTCATAGCAGAAGCACAAGAGGCCAAGCCAAACTCTGCAAGCAAAACTACAGCCCCCCTCACGTGATAGATGTTGAGTGTACCCACTCCGTTGGCCAAAGCACAAGGCCACCCTCAGTGGGGGGGACCGGTACACACTCAAGGAACAGTAACAGTCTGCACAGATGTTGCAAGATGGTTTTAAAGACTGGAAAGGAATCACAAAATTTATGGTCAGTTGTGAATGATTTTCCCGTTTCACAAACATTTTGTAATTTTTGGAAGTAAATTGTTTAATATTGTAATAATCATTAGAAGAATATCTGTAGGGGGGGTGGGGAATAGAAGACTTGAGGTGAGATGAGGAAGGCACAGGAGACGCCACACAGAGTTTCGTGAGTTTTGTGCCCAGGGCTGTGCTAGGGACTTGCAGGATGCCTTGCAAAGGTCAAGCCTGGGCACAGGGAGGCCAGCTGGGCAGGAGGCCCTGGGAAATGAAGAAGCAGTCTAGATGGGCCAAGGCAGCACCCAAAATGAGGAAGAAGGCAGGCCCTCCCCACCAGCCCTCCCCAGGGGTCTGAATGGCACAGGACATTCCCTGCTTAGTGAACAGTTGGGAGGGTTCAGGTAGCTCGCAGCCTGACAGGCAGTCTGGGGTCTCGCTCAGCAAGAACGCAGATCCAGAGAAGTGCAGCTGGAAACCAGGCAAGGCCGTCCCTCAGGGACTGTTGGTGAGGATGCTGCAGCTGGTACACCACTATGGGCCACATGGCACTGCCACCTAAATAGTGCCACCAGTGTCACCCCCAGTGCCAGTTATCCCTCAGTTGTCTGCCACAAGCCCAAGGTTAAAGTTCCAGGCAGGGGATATGATAGGGAAGCCAGGAATGCGTCCCTTCTGCAGCTGCTGGAGCATGGGAGGAAGCCATGGGCGGCTTTAGCTCGAGGAGGAGGCAGGCCTAGCAGGGGATTTGCCCCAAAAGGGTGTCCAGATGCTGGGTTACCAATGACAATGACGGAGTGCATTACGCTGACTCCCTTGGCTCTGATGTACCTCCTTCCTGTGTCTCACATCAAAAATCCTGGCCCATCTGGCGTGTTACAACTGGCCTCTCAACACAACGGGCTCATCCCATCCCGAAGGGAGGCCATCGGAGCTGCTCAACTACATCCAACTCTTCAGCTGGGACATTCAGAGGTGTCCTCCTCTAGGTTTGTCATGGTTTACTCCATATGTTCTAGAATGTGTGGATTAAAGCTAACTAGTGCAGCATGCCTCCAGTGCAGCCCAAGACCCCTGGGGCCCACGGAGCCCCCCCAAACTGCACCTCTGGCGGAGGCCGACTTCGTCTAACCGAGAGCAGGCGCTGTGGTAAGAGCGCGGGGCGAGGAGAGGGAGCTGCCGCCGGGCAGCCAGACGGTCAAGCTTCGCAGAGATGCAAACCCGACGCCACTCTTCCACCCACCGATTTTGTTTTTGAAAATATGGTTATTTTTAATTTTATAAAAAGTGAATATGAAGTGGATTTATTGCTTTTAAATGAAATAACATTTTTAAAAAACTTATTGGCTTTAATTTCTACCCTGGCGAATGTTGCTATAACTCACATAGACACACGTTCATTGAGGCCTTCAACAATTTTAAGAGTGTTAAAGGGGTCCTGTGACCAAAAAGCTTGGACACTGCTGCCCTGTATTATAGTGGGAGAAAGAGAATGGAAAGAAAATTAAAATTGAGTGAAATGTATTAAAATCCACATGACAGTGGGGAAGAAAAAAATCATAGAACCCATCGTTTCTGCAAGAGATCATAGGACAGCTTCTGTCCTGAGAGAAGCCACGCCCACTGTCCTTCCCCTGCACCTTGGCTGGGTGGATTATTATATATTATTACCCAGTGGGGTAACTCACATCTTGGTTCCTGGGGCCCCGAGCCCTCTGCTGGTCCTGCTGGTGTCTGTGTCTCAACTTTAACTTCACCTAGAACTAAGAGGGCCCAGGGTCTCCTGGATTCTGGTTATACACCCCCCTCCACTTGTGGCAGCAACATTATTTTTCCTATACAGTCCTTCAGAAGATAGGTGGTTGCCCCTGACTACCAAGAGGAAGTGGGCCTGGACAGTGCGCCCCAGAGCTCACCGGCCACCCTCACTCTGTTTTCAGGATGTCCTGTTTATTAGATGCATCACGGACAGAGAGGGGAAGTGGTTTTGTAACCTGTCTCCACAACAGCAGCTCAGGGCTCTCTGGCTCCCCTCCCAGGCCCTCTGCCTCCGCTCCTCCCCCATGCCTGTCACCATCCTCTCACCCTGCGCCCAGGCCTCAGCCACAGCCAGACAGTCAGGGGCCTCATGCTTCCTCTTGGGACATCAGCAACACTCCTCTGCAGAATCTGGGACCACATGGTCCATCACGCCTGTTCCACCCCAAACCCCTGCTGGTCCCCTCACAGCCCTGTTGTAGGGGCCTGCCCTCCTAGACAAGGGCCAAACCCCCACACAACCCTAGTGTCACCAGCCCTCCTCCCTCTTCACACAGTGACCTTCCTCAGGCCTCACCTCTGCCTGAGCAACTCCCTAGAGGTCATACTGGCTGAAGTCCCTCCTTGTGGCCTCTCTGGCATTTGACCCAGGCTTTAACCCAGGACAGCAAGTGGTGCGGGAAGTTCAGACTCGCACACCAGTCTGAATTGCAACCTTTCCAGGAAGCCAGTTCCTTCCCTCCCCCCACCCCCACACACTGGGTAACCAGCCATCAGTGAGAAAGTCTGGACACCCCTCCCATCTGTGGCAATGGCCCCAGGCCAGTGCTGATACCCAGCAGGGCTGCCCTGACCTGTCCCACAACCCTGACCTCCCACCATCCAGCCAGTTTAATGGCAGGACTCGCTAGGTGGTTTTTTGGGGGATGCGGGGGATGTTCTGGTTATTAAATGTTTTGAACATCCATTGAGGCCCTTTCTCTAGTCATGGCCTGGCTCGCCCTTCTCTCCCTTCCAGCTCTGCTTAGTCTTACACTTCATCCTTGGTCCCTGACCCTCTCATGTCCCCTGGGACAGAATAGCTGAGCCTGGTCTCCTGGTTTACCCTGACAACCAGGACAGATTCTGCCCCACCCAGGGGTGCACACTGTGACTCACATTGGCTCTGAACACGTCAGGCAACCTCCCAAGAGCTGTCACATCAAGGCTATGGCCACCTCAACCCAAGCCCCAGCCTCGGGAGCCCCACAGGGCTGGAACATCCAGTCTGGGATCATCTCTGATGACCACCATACTCCCAAGAGGCTTCAGGCAGAAGTCACGAGTGGGAGCCAGGGCCTTACCTGAGATGTCCCGGAGGCCCCACCGACCCATACACCCTGCTTGTCCTTAGCAGGTGAGAAGGGGGCATTTCAGAACAGGCCGTGCAGGCTACCCAGTGCTCCACTGATGGCCTGGGCCAGCCCCAGAAAAGAAGGTGCATTCCCCACACCACAAAGTCAGTGACAGTCAGCCATGTGCCAAAAACACACAGTCAGCTCTGGCTGCCATACCTATACCACAGACTGGGTGACTTAAACCCTTAAACCAAGCAAATGTATTTCTCACAGTTCTGGAGGCTGGAAGGCCAAGATCAGGTGGCAGCGTGGTTGGATTCTGGTGAGAGCTCTCTTCCTGGCTTGCAGAAGGCCACCTCTCGCTGTGTCCTCACAGGCAGAGAGAGGAAACAAGCTCTCTGGTGCCTTTTCTTACAAGAGCACTAATCCTATCATGGGGGCCCTGCTTTCAGGAGCTCATCCAAAACTGATTACCCACCGTCCAAAGACCCTGTTCCCAACTACTATCACATTTGGGAGTAAGGCTTCAATTTATGGATCTGGGGGAACACAATACAGTCCACAGCACACACAAAGCACAGAAGGCCCCAAAGCAGGGGACCAAGCCTAACATTCACTCAGCTCACATTTCCCGAGCACCTTCTGTGTACCGAGTGCAGTGGTCGTACCCAGATGTGAGAATACAGAAAATACATACATTGGTCTTTGCTCCAAGTTTCTGGCACAGGGCTCCTGAGTCCCTTGTAGATTCCTAAGTGTTAAGAGCATCTCTTGTTCTAATGAAGTGACTCTGGGTGGGATACTGGATGGGGGCTGGTCACCATGGCTAGAAGCTTGGAATTCTCAGCCCCAGCAGCCATCCTCCAGAGAGAGGAGAGAGGCTGGAAATGGAGTTAATAATCGGTTGTGCCTGCAGGAGGAAGCCTCCCTGACATCCCAGTAGCATGGGGTTCAAAGAGCTTCCAGGTTGGTGACACATCCACATACCAGGAGGTGACACCCATGGGGCAGAAGTTCCTGCACTCGGGACCCTCCCAGACCTCGCCCTGTGCGTCTCTCCACCTGGACCTGCATCTGCCTCACACCCTTTAGCGCGCCCTTTGATCAACTGAGCTCTGAGCCGCTCCGGCAAACTGATCAAACCCAGGGAGGGGGTCGGTGGGACCCCCTCTACAGCCAATTGACCAGCCGACAGGTGAGAACGTGGACTTGCAAGTGGCATTCGAGGTGGGGGTAGGGGAGGCAGTCTCATGGGACAGAGCCCTTACCCGCGGGATCTGACACTATCGCTGGGTAGAGAGTGTCAGAACTGAGCTGTGTTGTAGGACACCCAGATGGTGTCGCAGGAACTTGCTTAGTGTAGGGGAAACCTCCACACTTGGGGACCAGAAGTTCGGAAGTGCCGTGTTCTGTGAGGAGCAAAGGACACTCACAGGAAAGAGAGGCAAAGGTAGACTGAAGGGCGTGTTCCGATTGCACAGGTAGGCACGCCACCAATGAGCCATGGCCGCTGCCCCGAGAAATCCCCGGTTACCCCCAGGGCAGCCAGGCCTGAGAGGCGGCGCAGACACCGACACCGGTGCTGGGGAGCAGGAGGAGGGCGGGAGCGCGGTGCTCGAGTGTGATCCCAGCCGCCGTGGGCCTGGTGATGACCTGGAGGTGCCTCAGCGGGGGCGGGGCCAGGGCCATGGAAAGAAAGAGGAAAGATCTGTGAGGATGCCTTGGCAACAATGAACACCTTGCTGATCAGCTATTTCAAGCCAGAACTCCCCTGTGTGGCGGCTACTTTGGTCAGCAAGGTGTTTAAAATTACTTAAATTAATGTAAGTGCAGACGCGAGCTGTCTCATAAGCAGTCAGCAACGTTAGACACGGAAACAGGAGTATACTCATGACCAGTCAGCAAGGTGTAGTGGCCTGAACAAGTTATGTCACAAGAAATCCAGGAGCAGAATGATCGTTAACCAGGGTCCCTGAGCAACCATTCGCCCGGAAGGCAGGCCTTCTGTGGTTCTGCTGTTCCATCCTAAACCCCCAGCCAGGGTCCCCAGGCACAGCTGCAGCGTCACATACACAGGGGTGACGGCCAGTGGGAGGAGCAGCAGCTCCCCTGGGCCTGTTTATCAGGGAGCAAACCCGTCCCAGGGGCTCCTCCCTCCTCTGCTGGCACTGGGGAGGCGGGTGCCCCGGGAGCGTGGGACCTGTCCTGAGCCCACCCTGACAGGCTGGAGGACTGCAAGGCCCCCGAACCTCGAGGTGAAGTGAGGACCAGGAGAGGACTGGGCCACAGGCAGGCAGAGGGGCACACGGGGCCCGTCCGTGCTCCTTGCCCGGGGTGGGAGATGGCGTAAGCACAGGGAGGCAAGTCAAGGCTGGCCTCTTGCGCGGAATGTTGAACTTTAATACCCAGAAGGCCACAGAAACTGCCAAAGAATTTAAGCAGAATTATGTTTTAAAAGGTCATCCTGCTGCCCTGGCAGGTGTGGCTCAGTTGATGGGAACACGGAAAAGTTGAGGGTTCGATTCTGGGTCAAGGCCACATAGCTGGGTTTCTGGTCAGGGCGCTGCTGGAAGCAGTCGTCAGTGTTTCCCACATCAGTGTTCCTCTCTCTCCTGCTCTCTCTTTCTCTCCCTTCCCTTTTCTCTAAACAACAATGAAAATGTCCTTGGGTAAGGATTTTTTAAAAAACATCATTCTACCATTTCCAAAAAAATTGGAAAGAACCTAAATGCCCAAGAATTGGGGATTAAATACATTATACATACAGAGGCCAGAATATTATGCAATCTTTTACAAAGATGTTTTACAAACAATTTTCACTGTTTAAGAAAATTCAATATGATACTAAATTGGGGGTGGGCAGGGAGGGAAAAGCTGCATAAAAACAATGTTTAAATAATTCACAGGGAAAATACTGGAAGGAAATAAAGCACTGAGACAGGTGCTGCACTGCTCTGTTCTTTTTTTTTGTAACCACTTTCCTACAATGAGCGCATCTAACTTTTATATTCAGAAGGGTGAGCAGTTCTGAATCTTGACAAACTACGACTCTGCCGGGGACGGTGAGTGAAAGGGTGAGAGAGTTTAGGAGGAGATCTGATAAGAGCATGGCGCAGGCTGAGCTTGAGACGTGACCCAAGTGGCGAGGTGGGGACAATTCAGGAACACTTTCTGGTGGGCAAGTGAGGGTCTTCAGTCTGGGACCACCTTGTGGAGGGCGGAGGGCAGCAGCCTCATCGTGAGCCCCGACCCTGGGTCCCTGTCTCAGGCTTCCTCCCTCTGACACAAAAAGCCACCGAGTCACCTGCACCTGAGACAGCCAGCCCTGGTGCAGCTGCACTCCGCCCCTCACTTTCTGAACCCCGAGCTCACCCTGAACAGCCCAGGTCCTCACCAGCCTTGCTGACGTGGGCCCTGCCCCAAACACGCTGCTCCTGTCGCGGAGCACCCAGGCCCTGGAGAAAGTGGCCCAGAGGGTGTGGGTGCTTGCTGAGTGTCAGGACGGGGGCATCGGTCTGGAGAGGGCTGGCCGCGCCCCTTCTTTCACTTTGGCAGTGGGAGTCACACAGGCGGGGCCCTCAGAACTCAGCCACCCCTCCAGGGCCAAGCACGAATGGTCTTGGAAGACAGAGCTCTGGTCCCGGCAGGAAAGCAGCGCTTAGATCCCCCTGGGAGCCCTGGGACCCAGGACGGGCCACTGACCCCCCTGAGCCTTAGGGGTGTCGACGAAAGAGCATCCAGCCTACAGGAAAGTTTTACAAGAGTTTATGTTGGCCAAAACTTTGAGAACATGCCGATTGTAAGATCTCAATGGATTGAGGAAACGCCCTGGAAAATGGCAGTTTTGCAGTTCATTTTCTACACGTGAGCCAAAGGAGAAGGCAAGGAAGGTCCATGAAGTCCCTTGGTGGTAGGTTAGGCAGGAGGGAGAAGCAAAGTGGGAAACCTCTGGGACGGGATAAAAGCGACACGGAGAAGCACACACTTCACTTACACAGGTGGGCACGGGACGGTTCACAGTCACCACTTACAGCACAGACGGTCCGTGGGAAGGGACGGCAATGAGGGGCCTGCGTCTCCCGCTCTGGTGGCGCCTATCTGTCCCGGGGTCCACAAGAGAAAATGACGCTGACGCTTAGAAGGTCCGCTACCCTAGATGTCCAAAAACGACAGTCAGGGCTCGCTTAAGGGAAAGGCGGGCCTTTGCTGGGGAAGCGGCAGGCCGGGGATGTGACTACCTGCTGCGACCTGCCCGGCAGGAATTGTGATCTAACCGTGTTGTGCTTCCCTTCGGTCACAGGTCATCGGGCCTGCCAGGTGGCCCCTGAGCTTGTCAGGTTTATCACAGAGTCTCTTTTTCATTCAGGGGTCAACTCTGTAAGATCACCACGGTGGTCAGCACAGCAAGCAGTGATGCCTGAGACACAGGGTGCCAGCCACCTCGGGGCTGGGGGCGGGGAAGCACTCCACCAGTGCCCGGGTGTCCCCTCCAGCAGTGCTGACCTTGGTCTGCGGTGTCTCTGGCAGTCCAGAACCCCCTCCCTGGGCAGAGCACCCCTGCACTCCCTTACAGGAGCCCCCCTGCGGCTGGCTGTGGCCTAGGCCCTGACCACTGGCTCTCCCTCACTCCCCTCCCCCAGCTGGAGTGTCAGCTGGCCTGCCTTTGTTCGCGTCCATACCCCGCTGTGCCTGGAGCCCAGCAGTTGTTCAACAAACAGCTCTTGAGTGAGAGAAGGAAACTTTGGTGGGAGCCCCCACCTGGGGAGCCAAGCGACTCACTGACAGACACCCCCCAAAGCCTGGCTAAGGGACAGAGGCATGGCCAGAGGTAGCTCACCTTCGATGCAAGTGTATTAGTGTTTTGTGGTGGCCGTAACAAAGCACCAAACTGGGTGGCTTAACATGGAGACTTACTCTCTCGCAGTCTGGAGGCTAGAAGTCCAAGGTCAAGGTGTCGGCAGGCCCATGCTCCTCTGAGGGCTCGAGGGGAGAATGGTCGTCGCCCCTCTTCTAACTTCAGGTGGCTTCAGCAGTCACGGGCATGTTTTTGCTTATAGGTGTATCTCCCCTCTTTGCCTCCTCAAGTACCTGGCCTTCCCCATGTGTCTGCAGCTGTGTCTGAACCCCAAAATCCGGTGGGATCTCACCTTAACTTCACAGCATCTGCAAGGCCCCCATTCCAAATAACATTATAATCCCAAGACTGGGGTTAAGGCTTGAACAGGTCTGTTTGGGGGACACAGTTTGACCCCAGCAGCCAAGGGTCACAGGACATGGCCCCACCCTAAGGGATGAGTGAGCAGCAGGACTTCTGCCAGTGTGGGGAGACCTTCTCAGCTAGAAGAGCCACCTTCTCCAAGCCTGTCTGGGGACCCTGGTCCCCTATCAGGATCTCCCTTCCTGGCGTGGAGCAGCAGCAGGGTGAGCAAGCTGGGCTGCCCTGCGTGCCCTCCTGCTGCCCTCAATCCCTGGACAGTATCTGCTCCCAGCTCTGAGTGGGCAGTGCCCGCCTGATGAGGAAGTCACTGCTGGCCCCAGGCACCACCTGACCCCTTCCCAGACCGTGCACATTTACCTGAGGGTCCCCGAGGGTAGGACGCCTTCACCTGAGAAACACTCTGTGACCAGGAACCTCAGGCCCCCAGGCTGCCCTCCACTGGAGCTATTTTGAGTCAGAAGGTCCTTTTTCAAATCCCATCCAGGTAAATTCTGCCCAAATTACCAAGCTGGTGAAGTGGAGGCAGGACTCTACAGCCAGGGAAGGTGGTCAGGAATGGATCAACCAGGGGATGGATGGGCCAGGGAATGGGTGGGTCAGGGGATGGGTGGGTCAGGGGATGGATGGGTCAGGGGATGGGTGGGTCAGGGGATGGATGGGTCAGGGGATGGGTGGGCCAGGGGATGGATGGGCCAGGGAATGGGTGGGTCAGGAGATGGGTGGGTCAGGGGATGGATGGGTCAGGGGGTGGGTGGGTCAGGGGATGGATGGGTCAGGGGATGGGTGGGCCAGGGGATGGATGGGCCAGGGGATGGGTGGGCCAGGGGATGGGTGGGTCAGGGGATGGATGGGTCAGGGGGTGGATGAGTCAGGGGGTGGATGGGTCAGGGGATGAATTACAACATGTCTGAGGAAGTGCCAGGCGGGAGCCCTATGTCACATGCACCATCACACCCAGTGGGCCAGGCAAAGGGAGGAGCCACCTTGAAGTTCCTCCTTCAGGTTATCATGAGCCTCACCCTTTCACTAATGATGGCAACTTCCAGGATCAGGCCAAGCCCTGAGGCCCAGGATAGACCTGCGGGCCTCACCCCAGCACATGCGCTGTTTGGGTCCTACTGACGGTCTGCAGGTGATAGTAAAGGTCCAGCTCTTTCTTGAAGTTTTAGCTTCGTCACCTCCTCCAGGAAAATTTCCTTGATGCTTCTGCCCACCTAGGATGGATGCGGAGCCTCTGGCCTCCTCATCTCCTAGCACCTACCCCGCTGCAGTCACCAGGTCTGTCTCCTTACAGGGCAGGGACCTCCTCGGGGCTGGGCCACCGCTGTGTCCCTGGGTCAGGTTCGGAATGAGTCGATGCTGAAGAAGAGCATGTATGCCCGCTCTGAGAAGCTGGCTCCCAAGCATCTCCTGGACTGTCTGAGGAGAAAAGCCGTGAGAAGCTGGCACAGAGACCAGGGAGACTGAGGGGAGCAAGGGTGGCGAGAGCACCCAGAGACCCTCTACTGAGAAGTGAGGCTCAGCAGCCAGGGCGGGGCAGCCCAGGGAGTGGCAACGGGAGGGCAACGTTTCTGATGCCACAGGAGATGGGCAAAGGCCAAGCAGAGTCATTAGCACCTGTGCCTGGCACAAGCAGGGACCGCCGTGTGTTTGACCTGGGGTGGGAGGAGGTGTGGAGCTGCCACAGGTGTGGCTCCAAAGCAGGGGGCTGGCTGCTTCTACCCCAAGAGGCCACCAGAGACTGAAAGCTTGGTTCCAGGCCACAGCGACAGAACAAAGCCAGTGCTCTCTCAGCACGTCTTGGACTTTCCACCTGCCTGGACTCAGGCCTCTGCTGTGGAACACAGGCTCTTTCAGCCAGAGGGGACTGCGCTGGGGCCGAGCCTGGCTGGACCCCGACCACCGCGGAGCCGGGCTGGACAGTGCAGCCCACTCCTCCCCAATGCCCTGGCTACCTGCCTGCCACGCTGAGGCCTCAGGGCTCTCCAGGCCCAGGTGGCCGAGGCTCCTCAGCTGCCCCCAGTAGTGGGTTCCGGCTGCTCTCCACACCCCACCAACCCCTCTGCAGACACAAGTCACCTTCCTCGAGGGCCCTCAGCCTTGGTTCCTCAGTGGTGCTCTTGTCCCAGAGGCTCCGAGAGTCCAGGATCGGCAGAGTGCTGTGCCCGCCCAGCCTCGGTGCAGGGCTGGGGACCTGGAGCAGCCCAGCAGTCCCTGCCACCCCCTCATGCCCCTAAGGGGACCCTTTGCACCTCTGGCTCAGGGACATGCTTCTGTGCTTTGAGGTGCTGCTTGGGCTCAGGCGAAAAGCCCAGGACAATCATGGGAAAGTGGTGCTCGCCAGGACCTTGAAGGGGAAGGAGAGGCCACACCTGCCCTGGCAAACAAGCCTGGGCAGGAAGTCCCTCGGGGTCAGCGAGCTCTTTCCTTCTGCCACCTGTGACTCAGGGGCTGCACTGACTTGCTGTCACTTGAGCAAGTTCACCGTGGGCCACGTGCCACCCGGCCCTCCCACTCCAGCCACGGAGCAGGTTGGTCCCTTGGGTGGATGCTGACCAGCAGCGTTTCCTGGGTGGCCCACAGGCTCCAGAAACAAGACACTCAGAGCCTCGAGTCCCACCAAGGGGCCCAGATCCTGTAACAACCCCTGATGTGCCAGGCGGGAAAGTACATTATTGCATCAATCAGCCTGAGGCTGAAGGCGTCTTCCCTCGCCGGGCCCATGGTGCCCTCGAGCTCCCTTCAGACTCCCCACATTTCCCATAACCGCTTGTGCAATTTCTGACTCCCCCAGAGTCGCTCTGGGAGGGCAGGGGCCGCTGCTCAGGGAAGACTGGCTCTGTGGGAAAACTCATTTCTTTCTCTCGAGTTCAGGAAGGACTCACATCTTCTGCCAGAGTGCTTTCTGCCTCCCTCCCTCCCTCCCTCCCTCCCTCTTTTTCTTTCTTTCTTTCTTTCTTTCTTTCTTTCTTTCTTTCTTTCTTTCTTTCTTTCTTTCTTTCTTTCTTTCTTTCTTTCTTTCTTTCTTTCTTTCTTTCTTTCTTCTTTCTTCCTTCTTTCTTTCTTTCTTTCTTTCTTTCTTTCTTTCTTTCTTTCTTTCTTTCTTTCTTTCTTTCTTTCTCTCTCCTCTCTCTCTCTCTCTCTCTCTCTCTCTCTCTCTCTCTCTCTCTCTCTCTCTCTTTCTTTCTTTCGGCATAAAACGACCATTTTACTGTGCTCATGCTTGGTGAGTTGGGCGTTTGGTAAGCTTCGGCGGGCTGCTTCTCGTGTAGTCTCACGCGGGTACAGGCGGCTGTGGGCTGGGCTGAGTATTTGCACACTTGGCCTGCGTACCCAGCTGCTGCACTCGCAGGCTGGCAGTGGATGCTGCCCGACAGCGGGCCCGGCTCAGGCTGTCGCTGGAGCAACCGGTACACGTGGCTCTCGGAGCGTCAGTCTCAGGGCCCTTCCCTTTTCTGATTGTCATGTTTGTGGATTTCTCAGCTTGTGGATTTTAAAGAGGACCTTGCAGTGATCCATTATGTCATCTTCTCCAGTTAATGTTGTGTGAGTTCAGTTTCTTTTCTCAACAAATTTCAAATAAGTATTTGACCCAGCTGCATTGACTCATTTCTTTTCTTTTTTCTTTTTCTTTTTTCAAATTTATCTTTATTATTGAAAGTAATACAAATGGCCCTCTTTTCCCCCATTGATCCCCTACACTCTCTCCCCCACCAGGCCTTCACCCCACTATTGTCGGTGTCCATGGGTTATGCATATATGCATGTAAGCTCTTATGTTAATCTCTCCCCTGCCCCCCCCACCTTCCCTCAGACGCATCAGTCTGTTCCATGCTTCTATGTCTCTGAACCTATTTTGTTCATCAGTTTATTTTGTTCATTAGATTCCACACGAGTAAGACCATGTGACACTTGTCTTTCTCTGACTGGCTTCTTTTGCTTAGCATAATACTTTCCAGGTCCTGCCATGCTGTCTCCTAGGGTAAGGGATCCTTCGTTTCTACAGCTGCATAGTATTCCATGGTGTAAATGTCCGAGAAGATGCTTGATATGATTTCAGTCTTCCTGAACTTGTAGAGTCTTGTTTTGTGTCCTAACATGTGGTCTATCTTTGAGAATGTCCAATGTGCACTTGGGGAGAATGCCTATTCTGCAGTTTTGGGGTTAAATGTTCTGTAAATGTCAATTAAATCCATCCCATCTAGTGTGTCATTTACAACTACTGTTTCCTTGTTGATTTTTGTCTGGAAGATCTATCCAGTAAAGTCAGTGGGGTGTTAAAGTTCCCTACTGTGACTGTATTGCTGTCCATCTCTCCTTTAAAGTCCTCCAGGGGTGGCTGTTTTGTTTTTGTTTTTGTTTTTCCAGCCTTGAGAGTCTTTTGCTTTGAGGTGAGTCTCTGGTGACAGCATATATTTGGGTCTTGTTTTCTTATCCATTCAGCTACCCTTTGTCCTTTGATTGGAGCGTTTAATCCACTTATAGTAAAGGTTATCATTGATAGGTACTTATCTATTGCCATTTTATTTCTTTATGCTTATGTTTCTTGTTCTATTTCTACTTCTAATTGCAGCAGTCCCTTTAACATTTCCTGCAGTGCTGGTTTGGTGGTGATAAACTCCTTTAGCCTTTTTTGTCTGGGAAGCTCTTTATGTCACCATCTATTTTGAATGATAGCCTTGCTGGATAGAGTAGTCTTGGTTTCAGATCCTTGTTTTGCATTACCTTGACTACTTCATGCCATTTCCTTCTGGCCTAGAGTTTCTGATGAGAAGTCAGCTGGAAACCTTATGGGAGCTCCTTTGTAGGTAACAGATTGCTTTTCTCTTGCTGCCTTTAAGATTCTCTGTCCTGAATTTTTGGCATTTTAATTATGATGTGTCTGGGCATGGCCCTCTGTGGGTTCTTCTTGCTTGGGACTCTCTGTGCCTCCTGAACTTGTGTGACTTTTTCCTTGACCAACTTAGGGAAGTTTTCTGCCATTATTTCTTCAAACAGGCTCTCTAATCCTTGCTTACTTTTGACCTCTTCTGGCACTCCTATAATGCAAATATTGTTATATTTCATGTTGTCCCACAGCTCCCTTAAACTGTCCTGTTTTTTAATTGTTTTTTCTTTTTGGTTCTCTGATTGATTTTTTTCTACCCTGTTTTCTAATTTGCTGATCCGATCTTCAGCTTCCCTTAATCTGCTGTTTTTTCTTTCCAGTGTTGTTGTTGTTGTTTTCTACTATGTCATTCTTAATTTCCTTCATAGTTTCCATTTTTTTTTCTCATGCTGTTGAGCGTCCTTATGATCAGTATTCTGAACTCTGTATCTGATAGGTTGCTTATCTCCATTTCGTTTAGCTCTTCTTCTGGAGAATTATTTTGTTCTTTCATTTGGGGCTTGTTTTTTTGTCCCCCCATTTTAGCTTCCTGTTTGGATGTTTCCATGTATTAGGTAGATCTGCTAGGACTCCCAGTCTTTTGGATGCTCTCTGATACAGGCCAATGTCAGACGCTGTTTGTGACTGACCTTGAGTACCCTGTTTGAAGTTTTTCACACTCCACAGCTTGTGGTTCCCTCTGCTTGGGCTGGGTGTGTTTGGACAGGACCAAGATGCACACTAAGTTCTGCTTTTCCAAGCCTTGGGTCTAGAAGTAAATCAGGCAAACACTTAAAGCACCCAGAGGCTGTTATTCAGTCTCTTAATGAGCCTCAGTTTGTAGAAACTCCACAGGGTGCGGTGAGAGGTTTTCCAGCAGGGTGGGGCAATTGCTTCCCCCCCACCCTCCCGAAGCAAAAGGTGCTTAGAAGGTAAATGTCTGCCTGAGAAAGATGTCCTCTGCAGTACGGAGGAATGACTCAGCCCAGGGATCCAGATGGGTGCCCTCTGAACTCTATTCCCCCTGCCAGCACCCCTGGATTCTCCTCACACAGCTCCAGTCCACTCTGCCCTCCCTCCTCTGGAGCTCAAAGTGAGTGGCTGCACATGAAACTTTTGCATTGGCCCTTTAAGAGGGGGCCTGCATTTCCAGCTCTCTCTCCCTGGCAGACAGAAACCCCTGCTGTTTTTCACAGCCAGACGTTATGTGGGCATCTTTCTCAGTTCTGGTGCTCTGGGCTGGGAAGCCCAGCTTGGGTTTCAACCCTGAAGTTCTCAGTGGGAATCCCCACAGCTGAGATCTGCCTCTGGACCTTCAGCTGCTGCCTGTGGGAGCCCAGCCAGCCCTCTGGAGCCTCAGCACTTTCTACCAGTCTCAGTGTGGTCTCCACTTTTCCTCCTTGGTTATGAGGGTGCTCTCCAGCTCTTCTTCAGTTGCAGTTGGTTATTCAGGGTGGTTTTTCTCTATTTTAGTTGTAATTCCAGTTTGGTCCCGGGAGAGTGTCAGTGTAGCTTCCACTCAATCTGCTGCCATCTTGGAATCTCTTGACTCATTTCTTTAAAACTGCTTTGGTCCATCTTCTGCTGCCTCCATGGTAATATCCAATCCCAGGTCCCACTCCCTCGCTCTTCTTTCTGGGTCCTGAGTGTGTCCACTTTTTTCCTGCTTCCCTGAAGGTGGGGCTTGTCCTCCACAGCCTCTCTTCTTGTTCTCCATGGCTGTTCTTTCTTCTGATGGGCTCTAAGGGCTGTTTTGGTTGCAGCTACATGAAATGTGATGTATTTTCATTCTTCCTCTTGATCTTTCTGGTAAGGCTAGCCATTGGCCCAACTTGTCTGAATATCTAGGGCTCTCATTTTTCAGCTCCTTCTGAAAATTCTCTATTTGAAGCTTAAGTAAGCGGTCGGAGTTTTCTAGCTCTTTATTAACTGTCTCCAGTGTTGGTGTTTTCTTTTTTAAAAAAAAAAAAAAATGCATTATCTTACAAAACTATAAATCCCAAGAAAGGACTGACTTCATAGTCTATTGACTCAATAGCTTAATAACATCATCAAGGATGTATGTCTTTCCATCTATCGCCGCCTTCCCAGCCCAGTCTTGAGAGGGCCACAGCAGTGCCAGGTGCAGAGAAGTGCACAAGCATCTCGTCCATCGGTTCCCTGCAGGCGAGGAGGAAACTGTGTTGACATACCCATTCTTTTTGTGTTTTTTTAATTGTGGTAAATATTTATATAACATAAAATTTTCCATTTTAACTATTTCTAAATATGCAATTTAGGGACATTAATTACACTCACACTGTTGTATGAAAGTCAACACTATCCATTTTCAAAACCTTTCATTGTCCCAAACAGAAACTATAGCCATCCAACCATCACCCCCATTCCCTTCTCTCACCAACCCCAGGAACCTCAATTCTCCTCTCCATCTCTATGTATTTTCCAATTTTAGATATTTCAGATACATGGAATCATAAAATATCCGTTTGTGTCTGGCTTATTTCACTTAGCATGTTTTCAAGGGTCATCCATGGTGTAGCATAACAGAATTTCACTCCTTTTTATGGCTAAATTTTATGTCATTGTATGGGTAGACCATATTTTGTTTATCCATTCATCTGTCAGTGGACATTCGGGTTGTGTCTACCTTTTAGCTATTATAAATAATGCTGCAATGAACACTGGCATGTAGGTATCTCTTCAAGTCCCTGTTTTCAATTCTTTTGTGTACATACATACCTAGGAGGGGAACTGCTGGATCATATGCTAATTCCATCATCAGCTTTTTGAGGAATGCCAAGCTATTTTCCATAGTGGCTACACCATTTTACATTCCCACCAGCAACGCATGAGATTTCCATTTCTCCACATCCTTTTCAACCCTTTATGAAATGGCCATCCTAGTAGGTGGTATCGTATTGTAGTTTTTGATTGCTTTCCTTATAATAAAGATATTGGGCATCTTTTAATGTGCTCGTGGGATATTTGTGAGTTTCTTCGGAGGAATGACTATCCAAGCCCTTTGCTTATTTTTAAATTGGGTTACCTTTTTATTGTTAAATTTTTGTTCTTCATACATTCTGAATATTAATCTCTTATCAGGTGTGTAAGTATGTAATTTGCAACCCATTTTGTAGGTTTACTTTTCACTCTGTTGATAATGTCCTTTGATGCACAAAAGTTTTTAATTTTGAGGAAGTTTAATTCATCTATTTTTCTTTTGTTTGCCCATGCTTTTGGAGTCATATCTAAAACTCCATTGCGAAATCCAAAGTCATGAAGACATATATCTAAATTTTCTCTTAAGAGTTTTATGGTTTAGTTATTATATTTAGGTCATTGACCCATTTTGAGCTGGTTTTTGTGCATACTGTGAGGTTGAGATTCAATTTCACTCTTTTGCAAGTAGAATCCAGTTGTCCCAGCCTCATTTGTTTAAGAGACTGTCCCTTCCCCATTAAATGTTTTTGGCATCCTTTTCAAATATCAATTGGCCATAAATGTGTGGGTTTATTTCTGGACTCTCAGTTCTATTTGATTTGTCAATATGTTTATCTTATACCATATTGTTTTAATTATTGTAGCTTTGTAGTAAGTTTTGAAATTAGTAAGTGTGAATTCTATGACTTTGTTTTTTTCTTTTCCAAGACTGTTTTGGCTACTTGGGGTATCTTGCAATTCCTTATAAATTTTTCCATTCTGGAAAAAAAAAAAAAAAAAAGCTGTTGGAATTTTGTTAGGGATTGTGTTGAATGTTGAATTTGTAGATCTCTTTGGCTAGCATTAACATTTTAAAAAAAAGTATCTTTATTGATTTCCGAGAGAGGAAAGGAGAGAGAGAGAGACATCAGTGATGAGAGTCATTGATCAGCTGCCTCCTGCATGCCCCCAACTGGGGATCGAGCCCGCAACCCGGGCATGTGCCCTGACCGGGAATCGAATCCCAATGGTCTGGATCCTAGGTCAACGCTCAACCGCTGAGCTACATCTGGCCAGGTCAGCATTAATATTTTAACAGTATTAAGTCTCCCTACCCATGAATATTACCTGTCCACTGATTTAGGTCTTTAACATTTTTCAACAACATATTTTTTAAGTTTTCAGTGTAGAAATTTTTCATCTTCTTGCTTAAATTTATTCCTAGGTATTTTATTCTTTTGGAGGCTATTATAAATGGAATTGCCTTTTAAATATTTATTTGGGATTGCTTATGCAAGTTTATAGAACCACAGTGCATTTTTTGTGTGTTGATCTTGTATCCTGCAACTTTGCTGAATTCATCTGTTAGCTTTCTTGTGAATACTTGAGATCTTCTATCTATAGGATTATGTCATCTGAAAATAGAGTTTTACTTCTTCCAACTCAGCTTGGATGCCATTCATTTCTTTTTCTTATCTCATTTTTCTGGCAAGAACTTCCAGTATATTGTTGAATATCAGTGGTGTTCCTGATCTTAGGAAGAAATCTTTCGGTCTTTTGCCATTGAGTATTATGTTAGCTGTGGTTATTCCTATATAGCTTTATCATGTTGTGGAAATTCCCTTGTACTTCTAGTTTTTTGAGTGTTTTCATCATGAAAGCATGTTGGATTTTGTCAAATCCCTTTTTGTATCAATTTCGATGATCATGTGTTTTTTCTTTCATTCGATTAATGTGTCAAATTACATTGATTTTTTGAATGTTGAACCACCCTTGCATTCCCAGAATAAAACCCACCTGGTCATGGAGTATAATCTTTTTAATATGCTGTTCATTTCAGTTTGCTGGTATTTTTATGAGAATTTTTATATCTATATTCATAAGGGGTATTGGTCTTTTTCTTTTCTTGTGATACCTTTACTTGGTTTTGGTGTCAGGGTAACATCGGTCTCATAAAATGAATTAGGAGGTGTTTGCTTTTATTTTTTGAAAGATTTGAGAAAGATTGGTGTTAATTCTTTAAACGTTTGGTAGAATTCACAAGGGAAGCCTTGGTTGTGGGATTTTCTTTGTTGGGAGGTTTTTGATTGTTGATTGTTTTCTTACTAGTGATGTCTATTCAGAGTTCTATGATTTTCTTCATGATTCATTTTTGATAGATTGTGATTTTCTAGGCATTTTCCAATTTTATCTAGGCTATTCAGTTTGTTGGCATATAGTTGTTCATAGCATTCTCTTATAAACTGTATTTCTGTTAGATTGGCAGTAATATTCCCACTTTCATTTCTCATTTCAGTTATTTGTCTTCTTTTTTTTTTCTTAGTCTAGCTCAAATTTGTTATCATTTTTGTTGGTGTTTCAAAGAACAAACTCTTAGTTTCATCAATTCTATGGCTTTTCTATTCTCATATCTGTATCTGTTCGAATCTTTATTATTTCCTCCATTCTGCAATTTTTGGGTTTATTTTTCTCTCCTTTCTCTAGTGTCTCAGGGTGTAAAGTTAGATTATTGATGTGAGCTCTTTCTTCTTTTAAAATGTAGGTATTTATAGCTATAAATGTTTTTCAGAGCACTGTTTTTGCTGCATCAGATATGTTTAGTAGGTTGTATTTTTCTTTTCATTTTTAAATTTCGCTTGTGATTTCTTTTCAACTATTGGTTGTTTAAGAATGTATTGTTTAATTTCCACATATTGGTGAATTTTTCAAATTTTCTTCTTTTATTGATTTCTAGCTTTGTTCTATTGTGGTAAGAGAAGATACTTTGTATGCTTTCAATCTTTTTAAATTTATTGAGACTTGTTTTGTGGCCTAATATGTGGTAAACCTAGGAGAATGTTCCATGTTCACTTAAGAAGGTTTCATCTGCTGTTGTTGGGTGGGGTGCTGTATAGATGTCTGTCAGGTCTAGCTGATTAACAGTGCTGTTCAAGTTTTCTGTTTCCATATTGATCTGTCCAGATGTTCTTATTCATTATTTACATTTTCAGTCATTGCTTCTTTAAATACTCTTTTGACTCCCTTCTCTCTCTCTTTTCCTGGTATATTGAAGTCTGCATCTATTAATGTAGAACTGCCTATTTCTCCCTTCAATGTTTCACACTTTTTTTTTTACTCTGTTGCTAGGTATGTATATGTTTATAATTGCTATAGCTTCTTGATGCAATGACCCTTTTATCAATATATGTCAATCTTTGTCTCTTGTACCAGCTTTTTTACTTTAAAAGTCTATTTTTGTCTAATACTAATATAGCCATTTTAACTCTCTTTTGGTAACTATTTGTCTAAAATTTGTATCCATCTTGTTAATTTTAATCTATTTGTGTTTTTGGATATAAAATGGGTCTCTTGTAGATAGCACATAGTTTAATCATGCTTTTAAAACATTTTTATTCTGTCAATCTGCCTTTTTATTGGAAAGTTTAAGCTGTTTACATTTAAAACAACTACTGATAAGGAAGGACTTACTTCTGTCATTTTGCTATTTGTTTTCATTATGTCTTATGTATTTTGTCCCTCATTTTCTCCATTGCACCTTTATTTTGTTTTTAGTTGATTATTTGTAGTGAACCATTTGATTCCTTCTCATTTCCTTTCTCTTTTTTTGCATATTTTTTAGATAATTTCTTTGTGGTTACCATTGAGGTTACATTTAATATCCTATATTTTCAGTCTATTGAACATAAATAATAATCTATTTTCAATGGAAACCGACTTAACTTCAATGGCATATAAATCCTCTGCTTCTACATAGCTTCATTCTACCCCTTTTAGGTTGTTGTTGCCACAATTACATGCGTATACAATGGATACCCAATAACATTGATTTATAACTATTGTTTATATGTTTGTCTTTTAAATACTTTAGGAAATAAAAAATAAAATTAGAAACCAAAATTATAATAACACTTGCTTTTATATTTACCCACGTATTTATCTTTACCAGAGGCCTTTAATTCTTCAAATGGCTTTGGGCTACTGTCTAGCATCTTTTCATTTTAACCTGAAGACCTCCTTTAGCATTTATTGTAGGGGAGGTCTAGTGGTAATGAATTCCCTCAGCTTTTTTTTTTCTCGGAATGTCTTAATTTCTTCCTCATTTTTGAAGAACAGTTTTGCCAGACATAGAGTTCTTAGTTAACAGTTTTTCTTTCAGCTCATTAAATATGTAATCCCATAGTCTTCTAGCTTCCACGGTTTCAGATGAAATATTGCCTGTTAATCTTATTGAGGCTCTCTTGTGTGTAATAAATTGCCTCTGTTGCTGCATCCAACACTCTCTGTCTTTGGCTTTCAGCCATTTGATTACAATGTGTCTTGACTTGGGTCTCTTTGAATTCATCCTACTTGGATTTTGTTGAGCTTTTTGGATTTGCAGATTTATGATTTCATCACAGTTGGGGCATTTTCAGCCATTATTTCTTCATATATTTTTTTCTGCCCTTTCTCTTTTTCTTATGGGGCTCTTGTGCATATGTTGGTTTGCTTGATAGTGTACCACAGCTCCCTTAAAATTTATTCACTTTTCTTCATTCTTTTCCCTTTCTATTCCTCCAACACAGTATCAATTGTTGTATCTTAAAGTTCACTGATTCTTTCTTCTACCTGAATCTGTTGTTGAGCCACTCTAGTGAATTTTTCACTTCAATTATTGCATTTTCAGCTCCAGATTTTTTTTTTAAATAATTTCCATCTCTGTATTGATATTTCCACTTTGTTCATACATTATTTTCCTGACTTCATTTAGTTCTCTGTCCATGTTTTACTTGAGTTCTTTGAGCATATTTAAGACAATTGTTTTAAATCTTTGTCTACTATTCTGATGTCCAGACTTCCTCAGATATGGTTTCTGCTGATGTATTTTGCTTCTTTGAATAGGCTATACTTTTCTGTTTCTTTGTATGCCTTGAGATTCTTTGTTGAAAACTGGATATTTGAATATTATAATGTAGTAACTCTAGAAATAAAATATTTTCCCCTTCCCCATGGTTTGCTGTTGTTTTTTTAGTTATTGACAGTTATAATTGTCTATTTGTTTACTAACTTTTCCTGTAAAGACTGTATTTCTTGTTGGGTATAATCACTCATGTTCAGTTAGTGTTTTTTTACAGAAATTTTTTTGAATGCCAAGAACCAAAGCAAAACAAAACAAAACAAAAAGCAAACAACAAAAAAAAATACAGAAAAAGTAAAAAAACAAAAATAAACCAACTTCTTCCAGTCTTTACAGATTGGTTTTGTGCCAGGTGTCTCCTTTACCACATAAAATGGTTTCTAAGTCTAGGGATCAGCCAAAGGTAAAAGCTTATATCTTTTCTGAGCACGTGTGTGTATACCCATCTAAATTCACCAATGTACATAGCTGCTTTCGAATGTCCTAATTTCCCAAAGAAAATTTTTTACTTGAGTAGTCTGTTGTATTTAAACTGTGGTCTTTTGCCCCAGACATCTGAGGTTTGTTAGTTGGGCTTGTAGCATTTTTTATTGATGCCATCCTGAGTTCTGAGTCAGGTGAAATAGGAATGAGCACCTTGCATTAGTCCTTAAGGTAGCCCCTAGACAGATTAGAACACACACATGATCTCGAAACGCAGGGCCTCTTCCAGACCTGGCAGGGGCTTCAGGACTTCCAGGCAGGATCTGACCATCAGTCATGACAGCACTTCAATGTGCTGGCTATGCTCTGAGCACCTGAAGGATGCCGGGGCACCTTCTGGCAGGCAAAAGTCTGAGGTCTGTCACTGGTGATCGACCAAATGAATGCCAAGAGTCCAGCCCATAGGCAGTGAGACTTGGGTGAGATGGTGCACGATGAGGTAAGGAAAGTGTCACCATACCCCGGAACCATGCCCCAGCCAGCCCTGCACTGCAGGGTCTGTGGGCACTGCCTGGAGCACATTCTCTGTATAGACTCAAGATGGTAAATGTCTGTCCTCTGAGGGAGGACTGATGCTTTGAAACGACCACAAATCACTGGAGCCAAGTCCAGGGAGCAGAGTGTGGGATCCAGCTGTAAACAACTGGAGTTGACAAGAATTGGGGATAGATACCAGCCTTACTTGAGCCTGGGGAGATGGGAGCCCCAAACTCTGAGTAGAACCCAGAGGAGGTGGGCTGTCAGCCTTGTGGGGTTAGTGTGGCCTCAGGGACCATTTCGTTGGCATGGAATCTCCATGCAGGCAGGGCTCTGTGTCAGTGCTGTGTCCTAGGCACCTAGTGGAGGCTGGCACAAAATAGGTGCTTAATAAATAGTTGAATGAATTGATGAGCACAAACTTGGAGAAGTTCAGAGAATACATCCAGTATGATTTTATTTATGTGACATTAAAAAGCAGGCAAAACTAAACTCCGCTGTTTGGGAAGTATAGATTGTGTTCCCTTTGGGGGGTGGAGGGCCTGGGAGGGGACCTGGGGGAAGGTCTGGAGTCACCAATGTTCTTTTTCTTGACCGCGATGTGGTTATGGGAGCGTTTGCTTGATAATACAGTGTAAGGCTGTGTGCTTATGCCTGTGCGTGTCTTGGCGTGTATATTTCAGCAGTCACTCAACAAATATTTGAGCACCAACTGCACGCCAAGCAGTGTGCTGGGTGCCCCAGATGCAGTGAGGACTAGCTTTTATGATCAGGGAGGACATATCAAGTGCCTCACAAAGGGTGGTGACAGTGGACATGGACTGATACCGAAGTCAGGGACATCTGAGGAGTGAAGGGCCACAGAGGTCCTCAGCAAGGAGCCCCGAGGCAAGGGGCCTGGGACCACCCAGTCCCGGCAGAATGAGGGAAAGCCCAGTCATGAGAGCCAGTGCCAGCCAGCCCCCTAAGAAGTGGAAGCCAAACAGCCATGGGAGCCACAAAGGAAACTGGCCTCTGCACTCAGGGCGATGGGAAGCTTCAGTGCAGAGGAGGAGCATGACCTTGTTTCTGGCCACCATGAAAAATGGAGCCACCCAGCTGATGCAGGGAAACCAACAGGAAGGCAGCTAGGAGCTCGAGGCACATGCTGACTTGGTGATGGATGTAGCTGCAGAAATGAAAAGGCATTTCAGAGCCAGACCCCGGGGTGCCTAACGACTGATCAGACACAGGAGGGGAGAGGAGTCAAGGGGGGGCAGACAATCCATTGCAATCAGGACCACAGAGAAGCAGTGACTTGGACATGTGTGGGAGCTGGGGGCTTTGACAGGCTCTTAAGTTCGGCGGAATCTGAGGTGCTTGTGTGATGTCTCAGAGAGCTGGGTGGGAGACAGGGATTTTAGTTCTAACTCATTCAACCTTCACACTATGAGGCACGTGCTAGTTTCACCCCCATTTACAAGGACAAGACAGAGGGCCTAACGGACAGGGTTGCAATGGGATAGACTTGTGTATTATTGTAATTCAATAAAAAACATACAAAACTGTTGGTTTACAGTGTTGTGCTCTCATTTTCTAGGCAAGAACTCTGTATGCCTTCCAGCCTTTGTTAAACATTTATTGAGCTTTTAGCACTGGTCAGTGCTGCAGACGCTGTGACAGGTGCCAGCAGAAGCCCTGTGGTTGAAGCACCTCCTCTCTGCCTCTGCTGGCCTGACATTCCCATCATTAATACAGAGCAGGGGCTTCTGACCCGAGGACTCCTGGGGTCAACCGACATGTGGAGTTGTGTGCAAAACTGCCCATGTGCCCAGATTGGCAAGAGTCCCTGAGCTAAAACCTGATTAAGAACCAGTGGCATTACTCACCAGTACATCTAACAACAGCCAGGACTCGGCAACAGCCTGAGCGTCCGTCAGTGAAGCGGCGGGGATATTGCAATGGAGTGTTTGTTACTCAGCCATGAGAAAGGACATCCCGCCATTTGCGGCAACATGAATGGATCTTGAAAGCATTATGTTAAATGAGCAAAGTCAGACATAGAAAGACAAATACTGTATGATATCATTTATATGTGAAATCTGAAAAAGCTGAACTCAGAGAAAGAGTAGAATGGAGGTTGCCAGGGGTTGGGTGTCAAGAAAACGGGAAGAGATCAGTAAAATACTACAAACTTCCAGCTATAAGATGAATAAAGTCTGAGGATCTAATGTAAAACGTGATTCTTTTAAATGTTAAAGTCCCTGGGCATGCGTGGGACTTCCTACGAACACCCAGCCGTCCTGTTCACGAGCTCGCTGTTCCTCAGCTCTCGATGGGATGGGGAATCTGGGTGAATGGGGGGAGACCACTGTGAGAGGGCACTGCTGATGCCACCAGGGAAGAGGAGAGGGCTGTTTATGCCAGGACCTCTGGAGCCTTGAAGGATGGCAGAAGTACGTGGGTCTCTCCAGATCCGAGCTGTGGTTTTCTTTTTGAGGTTTTGCTTGGAACCATGGAGGTTGGAAATGAATGCGCTCCTGTGGGAATTCTGGACCTAGGAAGGAAAGGCCTCGGGGGCGTAGCAGAAAATGTGACTGTGCTTTGTGGTGACTGACTCAGGGAGCCAGGATCAGCAGTGCTGAGGGGAAGGGCCTAAGGAGAGCAGTGACATAGTATCCTGGAAGCCTAGACCTGAATCCCTGCCCCTGGCCTATGACCCAGGGCCGGTGCCTTTCCCTCGCTGCACCTGTTTTCTGATCTACACACTCAGGAGCTAGGACCATGTCATCTTGTAAATCTACTTGTCCCCATGTCCTAATTTCCCAGCCCAAGAGCACAAGCTAGGCCTTATCTCTGTATGGGGCACATGACTACGGAGGCGGGGAGCAGCCCAGGGCACCCGCCGCCGCTTCACGCCCCTCTAGGTCTCAGACCAAGTGTCAGAATCTAAGCACAGTTGGGTTGAATGTCTCCTGGCATAGATCAAACCAACCTGAGTTCCTTTTCTCAGGCTTCACGGATCTGAGCTCCGCAGCCACCCTCTGCCCTCCTGCCTTGTCTTGGTGCTGACCACAGTCCTTTCTGTGGGGCACGGTGGGTTCATCTGTGGTCGTCTGGTAACCCGGTATCCATTCCCTTCCCTTCGGAACCGTGGCCTCGTCAGGCGCCCTATCCCCGAGGCCACGGCGTGGGCACACAACTCAGGGTGCCAAACTCCCGCCTGCAATGTGAGCGGCAGGCAGGGGCCAGGCTGCTCCTGCTCCTGCGGAGGCGCAGCCCACACCTCCCCCTGCCCCCCCCGGCCCATCCTCCGCCTTCCTGTCGGTGCAGAGCTCCCCGCATCTTTCCAATGGGTCTTTTTGCTTAAGTCAGAGCGGCTCTGGTTGCTTACTGACAACGAACATCCCCTTTAGGAGAGCTCCCTGCACAGGGGCCTGAGCCAGGTTCCTGCCTCTCCCTGCGCACCTCGGAGCCGAAGGAGAGCGCCTTGGTCTCCAGGCCCAACGCCGCAGGAGGGGGCGGGGGGAGAGGCTCCTCAGAGCCCGGCTGAGCTCTGGGGCCTGGGGCTTCCCAGCACCGTCCACCGGCGGGGCAGGTGCCACATGGAGGCGGCTGGGCCCGAGGGAAGGACACAGGGCACCGGCCACCCCACCCCGCGCGCTCTGCGGGAGCGAGGGGCGCGTGGGAAACACCGGCTTCCTCGGGCCGAGGCCGCAGAGCCGAGCTCCTCCCGCGCCGCGCTCCTGGGGACCAGTGAGGCCCTTGAACTCCCGGTGTCTCCGCCCCAAGTTCACCGACAGGCTGAGATGGGCGCCGCCCCGCCCGCCCTCACGTCCCTGGAGCAGCGGGAGGGAAACCCCAGCGCGTGGGCCTCACGCTTCCAGGAGACAGGAGCTCCTCAAACAGGCGTTTCTCCAAAGCTTTATTCGTGGTCACAGCTCCCGCTGGCATCCCAGCGCAGAGCTCAGCGCAGTGCCCCCGACGTACAAAACCGCGCCCGCGAATGAACGCGCCAGGGGAACGATTACCCTGCAGAGCCGCCGCGGGGCCTCAGGCGGAAAGGAAGCAAAGGGTTCGCGGGGCCCTAGGAGGAGGCTGTCCACCCAGACGGAGGGCGAGAGGGGCAGGGCCCTGCGCCGACCGTCTGAGACCCTGGGGTGACGGGTTACCGCCTGGCCCTGTGGTGGAGGGGCCGCCGGGCCGGGTCAGCACCGCACGGGCGGCTCGCGGGGGCCTGAGGTCCTAGCCATTCCCTCTCAAGCCTCCAAGTCCCTCCTGATCAGGCAGGAACCAGCGTTTACATTTTTGAGAAAAGGAAAAATAAAATAGAAACGCGCATTCTTTAGTCTACAGAAGATCCCAGCTGTCTCGGGAACTAGAAGGCCGAGGGCAAGATTAATGAGAAATTGGGGGCTCCTCCGAAGGTCCTCGGAGCTGGAGGCCCACGACTACACCCTGTTCACTGGGAGTGAAGATGCCAGTGTCTAGAACTGTCAGGTGCCCCCAAGGGACAGGTGATGCAAGTACTTGAACACCTGCCTGCCTCCCAGGGAGCCACTCTACCAACTAGGAAGCTCGAGATCAGGAGTCCCGGGAGCACAGCCACGCCCCGCATTTGCTATTGCCTGGGCCACTTCTGCACAACCACAGCAGAGTTGAGCAGTAAAGAATGAACTTTCTCGCCCTGCCGGGTGGCTCAGCAGTTGAGCACTGACCCATGAGCCGAGAGGTCACTGGTTCGATTCCAGGTCAGGGCACAGGCCCCCCGTTGCAGTTGGAACCCCAACAGGGGGCATGCAGGAGGCAGCCAATCAATGCTTCTCTCATCACTGATGTTTCTCTCTCTCCCTTCCTCGCTCTCTAAAATCAATAAAAACACATTTATATAAAAGAATTAACTGTCTCTGTCTAAAGAAAGTTTGCCGGCGCCTGCTCTGAACGAGGAGACGAGCCTTGCTTCTCCGGACCCACTCACAGACACACGGGTCCGGAAGTGACTGCTCAGTAGTTCTGCTCTAACAGGTCTCCCGGAGGGGCCCCCAGCTCCGTCTGGGGCTCACCTAGGAGGGAAGGCAGAGCACCGGTGCTAGTCAGAACTGAGAAGTGCATGAGAACAAACATCAAGATGCCACAGCAACCTAGGCTGTCATCCTGAACTGTCCAGGGACCATCTGTGATCGTGCAAAGGAAGACCAAAGGTCAGCAGACTGCAAGAATTATTTCTAAAATGAATGTTTCTTAAAGCATCGTACACATTTTAGGAAGGCAGCTACGGGTACTCTAAGTTTATCAGAATCAAAGGAACCCAATCATTTCTTTGCTCAGCAGTTTCCAGAAGGGCAGGAATGAAAGAAGCACCAGCCCTTCCTGTGGACACCAGGGCGGCATTGCGGGGGGGCAGTAAGAAAGACGGTCGGCCCTTCAGCTCTGAAGCAGCAGCGAGGGCAGGAGGCTGAGCCCTGTCAGCCCGCTTCACCCCGCCAGGCCACTCTCCCTCCCCACCAGGGCTGTAAGCAGGACTGATGTAAGGTTCAAGCCCTTTCTGTTCCCCAGGGCCGGCAGCTACTGCAGGGCGCCGAGTAAGTGTCCCCAGCACAGTGCACACAGCGAACAGTCAGAGGGTGACGATGGCAACGCCTCACAGACAATGCGGCAAAGGCAAGGGGACAAAGTACCACCACTTCCAAGCACCCGCCTCAATCCGCTCACAGTCACAAGTTCTGCCACAGCTATTTTTACCGAGTTACCAGAGTAAACCTGGTGCTGGAAACTCTGGGGAGAAAGTAGCCGGGGAGCAGCTGAGCAGCCTTCTGTTACTTTTTGCACCTGGGTCTGATACCTCAGCTCTAAATCACGTCCAAGCGGCCTTCCAGTGGAGGAATGCTACGAGCTTTCTAGCTGGGCGCCCACGTAAACTCTTTTCTTGCTCTTTTCAAAGGTGTTCTCATTACTCCTGGCGAAATTAAACGTTGCCATCACTTCTTTCCGGCTATACTGTACCACCGCGCGGGAGCCTTATCTATACGGAAAGACCTCCTGCCAACTCGCAGTCGTTTTGAACAGTACGTAGGGCTCTTCTCCACATCTGAGGACCCGGCCTTCATTCGGTTTACAGATGATTCAGATGTGCAGGTGGATTTTAACCTTTGGAATGAGGTACTGCGCCCTGGAGGTCACCAGCCCGTAGGGCCACCACAGCTGTCCCTCTTCCCACTCCAATGGAACCAGCCTGCCTTCTTACCCAGCACCGTCTCCACTCTCTCCCCGCTAGCGCCCTCCACTGACTCACACTTGCTTCTCTCCCTCAGAGGTCGACTTCCCCCAGTCCCTTCTGACAGATCACAGGCACCCTCAGCCCTGCCCGTCTTCCCCTCCGTTCTCTGGCAGCTCTGGGATGGCACCAGCAGCAGCTGTGACAGGAAAGTTTAGTTGGCAGGTACCTAATCGGTCAGGGGAATCCATCATTAAAGTATTCATTTCATGTTAACACTTCATGTCAGGACATGAGACAAAATGTCCTTTTAGCTTGAGATTCACATGAATTTTAAGAACATCCTTATCAATATTCAGACTGGCAAGAATACAGGTACCCGAAGACACAAATGCTATAGAATATTTTTAACAACTTAATCTTTAAATATTAGAAAGTTGAAAATGAGGACAGTGCTACTTTCCAAACTGGATGGGAATTGCAGGCCTCCCCAGCTAGCAGTGCCTTAACTGGTCCATGGTCCGAGGCACAACTTGAACCTGAGTACATGCAGGGCTGTCAGGATGCGGACACTTTGAGTCCAGGTCAATATGTCCTGGGGCAAGCCCCTCCATCTAGGTGTCGCTTCAGCTGCAAGAAAACTTGTTTACAATTAAGAATTGGCAAGAGCCCCACCAATGCAATCCACAAGCCTAGCGCAACGCCTAAGGGGAAGCAGCCAGCAAGAAGCGCCAACTTTCTTTCCTTCGGGCAAAACTGTTTTGTGCAAAAGCAGTTTCCAGTCTCTAGGGCTCGGTGGGAAACAGCAGATTAGAATTCCCGAGCTTTCCAGTCAGACGCTGGTATGTTTCCCTTAGCTCAGGACAGTCCCAACCATGTGTTTTAAAGATCTGATCATGCAGAGCAGCACAAATGAGCACTTAGTTACATACACATCACAGGGCAGAAAACTACAAAACAAATTCCAGGAGGTATAGTTTACCATCACCCCTGACAGCGGGACTAATGACGCCTTTACCAGCAGGGTTTCCACATCCGTCTCATGCCAGCAGCACCGGAGGTTAACCTACGTCTTCCAAAGATTAAAGCTAAACTGTTGCTCTGAGTGTTGGAGTTGCAGGTGGTTATTTTTAGACGTTTTTCTGTTTTCTAAATGAACATGTACTGCTTTAACATCCAGAAATTTTTGTACAGACCAAAAGTGATGAGGAAATCCAAGAGAACTTTTAAAAACTAACATGAAATTCCTAACATAATGTGGGGTGTGAGTTCTCTCTCTGTTGCATATAGTTTCAGACATGGAATTTGTTCAAGAAACAACTCCCCCGCCGAATCCCTGTTTCTGTGCTGGGATTTTCCTTTGTTTTCTTCAGTTTACAAGCCCTGAATTTATTCAGCTTATATTGAAAGGAAATGGGGGCTATGTCCCAACAGGTACCTGCGTGGAGCAGTGACAGCCGAGAGAGCTGTGCTGCTCCTTCATTACCCGAGTCTGTGGGCTGCACCCCATCAGGCCCAGGAAGAGGTGTAGAGCCTGCAGGCAACGCCCCAGGTTTACCCCACCCCTGTCCTTCCAGGCTGAACAGTTGCAGAAAATGTGTGTGGTGCACAACTGCTTCCTGTGGGAAGGCCGAACTGAAAACGACAGGCAACTGACTTCTCTGTAGCTCTTCTCCAGGCTTGTCTTACCCTGATGTAAACTTGGAGTATTAAGATAGCCAGTCCAGTAAGAATTCAAAAGTATGGGCAACATTTGAAAACCCTCTGTGTTCTACACTTCTCTTTAGTATTGTAATTATTGTAAAAAAAAAAAAAAAAGCTAGCACTTCATCTACCTACATAATGTCCTATTAATTTCCTAAATTCCAGGTTATGCAGAGAAAAGTGCAATTTCTCTAACAGGTTAAGGCCACTCACCTGACACTGGAGAGAAATAACACTGACTACCAGAGACGGCCTCGTTACTGAGGCTTCATGAACAATTACTACCACTAGGTGGGGCCAAGAGTTTGAGGAACACCACAGGGAAAGTAATTCCCTAGTTCCAGGAATTTAAAACTTCAATAAAATTAAAGAAAGTAAAAGACCAAATATCCTCATTTGAGAAAATATGCAGTGTAATTAAAACTCTTCCAGTTGGAGGGAAAATGTAGCTGCTTTTTCATGGAACTGAAGTCAAATCTAGGCAAACTCTTTTACCCAAGTACAGGGCAAGCTCCTGAATCCAACCCAACTTGGAAACTGATTTCAAGACAGGCTGCTGGAGAGAGCTCGGCATTCCAGTCACAGGCGAGGAGGTGGCATCCCTTAGAGCTCAGTTGTCAGTAAACACTTCTGCTTCCCCATGGGTTCTTCGGCCACAGTTGAAGCAGAGCTAAAAGGAAGAAAGAATGGGTTGTTCAGCGAAACCCTTTGAGACAGAAACAGCACACGTTTCTCCGCAAGCACCACACGGAGCATGTGGGGAGTAAATAACACACCTAAATGACGATGTTGTAATACCTAATTTAGCAATGAAGTAGTCCACAAAAGGGAATTTTCTAGATAACTGATGCATATTTCATCTTGAAATGAAATCTAAAGGTATCAATTTCCCCTACTTCCTTGAATAAAATGTATCAACCAGACACTTAACCATTTCTTAAAGAGTCAGAGTTATTATTATCAACATCAGATTTCTTAAAGAGTCAGAGTTATTATTATGAACATCAAGAACAGTGCTGCGCTGAACATGCCAGCACCTGCTCAGGAAACACCCAGGGGGCTGTTCTGTGCTTCTGACAGTCTCAGGTGGTTGGCTAAGTTCTATACCGGTTAGTAGAGCCGTGTGCAAAATAAAAGCATACGGCCCTGGCGCCGGCCCGCTGGCCCAGCTGGTTGGAACATCGTCCGGTGTGCCAAAAGCTGCAGGTTCGATTCCCGGGCAGGGCACATACCTAGGTTGTGGGTTCGATCCCCGGTTGGGGCAAGTATGACAGGCAACCGATCAATGTTTCTCTCTCACATAGCTTTTCTCCCTCTCTCCTTCTCTCTCAATCAATAAAAACATATCCTCAGGTGAGGATTAATAAAAAATTAAATTAAAACAAAGTAGATGGGCTCTGCATGAGGGCCCACATGGACATTTAACTTGTCCAGCTGATTAACTGAAAGGCCATTCTTACCCACAGCACCAAATCGTCGCCTTTTCATAAACCAGGTAACTATTTGTGTGGACTTGTTTCTGGACTCTGTTCTGTTTCACTGACTTCCTTCCTTGTCATTTTTTGAGTTATAATTGACATGTGACATTATATTAGTTTCAGGCATGTTACTTGTCATTCTTATCCCTTTGATTCCTTTATGGCCCCTTTGCTGTGGGATGCAGCAGAGACAAGCTCTTTCTCACCTGTAATTTTTAATTTGGAAGTCCTTAAGAACTCACATTACAATGGGCAAACTCAACCACAAAGCATCATTGCCTGGTCCTCTGTATGCAATCTCTATTTTTATAGTGGCAGTTACTAGGCATGTAAATGTTTAAAAAATAACCTATTAAATTTCTCTTAAGTTAATCATCTCTAATAATTTTTCCTCTCTACTTAGGAAACCATTTACCTCAACTGACCCACGTTTTCAACATGAGGAGGACGTGAGAAGCACCAAACATAATCAGGAAAAGTCTCAGGTGAAAAGGAAGGCAATTCTAAATCTTCTGCAAAATGAGCAGTTTTGGCCCTAACAACTAAATGTTGAACTATGTGCTAAACAGAAGCTCTTTTGAGTCCATTTTTCCTTCGTGACAAGTGTTGTGTTGAAATGAGTGCACAACAGGTGTCGGCAAAGGCCCCCTCAGAGCCGGCCTGGGGCTCTCCCACCTCACCCTGAGCTGTGCCTCTTCCCCTCACCGACGGACAGCATGGCAGAGCATGAAAGGAAAGGCCAATCAACTTAAAAACAAATGCAAATTTTAAAAGATAAGCCTGTAACACTTTTATTTAACAAAGACTTCATTTAAAAAACCATAATAAGGTCTACTTCATAATTTTGTAAAAATTGCTACTAACAAGAAAAAAGGAAAAAATCCCACTAGTCTAAATAATAAACAGAAAAGGTTTATCCAGTTTCAATTAAGTTCAATTAAAGAAGAACCAACATTACTGCTTTAAATATATTTAATTTTTCCCCCCTACTAACAGATACCTAAAATCTGCAACTGACAAAATTTCCTCACCTGGTCACAGCATCCACCAAGAATGGTGCAGGGGGAGAGATCAGCAAGATCGCGTCTCTACCACCCGGGCCCTCCTTCCCCGCCAGGGACCGTCCGTTTCCTGGGAGTCCATTGGAAAGGACACTGCTCTGCTGAGGGAGACATGCAACACGTGTGAGCAGAGGTGACATGCTTACCAACAGTCACCATTTCAGCTCTAAGTCATCTTCCCTAAGGATTATGGTAATAAGAAAGGTGATTTTGATGATCAGGGTTGTTTTGGTTTGTTTGATGGTTTGTAATCATCCTTCTTTTCAGATTTTTATTTTTGTTTCTTCGTTATTTGTAAGCATTTACAAACAGAAAAGTTAAATTGCTAGTTTGAAGCCATTAAGTCGGCTAGCAGAACTTTGATAGGGACCCCTTGTTTTATAAGGAAAAGCAAGAGCCTGGGAATCCCTTAGGCCTCACTCTGGAAGGGTAACCAAGGGAAAGAGTGCAAATATTAACTTACTGGCACAATCCACCGGGGTGTGATCGTGGATGTTGGAGGTACCTAAAATAAATGTCACATATGTATTTATTTTTGGTGAACACTGACTTATTTTCATAATTACACTCATCATGCTTTTTCTACTATGAAATGCCCTGGGGGAGCAGTTCTTAACGGTCCCCTTAGCTGACATGAACTTCTGAACAGAAGCACTGCGACACAGCAACAGTGGGAATGAACATGCTGGATAGAGGTGAGTCACAGCCCAGGCAGACGGAGAGCCATGGCACAAGATTTCATCACGCTGCTCAGGATGGCGAGTGATTTAAACCTTATGAGTTGTTTATTCCTGGAATTTTCCATTTAATATTTTTGGACCATGGTTGACTGTGAGGGACCCAAACTGTGGACAACTGAAACTTCAGATAAGGAGGGGGGGCTACTGTATACAAATATTGAATTATAATGTTATATTCCTAAAATATATATAATCTTGTATACCAACTTTACCACAATAAAAAAAACTAAACAACAAAAACAAAAAAGAGAGAACTCAATGAAATAGAATAGAAAGATTAGTAACAAGCCAATTGGGAAAGGATGGATTATTTAGTAGATAATATTCAGAAAATTGGCTTTTTATAAGATGAAATACATAATTGGGTTATATCAAAACCACAGCTGACATCCCCTTCCCCCAACTCAAACTGTCCAAATGGGTTAAAATCTAAATGTGAAAGATATAAAATTATAGCTAATAGAGAAAACCAGAAAATTTCTCAGGCCCCACCCCACGCTTCCCAAATCGGAACCTCTGAGGGTGGAATCTAGCCGCCTGTTTTAATCAGCTGCAGGTGATTCCCTTATGTGCCCAAGTTTGAGAACCACTGATCCAAGCAAGCATCCAGCACCACACACAGTACCATGTCCCGGGCCTTCGGAATGACACCTAGCTCCTGCAGCCATCCCCGTCACCTTACCCATAAGGCACTGAGTGAGGTACCTGTATACCTGTCACCCAACTAGGCTGTAATTCTCTGGAGGGAAGGAACTACTGTGTTAGGTCATAGTACTTAACACAGCATCGCCCATACTGCAATAATGACCTATATGTTCAATGCCACCTATTATTATGTTCCCACCTTTCTGTAAAATTTTTTAAAAAATTAAATATGTTCTTATTGTCTTAACTCTTTTGAAGCTGGTTTATCATGTTTCCTCTGTGTTAGTTATAGTGTGGTGCTGAATTACAAATAGGCTTAAAGTAGTGACACTGTACAGTGACACCCAAACTGGTAGAATTTTATAGTACAGAATGCAATGCTAAGTGTTACTGAAATAAGAACTCTTATTAAAGGTGAAGTTTACTAAATTGTTACAAAGGCAAAAATTGGAATCCAGCAGCAACATTTTCAAAACAAAAATTCCTTTTCATCTTGCTGTTTTAAAGCATATTTACCTGAGGTGTGGCTGTGTGGTCAATTAGATTCTCAGTTAGAGATAAAAGCAAGGCATCCAATTCATCTGTAGCATCCTATGGAGACAAAATATATGTAGTTGTTAAACGACCCACTAATCAATCATCAGACTAATGTTTTTACATATCCTCTCAATTTATAATTCTGACCCAGGACTGACTGGTGTTAACCTTTAAACAAACAGGGACATTCAGGAATCGTGGTTATTGGTAGTTCCACTTTTCCTTGGAGGGGAACCTAGACTAACTGGAACTTTAAAAAGCCAGGTGTTGTATGAATTTGCACAGAGCTGTTCCTTCTGGTGAGGCAAAACTTGAGTAGGGTTAAGGCTGTTATGGCTCTTTTTTAAGTCCTCACCTGAGGAAATGCTTTTCATTGATTCTAGAGAGAGAGAGAGAGGAAGGGGGTAAGGGGGAGGGAGGGGGGATAAAAGGGGAAAGGGGAGAGGAAGGGGAAGGGGAGGGGGAAGGGGAAGGGAAGAGAGAGGAAGCATCGACTGGTTGCCTCACGCATGTGCCCCAACTGGGGACTGAATCCACACCCTGGGTATGTGCCCTGACCAGGAATCAAACCCGAGACCCTTTGGTGTTTAGGACGATGCTCTAACAACTGAGCCACACTGGCCAGGGCTCTTCTGCCTCTTAGACTAGAAGAAAGAGAGAAAACATTCAGCACAGAAGACAGGTGAGTAAAGGAGATGCCTGAAATCAAATATGTCTTTATCCAGATGTATGGAAGCTTCACTGTTTGCAAAAGAGGACAATATGAACTTCCTCCCATAAATGCTAATTAACACTTGTTGTTTCATTAGTATTTAGAGCACTTTATGGAACACACACCTCTGTACTGCAGAATGTGCATGTGTGTGTGTGCATGTGTGTGTGTGCGTGTGTGTGGCGGGGGGCGGGGATAGGAAGAACTTTAAAAGTAAAAAAGATAAAATTCCAATCTGGAAATATGAGAAATAAGTATCTAATGTGTAGTACATAACAAAAAAGGCCCTTCACTTATACAATTCTATTTCTATCTACCGCTTTCAGGACAATTTTAATGACACACATAAAAACCTGTTCTCTCTCTCCTTACAGCTCCCTCCCCCACGGCGCCTGTCCCACCCTGGACTGGGTGCTGCCCCAGAACAGCTTGTGCACACCTCCGCCACAGGTATTAAATCTCTCCCCCAGTGGACTACACGCAGTTTGGAAGAGGAAACTATGTTTCAATCAATTTTAATTTCCAAAGCCTAACATGCTCTCTAGTACATATTACATATGCAAAAAATCTTTGAACTTGGAATGTCCTCTGTTCCAAAAAATCTTGCAATAAATCTTGGAATGTCCTCTGTTCCAAAAAATCTCAGGTTCCACTAACAATTTTCAATGATCAAAGACGTCAATATATCTTTTTAGAATTTTAGTTAGCAGAAAGAAGTTCCTGGTTGGTTGTTTTTTTTAACCCGAAAGTCTGAAAAATTATACGCCTAAATATTAACTAGACTGTTTTGTGGTAGTGGGGAATGCATGTGATTATTTTTCTTTTTTGAAATATTTGGTGAATGTGCTTATAAATGGTAAATGTTATTTGCGAGAACAATTTTTCAACTTGCAAATTAAAACATTCACTGGGCAACCTGGGTTTCTCTGATTTCTGAGCTGGTGTGGGTGTGGCAGTGGGTCCGGGAAAGGCAGGAGCTGTGATGAGCTGGTCCTGCTGCAACAGTGACAGGCTGCTTATTTCATGAATAATTAGTGCCTACTATGTGGCCTGTACGGTTTGAGAACAAGGGAAGCATAGCCAGCACCCAAAAAACCAAGAATACAAAGGCCACCCAAAACCAAAATACCAACAAATAACACAAAGACGAGACAAATCGCTGAGATCCTCTTGTGGCCGATTTGACACCGGGACTCTCCCTAGAGAGTGCAGGCCCAACGCTTTTCTCGTAGCTTAAGTCCTGGTGGATCGGAGATCCCCAGACGTTCATGCTTGTTCTGTGGGCGTCAACCCAGGGTGGTCTCTGGGAAACTCGGCGAAGGTAAAGGCCTCGTTACCTTTAGGGCAGAACCGCCGGCCGCAGGCGTGGCGCGCGCTGGAGCCAGGGCGTCTCGGGGCGGCGGCGCGCTCTCCTCCGCGGCCCTGGGGAGGAAAGGCACAGGCCCGTCACGGCGCCCGGGGCACGGGCAGGCCTTGGGGACGCCGCCTGACGCGCTCAGAAGAAGAAACGAGGCTTGTGAGGAGCGTGACTCCAGTCAAGGTCACACTCCCGATTCCGTGGAGCCCTTCCCCCCCACGTAACAGGTTCAAATCCAGGTCAGACTGGCTCACAGAGGGGTCAGTACTGTGGGCTATTCTGCTCCCCCCCCCCCCCGAGAAAGCTCGGTGGAACAGGAATTACACAGGAGAGCTGGGGCGCGGAGAACAGCCAGGGACCCACGCGGGGACCGCCAGCAGGGACACAGGCCGGAGAGCTCAGGGCGGCGGCGTCCCCAACGGCCGGGCGTTACAAGCCCAGGCGGGCCCAGCAGGAATGACAAGAAGGTCTAACCCCGAGAACGAGAATAGGAGCAGCCTTGCAGACGGCTGAGCACCGGGAGGAAAGGGGCGAGTGGCAGCCAAAGGGCACCCTCCGCCAGGATGGCACCTCCAGCAGGAGACCAGCCCTCCGGCATCCCTGAAGTGTGCAAGCACCAGGCGCAGTGTGCCCACTGCTGCAGGACACTGAGAAACCGGGGACAAACCCTAGGCTGCAGAAGTCAGACGGGATTTGTGAAGTGAAAGCTAGGACTGGTGCATCCACAACGGCGAGGCAAAGAGAGACAAAGAGCCGAAAAGAAAGAAGGAGCAGTTATGAGAAAGAGAGAAGTGACCAAGATATTTCAACTAATGGATACTGGATATTCAAAAAATAATGGCTTCTGATTTTCCAGAACTGAAAAAGGACCTAGGTCTTCAGGTTCGAAGACCACCTTGAATACTAACAATAAAAAACAAACCTGTTCTTAGGTATACGGTAATGAAGATGCAGAACCTCAGGAATGAGCAGTAAAACCCAAAAGTTACCGCGAGAAAAATAACAGTGCTTCAGAGAGAAGAGGCAGCTCAGACAAAGGAGCTGCTATAAGAAACAGCATTAAAAGAAGTGAAGTGTGTTTTGCGATTCCCCCAGGCCTCCGACCAAGATCAGTCCCGCGCAGTGCACGCTGCCGCCGAAACGGAAGGGAGTAGGCGGGAGCTCCCGCATCCACTCCGCTCGGCGCGGGCACGACCGGGACCCTCCAGGCATACACCCTGAAAAATCCTCACAGCACGTGTGTACACGGAGGAACACACAGTGTTAACCTGGAACAAACCCCTGTCCATTAATAAAAGAATGAATTAAGTGCTTGACTCATGGGACGGCAGTTAATATGAAGGAACCATAGATAATTTAGATAATTTTTTAAAACACAAATGTGTCAAAACAAAAACCACTGAATTGTACACTTTAAATGGGTGAGTTGCATGATATTTGAATTATATTTCGATAAAGTAGTTACTAAAAAAACAAATGATCTGAATTGACATTTCTCCAAAGAAGAGAAGATGTTTAACATCTTTAGTCCTTAGGTAAGTGAAGATCAAAACCCCAGTGAGAACCCACTGCAGACTCACTAGGATGAGCATAATTTTAAAACGGAGAATATTAAGCATTGGCCAGGATATGGAGAAACTGGAACCCTCACACATTGCTGGTGGGAATGGAAAATGCTGTAGCTGTACTGGAAGACAGTTTGGCAGTTCCTCAAAAAGTGAAACACAGAGTTATCACATGACAGCGATACCCCTCCGCGGTTCGCATTAAAGAGAACTGAAAGCACGTCTACAAAAATTCCTATATGTGAATGTTCACAGCAGCTTCATTCATAACAGCCAGAAAGTGGAAACATCATAAACGTCCATCAGTTGATACATGAATAACCAAAATGTGGTATAGCTATACGATGGAATATTATTCAGCCAAAAAGAAGGATGAAGCGCCAATGCAGTTTACAGCGTGGATGAACCTTGAACACGTTATATTAAATGAAAGAAGCTAAACACAAAGGACACATCTGGTACAAATCCATTTACATGAATTGTCCAGAGTAGGCAATTCCAATAGAGGCAGAAAGTAGGACAGTGGCTGTCAGGGGCTGGGGCAGGAGTGGGGATGGGGAGGCATGTGGAGAGATCAAATGGGTGGAGTGTTTCTTTTAGGGGTGATGAGAATATTGTGGAGTTAGATAGTGGTAATAGTTGCAAAACTTTGTCAGTTTACTAAAATGCATTGAATTTACCCTGAAAAGGGTAAATTTTAAATTTGATGGTATGGGAATTACAACTCAATAAAAAGATAAAAGAAAAATGGTCTAAATCTATAATAGCAAAATGTGAAGATGTGACAAAGATTGATATTTGGTGCATTGATATGCATTATATAATCTCCATAGTTTTCTCTATGCCTGAATTATTTCATTTCTAAAAAGGGGATGCAGTAATTATTTTAAAGTGTGCTATGGCACAAGCAAAAACACAGTTTAACAGAAAAGAGAAAGATCCAGAAATAGACCCATGTTCAAACAAGAACTCTATATATTAATTTTTTTTCCCTTTTCATTTAATTTCTTGGGGTGATGCTGATTAACAAAATTACACAGGTTTCAGGTGCAGAATTCTATAACACAGCATCTGTGTACTGCACTGTGTGTTCACCACCCCAAGTCAGGTCTCCTTCCATCACCACTGATCACCCCTCCCCTCCCCCAGCCCCGGCACTCACCACACTGTTGTCCCTGCCCATGAGGTGGTTTTTTTTGCTCAACCTGCCCCCACCCCCACAAATGCACAGCTGTCAGTCTGTTCTCTATCTATAAGTCTGTCACTATTTTGCTTGTTATTTTGTTCATTAGATTCCACATACGAGTGAAATCATGTGGTCCTTGTCCTTCTCTGACTGGCTTATTTCACTCAGCATAATGCTCTCCAGGTCCCTCCACGGTGTGGCAAAGGGTAAGACCTCCTTCTTTTGTATGGCTGAGTAGTATTCCATGTGTGAATGTGCCAGAGCTTTTTTATCTGCTCATCTACTGATGGGCACTTGGGCTGCCTCCAAATCTCGACTATTGCAAACAACACTGCAATGAACATAGGGGTGCATATATTCTTTTGAATTAGTGTTTCGGGTTTCTTGGATAAATTCCCAGAAGTAGAATCATAGGGTCATAAGGCAGCTCCATCTGTAATTTTTTGAGGTAACTCCATACTGTTTTCCACAGTGGCTGCCCCACTCTGCACTCCCACCAACAGTGCACAAAGGTTCTCTTTTCTCCACACCCTCGCCAGCTCTTATTGTTTGTTGATTTGTGGATGGAGCCATTCTGACAGGTGTGAGGTGATACCTCACTGTGGTTTTAATTTGCATCTCTCTGATGATTAGGGACATTGAGCATCTTTTCATGCCTACTGGCCATCTGTATGTCCTCTT